>NC_085929.1:38101853-39517478 GCF_028885655.2 Pongo abelii
GACCAGCTTGGGCCGGGCGCGGTGGCTCACGCCTGTAATCCCAGCATTTTGGGAGGCCGAGGTGGGCGGATCACGAGGTCAGGAGATTGAGACCATCCTGGCTAACACGGTGAAACCTCATCTCTACTGAAAATACAAAAAAAATTAGCCGGGTGTGGTGGCGGGCGCTTGTAGTCCCAGCTACTCGGAAGGCTGAGGCAGGAGAATGGCGTGAACCCGGGAGGCGGAGCTTGCGGTGAGCCGAGATCGCGCCATTGCACTCCAGCCTGGGTGACAGAGTGAGACTCCGTCTCAAAAAAAAAAAAAAAAAAAAAAAAGAAAGAAAGAAAGAAAAAAAAAAAGAGACCAGCCTGGACAACATAGTGAGACTCCATCTCTATTTTTTTTTTTTAAGAGGCTGGGCACGGTGGCTCACCCTATGATCCCAGCACTTTGGGAGGCCAAGACGGGTGGATCACCTGAAGTCAGGAGTTCGAGACCAGCCTGGCCAACATGGGGAAACCCCATCTCTACTAAAAATACAAAAATTAGCCGGGCGTAGTGGCGCCTGCCTGTAATCCCAGCTACTCCAGAGGCTGAGGTACGAGAATTGCTTGAACCCAGGAGGGGGAGGTTGCAGTGAGCTGAGATAATGCCATTGCACTCCAGCCTGGGAGAAAGAGTGAGACTCCATCTCAAAAAAAATATATATTGGTTTAATTGGTTTTACTATCCAATTGAGAGTAGTAAACCAGCAGGGAATCGGGGGAAATTATTTCCAAATGAAGTGCATTGGGAAAACTGAATATCCACATACAAAAAGTAAAGTGGAGCCTTACACCATATACAAAAATTCCTTCAAAATGGATCACAGATGTAAACTGAAGAGCTAAAACTATAATACTCTTAGACGAAAACATTGGGGAAATCTTCATGACGTTGGATTTAGCAAAGATTTCTTGTATATGACGTTAAAAGCACAGGCAACAACAAAAACAACAACAAGATATACTTCGAAATTAAAACTTTTGTGCATCAAATAACACTATCAAGAGAGTGAAAAGACGCTGGGCGCGGTGTCTCACGCCTGTAACCCCAGCACTTTGGGAGGCCAAAGCAGGCAGATCACCTGAGGTCAGGAGTTGGTGACCAGCCTGGCCAACGTGGTGAAACCCCGTCTCTAGTAAAAATACAAAAATTAGCTGGGTGTGGTGGCGCAAGCCTGTAATCCCATGTACTCGGGAGACTGAGGCAGGAGAATCACTTGAATGTGGGAGGTGGAGGTTGTGGTGAGCCGAGATCGTACCATTGCTCTCCAGCCTGGGCAACAAGAGTGAAACTCTGTCTTAAAAAGAAAAAAGAGAGAGAGAGAGAGAGAAAAGACAACCCACAGAATGAGAAAAAATGTTTGCAAATCATGTATTATCTGATAAGGATATTTGCTCATTACTGTCATGTAGATGGGTGGGGAAGAACCTATTTTTCCAAGCTTACAGGAAAATAAATAAATAAATGGCTCACTGAATGCTTTTAGAATAAAAGTCTCCAACTTTATTTTTTAAGACAGAGCCTCACTCTGTTGCCCAGGTTGGAGTGCAGAGATGCGATCTAGGCTCACTGCAGCCTCCGCCTCCAGGGTTCAAGCGATTCTCCTGCCTCAGCCTTCCGAGTAGCCGGGACTACAGGCGTGCCACACACTCAGCTAATTTTCGAATTTTTAGTAGAAACGGGTTTTCATCATGTTAGCCAGACTGGTCTCAAATTGCTGACCTCAAGTCTGCCCGCCTCGGCCTCCCAAAGTGCCGGGATTACAGGCGTGAGCCACCGCGCCGGGCCTGACAGTCTCAAACTTTAAAAGCATGCCTCCTGCCCACCAAGGCTGGCACTCGCTGTGCCTCCTTCAGTAGGAAACAGCATTCACCTGTCTTTTGAGACCTCGTCTCAAAAAAAAAAAACAACAAACTGACTTAAGCACTCGAATATTCAGCAGCTTATCTATACATTTGGATATCACTTACCTCATGGAATTGTGAGGACAAAATAATGCAGCGTAAGTTCAAGGCACCTGGTAGGTGCGAATTACTCAACAACTGGGGGCATTAATTGCTGAGATTTCTCTGTGGCCGCTAGGGGGCAGAATTAGCCTAGCATTTCAGAACGAGCTTGCTTGGCTGGGCGCGGTGGCTCACGCCTGTAATCCCAGCACTTTGGGAGGTGGAGACGTGCGCATCACGAGGTCAGGAAATCGATACCATCCTGGCTAACACGGTGAAACCCCGTCTCTACTAAAAATACAAAAAAATTAGCCGGACGTGGTGGCGGGCGCCTGTAGTCCCAGCTACTTGGGAGGCTGAGGCAGGAGAATGGCGTGAACCCGGGAGGCAGAGCTTGCAGTAAGCCAAGATCGCGCCACTGCACTCCAGCCTGGGCGACAGAGCGAGACTCCGTCTCAAGGAAAAAAAAAAAAAAAAAGAAGAACGAGCTTGCCTCAATTTTGTTTTCAAAATATTTTTGCAGTGTGGATGGTGGTGGCAGAGCTTCGAGGCTTTCGTGAGCCCTAAGCAGTTTTGCCTCAGTGGACTGACCCCTTTCTCCATTAAAAATTAAGAATTATATTTTACAACTATATTGGTATAAAGACTATTATCTTTATATTTATATTAACACATTTATATTTACAAATCCAAGCTGAATTCATTATTATTATATTCTTTTCCTTTTTTTCCTCTGAGACAGAGTTTCGCTCTGCGGCCCAGGCTGGAGTGCAGTGGCCCGCGATATCGGCTCACTGCAATCTCCACCTCCCGGGTTCAAACGATTCTCTTGCTTCAGCCTCTCCAGTGCCTTCAATTACAAGCGCTGGCCACCACGCCTGGCTAAATTTTGTATTTTTGTTTAGAGAGACGGGGTTTCGCCATGTTGGCCAGGCTGATCCCAAATTCTGGGGCTCAAGTGATCCCCCCGCCTCGGCCTCCCGAAGTGTTGGGATTATAGGCATGAGCCACCGCACCCAGCCTCATTTTTTAATTTTAAAATTAAAAATTTTGTTGTGGGTCCTTAGCACTTTATTTATTTATTTATTTATTTATTTTTTTGAGACAGGATATTGCTCTGACACCCAGGCTAGGGTGCTGTGGCATAATCATGGCTCACTGCAACCTGGACCTCCCAGGCTCAAGCAATCCTCCCACCTCAGCCTCCCGAGTAGCTGGGACTACAGGTGCACACCACCACACTCAGCTTATTTTGTATTTTTTATAGAGATGAGGGTGTCACTATGTTACCCAGGCTGGTCTCCAACTCTTAAGCTCTAGTAATCCTCCCATCTTGACCCCCAAAAAGTTGGGGTTACAAGTGTGAGCCATGGCTCCCAGCCAGCACTTTTCCTATTGTCTTAGTCCATTTCTTAATCTATTAAAATTGGGAAACATTGGTAACTGCTTGATAGGCACAACAAGGTTTTATTTTGAGATGATAAAATTTGTCCTGAATTAGACAGAAATGAATATTACACCACATTGTGAATGTACTAAATGTCACTGAATTTTCCTCTTTAAAATGGTTGATTTTAGGCTGGGCACAGTGGCTCATGCCTGTAATCCCAACACTGGAAGGCCAAGGTGGGTGGATCACCTGAGGTCAGGAGTTCAAGACCAGCCTGGCCAACATGGTGAAACCCTATCTCTACTAAAAATACAAAAATTAGCTAGTTGGGCTGGGCTCGGTGGCTCACACCTGTAATCCCAGCATTTTGAGAGGCCGAGGAGGGTGGATGATGAGGTCAGGAGTTCGAGATTGCCTGGCCAATATGGTAAAACCCTGTCTCTACTAAAAATACAAAAATTAGCTGGGTGTGGTGGTGCATGCCTGTACTCCTACTCAGGAGGCTGAGGCAAGAGAATCGCTTGAACCTGGGAGGCGGAGGTTGCAGTGAGCCGAGATCGTGCCATTGCACTCCAGCCTGGGTGACAGAGCGAGACTTCATCTCAAAAAAAAAAAAAAAAAAAATTAGCCAGGCATAGTGGCGGGTGCCTGTAATCAGTTACTCAGGTGGCTGAGGCAGGAGAGTCACTTGAACCCAGAAGGCGGAGGTTGCAGTGAGCTGAGATGGCACCACTGCTCTCTAGCCTGGGTGACAGAGCAAGACTCCATCTCCAAAAAAAAAAAAAAAAAAAAAAAAAGATGACAAGCATTGGAGAGGATGTGGGAAAAATGTGGGAAAAATTGGAATCCTTATACATTGCTGATGAGAATGTAAAATGGTGCAGCCACTGTGGAAACACAAGTTTACCTTGTTCTGTCTCAAGCTAGTAATCCCAGCTCTTTGGGAGGCTCAGGCAGGAGGATCACTTGAGCCCAGGAGTTTGAGAAAATGATGAAACTCCATCTCTACAACAAATAGAAAAATTAGCCCAGCATGGTGGTGCATACCTGTAGTCCCAGTTACTTGGGAGGCTGAGGTGGGAGGATCATCTGAGCTCAGGAAATCGAGGCTGCAGTGAGCCATGATCATGCCACTGCACTCCAGCCTGGGTGATGCACCCAATTTATAGCGTTATAATGAGGGTTTGCAACATTATTCGTGTGCAGCACACAGGAAGTGCTTGATAAGTGGAAGCTGCTAGCTTTGTCATCATCACTGTTTAATTTTAGGGCTGCTGCCTCTCAACCTTGCCCATGCCCTGACACTTCTAGTCAGAAGCATTTGCTTAATCCATCCATTCATTTATTTATTCATGGATTTAATAAGTGTGTATTTATGGGAGTCTGCTCTAGGTATGACTGTGGGCATCCATGCCTTTATGAAGCTTATATTCTGGTGAGTACAGACATCAGGGAGGAGTCCTTCTTCGAAATCTGCGTTTTTAGAATTCAAGCTCCACACCCCGCCCCCCAACAAGAGAATCTCATTTGTTCTATTGCATGATGTTTGTTACATAGGGATAATTATTATCGAAAACTGTAAGGTACTGTGTAGTTATAAAAAAGCCAATTATTGCTATGCGTGGCGGCACGCCCATAGGATCCTAGCTACTTGAGAGGCTGAGGCAGGAAGATCACTTGAGCCCAGGAATTTGAGTCTGCAGTGAGCTATGATCTCACCACTGGCACCCTAGTCTGAGCAGCAGAGCAAGACCCTGTCTCAAAGAAAAGACAAAAACAAAAAAGCTGGCTGGGTGCAGTGGCTCACTCCTGTAATCCTAGCACTTTGGGAGGCCAAGATGGGTGGATCACTTGAGGTCAGGAGTTTAAGACCAGCCTGGCCAACATGGTGAAAACCTATCTCTACTAAAAATACAAAAAATAGCCAGGAGTGGTGGCA
Source organism: Pongo abelii (assembly GCF_028885655.2). NCBI lineage: Eukaryota > Metazoa > Chordata > Mammalia > Primates > Hominidae > Pongo > Pongo abelii. The sequence continues at coordinate 38,107,156 of NC_085929.1, forward strand.
TGCACCTGTAATCTCAGCTATAGGGAGGCTGAGGCAGGAAAATCACTTGAACTCAGTAGGTGGAGGTTGCAGTGAGTCGAGATTGCACCACTGCACTTTAGCCTGGGTGATGGAGAGAGACTCCATCTCAAAGACAAAAACAAAAACAAATTCTTGGCCAGGTGTGGTGGTTCATGTCTGGAGTCCTAGCACTTTGGGAGGCCTAGGCAGGCAGATTGCTTTGAGCCCAGGAGTTCAAGACCAGCCTGGGCAAAGTAGCAAAACCCCGTGTCTACAAAATACAAAAATTAGCTGGGAGTTAGTGGCTCACACCTGTAGTCCCAGCTACGCGGGAGGCTGAGGCTAGAGAATCACTTGAATCTGAGAAGCAGAGGTTGCAGTGAGACAAGATGCTGCCACTGCACTTCAGCTTAGGTGAAGAAATAAGACCCTGTTTCAGACAAACAAAACAAAACAAAACAACAGCCAGGCGTGGTGGCTCACACCTGTAATCCCAGCACTTTGGGAGGCCAAGGCAGACAGATCACGAGGTCAGGAGCTCGAGACCAGCCTGAACAACATGGTGAAACCCCATCTCTACTAAAAATACAAAAATTAGCCAGGCGTGGTGGCACATACCTATAATCCCAGCTACTTGGGAGGCTGAGGCAGGAGAATCGCTTGAACCCGGAAGGTGGAGGTTGCAGTGAGCTGAGATTGCGCCATTGCACTCCAGCCTGGGCAACAAGAGCGAAACTCTGTCTCAAAAAAAACACCAAAAAAACAAAAAACAAAACAAACAAACAAAAAAACCCTAATTCTCAAAATTGTACGTTGAAACTGTCACATAATTAACTTTACATATGGTTTATGGTTAATGGTAGGTATTAGAAAGTACACTTAAAAGTACTGTGACTTGGCCAGGCGCAGTGGCTCACGCCTGTAATCCCAACACTTTGGGAGGCTGAGGCGGGTGGATCACAAGCTCAAGAGATCAAGACCATCCTGGCCAACATGGTGAAAACCCATCTCTATTAAAAATACAAAAATTAGCTGGGCATGGTGGTGCATGCCTGTAGTCCCAGCTACTTGGGAGGCTGAGGCAGGAGAATAGCTTGAACCCAGGAGGCAGAGGTTGCAGTGAGCCAAGATTGCACCACTGCACTCCAGCCTGGTGACAGAGTGAGATTCTGTCTCAAAAAAAAGTAGCATGGCTTAATTAATTTGGGTTGGTGGCAGTGATTTGTATAGAAGGCTCCTGGAGGAAGGGATGTTTGCAATGCAACCTTGTGATAGGCTAAATAATACCACTACACCCCTATCCTCAATGATGTCCACGTTCTTTTTTTTTTTTTTTTTTTGAGACAGTCTTGCTCTGTCACCCAGGCTGGAGTGCAGTGGCACGATCTCGGTTCACTGCAAGTTCCGCCTCCTGGGTTCACGCCATTCTCCTGCCTCAGCCTCCAGAGTAGCTGGGACTACAGGCGCCCGCCACCGCGCTTGGCTAATTTTTTGTATTTTTAGTAGAGACAGGGTTTCACCGTGTTAGCCAGGATGGTCTTGATCTCCTGACCTCGTGATCCGCCCGCCTCAGCCTCCCAAAGTGCTGGGATTACAAGCGTGAGCCACTGCGCCTGGCCAGTGATGTCCACATTCTAATCCTCAGAACCTGTGAATGTGTTATGTTACATGGCAAGCAGAATTGAGAAATGGAGAACAGATTAGTGGTTGCCAGAGATTAAAGAGAGGGTGGGAGTGGGAGGGAAATGTGTGCAGCTATAAAAGGACTAAGGCATCCTAGTAGATCCTGGTAATAGAAATGTACTGTATCTTGACTATATGGATGTCAATATTGTGATTATGATAGTGTATAGTTTTGCAAGATGTTACCATTGGGGGAAAATTGGGTAAAGGGTACACCAGGATCTCTCTGTATTCTTTCTTTTTGTTTTTGTTTTTTAGACAGCGTCTCACTTTGTTGCCCAGGCTGGAGTGTGATGGTGTGACCTCAGCTCACTGCAACCTCCACCTCTTAGGCTCAAGCGATTCTTGTGTCTCAGCCTCCTGAACTGCTGGGATTACAGGAACACGCCACCACACCTGGGTAATTTTTGTATTTTTAGTAGAGACTGAGTCACCACTCCTGGCCTCAAGTTGTTAATTTTAAAGATAAGGAGAGGTCATGTGACTCTGTGAAGGTCACAGAGTCCGCAAGTGAAATGGCTGGACTGGATACTGCAATCTGACTTCCAGGCTGCTCCATTTCACCCAAGGTGTCCAAAGTTTTCCAGGCTGAATTTTCATGACTCCTGGGCCTTCCAAAAAATACTGGGATAATGTGAGTATTGAAGTGGAACAACAGAATTCTGTGGCTGATATCTGAATACAGAGCTATGGGAGAGAGGTTGTGGAATGCTAAAGTCATATAAACCCATTCAGCTCACAAAAGTTTTGTAACAATATGTTGCAAGAAAGTGACCTTGGCAGGTTGGGTGCAGTGGCTCATGCCTGTAATCCCAGCACTTTGGGAGGCCGAGGTGGGTGGATCACCTGAGGTCAGGAGTTTGAGACCAGCCTGGCCAACATGGCAAAACCCCATCTCTACTAAAAATACAAAAATTAGTCAGCTGTGGTGGCTCGGGCCTGTAGTCCCAGCTACTTGGGAGGCTGAGGTGGGAGAGTCACTTGAACCAGGGAGGCGGAGGATGCAGTGAGCCAAGATGGCACCACTGCACTCTAGCCTGGCAACAGAGCAAGACTCCATCTCAAAAGAAAAAAAAAAAAAAAAGAAAGTGATCTGGAACTTTAATCATCTGAGTGATTTGCAGCATGAAGTCTCTGAAAGAAATTCCAAGAAATCCTGCGAGATTTTAATTTCTGTGTGTTTGACGCTGCCAGAGACAGATAACTTGTTTTCGTTGCTGTTGTTTTGAGACAGGGTCTTGCTCTGTCCCCAGGCTGGAGTGTAGCTGGCACACTCACAGCTCATTGCAGCCTGGGCCTCCTGGGCTCCAGAAATCCTCCCGCCTCAGTCTCACAGGTAGCTGGGACTATAGGCATGGACCACCACACCTGGCTACTTTGTTTGTATTTTTTGTAGAGACAGGGTTTTGCCATGTTGCCCAGGTTGGTCTCCAACTCCTAGGCTCAAGTGATCTGCCTGTCTCAGCCTCTCGAAGTGCTGGGATTATAGATGTGAGCCACCACACCCAGCCATGAAACTTGTTTTGCAAAGCAGATTTTGAAACAGATTTTTTAGGTCTCAAGCTGTTCATAAGATTACCTTTTAGGTAGATCAAATTTTTTGGCTACTTCTATCACTCTTACATTCTTCTTCTTTTTTTTTTTTCTTGGGACAGACTCTCACTCTGTTGCCCAGGCTGGAATGCAGTGGTGCAATCTCTGCTCACTGCAATCTCCACCTCCCAGGTTCAAGCCATTCTCCTGCCTCAGCCTCTTGAGCAGCTGAGGACTATAGGCGTGCACCACCTTGCAGCGTGATTTGCAGCATGAAGTCTCTGAAAGAAATTCCAAGAATTCCTGCGCTAATTTTTGTATTTTTTGGTGGAAAGAGGGTTTCACCATGTTGCCCAGGCTAGTCTCAACTCCTGACCTCAAGTGATCTGCCCGCCTGGGCCTCCCAGAGTGCTAGGATGACAGGCAGGAGCCACTGCACCCAGCCTCATTCTTACATTTTTTTTTTTGAGACAGAGTTTCGCTCTTGTTGCCCAGGCTGGAGTGCAATGGTGCAATCTCAGCTCACCGCAACCTCTGCCTCCCAGGTTCAAGCAATTCTCCTGCCTCAGCCTCCCGAGTAGCTGGGATTACAGGCATGTGCCACCATGCTTGGCTAATTTTGTATTTTTAGTTTAGACGGGGTTTCTCCATTTTGGTCAGGCTGGTCTCGAACTCCCGACCTCAGGTGATCCGCCGCCTTGGCCTCCCAAAGTGCTGGGATTACAGGCATGAGCCACCGCGCCCAGCCTTTTATATTCTTATAAGAAGAATATTTCTTCTTATATTCTATTTTCTTTATACTTTATGGTAGATTGAATTATTGTTCATTTATCCCAATTATTCATGCTCTTGCTGTATTTTGTTTGTTTGTTTTTGAGACGGAATCTCACTCTGTTGCCCAGGCTGGCATGCAGTAGTGCAATCTCGGCTCATTGCAACGTCCGCCTCCTGGGTTCAAGTGATTCTCCTGCCTCAGCCTCCAAGTAGCTGAGACTACAGGCACCCACCACTATGCCTGGCTAATTTTTGTATTTTTAGTAGAGACAGGTTTTCTCCGTGTTAGCCAGGATGGTTCTGATCTCCTGACCTCATGATCTGCCTGCCTCTGCCTCCCAAAGTGCTACAATTACAGGCTTGAGCCACCGTGCCCAGCCCATGCTCTTGCTGTGTTATATCCTTCTCATTTGACATGTAGGTCTACAATTCTTCCACCATGAGTAGAATATTTTCTCTGCCTTGTTCATGTGGAGCTTGGCCATGTGTCTTGCTTTGGTCAATGGATCATATAAGGATGTGAAGAGAGGAGTGGCCTTAAATGTGCTTGTGTGATTTGGCTTGGATCTCCTGCTCTAGGGAGCAGTTGGTGCAAGGAGAATAAGAGACATTTCAAGCAGACCTGGACCTAAAGTACAGCCATGCCCGGTTGACCTGCAGCTGAAGCAGAGCCATTAGACTGAGCCAAGCCTAGATCAGCCCACCTCAGTCAACCTGCAGATCCATGAGCATGAGAATAAATGATCACTATTGTTCTCTACTGAATTTGGGGTGATTTGTTATGCAGCAATATCAAAACAATAGCTGACAAATACACATCAGGAATGTACTTCTCTTTTTTTTTTTTTTTGACACGGAGTCTCACTCTGTCGCCCAGGCTGGAGTGCAGTGGTGCGATCTCGGCTCATTGCAAGCTCTGCCCTCTGGGTTCACGCCATTCTCCTGCCTCAGCCTCCCTAGTAGCTGGGACTACAGGCGCCCACCACCACATCTGGCTAATTTCTTTGTATTTTTAGTAGAGACGGGGTTTCACAGTGTTAGCCAGGATGGTCTCGATCTCCTGACCTTGTGATCTGCCCGTCTCGGCCTCCCAAAGTGCTGGGATTACAGGTGTGAGCCACCTCGCCTGGCCAGGTATGTACTTCCCATTCAGATTTTGCACATACAATGTAAAAATAAACAGCTTATATTATATTTGTATGGCTTTTCTTTCAAAATAAATTCTCTAAATGTATAGTTTTTTATCTTGCTCTTTTTATTTCAGTGTTGATTTAATCTTGCCAAGAATCTTATTAACACTTTGAGATAGCCAGTTCTTTAAAAGAATGTTTCCTTTGAGTTTTGGAGTTGACAGATGTACCATCTATTTCATTACAGTCACTCTCGTACCCACTGGAGCATCACGGGGAAATGAGGCAATTTTCTAAATGAGGATGTGTCCTCCTACTTCTTTACTTCTTCTCTTTTTTCTTTTTTTTTTTTTGAGTTGGAGTCTCAATTTGTTGCCAAGGTTGGAGTGCAATGGTGCAATCTCGGCTCACTGCAACCTCCACCTCTTTGGTTCAAGAGATTCTCCTGCCTCAGCCTCCCTAGTAGATGGGACTACAGGCACGTGCCACCACGCCTGGCTAATTTTTCTATTTTTAGTAGAGACGGGGGGTTTCATCATGTTAGGCAGGATGGTCTGGATCTCCTGACCTCGTGATCCGTGTTCCTCGGCCTGCCAAGTGCTGGGATTACAGACGTGAGCCACCATGCCCGGTTGTGTCCTCCTACTTCTAAAGTTCTTTTTCTTCCAAAGCCAAGAAAAGATAGCAAGACTTAGACATATTTGACCAAATGATGTGCTTATGTTCCAAATCCTTCACTGGAAATTCCTTTTCCAAAATAATACACTATGGCCTTTGCCTTCCTGAAACAGAGGTATCCAGACAACTCCAGGTCTCCTTTGTAGCTGGGATTACAGGCGTGCACCACCACGTCCGGCTAATTTTTGTATTTCTAGTAGAGATGAGGTTTCACCATGTTGGCCAGGCCAGTCTCGAACTCCTGGCCTCCCAAAGTGTTGGGATTATGGGCGTGAGCCACCGCGCCTGGCCTATTTGTGTACTTTTAAATTATGTAAAAATAGCTGGGTGTGGTGGCTCATACCTGTAATCCCAACACTTTGGGAGGCTGAGGCAGGCGGATCACCTGAGGTCAGAAGTTCGAGACCACCCTAGGGACGGGTGCAGTGGCTCATGCCTGAAATCCCAGCACTTCAGGAGGCTGAGGCGGGCAGATCATGAGGTCAGGAGTTCGAGACCAGCCCGGGCAACACAGTGAAACCCTGTCTCTAATAAAAATACAAAAATTAGTCGGGTGTGGTGGCACGTGCCTGTAGTCCCACCTACTGGGGAGGCTGAGGTGGGAGAATCACTTGAACCCAGGAGGCAGAGGTTGCAGTGAGCCAAGACCATGCCATTGCACTCCAACCTGGATGACAGAGTGAGACTCCGTCTCAAAAAAAAAAAAAAGTTTGAGACTACCCTGGCTAACAGAGGGAGACCACATCTCTACTAAACACACATAAATTAGGCAGGCATGGCTGCATGTGCCTGTAATCCCAGCTGCTCAGGAGGCTGAGGGAGGAGAATCACTTGAACGGGAAAGACGGAGGTTGCAGTGAGCCAAGATCACGCCACTGCACTTCAGACTGGGTGAGAAAGTGAGATTCTGTCTCAAAAAATAAACAAATAAAATAAAAATAAAGATGTAAAAATAGGCTGGGCACAGTAGCTGACACCTGTAATCCCAGCTACTTTGGAGGCTGAGGCAGGAGGATCATTTGAGCCCAAGAGTTCTAATCCAGCCTGGGCAACAAGCAAGACCTTGCCGCCCCATATATAAAAAATATACATTATATATATTATATATTATGTATATTTTATATATATATATATACATATTTATTTATTTATTTTGAAACTGAGTTTTGCTCTTGTCACCCAGGCTAGAGTGCAATGACGCAATCTCTGGCCACCGCAACCTCTGCCTCCTGGGTTCAAGCAATTCTCCAGCCTCAGCCTCCCACATAGCTGGGATTACGGGCTCCTGCCACCACGCCCGACTAATTTTTGTATTTTTAGTATTATCGTAGAGACAGGGTTTCACCATGTTGGCCAGGCTGGTCTTGAACTCCTGACCTCAGGTGATCCACCCACCTTGGCCTCCCAAAGTGTTTGGATTACAGGCGTGAGTCACCGTGCCTGGCATATATATATATACACTCGAACTTATATATTATATATAATATATAAGTTCGAGTGTATATATATATATATATACACTCGAACTTATATATTATACATAATGTACAAGTTCGAATATATATATATATATATATATATATATACACACACACACTCAAACTCCTGGCTTCAAGTGAAATGTCCGCCTTGGCCTCCCCAGGCGCTGCTGCTATTACAGGCGTGAGACACCATGTCCAGCTCAGTGGTTAGTACCTTTATTTGGAGACGAGGGCAAGCCGTGAGAGATCTTAAGGAGTGGTTCTGACAAGTGCAAACTTCTGTTTTAGGAAGACCACTTAGGCAGCAGGAGGGGAAGGACAGGAGGGGCGCTGGGACTCATGAGTACCTGCTATACTTTGGGATCTGTCCCCCATCCCTGTGTTTGCAGTGTTTCAGGGACCATTTCAACATCTCCAAAAGTCTAAGATTAAAAATACAAAAGAAAAGAGAAACTGCTTAGGCGAGTCTTTCTCCTAGGCTGGAGTGCAGTAGCGCAACCTCGGCTCACCGCACCTACCGCCTCCCGAGTTCAAGCGATTCTTCTGCCTCGCTTTCCGAGTAGCTGGGATTACAGGCGCGCGCCACCACTCTCGGCTAATTTTTTGTATTTTTAGTAGAGTCACCAGGTTGGCCAGGTCTGTCTCAAGTGATCCGCCCGCCTCTGCCTCCCAAAGTGCTGGGATTACAGGGTTGAGTCACCGCGCCTGGCCCACGTGGCGAGTCTTAACCACGTGACCCTCCCCGCTTTCCACCCCGGCAAGTACCAGCAAAGGACTAGCAGCCTCCTCCAATATGGGTAGCTTCTCGGATGGCCACACCCCTCCGGAGAGCTGCAGCCAATCAGACGGCGTGAGGCAAGCAGTGGGTGCGGCTGCGCCTGGCGCTGCGCAGATCCGAATACCAGGAAGTGCCCGGTTTCGCTGTCAGTGCTCGGGCAGCTGCAATCCAGGTCCCTTGAGGAATAATTTAAGAAGGGGGTGGAGAAAAATTAGGGTGCGTCTTCAAATATTCAGAATCAGCGAGGTAAAGAGGACTTGGGCAGGTCTGTGTAGCAACGGGTGCGGCAATCATTCATTGACGCATGAAGTATTTCCTGAGCTCCCACCACGTAAGACCAAGTTTTGTTCTAGATGTCCGAGGGGCCAGAGTAAATATAGCAAAGTCTTTGACCTCAAGGAACTTAACGTGAATAATATGGGGACGTGGTGGTGTTAAAAAAATATATAAAACACCGACCGGGCGCGGTGCCTCACGCCTGGAATCCCAGCACTTTGGGAGGCCGAGGCGGGTGGATCACTTGAGGTCAGGAGTTCGAGACCAGCCTGGCCAACATGGCGAAACCCCGTTTCTACCAAAAATACAAAAATTAGCCGGGCATCATGGCGGGCGCCTGTGATCTCAGCTACTTGAGAGGCTGAGGCAGGAGAATCGCTTGAACCCAGGGGTGGAGGTTGCTGTGAGTCTTAATCGCACCACTGCACTCCAGCCTGGGCGACAGAGTGAGACTCTGTCTCAAAAAAAGAAAAAAAAATCTTTCTATCTTATCTCACACACCATAAGGAGGATATATAATGGGAGGCAGTACACTTCCCAGTAGAGGGATCTGGAAAGGCAAATATCTGAATACAGTAACTGAAGGAACCATGTAGAAATGTGAGAGAAGGGCATCACTGTCGGCACAGGCAGCAAGTGCACACGTATCATGAGATCCGAGCAAGGAACAGCCAAGTGTCGGTGTGGAAGTTGTATTCAAATTGCTTCTACCTCCTCAGTGAAATGCGAAGGAAAACTATCAGCTGTGGATAAGGAAGGAGGAGGGACTGGAGGTTTGAGAAAGATGTCATGAAGGACTCACTTATGACCCTGTAAGTTGAAGAATTATGAATTTTCTAGAACACTTTTTGTAAAAGAGAAATCTGGCCGGGCGCGGTGGCTCATGCTCGTAATCTCAGCACTTTGGGAGGCCGAGGTGGGTAGGTCATCTGAGGTCAGGAGTTCGAGACCAGCCTGGCCAATATGGTGAAATCCCGTCTCTAGTAAAAATACAAAAATTATCCGGACATGGTGGTGCATGCCTGTATTCCCAGCTACTTGGGAGGCTAAGGGAGAATCACTTGAACCTGGGAGGCAGAGGTTGCAGTGAGCCGAGATCACGCCACCACACTTCAGCCAGAGGGACAGAGTGAGACTGTCTCAAAAAAATAATAAAATAAAAAAGAGAAATCCCAGAATGAACCGCAAAATTGTGATTTTGTCCAGGTTCAGTGGCTCACACCTGTAATCCCAGCACTTTGGGAGGCCAAAGTGAGAGAACTACTTGAAGGTTGGAATTAGAAACCAGCCTGGGCAATGTAACAAGACCTTGCTTCTGTAAAAAATAAAAAGTTAGCCTGGTGTCATGGCACTGTGGTCTCAGCTACTCAGGAGGCTGAGGCAGGAGGATGGCTTGAGCCCAGGGGTTCCGAGGTTGCAATGAGCGGTGATCATGCCACTGCTCTCCAGCCTGGGTGACAGAGCATGACAGTCTCAAAGGTGGAGTGGGGGTGGGGGAGGTCAAGCGCGGTGGCTCATGCCTGTAATCCCAGTACTTTGGAAGGCCAAGGCAGGAGATCACTTGAGACCAGCCTGGGCAACATAGTGAGACCCTGTCTCTTCCAAAAAATAATTAGCTGGGCTTGGTGGCATATGAGTGTAGTCCCAGCTACTTGGGAAGCTGAGGTAGGAGGATCTCTTGAGCCAGGAAGTTCGAGGCTACAGTGAGCTAAGATGTGATTGTGCTACTGCACTCAGGCTGGACGAGAGTGAGACTGTTTCCAAAAAAAAAAAAGGGAAAATAAATAGAAATGTGTTTTCCATTGCTAGAAGAGGACAGGACACCACAGAGAGGAATTTTTTTTTTTTTTTTTTTTTTTTTTTGAGACAGGGTCTTGCTCTGTCACCCAGGCTGGAGTGCAGTGGCATGATCTTGGCTCACTGCAACCTCTGCCTGCCAGGTTCATGTGACTCTCCAGCCTCAGCTTCCCGAGTAGCTGGGATCACAGGCGTGCGCACCACCATGCCTGGCTAATTTTTGTATTTTTAGTAGAGATGGGGTTTCACCATGTTGGCTAGGTTGGTCTTCACCTTCTGACCTCAAGTGATCCACCTGCCTCGGCCTCCCAAAGTGTTGGGATTACAGGCATGAGTTACAGCACTCAGCCTTAAATCAGTTTTGATCAGTCCTCACGAGGCTCTACCAACACAAGATTCTGTAATGAGAGGTTAAAGAGATTATACTGCCTTAACTGTTAATTAGCAACTCTTTTCTCAAGAAAGGGTATAGGAGAGTACCTTTCTCCAAATAACCATGAAACCTAACAAGAAGCACAGCTGTCACGCAGTTAAGTTCCCTAAATAAAAGACTACGTGGATAGAATTCCTTGTTGCAGTTCTGAGGCCAAGAAGGGAAACTGGGCACTGCTTTTGCTCTGGAGAGAGGAAGAATGTCCCCAGGAATCATGCTTCTTTCTGGAATATATCAGTGTGGTGTTACAGAGGTGTTTTCAGTCATTCTTTTACCAGTTTCCATTGGCTAAATGAGAAGCAGAAGATTCATAGCGTAACCTCATGAACAACTGGGAAGGACAAGTGTTAAGTTGTGAGATCTTTTAAAAAGTAAACGAGGGACTGGGCACGGGGGCTCACGCCTGCTATCCCCGCACTTTGGCAGGTCGAGGCGGGCAGATCAGCTAAGGTTGGGAGTTCAAGACCAGCCTGACCAACATGGAGAAACCTTCTCTCTACTAAAAATATAAAATTAGCCAGGCGTGGTGGCCCATGCCTGTAATCCCAGCTACTCTGGAGGCTAAGGCAGGGGAATCGCTTGAACCTGGGAGGCGGAGGTTGCGGTGAGCTGAGATCGTGCCATTGCACTCCATCCTGGGCAACAAGAGCAAAACTCTGTCTCAAAAAAAGTAAATGAGGCTGGGCTCAGTGGCTCACGCCTGCAATCCTGGCACTTTAGGAGGTCGAGGTGGAGGGGATCACCTGAGGTCAGGAGTTCAAGACCAGCCCAACCAACATAGTGAAACCCTCTTCTAAAAAAAAATACAAAAATTAGCTGGACTTGGTGGTGGGTGCCTGTAATCCCAGTACTTGGGAGGCTGAAGCATGACAATTGCTTGAAACCAGGAAGTGGATGTTGCAATAAGCTGAGATTGTACGCCACTGCACTCCAGCCTGGCGACAGTGAAACTCCACCCAAAAAACAAAAAAAAGTCAATTGGCACGGAGACAGGAAGCAATGCTCAAATGTCTCCCTGATCTGGGAGTGGGTCAAGCTTTTATGGCATTCCTATCTAGTCCTAGGTGATGTCAATGCAGTCGGCCTGCCAGGCTCATGGTGGTAACAAATAAGAGGTTAAAGCTTTTTTCCATTGTGCACGCTCGGGCAATTTTGGCTGTGTCTCACCTGTAACAACTTAAGCAATGGTTAATCAGTTTGAGCTGGTCCCACAGTTACAACAGGATACTCCTCACAAAATGGTGACCACTTTGGAAGGAATGATGCTTGCTGTGACATATAACTTTGGAATGTCTATTTTAACTTATTACCAAGCCACAAGAACAAAGTAACGGCCTTGAGAGTTATTTGAAAGGTTTTCAAAAAAATTTATTTTCATAAATTAACACACATAACAGTGGAAATTTTAGAGTCACAAACTACCAAACAGAAAAGGAACTGCAGGGGCATCATGTATACCAATGTTACCAAAAATGTACAAATTTCATTGAACTACTGACCATGATAATATATAAACATGTCAGGCAGCTATTTTTACTGGCCCAGACCAGCCCAAGGAGATGCTGAGGCCTCTCACCAAGAATTCAAATCCAATTCAGCACCAGAGAGGGGCTTGTGAAGACACACATATCAACAAGCATCGAATCTGAGAGCACACTGCACTAGATGGCCAGCTCAACGGGGAACCCCCTTCATCATCAAAATAGCTTTTGCTGCTTGATTTGTGGCTAGACGGTAACATTAAACTGTAATTTTAGTAAAATTAAATCTCCCTAGCCAGGTTTTTATGTAATAAGTTCAGTTGTGGCAAGGAGCCCTTTCCTGACATGAATCCAGGAAAGGATACTCTGCACTTCTGGCCAATTATTTAAACTTTGGATACAGCCACCCACAATGTGGTTATTTAAGAAGTCCTTTCCATGACACCAGGGGAAAAGCTTACAGAAACAAAACAGAACAAGGGAATTACAGAAAGCACCAACTGCATACTCCCCCCACCCCAGGGAATGGGAGAAAAGTATCACTGCCTAAAAGTTGGTCTTTCGCAGATCTTAATGTACATGGCATTGATTATGAGACGGAATTCCAGCCTGGAGACGGAGCGACGGCCGTGCATTCATTGGCTGCACTGCGGCCTTGGATCTGCTGCTCCTGTCCTGTACGCTCCCTGTTGCTCTTGGCTCAGTGGGCAAGGAAGAAGCCACGGGGGAGGTCTCACGCCCAGATAGTGGGATCTGGAATGGACCTCAGGTTGGCTCTGGAGCCCGTGCCAAAGACCCTTTCAGGCAAAATTGTGACAAAGTATCATGATTTTCACAGCTCTTGAGGAGCGCTGAGTTTTGGAATTCACAGCATGAGTTTCTGGGCTCCTCAGGCTCCGAATAAGGCAAACGCTACGTGTCTTTTCACCGTACCTCCCTCAGCTACTGTAGCTTAGAGTAAGGTCAGTAAGAAAAAGTGGACATGATCTGCTTTAACAGGAGATGAGGTACAGCTGAACTCATGGAGACATGAAGCTGGAAAGGAGACCAAAAGCAAAAAAAGAGGAGGAGGGAACGCGGAGGGAGGAGGCAAACACAGCTAGAAACTGAAAGATTGGAAAAAAAAAACACACACACACAGTTGAAAGTTTCACTGAAAAGCTGATGGGCAGAACCCTGATTAGACCTGAGATTTCTCCTCTTTCCCATATTAAAAACACTAAACCTCCGGAAGTGATAGTTGAGTAAGCTGTAGTTAACCGTAACTTCCCACCACTTGGGGAGGGAAGTTCCCATAACTCAGAAACTGTACCAACTCCACCCCAGAACCAGACCTCCTGTAGCTCTGGGCAGGTGGTGTGCCAGCAGCCGATTACCGTGTCCCATCGTGGTTAGGGACCGCGGCCCCGGGGACCCCTGACAACACTGCAGCTGGCTCAGTGCCGAAACTGAATGTTAAGACAGGTGTGGCTGAGCGCAGCTGGAGCCTAGGTATATACATCACCTTCAGGTAAGTAATTTCAAGTTTGCAGTGGGGCCCCCTTCTAAACTTTGGAGCAGGGGAAGGGACCTAGCCAGAGGGTAGGTCAAGAATTTCAACGACGGGCAGGGCTGGCCTCAGAACAACTCCTCTCTTACATTGTCAGGACAGAGAAGGAGCCCAGCTCTGTTTCTTCCAGTCCGCTGCTCCCAGTTACCCATGTTCCAAACTGCTGCTCCTGGCCCTTTGAGTGCCACACCTGTAACAGGCACAGTTGAAACTCTCTCTGCCATGTTGGTGACGCTACAGCTGTGCCCACTGTTGTCTCTGGGAAACATAGCCGCCACATCACTGCATCTACACTGGCAACGGAGCTGGCAAACAGGGCTCTGTTGACTCACTGCTAGTCTGCAACCTGTCCAGTAGGAGCTCCTTAAACATGCCTGGACAAGGGCAAAATGTACTACTCATCCCACTCCCTTAAGCAAAAAAGTCAGAGAGAAGCATTTAGTGTCTAAGAACCCTGTCCCAGGAAGGGAGAGGTATTGAGGTGAAACATAGGTCGTGTCTATACAGTCTGGGCAAAGTGGATGTAGAATGACAGAATCTGGTTAGCATCATTCAGAGCTGGTACGGAAGCCTGGCTCTCTTCTAACTGTATCTGGCCATGGCCTTGGAAGCCTCCGTGGATGACCAGGTGTGTATTTCACTTGTCTCAATGCTATGTCTGAGGCAGTGGCCTAGAAGATAGCCGTGGCACACTTTTCCCTCTGGCTCATGTCAGTTTTTCTGCTCCAGTGTGGCATAGACTGTCAACCTGCAAAAGCAAGGCACATAGAGACCCCCCACCCCCACCCCATCTCCCCATCCACTAGCAAATGGGGAAGCAAAAGAAACCTAGGAGAGTTGGCCAACATTCCAAGACGTGCCACTCACTCTTCTCTAATAGACTGACTTGGAAATGTCCCTAGAACTCTGACGGTTCCCATCGGCGGCTGCTCCATGCCAGTGGCTCCCAGGAGGATATGAAGAGGTGATGCTGGTGTCCTGACGATGACTTTTGCATCCCACTCACTAGCCATGGAATGTTAATTCTCTAAACTCTTGTTTTGAGAGAGAAAGAAAGAGAAACCCCTAGAGAAGGAGGGGAAGGGGAGCAGGATATGGGCACACAGGACTTCAGTGGAAAAGGAACAAGACCTCGAGGCTGCTGACCCACAGCATCCCTCTGCCCACAGACTCCTGCAGGCACAAACCCAGAAACTCAGCTAACTCCGGCATTTGACAGTTCCGGTAGATGTGACATAGGAGCCCAGAGTACAATGAGGTGGCCCTCAAAGAAGGCTGGCTGGGGATTTTGGAGATCCCACTGCAGGAACACATCTCTGGGTCTGAAGCATGACCCCGACTCTCTCCCCACTCTTGAAGCGGGCTGCCTGGAAAGCCACAAATACTGTGGGTCAGCCTGTATCACTGCCCAAGCTGTTGTACTCAATTTTGTGACCTAACACCATTTCAGATAAAAACCATCAAGACTACACCCAACCACAGTTGTTTTTCAATGATCGGGAGAGAAACCTGCTCTTACTTAAATCACTAAAATAAATACATGTATTTGGTGGGCAAGAATGAGAACCCAGATGAAAAAAAGTGCTCCCTCTAATGAGTTACACTAGAAGCTGGAGATGGGGAAGGGATTGCCTGAAACACATGAATAGGAAAAATGTCTCTTCCATGCAGCAATCAACTGGGTCAAATGCCTATCATGTATTCTTAAGACATGTATTTTCTCCTTAAAAAAATGTTTTAAAATCACATTTAAAGGCTCCACACATGCAGCAATAATAGTACAAAAACAACAACAAAAAAGAAAATAAAACAAATGAAAATAATCCACACCACAACATTAAAAAGTGCAACTTACTTCGAATGGGGCCTGGACGGGGCTCCTCTGGCACTAGTGACTCACAGTCACAGAGGGGAGAAAACGATGGGAAAAAGCCACACACACACAAACACTCTCACATACACTCACATCAATAGGTCCTGGGCAGACAAAAGATAAAACACAACAGCTCATCTTTCCTCAACTACTGAAATGAGCCAGTGAGACCACGCAGGACAGGACGCCAGGTCCCCCTCCCTAGGCCACATTTCTAATAATCTTGGTCTAGCACCACCGTAAACAAAGCGGAACTTTCATATGGACGTGCAAATCCTGTGAGTCCTTGGAATCTTAGTGTTACTGAAGATAGGCTGCTGCTTCCTCCTGTGGATGGCAGAGACTGAGGAGGCGGCTGGATGTCGTTCAGGTCCATTTCCAGGAGAAAGGGAGCATTCCTGAGGTTCTATACTCAGCAGTAAAAGTAGAGGACCCTCCTTCACCAGTTTCTAAAAAGGTTGCACCTTGAAATAGGTAAAAATTCATGGACTGTGCATTTTTGAGTGGTTTGGCGGTAGGGCAAAATTAGGCAACCTCTTCCAAGGAGGTCCAAAACAAACAAACAAACAAAAAAAAAAACCCTAAAATTGAGACCCTCAAACTGAATCGCTTCTCAACAGCCTGATGATTGTTCCTGCTCCTCTTCCTTGGCAAAGAAGGTCTCCAGTTCCATTAGTTTCTGTATCAAAAGAGCATCCAGCTCTCGACTCTGCACAGCTGCCTTCTGGGCTCTGGTAAAGCTGCCTGCCACCTTGACTTTACCTCGAGCTCTCCTCTTTCGCGGGACTGTAAAATCCTGAAATTCTAGAACTCGCTTCCTCTTCTGTTGGCTGATTGAGATTAGTGTACCATTTCGTTCCTTGGGTTCCTCAAAGATGGTCTCTAAACACCTAAGGATGAAGCACGAAACAATCACCAACAGACTGACTCACATGGCCCATCCCGTCAACAGGGTCAGGATGTTGACGCTGGGTCAACAACCCTTCTAGTCAACAGGGACTGAAATCTACTTGCGCCAACTCTTTTTTTTTTTTTTTTTTGTGAGACAGAATTTCACTCTTGTTGCCCAGACTGGAGTGCAATGGCATGATCTTGGCTCACTGCAACCTTTGTCTCCTGGGTTCAAGTGATTCTCCTGCCTCAGCCTCCCAAGTAGCAGGGACTAAAGGTATGTGTCACTATGCCCCGTTAATTTTTTTTTTTAAGACGGAGTCTTATTCTGTCGCCCAGGCTGGAGTGCAGTGGCGTGATCTCAGCTCACTGCAAGCTCCGTCTCCCGGGTTGACGCCATTCTCCTGCCTCAGCCTCCCAAGTAGCTGAGACTACAGGTGTCCGCCACCACGCTTGGCTAATTTTTTTTTTTTTTGTATTTTTAGTAGAGACAGGGTTTCACTCTGTTAGCCAGGATGGTCTCGATCTCCTGACCTCGTGATCTGCCCGCCTCGGCTTCCCAGTGCTGGGATTACAGGCATGAGCCACTGCACCCAGCCCTGACTCATCTTTAAAAAAAAAATTTTTTTTTGAGACAGGGTCTCACTCTGTCACTCAGGCTGGAGTGCAGTGGCACAATCACAATCACAGCTCACTACAGCCTCGACATCCTGGGCTCAAGCTATCCTCCTACCTGAGCCTCCCACGTAGCTGGGACTACAAGCATGAACCAACATGTCTGGCTAATTCCAGTGATCCTCCCTCCTTGGCCTCCCAAAATGGTGAGATTACAGGCATGTGCCACTGTGCCTGGCTCTGATTTGTTTTTTTTAATGGCTACACAGTATATTCCATTATATGGAATTAATTATAAGTAATTGTACAAATGTGTTAGAGCAGACATACAAAATCTTAGGATAAAATCCTAGAATTCTCCTTCTATATTCTAGAAACAGTGGGCATTTAATAAATGTTCACTGACTTGAATTGAATTCACACCTAAGTGAAACTCTTCCTGTATTTGGGTTTACAGTCATATCTGAAAAATCAATGATTATCAGTCCTGAAGTCAGCATATTTGGTAAAAATACAAACACAAAATACTTGTTTATACTTTTTTCTTTTTCATTTTTGAGATGGAGTTTCGCTCTTGTTGCCCAGGCTGGAGTGCAATGGCGCGATCTCAGCTCACTGCAACCTCCGCCTCCCGGGTTTCAAGTGATTCTCCTGCCTCAGCCTCCCGAGTAGCTGGAATTACTGGTGTGTGCCACCACGCCTGGGTAATTTTGTATTTTTAGTAGAGACAGGGTTTCACCGTGTTGGCCAGGCTGGTCTTGAACTCCTGACCTCAGGTGATTCGCCCGCCTCGGCCTCCCAAAGTGCTTGGATTACAGATGTGAGCCACTGCACCTGGCTGAGACTACATTTTCTTTCTTTTCTTTTCTTTTTTTTTTTTTTTGAGACGGAGTCTAGCTCTGTTGCCCAGGCTGGAGTGCAGTGGTGTGATCTTGGCTCACTGCCATCTCCTCCTCCCGGATTCAAGCAATTCTCCTGCCTCAGCCACCATGCCCGGCTAATTTTTTGTATTTTTAGTAGAGACAGGTTTCACCATGTTGGTCAGGCTCGTCTCGAACTCCTGACCTCGTGATCCACCCACCTTGGCCTCCCAAAGTGCTGGGATTACAGGCATGAGCCACTGCGCCCGGCTACATTTTCTTTATGTAACCCAATATACTTTATTTCCTATCCTATTACTGACCCTAATTCAAGTGCTGGAATTGAAAATACCAATTCTAGCTATTTATAAGACCCAATATTGGCCGGGTGCTGTGGCTCACACTTGTAATCCCAGCACTTTGGGAGGCCGAGGCGGGCGGATCATGAGGTCAGGAGTTCGAGACCACAGTGAAACCCTGTCTCTACTAAAAATACAAAAAATTAGCTGGGTGTGGTGGCGGGTACCTGTAGCCCCAGCTACTCGGAGAGGCTGAGGCAGGAGAATGGCATGAACCCAGGAGGCGGAGCTTGCAGTGAGCCGAGATCGCGCCATTCCACTCCAGCCTGGGCGACAGAGACTCTGTCTCAAAAAAAAGAAGACCCACTATTGGTACAACTGAATATAAACTCTTTCTAAAGTGAAAGGGCTGGAGATTCACATCAATCATTTCAAATTCTTCCCTTTTATTTCCCAGCTATAAGTACCTACCTGTTTGCAGGAGGAGATTTATAATTCTTGTTGGTATATATCTCTTCTAAACTAAACTCCTTCTTCTTTAACCTGAAAAGAAAGAAAGAAAAAAATTCTTCATGTTCTCTTTTTTTTTAGAGAAGGTCTTGCTCTGTTGCCCAGGCTGAAGGGCAGTGACATGATCATAGCTCACTGCAGCCTTCAACTCTAGCCATCCTCCAGCCTCAGCCTCCTGAGTAGGTGGGATTACAGGTGTGTGCCACCACGCCAGGCTAGATTAAAAAAAAAAAATTAGGCATGAGCTACTGTGCACAGCCTCATGTTCTCCTAAGATGGAAGAGACTTATTTCCCAATGCTATCCTTTTCATTTGCTCCAACCTGTCTGTAATGTTTTAGATGTGTCTCATGCAAAAAATGTGCACTGGATTTTCTTTTCCAGGGTACCAACCTTCAACTTTATGTAACTGAGCCCATTCATATTTACTGGGGATGATATATTTAGATTTATATCTATTATTTTTCATTGATTTATATCTACTTTACAGCTGTTGTTTGTGCTGCTTTGCAATGTTTCTTTTCGTGAATTGACTGTTCTTTTTTTCTGTCTCTTTCCACTGACTAGAAAACTATATATTCTGTTCTTTTTTGTTTTTTTCTTTTTTAGAGATGGGGTCTTGCTCTGTTGCCTAGGAGTTTGAGGCTGGGTACAGCCTAGGTGACAAAGACCCTGTCTCTTAAAAAATATATACATACACACACACACACACGCACAAAACCCTTCACACCTATCAATTATACAGTAACCCTGAGATACAGCTTGAATAGTAAAAGCAGGCCATATGCTTGCTTTTTTCCTTTCATTACCAATTTCCAAAACAATGAATTGGTTCTCCAGTATCTTCCAAAGATGGCCAATGGTTTTAAATTTTTTTAAGTATCATGATTAACTATTGGGTTTATATTTGATATGTTTTAATCTATTGAACTTATTATTCTTTTGAGGCTCAGCTGGTCTCATCTGTGGCCAGAGGGAATCTCTTCAAACTGGTTCTTGAGAGCCAGGCATGGGGGCTCCCAACAGTAGTCCCAGTTACTTGGGAGACTGAGGCAAGAGAATTGTTGAGCCCAAGAGTTCGAGACCAGCCTGGGCAACAAAGCAAGACCCTGTCTCTATACAAAATTAAAAAATAAACAAAAAACTGGCTCCTGAATCCCTTTGACATGACTCTAGGAGTCTGTGAGAGCTTTGCTACTTTCTGGTATGACAAGATGCATTCATCTTATTCATTTCCTGCCCTAGACCTGTAATCACTCTCCAAGGAGCTCAGGTTCACATATCATAAAATTCATCCATTTAAAATGTACAATTCAGTGATTTTTAAAACATTCGCAAGGTTATTCATGATCACCACTATCTAATCAAGACCACTTTTTTTTTGAGACAGGGTCTTGCGCTGTCACCCAGGCTGGATTGCAGTGGCTCAAACATGGCTCACTGCAGCCTCAACTTCCTGGGCTGGGCTCAAGAGATCCTCCTGTCTCTGCCTCCCATGTAGCTGGGACCACAGGTGTGTGCCACCACAGCCGGCTTATTTTTTTATTTTATTTACTTATTTTTTGAGACAGAGTTTCGCTCTTTTTGCCCAGACTGGAGTGCAGTGGCGCGATCTCAGCTCACTGCAACCTCCACCACCCGGGTTCAAGCGATTCTCCTGCCCAGCCTCCTCAGTAGCTGGAATTACAGGCATCTGCCACCACACCCGGCTAATTTTTGATTTTTTTTTTCTTTTGAGATGGAGTCTTGCTCTGTTGCCAGGCTGGAGTGCAGTTGTGCAATCTCGGCTCACTGCAACCTCCGCCTCCCGGGTTCAAGCGATTCTCCTGCCTCAGCCTCCTGAGTAGCTGGGACTACGGGTGCATGTCACCATGCCCAACTAATTTTTGTATTTTTAGTAGAGATAGGGTTTCACCACATTGGCCAGACTGGTCTCGAACTCCTGACCTCAGGTGATTCACCCACCTCGGCCTCCCAAAGTTCTGAGATTACAGGCATGAGCCACCATGCCCAGCTGTAACTTTGACTTTGTAGTAGAGATGGGGTTTTATCACGTTGGCCAAGATGGTCTCGAACTCCTGACCTCAGGTGATCCACCCACCTCGGCCTCTGAAAGTGCTGGGATTACAGGCATGAGCCACCATGCCCAGCTGTAACTTTGATTTTTTAGTACACATGGGGTTTCACCACGTTGGCCAGGCTGGTCTTGAACTCCTGATCTCAGGTGATCCACCCATCTCGGCCTCCCAAAGTGCTGGAATTACAGGTGTGAGCCACTGCGCCCAGCCTATTTTTTCATTTTTTTAAAGACAGCATCTCGCTCTCTTGCCCAGGTTAAAGTGCAGTGGTACAATGATAGCTGACTGCAGCCTCAACCTCCCTGGCTGAAGCAATCCTCCTGTCTCAGCTTCCCAAGTAGCTGGAACTACAGGTGCACAGTACTATGCCTTGCTAATTTTTTTTTTTTCTTTGAGATGGAGTCTTGCTCTGTCGCCCAGGCAGGAGTGCAGTGGCATGATTTTGGCTCACTGCAACATCCGCCTTCCAGGTTCAAGTGATTCTTCTGCCTCAGCCTCCTGAGTAGCTGGGACTACAGGCATGCACCACCATGCCCGGCTAATTTTTGTATTTTTAGTAGA
The DNA here is from genome assembly GCF_028885655.2 of Pongo abelii. Classification (NCBI taxonomy): domain Eukaryota; kingdom Metazoa; phylum Chordata; class Mammalia; order Primates; family Hominidae; genus Pongo; species Pongo abelii. The sequence goes on from NC_085929.1 coordinate 38,128,435, forward strand.
GACGGGGTTTCATTATATTGGTCAGTCTGGTCTCAAACTCCTGATCTTGTGATCTGCCTGCCTTGGCCTCCCAAAGTGCTGGGATTACAGGTGTGAGCCACCACGCCCGGCCTCCAGCTAATTTTTTTTTTCTTTTCTATTTCTTTTTTTTTTTTGAGACCAAGTCTCACTCTGTCACCCAGGCTGGAGTGCAGTGGTGTGATCTAGGCTCACTGCAACATCTGCATTCTGGGTTCAAGCGATTCTCCTGCCTCAGCCTCCCAAGTAGCTGGGATTACAGGCGCCTACCACCACGCCCAGCTAATTTTTAAAATATTTTTAGTAGAGACAGGGTTTCACCATGTTGGCCAGACTGGTCTTGAACTCATGACCTCAGGTAATCTGCCCACCTCGGCCTCCCATAGTGCTGGGATTACAGGCATGTTGGGCTAATTTTTAAAAACTATTTTTGGTAGAGATAGGGTCTATGTTGTACAGGCTAGCTTTGAACTCCTCGGCTCAAGCGATCCTCCAGTCTCAGCCTCCCAAAGTGCTGGGATTACAGGGTTGAGCCACGATGCCTGACCTGATCTTTTGTAGAGATGTGGTCTCACTATGTTGCCCAGGCTGGTATCAGACTGCTGGGCTCAAGTGATCCTCCTGCCTCTACCTGCCAACGTGCTGGGATTATAGGAATGAACCACAACCAGCCTTAAAACACTTTCATAACTCCAAACAGAAACCTACTTTTAGCAGTCACCTGGACTCTCCCCTACCACCCAGCACTGGTAACCACTAAACTACTTTCTGTCTCTAAGGATTCTAGACATTTCATATAAAATAAATCATACAGAATGTGCTGTTTTCATAGTTAACCCCTGTTGTAGCATGTATCAGTACTTCGTTCCTTTTCCTGGCTGAATAATACTCCATCTATGGATATACCATCTTTTCTTTATCCATTTATCAACTGACGAACATTTGGTTTCCACTTTTTAGCTACTATGAATAATGCTGTTGTGAATATTCATGCACAGGTTTTTTGGTGAATGTATGTTTTCAATTCCTTTTTTTTTTTTTTTGAGACAGAGTCTTGCTCTATCACCCAGGCTGGAGTGCAGTGGCACAATCTTAGCTCACTGCAACCTCCACCTCCTGCGTTAAGGCAATTCTCCTGCCTCAGCCTCTCGAGTAGTTGGGATTACAGGCACACACCACCACTCCTGGCTAATTTTTGTATTTTTAGTGGAGACGGGGTTTCACCATATTGGCCAGGCTGGTCTCGAACTCCTGACCTCAGATGATCTGCCCACCTCAGCCTCCCAAAGTGCTGGGATTACAGGTGTAGTCCACCGTGCCTGGCATGTTTTCAATTCTTTTGGGTATATACCTAGAAGAATTGTTGGGTCATATGGTAACTCTAATTTTTTCAGGAACTGCCAATTTTTTTTTTCACAGTGGCTATACCATTTTACATTCCCATGAGATGTGTATAAGGGTTTGAGTTTCTCCACACCCTTACTACACTTATTTTCTGTTTTATTGTTTCTTTACATCCTAGTGGGTGGGAAGTGGTATTTCACTGTGGTTTTGATTTGCAGTTCCCTGATGACTCATGATGTCAACAGCATCTCTTCAAATGCTTGTGGGCCATTTGTCTATCTTCTTTGGAGAAATGTCTATTGAAACACTTTGTCCATTTAAAAAATATGGGTTATTGTCTTTTGGTTGTTGAACTATAAGAGTTCTTTATAGCTTGTGGATATCAGACCCTTATTAGATGTGTGATTTGCAAATATTTTCTCCAATTCTGTGGGTTATACATTATCTTGTTTTTTTTGTGGGAGAGAGTTGGGCGGGGGGAGACAGTCTCACTCTCTTGCCCAAACTGGAGATCAGTGGTTTGATGACAGTTCACTGCAGCCTTGAAATCCTAGACTCAGTGATCCTTCCACCTCAGTGTCCTAAATAGCTGAGACTACAGGAGTGTGCCACCACGCCTGGTTCATTTTAATTTTTGTAGAGACAGGGTCTCATTATGCTGCCCGGGCTGGCCTCGGACTCCTGGGCTCAAGCACTCCTCCCACCTTGGCCTCCCAAAGTGCTGGGATTACAGGCGTGAGCCACCGCGCCTAGTCATCTTTTCTTTTTTTTATACTTTATTTTTTACAGTAGTTTTATGTTCACAGAAAGACTGAGCAGAAAGTAGAGAGTTCCCATATAGCCCCTAACCTCACACATGGACGGCTTTCCAGGGTGTGTAACTGTTGTACAATGAACCTACACTGATACATTATTATCACCCAAAAGTCCAGTTTATGTCGGAGCTCACCCTTGTTGTTGTCTTCTATGAGTTTTGACAAACACATAATGCCATGTATCCCCCATTACAGTAACACACATAACAGTTTTCACTGCCCTACATACCCTCTGTGCTCCACCTAGTCATCCTTTCCTTCCCCTCAACCCTTGGTGACGTCTGTCTCCATGGTTTTGCCTTTTCCAGAATGTCATAGAGCTGAACTCATACAGTATGTAGTTTATTCAGATTGGCTTCATTCACTCAGTAGTAAGCATTTAAGATTCCTCCATATCATTTATATCATTGATAGCTAATTCCTTTTTAGTACTGAGTAATATTCCATTGTCCAGACAGTTTATTCATTCAGCTACTGATGGACATCTTGGTTGCTTCCAAGTTTTAGAAATTCTGAATAAAGCTGCTATGGACATTTATGTACAGATTTTGTGTGAAATGTTTTCAACTCATTTGGGTAAATACCAAGGAGTGCAGCTTCTGTATGGTGTGGTATGTAGGTTTAGTTTTGTACAGGAATTGCCAAACTGTCTTCCAAAGAGGCTGTATACCTTTTTGCATTCCCACCAGCAGTGAATGAGAGTGGCTGTTGCTCCACATCCTCATTCAATTCTCTCCCTTGATCATATTTTTTGTTTCTGTACTTCATTGTGAAAATTTTGTTCTGGTGTGCTCCTGTTCATTAACACTATTTAGCTCTATTTAACCTGCTGTTAACCCATTTATTAAAGTTTTATTTTGATTACTCAATTTTACATTTTTAGAAATTCTGTACAGTTCTACTTTAAATGTAGTTGGTTATTTTTAAGTATATCTTGCTTCATTATTCATATTTTCAACCCACTTGTATTTCTTTAACATATAAAATGTTGAGTTGAAAGGCCAAGGTGGGCAAATCATTTGAGTCCAGGAGTTTGAGACCAGCCTGGCCAACATGGTGAAACCCTGTTTCTACTAAAAATACAAAAATTAGCCAATGTTGTAGTGCACACCTATAATCCCAGCTACTCTGGAAGGCTGAGGGAGGAGAATTGCTTGAACTTGGTAGGCAGAGGTTGCGATGAGCCAAGATTGTGCCACTGCATCCAGCCTGGGGAACAGGCATGAGCCACCGCGCCTGGCCAGCTGGTTTCAAACTCCTGACCTCAAGTGATCCACCCATCTCAGCCTCCCAAAGTGCTGGGATTACAGGTCTGAGCTACCACGCCCAGCCAGCAGCAACTTTTAAACATTTTTTGGGCCAGGTGGATCACTTCAGGTCAGGAGTTCAAGACCAGCCTGACCAACATGGTGAAACCCTGTCTCTATTAAGAATACAAAATTATGATGTCTCACGCCTGTAATTCCAGCACTTTGGGAGGCTGAGGCGGGTGGATCATGAGGTCAGGAGATCGAGACCATCCTGGCTAACGTAGTGAAACCACGTCTCTACTAAAAATACAAAAAACAAAATTAGCCGGGCGTGGTGGCGGGCGCCTGTAGTCCCAGCTACTCGGGAGGCTGAGGCAGGAGAATGGCATGAACCCGGGAGGCGGAGCTTGCCGTGAGCTGAGATGGCGCCACTGCACTCCAGCCTGGGCGACAGAGCAAGACTCCGTCTCAACAAAAACAAAAACAAAAACAGAAAAAAAAAAAAGAAAAAGAATACAAAATTAGGCCAGGTGCAGTAGCTCACGCTTATAATCCCAGCACTTTGGGAGGCCAAGATGGGCGGATCATGAGGTCAAGAGATTAAAATCATCCTGGCCAAAATGGTGAAACCCCATCTCTACTAAAAATACAAAAATTAGCTGGGTGTGGTGGCACACTCCTGTAGTCCCAGCTACTGGGGAGGCTGAGGCAGGAGAATCCCTTGAACCCAGGAGGCTGAAGTTACAGTGAGCCCAGATCGCGGCACGGCACTCCAGCCTGGGTGACAGAGCGAGAGTCCGTCAAAAAAAAAAAAAAAAAAAAAAAAAATCTATAGTTATTTGTCAAGCAAATAATATATCCAAAAAAAAAGAACAGCTCTTTGTGAAGCGAATAATGTATCAAAATTTTACTGTTTACTATATGCCAATGATGAAATTATTGCTTTTCAGCTTAAAATCTGCCCTGCAGTACCTGCTCTGTGATAACGGAATCCTAGGCCCTTTAAGCATTTCTCTTTTGCAGTGAGTATGATGCTAAACTTTCTCACAAGGTGTTGGAGGAACAATGCAGGTGGAAGGGAGCTTCTCTTTCCGGTTTGGTGAGTTTTTTTTCTTGCTCCTGCAGCATGGACCATCGGTGATTAATGTATGTTGGGATGTCTTGAGGCTTCTCTGCCCTAGTGGTGCAGCCAGAACATGTAGTCCCTCAGTGACCTTGCAGCCTTAGCTTGGCGACCACTTTGCTGCAGGCTTCCCAACACAGATAGGGCACTCCAGGCCTTATGCCCTCAGTGGTAACCTGACTTCCTGATGGTCATTTCCTGTCGCTCCTCCTGAAGCAAAAACCACATGCTCCAGGCCTTGCATCACAGCAGTGCCCTACCTCCCTCTGCGGCAGCCTTATCTTGTCTATGCTTGAGAAGGCGGTTGTTATTTCCTGCTTGCCCAGCTCTGGTCTCTGCAACCCACCCATCCAATGGGCTGCAACCTCACCTTCTCCAACCAAGTCTCAACTCCAACCTTGAGGGAGGTGGTGCCCCTTCCAAGTTTGCCCTTCCTAGGGTACTCTCCCTTAACCCAAGTGTACCCTTCAGGATTCTCTTTACATTTAAGGTTACTCGCTGTCATAGTTTAACGCTTTATAATAAACTTCCCCTGTCTAAAATACTGTGTGATTTCTGTCTGCTGATTCGACTTGAACCAATACATAATACTAAGGTAAAAATCCTAAGAGCTACATTAGGTTGCTACTGAATACGTTAGACCAGTGGTCTTTAGTGTACCTAAAAACTTTCCACAGAGTACATGAGAACCTGGCTGTAGGAGAATCGACCACTCAATCTTTAATTTCTATTTTTTCTTTATTATTATTAAATTTTTTTTTTTTTTTTTTTTTTTTAGATGGAGTCTTGCTCTATTGCCCAGGCTGGAGAGCAGTGGTGCGATCTCGGCTCACTGCAACCACCACCTTTTCGGTTCAAGCGATTCTCTGGCCTCAGCCTCCCCAGTAGCTGGGATTACAGGCATATGCCACCATACCCAGCTAATTTTGTATTTTTAATAGAGATGGGGTTTCACCATGTTAGCCACACTGGTCTCGAACTTCTGACCTCATTATCCACCCACCTCGGCCTCCCAAAGTGCTGGGATTACAGGCATGAGCCAATGCGCCTGGCCTTATTATTAATTTTTGTAGAAATGTGGTCTCACCATGTTGCCCAGGCTACTCTTAACCTCCCGGGTTCAAGTGATCCTCCCACCTTGGCCTCCCAAAGTGTTGGGATTATAGGCGTGAACTACCATACCCAGCTCAATCTCTAATTTCTAAAAGTGACACACCTGAGAAGTGTCCTGAATTGCTCTTGTAGGTCTCTCTGTTCCCACAAATTCTCTCAGAACAGCTCCTATCCATCCTGAATTCTTCTTTGATACATCAATCAAACCACTCATTTTGCTAAGCCCTTTCCAGTGATTAATGAAATCACCATAAACTTGTCTTAGGCTTTTCTTTTCCTTTACTACACATTATTCAGTTAAGAGAGAAGAGTGCCTTTAGAGATTGGGTATTAGGGGCTGAGCGCGGTGGCTCATGCCTGTAATCCCAGCACTTTGGGAGGCCAAGGCAGGCAGATCACATGAGGTCAGGAGTTTGAGACCAGCTTGGCCAACATAGTGAAACCCCGTCTCTACTAAAAATACAAAAATTAGCTGGGTGTGGTGGTGTGTGCCTGTAATACCAGCTACTCGGGGGGCTGAGGCAGGAGAATTGCTTGTACCTGGAAGGCAGAGGTTGCCGTGAGCCGAGATCATGCCATTGCACTCCAGACTGGACAACGAGGGCGAAACTCCTTCTCAAAAAAAAAAAAAAAAATTAGCCAGGCATGGTGGCAGGTGCCTGTAATCCCAGCTACTCGGGAGGCTGAGCCACGAGAATCGCTGGAACCCGGGAGGTGGAGGTTGCAGTGAGCCAAAACTGCACCACTGCACTCCAGCCTGGGCAGCACAGTGATATTCTGTCTCAAAAAAAAAAGAAATTGGGTATTTGGGCCAGTGTTAAGACAACTGATTTCAGGTATCTCATGGAAAGGAGTTGTCAGAGTGCCTTTGCCTCATTCACCTCGATTATCATCAAATAATGTCTACTTAAGAAAAATACCTTACTTAGGAAAGAGAGCTTCAAACACTAAAAATAGCTTGTTCGTGTATTTAATTATATACAATATTTTTTCCAGCTATTCTCATTTTTCATTAACAATATGTCATCACTTAGAAAAGTTCCACTCAACATATACATGGGATCGGCACGATGGCTGACACCAGTAATTTGAGCACTTTGGGAGGTGGAGGTGGCCAGATCACTTGAGCCTGGGAGTTCAAGACCAGCCTGGGGAACATGGCAAACTCCCGTCTCTACTAGAAATACAAAAATTAACTGGGCATGGTAGCACATGCCTGTAGTCCCAGCTACTCACAAGGCTGAGATAGGAGGATCACCTGAGCCCAGGAAGTTGAAGCTGCAGTGAGCCATGATCATGCCTCTACACTCCAGCCTGGGCGACAGAGCGAGACCTTGTTGCAAAACAAACAAACTATATATATATCAAGATGTTTACTGGGACTATCGAATACTTGAAGTGTACAAAACCCACAGAAAAAATTTAAGTAATTTCCTTTGGTTAAGGCATGAACTTTTATCAATTCATATAATGAAATATTTAATTCAAGTAGTCAGTCTCTTCTGATCTGATCCTACAAGATGTTGTAATTTTTTTTTTTTTTTTTTTGAGACGGAGTGGCTAAATCATGGCTCACTGCAACCTCCACCTCCCGGGTTCAAGAGATTCTCCTGCCTCAGCCTCATGAGTAGCTGGGATGACAGGTGCCTGCCACCATGCCTAGCTAATTTTTGTATTTTTAGTAGAGACAGGGTTTCACCATGTTGGCCAGGCTGGTCTTGAACTCCTGACCTCAGCTGATATACCCGCCTTGGCCTCCCAAAGTGCTGGGATTACAGGCATGAGCTACCACACCCGGCCAGATGTTGTAACTTCTATCCCCATTAACAATATCAAAAAATACGTGATAAACTGCCCTGCCAATTGGCTTGTCCAATATACTTTTCTCTTATATTAAATATGAAAGCAGGCTGGGCTTGGTGGCTCACTCCAGCCTGGGCAACAAGAGCAAAACTACATCTCAAAAAAAAAAAAAAAAAAGAAAAAAAAAAGAAAGCAAGCAATCATTGAGACATATAAATTAATAGATTTAGTTCTTATTTTTATAATAATTCTGAATCATTCTTAAAAGTCTAATACTAAAGTGGCCGGGCACAGTGGCTCATGCCTGTAATCCCAGCACTTTGGGAGGCCGAGGTGGGCGGATCACAAGGTCAGGAGATCAAGACCATCCTGGCTAACATGGTGAAACCCCAACTCTACTGAAAAAATACAAAAAATTAGCCGGGCGTGCTTGCAGGCGCCTGTAGTCCCAGCTACTCGGGAGGCTGAGGGAGGAGAATGGCGTGAACTCGGGAGGCGGAGCTTGCAGTGAGCTGAGATCGTGCCACTGCACTCTAGCCTGGGCGACAGAGCGAGACTGTCTAAAAAAAAAAAAAAAAAGTCTAATACCAGAGTTTAATTCATGTATGCATACACATTTACTAAAGCAGTATCATGCTTTCTACCATACTCCTCACTTCAAAACTTACAATGCTTTATTATAAATTTAGAACTGAGAAATAATATTTTCTTTTTTTGAGATCCAGCCCAGGATGGAGTGCAGTGCCGTGACCTCGGCTCACTGTAACCTCCGCCTCCTGGGTTCAAGCGACTCTCCTGCCTCAGCCTCCCAAGTAGCTGGGATTACAGGCGTGTGCCACTACCGCCTGGCTAATTTTTGTATTTTTAGTAGAGACAGGGTTTCACCACATTGGCCAGGCTGGTCTGAAACTTCTGACCTCAAACGATCCACCCACCTCAGCCTCCCAAAGTGCTCGGATTACAGGTGTGAGCCACTGCTCCTGGCCTCATGTTGTTTTAGTAATGCACAGGTTGGCACTATTGGGTTATTAAGAACATCCATAACTGAAAATCCAAAATCTGAAATGCTCCAACATCTGAAACTTTCTGAGTTCCAACATGATGCTCAAAGGTTATGTTCAAAGGGAATGCTCATTGGAGCATTTGGGATTTTCAGATGAGGGATGCTGGTAAGTATAATGCAAATATTCCAAAATCTGAAAAAATCTGAAGTCTGAAACATTTTTGGTCCCAAGAATTTGGAGAAGAGATAGTCAACCTGCATTATTAAAATGGATAAATGATGACTTTAAGACTTTTAGAAATATACCTCACAATTTGTACTCCATAATTTATTTCTCAGTGTTTTACATCATTTTCTTGAAAGGATAAATTAACATATTTACTTGAATTGGAAAACAGAAAAGTCAGGAAGAATGATTTGCTTGATGGGCTTAAATAATAAATTGCTTCCACCAATTAAATTATATGTCCAGGCTTTTCCATAAACTTAATGTACTAAAATCTGCAGCTTCAAGGGTTTTTTTTTTTTTGGACAAAAGTACATTTGATTCATAGCATTTTTATCAAAAGACATCCTAGGTTTAGGCAAAGATTTATTAAAAATTTTATTTTTCTCAACCCCCTTTCAGTATATTGGAATGAATAAGGTACCTCTAAGGGAAAGAGGATCTGGCATTTGACATTTACTGCACCCTTCTCGGTCTGTTCCAGACACTGAGACAGTAACTGCCACTAATGCCTGGGCAACAGAACCTTTGTGACTGAGTGCTTTTCAATCTTTTGTTTTCATTAAATACAATGCTAGATCACTCTATGATTTTTTGGCATATAACTTGAAAGAAGTGGAAATAATTGAATGACTCTACTATATTAAAACTCTTTCCTCTCCCAACTACTTATTTATGTAAACAAGGTTCTTCAGACATATAAATGCAAGAGAGAATACAACTGATAATGAATCCTATTTCATTCGAGTAATAAATACTACTCGATCTCGGATATCTGAAATATTTTTATAATTTCTCTTGAAAAGACATACAATAGATCAACAAAAGAACCATAAGACAAAAATACAACATATTAAGATAAAGATTATGGTGCAGAAGTGGAACATCAATCATGACCCTAACAAATGATTATTTTATTCGTGTTGTGTGAAGCACTATAATGGAGGTAGTACACATTCTTTTCTCAGTTAGACTGTATAGAAATCTTCTTTTTTTGAGACGGAGTTTCATTCTTGTTGCCCAGGCTGGAGTGCAATGGCACGATCTCGGCTCACTGCAACCTCCGCCTCCCAGGTTCAAGCAATTCTCCTGCCTCAGCCTACCGAGTAGCTGGGATTACTGGCGCGCGCCACCATGCCCAGCTTATTTTGTAGTTTTAGTAGAGATGGGGTTTCTCCACGTTGGTCAGGCTGGTCTCAAACTCCTGACCTTGTGATCCACCCGCCTCGGTCTCCCCAAGTGCTGGGATTATAGGCATGAGCCACCGCGCCTGGCCCTGTATAGAAATCTTAAGTGTTGGGAATTCTTATTCATATTTTACAGGGAGGCTCCTGAGACCACTGTTAGGCTTCCATTTGCTGATAAGAAATGGAGGAGCAAAATCGATCAGAAGAAAATATAAGTTTGGAGATTTTTTTTTTTTTGAGATGGAGTTTTGCTCTTGTTGCCTAGGCTGGAGTGCAATGGTGTGATCTCGGCTCACCACAACCTCCACCTCCCAGGCTCAAGCGAATCTCCTGCCTCAGCCTTCCCAAGTAGCTGGGATTATAGGCATGTGCCACCAAGCCTGGCTAATTTTGTATTTTTAGTAGAGATGGGGTTTCTCCGTGTGGGTCAGGCTGGTCTCGAACTCCTGACCTCAGGTGATCTCCCCACCTCGGCCTCCCAAAGTGCTGGGATTACAGCTGTGAGCCACCGCGCCCGGCTTGGAGATCTTTCTTAAGAAAAACTAAACTCAGGACTTTTAGGTCCTTTTCCAGTTTAGTGCACAGAGTATTTAGGAGCTTGAGCTCCGCGGTTGGGTAAATCCTGTGACACACAGAAATCACATGTGCCAGCATTGATGCTACAACCTAACACAGGTTCCTTCTTGTTACATTGGAGGGTTAACTAAGATTATGTATGCAATGTATTAAAGTGTCCTTGCATATAAATATCTTGCGACATTACTAATTAATTCTTTAGGATAAATTCCTAGAAATGTAATAAATTGCTCAGAGTGTAGGACCATTTAAAGGGTAATTATATTATGACAAACAATTTTCCAAAAAAGTGAACCTAGCTTGTAATAGAGAAGGAGCTCACCTTTTGGGTCGAGGAAGGCCCATGGGGGTAAGATTAGGATCTGGCCTAGGAATGGTTTTCCGGATGCGAATCTGTGAGACTTTCTTTGGCCTCTTCTCTGGCTCAGCCTATTTTTAAGGATTAAGAAGAAAGATGGTCAAGCTCTAAGACATTTTATTTATGTATTTTTTGAGACAAGGTCTCTCTCTGTGGCCCAGGCTGGTGTGCAGTGGTGCAATCATAGCTCACTGCAGCCTTGAATTCCTGGACTCAAACGATCCTCCTGCCTTGGCCTCCCAAAGCGCTGGGGTTACAAGTATAAGCCACCATAACTGGCGATTTTTATTTTTAGATGGGGTCTCGCTATATTGCCCCGGCTGGCCAGGAACCCTTGGGCTCAACTGATCCTTTAGCCTCAGCCTCTGCGGTAGCTAGGACTATAGGTGTATGCCACCACCCCTGGCATATTGTAAGACATTTTAAATATATAAAGTCCCTGTCTTGACACTTAAAACATTGCTACCTCACTTTAGAGATGATTCTATTAAGTAGTTTATGACAAAGCTCCCACTTCTATTCCTGCTGTTTTTTTATTTTATTATTTATTTATTTTTTTAGATAGAGTTTCGTTCTTGTTGCCCAGGCTTAAGTGCAATGGCATGGTCTCGGCTCACCGCAACCTCTGCCTCCCGGGTTCAAGTCATTCTCCTGCCTCAGCCTCCTGAGTAGCTGGAATTACAGGCATGTGCCACCACGCCCAGCTAATTCTGTATTTTAGTAGAAACAGGGTTTCTCCATGTTGGTCAGGCTGGTCTGAAACTCCCAACCTCAGGTGATCCGCCCACCTCAGCCTCCCAAAGTGCTAGGATTACAGATGTTAGCCACCGCATCCGGCCTTATTTATTTTTTGAGATGGAGTCTCACTCTGTCGCCCAGGCTGGAGTGTGGTGGTGCAATCCAGGCTCACTGCAACCTCCGCCTCCTGGGTTTAAGCGAATCTGCTGCCTCGGTCTCCAGAGTACCTGGGATTACAGGAATCTGCCACCATATTTGGCTAATTTTTGTATTTTTAGTAGAGATGGGGTTTCACCATACTGGCCAGGCTGGTCTCCAACTCCTGACCCCAGGTGATCCGCCCGCCTTGGCCTTGCAAAGTGCTGGAATCACAGGCGTGAGCCACCATGCCCAGCCTTTTATTTTTTTTTTAAGATGGGGTTTCACTCTGTCACTCAGGCTGGAGTGCAGTGATGCAATCTGGGGTCATTGCTGCAACTTCTGCCTCCCGGGCTCAAACAATTCTCCCTCCTCAGCCTCCCGAGTAACTGGGACTGCAGGTGTGCACCATCACGGTCAGCTAATTTTTGTATTTTTTGTAGAGACACGGTTTTGCCAGGTTGCCCAGGCTGCTATTGAACTCCTGGACTCAAGCGATCCGCCCGCCTCAGCCTCCCAAAGTGCTCAGATTACAGGCGTGTGCCACCGTGCCTGGCCCCTGCTGTGTTTTAAGCAACTACTCCCTTCATATCATCAAAACAAGAATTGTACATTCAGTTCAGATACTGAGACTGTCAACATGAAAGTTTGCAACTGTTGAAGACAACAGACATTGCAAAATTGAACATCATCACCATCCATTCATCTTCTTTGAATGCACAAAGCAGCTCTTTCATCCAATTCTCTAAACACCGTTACATGCTGTTGGCAAGAAAAAAGTATCTGGAAAACAACGCAGATTAAAAAATCCACTGTGTCCTTTATTGGCCAGGAGAAAAACTCCTGGCTTAGTACTCTCCAGGACTCGGCTGACACTAAAGGTGGTACGTAAAGATACTCAGAAGCCAGTCTGTAGCTATAATGCGATGTGAGTTGACAATGGCCACCTCCAATGCCACCATCATCTCACCCAACCAGCACTTTACACTTACCTCTTTCTGTTCTGGAGGGCTGCTCTGTGGGCAGGGGCATGCCGCTTTCACACCATCCAGCTCATCCAATCCAGGAACCTGGAACTCAGAGGCTGAAAGCAGGAGCTTGCTGACAGCTGATTCTGCTACCAAGCAAGACTTTGGTACCAAGGCAGGGAATGGAGGCTCCAGCCTAGCACCATGAAGAGAAAGAAGATATGAGAGGGGTTCCCTTTCTACTTCCAGCACATTCAACTTCTTCTTCTTCATTTTTTTTTTTTTGAGAAGGAGTTTCACTCTTGTTGCCCAGACTGGAGTGCAATGGTGCGATCTCGGCTCAATGCAGCCTCTGCCTCCCGGGTTCAAGCGATTCTCCTGCCTCAGCCCCCCGAGTAGCTGAAATTACAGGCGTGCGCCAACACGCCCAGCTAATTCTGTATTTTTAGTAGAGACGGAGTTTCTCCATGTTGGTGAAGATGGTCTCGATCTCCCGACCTTAGGTGATCCACCCACCCCGGCCTCCCAAAGCGCTGGGATTACAGGCATGAGCCACCACGCCCAGCCTCAACTTCTTAACATCTAGGCCTCAATACTTTTTCTTTCTTTCCAGAGAATAATATATCCAGTCAACCTGCTTTCTAGTCACTTTCAGACACAGCCTGTATCTACATATGTAAAAAAATTACAAGAATGTGTAATCCATTTTATTGCTATGGAGTTTTATAAGGAAAAATGTAAAAAGGAACAGACTTTTTGGGTGAGGAAGATATCCGGTAAACCGCACAAATGAACAGTACTCAGATAAGATCAATCCTGTCCAGGGACTGAAGTTGGCTTTAAGACATGAAATAGCTTGAGAGGGGACTTCTGGTACAATAAGCTGGTTAGTGATTTTCACTTTTTTTTTTTTTTTTTAACAAATTTTATTATTACACATTCCTAGTTGCTGCTTGTAATAGAACAGATTTCAATCTCAGAGATGTTTATCTGAGAGACATAGATCAGGTTTACAAGGACAAGAGGTCAAAGTCATGCCACAGACGATCCACGCCACCTATGTATGCACTCTGTCTCTTGCACACACATACGCACACGCGCACACACGCACTGAGTCTCATGTGCTTACCTCGTCTGACTGCCGCTGGTGTTATATGTAGCTTCCATGCCTGGAAGAGGCACATATGGTAACATGGTGTGGCTGAAGTAAAGCAAAAGTACAAAAGCAATAGGTAAGGGCAGTGGGATAACAGGAAAGGTTTTGATGTTATTGTGGGTATTAGCACATGATAGCCCCAAGAAGACAAGAAATGTCAGTTACTCAAAAAGAGGAAAGCTTTCCAACAAGGAGAGTTACATTTATGTGCCCATCACTGGAATGGAGGCAGACTGACAGGAAGATTATTTTCTAACTTGAATGGAAAGAAGGCAGAGACAGAAAGAAAGAACAGTGGCTGGACAAGGTGGCTGATGCCTATAATCCCAGCACTTTGGGAGGCTGAGGTGGGCACATCGCTTCAGCCTAGGAGTTCAAGACCAGCTTGGGCAACATGGCGAGACCTTGTCTCCACAACAAATACAAAAATTTAGCCAGGGGTAGTGGAGTGCACCTGTGGTCTCAGCTACTCAAGAGGCTGGGGTGAGGTGAGAAGACTGCTTGAGCCCGGAAGATCAAGACTGAAGTAAGCCAAGACTGTACCACTGCACTTCAGCCTGAGTATCAGGGCAAGACCCCATCTCTAAATAAAAATAAATTTAAAAAAATTTAAAGAATATATTATACCACTCAGTTGTGTACTGACTCTAATAAATCTGACAGTTTCTATAACTTTATAAAATATTAGAGAGAAACCAATTATTTTCTTTTTGTTTTTCTTTTTTTGAGACTGAGTCTTGTTCCATTGCCCAGGCTGGAGTGCAATGGTGTGATCTCGGCTCACGGCAACCTCCGCCTCCCGGGTTCAAGAGATTCTTCTGCCTCAGCCTCCTGAGTAGCTGGGACTATAGGCGCGTGCCATCATGCCTGGGTAATTTTTGTATTTTTAGTAGAGATGGGGTTTCACCATATTGGCCAGGCTGGTCTCAAACTCCTGACCCTGTGATCCGCCCGCCTTGAACTCCCAAAGTGCTGGCATTAAAGGCATGAGCCACCGTGCCCGGCCCAATTATTTTCTTTAAAGCCAAGTTACACATAAAACATAGCTATACAGCCGGGCACAGTGGCTCACACCTGGAATCCCAGCACTTTGGGAGGCTGAGGTGGGCAGATCACTTGAGGCCAGGAGTTCGAGACCAGCCTGGTCAACATGGCAAAACCCCATCTCTACTAAAAATACAAAAATTAGCTGGGTGTGGTGGTGGGTACTTGTAATCCCAGCTACTCAGGAGGCTGAGACAGGAGAATCGCTTGAACCTGGGAGGAGGAGATTGTAGTAAGCTGAGATTCTACCACCGCACTCCAGCCTGGGCGATAGAGGGAGACTCTGTCTCAAAAACCAAACTAAACAAAACAACATAGCTATACAGAAAAAAACTATTGGCTGGTCGTAGTGGCTCACGCCTGTAATCCCAGCACTTTGGGGAGGCTGAGGCGGGTGGATCACCTGAGGTCAGGAATTCAAGACCAGCCTGGCCAACACGATGAAACCCTGTCTCTACAAAAATACAAAAACTAGCTAGGCATGATGGCACGTGCCTGCAATCCCAGCTACTTGGGAGGGTGAGGCAGGAGAATTGCTTGAACCCAGGAGGCAGAGGTTGCAGTGAGCCGAGATCACACCACTGCACTCCAGCCTGGGCGACAGAGCAAGACTCCATCTCACAAAAAAAAAAAAAAAAAAAAAAAAACCACACAAAACCAGGAGAAAACTATTAAAAGTTTAATTCCTTTATAATTAAACTCTTCCTTTTTTTTTGAGACGGAGTCTCACTTTGTCACCCAGGCTGGAGTGCAGTGGCGCGACCTCATCTCACTGCAACCTCTACCTCGTGGGTTCAAGGAATTCTCCTGCCTCAGCCTCCCGAGTAGCTGGGACTACAGGCACCTGCCAGGATGCCGGGCTAATTTTTGTATTTTTAGTAGACACGGGGTTTCACCATATTGGCCAAGCTGGTCTCGAACTCCTGACCTTGTGGTCTGCCTACCTCAGTGTCCCAAAGTGTTGGGATTACAGGCATGAGCCACCATGCCCGGCTTGCTAGAAACCATTTGTAAGCTTGTTTAGAAAAACAGCAAACTCTGGCCAGGCACGGTGGCTCGCGCCACCTATAATTCCAGTACTCTGGGAGGCTGAGGTGGGTGGATCACCTGAGGTCAAGAGTTTGAGACCAGCCTGGCCAACCTGGTGAAATCCTGTCTCTACTAAAAATACAAAATTAGCCAGGCGTGGTGGTACATGCCTGTAATCCCAGCTATTCAGGAGGCTGAGGCAGGAGAATCGCTTGAACCCGGGAGGCGGAGGTTGCAGTGAGCTGAGATCGCGCCACTGCACTCCAGCTTGGGAGACAAGAGTGAAACTCTGTCTCAAAAAAAAAAAAAAGAAAGAAAACAGCAAACTTCTAAACTCTAAGCCCAGGCACATGATGTTAAGGCATTTTTAGAGCCAATGAAAAGTATCTACAAATACCACCCCCTCTACCTTCCATTTCAATTTAAATAAAATAAAATAAAATAAAAAGCTAGAAATAGGGAGGGAAACAGAAAATTTTCAACACCAGGAAACAGAAACATCAGGTGGGAAAGAAAGAGCTCTGGAAGACGAAAACGGGCAAAAGGTTACACCTCCACAGGGTGAAATGAGTAACTACCATCTATCCTAACCTCAGGAACAAACACAGTTTGGAGGAAGTGGCACAACCTATTTTTTTGGGAGACAGAGACTCGCTCTGTTGCCCAGGCTGGAGTGCAGTGGTGTGATCTCGGCTCACTGCAACCTCCACTTCCCGGGTTCAAGCGATTCTCCTACCTCAGCCTCCCGAGTAGCTGGGACTATAGGCATGTGCCACCACGCCCAGCTAATTTTTGTATTTTTAGTAGAGACGGCGTTTCACCATGTTAGCCAGGATGGTCTCAATCTCCTGACCTCGTGATCCACCCGATTCGGCCTCCTAAAGTGCTGGGATTACAGGTGTCAGCCACTGCACCTGGCCGGAAGTAACACAATTTAAAGCTGTGTGCCCTAAACACATAGCAGAGCAATTATGAGATTTTAGAGGCATATCAACAAAGTAGACAATAAAAGCAGTACACCAGCATTTAAAACAATGTGAGTCACTCTAATGTATTTTCATGGCTGTCTTTATAATAAGTGAACTTTTAAAAATAACTATAAAGGCTGGGCGCAGTGGCTTACGCCTGTAATCCCAGCACTTTAGGAGGCTGGGGCGGGCAGATCACTTGAGGTCGGGAGTTCAAGACCAGTCTGACCAACATGGAGAAATCCCATCTCTACTAAAAATACAAAATTAGCTGGACGTGGTGGTGCATGCCTGCAATCCCAGCTACTCAGGAGGCTGGAGTGGGAGAATCGCTTGAACCTGGGAGGCAGAGGTTGCGGTGAGCCGAGATTGCACCACTGCACTCCAGCCTGGGCAACAAGAGCGAAACTCCATCTCAGGAAAAACAAAAACAAAAACAAAAACAAAACTATAGGACATGTACTTGTAACAGCAATTCATCTTTCAATTCTAGTCAGCAATGTTCATGTTCCGGGGTTTTTTTCTGACACTCTTCTATTCATTCAGTTTTCTGCTAAGATACTCAAGGAACTACACAATATAAACCAGCAGCTTTGTTGTTTATTTATTTATTTATTTTTGAGACGGAGTCTCACTTTGTCACCCAGGCTGGAGTGCAGTGGTGCGATCTTGGCTCACCCTAACCTCTGCCTCCCGGGTTCAAGCAATTCTCCTGCCTCAGCCTCCTGAGTAGCTGGGATTACAAGCATGAACCACCACACCTGGCTAATTTTCGTATTTTTAGTAGAGACGAGGTTTCACTATGTTGGCTAGGCTGGTCCTGAACTCCTGACCTCAGTTGATTCGCCTGCCTTGGCCTCCCAAAGTGCTGGGAATACAGGCGTGAGCCACCATGCCTGGCCACCAGAAGCCCTGTTGTTGCTGTTGAAATTTTCTTGAGACAGAGTCTCACTTTGCCGCCCAGGCTGGAATATAGTGGCAAGATCTCGGCTCACTGCAGCCTCTTCTGATTCTTGTGCCTCAGCCTCTGAGTAGCTGGGATTATGGGCATGCACCACTACATCTGGCTAATTTTTGTATTTTTAGTAGAGATGGGATTTATTTTTTTATTTTTATTTTTTTGAGACGGAGTTTTGCTCTTGTTGCCTAGGCTGGAGTGCAATGGCGCAATCTTGGCTCAGCACAACCTCCACCTCCCGGGTTTAAGTGATTCTCCTGCCTCAGCCTCCCAAGTAGCTGGGATTACAGGTGTGCGCCACCACGCCCAGCTAATTTTGTATTTTTAGTAGAGGTGAGGTTTCTCCATGTTGGTCAGGCTGGTCTTGAACTCCTGACCTCAGTTGATCTGCCCGCCTTGGCCTCCCAAAGTGCTGGGATTTTAGGCATGAGCCACCGTGCCCAGCTGACATGGGATTTATTTCTCCAGGTTGCCCAGGCTGGTCTTGAACTCCTGGCCTCAAGTGACAAGTGACCCGCCCACCTTGGCCTCCCAAAGTGCTGGGATTACAGGCATGAGCCACCACGCCCGGCCTATTTTTTTTTTTTTTTTTTTTTTTTTGGAGACAGAATCCTGCTCTGTTGCCCAGGCTAGAGTGCGATGGCATGCTCTTGGCTCACTGCAACCCCCGCCTCCCAGGTTCAAGGGATCCTCCTGACTCAGCCTCTGAGTAGCTGGAATTACAGGCATAAGCCACTACACCCAGCTAAAATTTTTTTGTATTTGTAGTAGAGAGAGGGTTTCACCACGTTGGTCAGGCCCACCTCGGCCTCCCAAAGTGCTGGGATTACGCACGTGAGCTACTGCACCCAGATGCCTGTGGGGTTTTTTGTTTTTTTTTTTTTTTTGAGACGGAGTCTTGCTCTGTTGCCAGGCTGGAGTGCAGTGGCACGATCTTGGGTCACTGCAACCTCTGCCTCCTGGATTCAAGCGATTCTCCTGCCTCAGCTTCCTGAGTAGCTGGGACTACAGGTGTGTGCCATCACGCCCAGCTAATTTTTGTATTTTTAGTAGGGACAGGGTTTCCCCATGTTGGCCAGGCTGGTCTCGAACCCCTGACCTCAGGTAATCTGCCCGCCGCAGCCTCCCAAAGTGCTGGGATTACAGGCATGAGCCACCGTAGCCAGCCTGTTGTTTTTTTAATTAAACATTTTGGAGACAAGGTCTAGCTCTGTTGCCTAGGCTGGAGTGTAGTGGTGTGATCCTGGCTCACTGCAACCTCTGCCTCCTGGGTTCAAGCAATCTTCCCATCTCAGCCTTTTGAGTAGCTGGGACTACAGGCATACGCCACTATGCCTGACTAATTTTTATATTTTTTAGCAGAGATAACATTATGCCATGTTTCCCAGGCTGGTCTCAAACTCCTGGACTAAAGAGATCCACCTGCCTTGGCCTCCCGAAGTGCTAGGCTTACAGGCATGAGCCACTGCATCCCGCCTGAACCAGTCCACTTTACTGACACACAATGATTCTACACTAGAGACACACAATGAACAAGGCCCTCCTAAGCTATTTGGAATATTAAGGCTTTTTATTTGATGTCTAATTTTTCAAATATAGCAATAGTAAGGGCAAATTAAAAAATATTTTGTTTACTTAAATAATTACAAAGAGGAGGGTTTATCTGTCATGTCTATAGCAGCTCTTTAGGGATTTTTTTTTTTTTTTGAGACAGAGTCTCACTCTGTCGCCCAGGCTGGAGTGCAGTGGCGCAGTCTCGGCTCACTGCAAGTTCTGCCTCCCAGGTTCACACCATTCTCCTGCCTCAGCCTCCCGAGTAGCTGGGACTACAGGCACCCACCACTATGCCCGGCTAATTTTTTTGTATTTTTAGTAGAGACGGGGTTTCACGGTGTTAGCCAGGATGGTCTCGATCTCCTGACCTCGTGACCCACCTGTCTCAGCCTCCCAAAGTGCTGGGATTATAGGTGTGAGCCACCACGCCCGGCCACTCTTTAGGGATTCTTGAGATGAGTAGTTTAACTCTCAAATTCTTTTTCTTCTCTTATTTTCAATTAGAAGGTACAATGATATTGATGAAATTATTTCCAACTATTCTCAATGATCACACCCCAAGAACTCCTTCCCAGTTCACTTTAAGTTCTATAAATCCTAAAACTGAAGTACGTAAATGCCAATTTTTGAAGCCTCTACATTGCCAAAAGAAAGGCAGGGGTTCATAAACCATATCTGGTGATACCTGTGTAATTTATTCATTAACTAAAAATATATTTATTCTGTGTCCTCTACATATCAGAGTTAGGTGCTGGCTGTTTAGTGCTTTGTGAAGGAGATAATGTTACAAGCGATTATGTGTTACTATTTATAGTCTTTCACTTGTAATAGGTGTTTGTTTTCTGCAAGATGGACGCAAGAGTAGAAAAGAAGATTCAGCTGGGTGTGCTGGCTACCGCCTGTAATCTCAGCAATTTGGGAGGCCAAGGTGAGAGGATTACCGGACACCAGGAGTCCAAGACCAGCCTGGCCAACATGGTGAAACCCTATCTCTACTAAAAATACAAAAATTAGCCAGGCATGGTGGCGGGCGCCTGTAATCCCAGCTACTCGGGAGGCTAAGGCAGGAGAATCGCTTGAATCCGGGAGGCGGAAGTTGTGGTCAGCCAAGATTGCGCCACTGCATTCCAGCCTGGGTGACAAGAATGAGACTGTTTCAAAAAAAAAAAAATAACAAAAATAAATAAATAAAATAAATAAATAAATAAAAAGCAGTCTGGTTGGCTTATGCACGCAATCCTAGCACTTTGGGAGGCCGAGGCAGGCAGATCACCTGAGGTCAGGAGTTCAAGACTAGCCTGACCAACATGGAGAAACCCCCGTCTCTACTAAAAAATACAAAAACGTAGCTGGGTATGGTGGCGCATGCCTGTAATCCCAGCTACTCAGGAGGCTGAAGGAGGAGAAGCGCTTGAACCCGGGAGGCGGAGGTTGCAGTAAGCCAACACTGCACCATTGCACTCCAGCCTGGGCAAGAAGAGTGAATCAAAAAAAAGAAGAAGATTCAACAGACTTGATGGTTTGAAGAATGAAATGGACAGAAAAAAGAATGGTGTGAAATACAGAAGTAGGTTCTACAGGAAAATTAAGCAGGGGGTGGGGGTCCTATGCTTAAGAATTACTATTGGATTTTCTCGGCAGAGATTTGGCAAGGTAAATAGAAAATGCAGACCCAAGAGGACTCTAAACAGCCTTGCATTTCCCGCAGTTCCCCTCTCATCTCCCCAGAGACAGGAAGCAAATATGGGACATTTGTAAAGAACAGGGGACAGATTTTACCTGCTTGTGGTGCCCAGACTCGGTTGCCGCTTGCAGTGAGGGGAATGAAGAGAAGAGATTTCGAAGGAGCAGACAGAAGGCCCATGCTGGCTCCAAATGGATAGGACTCTGCCCACTGAGTAGGGCAGAGAACAGAAGACCTTGTCTGCTATGGAGGCTGGAGACCGTAACCCTTTCAAGCCCTGCGTAAACTGGGTCATGAAGAGCCTCTGCATGGTAGGCAGCATGTGGCTGGAGAAGCGCCGTTTTTTTGTCCAGATTCGGTAACATCCTGGGGAACAAAGTGCTAGAAGTGTGTGAAGGCCAAGGACAGAGCAGTCTGCTCTGGTCTGGACTATGGCAGTGCCTCCATAGTCTTGGAGAGGAGCTGGAGGCTGGGGAGGAGCCTGAGTGTGGGTCTGACTATGGACGCCAGTGTCTTCCCTGAATGTGGCCATCCCAGGGCAACCGTGGGACAAGAAGAAAGAAAAGGTCCACTTGGGAGGTTGAGACGGGCACTGGAGGGCCTCTCCTAAGGCAAGCCTTGCCGGAGCACAGTGCTCAGGAAAAGTCCTTGAGGACTCAGTCGTGCAATCTGAGCTGGATGATTTCACATGAAAGGATACTGGGAAGATTTCAGAACCAAATAGCAGGGACGGCATCTTGTTGCTCAAATCTATGAAGGTCATCTTGATGGATTCAAGAGAATAAAGTGCCATGGGCTTACTGTTAGGCCTCTTATCCCATCCACTAGCTGCCAAATATGGATTCAGCTGCTCTGTGCTGGATGAAAATCCGTCCAGGAGCCTTTTATATCTGAGGCGCTTGTAGCTTTTAGCCATTGGAAGAAGTTCAGAGGAACACCGTCGGTATCTTAGTTTCTGAGTCTTCATGGCTGGGGCCAGTTTGGAGGCAAGGATGGACAGCTTGTTTAGTAAGGCTGATTCTTTGGTAGTCTTCCTAAAATTCAGGCTCCTCAAGGGATGGCACGGTGTAGCCGTCTGCTTTGGTATGTGACTAACCAAGCTCTTGGTAGGTGCTGTTCCAGGTTCTAATTGTGTAGGTGCAGACAGAGTACACAAACTGAGAAGTCTGTGCGCTTTTGTGGGGATGGGATTGGAAGAATTCTTTAAAAAGGCAGAACTTCTGATTTTACCTATTTTTCTCCCAACAATGATTTGCTCCTGATAGGAAACTTTCTTACAAGTTCGATGGGGCTGCTTCTTTAAGGGAAGCATTCCTTTCTTCGCAAAGACACCATGTATTTGATCACACCCAGCAGAGGAGGGGTCTTGTGCTTTCCGAGGGGCACCAAGAAGGCAAGGACTTGTGCATGATTCAGTGTCCTTCTTTAATGGATGATGTAAGCTTTCCTCCTTCTGGTCTTCTAACTTCTGAGTCTGTGCCACAATGTTGTCCTTGGCCAGCTTTGCTAGGGTGATTTCATTCATCATGGTGGACTCATCTTTGTCAACCTTAGGTTGGTTCTTATTTTGTGCATCCTCTAACAACAGACTAGATGATATGCACTGTTGCGATATCGTATGTGCTTTTTGTTGATGTATATATTCCTCTTCTTTCTGCAACATGTAGTCCAAAACCTCAGGGCTCTGCTGTTTTTCAGCATGATTAAGTATCCCCCGGCATTTAAAATGGGTCTGAGAGATGTTGCTCACATGATCGCCATCGCCAGCTTCTCTGGTAACCAACTCCTCAGATTGCTCCCCAACAGTTAAGTAACCCAGTAGTCCCCTCTGACGCTCTTCGGTTTCTTCTTTCACTTTAATATCTGTTTTCACTGTCAAAGGCAAATGTCTGTCAGAGGAATTCTCGTGAGGGTGACAAGCTTTGCAAGCATTCTTTTCCACACAGGTACATATGCTGTCTCTGTCACTAGAATTACTCCGATCTCTTGATACTTTTTCCTTCATCTCAGGAAGGACTGTGCAGTCCTTTACATTTTCACAAAGCATTTCACCATCTTTTGGTTTACAAAGATTTTTCAGGTCAGTTTCTTCACTGTTAACATTAGTTTCTGAATTTTCTTGAGAAGGCATTATTTCAATGGATTTCAGGCTTCTTAGGGAAACAGAGCTTTCATCACGGCAAGACATCAACTCTTTTGAGGAAATTCCAAAGGTACTTTCTTTGCCAAACTCAGAGTTTAGTTCTAGTCTTGATCCTTCAGTCATCTCTTGTGTTTCTCTGAGAGATGTTCCTTTATCTTGCTGTCCATAATGGCTATCATTTAAAGACACATTTACTCTGCCCAATATTCTTTTATTTGGTTCATGATCTGCAACAGACTCCATCTCATGGGCACAAGAGTCTGGACACTTTTCCATTTCACAGTCTTTTAAAGATCTGCATACGTTTTCTTCACATGATTTTTTTATTTTGAGAAAGTCCACTGTAGAAGCAGCAGTAACTGGGAAATCTGAGTCCTGACCAGTTGTTCCTGTATGTGCAGCATCCAGTTCTCCCCGAGACAAGGTACTCCTGGAGTCCTCTTGGAATGCCAGTTTCTCTTGCCTTGCACCACAATCCAGTGGATTAGATGCCTTCACATCCAGCACACCTTCTGTAAGCTTATTACTACAGTCCGTGTAGACGATGTCTACCATACCTTCTGTGGACTCATCACAACCAGACATCTTGACAAAGGCTCCTTTCAAACTGCCTTTCTTTGGACTACCACAAGGTAGTGAGTTATTACTGCCTGAGCTGACCAGCAGATCCTTTTGGTTATGGTTTACCTCCCTGTGAGGCTCGGTGACAGTCTCTCTCTGGTCACTACCTAGCATCTCCTTGGCTGGCTGACCTTCACTTTTGCATTCATCTGGTCTGTTTTGGTTACTCTGACAGTCAAGGACTTCATCTGCCTTCTGATTGAGTGTTTCAACTGATTTTACATTTTTAAAACTGGAGAACATAACAGTAGGAGACTGGTCCAACACTTTTTGAGGACCTGGAATGTTTACAGTCTGGTTTAGTTCTTGTATAGCATGATCAGAGATGTTATACTTACAAAATACAGTTTCTTTGGATACATCCTGCTCCTTTCCTTCCAGCCCTTCCTCACTGAGTTTGTTGCTACTGGAGGTGTGAAGGGTTTTGTTTGAAATTCCACTATTTAACAAGCCTGCTGTCATTTTGTTTCTGATCTTATCTCCTGGAAGGCTGCCATTCGTTTCTCTCCCATCAAGTTCCCTTTCCTCTGATGTGTAACTCACTTTACAGCTGCTTTTTTCCACAGAGTGTCCTGTTCCTTGGCAGTGGTGATCACGGTGCTGAAATGCATTTTCATATTTTGTTATCAAAGAGTTATCAACTTGCAGGCTGATTTTGCTGGACTTGAAAGCAGCAGAAGCAGAACACATGTTTTCTTCAGACACATTTTTTCTTACACAATGACAGCTAGAGATATCCTGAGATTGAATACTGTGACATTCTATGACAGAGACCACTTGAGGAAAGCCAGCTGCTTCTCTCTTATTTGAGCGCAGCCTGGAATATAGAGCTTTTGTTCCTGAATCAGCCATTTCTTTTTTTCTCTCTAGGCTTACTGGTTTGATGTTTAAGGTGGGACAGTTTGAAGAGGCACCACAGGTTTGGTTACCTGGTGGAGAGATGTCTTTTATTTTTGTCTGAACGGGAATGGTTTGTGTATCAGCAATGACATCTGCTCTACCCGCTAATGGAGGGTGATGGCTCTGATGGGCATCTCTGCCTGTTGCTAAAGGCATCTCTTTGTTTAAATGCAGTAGAGAGTCAGTTGGCAAATTTGCATGGTCTTGAGAATTAAGGGACACTTGTTGATTTAAAACACATTCACTTTCTACTTTGTTTACAACCAGTTCATTGGTACAAGAAAGTTCATTCATCTCACAGGCTATGCTCTGTTCATCTAAAAGTGGAATATCATCATGTGAGGTCTGTATAACTTTTTCTGACTCAGGTCTGTAATCAAATTCTGGGGATGGTGGCAACAGAGCAGTACCTTTCTTGGGTTTTAATACCTCACTTATAGGACTTATCTGATCCTCTGGCATTAAACTCACAATGGATTTTCTTTCAAACAGAAAATCATTACATGATGCTTCACTTAACTGGGTGTTGCTTTCCAGATTTCTCTGGATGTTGACTAAGCAGTTACAGTCTTTAGTGTAAAAAGATTTACTTAATATATTGGGCTCTATAGGGGTTGTCTGTCCTGCCTCTTCAATCTGCATCAAGGAGGAAAAACTGCTTTCTTCAGAGTGTCCACCTGGATGGCTCATATTAGTAAAAGTTTCTTTATGGTCCTCAGGGTTTGTCAAGTTACCTTGAACGTGTACAGTAATTTTCAAATCATTTTTATTGAACATTACTTCTGTGGCTTCAGTAAAAGAATTGGGCATTAAAGAACTAGAGTTCCCTGTATGGAGACTCTCTTGAGTGCAGTTATTGTGGATATTTTCCTTTGGAGAAACAACAGGCTCTTTTTCACCAGAACAACGACCACTAATCTCCTTTTTTGGTTCCCTGGCATTAAAAAGAAAAGGTCCACCTCTTTCACTCCTAGGAATCAAAAGCTGTTCCTCATTTTCTTCTCTAGAAGCCAAGTTCTTCCCTTGATCATCCGCCCTATAAAAATAAGAACTGTCTGTCTTTTCAGCAGATCTCTTTAGCAAACCACCACCTTCAAAATCACAGTTTTCTAAGGATACTGTTCTGGATTCCGGACCAGACAAGTCTGATGTGAAACATGAAACTTCAGAATTTTCTTTCAAAGGGCTTGTGGCTGTGGGACTATCATGTGTAGAACTGGGTTGTTCATTATGGTGGCCATGAAGCTGTTGGTGATTGTCATCTGCTTCACAGACCAGGTTTGGTTTACACAACTCTTCCTTCCCATTGTCCACATTAGAAATGGCACTGTTTCCTGGTAATGACAACCAAGGACAACTTTTTAATTCTTCACATTCTTTTTCTTTAGGAGTTGCTTCTGTTAATACAGGGTCCACAAAGGTTAAAGGTTCTGGGGTAACTAATGTGCTGGTTTCTGAAACCTCATCACTGGTCATGATTTTGTCTACTTCTGGGAATTCGTTGCATCCAGCTGAGAGATCTTTACTCACATTGCCATTTTTGTGTCCTTCATTATAATCCGTCTTAGTCCCACTGACCTTCATACCTTGTACTTCGGTGGATTTTAGCAGAGTTTCAGCTGTAATCTGTACATTTCCTTCTGAATAAGAGAAATAAATCCAAATTAGTATGCAGTAATAAAAAATCACTTGGTCTACCTTCATGCATTTTATTATGCTATGCTACCAAGGGCAACAGAAGACCCAACTCAAAAAGAAAACTGGAAAGTTAGCATGCTATACCATTGATTTTGTTCTTCTCTGAAAATATAACAGAGGGCCAAAACTATATCTGGCAGAAACAGGTAATTTTCAACAAATGCCTCTTGCTGAAAGTTTAATACAGAGTTCACAGATCAATGCTGGACAACTGAATACAACATAGAAACATGTCCCTATGTTGTATTCTCATTCAGTCTTAAGAGGCTTTCATTTTAAAACATTAATAAAGCAGACTCACAATAACAGTTTATTTTACTAGATGACCATTTTCTCAGTACTTGAAATTAGATGTCACAGATAAAATTAGTCCTTGGAAAAAAACAACTATACATAAAACTTTATTTATTTATTTATCTATTTTTTTCAGACAGAGTCTTGCTCTGTTGCCCATGCTAGAGTACAGTAGTGCGATCTCAGCTCACTGCAACCTCCACCTCCCAGCTCAAGCGATTTTCCTGCCTCAGCCTCCTGAGTAGCTGGGATTCTAGGTGCCTGCAACCACACTCAGCTAATTTTTTTTTTTTTTTTTTTTTTTGAGATGGAGTCTCGCTCTTGTCACCCAGGCTGGAGTGCAGTGGCACGATATTGGCTCACTGCAACCTCCACTTCCTGGGTTCAAGCAATTCTCCTGCTTCAGCCTCCTGAGTAGCTGGGATTACAGGCACCCACCACCATGCCCAGCTAATTTTTGTACTTTTAGTAGAGACGGAGTTTCACCATGTTGGCCAGGCTGGTCTCGAACTCCTGACCTCAGGTGACCCGCCTGCCTCGGCCTCCCAAAGTGCTGAGATTACAGGCATAAGCCACCACGCCCAGCCCGCCCAGCTAATTTTTTGGGTTTTTTTTTTTGTTTTTATTTTTGTTTTGAGACGGAGTCTTGCTCTGTCGCCCAGGCTGGAGTGCAGTGGCGCAGTCTCGGCTCACTGCAACCTCCGCCTCCCGGGTTCATGCCATTCTCCTGCCTCAGCCTCCCGAGTAGCTGGGACTACAGACGCCCACCACCACACCTGGCTAATTTCTTTTTGTATTTTTAGTACAGACAGGGTTTCACCATGTTAGGCAGGATGGTCTCAATCTCCTGACCTCATGATCCGCTCACCTTGGCCTTCCAAAGTGCTGGAATTACAGGCGTGAGCCACCGCGCCTGGCCTGCCCAGCTAATTTTTTTGTATTTTTACTAGAGACAGGGTTTCACCATGTTGGCCAGGCTGGTCTCAAACTCTCGACCTCAGGTGATCTCCTATTAGTTCTGTTCCCCTAAGAGAACCCTGACTAGCACACTATACACATGAACACACGTATATGTACACATGATTTTATATATATATATAAAACAGGACACCTGTATTAAACAGAAAAAGCAAAATGCAAATCTATTTAAAGATCGGCCAGGCATGGTGGCTCATGCCTGTAATTCCAGCGGTGGCTGATGCCTGTAATCCCAGCATTTTGGGAGGCCAAGGTGGATGGATCACATGAGGTCAGGAGTTCAAGACTAGCCTGGCCAACATGACAAAAACCCATTTCTACCGAAAATACAAAAATTAGCTGGGCATGGTGGCACATGCCTGTAATCCCAGCTACTGGGGAGGCTGAAGCAGAGGAATCGCTTGAATCCAGGAGGCAGAGGTTGCAGTGAGCCAAGATCATGCCACTACACTCTAGCCTGGGTGACAGAGCAAGACTCTGTCTCAAAAAACAAAAAACAAAACAAAACAATCTAATTCCTGAGTTGGATGCAGTACCTCACAACGTTGACCCCAGCACTTTGGGAGGCTGAGGCAGAAGGAATCCTTGAGCCCAGAAGTTTGAACCAGCCTGGGCAACACAAGGAGACTCTGTCTCTACAAAAAATTTAAAAGAAAAAAAAAATCAGCTGAGCATGGTGGTGTGTGCCTTTAGTCCCAGCTACTTGGGAGGCTGAGGCAGGAGGATGCTTGAGCCCAGGAGGTCAAGGCTGCAATGAGCTGTGATTGCACTACTGCACTCCAGCCTGGGTAACAGAGTAAGCGCCCTTGCCTCAAAAAAAAAAAAAAAAAATCTAAAATCTAATTCTTACTAGAATGTAAACTCTGTGAGGGTAAGGATCTTGTTTTGTTCTCTTCCTTATGGTTCAGCATAATGCCTGGTATATAAAAGCACAAGAGCACTTAATAAATATTCATAAAATTAATGAATGAATACAGTTAGGTCAAATAAACAAATGCTATTAATACTGAGTTTCTAGGGCTTCCCTATCCATTTCTCAATAGGTCCTGAGAGCAGCAATTACTATGAGAAAGAGCCCTGACTGTGAAGCCAGACCAGCTAAGCTTCAATCATGGCTCTGTGATACTTTTTTTTTTTTTTTTTGAGACAGGGTCTCGCTTTGTTGCCTAGGCTGGAGTGCAGTGGTGCCATCATGGCTCACTGCAGCCTCCAACTCCTGGGCTCAAGTGATCCTCTCACCTTAGCCTCCCAAGGAGCTGGGACTGTAGGCACACGCCACCATGTCCGGCTAATTTTTGTATTTTCTGTAGAAACAAGGTTATTTATGTTGCCCAGGCTGACCTTGAACACCTGAGCTCAAGCAATCCTCCCGCCTCAGCCTCTCAAAGTGCTGGGATTATGGGTGTGAGTCACTGTGCCCTGCAGCTCTGTGATACTTACCTCTAAGTCTTGGTTTCTTTTATTATAAAAGGTGGGGAAAGTAGAATTACCTCAGTGCTACACTGAGGATTAAATTAAATAATGCATGTAAGATGTCATGTGGGACAGTGCCTGCTATATAAAAGGTGCCTTTCTTTTGCTCTGTTTTTTTATTTTACTGGACCTGAGAACAGTTAAAATAGAATAACTAGGCTAGACACAGCGTTTTAAAATGTTTGGAGTCAGCAAATATTAGATTAACAAATATATACTGCAAGCCACAGGTTTTCAGATACCAATCATTTACAAAAGACAGCCTCAAAATCCTAACTCAACACACAATACTTATCGTTGTGAAACTAGCCTACTTTCCCTATTACAGCAGATGGTGCTACCCTATTCCAGAATTTGTAAATACACAGCTGGGTGTTGTGGCTCACACCTGTAATCCCAGCACTTTGGGAGGCAGAGGTGGGCACATCACTTGAGATCAGGAGTTCAAGACCAGCCTGGCCAACATGGTGAAACCTTGTCTCTACTAAAAATACAAAAAAACAGCCGTGCATGGTGGCAGGCACCTGTAATCCCAGCTACTTGGGAAGCTGAGGCAGGAGAATCGCTTGAGCCCTGGAAGCGAAGGTTGCAGTGAGCCAAGATCGTGCCACTGCACTGCAGCCTGGGCGACAGAGTGAGAACCCATCTCAAAATAAATAAAATAAAATAAAATAAAAATAAACATCCAGTTCTCCAAATTATATAAGGTAGATTTTCCCTCCTTGACTACTTTCACCTCTTCCTCAAAATATATTTCCTGAATGCTCTTCCAATTTCTGGTGACCCTCCTAAATAAGTCTTCATGGAAATCACTACTGTGGGAATTAAGTCTCACAATAATGAGTAGGAACTAATATTGCCATTGTTCCTGATACCATTTCACCTTTCTTACACATAAACTTTCCAGACAAGCCCAGTTATAGGGAACTCTCTGAAAAACAAGATAAAACAAATTAACTTGATAACATCAGTTTTGTAAAATTAACTAAACAGAAAATTATGTTGAAAGAGGCATATTAAAAGTCAGGACAGCAGAAAGGGTGAGGAACCAGCAAGAGTGCCTGATGGGGAAGATCTCCCATGATGGGGAAGATCTCCCCTGCGAGATGGTCAGTCAACTCAAACACTCCCACCACTGCTCCCCCAGGCCCACTTCTCATGTGTCTGCCCTACTGCAATCAAGAAATAAGGAATGACAGGCAAAAGTGCATCCTACCAATTAAAGGCTCCTTCTGGTTATTTTAACAAAAGTCCTTTTAAAAGGTTCAATCTGGTCAGGAGATTGAGACCATCCTGGCTAACATGGTGAAACCCTGTCTCTACTAAAAATACAAAAAATTAGCCGGGTGTGGTGGCGGCAGGCGCCTGTAGTCCCAGCTACTTGGGAGGCTGAGGCAGGAGAATGGCGTGAACCCGGGAGGCGGAGTTTGCAGTGAGCCGAGACAGCGCCACTGCAGTCTGGCCTGGGTGACAGAGCAAGACTCCGTCAAAAAAAAAAAAAAAAAAAAAAGGTTCAATCTGTTGCCGTTTTAGCTAATTGAGCAGCAGCAAGCAGCAGACATATGATTGTGCCTATGGCTTACAATTATCTATTACATATTTCAAAATAGCCAGAAGAGAAGAATTCGAATGGTTCTACCATACAGAAAAGACAAATATTTAAGGTGATGGAAATCCCAAGTACACAACTTGATCTTTTCAAATTATACGAATGTATTAAGTTATCACATATACCCCCAAACCATGCACATTACATATCAATTAAACAAAAGAATCCCAAAACTCTGCAATACCATGGTAATTTGATAGTACTGAGAGTGGGACATTTATATAGAGAAGTAAAAATAATGCGCTGAGGGGAGAGTGTAGTAGCAGAGGTTCACTTACTAAACAACTTGGTGCAGGGGATCCCAAATCATTCCTCAGCCAATTTATAATTACACTGAAGTCCTCCCACTCAGAATAACCAAAACGTAATAAATAAAATCAAGTAAAGTAATTTGCACAGTGCTCAACCATGCAAACACTTAATGAAACAAAGGTGGCAAGTATATATTAGATTTTCATCAAGAAAACTTAAATCTGGGCCGGGCGTGGTGGCTCACGCCTGTAATCTCAGCACTTTGGGAGCCTGAGATGGGTGGATCACCTGAGGTCAGGAGTTTGAGACAAGTCTGGCCAACATGGTAATACCCTGTCTCTACTAAAAATACAAAAAAATCAGCCGGGCATGGTGGCACGTGCCTGTAGTCCCAGCTACTTGAGGCTGAGGCAGGAGAATTGCTTGAACCCGGCAGGCGGAGGTTGCAGTAAGCCAAGATCGTGCCATTGCACTCCAGCCTGGGTGACAGAAAGGGGAAAAAAAAAGAAAGAAAACTTAAATCTGGGTGGGGCAGAGCGAAGATTTTGGCAGCTGGAGCCCTGGAGACAAGCTTGATTTCTAAGAGGCATCATTCAGTTTTTTTTTTTTTTTTTGAGACAGAGTCTTGCTCTGCCGCCCAGGCTGGAGTGTAGTGGAGCGATCCCCGCTCACTGCAAGCTCCACCTCCGGGGTTCACGCCATTCGCTCGCCTCAGCCTCCCGAGTAGCTGGGACTACAGGCGCCCGCCACCATGCCTGGCTAATTTTGTTTTTTTTTTTTTCTTGTATTTTTAGTAGAGATGGGGTTTCACTGTGTTAGCCAAGATGGTCTTGATCTCCTGACCTTGTGATCCGCCTGCCTTGGCCTCCCAAAGTGCTCGGATTACAGGTGTAAGCCACTGCGCCCAGCCAGCATCATTCAGTTCTTAATTCCATGGTAAAGATAAAGTAGCAGATGCCTGACCTTGGTAGAGCAAGCCAAAATGCTGGCCACACTACAGAAGAGAACGTGGGTCTATTTAAATCAAATCCATGGTGATGGCATATATTGCTCACGCTCCCAGGGCTCAACATCTTCACAGGCCTGTCTCCATAGAATCTTCTTCTCTGGCTTGCTATGACTGGCTGTGACTTTGGACAGCTGAGCTTGCTTCCTCACATGCAACACAGGAATACCCTGGAATGTTCTTGGGGGACAGAATGAACTAGGCCATTGCTGCTAAAAACTCTAGTAGAGATGCTGGTTTCAAGCTCCCCTATACCAAACTGAGACCCTTATCCATGGGTTTGGGGGAGAAAAAAAAAATCAAATATTTTACCAACTTAAGTCATTAAATAAGCATGATATTAGAACATAAAGAAAAGTGTCACAGAGTAATTTAGCTGCAGATACTGTTCAGGAGAGCTCATCTTATCTATGTCCAGCGTGGACCAGTTTCGTAGGGGGAGAGTAGCCAGGTAATTTTGAAAAGGCAGATTTCCAAGCAGAAAATAACCCTGGTTCTCCTGTTTAAAAGGCCAGTTCAGTGGTTAAATGAAAGAGTAGTTCAACAGACAGTAAATTCTGTGGTAAGACGCGGGTGAAAATATACCAAAAACTGAATACAGCAATACTGGAGCCCCACTAAACAGATCTTGGGGGTGGGGTTAGGGGCCCACTAAACTGTATCCCTAGTAAGCCTCTAAGAACAGGGTGAGATTTATGTACAAAACATTTCTCATCTTGGGAGGAATGTCCTTTAATCTACACTGGACAGTGGAGCCTTTGAGCCACAGAAGAAATCTGCAGCAGCAGGAAGCTGGGTGATAAACTGGGACAAATGTCCTTTTTCATAAGAAAGATTGGTGCTTCCTTTTCTGTCCAGGCTGCCAAGAAGCTAAGAGTCAAATCTGATGTTTTATCACAGTAACAAAATATTCATATAATTTAATGCAGCGGTCCCCAACCCTGGGCCATGGACCAGTACCCATCCTTGGTCTGTTAGAAATCGGGCGGCACAGCAGGAGGTGAGAAGCAGGCAAGTGAGCAAAGCTTCATCTGCATTTACAGCTGCTCCCCATGCTTGCATTACCGCCTGAGCTCCGCCTCCTGCCAGATAAACACTAGCACTATATTCTCATAGGAGCGTGGACCCTATTGTGAACTGTACATGCAAGGGATCTAGGTTGCGAACTCCTTATGAGAATCTAATGCCTGATGATCTGTCACTGTCTCCCATCAACCCCAGAGGGGACCACCTAGTTGCAGGAAAACAAGCTCAGGGCTCCCACTGATTCTACATTATGGGAAGTTGTATAATTATTTCATTATATATTACAATGGAATAATAATAGAAACGAAGTGCACAATAAATGCAATGCACTTGAATCATCCTAAAAGCATCCACCCCACCAGATCCGTGGAAAAACTGTCTTGCACGAAACAGGTTCCTGACTCCAAAAATGTCGGGGACCACTGACTTAGCGTATTCACTTTATCTTCTCTTTGTGAGGTTCTGATTATATTATATTATATTATATTATATTATGTTATATTATATTATATTATTTATTTATTTAGTGAGACAGGGTCTTGCTCTGTTTTCCAGGATGGAGTGCAGTGGTGTGATCACAGCTCACTACAGCTTCAACCTCCCAGGGCTCAAGTATCCTTCTGCCTTAGCCTCCCGAGTAGCTGGGACCACAGGTGTGTGTGCTGCCATGCTAATTTTTGCATTTTTTATAGAGAAGGGGTTTCGCCACGTTGCCCAGGCTAACCTCAAATTCTTGGACTTAAGCAATCCTCCCACCCTGGCCTCCCAAAGTGCTGGGATTACAGACGTGAGCCACTGTGCCCAGCCTGATGATTCTATATTAGCCTTGACACATAGTCCTCTCTAATCTAAGTTTATTTTTAGCCTTGGGGTGAGAAGAGGAGAACCTTACCTCAGCTACTCTCTTTTGGACCTCAACTTCCTCCTCAATCAATCAACCAATCTACAAGTAATAATCTCAGATCTCTATACCCAACCATTGTTTTGAAGAGCAAAAAGAGGTAATGAAACTGCCTTGAAAACTCTCAGGGTGACCTGGAGTAAACATTTTCTCTCATCCCTGACCCCACAGAACAAGAAAACGATACACTACCACATGCTGAACTATACTGGGTACATGTCTCCCCTGTTCCAGTTAACCCTTCTAAACAGGCAAATATAGGATATTTGATGATATAAAATCCAATAAAGGTTCAACACACTCAAAAGAAAGGGACTTGCTGGGTGCGGTGGCTCATGCCTGTAATCCTGCACTTTGTGGGGATCACTTGAGCCCAGGAGTTTGAGACCAGCCTAGGCAACATGGTGAGACCTTGCCTCTACAAAAAAATACAAAAAAAAATAGAAAATCAGTCAGGCATGGTGGATCGCGCCTGTAGTCCCAGCTACTTGGGAGGATGAGGTATGAAGATCACTTGAGCCCAGGAGGTTGAGGCTGCAGTGCACTGTGCAAGTACATCCATGGGCAATACTAAGATACGATCTACAGTAAAGTTACAGTTTCTATAGTTAAGTACACCTTACAAGGCAGGGACTTACAACCCTTATATCCTCAATGCAAAATGGAAACGGAACTAAAACAGTATTTGCAGTAAGTAGATAAAGGAAGAGATTTGAGAGAAATAAATACCTTTGCTCCTTAGAAAATCTTCAGGGAGGTCCACATGTGAAAGTTCTTTGCTGGACTGCATCAGGAGATCCTCCTACAGTAAGAAAATCCAGTGGTCAAGGGGGATTCAGAAGATTCTGAGTTAATGAATATTATTATTATTATTATTTTTTTTTGAGACAGAGTCTTGCTCTGTTCCCAGACTGAAGTGCAATGGTGAGATCGTGGCTCACTGCAACCTCCACCTCCAAGGTTCAAGCCATTCTCCTGTCTCAGCCTCCCAAGTAGCTGGGATTACACGCACCCACTACCACGCCTGGCTAATTTTTGTATTTCTACTACAGACAGCGTTTCACCATGTTGGCCAGGCTGGTCTTGAACTCCTGAACTCAAGTGATCCGCCCGCCTTCGCCTCCCAAAGTGCTAGGATTACAGGTGTGAGCCACCACGCCTGGCTGAATATTAGTTATTTTTGAGAGACTTCTTTATGACTTTGGGAAATTAGCTAGCAGTCACAAGGATTGGGCACTGAAGGAAACCTTAAATTTAAGTAAGGTCAACAATAAAAATTTCTACTTATCTAGAATTTGAGCCTGAAAACTTTTTAAAGTTGTGACAATAACAGAGGTCTAAAAAAAACTTTTTTAGAGGCAGAGGCTGCAGTGAGCCAAGACTGTGCGTGCTATCAGCTCACTGCAACTTCTGCATCACGGGTTCAAGCAATGCTCCTGCCTCAGCCTCCCAAGCATCTGGGATTACAGATGCCCACCACTATGCCTGGCTAATTTTTATATTTTTAGTAGAGACAGTGTTTCACCATGTTGGCCAGGCTGGTCTTGAACTCCTGACCTCAGGTGATCCACCTGCCTCGGCCTCCCAAAGTACTGGGACTACAAGCGT
The DNA here is from genome assembly GCF_028885655.2 of Pongo abelii. Lineage (NCBI taxonomy): Eukaryota > Metazoa > Chordata > Mammalia > Primates > Hominidae > Pongo > Pongo abelii. The sequence goes on from NC_085929.1 coordinate 38,163,997, forward strand.
GATCCACTGTGCCCGGCCTAATTTGTGTATTTTTAGTAGAGACAGGGTTTCACCATGTTGGCCAGGCTAGTCTCAAACTCCTGACCTCAAGTGATCTGCCTACCTCGGCCTTCCAAAGAGCTGGGATTAAAGGCATGAGCCACCGCGACTGGCCAAGAAAATATTTATCTGTAGTTATATTTGATCCTTTCTCCCAAATGTTACTATTCTCTGCTTTTCCAGTTCTCAGGCTAAATGTTTGAGGTGTGAGAATAGATGCTATTTAAAATATTCTTTCAAGTTAACACTTCATGGAAAAGGGAGAGTGCCTGAGTTGTTCCAACCCAAGGACTCTCACCTACTAACTACATGGTGCTGACAGCAACCTTACAAGTGGCTGAAAGAATACACGGAAACCATATAAAACACCCAGCAAAACACCCAGTCAGGACACGGTGCTCCATGAGCAGAAGCTTCCATTCTTCACGAGACTGTAGACACCTGTTATCCATCCCGTTCTGTGAGAAAAGCCAATAGAGCTGTCACTGACAGATTCTGGCACGTTTCTGGAATGACTTCCATAAGCTTTTCCAAGGCTATCGGAGCCTCTGTAAAGTGACAGCACAGGCCAGTGACATACAGGATCCTTCAGATCCCAAAGGTCTCTGGTGAGCTAATGCAATGAAATCTTACTGGATCCAGCCCCAGAGGGGTTGGTGGGATTTTGCTTTGTCCCACTTGTGGCTCTAAGGTGCCCCTAGCTGGAGGCCCCAAAATACCCTGGTGGAGTGCCAAGCCCACTGTTTCGACCATGTTCCTTTTCCTTGATTAGCCACAGTTCTTTTTTTTTTTGGAGATGGAGTCTCACTCTGTTGCCCAGGCTGGAGTGCAGTGGTGCGATCTCGGCTCACTGCAATCTCTGCTTCCTGGGTTAAAGCGATTCTCCTGCCTCAGCCTCCCGAGTAGCTAGGACTACAGGTGCACGCTGCCACACCGGGCTAATTTTTTGTATTTTAGTAGAGACAGGGTTTCACCATTGTTGCCCAGGCTGGTCTCGAACTCCTGAGCTCAGGCAATCCACCCACCTTGGCCTCCCAAAGCGCCAGGATTACAGGCGTGAGCCACCATGCATGGCCGATTAGCCACAATTCTTAAGAGGGAAAGAGAGACTTCCTCCCTGACTTACTGACTTCTCTTAAAAGGTTCTAAGTTAAAAAAAGCAAGTTATCCCTCACAGGAAGGCTGGAGACTCTGCAAGGTTTGTGTTAATCTGAAATATAATCAGAAATTGAATGAATCAGGGCCAGGTACGGTGGCTCACGCCTTTAATCCCAGCACTTTGGGAGGCTGAGGCGGGTGGATCACCTGAGGTCAGGAGTTCAAGACCAGCCTGGCCAACATCATGACACCCCATCTCTACTAAAAATACAAAAATTAGCTGGGTATGGTGGTGCATGCCTGTAATCCCAGCTACTAGGGGGGCTGAGGCAGGAGGATCACTTGAACCCAGGAGAAGGAGGCTGCAGTGAGTCGAGATCATGCCACTGCACTCCAGCCTGGGCAACAGAGCAAGTCACTGTCTCAGAAAAAAAAAAGAAAAGAAATTGAATCAATCGACAATAAGAGTGTGGGCTGAGGTCAAATGTGAGAGACCTCCCCCAACAGCCTTACCATGGTGGTGGGCAACCTCCAGATCCAGTGGGAGTTCTGCTAGTCTGGGCTCCTGAATATGGATGAGGGCAACACAACAACCTACTTGGATGCAATGGACATGTAACATGATAACCTCTGTAACGTCCCCCACCTCCTCCAAAATAGCCAATCATATGATGAACACTAGCAGAAATGTATCAGATGCAATTTCCTTTTTCTACAATATTTTATCAGCTAAATGTTCTAACTTTCAGGATTCCTAAAGTTAAGAGTCCTAGGGCCGGGGGCAGTGGCTCACACCTGTAATCCCAGCACTTTGGGAGGCCGAGACGGGCAGATCACCTGAGGTCAGCAGTTCGAGACCAGTCTGACCAACATGGAGAAACCCCGTCTCTACTAAAAAATACAAAATTAGCTGGGCGTGGTGGCGGATGCCTGTAATCTCAGCTACTCTGGAGGCTGAGGCAGGAGAATGGCTTGAACCCAGGAGGCGGAGGTTGCAGTGAGCCGAGATCGCGCCACTGCACTCCAGCCTGGGTGACAGAGAGAGCCTTCATCTCGAAAAAAAAAAAAAAAAAAAACACGTATACTAGGCTTTTGTATGTTACAGTTAAAAGACAATTCAGATTGTGCCACTGCACTCCAGCCTGGGCGACAGAGTAGACTCCATCTCCAAAAAAAAAAAAAAAAAAAGACAATTCTGAACTTTTTCTGTGTCTGAGTTGAATACAACTAATGTATTGTATCCTAGAACCAAAGCGTTTACAACATATTCAACCCAGGTGGATCTACCATTATGGGGAAAAAATATGTAAAAAGTTTAACACTCTATAGCTTATATGTAAGCACCAAAAAAACAAACAATAAAAACCAAGCATGGTATAGAGTTCTCAATGCTAAATCATCCATGTGGGATGTCACATGGCCATCTCTGAATATCTTTGGTGCACAGTTCTTAAATAAGACCAATCTATTCCATATCCTGGCTAGTAACCTTTGCACGCGCAACAGATTTTGACCTTCCTCCTACAAGAGTGGAGCTCAGAACTGAATACATTCTTTCACAATTCAGCCTGGCTCTTGCAGCTGTCCCTTCCACTGTGCCTGTTCTAAGATAGTTCACCCTCAGCAGGGTGATCTTGATCAAATCCCAAAATTATTAGTTACAAATTTATGTATTTATTTATTTATTTTTGAGACGAAGTCTGGCTCTGTTGCCCAGGCTGGAATGTAGTGGCACAACCTCCGTTCACTGCAAGCTCCACCTCCCGGGTTCATGCCATTCTCCTGCCTCAGCCTCCGGAGTAGCTGGGACTACAGGCGCCCGCCACCACGCCCAGCTAATTTTTTGTGCGTGTATTTTTAGGCGAGACTGGGTTTCACCGTGTTAGCCAGGATGGTCTCGATCTCCTGACCTCATGATCCGCCCACCTTGGCCTCCCAAAGTGCTGGGATTACAGGCATGAGCCACCGCGTCTGGCCTAGTTACAAGTTTTTAATACCTTTGGGACACGATCCTAAGACAGGGAATTATTGTTATTTTACTGGTTTAACTTCTCATGACTGAAATATTTGTTTCATGATTGGAATATTTAACTTTTAAAAATATTAAGACCAGTAACAAAACAGCAAATACCATATGATTCCACTTGAATGATGTACCTAGAGTAGTCAAATTCATAGAGACAGAAAGTAGAATGGTTGTTGTCAAAGATGGGGTGAGGGGAGAATGCTGAGTTACTATTTAATGGGTACTGAGTTTCAGTTTGGGATGATGAGAAAAGTTCTGGAGATGGATGGTGGTGATGGTTACACAACACCATGAATGTGCTTAATGTGACTGAACTGCATATTTTTGGGCCGAGCACGGTGGCTGACGCCTGTAATCCCAGCACTTTGGGAGGTCGAGGTGGGCGGATCACCTGGGGTCAAGAGTTTGAGACCAGCCTCACCAACATGGTGAAATTGTGAAACCCCATCTCTACTAAAATACAAAATTAGGCAGGAATGGTGTCGCATGTCTGTAGTCCCAGCTACTTGGGAAACTGAGGCAGAGAACTGCTTAAACCCAGGAGGCAGAGGTTACAGTGAGCTGAGATTGTGTCACTGCACTGGGAGAACAGAATGAGACTCAGTCTAAAAAAAAAAAATCGCTGGGCGCTGTGGCTCATGCCTGTAATCCCAGCACTTTGGGAGGCTGAGGCGGGTGGATCACAAGGTCAGGAACTCAAGACCAGCCTGGCCAGCATGGTGAAACCCTGTCTCTACTAAAAATACAAAAATTAGCTGGCCATGGTGGCACATGCCTGTAATCCCAGCTACTCGGGAGGCTGAAGCAGAACTGCTTGAACCGGGACCCGGGAGGCGGAGGTTGCAGTGAGCTGAGATCGCGCCACTGCACTGCAGCCTGGGCTACAGAGCGAGACTCCGTCTCAAAAAAAAAGAAAAAAAGAATACCGCAGAAGTGATGTTGGTTCTCCTCATGGTGTCCTATTGGGGGCAGTGTCCTATCAGGAGGCACTGTCCTATCATGGTGTTAGGGTGCCTCATTCCTGGGGGCAAACTTCCATCACTTGGTTTGGGTAGATTCTGCCAGGTTTCTCCATTGCGAAGTTACTATTCCACCTTTGTAACTAATAAATATCTTGTAAGGAAATACTTCGAAACTATGTAAATACTTATTTCCCAAACATTTAGCCACTAACTTTAACATCCATTAATGATTCCTGCTTGAGATAATTATTGTGATGGTTGCCAAACAGTGCTTTTTCTATTTCCATCATTCCACATATACTAACTGGAATTCTGTAAGACCTTTCTTTTCTCACTTTTAATTCAATTACAGTGAAAGGATACAAAGAAAATCAGCAAACGGGCTCATGGGTATTTGTTTTATTCTATGGGTACTATAGGTTGCTGCAAAAGTAAGGGTCGAATAATTCATCACTATCATTTATTTTAAGCTCAAATCATCCCATACTTGGCCACTGGGAGCCCCTTCAAGTTGGCTGCTGTGTCCTTCTGATATATCCCCATCATTTTCTGAGCATTTGGCCACAAATTGTTCCGGGCACATCTTGCGTTTTTCCCTCTCCTGTCCTGTAACAACCATTTCTCCAAGGAATCTTGGTTTCTTTTATTGGAAAAAAGTATTTAGAGCCAAGACTAGGTGTGCTCACTGCTACAAGGTGTCTGTCACTACTTCTAGGCCCTATCTTATACACTCACATATTTCCATTTCTATGGGTATATATTAAGAACCCCATGTTAGGCTGGGCGCCGTGGCTCATGCCTGTAATCCTAACACTTTGGGAGGCCAAGGTGGGTGGATCACGAGGTCAGGAGATTGAGACCATCCTGGCTAACATGGTGAAACCCTGTCTCTACTAAAAATACAAAAAATTAGTTAGCCGGGCCTGGTGGTATGAGCCTGTAGTCCCAGATACTTAGATGGCTGAGGCAGGAGAATTGCTTGAACCCAGGAGGAGGAGGTTGCAGCGAGCCAAGATCGCACCATTGCACTCTAGCCTGGGTGACAGAGTGAGACTCTGTCTCAAAAAAAAAAAGATAACTCCAATTCATGGAGTTCATGTTTGGGTCAGGGTTCATGTTTGCCACCCCTCCTTTGTAATTTATTTCTCTGAGAGAAAGCTGGCTCTCATTATCCACATATATTTACTTATTTCCCCAATCCTAGAACACATATAGGCATTTTGTTTAGAAATGGCTAAGTCCTACCCCTGTGAGAAACAAATTTACTAGTATTTTCTATTCTTTTTTGACTTTATTCTTTAAGAGGATATAGTCGAATTACTGTTTGCTAAAGTAATGTGGGCTACCCTCCCCATTGGTTTTGTTATTCATTTGTAATACAGTTAAGATTCACTTATTATAGTTTCTATTCAGCTTTGGGCCCATCTCACATCCCAGTTGTCTAGTTAGTTATTTCTCAAGTATGAAGTTGGAACTATACCAAAAGATGTACTTACAGAAGTGTCAGTTTCTCCTACCCTTTCTATTCCATTTCCATTCCCCCATTCTTTCAGGATAGGTAATCAAATTCATTAGTTTCTGGTTTATCCTTCCCATGTGTACTTGTGTAGAGGTTTTATACAAATGAGCAGATACTTCTATATATGCTTATTTCCTCTTCTTTCTTGCATGAAAAGGACAACACTATAGATATTGATTTGCATTTTTTACTTAACAGTATATCCTAGTTTACAGAAGCGAGTCAACAGAGCAGGCCTGACTGCTGTCCTTAGAAAGGTCTACTTGCAGGGTCAGCCTTAGCTAGCATCTGGGAACTAGAGTTTGGGAGTATCCACCATTCCCTAAACAGGAGTGTCTCACTGTGCCTACACTATAATGTGGTTTATGCTAAACACCTGCTTTCCTTCTAGGAGTTGGAAATTTTGCTATGTGCCAGGCAGAGGATGTCCATGCAATCAGTCCCCAGTAAAATCCCTGAGCACTGACCCACTAACAAACTTCCATGGTAGACAATATTTCATATGTGTTGTCACAATTTGTTCCTGAAGGAGGTTAAGTGTGTATGACTCCACTAGGAAAGGACTCTTGGAAGCCTGCACTGGGACTTTGGTCTATGCCTGCTTCCCTTTTGCTGATTTTCTTTGTATCCTTTCACTGTAATAAACTGTAGCTGTGAGAACAACTAAATGCTGAGTCCTGTGAGTTTCAGCAACTCTGAAAACCTGCTGGTTTTGGGGACCCCAACACACCTGGAAATCACTCCATATCAGTATATAGAGATCTTCCTCGTTATTATAGCTGGATAATACTCCATGTATGTACATACCTTATGCCATTATGTATTCAATCTCTCTCCTATATATGGGCATTTAGGTTGTTTCCAATATTTTGCAATTATAAACTGCTGAAAAGAACAACCTTGTGTATTATGTATTATTATACTGCTAGAAGTGTATACTTTTTTTTTTTTTGAGACAGAGTTTTGCTCTTGTCACCCAGGCTGGAGTGACAATGGTGCAATCTCGGCTCACTACAACCCTTTCTTCTAGGTTCAAACTATTCTCCTGCCTCAACCTCCCGAGAAGCTGGGATTACAGGCACCCGCCACAACGCCTGGCTAATTTTTTGTATTTTTAGTAGCGATGGGGGTTTCACTAGGTTGGCCAGGCTGGTCTTGAACCCCTGACCTCAGGCGATCCACCCATTTTGTCCTTGCAAAGTGCTGGGATCACAGGTGTGAGCCACCGCGCCTGGCCACTGTTTTTTTGTTTTTTTTTTTTTTGAGACAGTCTCGCTCTGTCACCCAGGCTGGAGTGCAGTGGTGCCATCTTGGCTCACTGCAACCTCCGCCTTCCACCTTCCGCCTTTGGGGTTCAAGTGATTCTCCCGCCTCAGCCTCCCAAGTAGTTTGGATTATGGCCATGCATCACTGTGCCCAGCTAATTTCTGTATTTTTAGTAGAGACAGGCCTTCACCATGTTGCCCAGGCTGGTCTCGAACTCCTGATCTCAGGTGATCCACCCGCCTCGGCCTCCCGAAGCGCTAGGATTACACGCCTAGAAGTGTATCTTCTAAGGCAGGTTTCCTTGAAGTGTTCGGTCAACAGGTCGGGGCACCAGTAATTTTGTTAAATGTTGCCAAACTGTTCCTCAGAAAGGTTGTATCAGTTTGCATTCCCACCAGCAATGTATTAGAATGTCTGTTTCCTCATAGTCTTGCTAACCAGATACACTGTCATACATTTTCATTTTCACCCGTCTGATAGTCAAAAAGTGACACCCTTAAATCAAAGGGGAAAAAGTGGTATCTCTGGTTAACTCTGCATTTCTCTAATTACACGAGGCTGACCATCTCTTATGTTTAACCACCACACACACACACACACACACACACACCACACACAAACACACACACACACAGTTCATTATCAAGTCTTCTCATTTTTCTTTTTTTTTTTTTGAAAGGGAGTCTCACTCTGTCGCCAGGCTGGAGTGCAGTGGCGCAATCTCGGCTCACTGCAACCTCCGCCTCCCAGTTTCAAGCAATTCTCCTGCCTCAGCCTCCCAAATAGCTGGGACTAAAGGCATGCACCACCATACCCAGCTAATTTTTGCATTTTTAGTAAAGATGGGATTTCACCATGTTGGCCAGGATGGTCTCAATCTCTTGACCTCATCATCTTCCCGCCTCAGCCTCCCAAAGTGCTGTGATTACAGGTGTGAGCCACCACGCCTAGCCCAAGTCTTATCATTTTTCTATTGGGTTTGGTACTTCATTCCTCAATTCAAGAGTTCTTCAGTTATTACAGATATAGACCCTTTATCTCTGATATACATTGCAAATATGTTCTCTCAATTTGTCAGTTGTCTTTTGACTGTGGGATATTTTGTCAATCTAGCAAGAGCTCTTATAAACTGAGATCAGGGGATGCCTGGGGTTTGCAAATCTGAAATGGTATGCAAGTGGTATGTCTGCTTTTCTGAAAGGTCTGCAGTGTTCAGATTTCCAAAGGGTCCTGTGACCTGAGAGTGATTAGGAGCTGCTGCTGCTGCCGCCCCACATCTTCCACTGGCCTAACTGTGCCCCACAGGACCACTTCTGCTGAATGACCTCTAAATTGCTGAAGGCTTCTCTCACGTCTCTTGACTGTTCTCTTTCACAAGTTAGACAGCCAATGACCTGGCCTCCAGATGCATATTTTCAGGTTGTGTCATTAGTGTAAATACTCATCCAAGAATGCATTCCTGGTTTTCTATACCTCTCACTCACATGACAACAACAGGAGAGTATAATACTCTAGCTGTGGCCTAACCAGCACACAACAGAGCATAACCACCACTTCTCAGTCCAGATAACACATTTCCCTTAATGATATTAACAGCCAATTGGCTTTTCCTGGCACAAAATCAATTCTAATTGACCTGTTAAAACCTGCAGGTCTTCCGTTTCCCCTTTCCCCATAAGTACTTCTGTTTCTTTTCAATTGTGGAGATCACTTTTTGAAACCGAGTACAAAATGTTAACATTTATATCAATTAAATTTCATTCTGCTTTATACAATTCAAAATGGAATATACACCTGGTGGAGCTGGGAGGGAGAAAAGGGATGATTTTTAAAAAGAACAGGGTGGCGGGGCGCAGTGGCTCGCGCCTGTAATCCCAGCACTTTGGGAGGCCGAGGTGGGCGGATCACGAGGTCAGGAGATCGAGACCATCCTGGCTAACACGGTGAAACCCCGTCTCTACTAAAAAAATACAAAAAATTAGCCAGGTGTCATGGCGGACACCTGTAGTCCCAGCTACTAGGGAGGCTGAGGCAGGAGAATGACATGAACCTGGGAGGTGGAGCTCGCAGTGAGCTGAGATCATGCCACTGCACTCCAGCCTGGGTGACAGAGCAAGACTCTGTCTCAAAAAAAAAAAAAAAAAAAAAAAAGAACAAGGAGATAGTAATCTAGTTCTTAGGTTGATTGTTATGTAAGCATGTGTATGTATATGTATGCATATATAAACACATATATACGTGTGTATTCATTATACTTTATGTGTATTACACATGCTTTTACATCAAATATTACATTTAAAAACTTTTCTCTCCTGAAGTGGCAGGTCCCTAAATTGGAAAAAAAAAAAAAAAAAAGAAACTTTTCTTGTTAGACTCAGCCCACTACATCAAGAAGTAACACAATAGGAACTCTGGGATCCTTAGCCTTTTACCTATTTAACTGTATTTTTAAAAGATAGGGCATTGGCCAGGCACATTGGCTCACCCTGTAATCCCAGCACTTTGGGAAGCTGAGGTGGGCGGATTACCTGAGGTCGGGAGTTCGAGACCAGCCTGACCAACATGGTGAAACCCTGTCTCTATTAAAAAAATACAAAAAAATTAGCTGGGCATGGTGGTGGGCACCTGTAGTCCCAGCTACTCGGGAGGCTGAGGCAGGAGAACAGCGTGAACCCGGAAGGCGGAGCTTGCAGTGAGCTGAGACTGTGCCACTGCACTCCAGTCTGGGCAACAGAGCGAGACTCCATCTCAAAAAAAAAAAAAAAAGCCGGGTGTGGTGGTGCATGCCTGTAGTCCCAGCTACTTGGGAGGCTGAGGCAGGAGAATGGCGTGAACCTGGGAGGCGGAGCTTGCAGTGAGCTGAGATCGTGCCACTGCACTCCAGCCTGGGCAATAAGAGCAAAACTCTGTCTCAAAAAAAAAAAAAAAAAAAAAAAAAAAAAAAAAAAAAAAGGGCATCACAGCGTAAACTCAAATATCATGTTCAAATGTTACTTAATGCTTCGTTCATTCCTAATCATAGTCACTGCATGAAGCCCACTAACAACAATTAACTGCCCTTTATCCTGTGTAAAGAAATGATATACGTATCAAGAGTGGGATGGGAGCCTAGCCTAGGCAGCCCAAAGAACATATGAACTTGTTGGTGGGTCTAGAGCAGGGGTTGGCAAACCACAGCCCTCAGGCCAGCAGCCTGTGCTAATGAAGTTTTATTGGAATACAGCCACATTCATTTATTTATGTATTGCCTCTGCCCACTTTATGCTACAATGGCAAAGCTGAGTTGTTCCAGAAGAGACCATATGAGGCCAGGCATGGTGGCTCATGCCTGTAATCCCAGCACATTGGGAGGCTGAGGCGGGTGGATCACAAGGTCAGGAGTTCGAAACCAGCCTGGTCAACACAGTGAAACCCCGTCTCCACTAAAAATACAATAAATTAGCCGGGCATGGTGGCCGGCGCCTGTAATCCCAGCTACTCAGGAGGCTGAGGCAGGAGAATTGCTTGATCCCAGGAGGCGAAGGTTGCAGTGAGGCAAGATCATACCACTGCACTCCAGCCTGGGAGACAGTGAGATACTCAAAAAAAAAAAAAAAAAAAAAAAAAAAAAGGAGACCATATGACCTGCAAAGCCTAAAAGATTTACTACGTGGCCCCTGATAGAAAAAGTTTGCTGACCCCTCGGTTAGAAAACCATCCAGTGGAGAGAGTCCGCTGGACAGGTACATTCCTTTAAGAATTTGGAGGGCCCGGCAGGGTACGGTGGCTCACGCCTATAATCCCAGCATTTTGGGAGGCCGAGATGGTCGGATCACCTGAGGTCAGGGGTTCTAGACCAGCCTGGTCAACATGGTGAAGCCCTATCTCTACTAAAACTACAAAAATTAGCCGGGTGTGGTGGTAGATGCCTATAATCCTAGCTACTCAGGAAGCTGAGGCAGGAGAATCGCTTGAACCTGGGAGGCAGAGGTTGCAGTGAGCCGAGATCAAACCACTGCACTCCAGCCTGGGTGACAGAGCAAGACTGTGTCTCAAAAAAAAGAAAAAAGAATTTGGAGGGCCCAGCTCAGTGGCTCACACCTGTAATCCCAACACTTTGAGAAGCCGAGGTGGGAGGATTGCTTGAGCCCAGGAATTTGAGAGCAGCCTAGGTAATATACTAAGACCCTGCCTCTATTAAAAAAAAAAAAGAAGAAGAAAAAAGAATTTGAGACCATCACACTATCATAGCTCACTATTAGTCTCAACTAACCAACCTCTCTGGGTATAACTTCAAGCACACATCGGCTGGTCATGGTGGCTCATGCCTGTAATCCCACCGCTTTAGGAGGCTGAGGTGGGTGGATAACTTGAAGTCAGGAGTTCGAGACCAGCCTGGCCAACATGACGAAACCCCGTCTCTACTAAAAATGCAAAAAAATTAGCTGGGTATGGTGGCTTATACCATAATCACAGCTATTTGGGAGGCTGAGGCAAGAGAATCGCTTGAACCCCAGGAGGCAGAGGTTGCAGTGAGCCAAGATCGTGCCACTGCACTCCAGCCTGGGTGACAGAATAAGACCTTCTTAAAAAAAAAAAAAGCCTCCCTTCAAAGGTTTCTCTGTGATACCTCACTCCAACCTATCAAAACATAAGGACTGAGTATATCTATATCATTTCTTAACATCAAATGCTGAAATACCACGATTTTCACAGACTCAACATTTCATATACAGTTGCTGCTTCAGAGAACTGACACTTTTTTACTAAGCACTTCCTCTCTTCAAGTGTCTGATGTGACACAAATGTTTTAGAAGATCATCAAAACAAAGTTAACTTCAAAATCAACATTTTGGAAATGTTTCAAGAATAAATCATGAACCAACCATCAGCATCTGTATTTTATCCAGAGAAAGCTGTCATTCACACTCAACTCTTCTGAATGGAGATTTCATTTCTTACCTGACTCAGGCTAGTCTTTTCTTCAGCAGCTGTGGAATGTTGACGTGGATTTTCCTTTGCTCCCTCAGAGGGTTCTCTTATAATTTCCGCCTGGCCCCCTGGATCTCTGAAGACCTTTGGCTCCACGCTCTTGCTTCTCTTTGCCCTATCCAAGATCCCAGATGCCACAGAACCTCCTGCTGTGGAGTCCACTAGCCCACATCGCCCAGGCTCACTCCCATGATCCAAGGTCTCATAGGTTTCTTCACAACAACTCTCCACATGAGTCCTCTGCAGCTCCAAGGGTAATGCCCTATTCTGACTTAAAAGAGAGCTTGAGGCTCCAGGTTTTACATCTGGAATCACACTTGGCTCAGGGTCAGCATGAAGCTCTCTGGAGACACTTACTGGGAGTTCAGAGTATAATTCCTGTACCACGGCAGACATGGAGGAATCAAGTGGAACTGGCTGAGTCTCTACTCCAGATGACAGCATTAGGACAGACGCAGATTATGGAGTCAAGTCTTTTACATCAAACGATTCACCCTGACACAAATCACAGGAAGGGATAAAAGTTTAAAACCTCGATAAGTTAGAAGAAGGCTGCCTCAGTTCAAACCGGCTACAACGAAGAAAACAAGTTCTACTTCAAATGCCAGCATTATCTGGCACCAAAAATTTCTCCTTAATGAATTTGTATAAAAATAAATACCTTAACCTTTAATAACGTTTAACTGAGATTAGACAGCTCTCAATCAAATCTTAATTCAAATAATGCCTTATGAACAATTCTCAATTTAAACGTGAAGGGCCTGCCAATGTAGAAGAGAATAAGACATGCCTAAAGCATCCAAGGATAGACCTGATGTAAATGAGAAAATAAAGATGGTTTTCTGTTTGTTTTCATGGGCATGAACCTTACCTCTTTTGTTCACTGCTATATCCCCATGCTATCCCATAGTACGTACTCAGCAAATATTTGTTGAATGAATATATACTGAGGAACTCTGGAAAATTTCATATACTGACTTTTCCTCTTTGAGGGAGGATAGGGATAAAGTGGGATTCCATTCCTTTACTGCTTACTAAATACTTCAGCTCTCTACCCAGGCTAGCACAAGACACTACTAAACCAGCTCGTTAGCAGAATCCTTCCTGATTTTATCCTGCATCTTCAGATTTTCCAAGTGTTTTCCACAGTCATCACTCATTTGATTCTCACAACAACCCTTTGAGCTAAATAGGGCAGCTATCAGCTTCTTGTTTTAGATCCTAACACCACACCTGAGGAGGTTAAATATGACCTGCCTAAAATATTACATGGTTGTCTGAGAGGATGAAGGTGGAGGTATATCAAGAGAGAAAGAGCTTCCACTGTGTTCGTAATGTTTCATTTATGGCAGTGAATGGTAGCAACAGGTTATTTGCTGAAACACTTATATCTATGCAGTTTGTAATACTACACTATATAAGTAGCCAAAACACACACATACTCAGGGCCAGGGTTTCTTGGCTCCTAACTTTTCCAGTTTAGTGTACCAAACATGCAGTTTCCACAACAAAAAAATCCACTTTGACCATTCCGATTAGTGTGAATGTTTACAGGCCTTGAAATAAATCTTGCCTAAGTAGGGGAAAAAAAAAAATCTGCTTTGACCTGACCAAAGCAGAAATTGGTCAGCCAGACAAGATACTTCATGCTTTCATTTTTTTTTAGGCAGGATCTTGCTTTGTCAACCCAGGCTAGAGTACCATGGTGCAATCATCCCTCACGGCAGCCTCCCTCTCCTAGACTCAAGTGATCCTCCTGCCTCAGCTTCCTGTAGCTGGGACAGGTGCACATCACCACACCTGGCTAATTTTTTTATATTTTTGAGATGGAGTCTCGCTCTGTCGCCCAGGCTGGAGTACAGTGGCGTAATCTTGGCTCACTGCAACCTCCGCCTCCCAGGTTCAAGTGATTCTTCTGTCTCTGCCTCCCGAGTAGCTGGGACTATAGGCGCGTGCCACCACGCCAGGCTAATTTTTGTATTTTTAGTAGAGACAAAGTTTCACCACGTTGGCCAGGCTGGTCTTGAACTCCTGACCTTGTGATCTGCCCACCTTGGCCTTCCAAAGTGCTGGGATTACAGGCATGAGTCACTGTGCCAGGCCACACCTGGCTAATTTTTTTTTTTTGGTGGAGACAAAATTTTGATATGTTGTCCAGGCTGGTCTCCAACTCCTGAGCTCAAGCAATCCTCCTGCCTTGGCCCCGCAAAGTGCTGGGATTATAGGCACAAGTCACCATGCCTGACCCACACTTTCATTCTTGATGCTTTCCCTAACCCTAAACAAGGAGAGAAAAGATGAATTTTAATGAACCTTCCCAAAGGTAAAAGAGCATAATGTTATAATACTAACTTAAATACCAGAAGTGATAAGAAATTAGATTGCTGTTCCGTGATGTTTAGGTAACACAGAAAGGCAAATTAAAAAAATTAAATCCAAAACATTAGGCTGGGCGCAGTGGCTCACACCTGTAATCCCAGCACTTTGGGAGGCTGAGGCAGGCAGATCACTTGAGGTCAGGAGTTCGAGAACAGCCTGGTCAATATGGTGAAATCCAAGGTGGGGCGTGGTGGCTCACGCCTGTAATCCCAGCACTTTGGGAGGCCAAGAGGGGCGGATCACGAGGTCAGGAGATCAAGACCATCCTGGCTAACACGGTGAAACCCCGTCTCTACTAAAAATACAAAAAATTAGCCGGGCATGATGGCGGGCGCCTGTGGTCCCAGCTACTCGGGAGGCTGAGGCAGGAGAATGGCATGAACCCGGGAGGCGGAGGTTGCAGTGAGCTGAGATCGTGCCACTGCACTCCAGCCTGAGTGACAGGGCGAGACTCTGTCTCAAAAAAAAAAAAACAACCGTGAAATCCAGTCTCTATTAAAAATACCAAAATTAGCCAGGTGTGGTAGCAGGCTCCTGTAATCCCAGCTACTCGGGAGGCTGAGGCACAAGAATCGCTTGAACCTGGGAGGAAGAGGTTGCAGTGAGCCGAGATCTCGCTACTGCACTCCAGCCTGGGCAACAAAGCAAGACTCCCGTCTCAAAGAAAAAAAAGAACAAGCAATAAAACAAAACAAAACATTACCAAGAGATAAACCGTGTGTACAGGGGAAGAGCGAGAATCAAATGAGATTCTGGATGTGAAAAGCTTTCATAAACAGTGCTGTAAGGCTGGGTGCAGTGGCTCATGCCTATAATCCCAGCACTTTGGGAGGCCCAGGCAGGCAGATCACCTGAGGTCAGGAGTTAGAGACCAACCTGGCCAATATGGTGAAACCCTGTCTCTACTAAAAATATAAAAATTAGCCGGGCACGATGGCAGGCACCTGTAGTCCCAGCTACTCAGGAAGCTGAGGCAGAAGAATTGCTTGAACTTGGGAAGCGGAGGTTGCAGTGAGCCAAGATCACGCTACTGCACTCCAGCCTGGGTGACAGAATGAGACTCCGTCTCAAAAACAGTGCTGAGAGAAATGTATCCCTTTTAGATCTAGAATCTTCCCCTTTCTCCTTTATTTCCAGATAGAGAAAGATCTTTCTAGGGGCACTTCAGATTTTAGGCCATTTATGTGTGTGTAAGGTGGGGGATGGGGGAGGTTAGTAGAGACAATGTGGAGTTGCTATTTGATGCCAAAAATAAGTAAGAAGTGCTCAATTTTAATTTGGTTCAGTTTTCCTTTCCCAACAACATACACAGTCCAGTTTTCAGCTGTCACAGCACACACAGATTTGAAGAGTAAACGCAGGAAAGGATACTGTAAAAGAGCAGATTTTTCGAAGGAGATGGGCTCCTTGGGTCTCTACCACCTTATGCATCTGACCCTGCCTACCACAGAGATACGGGTGTTCTTAAAACTTAATCCTTGATTCCTCCCTTTTGAGGCTTCACTTTCTTGATAACGTCATCTTTTTCTGCAGCCTCTGTGATGAGGATAACTCAAAACTCTTCCTTTTTTTTTTTTTTTTTGAGATGGAGTCTTGCTCTGTCGCCCAGGCTGGATGAAGTGCAGTGGTGCCATCTCAGCTCACTGCAATCTCTGCCTCCCAGGTTCAAGGATTATCCTGCCTCAGTCTCCTGAGTAGCTGGGATTACAGGCACGTGCCATCACGCCTGGCTAATTTTTGTATTTTTAGTAGAGGCGGGGTTTCACCATGTTGGCCAGCTGGTCTCGAACTCCTGACCTCAAGTAATCCACCCACCTCGGCCTCCCAAAGTGCTGAGATTAAGGGTGTGAGCCACTGCACCTGGCCTAAAACTCTTCCTTTAAGCACAGAGTTACTATAGGATTCAGCAATTCCCCTCATAGGTATACATGCACAAAACATGTCCACATAAAAATTTGTACACAAATGTCTTTAGCAGCACTACTCGCAATAGTCAAAAAGTATAAACAATCCAAATATCCATCAACTGATGAATGGATAAACAAAATGTGGTATAGCCATACAATGGAATATTATTCAGCCATAAAAAGGAGTGGAGAAATAACACGTTACAACACGAATGAACCTTGAAGACATTATGCTAAGTGAAAGAAGCCAGTCACAGAAGATCACATATTACAAGATCCCCTGTATAGGAATCTCTAGACTAGGCAAATCTTACTATGAACCCAGCTACTAAGAGGGGAGGATCACGCCCATGGGAGGCCAAGGTGGGTGGATCACGAGGTCAGAAGTTCGAGACCATCCTGGGTAACATGGTGACACCCCGTCTCTACTAAAAATACAAAAAATCAGCTGAGCATGGTGGCATGTGCCTGTAGTCCCAGCTGCTCTGGAGGCTGAGGCAGGAGAATCACTTGAACCCAGGAGACAGAGGGTGCAGTGAGCCGAGATTGCGCCACTGCACTCCAGACTGGGAGACAAAACCGAAAGTCTGTCCAAAAAAAAGGCTGGGATTCTTGGAGAAATTGGGAGTGACAGCTGATGGACACAGAGTTTCTTTCTTGAGTAATAAAAATGATCTAAAGTCAATTATGGTGATGGCTGCAGAACTCTGTGACTATACCAAAAACCACTGACTGGTACAATTTAAATCAGTCAATTGTATGGCATATGAATTAAATCTTAAAAAAAGATTTCTTTTAAAAAAGAAACCTGGCCGGGAGCGGTGGCTCACGCCTGTAATCCCAGCACTTTGGGAGGCCGAGGTAGGTGGATCACTTGAGGTCAAGAGTTCCAGACCAGAATGGCCAACATGCTGAAACCCTGTCTCTATTAAAAATCCAAAAAATTAGCTGGGCATGTTGGCAAACGCCTGTAATCCCAGCTACTTGGAAGGCTGAGGCAGGAGAATCGCTTGAACCTGGAAGGCGGAGGTTGCAGTGACCTGAGATGAGGCCACTGCACTCCAGACTGGGTGACACAGTGAGATACTGTCTCAAAAAAAAAAAAAAAAAAGAACCTGACCTTGACCCCAACCTTTCTTTCAATTCCTAACCTACATTTCACTTGCAAGAATGGCACCCCCAAAACTTACCATGTTTAAAACAGAATTCATTCAATCTATTGAATAATTGAGTCTTTCTACATGCAAACAGCTTTGAGAAACAATGATAAATAAGACGCCCTCAGCAAACTTACATGCTCATTCCTTTTTTTTTTAAAAAAAAAAAAAAAAAAAAAAAGAGACAGGGCCTTGCTGTGTTGCCCAGGCTGGAGTATGGTGGTGCGATCATAGCTCACTATAACCTTGAACTCCTTCTGCTTCAGCATGCCTGGCTAATTTTTTTTTTTTCTTTTTTTTTGAGACGGAGTTTCGCTCTTGTTGCCCAGGCTGGAGTGCAACAGTGCGATCTCAGCTCATCACAATCTCCACCTCCCAGGTTCAAGCGATTCTCCCGCCCCAGCCTCCTGAGTAGCTGGGATTACAGGCATTCGCCACCACACCCACCTAATTTTGTATTTTTTAGTAGAGATGGGGTTTCTCTATGTTGGTCAGGCTGATCTCAAACTCCCAACCTCAGGTGATCAGTCCGCCTTGGTCTCCCAAAGTGCTGGGATTACAGGCGTGAGCCACTGCGCCCGGCCTACTTTTTTATTTTTGTAGATAATTTTGTAGTTCTTATGTTGCCCAGGCTGGTCTCAAACTCCTGGGTTCAAGCAATCCTCCCACCTCAGCCTCCCAAAAGTGCTGGAATTACAAGCGTGAGCCACTGTGACTAGCCACATGCTTATTCTTAATCCTGTTGCTTCTCAGAAAAGGCACCATCATTATTCTAGAGCTTAGATTTGAATCCCCAGCCATAACCATATCTGACTTCCCCTCACCATTCAATCAGCACTTGCAGCCTGTGGACTCAACTCCCTGCAGTGTTTTTAGTAAATCCTATTCATTTCCATCCCCACAGTTCTAGCTCAACATTTTGTTCCAAATTTTGCTCCACATAGGGTCATACACAAATACAGGTTTACTAAACAGATCTTTATCATAAAGAGTCAATATTGATAATCACATAAAATGGTTCACCTCTTGTTACTCTTGTTTGGATCAAATTCTAAGAATTTCAACCTGTAAAACAACTAGACACACTGGCTAGAGAAGCAAAACAGACACCCCCTCCTTTTTCTCCTGGACTAATTCTGGGTCCTCAAATTTCTCAGCAGAATTGCAGATACATTACCAAGAACAGCTGGAACCCTAAGAGGTGAGGTGATATTTAGATGCAAGCCTAGAGTGGCAGGTTAAACATGGCCGGGTGCTTTGGCTCACACCTGTAATCCCAGCACTTTGGGAGGCCGAGGCAGGTGGATCACGAGGTCAGGAGATCGAGACCATCCTGGCTAACACGGTGAAACCCTGTCTCTACTAAAAATACAAAAAATTAGCCAGGTGTGGTGATGTGCACCTGTAGTCGCAGCTACTCAGGACGCTGAGGCAAGAGAATGGTGTGAACCTGGGAGGCAGAGCTTGCAGTGAGTGGAGATTGTGCCACTGCACTCCAGCCTGGGCGACAGAGCAAGACTCCGTCTCCAAAAAAATAAAAATAAAAATAAAAATAAACTTATTTTCAGCTCAGTAGCTCACACCATCTATCAAAATATTGGTAATGCTACAACAGTGCAGTGACAGAACCTGATTTTGAGAAGACATTCAAGTTCTTTAAATTTCTGAATGCAGTGGAGCAATCTAAAAGGATGATGTAGAAATATATCTCTACAGCCGGGCTTGGTGGCTCATGCTTGTAATACCAGCACTTTGGGAGGCTGAGGCGGGTAGATCACTTGAGGTCAGGAGTTCAAGACCAGCCTGGCCAACATGGTGAAACCCTATCTCTACTAAAAAATGCAAAAATTAGCCGGGCGTGGTGGCAGGAGCCTGTAATCTCAGCTACTCGGGAGGCTAAGGCACGAGAATCGCTTGAACCTGGGAGGCACAGGTTGCAGTAAGCAGAGATCGTGCCACTGCACTTCAGCCTGGGTGAGAGGGAGATTCAGTTTAAAAAAAAAATAAAGAATATAAGCCAAGTATTATCACAATGTTACCTTGGACAGTAGGATCACCAATGACTTATCTGTATGTTGAACTTTTTTTTTTTGGAGATAGGGTCTCTGTGGCCCAGGCTGGAATGCAGTGGGTTGATCGCAGCTCTCTATAACTTCAAACTCGACTCAAGCAATCCTCCTGCATCAGCCTCCTAAGCAGCCAGGACTACAGGGGCGAGGCAGTGAACTCAGCAAATATTTTTATTTTTTGTAGAGACAAGGTCTCACTACATTGCACAGGCTGGTCTTGACCTCCTGGCCTCAAGTGATTCTCCCACCTCGGCCTCCCAGAGTGAGCTGCTGCACCCAGCCTTGTACTTATTTTTCAAAACAGTGACTATATATTACATGTTAAAATGTTGTCTAACCATTATTTCTCAAGATCTAAACACACAGCAATAAAAACAGCTGGTAAGTGTATTATCAGTATTTTTTATCAGTATGTTTTTTATCAGTATGTTTTATCAGTATTTTTCCAGCTGTCAGCTCTCTGCCTTAATCATCAATGCTTTTACATTAAAGTGCTAAACGTGAAGTGAAAGGGAACAGTGAGTAACACATGCTTATAAAATGTAGACAGGGATTTACAGCTTAATCTTTGCTAATGACTTATAATCAACCTATCGGGTGAGGATACCAAATAATTACCTAGTTTGAGGTATAAGCAAAAAATAAACCATAGATTTATGAACGACTTTTGACAGCTGCTACTGGCTTGTCGTCTTTATCACAACACAAATAAGTACTATATTAGAATGTGTAGGGAATGGATTTATTCCCAAAAAGTGACTAATACTTATAGGAAGTATGAAAATTATTATTCCAGTAAAAGTAGAAATTATTTTATGTTGAGGACAATTATTTCATGCTCTTTCTTTGCAAATGCACAAACACTTCTCCCAGCAGTCTTTTTTTTTTTTTTGAGACAGAGTCTCGCTCTGTCGCTCAGGCTGGAGTGCAGTGGCGCGATCTCGGCTCACTGCAAGCTCTGCCTCCCGGGTTCACGCCATTCTCCTGCCTCAGCCTCCCAAGTAGCTGGGACTACAGGTGCCCGCCACCACGCCTGGCTAATTTTTTTATTTTTTTTATTTTTAGTAGAGACGGGGTTTCACCGAGTTAGCCAGGATGGTCTCGATCTCCTGACCTTGTGATCCGCCTGCCTCGGCCTCCCAAAGTGCTGGGATTACAGGTGTGAGCCACTGCGCCTGACCCTCTCCCAGCAGTCTTTTTTTTTTTGAGACAGAGTTTCACTCTTGTTGCCCAGGCTGGAATGCAACGGCATGATCTCGGCTCACCGCAACCTCTGCCTCCCAGGTTCAAGCGATTCTCCTGCCTCAGCCTTCCTAGTAGCTGGGATTACAGGCATGTGCCACCAAGCCCAGCTAATTTGTTTTGTATTTTTAGTAGAGACGGAGTTTCTCCATGTTGGTCAGGCTGGTCTCCAACTCCCCACCTCAGGTGATCCACCCGCCTCGGCCTCCCAAAGTGCTGGGATTAGAGGCATGAGCCACTGTGCCTGGCCTCTCCCAGCAGTCTTAACTGCTGGTCTCTTCATCAGGAGGCCAGGGTCCCTTATCCTGCTCCCACATACTAGCTGCAGAGTCTTGAGTGTGTTAAGTGAAAGTTAAGTGAACTTTCCCGGGCTTGTTTTTCACATGTTCATCAAAATAAGCTCAAAGGGTCTCGTCACCCATAAAAATCCGAAGACTCCAAAGAATAACTTTTCTATTTCCCTTTGTTTCAGAAAAGCACACCTACAGACACCAACAATGGTGGTATAGAGCTCCTACTAATCCCCTCTGCAATTACTCAAGGGCGTTTGAGGTAATTTAAGAACACTTTACATACAAAAAAAGATGGTAAGCTTTTCTTTAGTGTGCTTTCAGGTAATCTGGCAGTGTTAATTCCTATCCCACCAAAAAAAACAAAAACAGGAAAACAAACCTACCAGTGAAGGATTAACATTGTTGCTCTCAATCTCATCAGAATACATTTTATAACACTAAAAACTTGACAAAGTGGCAACTTTTAGTCATTCAAACACTCCCCAAAACAAAAGTTCTGGAGGTACAAAATTTACAGCAACAAGCAAAAAATCAGAAAAAAAAAAAAAAACCCACAAAATAAAGAAAACAGAACATAAAACAGTGTGCCCCAATAATACCGAATCTGAAAGTCTCCCCTCCCTTTAATTCCAATGCAAAGGGGCTGTTAATAACACTAGGCGCTGCCATGCTTGCTTCAGGGAACAATACTCACAATAATGACCAGGCCCTCAGAAGCTCACAACACTCTTTTCACCTTGAGAAAGGGGCTTTCTTTTCCAAAGATTCAGACATTGTAGCCATTCCCTCCAAGAGGGAATTTGGAGAATGGGCCTCTTCTTGAGAAACAAAGAAACAAGAGTCTTTTAATAAAATCCCAAGACAAACCAAAAGTGAGGCAGGGAAGTTCATACACTAAACAGGGCAAGCGCTTCAACATGGAGCGTGCAGAAAATCTCAAAAGCATCAAGGACTATTTCCCATTTCCTCCCTTTAATAACATCCAGAAAAAGGATCCCTCTGTCTCCATGTAAGGAGTTAAACTGTGGAAAATGCTCCTGATTTCTACTGACAGAGGCTTCCTGTATAAAAGATTTTCATCTGTTTTATAAAGGAAAAGGAGAAAAGAAACAATCTGTGTCATTCTGCATATACAAGAGGGAAGAGATCTCTCCTCAAAGGTATAGAGTCTTCATTTTCTTGGGAGAGCAAAAGACAGGAAGAACATGGAATCGCCCACTTGGGGGGGTGGGAAGGATGCGCAGATGGAAGATTTTTTGTCACTACAGTAAGTCAGGGAAGTGGGAGAGGGCATCCCTAACCAGTCAGGAAGAAGTGATACCTTCTGTGGACAAAGGAAGTGCTGGCGTCTGGCATCAGGTCTCCCTTTCTCTTAAGAGGACAGACCTGTTTCCAAAAGCTGTCTTTTTTTATTGATTATTTTCAGTGAGGCCCTCTTTGTTAATTTGGGGGAGTATTGTACAGTAGGATCTAAGGGGAATGGAAGTGTCTCTTTCTCTAACCCCTAAGTGGGAGGGAGTCTTCCACTCCAGTGAGAAAGGATGGTTGAACACTTGTGATGGGGGTTGGGAGGGGCATGCATGGAAAAATATGTTTCTCTGTGCAAGATATTAGTTTTCTTTTTTAACAGATTAAGTAATAGTAATAGCAACAGCTTACCAAAAGCTTCCTATATAACTAGTATTTACACAAATGCTCTCTTAGCCCGCATGACAATTCTAAGAAAATAGAACCCAAGTTGGAGATGGAATGAGATTGAGACAAGTTAAACAAATAGTCAAGGTCACAAAGATGTTAAGTGAGAGACCCAGGTTTGCAACTATTGCACTCCAAAAGCCATGCTCTTAATAATGCAAGGGAAAGGAGCTCACTGCACACCAAGAGGCTTAAAGGGAAGAAGAGAAGCGAGGCTCCCTCTGTGGACATCACGAGGGGAGAGGGAGAAAGGTTGATTTCTGATACCATAAAGTAAATTTTCAAGGTCTTCCTCTCCGTATCTTGGGGTACAGATGAAAAATAAAGGAGGAAGGTAAGTATCTTTCTTACTGGGAAGAAAGATCCCCTCTGTCACTTTCAGGCAAGTTGGGTCTCACTCTTCACCTGGGTGACGCTGACCAAAGTTGGGGGAAAGGTCTCATTTAGGGGTTATCTCTTACTCCTACTCAGGATAAGTTCAGAATCCCCCTTGAGCCCTGGGAGTGGGTCTCCCTCTGCTGACCAACGGATGAGCGCTAAGAAAGAGCGTACGCCTCCAATAAGGGGCGTCGTCCTCTCCGAAGAGATAAGTTGGGGGATCCCTGTCGTATCGAGGTTGAAGAGGAGTCTCTCTCCCGCGTCGGAGCCATGACTCGGAGAAGCCGCTTTTCTCTAGTGACGCGGGGCCTGGTCTCCTCCCTCTCCCTGGGTCGTTCAGCCGCCCACAGGGCAGCCTTGGTTCCTTTCCGCGCCCCGAGAGGGCGGGGGGCCTGGACTCCCCTTTAGCCAGCACCACCCGGCAGAGGGTCCCTTTAGGGCGGAGGGGGCTGGGCGGCTACGCCCGAAGCCTTCCAGTCCCGGTCTCTTACCCTGAGACCTCCTCCGCGGCCCGCGCTTGCCCAGCCAGCTCAGCCCCTGCAGCTGCAGCCCCGTCGTCGCCAGGTCTACCTGAGCCTACGGAGCCGACAGAGGCCGGGG
The DNA here is from genome assembly GCF_028885655.2 of Pongo abelii. Classification (NCBI taxonomy): domain Eukaryota; kingdom Metazoa; phylum Chordata; class Mammalia; order Primates; family Hominidae; genus Pongo; species Pongo abelii. Next base: position 38,187,598 of record NC_085929.1, read on the forward strand.
GCGCTCCGGCCGCGGCCACCTCTTCGTCTCTATGGTCCCCCTGCACTTCCTCATCCGGGGCCCGAGCCAGCCATGCGGACTCGCCCAAATCCCGCCCCCGCACCGCGCGCGCGCGCACTCCAAGGGGAGGCTCTTCCTGATTCTGACCTCCCGCCCTCTGCTAGCCCCAGCCTCCCTCAATCCCGCCCCTGCAGCTCAAACTCTTAAAGGGAAACACAACTTTTGGTTCTGCTCCTGCTGAGCCACAGGACCCAGTGCTGGCCTTCACTGCTGTCACCCTGTTCCAGTCCACCGTTTTTCTAGTCTGGATGGCTACAATTCTAAGGGCCTGCCTGCTTCCACTCTGGCAGCCCGAGAGATCTTATTCTACTGGAAATAGTGTTTTGGGTCATGACACTCCTCTGCTGCTTCTAATCACACTGACCACTAAATAAATGGCACCCCTGCCTCCAGTTGGTTACAGAACCTTGTTTTATTTTCTTCATAGCTTTAACACTAGCTGAAATTTCTGTGTCTCATCTCTTTATTGACTCGTTTATCATTTATCTTCCTCCACCTTGTCTGTTTTGTTCATCACTTAATGCTCAGCACCAAGAGCAGTGTCCGGCACAAAACTAGACGCTCAATGGACATTTGAAGGAAGGAAGAAATCTTTATCCAGGGGAAGAACTGAGGTCCAGATAATGAAATCGACTTGCCCCAAATCATACAGCTTTGTGTTAAAAAATAGAAATCGACCAGGCGCGGTGTCTCACGCCTGTAATCCAGCACTTTGGGAGGCTAAAGCGGGAGAAGCACTTCAGCCCAGAAGTTTGAGACCAGCCTGGGCAACATAGTGAGACATCGTCTCTGCCAAAAAGCAAACAGCTGGGTCTGGTGATGTGTGCCTGTAATCCCAGCTACTCTGGAGGCTGAGGCAGGAGGATCACTTGAGGCTGGAAGGTTGAGGCTGCAGTGAGCGGTGATCGTGCCACTGCACTCCAGCCTGGATGACACAGCAAGACTCTTTCTCAAAACAAAACAAAAATTGCTCAGGTGTTGATGCACCTGTGCTCCTAGCTACTGGGGAGCCTGAAGCAGGAGGATCGTTTGAGCCCAGGAGTTTGAAGCTGCATTGAGCTATGATGGTGCCCCCACTGCACTCCAGCCTGGGCAACAAAACAAGACACTGTCTCAAAAAAAAAAAAAAAAAAAAAAAATCTGAACGCTTCAAAGTTTCGTTTCTTTTTTTTCTTTCTTTCTTTTTCTTTCTTTCTTTTTTTTTTTTTTTGAGACGGGGCCTCGTTCTAACACCAGGCTGGAGTGCAGTGGCGGGATCTTGGCTCACTGCAACCTCTGCCTCCCGGGTTCAAGAGATTCTCCTGCCTCAGCCTCCTGAGTAGCTGGGATTACAGGCGCACGCTACCATGCCCAGCTAATTTTTGTACTTTTAGTAGAGACAGGGTTTCACCATGTTGGCCAGGCTGGTCTTGAACGCCTGACCTCAAGTGATCCGCCTGCCTCGGCCTCCCAAAGTGCTGGGATTACAGGCGTGAGCCACCACTCCTGGCCTTCAGAGTTTCTTTATGAGAGTTGCCAAATTAAAAAGTTAAAATATTTGCCTTTTGGCTGGGCGCGGTGGCTCAAGCCTATAATCCCAGCACTTTGGGAGGCCAAGGCGGGCGGATCACAAGGTCAGGAGATCAAGACCATCCTGGCTAACACGGTGAAACCCCCTCTCTACTAAAAAATATAAAAAATTAGCCGGGCATGGTGGCGGGCGCCTGTAGTCCCAGCTACTCGGGAGGCTGAGGCAGGAGAATGGTGTGAACCCGGGAGGCGGAGGTTGCAGTGAGCTGAGATCGGGCCACTGCACTCCAGCCTGGGCGACATAGCGAGACTCCGTCTCAAAAAAAAAAAAAAAAAAAATTGCCTTTTTAAGATGTCCCATTATGGACATCTCTCAGGAGAAGGAATCAAATTCCCTTGAGGGCTAAGAAGAGAGAATCCTATTAGCTTCCCCTGGGATGGAAGAATGTCCCATCAACCACCCTTGCTAAAGACAAAAACTATCTTGGGGGATCTGGGTGTATCTCCTGTAGTGGCAACATAGAAACATTTTTTAACATAACATTGTTATTCTTAAAAAATTTTGTAACTGTTGCAATCCACTGTATCACATATGTTTTATTACAAGATAAACAATTTCAGCCAGGAGTGGTGGCTTGGCCTGTAGTCCCAGTCCCTTGGGAGGCTGAGGCAGAAGAATCACTTGAGCACAGGAAATTGAGGTTGCAGTGAGCTATGATAGCACCATTGCACTCCAGCCTGGGCAACAGAGCTAGACCCTGTCTCGAGGGAAAAAAAGGCCTGGCTACAGTGACTCGTGCCTGTAATCCCAGAACTTTGGGAGGCCAAGGCGGATGGATTACTTGAGCTCTGGAGTTTGAGACCAGCCTGGGCCACATGGCAAAACCCGTTTCTACAAAAAATACAAAAATTAGCTGAGCACGCACCTGTAATCCCAGCTACTAGGAGGCTGAGGTGGGAGGATCGCATGAGCCGGGGAGGCAGAGATGGCAGTGAGCCGGGATCATGCCACTGCACTCCAACCTGGGTGAGGGTGACCTCATCTCAAAACAAAAACAAAAACAAAAAACAAAAAAACAAACAAAAAAAATCGCAATTATTTAATACTTGCATTATTTACCTAACTTCTCCTGAGTCCCAACATAAAGGCATCCATGCTTAAGAACGCTGCTTGTCCTGTCCCAGGGTCCCCTTGGTCCACTTCAGAATCTTTCACTACAGTATACCATGCTTTTTCTTTCAACATTTTTAAGTTTTTCAAATCCGTAAGAAATGGGCACTGTTAGTATTAAAGATACAAAGAAATTTAAGACAAGTGCTGTGTCGTTTAGATTTAGCAGTCAGTGTGATTAGAAGCAGCAAAGGGGAGGCGTGACCCAAGACACTGATTCTAGTTGTAAGATCTCTCTGGCTTCAAGAGGGGAAGCAGGGAGGCCCTATCGAGTTGCTGCCGCTCAGGTCAGAAATGGTGGACTGGACTGGGGCGCCGGGGGGTATCAGTGGCAGCAGGCGGAGCTGGCAATTGTCAGGAGTCCCTGGCCAGAGCCTGACCCAGCCCACCCAGCTCTCTGGTTTTCTGCTTGGAGAGAAAGATATCCTGACAGATGCGAGTTTAGGCTGTGCCCTGGGTATGACCAAAGGATGTTGGTTAAAGGCTCCGTTCTGGGAACGGGTCAGGATTCGTCCTTGCTTCCTTCTGAAGGGTTTTGTGTCCTCAGGCTGTTTCCTGGTTTGTGAAATAGGATAGTATCTGCCTCCTGCATCCATCAGGTAATAGGGACGCAATGATTACATAAGGACTATGAAGCCACGGCAGCCATTCTTATTAATAACCAGAGGGGCGCAGAACGTCGTTTACAGTTTACAAGGGTTTGAAAAGCACCCGGTAAGTGGACACTTCCCAGCAGAGGCCATCACACTAACTCTCGCGTGCTCAGCCCCATGCATTTTACAGAAGTCCTCCCAGAAACTCTCGTTGGCGCCTCTTAGCAGCCCAATGAGGCCACATGAGTCATTAACCTCGTTCATATAACAGAAAACGGAGCTCTGACGGATCTCGTTTCCCCTGTGGGGAGGTCACTCAGTCGGAAACGAAGCTCTGTAGCCACGGATCTATGTCAGATAGACTGCGAGGAAATGGATTTCCTCCGTGAGGCGAGAGGCTCTAGCGCTCGAGGGCAGGAAACGCCAGGAGGTGGCCCAAAGAAGAGGCCGCACGCGACGCCCCGCCCCCAGCTCGAGCCCCGGATGAGGAAGTGGTGCGGCCACCGAGACGAGACGGAGGCCCGGCGAGAGCGGCGCGGGAGCGCGAGGGCGGGAAGGAGGCGGGGCCCCGGGGCGGAGCCACCGGAGCGGCGCGGGTTCTCAGGTGAGCGCTACACGGTCGGGGCGGGCCTTGCAGGGGCTTCAGGCTTAGGGGCGGAAGCAGCGCGGGCCGCGAGGGCGTAGGCGGGGTATCTGGAGGAGGCGCAGGGAACCTGGAGAGGGTCCAGCCCTCGGTGCCCCGGCCAGAGGCAGGAAGGGGCTCTAGAGCTTCGGTGAGTGGAGCTGCCCGCCCCGGACTGGGGACTGGGGGGGCTTGAGATAGGGGACCTTGGCCCAGGTTCGAGTTCCAGGCACCATCCCCAATCCGCTGTGTGACCTTGGACAAGTCTCTCTCCCTCTTTGAGCCTCAGCTGCCTCAGCTGTGAAACGGAGTCAGGGAAGGTCTGCTGAGAGTTCGCACAGACCGAGGTTTGGGGAAGGAACTCCTGCCTTCCTCCTGTTTGTGGTTGCCTTGCTCAGGATATTGGCAGCAAAAAGAGAATGGTGGGAGTGCCTCTTAAGTCTCGAGTGACCTTGAGCAAATCCCCTGCCCGGAGTCACACTTTCATCTACAAAATGAGTGGGCTAACCTCTTTTAAGATGTCTTTACTATTTGGGTGTTATTGGTGCAGATGGACACAAGGTGATGAGTACCCATTCACCGCAATGCTTACCCTATAGGGGAGTGATAGAATATCTTTTCCTAGGTTTGACTAGCCCCTGGCCCGAATTCCCCTTAGTTCCTGGATTCTGTGGTTCTATTTGTTCTGCATCGCTCCTTGTAACTGGAGGAGTGACTTCTTCCAAGAGTCACTTGGCACCACTTCACAGCAGAGCAACACCAGTATCTTCACTGGCCTAAAATCAAAGAGTGGTTGCAAGGAAAAATCTGACATTCCAACCTTTTTGTTTGTATTTCTATGGCAGGGAGGCAAGATGACTTCTTTGCCCCAACCTTGGAACAGCTAAAGGGAAAAACAGTGCAAGATGAGAACAACAAAGGTCTACAAACTCGTCATCCACAAGAAGGGCTTTGGGGGCAGTGGTCAGTATCGATTGGTGTTTCGAGGTTTTGTAAGTTGGCTGAGGTTCTGGTGTGTGCAGTGCCTTGAAATTACACACTGACTCGTGTGACAATTGAGGCTAAACAGGCGACTAAACAGACTAAAGTAGCAACTATCATACAGTAACAAGGAGTATGGCAGGACCCTTCTAATGCATTTGCATTCAGACTTTTAAGGAACATTGTGAATGCTGCCGGTTTACTACCTTTCATTTGTTGAATTGCATTGTTTATTACAAATCTTCCGAGTATGTTCCATAAAATTCCAGCCTCCACTGGTTTGGCAGATAAGAGAAACTAAAATCATATATCAGTTTTTACATTGAGTGAGAGAGAAGCAGCATAGATGTGCATAGAGCAGGTATGATCAAAGCATAAACCTTTGCCTGGCTTCTAGGCATGGGAAGAAGGAGCAGGATACAACATGTTATTCTGCATTGAACTATAGTCTGAGTATCTACTCTGCTTCTAATTTTCCTGGTGACCTTGGACAAGCTCCTAGTGTACCTTATCTGAAAGTTGAAGGGCTTTAGAATAGTTTCTCTTAACATCGATTTTTTTTCCTTTCTTTTCTTTTCTTTTTTTTTTGGGACACGTTCCCCCATGTTGCCCAGGCTGGTCTGGAACTCCAGAGCTCAAAAGATCCTTCCACCTCAACCTCCCTAGTAGTTGGGATTACAGGCATGAGCCACTGTACCCAGCTCTTCTTAGCACCTTGAATCCATAAATCTGAAGAATAAAAGGGCACTTAGTATAATTTTTTTTTCTTTTGTAAGGGAATAATTTTCCATTGTGTCTTAACAGCCTTATTTACTTCAGAAATTAGAGTTAACAATATAATGAGTCTTTTTATTTTATTTTATTATTTATTGGCTTTTTTTTTTTGAGACAGAGTCTTGCTCTGTCCCCAAGCTGGAGTGCAGTGGTGTTATCTCAGCTCACCGCAACCTCCCCCTCCCGGGTTCAAGCAATTCTCCTGCCTCAGCCTCCCGAGTAGCTGGGACTACAGGTGCATGCCGCCATGCCCGGCTATTTTTTTTTTTTTTTTTTGGTATTTTAGTAGAGACAGGGTTTCACCATGTTTCCCAGGCTGGTCTCGAACTCCTGAGCTCAGGCAATCCGCCCACCTCGGCCTCCCAAATTGCTAGGATTACAGACGTGAGCCACCGCGACGGCATGAGTCTTTTTAACATTGTATTTTAGGGTGTATTTACTTCTACATTATGTAGATATAAGCCTCCAGAGGGGAAGGACTGCCAAAAAGGGAAAACAATAGTTTCTCTATCATAGAGCGTTGTGAGGCTTAAGTAAAGTGATATATGTAATGCGTTTAGCAGAGTGTTAGACTCTGTGCTCAATAAATGTAGCCATTGTAATTACCAGGTTACAGGCATCGCTATATTTAAACTACAATTTCTGCTAAAATGCACAGTCTATTATTATTACTTTGATGCTGTTGATGTTGCCTAAATATTTGTGGAGTGGAATAAAACAAATAACTTTTGGCAGAGAGAAGAATACAAGGATACAGTATATACAATGTATACAAATACATATTTTTATGTATAAAATACAAAGGTAGTTAGATGCTGTATCTAGTCTTCTGCAAGACTGTAGGTCAAAATACAACTAACAGCTGGACATGGTAGCGTATGACTGTAATCCTGGCATTTTGGAAGGCCAAGGTGGGCAGATCACATGAGTTCAGGAGTTCGGGACCAGCCTGGCCAACATAGTGAAACCCCATCTCTACTAAAAATACAAAAATTAGCCAGGTGTGGTCATGCGTGCCTGTAATCTCAGCTACTAGGGAGGCTGAGGCACGAGAATTGCTTGAACCCAGGAGGCAGAGGTTGCAATGAGCTGAGATCACGCCACTGCACTCCAGCCTGGGCAACAGAGCAAGACCCTGTCTTTAAAAAAATAAAAATTAAAAAAAAAGAAACAACCAACAGATATTTATTAGGTGTATACCTGTGCCAGACATAATGATTATGAATACCACAAGGTTCTTTGTCCCTAAGGAGTTTTCAGTTCGGTAAGATAGACATGCAAAAAGGAAATGATAAAACCAAGCAGAAGGGGATATGTTCTCACGGACCTTATATGTTCTCACGGACCTTAATTCAGACTATGTAAATTAGGGAGGAAGCTCGAAGGAGCATTTGTCGTGAAACTGTCAGTGGAAACATAGCAAATAAAATTAGGGATTGCTGAGTGCAGTGGTGTGTGCCTGTAGTCACAGCTACTCAAGAGGCTGGGACAGGAGGATCACTTGGGCCCAGGAGTTCCAGACTATAGTACATTGTGCTGATTGGGCATCTGCACTAAGTTCTGCATCAATATAGTGACCTCCCAGGAGTGGGGGACCACCAGCTTGCCTTAGGAAGTGTGAACCACCTCAGGTTGGGAACAGAGCAGGTCAAAACTCCTGTGCTGATCAGCAGTGGGATTGTCCCTGTAAATAGCCACTGTACGCCAGCCTAGGCAACAGCAAGACCTTATCATTAAAAGAAAACAAAAAAATTTGGGAGTAACCCAGTGTTTCATTTTACTAGGCTGAATTTTTGTTGGGTCTGATTATATTTGAAATCTAGATAAACTTAATTGTCATGATATTAGCATAATTAAAGGTGATGTCTTTCCTTGCAAATTAAAACAGCAAAACAGTCATTCTGTCTTCATGCTTCTGAGTTTGCAATATTTGAGAGAGTTCTCCCCATCCCTAGTAGAGGGGCAGGGGTCGATAAACATGAAACCACATCCCTCTTCTTTTATTTATTTATTTTTTTGAGATGCAGTCTCGCTCTGTCACTCAGGCTGGAGTGCAGTGGTGTGATTTCAGCTCACTGTAACCTCCGCCTCTTGGGTTCAAGTGATTCTCCTGCCTCAGGCTCTCAAGTAGTTGGGATTACAGGCTCCCACCACCACACCTGGCTAATTTTTGTATTTTTAGTAGAGATGGGGTTTCGCCATGTTCGCCAGGCTGGTCTTGAACTCCTGACCTCAGATGATCTGTCCGTCTCGGCCTCTCAAAGTATTGGGATTACAGGCGTGAGCCACTGCTCCTGGACTCTCTGAGGTTATTTTCTTACTCCTGTTAGATATAAAGATTTATTGTGAGGGTCACATTAAGACATTGGGAAATTATTTGAACCTTGAATAACTGTAAGGAATTGTGTTGTATCTGTGGGAACCAGCCTGTTTTGTTCCTATTATATGCCAGATACACAATATTTAAGGGGGTAAAAGGCTGTCCAGAAGCCTAATTCCCAGATACTGAGGGCTGCTCTGTCCCTGGAAGCAGTGCGGTAGTAGAAAGAGCACGGGGTATGGAGACAAAGGTACCTGAGCGCCATCCCACTCTGCTGCTCTGTAGCTTGGTGTTCCTGTGTGAATCCATTAGTCATTGTAAGCCTCGTTTCAAAATAGAACCTCATCTGTCAATGGGGTGGTAATACCATCCTGATGAGGTTGTGAGGAACCAGTGTGAGAACATACACAGTGTACCTAATGAGTGTTTTTCTACTTGAAGTGGCTGAATTGTCTTTCAGATGATGAGCTAGTTGTGAACCCCAAAGTGTTCCCTCACATCAAGCTTGGAGACATTGTAGAGATTGCACACCCCAATGATGAATACAGGTGAGTGTCTCATAGGATCCATGGAACTGGGCAATTCACTGTTTCCAAATGATGTCCAAGGGGTTTGAAAGGCAGATAGGTCTCTTTGCCTTTCAAAATGCTCATGTTGTGGTGGCTCAATCCTGTAATTCCAGCACTTTGGGAGGCTGAGGTGTGTAGGTCATTTGAGCTGGGGAGTTCGAGACCAGCCTGGACAACACAGTGGGACCCTGTCTTAAAAAAAAAAAATGATCATGCCTTCTAGGATTTGATCAACAAATAATTTTTCAAAAGTGGTCCATTCCTTCTTTTTTTTTTTTTGAGATGGAGTCTAGCTCTGTCACCCAGGCTAGAGTGCAGTTGTGTAATCTCAGCTCACTGCAACCTGTGCCCCCCAGCCCCAAGTGATTGTCCTGCCTCAGCTTCCTGAGTAGCTGAGATTACAGGCTCAGCCTCCCAAGTAGCTGAGATTACAGGCATGCGCCATCATGCCCAGCTAATTTTGTGTTTTTAGTAGAGACGGGGTTTCACCATGTTGCCCAGGCTGGTCTTGAACTCCTGACCTCAGGTAATCCACTGGCCTTGGCCTCCCAATGTGCTGGGATTACAGGCGTGAGGCACCGCACCCGGCCTAATTTTTGTATTTTTTAGTAGAGATGGGGTTTCACCATATTGGCCACACTTGTCTCAAGTGATCCATCCTGCTAGGCCTCCCAAAGTGCTGAGATTACAGGCATGAGCCACCATACCTAGCCATGTTTTTTGTTTTTTTTGAGATGAAATCTCACTCTGTCACCCAGGCTGAAGTGCAGTGGTATGATCTCGGCTCACTGCAATCTCCGCCTTCCGGGTTCAAGCCATTTTCCTGCCTCAGCCTCCTGAGTAGCTGGGATTACATGTGCATGCCACCATGCTTGGCTAATTTTTGTATTTTTAGTAGAGACGGGGTTTCACCATGTTGGTCAGGCTGGTTTTGAACTCCTAACCTTGTGATCCGCCTGCCTTGGCCTCTCAAAGTGCAGGATTGCAGGCATGAGCTACCTTGCTGGGCCAAGCCTTTTTTTTTTTTTTTCCCCCCAAAAGAGAGAGACTTGCTCTGTCACCCAGGCTGGAGTGCAGTGGTGCCACCTCGGCTCACTGCAACCTCTGCCTCCTGGGCTCAAGTGATTCTTCTACCTCAGCCTGTCGAGTAGCTGGGACTGCAGATGTGGGCCACCACACCTGGCTAATTTTTGTATTTTTAATAGAGACAGGGTTTCGCCATGTTGGCCAGGCTGGTCTTGAACTCCTGACCTCAGGTGATCCACCTGCCTTGGCCTCCCAAAGTGTTGGGATTATAGGCATGAGCCACCGAGCCCAGCCTCTTTCTGGTTTTAAAGCTGAGATGACAACTGAAAGGTTCTGTAGCATTTGTCCATTTCCTTTAGTGCATATGGAGTTTCTTTGTTTCTTTTTTTTTTTTGAGATGGAGTCTTCCTCTGTTGCCCAGGCTGGAGTGCAGTAGCATGATCTTGGCTCACTGCAAGCTCCGCCTCCCAGGTTCACGCCATTCTCCTGCCTCAGCCTCCCAAGTAGCTGGGACTGCAGGCGCCCACCACCACGCCCAGCTAATTTTTTTCTATTTTTTAGTACAGAAGGGGTTTCACTGTGTTAGCCGGGATGGTCTCGATCTCTTGACCTTGTGATCTGCCTGCCTCGGCCTCCCAAAGTGCTGGGATTACAAGTGTGAGCCACCGCACCCAGACGAGTTTCTTTGTTTCTAAGGGAGCTTTCTCCCATTGTTGTGCTGTAATTCACAGAATGGTCAGAGTGACCTATTTGCCTTTTGTGGGGGATGAAGGATGCTAGGGAGTTACTGCTCGCAGTATCCCAACTCTCTTGTTGCTCTCTTTTTCAGCCCTCTGCTTTTGCAGGTCAAGTCACTTAAGGAAGATTTACAGAAGGGTAAGAATTACATCAGTCCTCTTAGAATTTTTTATTTACTGCCTCAGAAACTGTAAGAAACCTCTCTTCGTAATTTCAAGGGATGAGGGCAAGTAATTCTTTCTTTTTTAAACAAATTTTAATTTAATTTTCAATTCAGGCAGTACATGGGAATGTTTGTTACATGGGTATATTGTGAACTGGTGGAGATTGGGCTTCTATTGTATCCATTGCACAGTGAACCTTGTATCTGACAGAACAGATAGGGATACAGAATGTTTTATCTGTGTCTTAACATTGTATTTTTTTTTTTTTTCTGAGACAATGTCTCATTCTGTCACCCAGGTTGGAGTGCAGTAGAGTGCAGTGGCTTACTGCAAGCTCCGCCTCCTGGGTTCATGCCATTCTCCCTCAGCCTCCCAAGTAGCTGGGACTACAGGCGCCTGCCACCACGCTCGGCTAATTTTTTGTATTTTTAGTAGAGACGAGGTTTCACCATGTTAGCCAGGATGGTCTCAGTCTCCTGACTTCATGATCCTCCTGCTGCAGCCCCACAGAGTGCTGGGATTACAGGCGTGAGCCACCGCACCCAGCCTGAACATTGTATTTTTCAACCCTCATCCTCTTCCCTGTCCTTGTTTTTGGAGTCCCAAGTGTCTATTATTTCCATCCCACTTATAGGTAAGAACATGCAGTATTTGGTTTTCTGTTTGTGAGTTAGTTCACTTAGGATAATGGTGGCCTCCAACTCCATGTTGCTGCAGTGGACATGATTCCATTCTTTTATGGCTGGAGTTCTCTTCTTATCAAATTGTGTTCCCGCTAAAAAAAAATTGTCAAGTTGACGCTTATAGTCCCAGCTACTCTGGAGGCTGAGGTGGAAGGATCATTGGATCTCAAGAGTTTGAGGTTACAATGAGCTATAACGGCGCCACCGCAGTCTAGCCTGGTCAACAGAGCAAGACCCTATCTCAAAAAAAAAAAAAAAAAAAAAAAAAGGCCAGGCACAGTGGCTTATGCCTGTAATCCTGGGATTTTGGGAGGCTGAGGCAGGCAGATTACCTGAGCTCAGGAGTTTGTGACCAGCCTGGGCAAAATGGTGAAACCCTGTCTCTACTAAAATACAAAAAATTAGCCGAGTGCGGTGGCATGCACCTATAGTCCTAGCTACCCTGGAGGCCGAGGCAGGAGAATTACTTGAACCCAGGAGGTGGAGGTTTCAGTGAGCCGAGGTCGCGCCGCTGCACTCCAGCCTGGGCAACGGAGCGAGACTCCGCCTCAAAAAAAAAAAAAGAAAAGAAAAAAAATACACAACTTGCCTGTTGCCCAGGTTGGTCTTGAACTCCTGGCCTCAAGTGGAGTTCCTCACACCTTGACCTCCCAAAGTGCTGGGATTGCAGGTGTGATCCACCACATCTGTCCCATTTTTTCACAAACTATTTGTTAAATGCCTACTCTGGGTGAGTAGGGATTGGGGAGGAAGAAATATATATTGATGATTGCCCACCACATGTGCAAGGCACTGTCCTGGGAGCGTTGTGTAATCTAGCATTGAGTGAGTGAGGAAGTTTATTCTCTGCCAGACTATACAGTCTAGGTGTAGCCAGAAGCGGTGATTCCTGCTTACTTATTCTGGATTCAAATCCTTTCTTTTTCCCTCTAATGGCTATGCCATGCTGTTCAAGGAACCAAAATGTTAATTGAAAGTAAATAAGATACTCTTTTAAATAGTTCTTAAGAGAAAAAAAGCAACAAAATTCTTGGTTGCTCTAAGGGCTTTGATGGCTGGGTGCAGTGGCTGACGCCTGTAATTCCAACACTTTGGGAGGCTGAGGTAGGTGGATCACCCGAGGTCAGGAGTTTGAGACCAGCCTGACCAACATGGTAAAACCCCGTCTCTACTAAAAATATAAAATTAGCCAGGCATTGTGGCGCATGTGTGTAATCCCAGCTACTCGGGAAGCTGAGGCAGGAGAATTGCTTGAATCTGGGAGGCAGAAGTTGCGGTGAGCTGAGATCACGCCATTGCACTCCATCCTGGGCAACAAGAGCAAAATCCTGTCTCTAAATAAATAAATAAATAAAATAAAGGGCTTTGATGTCACCCACTCTTTCTTTCTTTTTTTTTTTTTTTTTAAAGAGATAGAGTCTCACTCTGTTGCCCAGGCTGGAGTCTGGAGTGCAGTGTCACGACCTTGGCTCACTGCAACCTGCGCCTCCTGGGTTCAAGTGATTCTCCTGCCTCAGCCTCCCAGGTAGTTAGGACTACAGGCTTGCACCACCATGCCTGGCTAATTTTTATATTTATATTTTTATTTTTTTGAGATGGAGTCTCACTCTGTCACCCAGGCTGGAACACAATGACATGGTCTCAGCTCACTGCAACCTCCGCCTCCTGGATTCAAGGGATTCTCCTGCCTCAGCCTCCTGAGTAGCTGGGACTACAGGCGCAGGCCACCACACCCGGCTAATTTTTGTATTTTTAGTGGAGACAGGGTTTCACTGTGTTGGCCAGGCTAGTCTCGAACTGCTGACCTCGTGATCCGCCCACCTCAGCCTCCCAAAATGCTGGGTTTACAGGCATGAGCCACCATGCCCGGCCTAATTTTTATATTTTTAGTAGAGATGGGGTTTCACCATGTTGGCCAGGCTGGTCTCAAATTCCTCACCCCAGGTGATCTGTCTGCCTCAACCTCCCAAAGTCCTGGGATTACAGGTGTGAGCCACTGCACCATTGCCCCTGCCTTTTTTTTTTTTTCGCCTTTCAGACAGGGCCTCTCTCTGTTGTGCAGACTGGAGTGCAGTGGTGCAGTCACGGCTCACTGCAGCCTCAACCTCCCTGGGTGCAAATGATTCTCCATCTCCCACCTCTGCCTCCCGAGTAGCTAAGACCCCAGATGCCCAGCCCACAGGATCATGCCTGGTTAATTTTTTTTTTTTTTTTTTTTTAAATTTTTGCTCAGGCTGGTCTTGAACTCCTGGGCCCAAGCAGTCCTCATGCCTTGGCCTCCTAAAGTTCTAGGATTACAGGCATGAGCCACCATGCCTGGCTATCCACTCATATTTAACAATTCAATATTTCAATTTGAGGAGAAAACATTCTATAAAACCTGGCTACTCTGGTTACACTGCCTATGGGTTATCCCTGCTCCGCAAGGAGCAGTAAAAAAAAAAATTTAAAGTTTTCATTTTTTATGTTATGTTATGTTATGTTATGTTTTATGTTATGTTATGTGTTGTGTTGTGTTGTGTTATGTTATGTTATGTTATTTTGAGATGGAGTATCCCTCTGTCGCCCAGGCTGGAGTGCAGTGGCGTGATTTTGGCTCACTGCAACCTCCACCTCCTGGGTTCAAGCAATTTTCTTGCCTCTGCCTCCTGAGTAGCTGGGACTACAGGTGTGCGCCACCACACCTGGCTATTTTTTTTTGTATTTTTAGTAGAGACGGGGTTTCACCATATAGGTCAGGCTGGTTTTGAACTCCTGACCTCGTGATCTGCCCGGCTTGGCCTCCCAAAGTGTTGAGATTACAGGCGTGAGCCACCACATTCAGCCGATTTAAAGATTTTAAAAGAATTCTATACAACCTTAATCCTAAGAATGGCCTTCATACCTTCCCCTTATCTCCTGCCCCCTGTTATGTTTCTTACCAGACTTAAGGGCTCATGGAAAAGTTTGTTTCTTCTTTACCACTGATAACTTCATTCCAAAGAGAAGATCTCCTTTCTCTTCTGGAATTTTACAGGTCTTTGAACTTTCTTATCTTCCTTCTTATTTTATTTATTTATTTATTGAGACAGAGTCTCATTCTGTCACCCAGGTTGGAGTGCAGTGGTGCGATCTCAGCTCGCTACAACCTTTGTGTCTGGGGTTCAAGCGATTTGTATGCCTCAGCCTCCCAAGTAGCTTGGATTACAGGCGCCCACCATCATGCCTGGCTAATTTTTGTATTTTTAGTAGAGACAGGGTTTCACCATGTTGGCCAGGCTGGTCTCGAACTCCTGACCTCAGGTGACCTTCCTGCCTAAACCTCCCAAAGTGCTGGGATTAAAGGTGTTAGCCACCATACCCAGCCTCTTCCTTCTTAAATTCTTTATTTTCCCTCCCTTCTCCCTTTTTCTCTCCATTTTTGTTGATTGCTTAGGCTCTGGTCTTATTTCACCTAAAAAGCAGAGAATTGTTTAAATTCTAAGCTCCTGAAAGGAAGAGACTGTGTGTTGCCCGTGTCAGATGATCAATTGTGTTGCTTACTGAGTTGAGTATTTATAGATTAGAATATATGGATCTGCTTTTTCAAAATGTGTTATCTGAGCGAGATATTGTTTCTGTTTTAGAAACTATCAGTGTGGACCAGACTGTGACTCAAGTGTTCCGACTGAGACCTTATCAGGATGTCTATGTTAATGTTGTAGACCCTAAGGTATGTCTTTGTTTTGGGCTTGAATATCTTTTTGGAATGATAAGCACCCTTCCTCAAGGTTAGATTACTAAGGAAACAATGAGTTGCTTAAGTGTAGTGTTGGATTATTAAATGTGTGTGGCCTGCTAGGTGTGGTAATTTCAGTACATCAGGAGGCTGAGACAGGAGGATCACTTGAGGCCAGGAGTTCAAGGAGTTCAACTATGCACTTGAGCCTGAGCAGCTTAGTTAGACCTTGTCTTTATTAAAACTTTTCTTTTTTCTTTTTTTTTTTTTTTGCAATGGAGTGTCACTGTTGCCCAGGCTGGAGTGCAGTGGTGCAATCTTGGCTCACTGCAACCGGTGCCTCCCAGGTTCAAGCCATTCTCCTGCCTCAGCCTCCTGAGTAGCTAGGATTACAGGCGCGCACCACCGCACCCAGCTAATTTTTGTATTTTTGTAGAGATGGGGTTTCACCATATTGGCCAGGCTGGTCTTGAACTCCTGACCTCAGGTGATCCACCTGCCTCAGCCTCCCAAAGTACTGGGATTACAGGCATTGGCCACCACCCATGGCCTACATGTTTAGTTTTACAAGACAAAGTCTCGTTCTGTTGCCCAGGCTGAAGTGCAATAGTGCAACCATAAGCTCACTGCAGCCTCAACCTCCTGGGCTCAAGCAATCCTCCTGTTGCAGCCTTTCACGTAGTTGGAACTACAGGCATATACAATACGCCCAGCTAATCTTTTAGAAAAGTTTTAGTAGGCAGGACGCGGTGGCTCCCAGCCTGGGAAACATGGTAAAACCCTGTCTCTACTAAAAATACAAAACTTAGCTGGGTGTGGTGGCGCACCCCTGTAGTCCCAGCTACTTGGGAGGCGGAGGCATGAGAGTCACTTGAGCCCAGGAGGCGGAGGCTGCAGTGAGTGAGCTGAGATCGCGCCACTGCACTCCAGCCTGGGCAACAGAGCAATATCCTGTCTCAAAAAATAATAATAAATAAATAAATATGTAGCCTACATGTCATTTAGAATGTAGGCAGTATGTAGGTTGCATTTAAACCCACCCCCACTTTTCTTGAAGCTTGTCCTAACCATTTTCTGTATGTGAAACTATATGTAAAATTTTCTATTAAAATACTAACATTTAAAAATGTATTCTCATTTTTCTTCAAGAAGTGATGTTATAATAGATAAAAATTATTGTCCAGAAAGTACTATTGACATTAATAGGGAAATAAAGTGCATAGCTCAGTGTCACGTTTGTGTGCCAGAATCCAGACTAAAATACAGAATGAGTCCCCCACTACCCGTCACACTCAATGTGCTACAGCGGCTATAGGATCAGTTGTAGATTTACCAACTATACTGAAAAGCGTGCTTTGGCAGGATATAATTCTGTTTATCAGAGTTCTGCTACTGAATGGTCTTCCAGTAGTTTTCTTTTTTGCAGTAAGTTTTTTTGCATGGTAAGTGGGCATTACCTTCTGACTATAAAGTGTGGCAAAGTAATGTCGGAGATATTATTTGATTATTCCTTTTAGGATGTGACCCTTGACCTAGTGGAATTAACTTTTAAGGATCAGTATATTGGCCGTGGGGATATGTGGCGACTAAAGAAAAGCTTGGTAAGATGTGATTTTTTTGAAAGTCTGTTACTTTTTCCATTATGTGAATAATCCCTGTTTATTATGGGAGAAGAATATAAAATCGTTTCTGATTTCAGCATCTACAGACAATTATTGTCAGCATCTTGTGTGTTCTTCCATTCTCTTTTCACTGTTTTTTTGATCTTTTATTTGTTTACTGTTACAGATTTTTACTCAGCATTTTTGGTTTAGATAGGAAGTTATACTGTATTTTACATTGGAATAGAACCGTAGTTTTCAGGTTTTCACTTGATCCCGTTTGCTCCTCACATCTCCTCATGGACAGGTGTTTATTATCCCTAATTAATAGAGGTAGAAACTGAGATTGAGAAGTTAGGTAATTGCCCGAGGCTAGATAGTAAGTTGACCCTTGGCCAAAACCCAGATCCTGTGGCTTCCAGATCACACTGCTTTTTGCTGTACCCTCTTCCCATTTTCCACGTGTATTCATTGGTTTTTTTTTTTTTTTTCTGAGACGGAGTTTCACTCTTTCTCCCAGGCTGGAGTGAAATGGTGGGATCTTGGCTTACTGTAACCTCTGCCCTCTGGATTCAAGTGATTCTCCTGCCTCAGCTTCCCAAGTAGCTGGAATTACAGGCACCCACCACCATGCCCGGCTAATTTTTTTTTTGAGGCGGAGTGCCTTGTTGCCCAGGCTGGAGTGCAATGGCATGATCTTGGCTCACCACAACCTCTGCCTTCCGGGTTCAAGCGATTCTACTGCCTCAGCCTCCGGAGTATGCACCACCACACCCGGCTAATTTTGTATTTTTAGTAGAGACGGGGTTTCCCCATGTTGGTCAGGCTGGTCTCAAACTCCCGACCTCAGGCAATCCGCCCGCCTCGGCCTCCCAAAGTGCTGGGATTACAGGCGTGAGCCACTGTGCTCAGCCTTTTTTTTTGTATTTTTAGTAGAGGTGGGGGTTTCACCATGTTGGCCAGGCTGGTCTTGAACTCCTGACCTCAGGTGATCCGCCCTAGCACTTGGCCTCCCAAAGTGCTAGGATTATAGGTGTGAGGCACCGTGCCTGGCCCATTTTTTAATTATTCATTTATTTATTTTTTTTGAGCTAGAGTCTCGCTCTGTCACCCAGGCTGGAGTACAGTGGTGTGATTTCTGCTCACTGCAAGCTCTGCCTCCTGGGTTCACACCATTCTCCTGCCTCAGCCTCCCGAGTAGCTGGGATTACAGGTGCCCGCCACCACATCTGGCTAATTTTTTGTATTTTTAGTAGAGACGGGGTTTCACCATGTTAGCCAGGATGGTCTCAATCTCCTGACCTTGTGATCTTCCCATCTCGGCCTCCCAAAGTGCTGGGATTATGGGTGTGAGCCACTGCATTTTTTTAATAAAAATTTTTTTAATTTTTAATAAAAATATTTTTTAATAAAAATATTTTTTAATAAATATTTTTTATTATATTTTAAAATATATTTTTAATAAAATATTTTTTAATAAAAATATTTTTATTATATTTTAATTGTTTCTTAAAAAAATTTTTTTTTTATTTCCATGTTATTGGGGAACAGGTGGTGTTTGGTTATATGAATAAGTTCTTTAATGGTGATTCGTGAGATTTTGATGCACCCATTACCCAAACAGTATACACCACACCCACATTTATTAATTTTTTAATTAACATTTCAACTTGAAAAGACTAGTTCATCAGGACTGTGAACTGGTTCTGAAAATTCTCATTTGAGGTTTTTTTTCCCTATTTTGACACTCATCAGAAGAAGTGAAGTTTTTGTACTATGAAACCACAAATTATAGGTAGAATTTCCACACAGGGCATATTTTCAGGAAAAATCTGCTTGATTTTTATTTGTTGACGGTTCCATTTTCTAAAGTGAGAGATAAAATGAGAAACAACATGATATTTAAATGAGTATGTAAATGCACATATGTATGTAAACATATGTGAAGATCAGGATATTTGTAAAGCTGGTCATTTATCATCCACCTGGTCTTTCCTATTATCTATACTTGCCAAACTCTTTAAGCACCTACTGTCATACCTACCCTAACAGGTTTTCCTGTGGGGTAAATCTGTTACTCACAAGCTAGTTCAACTTTGGGTTGGTAGAAGAGATTAGAAAGCTAGGAGTTCTTGTTTGTGATTTTTCATGGCCTTAATATGTTAATCAATCTCTCTCTCTTTCTCACCTTCTCTCCCTCCCTCCCTCCCTCCATCTCTCTACCCCTCTCTCCCCCTCCTCTTAGGTCAGCACATGTGCCTATATCACTCAGAAGGTGGAGTTTGCTGGCATCAGGTAGATATTACATCACTCCTGCCTTATCTGTGCAGTAACTGGGCTACATAAAGCAGTGGAGGCATATGGATGTCCATATAATAAAATGTGTAAAAGTATAAAATGTTAGATTGTCGGCTGGCCACGGTGGCTCACGCCTGTAATCCCAGCACTTTGGGAGGCCGAGGTGGGCGGATCACGAGGTCAGGAGATCAAGACCATACTGGCTAACGTGGTGAAACCCTGTCTCTACTAAAAATACAAAAAATTAGCTGGGCGTGGTGGCTAATAGTCCCACTACTATTGGGACTGTAGTCCCAGCGGGCACCTGTAGTCCCAGCTACTTGGGAGGCTGAGGCAGGAGAATGGCATGAACCCAGGAAGCGGAGCTTGCAGTGAGCCGAGATCGCACCACTGCACTCCAGCCTGGACGACAGAGCAAAACTCCGTCTCAAAAAAAAAAAAAAAAAAGTTAGATTGTTGTAGCTCAAACAAACCACAGAATGCGCTATAGTAGTTTGAGGCTTAATGGAAAAAGTTGATGAAGCCCCCTGGCATTCTGTGAAAAAGGAAGTAGAAAAATAAAAGGAGATAGAGACTCATAATTTTACAACTGGAAAAACCCTAGATGAATGTATTGAATCGTACTTTCTCATTTTACAAATTAGGAAACAGATTTAGAAACATAAAATGACTGGCACATTGGCTCCTGATTTGTTACCTTTTTAACTATATTGCTGTACTCTTGATTTATTAAAAGTATTTCTATATTTTAGTTTGTGAAGAGAAAAGAGACTTTTTGAAATCCCCTTTAAATTCAAAAAGTGACTGGGTGTGGTAGCTCGCACTTGTAATCCCAACACTTTGGGATGCCGAGGTGGGTAGATTGTTGCTTGAGCCCAGGAGTTGAAGACCAGCCTGGGCAACATAGTAAGACCCCGTTTCTACAAAAGAATTCAAAAATTAGCTGGGTGTGGTGATACGCGCCTGTAGTCCAGCCACTCGGGAGGCTGAGAGGTGGGAGGATCACTTGAGCCTGGGAGGTAGAGGCTGCAGTGAGCTGGGATCACACCACTACACTCCAGCCTGGGTGACAGAGCAAGACCCTGCCTCAAAAAAAAAATTCAGAAAGTATTTCAGGTACGGTGGCTCACACCTGCAATCTCAGCACTTTGAGAGGCCAAGGTGGGCTGAGTGTGCTTGAGCCCCAGGAGTTCAAGACCAGCCTAGGCCACATGACAAATAGTCTCTAAGAAAAAAAAACAGCCAGGCATGGTGGTGTGCGACTGTAGTCCCAGCTACTCAGGAGGCTGAGGTGGGAGGATCGCCTGAGCCCTGGGAGGTTGGGGCTGCAGTGAGACATTATCATGCCACTGCACTGCAGCCTGGGTGAGAGAGTGAGACTGTCTCAAAAAAAAAAAAAAAAAAAAAGTACAACATGCACATAATTAAGCATTCAAATAATTCAGAAAGGTATCTCATGAAATATACATTCCTCTCCCCAGAAACAACTTGTGTCTTTCCTGAAATTTACTGTGTACACACAATCATATTTATGTCTTTTTTTTTTTTTTTTTTCTGAGACGGAGTCTTGCTCTCTCACCCAGGCTGGAGTGCAGTGGCGGGACCTTGGCTGACTGCAGCCTCCACCTCCTGATTTTAAGCAATTATCCTGCCTCAGCCTCGTGAGTTGCTGGAATTACAGTTACCCACCACCACACCTACCTAATTTTTTTTTTTTTTTTTTTTTTTGTATTTTTAGTAGAGATGGAGTTTCACCATATTGGTCAGGCTGGTCTCGAACTCCTGACCTCGTGATCTGCCCACCTTGGACTCCCAAAGTGCTGGGATTACAGGCGTGAGCTACCTCACCCAGCATATTTATGTCTTGTTAACTGACTTGTGGTGATCCTAAGCTTGTTCAGTGGGGTCACAGAGTACAGTGTAGTCCCTCGTTATAAAGATCCCCATCTACTTTTCTTTTTTTTTTTTTTGAGACAGAGTCTCACTCTGTCGCCCAGGCTGGAGTGCAGTGGTGTGATCTTGACTCACTGCAACCTCCGGCTCCCAGGTTCAAGCAGTTATTCTGCCTCGGCCTCCTGAACTACAGGTGCGCACCACCACGCCCAGCTAATTTTTGTATTTTTAGTGGAGATGCGGTTTCACCATGTTGGCCAGGCTGGTCTCAAACTCCTGATCTCAGGTGGTCCCCCCGCCTCAGTCTCCCAAAGTGCTGGGATTATAGGCGTGAGCCACCGCACCCGGCCCCCATCAACTTTTCACCTAATGGTTTCATCCATTGAGGATTGTTTTAAGATGGTGATTTTCTTTCCTTTTTTTGGAGATTTTTTAATTCAGTCATCCCTTCTACATTTATTAACCAGAATCCTTCTGTAAATAATTTTTCATCATCAACTAGGGCTATTTGACCAGAATAAAATACTGATCCTAAAAAGAAGGAAAGGATAAAGCCTTCATTTTTTCCCCCAAAAAGGGTGTTTTGAAAATTGTTGGATGGGAGCCAGGTAAAATGGCTATGGCGTGAGGATCACTTGAGGCCAGGAGTTCAAGACCAGCCTGGACAACATAGCAACACCTCATCTCTACAGAAATAATAATTAAAAAAAAAATTGCTGGGCATGGTGGCTCACGCCTGTAATCCCAGCACTTTGGGAGGCTGAGGCAGGCAGATCACGAGATGAGGAGATCGAGACCATCCTGGGTAACATGATGAAACCCCGTCTCTACTAAAAATACAAAAATCAGCTGGGTGTCGTGGCCCGTGCCTATAATCCCAGCTACTTGGGAGGCTGAGGCAGGAGAATCGCTTGAACCAGGGAGTCAGAGGTTGCAGTGAGCCAAGATCGCACCACTGCACTCTAGCCTGGTGACAGAGCAAGACTCCATCACACACACACATACACACACACCACACACACACACACACACACACACACACTCAAATTATGGCTAGGTGCAGTGGCTCATGCCTGTAATCCCAGCACTTTGGGAGGCTGAGGTGGGTAGTTTGCTTGAGCCTGGGAGTTCAAGACAACCTGGCAATATGCTGAAACCCCATCCCTACAAAAAAATACAAAAATTAGCTGGGCATGGTGGTGCCTGTAGTCCCAGTTACTTGGGAGGCTGAAGTGGAAGGATCACCTAAATCCGGGGAGGTTCAAGGCTGTAGTGAGCCTTGATCATTCTGCTGCCCTCTAGCCTGGGTGACAGAGTCAGACTCTGTCTAAAATAACAATAAAAAAAAAGAACGGGGGTTGGTGTCAGGGCTCCTCCAGTTTGAGGTACCTGGGAAACAAGTGGGAGGAGCACTGAAGCACAGGTCGAGGCTGCAGTGAGCTATTATTGCATTATTGCACTCCAGCTTGGGCAACGGAGTGAGATCCCATCTTTGAAAACAAAGAAAAATTTGTTAGCGAGTCAGTGTTCTTTAAAAAATCCAAGCAACTAAAGCACAACCCAAGAAGTGACTAAATCTCAAGCAGCACAAAAAATGCAACCTAGGTTTATGCCTCCAATATCAGCAGATCTCTACTGGATGCGTATCCAGGGTCAGGAAGCCTGGATCTGTATCTGCAGAACCAGTGTTTAGCCATCACTGTGATTAGTAGTTCGAGTGATGTTGGGTAACTCTGGTAAACCCTTAGTCTTCACATCTGCAAAACGGAGTAGTTGGTTTAGAATATTCTTCTGTCAAGGACCAGTTAATAAATATTTTAGACTTTGTGAGTCACAATAGATCTCAGGTCTATTGCATATTCTGTGTGTTTGTGTGTTTCGACCATTTAAAAATGTAACAGCCATTCTTAGCTATGGGCCATATGAAAACAGGAGATAGGTGAGAGTTGGCTTGAAGGCTGTATGTAGTTTGCCAGCCTCGGTTTGGAAACCTATTCAGATCTCTCTCATTTTTTTTTCTATTGCTTCCTCTTTTATTTTTAAATTTTATATATATAAGATATATAATATATTATATATTATATATAACATATATATCATATATGATATATAATATATACAATAGTATATTATATATTATATTATATATTATATAATATATAATATATAATATATATTTATAATATATAATATAATATATAATATAAATAATATATATTATATAATAATATATAATATAAATAATATATATTATATAATAATATATAATATATATTATTATATAATATTATATATTATAAATATATATTATATATTTATAATATATATTAATAATATTATAATATTAATATATAATATATATTATAATATTATTAATATATAATATATATAATATATATTATAAATATATATACTATATATATATATTATTTCTGAGACAGACTCTTGCTCTGTTGCCTAGGCTGGAGTGTAGTCGCATGATATCTCCTCACTGCAACCTCTGGCTCCTGGTTTCAAGTGATTCTCCTACCTCAGCCTCCTGAATAGCTGGGACTACAGGCACGCACCACTATGCCCAGCTAATTTTTGTTTTTTTAGTAGACACGGGGTCTGGCTATGTTGGCCAGGCTGATGTCGAACTCCTGGCCTCAAGTGATCTGCACACGTTGGCCTCCGAAAGTGATGAGATTACAGATGTGAGCCACTATGCCCGGCTGATCTCTTTCTTTTTTAAGTTCTTTGTTTCTCTATGTAAATACCCTCATACACACAGTTCTAGATGGAGAAAAGAAAACCCTGACAGATTGTCAGTTTTTAATTTAATTTAATTTATTTATTTCTGAGATGGGCTTCCTCTATCGCCCAGGCTGCAATGTGGTTGTGCCATCATGCCTCACTACAGCCTCAACCTCCTAAGCCCAAGCAATACTCCCACCTCAGCCTCCTGAGTAGCTAGGACTACAAGTGTGCACCAGCATGCCTGGCTCTTTTTTTTTTTTTTTTTTCGTTTTGGTAGAGACAGGGTCTCACTATGTTGCTCAGGCTAGTTTCCAACTCCTGGGCTCAAGCAGTCCTCTTGGCTCAGCCCCCTAAGGTGCTGAGATTACAGGCATGAGCCACCGCAGCTGGCCTCTTTTAGACTTTTAAAGGCCTGTCCTGATATTTGGCTCAGGCATGGTGAACCATAAACTACAGTCTTCCATCTTTTCTCCAGAAGACTTACAGTATTTCTACACTGGATCAAAGGTTACTTTCTTTTGCTGAGTTTGTGAATGCCTCAGAAAAAAGATGCTTTGGGCCTCCTATGAGAAAAATAAAGTATAGTCATTTGTATAGTTAAAGTCATTATAAATGATCAAATAATTTCCCTGCAATTTAACTTTCAATCTGGTAATAGTTACATAGTTAAGAACACATGAGCCAGGTGTTGTGGCTCATGCCTGTAATCCCAGCACTTTGGGAGGCCAAGGTGGGTGGGTTACCTGAGGTCAGGAGTTCGTGACCAGCCTGGCGAACATGGTGAAACCCTGTCTCTATTAAAAATACAAAATTAGCCGGGCATGATGGCAGGCTCCTGTAATCCCAGCTACTTGGGAGGCTGAGGCAGGAGAATTGTTTGAGCCTAGGAGGCAGAGGTTGTGGTGAGCCGAGATCATGCCATCGCACTCCACCCTGGGCAACAAGAACGAAACCGTCTCAAAAAAAAAAACAAAACAAAACAACAAACAACAATATATATATATAGTAGCAAAATCTTATCTCCTATTGGCTAACATTTTGCTTTTAAAAAATAATGACCTTAAACCCTAGCCTGTTGGATCACATTGTAACTTTTTTTTTTTTTTTTGAGATGAGTCTCACTCTGTCACCTAGGCTGGAGTGCTGTGGCGTGATCTCAGCTCTGCAACCTCCACCTCCCAGGCTCAAGCAATTCTGCCTCAGCCTCTCAAGTAGCTGGGATCACAGGCACCCGCCACCACGCCTGGCTAATTTTGTGTTTTTAGTAGAGATGGGGTTTCACCATGTTTTTCAGGCTGGTCTCAAACTCCCGACCTCAGGTAATCTGCCTGCCTTGGCCTCCCAAAGTGATGAGATTACAGGCGTGAGCCACCACCTCCGGCCACACCAAGCTTGTTTTAGAGGTCCTGTGAATGTGGGGTTCTGACGATTATAAGCAGAGCTGGCTGGGTGCAGTGGCTCATGCCTGTAATCCCAGCACTTTGGGAGGCTTAAGTGGGCAGATTGCTTGAGTCTGGGAGTTCAAGACCAGCCTAGACAACATGGTGAAACCCCGTCTTTACCAAAAATACAAAAAAATTAGCTGGGTGTGGCTGCTTGTGCCTGTAGTTTCACCTACTTGGGAATCTGAGGTGGAAGAATTGCTCAAGCCCAAGAATTTGAGGCCACCCTGGGCAACACAGCAAGGTAGTAGATACGGGATTTCACCACGTTGGCCAGGATGGTCTTGATCTCTTGACCTCATGATCCACCCACCTCGGCCTCCCAAGGTGCTAGGATTACAGGCATGAGCCACTGTGCCTGACCTTATTATAATATTAAAGAAATACAAGTCTCTTCTCAGGTCAGGCTTGTGACACTTGTTCATTCACAGACATAACTGGACAAAGGAGTATGGAAAAGCATCCCACTTGGTATAAGCCATGGGCCTGGTCCAGCCTTCTTCATTTTGGCATGGGGTAGACCCAGAGGGATTGATTGATTGTCCAGCATTTCCTAGGTAGCCTGAGCTATGACTCATGCTACCCAGCATTTTCCTGGCTTTTATCTGATTTTGTCTTCCTTTCTTTTGTTTGTTTTTTGTTTTGTTTCTTTTTGAGACAGAGTTTTACTCTTGTTGCCCAGGCTGGAGTGCAATGGCACGATCTGAGCTCATTGCAACCTCTGCCTCCCAGGTTCAAGCAATTCTCCTGCCTCAGCCTCCCGAGTAGCTGGGATTACAGGCACCCGCCACCACACCTGGCTAATTTTTGTATTTTTAGTAGAGACAGGGTTTCACCATGTTGGCCAGGCTGGTGTCAAACTCCTGACTCTGTGATCCACCCACCTCGGCCTCCCAAAGTGTTGGGATTACAGGTGTGAGCCACTGCACCTGGCCATTGTCTTCCTTTTTTATGAGGACTGATTGCTTAGGAGAGGCAGGTTGGGAGAAAGAGTGAAACTGGTAGAAGATAAGGGCTTGAGGTGGTTGGTTGAGGGATGATTGATTACACGGTGCTCAGCTGACAGCTACCACTATCCAGGGTAGCATTTTGTGTTAATACCTGCTGTAGTTCTAGTTCTTGCTAGTAAACTAATTGAGCACGCCCTATCCTCACACTGTCCTGAACAGTTTCCCCACATTATCTGGTTTAATTTGAAAACAGCTCTGTAGAAGGCTGGGCACAGTGGCTCACGCCTGTAAACCCAGCAGTTTGGGAGGCCGAGGCGATCACGAGGTCAGAAGTTCGAGACCAGCCTGGCCAACATGGTGAAACTTTGTCTCTACTAAAAATATAAAAAATTAGCTGGGCATGGTGGCGCGTGCCTGTAATCCCAGCTACTCGGGAGGCTGAGGCAGGAGAATCGCTTGAACCAGGGAGTCAGAGGTTGCAGTGAGCCGAGATCGCGCCACTGCACCCTAGACTGGGCGACAGAGCGAGACTACGTCTCAAAAAAAAAAAAAAAAAAAAGTGAAAACAGCTCTGTAAGATGTAGGCTTCATTGTCTCTTTTGTTTTGTTTTTTTGTTTTGTTTTTTGTGACAGTCTCACTCTGTTGCCCAGACCGGAGTGCAGTGGTGCGATCACAGCTCACTACAGCCTTCACCTGTGAGGCCCAAGCGATCCTCCTACCTCAGCCTCCTAGGTAGCTGGGACTACAGCATGTGCCACCATACCTGCCTAATTTTTTGTAGTTTTTGTAGCGACAGGGTCTCACTATGCTACCTAGGCTGGTCTCAAGCTCCTGGGCTCAAGCGATCTGCCAACCTTGTCCTTCCAAAGTGTTGCGATTATAGGTGTGAGTCACCACTCCCAGCCCATTGTCTCATTTTTAAAGATAATGCCACTGAACCTCATGAATTTACTTTGGCCATTCACCTAGTAAGTGACACTCAGCTGGGATTCTTGCCTAGACCAGTTTCTCTTCAGGCTGGTCAGGTCTGAAAGCCATACTTTGCTTTTTCTACCGTACTATTCACTTTTTTTTTTTTCTTTTTTGAGACTGAGTTTCACTCTTGTTGTCCAGGCTGGAGTGCAATGGCATGATCTCGGCTCACTGCAACCTCCGCCTCCCGGGTTCAAGCGATTCTGCCTCAGCTTCCTGAGAAGCTGAGATTATAGGTACCCACCACCACACCTGTTTAATTTTTTTGTATTTTTAGTAGAGATGGGGTTTCACCATATTGGCCAGGCTGGTCTTGAACTCCTGACCTCAGGTGATCCACCTGCCTTGGCCTCCCAAAGTGCTGGGATTACAGGCATGAGCCACTGCACCGATTCTTGTACTATCTACTTCTTGCCCTCAAAAATGCATGGAGGAAAAAACATCAATCCCAAAAATGTAATACCAAGTTGCTATTAATTAATTAATTTTTTTTTTTTTTTTTTTGAGACAGAGTCTCACTCTGTTGCCCAGGCTGGAGTGCAGTGGTGCGATCTCGGCTCACTGAAACCTCCACCTCCTTGGTTCAAACGATTCTCCTGCCTAAGCCTCCCTAAGTAGCTGGGACTACAGGTGCCACCATGCCTGGCTAATTTTTGCATTTTTAGTAGGGACGGGGTTTCGCCTTGTTGGCGAGGGTGGTCTTGAACTCCTCACCTCAGGTGATTCACCTGCATCAGCCTCTCAACGTGTTGGGATTACAGGCATGAGCCACTGCACCTGGCCCTAATTGTTTTTTTTTTTTTTGAGACAGAGTCTTGCTCTGTCACCCAGGCTGGAGTGCAGTGGCTCAATCTCGGCTCACTGCAACTTCCAACTCCTGGGTTCAAGTGATTCTCCTGCCTCAGCGTCCTGAGTAGCTGAGATTACAGGCGCATGCCACCATGCCCAGCTAATTTTTTTTTTTTTTTTTAGTAGAGACATGGTTTCACCATGTTGGTCAGGCTGGTCTCAAACTCCTGACCTCGTGATCTGCCCTCCGTGGCCTCCCAAAGTGCTGGGGTTACAGGTGTGAGCCACCATGCCCGGCCAAGAAGCCCTTCTTTAGACCTATATGTGGACTCCCAGATTAAGAGCTCCTGTTCATATTCAGTATAGTATGAGAGTTCTTTATGTTGGATAATGTGCTCATGGAGTTCTCTGGAAATCTGTAACCACTCAGGTCATTTGAGTATAAATAGCAGAGCCACCTGAAGTTGCCCCTAATTCTTGGTTTGTTTTATTTTTATTTTTTGAGACGGAGTCTCACTCTGTTGCCTAGGATGGAGTGCAGTGGCATGATGTTGGCTCACTACAACCTCCACCTTGTGACTTCAAGTGATTCTCCTGCCTTAGCCTCCTGAGTAGCTGGGACTACAGGCATGTGTCACCATGCCCGGCTAAATTTTGGATTTTTAGTATAGATGGGGTTTCACCATGTTGTCCAGGCTGGTCTCGAAGTCCTGACCTCAGGTAATTCGCCCACCTCGGCTTCCCAAAGTGCTGGGATTACAGGCGTGAGCTACCGCACCAGGCATGTATTGGTTTCATGTAAGACTTGTAATAACTTGTGTGTGTATTCTTTCAGAGCACAGGCTGGTGAGCTGTGGGTTAAGAATGAGAAGGTCATGTGTGGTTACATCAGTGAGGATACCAGGGTAAGATTTATAAAATGCTGTTTTGGTTTTATCTCTCCATCCCATTATGGCTAAGTCCTAAAATCAAAAATAAAACAAGGGCGGGGCAGGACACCAAGGTGGGCAGATTGCTTTATCCCAGGAGTTCAAGACAAGCCTGGGCAACATGGAGAGACCCACCTGTACAAAAATTAGCCAGGCATGGTGATGGGTGCCTCTGGTCCCAACTATTCAGGAAGCTGAGGTGGAAGAATTACCGGATCCCAGGAGTTCGAAGCTGCAGTGGGTCATGATTGCATCACTGCACTCCAGCCTGGGCAACAGAGCAAGACCCCGTCTCAAAAACAAATAAAAAACACAAACAAACAAAAATATGCTAAGCTCTTGACTGCTACTGTTTGCCCACATGGAACTAGTAATATCAAGTTCTCCTGAAACTGTTTTACAGTTGGATTTCTCCAGTTTGGAGTTGATCTTCATTTTCTTCTGAAGGGGTCTGTTTAATGTCAAACAGAGAGCTAGAGTATCTGGCCTGCATTATGCCATGCCCACTCATACATAGCAAAAGTTAAGCCCCGTGGAAGATCATGTCATAAACACGAAGAGAGACCTTTGCCAATGAACGTTACCCATGCTGGTAAAACTGTATGTCTACCTTTTCTCATTCCCATCTCCATGACTTCTCTGAGAGCAGTGGTTTTCAACCAGGGGTGATTTTGCTCCCTTCAGGCGTCTTTTGACAATGTCTAAGGACATATTTGATTGTCACACTGAGGGGTTGTGCCATTGGCATCTAGTGAGAATCCTGCTAAACATGCTACACGTCCAGAGCAGGCCTCCAGAGCGAAGAGTTATCTCGCCCAAAATGTTAATATGTTGTGAGGGTTGTCTTGTGCATTGTGGGATGTTTCGCAGCATCCCTGGCCTCTACTCACTAGATGCCAGTATCACCTACCACCCTTCACCCTACAACTCTACAAGTTATGACAGCCAGAAATTTCTCCAGACACGCCAAATGTCCCCTGAAAGGTAAAATCACCCTTGGTTGAGACCCAGTGTATCCTTAGAGGGAACCACTCCATGAACTTCATTTTTGTAATTTCCTGTTGTTTACATTGTTTATAAATACATGTATGTTTGTGCGTGTGTGTATACACATGACCCAAGTAATTGCCAGAGTACGCACCATAATCGTGCCTTTGCTTTCCTGCAAAGGTGTCTGAAAAGTGAGACTTAGCTAGTTTATAAATGCTGGGGTGAAGAGTATTCCAGACAGAGGAAACAATTTTCAGAAGTCAGCGTGGTGGAAGTATTGCAGACGGGTAGGGAGAATGATGTTGGTGAGGAGCTAGGCAGGTTCCAGCCAGTTCATGCAGGGCCTTCAAGGTGCTTAGAACCAGTTTAGAGTGTTTCTAAGGAGAATTAGAATCCATTGATGGGTTTTAAGTGGGAGAGTGATACTTGAATTATGCTTTTAAGAGATCACTACTCATTCAGTTGTGTTTTGTTGAATAAAACCCTCCAAATCACCGGCTCTAATGGCCAAAGGTCAACTTTTCTCTGTCATGTAAAAGAAATCATGGGTATGTAATTCATGGTTGGTACAATAGTGTCACTATTATTGGTGTCCTTGTGTCTTACTGTTCTGCTATCCTCAGGGTAGGGCTTCCATGATCCACCTAGAGCTGATATAATCACCTCCATATTCCAGGCAGAGGAGAGAGGAAGGGAAGAGAGACAAGAGAGGTGTACCTTCCCACCAAGTCAGCTTCCTTTATGGACACAACACTTCCATTTAAATCTTAATGTCCAGATTTTAGTCAGTTGTAGCTGCTGAGGAGGCTGGGAAGTTTTGTCTTTTGGTTGGGTCTCTTGCCTTCCAGAATAGAATCAGAAAAAGGGAAGAATGGATAGGCATTTAGCATTAAGTGCTGCAGCCCTTCTGGCTCTGGTATAGAGAGTTATTTCCAGGGTCAAGAGTAAAAGCAGATAAGTGAGTTAGGAGGCCCGCTATAGTCTAGCAAGAAAATGGTGGTGTGGACTAAGGTGAGAGCTATAACAATGGAAGGATGTGGGCAGGTAGGAGACACATTTCTGGATAGAGTCCACAGAACTTGCTCATAGATTGGATATGAGGAGTGAAGGAAAGAGAAGGACTGAAGAGCTAGGTAGATGGTGGTGCCATTTATGAGATAGGGAAGACAGGGAAGAAGCAGGTTGGGGAGATTAGGAAGCGCCGTTTGGGAGAAGTCTTTTGGACGCCTGAGTGGAGGAATCACTGGAGGCAATTGAGTCTGGAGTTCTCTTCATCACTTCTCCCATGTGTTGTTCCCCACTGCCCCCCAGTGTCCTCGCCATGCAAACCACTCATTGTTCCCCAACATGCCACCTTCTCTTTTGCCACCATGTCTTTGCACATGCTGCCCTCTGTAGCCTGGGGTGCCTAGACCCAGCTTTTCCCCTTCCCAAGCCACTCATCCAGGTCTCAGCTCTAGTCTCAGGATTCCCTGCTTCTGGAGAGCCTTCCTGGTCCACCAGGCTGGAAGTACCTCCATGGCACCGTGGATCTGTGCACTCATTAGCAGTTCCCGCACTGCAGTAGGCACGCTTGCTTGTGTGCCTTGTCACTGGACTGTGTGTACCCTGAAAGCAAGGACTGCATCTTTTTTTTTTTTTTTTTTTTTTCGAGACGGAGTCTCGCTCTGTCGCCCAGGCTGGAGTGCAGTGGCACAATCTCAGCTCACTGCAAACTCCGCCTCCTGGGTTCACGCTATTCTTCTGCCTCAGCCTCCCGAGTAGCTGGGACTACAGGCGCCCACCACCACACCCAGCTAATTTTTTTGTATTTTTAGTAGAGACGGGGTTTCACTGTGTTAGCCAGGATGGTCTCGATCTCCTGACCTGGTGATCCACCCGCCTCGGCCTCCCAAAGTGCTGGGATTACAGGTGTGAGCCACTGTGCCCGGCCCAGGACTGCATCTTTAACCTTTATATGCCAAAGTTCTCTGGCATGTCTACTGGCACCTAGTAGTCTCTCAAATGTTAGTGGAGTGAAATATTAGATAGGCTCCCCTGCCTCAAGAAATCATCTGGGCCGGGCGCGGTGGCTCACGCCTGTGATCCCAGCACTTTGGGAGGCCGAGGCGGGCGGTTCACCTGATGTCAGGAGTTTGAGACCAACCTGATAAACATGGAGAAACCCCGTCTCTACTAAAAATACAAAATTAACCAGGCTTGGTGGTTCATGCCTGTAATCCCAGCTACTTGGGAGGCTGAAGCAAGAGAATCGCTTGAACCCGGGAGGCGGAGGTTGTGGTGAGCCAAGATCGCGCCATTGCACTCCAGCCTGGGCAACAAGAGCGAAACTCCATCTCAAAAAAAAAAACCAAAAAAAACAAAGAATGTATTATCTGATTAGAGAAATAAGACTTTCAGGTTTTCCATTTAATTATTTATGAGATGGGGGTCTTGTGTTATTCAGGGGTCCTTCCTGGGCTCCAGCAGTCCTGTTTCAGTATCTGGGATTACAGGCACATGCCACCACACCCATCAGAAAAACATGAGTTTATTTATTTTATTTATTATTATTATTATTATTTATTGAGATGGAGTCTCGCAGTGTTGCCCAGGCTGGAGAGCAGTGGTGCGATCTCGGCTCACTACAGCCTCCACCTCACGGGTTCGAGTGATTCTCTTGCCTCAGCTTCCTGAGTAGCTGGGACTACAGGCACTTGCCACCACACCTGGCTTTTTATATTTTTAGTAGAGATGGGGTTTCACCATGTTGGCCAGGCTGGTCTCAAACTCCTGACTTCAAGTGATCCACCCACATCAGCCTCCCAAAATGTTGGAGTCACAGGCGTGAGCCACCACGCCTGGCCAAAAAAAAATTAAGTAAGATGGGGCTGGACATGGTGGCTCATGCCTGTAATCCCAGGACTTTGGGAGGCCAAGGTGGGGGAATTGCTTGAGCCCAGGAGATTGAGACCAGCCTAGGCAACAGAGGGAGACCCCATTTCTAAAAAGAAAAGTTTAGCCAGGGGTAGTGGCCCACACCTGTAATCTCAGCTACTTGGGAGGCTGAGGCAGGATGATCACTTGAGTCCAGGAGTTTGATGTTGCAGTGAGCTATGATGGTGCCACTGCGCTCCTACCTGGGAGACAGAGTGAGACCTTGTCTCTACAAATAGGCAGACAAAAACAACTTTAATTATTAAGAAACTTGCATATTTATTATTATAACATTTAGACAATATAGCCTATATTTCTGTTAATTTCTCTGAAAAATTTTTTTTTTTTTTTTGAGACGGAGTCTTACTCTGTTGCCCAGGCTGGAGTGCAGTGGTGTGATCTTGGCTCACTGCAACCTCAGCCTCCTGGATTCAAGCGATTGTCCTGCTTCAGCCTCCCCAGTAGCTGGGATTACAGGCGCTCACCACCATGCCTGGCTAATTTTTGTATTTTAGTAGAGATGGGGTTTCGCTATGTTGGCCAGGCTGGTCTCCAACTCCTGACCTCAGGTGATCCACCCGCCTCAGCCTCCCAAAGTGCTGGGATTACAGGCGTCAGCCATCGTGCCCGGCCAGGAGCTTCAGTCTTTAAGGAGCAGGTCTCTAATGAACTAAAGGAGTGTTGGAGGTTTACATTTTACGTTCCCTCTAAACTTCTTTAGAGCCTTGTGGAGGAAAGGCTCTGTGGTATAGCACATAGGGCTAGAAAACCACTTATGCTTTTCCTTGAGGCAGTCTGAGTGTAGTGGAAGTACAATGTGAATTATAATTTATTAGACTGGCAACTCGTCACCTGGCATATCTTAGCCCAAGTTCTGTCTCCGTAATGAGATTTCCATAACTTTCCCAGGTAGATTCACTGCCCTTTCTCCTGCATTTCATGCGTAAATCTTCATAGAACCTTTGTATATGTTGCAATGTTCTGCACATTTTTATCTTGTACTGTAAGCTCCTAGAGGGTAGGGACCAGATCTTATTTTCACTGTCTCTGAAACAGGGCTCAGAGTAAGAGCTCAGTAACTATTTAAATGAAACAAAGAATGCTTGGATGAAGTTTGCTTTTAGAAGTCCCAAGTCATGGCCCCGAGCTGTGGCTCATGCTTGTAATCCCAACACTTTGGGAGGCAAAGGTGGTGAGAGGCGAAGCCAGCTGGACTTCCTGGGTAGAGTGGGGACTTGGAGAACTTTTCTGTCTAGCTAGAGGATTGTAAATGCACCAATCAGCGCTCTGTGTCTAGCTAAAGAATTGTAAATGCACCAATCAGCACTCTGTAAAATGGACCAATCAGCGCTCTGTAAAATGGATCAGCAGGACATGGGTGGGGACAAATAAGGGAATAAAAGCTGGCCACCCCAGCCAGCAGCGGCAGCCCAGGTCTGCTTCCACATGGAAGCCTTGTTCTTTTGCTCTTCACAATATATCTTGCTGCTGCTCACTGTTGGTGAGCAAAGGTGGTCTGTGCCACCTTTAAGAGCTGTAACACTCACCACGAAGGTCCGCAGCTTCATTCTTGAAATCAGTGAGACCAAGAACCCACCAGAAGGAACCACCTCCGGACACAGTGTGAGGATTGCTTGAGCCCAGGAATTTGAAACCACTCTGGGCAACGTAGGGAGACCCCCTCTCTACAAAAAAATACAAAAATTTTGTGGCCTGGTGGTGCACTCCCATAGTCCCAGCTACTCGAGAGGCTGAAGTGGGAGGATCGTTTCATCCTGGAGCCTGGGAGTTTGAGGCTGCAGTGAGCTGTGATTGTGTCACTGCACTCCAGCCTGGGCGGCAAGAGTGAGATCCTGTCTCAAAACAAAGGAAAAAAAGAAGTCCAACATTGCAAGATTCTTTTATCATTGCTTTTAAAAAAAAATTGTGGTTAAAAAGTCTATCATGAAATTTACCATCTTAACCATTTTTAAGTGTATAGTTCAGTAGTGTTGAGAACATTTATACTGTTGTGAAGCAGATCTTCAGAACTTTTTCATTTTATAGAACTGAAACTCTATATGGCATTGCTTTTTAATACAATTGTGTTTTTATTTCAGGTGGTGTTTCGTTCTACGTCGGCTATGGTTTACATATTTATTCAGATGAGCTGTGAAATGTGGGATTTTGATATTTATGGTACTGTGTCTAAGTGCTGATTGTAACTGCTAAGGAGAGGATTTTCTGGAGCTGCAAATGCTAATTCATGAATGCCCAGGGTCCCCCACATCATCTTCTAACAAACTTTAAATATCATTGTGAGAATAATCATATTTGGAGGTTAGAGTGTTTTCTCGTTCTGAAGATACACTACTTTTTTCAATAATCAAATTTTTTTCAAACTGCATTTTATGTTGAAGTCATAGCCTCTTAGTAGTGAGGCAGATATTAAATTTGGCTTCAAAAAATAAATAAATAAATAAACTTGGCTTCTTACAAAGTTGAGAATGAAACCACTTTGTACATCTGGCTTTTATGATCTTGGTTTAAGATGTATAAAACAGGCCGGGCACAGTGGTTCATGCCTGTAATCCTAGCACTTTGGGAGGCTGAGGCCGGCGGATCACCTGAGGTCAGGAGTTGGAGACCAACCTGACCAACATCGGGAAACCCCGTACCTACTAAAAATACAAAAATTAGCTGGGCATGGTGGCGGGCGCCTGTAATCCAAGCTACTCGGGAGGCTGAGGCAGGAGAATCGCTTGAACCTGGGCGGCAGAGGTTGCAGTGAGCCAGTATGGTGCCACTGCATTCCAGCCTGGGAGACAAAGCGAGACTCCATCTCAAAAAAAAAAAAAAAAGATGTACAAAATACACCTCCTTTTTGGTCCCCTTTCTTATAGAAGAAATAGCAAGCAATTTACTTAGGGAATTGCTTAGAGAAGAATTTACTTAGAGAAGAAGTTAGAGAAGAAGTTAGAGAAGAAATTGCAAGCAAGAAATAAAGATTGTTCTCATGTTCTCACCCTCTTTTCATTGTTTCTTTTCAGGGGATTTGTATTTTGAGAAAGCTGTGAATGGTTTCCTTGCTGATCTATTTACCAAGTGGAAGGTGCGTTTCTTCTTACACACTAAGTCTCATTATGTAAACATTACTCAATACAGATTTTTAAAATGCACTGTTTTTATTAAATTGCCCTAAATTGAGCTATTTTAGCTAAAACCTGGACTCCAGTTTTAAATTACCCTAATAATCTCAATTTATGAGAATTTATGAAAAACACAAAGCTAACATCACACTCAATGGTGAAGGACTGAAAACTTTCCCCCAAGATCAGTAACAAGGTAAGTATGCTTGCTTTTGCCACTGATATTCAACATTATACTAATTAGAAGTTCTAGACAGACCACCTAGGCAAGCAAAAGAAATAAAAGGCAACCAAATTGAAAAAGAAGTAAAACTATTTATATTCACGGATAATATGATCCTATATGTAGAAAATCCTCAAAATCCACAAAGTAAGTATTAGAGCTAATGCATTCAGCAAAGTTTCAGGATACCCAATCAACACACAAAATCAATTATATTTCTATATACCAGCAATAAACAATCTGAAAGAATAAAATACTTAGAATGCTAATACTTAGAATACTTTACCCTAGGAGCTGTAAGACTGGTCTACTAAAATCTATAAAACACTGTGAAAGGAGTTAATAAAGACCTAAGTAAATACTAAGATAACCTGTGTTCACAGGTTCAAAGACTTAATATTGTGAATTTGGCAATACTACCCAAAGCAGTTTACAGGTTAATGCAGTTCCTATCAAAATACCAGTGCCCCTTTTTTTTTTTTTTTTTTTTTTTTCTGATCCTAAAATTCACGTGGAATTGCAAGGGATCCTGAATAGCCAAAACAATCTTGTAAAAGGGGAACGAAGTTGGAGGACTCTCACTTCCTAATTTCAAAACTTACTAAAACCCTCAATCATCAGAATAGTGTGATATTGGCATAAGGATAAATATATAGATCAATGGAATTGAATTGAAACCAACCCGTACATCTATGGTCAGTTGATTTTAGACAAGGGCATCAAGTTCGTTTAATGAGAGAAAGAATATTCTCTTCAACAGATTATTCTGGAACAACTGAATGTCCATATGGAAAAGAAAGAATTTGGACCCTCACCTCAAATCATATATGAAATGTAACCAAAATGAATCAAAGACTTAAATATAAGAGCTAAAGTCAGCTGGGTGCGGTGGCTCATACCTGTAATCTCAGCACTTTGGGAGGCCGAGGTGGGCGGATCAGGAGTTTGAGACCAGTCTGGCCAACGTGATGAAACCCTGTCTCTACTAAAAATACAAAAATTAGCCAGGCGTGGTGGTTGGTGCCTGTAATCCCACTACTCAGGAGGCTGAAACAGGAGAATCGCTTGAACCTGGGAGGCGGAGGTTGCAGTGAGCCAAGATTATGCCACTGTACTCCAGCCTGGGCAACAGAGTGAGACTCCATCTCATAAATAAATAGCTAAAATTATAAAACTGAGCCAGGTGTGCTGGCTCATGGGAGGCGGAGGTGGGCAGATTGCATGAGCCCCAGAATTCTAGACCAGCCCCGGCAATATGGCAAAACTTTTGTCTCCACAAAAAATACAAAAAGTTAGCTGGGTGTGGTGGCTAAAAAAAAAAAAAAAAAAGGAAAAAGAATTTTCCTTATTTTTAAAAGTTTTATTTTTATTTTATTTATTTATTCTTTTTGAGACGGAGTCTCACTCTGTTGCCCAGGCTGGAGTACAGTGGTGCGATCTCAGCTCACTGCAACCTCCGCCTCCCAGGTTCAAACAACCTAAAAAACAGAATTGAATTTTTTTTTAAGAGACAGGGTTTTGCTCTCTCCTGTCACCCAGGTTGGAGTGCAGTGGTACAATCATACTGTAACCTCAAATTCCTGTGCTCAAGGGATCCTCTTGCCTCAGCTTCTTGAGTGGTTGGGACTACAGGCATTTGCCAACATAGCCAGCTAAAATTTTCGTTTTTATTTTTGTAGAGACAGGGTCTCGTTTTGTTGCTCGGGCTACTCTTTAACTTTTGTTTTCATGTGATTCTCCCACCTGCTTCAATTCTCCACCTGTTCAGTTCTCCTGCCTCACCCTCCTGAGTAGCTGGGATTACAGGTGCCCGCTACCACGCCCAGCTAATCTTTTGTATTTTTACTAGAGACAGGGTTTTACCGTGTTGGCCAGGCTGGTCTCAAACTCCTAACCTCAGGTGATCTGCCTGCCTCGGCCTCCCAAAGTGTTGGGATTACAGACGTGAGCCACCGTGCCCAGCCTAAAAAGTTTTATAATTTTTTTTTTTTTTGAGACAGGGTCTCACTGTCACCCAGGCTGGAGTGCAATGGAGCGATCATGGCTCACTACAGCTTTGACCTCCTGGGCTCAAGTGATTGTCCTGCCTTAGCCTTAGTAGCTGAGACTACAGGCATTTGCTACCACACCTAGCTAATTTTTTGTGTTTTTTTGTAGAGACGGGGTTTTGCCGTGTTACCCAGGCTGGTCTCAAACCCCTGAGCTCAAGCGGTCACCCACCTTGGCCTCCCAAATTGCTACGATTACAGACAGAACCACCATGCCTGGCTGGGAAATTCATATAACCTTGAATTTGGCAGTGGTTTCTTAGATATAACACCAAAAGCACAACAGCCAAATTAAAAGCAGTTGAATCAGACTTCAAAATTAAAAACTTTTGTGCATCAACGGACATTGTCAAGAAAGTGAAGGGGCCAGACGTGCTGGCTCACACCTTTAATCCCAGCACTTTGTGAGGCTGAGGTGGGAGAATCGCATGAAGCCAAAAGTTCAAGTAACCCAGACAACAAAACGAGACCCTGTCTCTACAAAAATAAAAATAGAAAAAAATTAGCTGGATGCATTGGCAAATGCCTCTAGTCTCAGCTACTCAAGAGGCTGAGGCGAGAGGATCCCTTGATCACAGGAATTTGAGGTTACAGTATGATTGTACCACTGCACTCCAACCTGGGTGACAGGACAGAGCGAGACTCTGTCTCTTAAAAAAAAAAAAAAAAAAAGAAGACAACCCACAGAATGGGAGAAAATATTTGCAAATTATTTTCTGATAAAAGTCAGTTATCCAGAAAATATGTAGAACTTCTGCAACTCAAGAACGAAAAGAAAAAACCCTAATTGACAAATGGGCAAAGGCTGCCCCATTTACCATGATGTGATTGTTTCATATTACATGCCTGTATCAAAACATCTCATGTACCCCACAGATATAAACACCTACTATGTACCCATAAAAATTAAAAAATAATTTAAATAATTAAATTAAAAAAACAAATGGGCAAAGGACTTGAATAGACATTTCTCTAAAGAATATATATGAATGTCCAACAAGTACATGAAAAGATGCTCAAGATCATTAGTCATTAGGAAAATGCAACCTAATACCACAGTGAAATGCCACTTCACACCCACTAGGATGACTGTATTTTTTTTTTTTTTTGTTGTTGAGACAGAGTCTCACCATGTTGCCCAGGCTAGAGTGCAGTGGCGCAATCATAGCTCACTGCATCCTTGATCACCTGGGCTCAAGCCATCCTCCCTCCTCAGCCTCCTATTGTAGCTAGGACTACAGGCATGTGCCACTATGCCTGGGCAATTTTTTTTTTTTTTTTTTGGTGGAAATGAGGTCTCACTATGTTATCCAGGCTGATCTCCAACTCCTGAGCTTAAGTGATCTTCCCACTGTGGCCTCCCAATGTGCTAAGATTACAGACGTGAGCTACAGTGCCTAGCCCATATTTTTTTTTTTGAGACAGAGTTTTGCTCTTGTTGCCCAGGCTGGAGTACAATGGTGTGATCTTGGCCCACTGCAACCTCTGCCTCCTGGGTTCAAGCAATTATCCTGCCTCAGCCTCCCAAGTAGCTGAGATTACAGGCGCCCACCACCACGCCCAGCTAATTTTTTTGTGTTTTTAGTAGAGATAGGATTTCACCATGTTGGCCAGGCTGGTCTTGAACTTCTGACCTCAGGTGATCCGCCCGCCTTGGCCTCCCAAAGTGCTGGGATTACAGGGGTGAGCCTCCGCGACTGGTCACATATTCTTTATTTTATTTATTTATGTATTTTTTGAGACAGAGTCTCGCTCTGTTGCCCAGGCTGGAGTGCAGTGCTGCGATCTCGAACATGGCTCATTGCAACCTCCACCTCCCAGGTTCAAGCGATTCTCGTCCCTCAGCCTGTTGAGTAGCTGGGATTATAGGTGTGCGCCGCCTTACCCTGCTAATTTTTGTATTTTTAGTAATGATGCGGTTTCACCATGTTGGCCAGGCTGGTCTCGAACTCCTGGCCTTAAGTGATCTGCCTACCTTGGCCTCCCAAAGTGCTGGATTACGGGCCTAGCCCGTATTCTTGACAGCATTATTCATATTAGCTAAAAAGTAGGATAACACAAATAACAAATGTCTGTCAGCTAAAGTATAGATAAATAAAATGTATATCCATACAATGTAGTAGTATTCTGCCATAAAGAAGAATGAAGTACTAACACATGCTACAGCATAGATGAATCTTGAACACATGTTAAGTAGAGAAGCCAGACATAGTGGATCAAATACAAATCATAAGATCTTAGTTATATGAAATGTCCAGAATAGATAAATATATAATATAGAGATCAGTGGTTGCCAGGGACTGAGGGTGGGGAGTGACTGTTTCCTCAGTTTGGGATTTCCTGTTGGGGTGATGAAAATATTTTGGATCCAAATAATGGTGATAGTTATACAACATTGCGAATGTGTTAAATGTCACGATGGCAATATTTATATGTATTTTGCCACAATTAAAAAATTATTTCATTCAATTATCTCACCTTGATTTCACATGAAAACATTTTGATGAAAAAGTATTTGAAGTCACATTATGTAGTATAAAAGAGTAGAGTTTGGATTAAGGGAGACTGGGTTTTAAATGATCTCATCAGCTTGCTTCTTTTTTTTTTTTTTTTTTTTAAATTAAGAGACAGGGTCTTGCTATGCTGCTTAGGCTGGTCTTGAACTCCTGGGCTCCAGGGATCCTCTCACTTCATCCTCCTCAGTGGTTGGGACTACAGGTGCAGGCCACCATGCCTGGCTGATTAGCTTTTTGATCTCCAAGGATTAGTCTCTGAGGCTCCATTTCTTCAACTGTAAAATGGAGATAATAATAGACCCTCTCACCACATCACTTATGAGTTGAGACACTCCATGCCCATATCAGCCCATTGTGAGCCCGTTGTGTTTTCCTGTATATCACTTGCACTAAAATTAGATAAGGGTGCTGAGTTTGGAGCTCTTGGAGTCCCGTGAATTAATTGGTAGTCAGTGAAGATCTGCTGTTTCCTAGCACTCTGCTCTGGGTACTGTGGCTTGTATTTAGGAATTTCTGTCCACTTGAGATACATCCATGAAATGTGCATTATATTATGTGCCTTATATAGTGAGTGTTGAATTCTGTAGTCACTAAGCATACTTAGGATAAAGATGGGGTTGGTCAGTATAGGCTGTTGTCTTCAGAGACCCAGGAGGAACTGAAACTGCGCTTGCTAGCTAACTGGTGCAAGCCACTTTTCATGTTCATCGATAAACACCCTACTTCCAGGATATTGATCTCCAGACTCCATGGAAATGTCTATTCTCGTTAGTCCCCGTCCCTGTCCAAAGGTAGTTCTTTGCCTTGGCTTATACCGCTGCGTCCGGAGCAAACCCCACCCTCATCCTATGAGACTAGTAGGGTGTGGGAGTGCCTTTGATTCTTAAATCCACCACCATGGGTGCTGTTCTTGTTCCCTAGACCACAATTCTGCAGAAACTAAAAAACACTGTAGGCCTGGCATTGTGGCTCACGCCTGTAATCCCAGCACTTTGCCAAGGCAAGTGGATCACTTGAGCCCAGCCTGGGGATTATGATGAAACCCTATCTTTCTTTTTTTTTTTTTCTTTTTTTTTTTTGAGATGGAGTCTCGCTCTGTTGCCCAGGCTGGAGTGCAGTGGCACAGTCTTGGCTCACTGCAGTCTCCATCCCCTGGGTTCGAGTGATTATCCTACCTCAGCCTCCCGAGTAGCTGCGATTTCAGGCGCGCGCCACATTGCCTGGGTAATTTTCCTACTTTCAGTAGAGACGGAGTTTTGCCATGTTGGCCAGGCTGGTCTCAAACTCTTGACCTCAGGTGATCCACCCACCTCAGCCTCCCAAAGCACTGGGATTGCAGGTGTGAGCCACCACGCCCAGCCGAAACCCTGTCTGTATAAAAAATGCAAAAATTATCTGGGCCTGGTGATGCATGTCTGTAGTCCCAGCTACTCAGGAACTGGGAGACAGTCACCATTACTTACTGCTGATTTGCAGTTTTCCAATCACTTTCCACATTCCTGGCACTTTAGATAACTTTCCCAAGGTCACATAGTGGCAAGTTTCAGGGCCAGGACTCCATCTAGGTCTTCTGACTCCCAGCAGTGCTCTGTCCCCTGCACTGCAGCCTATAATTACATGAAGCTATTCAATACTGTGCACTGCTGCTGAGCCACCTGGATTAAGAATATTATGTGCAGCTGGGCCTCACACCTGTAATCCCAGCACTTTGGGAGGCTGAGGCAAGCAGATCGCTTGAGGCCATGAGTTTGAGACCAGCCTGGCCAACATGGTGAAACCCTGTCTCTACTAAAAATACAAAAATTACCCAGGTGACCCGCCTGTAATCCTAGCTATTCGGGAGGCTGAGGCGGGAGAATTGCTTGAACCTGGGAGGTGGAGGCTGCAATGAGCCAAGATTGTGCCACTGCACTCCAGCCTGGGCAACTGAGTGAGACTCTGCCTGAAAAAAAAAAAAAGGGCCGGGCACGGTGGCTCACACCTGTAATCCCAGTACTTTGGGAGGCCAAGGCGGGTGGATCACGAGGTCAGGAGATTGAGACCATTTTGGCCAACATGGTGAAACCGCATCTCTACTAAAAATACAAAAAGTAGCTGGGCATGGTGGCGTGCGTCTGTAGTCCCAGCTAGTTGGGAGGCTGAGGCAGGAGAATTTCTTGAACCCAGGAGGCGGAGGTTGCAGTGAGCCAAGATTGTGCCACTGCACTCCAGCCTGGTGGCAGAGTAAGACTCTGTCTGAAAAAAAAATATTATGTGCATGCAGTCTGCTTCATAGTGAAGTAAATGAAACAAACTTCAACCCTGTTGTTCTCTACTCATGCTTAGGAGAAGAACTGTAGTCATGAAGTGACAG
The DNA here is from genome assembly GCF_028885655.2 of Pongo abelii. Taxonomy (NCBI): domain Eukaryota; kingdom Metazoa; phylum Chordata; class Mammalia; order Primates; family Hominidae; genus Pongo; species Pongo abelii. The sequence goes on from NC_085929.1 coordinate 38,230,293, forward strand.
TGGTCCTGTTTTCTAGAACTTTCTATGATGCAAAATCTGTTGGTGAGTAACTCTTTCTCTCCTACAGTTATTTTTTTGTTAAGCTTCCCCCAACCCCACCCCAGCCATTTCCTTTCATTTTTTTCCTCGTTTCACTTTTCCACCCTTCCCATCTTTTCTGTTATGGGGACAGTGTAAAAGGGAAAGTAGCACAGTCCATTAGTGGATGCAAGAGGTCTGTGGGTTGTGATTCATCTTAAAACCAACTTAATAGATAGACAGTTGGCTGGGTGCAGTGGCTCACGCCTATAATCCCACAACTTTGGGAGGCTGAGGTGGGCGGATCACCTGAGGTCAGGAGTTGAAAACCAGCCTGGCCAACATGGTGAAACCCTATCTCTACTAAAAATACAAAAATTAGCCAGGTGTGGTGGCATGCGCCTGTAGTCCCAGCTACCCAGGAGGCTGAGAAAGGAGAATCGCTTGAACTCGGAGGTGGAGGTTGCAGTGAGCTGAGATCTTGCCACTGCACTCCAGTCTGGGTGACAGAGTGAGACCTTGTCTCAAAAAAAAAAAAAAGACAGTTATCTTTATTTTTTTGTGATGCAAATCTTTAACGCAGCAGAGGAAGCTGACAAAACTGAATTTCTCTTCTCAACCTGAGCTACATACTCCGTTTTCTCTATTTCAGATGAATTTCCTGAAATAAACCGAGCCTCAATTCGACAGGATCACAAGGGGAGATTCTATGAAGACTTTTACAAGTATGTTTGGGTGCTTTGCTATACTTTTTATTTATTTATTAGTTGTTTCTTTCCTAACTTAAAAAAAAGTCAGCCTGGGCAATATGGCGAAACCCTGTCTCTACCAAAAATACAAAAAATTAGTCCCTTGTGGTCCCAGCTGCTTGGGAGGCCGAGGTGGAAGGATCACTTGAGCCTGGGAGGTGGAGGTTGAAGTGAGCTGAGATCACACCACTGCACACCAACCTGGGAGAGAGTGAGACCCTGTCTCCACACACACACAAAAAAGAATAAATAAATAAATAAACCTTTTAATTTTGAAATGATTTTAGATTTACAGAGAAGTTTCAAAGATTATACAGTTCCTGCATGCTCTTTGCTGTTTCCTCTAATATTAACATTTCATAACCAAGTTACATTTGTCAAAACTAGGTTAACATTGGTACATTACTATTAAGGAAATTCAGATGTTTTTTAGATTTTAGCACTCGTGTACTTACCGTCTCCAAGATATCACGTTGCATTTAGACCTTCTAAATGTTTTATTGTGAAAAATTTCAACATTCAGAAAAGAAGAGCAAATAGTATAATGAGCCCATGTACCCAATACCTGAATTTAATAGTTAGTATTTTGTCATATTTGATTCATCTGTTTTTTTCAGTGCCACTAAGTAAATTATCAAATTGTAATGTTTTATTCCTATTTTTTTTTGAGACACAATTTCACTCTCTCGCCCAGGCTGGAGTGCAGTGGTCATTGTAAGCTGACTGCAAACTCTGCCTCCCAGGTTCAAGGGATTCTCGTTTCTCAGCCTCCCGAGTGCTGGGACTACAGGCGCCCGTGACCACGCCTGGCTAATTTTTTTTTATTTTTAGTAGAAATGGGGTTTCGCCATGTTGGCCAGCCTGGTCTCAAATCCTGACCTCAGCTGATCCGCCCACCTCGGCCTCCCAAAATGCTGGGATTACAGGCGGGAGCCACCATGCCCAGCTGACACCACTATCTAATTGAGATGATTATCAGATAGTAATAGTTACTGTTTTTATGGGACTTAGCATGAATGGGTTACTCTTCTAAGCACTTTACATGACTTGATTTATTTAAATATCACAGCATCCCTGTGGGATAGATACTGTTACCCCATTTTACAGGTGTGGAAATTTGGACACAGAGTTTCAGTAACTTACCCAAAGTCCACAAAATATTAAGTGGTGGAGCATTGACGTGACACAGTCAATCTAGTTCAGAGTCGATGCTTTTTGACCACTGTATTCCTCAGCCTCATATGGATTATACTTTAAATTATTTGTTGATCTTTTGTTGGATCCTGTACCCCTAGGAGAATTTTATGAAAGTGATGGGCCATCTGCTGTACTGACACCTCCACTCATCCCCTTATGCAGATGAATTCTGCATACCTCTAATTCAGTGAATTCCAGGAACCATGAGAGCTCTTTTGACTTAACAGTATATGCAGTTTTGTCTGTATAATGAATATGAATTAATTTGAGCATAATCAGTTATACAAAATACTATATAAGGCATGAATATGAATATATGAATTTTGAATGTAGATTTATAGGTGTATATGACTATATATATGAAAGTTTATGTCATTAAAAAGTCATCCTCAACATTTTTTAGATTGAGAGAAACTGGTTATCTTTTTCTTACTGCAAAAACAATACAGGTTCATTTTAGGAAAATCACAAAATAGGCCAGGTGTGGTGGCTGATACCTATAATCCCAGCACTTTGAGAGGCCGAGCCAGGCACATTGCCTGAGCTCAGGAGTTTGAAACCAGCCAGGGCACCATGGAAAACCCTGTCTCTACAAAAAATACAAAAACTCTGCTGGGTGCAGTGGTGCGCACCTGTAGTTTCAGCTACTTGGGAGGCTGAGGTGGGAGGATCACTTGAGCCTGGGAAGTTGAGGCTGCAATGAGCCAAGATCATGGCGTTGCACTTTAGCCTGGGTGACATAGTGAGACCCTGTCTCAAAAAAAAGAAAACAACAACAACAAAAGCACACCAGTATAGTTTAGTAGAGAGGAATTCAAAGCACACTCAATTCCATCTCCCGAATATAGTCTTCATTACTTTGGTGAATCAACCCCTATTATCTGTATTTAGGAGAAAAAATTAGTTTTCACAGAGATGTGATCACACATTGCATGTGATTTTTTTTCTTTTTTTTTTTGAGATGGAGTCTCACTCTGTTGCCCAGGCTGGAGTGCAGTGGCGTGATCTCGGCTCACTGCAACCTCTGCCTCCCTAGTACAAGCAATTCCCTGCCTCAGCCTCCAGAGTAGCTGGGATTGCAGGCGTCTGCCATCACGCCTGGCTAATTTTTGTATTTTTAGTAGAGATGGGGTTTCACCATCTTGGCCAGGCTGGTCTTGAACTCCTGACCTCAGGTGATCCACCACCCTCGGCCACCTAAAGTGCTGGGATTACAGGCATGAGCCACTGCGCCAGGCCTCCATGTGATTTTTTTACATGTTTTATTGTTTTTATTTCTTTTTGAGACAGTGTCTCACTGTCACCCAGGCTGGAGTGCAGTGGTGCAATCTCAACTCACTGCAAACTCCGCCTTCCAGGTTCAAGCAATTCTCCTGCCTCAGCCTCCTGAGTAGCTGGTGTGACAGGCACCCGCCACCATGCCTGTTTAATTTTTGTATTTTTAGTAGAGACAGGGTTTCACCATGTTGGCCAGGCTGGTCTCGAACTCCTGACCTCAGGTGATCCACCTGCCTTGGCCTCCCAAAGTGCTGGGATTACAGGCGTGAGCCACCACGCCTGGCCCATGTGGTTCTCTTTTTATATGTTTTAAACCTTCATTTTCTTTCATTTCCTTTTTTTTTTTTTTGAGACGGAGTTTCGCTCTTACTGCCCAGTCTGGAGTGCGGTGACACGATCTCAGCTCACTGCAACCTCCACCTCCCGGATTCAAGCGATTCTTTTGCCTCAGCCTCTCGAGTAGCTGGGATTACAGGCATGCGTCGCCACACCCGGCTGATTTCGTATTTTTAGTAGAGACGGGGTTTCTCCATATTGGTCAGGCTGATCTCAAACTCCCGACCTCAGGTGATTTCCCCACCTCGGCCTCTCCAAGTGCTGGGATTACAGGCGTGGGCCACTGTGCCTGGCCATAAACCTTCATTTTCTGCTTACTGTATCACAAATGCCAATCCATGTTAAACACACTGCTCCACAGTATCTTTTTTTTTTTTTTTTTTTTTTGAGGCGAAGTCTCACTCTGTCACCCAGGCTGGAGTGCAGTGGTGGGATCTTGGCTCACTGCAAGCTCCGCCTCCCAGGTTCACACCATTCTCCTGCCTCAGCCTCCCGAGTAGCTGGTACTACAGGTGCCCGCCACCACACCCGGCTAATTTTTTTTGTATTTTTTAGTAGAGACAGGGTTTCACCGTGTTAGCCAGAATGGTCTCTATCTCCTGACCTCATGATCTGCCTGCCTAGGCCTCCCAAAATGCTGGGATTACAGGCATTAGCCACTGCGCCTGGCGCACTGTATCATTTTTTATTTCTACATAGAAATTACATTGGGTTACTATTGTTGAAAATTGAGATGACTTCCAGCTTTTCACTATTCTCAACAGTATTGCCAGTGAACATTCTTACAGATAGGTTTTTAAGCATATATTTAGTTTTTATGATAAATTGCCAGAAATGGAGCCATTAGGTCAAAGGATAGTCAGTGTTTTAAAGGCTTTCTATTTGTACAGCCAGTGTATCCTCCAAAACCATTAAAGTAGAAGATCTTGTTTTCGTAGCAGCAATTTCTGTGTTCTCACCAACAGTGAATGCTCTTCTTTTTTGAGATGGAGTCTCGCTCTGTCTCCCAGGCTCGGCTCACTGAAACCTCCGCCTCCTGGGTTCAAGCAATTCTCCTGCTTCAGCCTTCCAAGTAGCTGGGATTACAGGTGCCTGCCACCACACCCAGCTAATTTTTGTATTTTTAGTAGAGATGGGGTTTCACTGTGTTGGCCAGGCTGGTCTTGAACTCCAGACCACCTTACCCACCTGCTTCGGCCTCCCAAAGTACTGGAATTACAAGTATGAGCTACCGTGCCCATCCTTTTTTTTTTTTTAATGCTTCTTTCCCAATTGGATTGGAAGAAAAACAAGCTCTCTCAGTCTTTTTTTTTGAGACAGAGTCTTGCTCTGTCACCAAGGCTGGAGTGCAGTGGCGTGATCTCGGCTCACTGTACTCCATTTATACTCTTTTTGAAACCTTGTAAGGAACCTGATGTTCTGTATGTAAAGTTGCTGTATTAGTCCGTTTTCTCACTGCTGTAAAGACATACCCAAGACTGGGTAATTTATAAAGAAAAAAGGTTTAATTGACTCATGGTTCTGCATGGCTCAGGAGGCCTCTGGAAACTTACAATCCTGGTGGAAGGCGAAGGGGAAGCAAGGCTTGTCTTACCATGGTGAAGCAGGAGAAAGAGCGAGCTCAGGGGAAACTGCCTCTTTTAAACCATCAGATATTGTGAGAACTCCCTCACTATCACAAGAACAGCATGGAGGAAACCACCCCCATGATCCAGTCACCTCCCACCAGGTTCCTCCCTCGACACATGGGTATTACAATTTGAGATGAAATTTGGGAGGGGACACAGAGCCAAACCATATCAGCTGCTCAATATCCATTTTATGATAATACTCTTTTCAGAGTGGTGGTGCAGAATGAGAGAAGAGAAGAATGGACTTCACTTCTCGTAACCATTAAAAAACTCTTCATCCAGTATCCAGTGTTGGTGCGACTGGAACAGGCAGGTACTGCATTCATGTAATAGATGGTGCGGCGGGGAAAGGAAGTGTAGGAGGGGTCTGGGAGACAGAGAAGAGATTTGTGCTCGTTTCTCTCCCATTGCCGTGTGTAGTTTCTGCTTTTGGTCAGGTTTCTGTTTCCAGTTGGATCCAATTGTACATTTTGTATGCCGTAAGTTCAACAGTGTCCCTAATACAGAGAGTGAGGCCTTATGGAGCCAGATGCCTTCCTTTTTTTTTTTTGAGACAGAGTCTCACTCTGTCACCCAGGCTGGACTGGAGTGGAGCAATTATACTGTAACTTTAAACCACTGGGGCTCAAGCAGTCCTCCTGCCTCAGCCTCCCGGGTAGCTAGGACGACAGGCACGCACTACCATGCCCAGATAATTTTTTCATTTTTTTGTAGAGACAAGAGTCTCACTGTGTTGACCAGGCTTGTTTCAAACTCCTCGTCTTAAGCGATCTTCCTGCCTCCACCTTCCAAAGTGCTGGGATTACAGGCGCGAGCCACCATGCTCAGCCGCCACTTATTTAAGAGTTCATCTTTCAGCCGGGTGTGATGTCTCATGCCTGTAATCCCAGCACAAGGCAGGCGGATCATGAGGTCATGAGTTCAAGACCAGCCTGACCAATATGGTGAAACCCTGTCTACTAAAAATACAAAAATTAGCCTTGTGTGGTGGCATGCGCCTGTAGTCCCAGCTACTCGGGAGGCTGAGGCAGGAGAATCACTTGAACCTGGCAGGTGGGGGTTGCAGTGAGCCAAGATTGTGCCGCTCCACTCCAGCCTGGGTGACACAGCAAGACTTCGTTTAAAATAATAAAAAAATAAAGTTCATGTTTCATGAGATGTTTTTCTTTCTCTTGCATATTTTGCTTCAGAGGGCTTTCCTCAAGGAGACAATTCTACCTCAGCACAAGGAAACTACCTGGAGGCCATCAATCTGTCATTCAATGGTGAGTAAGTATGCCGGCCATGAGCCAGCATCTTGCCTACCACATGGCTGTGTTACCGGAAAGGTGTCCTGATCCAGACCCTAAGAGAAGGTTCTTGGATCTTGCAGAAGAAAGAATTCAGGACGAGTCCACAGAATAAAGTGAAAGCAAGTATATTAAGAAAGTAAAGGAATAAAAGAATAGCTACTCCATAGCAAGAGCAGGGCATTCCCAAAAGCAAGAGGAGGAACACGTCCACCTTAGGTACAATGGTTGTTTATATATAGCAAAGCAAAAAGTCATGGGGGAGAGGTGCTCTGCTGCAAGCACTCATGACAAAGGATTGTTCATCTTTGTGTAACTGCTGTCTTTCTCAAGAATCTATATTATTATCTTTAAAGCAAAACTTACTTTTTTTTTTTTTTTTTTGAGATGGAGTCTTGCTCTGTCGCCAGGCTGGAGTGCAGTGACACGATCTCGGCTCACTGAAACCTCCCACTCCTGGGTTCAAGCGATTCTCCTGCCTCAGCCTCCTGAGTAGCTGGGATTACAGGTGCGCATCACCACACCCAGCTAATTTTTGTATTTTTAGGAGACACGGGGTTTCACCATGTTGGCCAGAATGGTCTCGATCTCCTGACCTCGTGATCCACCTGCCTCAGCCTCCCAAAGTGTTGGGATTGTAGGCATGAGCCACCGCACCTGGCCTTTTTTTTTTTTTTTTTTTAATATACTTTAAGTTCTGGGATACATGTGCAGAATGTGCAGGTTTGTTATATAGATATACATGTGCCATGGTGGTTTGCTGCACCTATCAACCCATCATCTACATTAGGTATTTCTCTTAATGCTATTTATTTATTTATTTTTTGGGATAGAGTGTCGCTTTGTCATCCAGGCTAGAATGTAGTGGTGCAATCTTGGCTCACTGCAACATCTGCCTCCCAGGTTCAAGTGATTCTCCTGCCTCAGTCTCCTGAGTAGCCCTCAGCCTCCTGAGCAGCTGGGACTACAGGTGTGCACCACCACGCCCGGCTAATTTTTGTGTTTTTAGTAGAGATGAGATTTCACCGTATTGGCCAGGCTGGTCTCAAGCTCCTGACCTCGTGATCCACCTACCTTGGCGTCCTAAAGTGTTGGGATTACAGGCATGAGCCACCACGCCCGGCCTTTTTTTTTTTTTGAGACAGAGTCTTACTCTGTCGCTAGGCTAGAGTGCAATGGCATGATCTCCCTGCTCAGTGCAACTCCCAGGTTCAAACGATTCTCCTGCCTCAGCCTCCCAAGTAGCTGGGATCACAGGTACGTGCCACCACACCCAGCTAATTTTTGTGTTTTTAGTAGAGACAGGGTTGTACCATGTTGGTCAGGATGGTCTCAATCTCCTGACCTCGTGATCCGCCCACCTTGGCCTCCCAAAGTGCTGGGATTTCTGGTGTGAGCCACTGCACCTGGCTGCAAAACTTACTCCTAAACTAAGAATGCTTTTGTTGTTAAGATATTGGGACATCAGGGCATTTCCTGGGTCTATTAAGTCCTGAGTCTGTTGGATAAACGTTATTATCCTGTTCCCTTAACTGTAAACATCCTGTGACTAAGAATGTCTAACCTCCCAGGAATGCAGACTAGCAGATGTGAGCCTCATTTTACCCAGCCCCTATTCAAGATGGCGTTGCTCTGGTTTGAAGGCCTCTGACAGCTATGCATGTCTCTTTATGAATGCCTGCAGACCCAGACCTAGGTGATGATGCCCCCACTCACCTACCCCGAAAATTAATTTAAAGCAATAGCTTCTCGTTGGATGGTTGTAATGACCAACATTTAGCTCTTGGGTCTTCTGTTGGCCAGTTAATTTGGCAGTCTCATTTGCTTCTCATGGTCTGGAACTGGAAGGATCCTCCTTGGGTTCTTTGAGTTACTCGAACTGTGTTATTATTTTCCACCCCATCCCTCAACTGCTTCTAGGTAATATTTTAAAAATCCACTTAAAAAATAAAAATTAAAATAAAAATTTTAAAAAATTAAAATCTACTTTAAAAAAAAAATTACAAAAGTGGCCAGGTATGGTGGCTCACACCCGTAATCCCAGCACTTTGGGAGGTTGAGGCAGACAGATCACTTGAGGTCAGGAGTTTGAGACCAGCCTGGGCAACATGGTGAAACCCTGTCTCTACTAAAAATACAAAAATTAGCCAGCATGGTGGCGCACACCTGTAATCTCAGCTACTCAGGAGGCTGAGACAGGAGACTCACTTGAACCTGGGAGGTGGAAGTTGTGGCAAGCAGAGATCACGCCACTGCACTCCAATCTGGTTGATAGAAAAAGACACTACTTCAAAAAAAACTTTTTTTTTTTTTTAATAAATAGGCTGGCTGCAGTGGCTGACACCTGTAATACCAGCACTTTCGGCGGCTTAGGCAGGGGGATCACCTGAGGTCAGGAGCTCAAGAGCAGCCTGGCCAACATGGCGAAACCCCATCTTTACTAAAAATACATAAAAAACTTGCCAGGCATGGTGGTGCATGCCTGTCATACCAGCTACTCAGGAGGCTGAGGCAGGAAAATCACTTAAACCTGGGAGGTGGAGGTTGCAGTAAGCTGAGATCGTGCCACTGCATTCCAGCCTGGGTGATGGAGTTAGACTGTCTCAAATAAATGAATAAATAAATAATAAATAAATAAAATTATAAAAGTAACCATGTTACTAGAATTCAAATATGGAGAGGTGTATCAAGTAAAAAATGATACCTTCCTCCTGCTCCCCAGTGTCAGTCCTCTTTTAAGGGGAACCATTGTTAGCAGTGTGGTATGATTATCCCGGCATTTATGTGTTAGCCGAAATATATTGTTTGCAAATAACAAAGATGTACTGATTTAGTTTAAATAAAAAGCGAAATTTACTGTAAGGATACAGAGGCTTAAATGGAGCAGTCAGGAAAGGCTCAAACACCATGTTGAAGAACCTTAGTGGCTCTGGGAACCATAGCAGCAGGAATTATGAGAGCCATATTTCAGCTTCCAGCAACCCTGTCTCTGCTCTCTGTTCAGAATTTACATTCCTGATAGAGAGGGTCTGATCTGTCCAGCTCCAGTTAGGTGTCCATCTGCCACTGGCCAGAGGTGGAAGTGATGATATGCATACACATCCCTATGTATATCATCTTCCCACATGTCTGTACCCAGGTGCTGGGGGAATTCTAGAGCATAATGTCTTCTATTAGTAAATCTTCTTGTCATATTGGAATATCACTGATTTTTCATGGTAAGAATCATAGAGGCTAGAAATAAAAAGTGACTTGCCAGATTTACAAAGTCATCCCAAGATTTTGGTCTACTCTTTTAAATAGTGTCTTAAATTAATACGAATATAATCTAATTATATAATTAATATATATAATATTAAAATAATATATAATATATAATATAATATAATCAAAGTTTTACTACAGACTCATTTATGGATGATTTAAATTAACAGCATGAATTATTTATTTATTTATTTTTTTTTTTGAGACAGGGTCTTGCTCTGTTGCCCAGGCTGGAATGCAGTGGCACGATCTTGGCTCACTGCGCCTCTGCCTCCTGGGTTCAAGTGATTCTTCCATCTCAGCCTCCCACATAGCTGGGATTACAGGTGCACACCACCATGCCTGGCTAATTTTTGTATTTTTTGGTAGAGACGGAGTTTCACCATGTTGGCCAGGCTGGTCTCAAACTCCTGATTTCAAGTGATCCACCTGCCTTGGCCTCCCAAAGTACTGGGATTACAGGCATGAGCCACCGTACCCAGCCCTCACAGCATGAAATTTGAGCATTTAAGGCTGCATAGGGCAAGTATGAGGCATCAATGAGGGGTATTAACAAAGGTGACAGCGACTTATTCCTGTGGTCAAGTAGTTCTTAATATGGAAGAGAAAAGACAGATGCGTATACATTTAACTAGAATGTGGCAGTTGCTGTAATAAAAATATGGGCAGAATGCTCTGAGAGTGTAGAGATGCTTGTCTGTGACAGGGTTCTAAAAGCTGTAACATCATTATTGTGGAATTTTTGTTTTATTTCTAGTGTTTGATAAGCACTACATCAACCGCAACTTTGACCGAACCGGGCAGATGTCAGTGGTGATCACGCCCGGGGTGGGTGTCTTTGAAGTGGACCGCCTACTCATGATCCTGACCAAGCAGCGGATGATAGATAATGGTAATGCTCTCTGGTTTGTGCCCTGTCTCCACATGTTCCTAGCCTGATTTACCCTTAGAACTGTGAGCTTCACCGACTTCTTAGAGTGTGAGGAGCTCTACATAGTGTTCTGTGTGTCACAACGTCTGTGGATGTCAATAGGTGTCAGGTGCTAAAGTTTCATGGTCAAATCAGTTTGGGAAATGCTGGGTCATGCAAAGATAAGCAGGTTCCATAATGACAGGTCTTCCTCAGTTTTTAATATGTTAGTGTAGGTTGTTTTTCTCTAAAGGTTGTATCAGGGTACTCTGAATTCCCCAAACATATTTGGCACTAGAGAAGCCTTCCTGGAGGGATGATTTCAAGGGACTCATGTGCCGTCAGCCCATTTTCTTTCTTTCTTTTTTTTTTTTAGACGGAGTCTCGCCCTGTCTCCCAGGCTGGAGTGCAGTGGCATGATTTCGGCTCACTGCAAGCTCCGCCTCCTGGGTTCATGCTATTCTCCTGCCTCAGCCTCCCAAGTAGCTGGGACTACAGGCATCCGCCACCACGCCCGGCTAATTTTTTTGTATTTTTAGTAGAGATGGGGCTTCTCCGTGTTAGCCAGGATGGTCTCGATCTCCTGATCTCATGATCCGCCCGTCTTGGCCTCCCAAAGTGCTAGGATTACAGGCATGAGCCGCCATACCCAGCCGCTGTCAGCCCATTTTCAGATGCACTATCAGATAATCTAGTCCAGCCCTTCCTCCATGATGTGCCTTGTATCCCCAACTCAGCCCCACACCCCCCAATTTGATTTGTTTCATCAACAAGGTGGAGTTGGGACACTGAGGCAGTAGAATTGCTTGAACTCAGGAGGTGGAGGTTGCAGTGACCCGTGATCTCACGCCACTGCACATCAGCCTGGGCAGCAGAGCGAGGCTGTCAAAAAAAAAAAAAAAAAAAAGGGAATTTGGCAAGTAAATCCTGATGCCACTAAAGAAGCTCTGTTAAGTGATGTGGATTGTTTTACTTTTTACTGAGATATTACAAAGTTACTATTCCTTTCTGACCTTAAAAATTTAGACATGGAAGCTTGGTTGTCTGTTTTTAAACAAGTCATGACCTGTAGGACAGTCAAAGGCTAATTGTCAAGCACTGAATAGTGACATGTTAGTAGGGCACTTGGAAAAGAGGAAACAGACAAAATGAATGTATTTACTTCTTTGTTGCATAGGCAGCACTATGAGGTTATAAATCATACAATGGTAAGTTAACTTTGCCTACTACCCAGTTAAATAACATGACTTATAGATAGGGACGCTTGTCTCTGCCATTCCCTCCCCACAACTCTTTTTGTCTTTTCTTTTTTTAGGAATTGGTGTGGACTTGGTGTGCATGGGAGAACAACCGTTACATGCTGTCCCATTGTTCAAGGTAATTAGATTTTGGATTTGTTTACTAAAGGCCAGTTGGAGTATAGTTAGAAAGAGAAAAATTCCAGACGCTGTGGCATGCGCTTATAGTCCCACTTCCTCGAGAGGCTGAAGTGGGAAGATCCCTTGAGCCTAGGAGTTTCGGTATAGTTTGCTATGAACATGCCTATGAATAACCACTGCACTCCAGCCTGGGCAGCAAAGCAAGACTCTATCTCTAAAAAAGTTATTATTATTATTATTTTTGAGACGATGTCTTGTTCTTGTCCCCCAGGCTGGAGTGCAATGGTGCGATCTTGGCTCACTGCAACCTCTGCCTCCCAGGTTCAATCAGTTCTCCTGCCTCAGCCTCCCGAGTAGCTGCGATTACAGGTGCCTGCCACCACGCCTGGCTAGTTTTTGTATTTTTAGTAGAGACAGGGTTTCACCATGTTGGCCAGGCTGGTCTTGAACACCTGACCACAGGTGATCCGCCCACCTTGGCCTCCCAAAGTGCTGGGATTACAGGTGTGACCCACAGCGCTCAGCCCTAAAAAATTTTTTTTTAAAACCTGAAAAACAGAAAAGTTAGAGCAGTTCCAAAACCTACTTGTTCTGTAGCTTATCTGTGCTCTCATTTTTCTCCTTGCAGCTCCATAATCGGAGTGCTCCCCGGGATTCTCGTCTGGGCGATGACTATAATATCCCTCACTGGATAAACCACAGGTGGGTGCGATCTCGATCAGTAGTAGGTGATAAGCGTTATGAACAGCTTCCTTGCCATTTTTCTTTAAATCTGTTAAGTTCTTATTACGGCACTAAACCTTTTGTTAAGAAAATGTGGAAACCAAGTTCTAACATTTGCTCAAAGCTCTGTACACACAAAGCAGTAGCAGTATCATAGGAACAGTCTATGGTGAAAAAGAATGAAAACAAATTTTGAAGGACTTACTTCCACTGCTGTTCCCATGTCCTTCTATTCCCAACTCCCACAGACCGTAGAAGACCAACATTTGTGCCTGACCTCCTTCAGCTCTAGAGAAGTCCCCGTGCCTCTTTACATGGAATCCTGCTGATTCCAGCTCAGGGATGGCTTTTCTCATCCCTCTGCCAGTGCCAGTGCCTCATCTTTTTGAACTATGACACTAATCTTATTCCACCTGCCTTTCTCCTGAAAATGCCTATTTTCTTCCAAGATTCAACTCCAGCATCTCTCTTTTATGAATTCCTCCTGTGCTGCCCTGATAGCTAATAGCCACTTTTTCTTCAGTGCTTCCAGAGCATTCTATCCTTCTCATTCTCAGGGTTGTCTTTCTTTCTTTCTTTCTTTTTTTTTTTTTTTTTTAAGACGGAGTCTCACTCTGTCGCCCAGGCTGGAGTGCAGTGGCACGATCTTGGCTCACTGCAACCTCCACCACCCGGGTTCAAGTGATTCTCTTGCCTCAGCCTCCTGAGTAGTTGGGATTACAGGTGCCTGCCACCACGCCCAGCTAATTTTTGTATTTTTAGTAGAAACGGGGTTTCACTGTGTTGACCAGCCTGGTCTTGAACAGCAAGTTCATGGCAAAGCTGCAGCTACTAGTTTATACTATTTGATATCATGATATTAGACTGTTTTTGACCTACAAAAGTAGCAATTTCAGGCCAGACACAGTGGCTCATGCCTGTAATCCCAGCACTTTGGGATGCTGAGGTGGGAGGAACGCTTGAGCCCAGGAGTTTGAAACCATCTTGGTCAGTGTAGCCAGACTCTGTCTCTACCAAAAAACAAAACATAACTAATGTTTTGTAGTGAATTCTTGTAAAAGAAGTTAAAATTGGGAAGATCAGTGAAGCTGAGAACAAAGTCCATGTCAGGAAGGCTGGTCCATGCCTAGTATTTTAACTGTGTTTTGAGTGTTAAAATAAAGGGGATTTAGATTAATGACTCTGTTTGTTTCTTTTACAGTTTCTACACATCCAAAAGCCAGCTCTTTTGTAATAGTTTCACCCCACGAATAAAACTGGCAGGAAAGAAGGTAGGTTTTTATTTTTGTTAAGACGGGGTCTTACTATGTGGTCCATCCAGTCTTATCTTGAGCTCCTGGACTCAAGCCATCCTCCTGTTTCAGCCTCCCAAAGTGTTGGGATTACAGACATGAGCCATTCTGCTCAGCCAAGAAGGTAGATTTCATTAATCAGCAGAGAGCCTTTGTGGACTGTCACACATTGATAGGGTTATTTTAGTCCTGAGATACCCTCATCTTCACAATGGCCATGAACAGGGTTAAGAAATTCATCCCCAAACTTTATAACTTTATACATTAGATAAATAAGTAACAAGGCCAAGGCCAGACTGCGTGAAATACCTTTGATAAAAATATGACCAAGACTAAGAGTTCATTTTTTGTTTGTTTGTTTAAGAGTTTGTTTTATTGTGACCTGGCTTTTATTCAGATGTTGAAGCCACTCAGATACCAGTGGGGATAAAGACAAAGATGCAGATATGCATTGCAGCAAAGGGGAAATATGATAAAAAGGTCAGATCTTAGTATAAAGAAATGAAAATTCTGGCTGAGTGCAGTGGCTCTTGCCTGTAACCCCAGTGCTTTGGGTGGCTGAGAAAGGAGGATTGTTTGAAGCCAGGAGTTTGAGACCAATCTGGGCAACAAATATAGTGAGACCCCATTTCTACAAAAACTAAAAAAGAATTAGCCAGGTGTGGTGGCGCATACCTGTAGTCCCAGCTACTTGGGAGGCTAAAATGGTAAGATTGCCCGAGCCCAGGAATCCATCGCTGTGGTGAGCTATAATTGCGCCATTGCATGCTAACCTGGGTGACTAAGTGAGATCTTGTCTGTGGAAACAAACAAACCGAGAAAATAAATGAAAATTGTAACAAGAATGGGAATTCTTGTTTTCTTCTTTCCAAAGAGGTTTAAAATATATTAATAATTATATCACATGCTACAAAAAGTGTGGTGAAATTGACACTTGAGTACCTGGTTGGTGTACCATACTTTTGCAAAGCATTTCAGCCATGTGTATTGAGAGCAAATGTTTATGCTATTTGACCGGGCCCTTCCATTTTGGGGCACGTGGTGTAAGGAAATAATTGAAGTGATAATATGCAAATACATCTGGGTTTAGTTTTATTTATAATTGTGAGAAGTTGAAAACAATAGATCAATGGCTGAACTATGAAATATCCACTTGATGGAATATATTTGCAACTGACAAAAATGCAAGTTTTAAGAATTTTAACAAGTGTTTGTTGTTGTTGTTGTTGTTTGTTTTTTTGAGATGGAATCTTGCTCTGTCTCCCAAGCTGGAGTGCAGTTGTGTGATCTTGGCTTACTCCAACCTCTGCCTCCCAGGTTCAAGCAGTTCTCTTGCCCTAGCCTCCCAAGTAGCTGGGATTACAGGCACCCGCCACCACACCCAGCCTAATTTTTGTATTTTTAGTGGAGACAGGGTTTCACATGTTGGCCAGGGTTGTCTCAAACTCTTAATTTCAAGTGACTCACCCGCCTCAGCCTCCCGAAGTGCTGGGATTATAGGCGTGAGCCACTGCACCCAGCCAGAACTCGAACAAGTGGTTTTGATGTACTGTGAGAAGAAAAGCAGGCTGTTAGGTTTGTAGGCCCCACACCCGAGTGCTCTCACCTGTCTGCCCTTTCCTAGTAGAGCTGAATTCACTGAGCGTTGCTCCATTTGTGGCTGTGTGTCAGGGCTACTTCTTCCCTTTTCTTTTTTTAGGGGGGAGGGCTGTTAATGTTACTTTTCTAATAAGGGAAATACTAATTTGGAGCGATCTGAGGACTCCTGACATAAGCCATGTCAGATAGTGAAGTGCTAGGAGATGGGATTCTGTCTAGCAAGGGCCTCTCTTGCCTTCACCACAAGCATTCTCAGCAAAGTAGAACATGGAAAAACTTCTCTGCACCATGATTATTTTATTTTATTTTTTTGAGACAGAGTCTCGCTCTGTCATGCCCAGTGTAGCGGTGGGATCTCGGCTCACCACAACCTCTGCCTTCTGGGTTCAATCAGTTTTCGTGGCCCAGCCTCCCCAGTAGCTAGGACTACAGGCGCATGCCACCATGCCTGTCTAATTTTTTTTTTTTTTTTTTTTTTTTTTTTTTTGTGATGGAGTCTCTCTCTGTGGCCCAGGCTGGAGTTCAGTGGTGCGATCTTGGCTCACTATAACCTCTGCCTCCAGGGTTCAAGTGATTCTCCTGTCTCAGCCTCCCAAGTAGCTGGGATTACAGGTGTGCGCCACCATGTCCAGCTAATTTTTGTATTTTTTGTATTTTTTATTATTTTTGAGATAGAGTTTTACTCTGTCTCCCAGGCTGGAGTGCAATGGCACGATCTTGGCTCACTGCAACCTCCACCTCCTGAGTTCACGTGATTCTCCTGCCTCAGCCTTCAGAGAAGCTGCGATTACAGGTGCCCGCCACCACGCCCAGCTAATTTTTTGTATTTTTAGTAGAGATGAGGTTTCACCATGTTGGCCAGGCTGGTCTTGAACTCCTGACCTCAGGTGATCCATCTTGACCTCCCAAAGTGCTGGGATTACAGGTGTGAGCCGCCACGCCCAGCTAATTTTTGTATTTTTAGTAGATACGGTGTTTCACCATGTTGGCCAGGCTGGTACTTCTGACAGCCTCAGGTGATCTACCTGTCTCGGCTTCCCAAAGTGCTGGGATTACAGGCATGAGCCATTGTACTCGGCTACCATGATCATTTTAAAGAAGCAAGAGTTAGTATTGTTGTGAAAGTTTTCAGGGTCCTGAAAGATTAAAAATATATATATAAATAGAGATAGGGTCTCACTATGTTGCTCAGGCTAGTCTCAAACTCCTGGGCCCAAGCAGTCCTCCCGCCTTGGGCTCCCAAGGTGCCGGGATTACATCCGTGAACCACTGTGCCTGGCCTTTATTTATTTATTTAATCTGAAAAAGATTTTTAAGAAAATGTAAAAAGTGATAGCTCTATTAGTTTTTTTCCTCTACCCTTGTACTTGATTTCAGCAAATTGGGTGATATACAGAGTGCTCAGCTCTGGTAGGTGTAGGCAGAGAGGTGACAGCACCGTAGTGAAGGGGGAAGCATGCAGCATTTGGGTCAGGTGGGACAAACAACAGTGGATTGACCAAGAATCCAAAGATCGGGTCTTGAATTTTGGCTCTGCCACCTGCTGAATGTGTGGCTTTGGGTAAAGTCCCTTATTCTCTCTGCAATTGAATATCCCCACTTGTAAGGGGGAGTCCATTCCCCCACTGGACAGGGTTGTGAGAGTCAACAAGATGTGATATGGGAATAAAGGACCGTGGTAGGTAGGTGTCAGATGTTAGCTCCTGCCTTTCCGTCAGTTACAGGCTGTCTTCCCTGGGAGCAGCACATATATACCGTGCCTTGTGATAAGTTCTGTTCTAGCGAAGGAAGGAGTGATTAATTATCTATTTAATTTTTCAGCCCGCCTCTGAGAAAGCAAAAAATGGCCGTGATACATGTGAGTATTTTTTGAGATTTTTTTTTATTGCTTTCAAAAAGAGAGTCAGCTGGCCGGGTGTGGTGGCTCATGCCTATAATCCCAGCACTTTGGGAGGCCAAGGTAGGTGGATCACCTGAGGTCAGGAGTTCAAGACCAGCCTTGCCAACATGGTAAAACCCCGTCTCTACAAAAATACAAAAAAAATTAGCCAGGCATGATGGCAGGTGCCTGTAATCCCAGCTACTCGGGAGGCTGAGGCAGGAGAATCACTTGAACCCGGGAGGCAGAGGTTGCAGTGAGCCGAGATCACGCCATTGCACTCCAGCCTGGGCGACAGAGCAAGACTCCATCTCAAAAAAAAAAAGCATCAGCTAACCCATGACAACAAAACTATGTGAAGTCCCATAAAAAGTTTATGGAAAAGTCAGGAGACCTGAGTTCCCTTTGTGTCATGTTTGCAGGATCCCTTAATTACCTTATATTTTTTCCCATCATCTGCAAAATGAAAAAACCTTGTTTTTCTTTTCCATAGGCCATTTGTAGGGATCAGGTAGAAAGTTTTAAACTACTAAACATATTAAGATGATTTATTTTAAGAAAGGTCACAAAAGGATGAAATGCTACCCACACCTTGCCTTTATTTAGTGCTATACTATTTCTATACTGCTTTGACATATACGTCATTTAGTCTCAACTTGATGAATAGGTTGTTATCCCATTTTTTCAAGGGGAGAGGGTGATCACCTGTGCCTTGCAGATTTTGGTGAAGATTATCTGAAGGTCTCTGTTTGAAATGTATTTGGATGACAATTTATATTATTTGTGTATTTCAGCTCTCAGGCGTCTGTTTGAAATGTATTTGATGACAATTTTTATTTGTGTATTTCAGCTCTTGGGAGTCCAAAAGAATCTGAGAATGCCCTTCCCATCCAAGTGGATTATGACGCCTATGACGCTCAAGTGTTCAGGCTGCCCGGCCCATCCCGGGCCCAGTGCCTCGCCACCTGCAGGTTTTCTGCCAGATTCACTTGGGGGTGCATATAAAAATTGTGTAGGAAAACCTGAAGTTCAGTAGCGACCTCTAAGAGAGCAACCTTGAAAATCTTGTTTTGTTTTGTTTTGTTTCGTTTTGGTTTTTTTGTTTGTTTTGTTTTGTTTTTTTGAGATGGAGTTTCGCTCTTGTTGCCCAGGCTTGAGTGCAATGGTGCGATCTCAGCTCACCACAATCTTCACCTCCCGGGTTCAAGCGATTCTCAGCTTCCCAAGTTGCTGGGATTACAGGCATGCGCCATCACACCTGGCTAATTTTGTATTTTTAGTAGAGATGGGGTTTTTCCATGTTGGTCAGGCTGGTCTCGAACTCCTGACCTCAGGTGATCTGCCTGCCTCAACTTCCCAAAGTGCTAGGATTAGAGGCGTGAGCCACTGTGCCTGGCTTGTTTTGTTTTTTGAGACGGAGTCTCACTCTGTCACCCAGGCTGGAGTGCAATGACACAGTCTCGGCTCACTGCAACTTCCGCCTCCTGGGTTCAAGCGATTCTCCTGCCTCAGCCTCCTGAGTAGCTGGGATTCAAGGCACGCGCCACCATACCCGGCTAATATTTGTATTTTTTGTAGAGATGGGGTTTCGACATTGTGGCCAGGCTGGTCTTGAACTTCTGGCCCCAAGTGATCCTCCTGCCTCGGCCTCCCAAAGTGCTGGGATTACAGGTGTGAGCCACCGTGGCTGGCTGGTTCTTATGCTTTTCTGAGCCAAGGGAAACAATTCACAAATTCCAGAATCTTCCTCTCATTGGGCTGGCTCTATCCTTGGACACAGCGTTTCTTTTAAGTTTTATTCTGAGTGGGCATGAACTTTTCTTTCTTTAAGTCCTGCTTTTAAAAATTTGCTCTGTGGTGTTTTGGTCATATGGTAGTTGTTTTTTTTTTTTGAGACAGGACCTCCTTCTGTCACCCAGGCTGTAGTGCAGTGTCACAATGACAGCTCACTGTAACCTCTGCCTCCTGGGCTCAAGCGATCCTCTTGCCTCTGCCTCCCAAGTAGCCGAGACTACAGGCATGCACCATCATGTCCAGCTGGTTTTTAATTTTTTGTAGAGATGAGGTCTCACATATTGCCAGGCTGGTCTCAAACTCCTGGCTGAAGCCATCCTCCTGCCTTAGTCTCCGAAAGTGCTGAGATTATAGGCATGAGCCACTGCACTCAGCCATGTAGTAGTTTTTAATTGTGATATAGTTAGATTTACTCATCTATTCATTTCTGGGTCTTGTGTAAGAAAACACTCTCTACCCCAGAGTTACAGATGTATATTTCATATTTTCTTCAAATACTTTATAGTCTTGGCGGAATTTTTTTTTTTTTTTTTTTTGAGATGGCGTCTTGCCCTGTCTCCTAGGCTGGAGTGCAGTGGTGCAATCTCGTCTCACTGCAGCCTCTTCCTCCTGGGTTCAAGCGATTCTCATGCCTCAGCCTCCCAAGTAACTGGGACTACAGGCGTGCACCACCACACTTGGCTAATTTTTATATTTTTTAGTAGAGACAGGGTTTCACTGTGTTGGCCAGGCTAGTCTCAAACTCCTGACTTCAAGTGGTCCACCTGCCTTGGCTTCCCAAAGTGCTGGGATTACAGAATGAGCCACTGCACCCGGCCTCATCTTGGATTTTATGCTTATGTTTATATTATTTATGTTGACTTCCTTTCTTCGTGAATGTGTGAAACAGCTCTAGCTTATATTTTTTTCCCTGTGTACCAAATACTGTGAATCAATTTTCCATATTTCTTTTTTTTTTTTTTTTTTTTTTTGAGACAGAGTCTCACTCTGTTGCCCAGGCTGGAGTGTAGTGGCGCGATCTCGGCTCACTGCAAGCTCTGCCTCCCGGCTTCACGCCATTCTCCTGCCTTAGCCTCCCGAATAGCTGGGACTACAGGCTCCCACCACCACGCCCGGCTAATTTTTTGTATTTTTAGTAGAGACGGGGTTTCACCGTGTTAGCCAGGATGGTCTCGATCTCCTGATCTCATGATCCTCACACCTCGGCCTCCCAAAGTGCTGGGATTACAAGCGTGAGCCACTGCGCCTGGCCAATTTTCCAGATTTCTTTCTTTTTTTTTTTTTTTTGAGATGGATTTTTGCTGTTGTTGCCCAGGCTGGAGTGCAATGGCGTAATCTCAGCTCACCACAACCTCCGCCTTCCAGGTTCAAACGATTCTTGTGCCTCAGCCTCCCGAGTAGCTGGGATTACAGGCATGTGCCACCACACCTGGCTAATTTTGTATTTTTAGTAGAGATGGGGTTTCTCAATGTTGGTCAGGCTGGTCTTGAACTCCTGACCCCAGGTGATCCACCCACCTTGGCCTCCAAAAGTGCTGAGATTATAGGTGTGAGCCACTGCGCCTGGCCAGATTTCTTAACTCTGTAGCTTTAAGCGCAACTGAGTGGAAGAATATTATGTCTCTTAATTTTGTGGTAAATGAACTTAGAGTGACCACATGATTGTTTTCTGTCCTTTTCTCTCATCCAGTCCTACCTGAGAATGCTTAGAGTTCAGAATTAAGTGCTGTCAGCAGCCTCTCTCCTATGTGTGGATGCTGCTTAGGGGCTCAGTAAGAGCTACTTAGGGGCTTTTCTTTGTAGTCTTTAAAAATGCTCTCATAGTTCAAGATTGGTTTTCTTTTTCTAATCAAAGATGACAAGACCTGGTGGTACCCAGGTTATGTGGTCTCTGAAGGCACAAATTGTGTCTTAATTGGTGCTACCTTCACACATGGCTAAGCATATACTTGTGTTTAAATACTTACTGTGGAAAGAACAAACATGTAGTCAGCACTTGGAATCTGTTTTCAGGCTCCGTTTAAGCTCTTACTAAAGAAATCCTTCCAGGAGGAAAGGGAGCAGCTCTGATGCCAGAAGGGCAGCTCTCTTGGTGGGCTTCCTCTTTCATTCTGAGCTTTTGCTTCTCTATAGGGCTTCTCTCTTTTTGATCTTTCTTCCTGTTGCTTTTAGAGGTTTTCCCCTTAGGGAATTTTATGTTTTAATAAGGAGAGAGATATATATATATATATAAACTTTTATTAGGAAATATTCAGACATGCTCAGATAGAGAATAGTATCATGAACAGTTATCACCATGTTGTCAGCCTTGTTTCATGACCTCTCCCACATTTAAATTTTGGATGGAATATTTTAAAAACAAATCCCAGAACTGGCCGGGCACAGTGGCTCACGCCTGTAATCCCAGCACTTTGGGAGGCCAAGGCAGGTAGATCACTTGAGTTCAGGAGTTTGAGACCAGCCTGGCCAACATGGTGAAACCCCGTCTCTACTAAAAATACAGAAAAAGTACCCAGGTGTGGTGGCGGGCGCCTGTAATCTCAGCTACTGGGGAGACTGAGGCAGGAAAATCACTTGAACCCAGGATGTGGAGGCTGCAGTGAGCTGAGATCGCGCCACTGCGCTCCAGTCTGGGTGACAGAGTGAGACTCCGTCTCACAAAAACAAACAAACAAAACAAATCCCAGGCAGCCTCTATTTTTTTTTCAATAGTACATACTTCAGCATAAGCTTCTTTCTTTTTTTACATGTTATTTATTTATTTAGTGTCACCCAGCCTGGCACAAAGCTGATTAGTATACGTTTCAACAAATAAGAATTAAAAAAAAAATCATCACAGTACCATTATCATTGGTAACAAAATTAACACTAATCCCTACATGCCCTCTAATAGCCAGTGCATACTCAGTTTTCTGAATTGCCTCAAAAATGTGCTTTTGCAGTTAGTTTGAAATGGGACCTAAACAAGATCCAGTTTTTGCATTTGGTTATAATGCCTTTTGTGTGTGTGTGTGACAGTAGAATCTCTTGCTTTCTACATTTGGCTGATTGTTGTCTTGTAGTGTTTCAGTTTGCCTCTATTCTGCAAATTCCCTGTAAACTGGCAATTATCTCTGGAAGCTTGATTAGATTTAGATTCAAATTTGAGGGCAAGTAGACTTCTCGGGCATTGTGTACTTTCTCCCACATCACATCATACCTCTCTTCTCATTCTGTATTTAGTGACGTGAGATTAATCAGTGGGGTCAGGTGGGGTCAGCCTGAAGCAGTCTTTTCTTTACAACTATGATCCTAGGACTTTGGTTGCATAATGTCTGTCATTTCCCCCCTCTCTTATATAACATCTCAAGCTGTTAAGGGTGAAGTACCGCATACAGGTTTCCTACTTGTAGATCACACTGGGGATTTTTGTTATTGGGTTCCCATGTGACTTGGGTTGGTGATGGGTTTTAGTTTTAACTCAAGGTAGGACAGCATCCCTCGCTTGATGGTAACTTTTTGTCTCTTGCCTGGCAGGTCTGTGCGAGAGCGAGAGAGTCACAGTCGAAAGAGTGCCAGCTCCTGTGATGTTTCATCCAGCCCTTCCCTACCAAGTCGCACACTGCCCACTGAGGAAGTGAGGAGCCAGGCTTCTGACGACAGCTCCCTAGGCAAGAGCGCCAACATCCTGATGATCCCACACCCCCACTTGCACCAGTATGAAGTCAGCAGCTCCTTGGGATATACCAGCACTCGAGGTAAGAGTGCTGAAGCACAGACAGAGCCAGGGACATCTTTCTTAATATAGAGGGTGACTGGAGGTGGGAGAATTGGTCAGAGGTGGGGTGTAAATCCCACATCTTAATTATTTCTTTGCCAGTGCGGTAGGTACAAATCACTTTAGCTGTTAGCTATGTATATATTCTACTTTTTTTTGTTTGTTTTGTTTTGTTTTGGTGACAGAGCACCCAGGCTAAAGTGCAGTGGTGCAATCACAGCTCACCTCAGTGCGGCCTTGAACTCCTGGACTCAATCGATCCTCCTACCTCTGCCTCCAAGTAACTGGGACTATAGCATGCCACCACACCCAGCTGATTATCATATTTTTTTTGTAGAGATGGGGTTTTACCATTCCCAGGCTGGTCTTGAACTCCTGGGCTCAAGGGATCCACCCATTGGCCTCCAAAAGTGCTGAGATTACAGGCATGAACCAATGTTACTGCACCCTGCCTCTATTATACTATTTTTTGTTTAGCCTTTCTTCATCCGTCATTTAGCTATATGCCTTTCCATATGTTAATGGAAAGCTTTTCTTAGGCCTAGGGTCAAAAGGGTTTATTTCCTTATGATTTCCATTTGTGCCATATGTAAAACAACCTCTGTCTTAACGTTGCATTTTAGTTTCTCACTTACCGGTCGGGCGCAGTGGCTCGCACCTGTAATTCCAGCACTTTGGGAGGCCAAGGCGGGTGGATCACTTGAGGCCAGAAGTTTGAGACCAGCCTGGTCAACATGGTGAAACGCTGTCTCTACTCAAAATACAAAAATTAGCTAGGCATGGTGACAGGTGCCTGTAATCCCAGGTACTCAGGAGGCTGAGGCAGGAGAATCACTTGAACCTGGGAGGCGTAGGTTGCAGTGAGCTGAGATTCCACCACTGCACTCCAGCCTGGGTGACAGAGGGAGACTCCATCTCAAAAAAAAAAGAAAAATTTTTTTTTTCACTTACCTGTTTTTTTTTTAATTAACTTTTATTTGCATTTATTTTGTACTGAATTTATTCCCATACTATCATTTTTTGTTTCTTCAGTTTCTTTCTTTTTTTTTTTTCTTTTCTTTTTTTCTGAGACAGAGTCTTGCTCTGTTGCCCAGGCTAGGGTGGGTGCAGTGGCATGATCTCAGCTCACTGCAACCTCTGCCTCCTGGGTTCAAGTGATTCTCGTGCCTCAGCCTCCCAAGTAGCTGGGATTACAGGCACACGCCACCACACCAGCTAATTTTTGTTTTTTTAGTAGAGATGGGGTTTTGCCATGTTGTCCAGGCTGGCCTCGAACTCCCGGCCTCCAATGATCCACCCACCTCGGCCTCCCAAAGTGGTGGGATTACAGGCATGAGCCACCTTGCCTGGCCTTGGGATATCTTTTTCTTCTGTGCAATGTCCTCTTCTGGTTTAGGAATAATTTGTTCCTTTTCCATGAGGATCATCTTGGTGTGGCAGGGGGAACTCGTGTATGGGTTAATCTGACTATGAGCTGTTTACATCAGACAGCACATCTTGGGTGCTTTGTTCACCTGGACATGCTCAATGACCAGAGAATCTGCACCTGAACCCTTAAGTTCGGTATGACTGTGCATTTTTAAGCATATGTAGCAACAATTCAGTACTCTTTTTTGGCCACTGACCCTGTGTGCAGCCACGCTGTTTGGCCTGGGACCACCTACTATCTCCATCATTGTAATGTGGAAATGGTACACATTGTTTCTGTAAAGTGACATATTTCTTTCTTTCTTTCTTTTTTTTGAGATGGAGTTTCACTCTTGTCCCCCAGGCTGGAGTGCAATGGCGCGATCTTGGCTCACTGCAACCTCTGCCTCCCGGGTTCAAGCAATTCTCTTGCCTCAGCCTCCTGAGTAGCTGTGATTACAGGTGCCTGCCACCACGCCTGGCTAATTTTTGTATTTTTAGTAGAGATGGGGTTTCACCATGTTGGTCAGGCTGGTCTCGAACTCCTGACCTCAGGTGATCTGCCCACCTCAGCCTCCCAAAGTGCTGGGATTATAGGTGTGAGCCACCTTGCCTGGCCAAAGTGACATCTTTCATATACTTGGTGGCTTTTTATATATGCATACCCTTGATGGCCTGAGCAGTTTCATGGGTGGTTTCTTTTATTTGTTTGTTTTGAGACAGGTTCTCACTCTGTTGCCCAGGCTGTAGTGCAGTGGTACAATATTGGCTCACTACAGCCTCAACCTCCTGGGCTCACATGATCCTCCCACTTCAGCCTCCCAAATAGCTGGGACTACAGGTGTGCACCACCACACCTGGCTAGTTTTTAAAGTTTTTGTAGGGACGGTCTCAATCTGTTGCCCAGGCTGGTCTTGAACTCCTGGGCTCAAGTGATCCTTCCACCTTGGTCTCCCAAAGTGCTGGGATTATAGGAATAAGCTACTGTACCTGGCCTATACTCATTTTTTTTTTTTATTAGGTTTTTCTCTTTTATTTCCTTAATAACTAACTAGACTATGTTCTTTTTTATTTTGTAAGTTAGAGCATCAATTCATTAATTTACAATGAACAGTAAAACTTTCATGGAAATCTGAACATTCTCTTCTTTCCTGCAAAGCAACTTGAGGAATGAAATCAGTATTACAATGTATGAGGTTCTGTGCTAGGCATTGGGTAGATAATGATGGCCAAGACAAATTCCTTGGAGTTTGCATCTGCTGGACCCACTTTTTCATCTGGGTGGTTGCTTAATGAACATGGGATACACACAAGAAGAGTTGGTTGTGGATTTCAGTTCTTTGATCCATTCAGGCATGCTGTCTCTGTCTCCATAATGGGACCTGTCTACCATTGCGCCAGACAGGTGGAGTCTAAATATCATACCATCTCCTTGCCTGGTCAAGGCTGGAGGTGTCCATTTCTTCATTCTTTTTTTCTCAGTAATTTTTTTAACATAATAACATTTTATTGCTTACTCCTGTCCCAGCCCACTCAGTCATTCAGGAACTCAGGTTCCTTCCATCCTGGGATGCCATGATTATCAACATTGGACTCCTGGGTTGCCACAAAGGGAAAAAGAATGCAGATCATTCATGGAGATCATTGTGGTCCAGGCCTGGATTTGAAGCATATAATTTCTACCTGGCCGAAACTAAGTCATTTGGCTTTATTGCAAAGGGTCTGGGAACTAGAGTCTTGTGTCCAGTAGGAAAATCAAATGGGTTTATAGTGAAGACATTGACTAGCTCTGCCAAGATCTGCCCTTCTGGTGACCACATAGCTATTTTTATTGTTCCTCCCTCTTAGAGAATATAATCTTTCCTTTCCCAAGGGAGACAACTCAAGTCCCATCATTCAGTCATTGCTTCCAACTCAAAGTTCGGGATATCCAGGCAGTGTCCTTCCCATCAGATTTGGTTGTGACTTCATTGTGCCAGTAATTTAGAACCAAAACTCCCTTCTCCCAAGTATTTAAAAGCAAACAAATGCAAACATATTTCATTTCTTTATAGTTTGACAATTTTGCTCATTTCTCTCACTCCCTGACATTTATGATGCCCAAGATTCTTGTCAGCCTTGGTTTATCAGTCTACCTAGCTCTGGTTTCACCGTGGTTCTGTGGTTTCTCTTTGTGACTCAACTCCATGATAACTGGCAGATGTCCTGGAGAACATGATGGAGCCACCACAGCGAGACTCCAGTGCACCAGGGAGGTTTCACGTTGGCAGTGCAGAATCCATGCTGCATGTTCGACCTGGTGGATACACGCCCCAGAGAGCACTGATTAACCCCTTCGCTCCCTCTCGGATGCCCATGAAGCTTACGTCCAACAGAAGGCGCTGGATGCACACTTTTCCTGTGGGTAAGTTTGTGCTTAAGAGAGAGCCTTGGACTAGGAGCTCCTAGCCGTGGTCCTCAGTGTCGGTCACCCATGTGTCCTTGGTCAGGTACCTCTGTTGCTCTACCTGTAAGATGGGATAACCATGCCCACTTTGGCCATC
Source organism: Pongo abelii (assembly GCF_028885655.2). Classification (NCBI taxonomy): domain Eukaryota; kingdom Metazoa; phylum Chordata; class Mammalia; order Primates; family Hominidae; genus Pongo; species Pongo abelii. Next base: position 38,257,338 of record NC_085929.1, read on the forward strand.
CCAGGGGTTCTTGTAAAGATCCTTGAAGATGCACTTGGGAATAGGCTTTGTAACTATTTAGCTGTATAAACCTGAGGGCTTTTTTGTTTGTTTGTTTCTGCTTTTTTTTTTTCTTTTGAGACAGGGTCTCACTCTAGTTGCCCAGGCTGGAGTGCAGTGGTGCTATCTCAGCTCACTGCAGCCTCAACCTTTGGGGCTCAGGTGATTCTCCCACCTCAGCCTCCCAAGTAGCTGGGACTGTAGGTGCATGCCACCACGCCTGGCTAGTTTTTTGTATTTTTAGTAGAGACAGGGTTTTACCATGTTGCCTAGGCTGGTCTTGAACTCCTGGACACAAGCAGTCTGCCCTCTTTAATCTCCCAGAGTGCTGGGATTATAGGTGTGAGCCACCGCATCTGGCCCTTTGTTTCTGTTTGAGAGGAACTGTGCATTGCCACCTGCTTTCTTTCCTAAGTCGGATGTCCCTCATTCTTGTTCATTCCTTCTTCTCTTAGCTCTCTTGGATATTGATATCCTGTCTTGGTTACAAGGAGTTACGTTATTTTGTTTTCTCTTAGGTATCTCTGACAACTGAAAAAAAAATTTTCCCCTGAATTCACTTTTTCCTAGTCCATTCTTTTTTATCTATATTCTGTTCTCAAGAAGATGACAGTAAGGTTTTCTCAAGCTGTGGCTAAAATTAAACTTTAGCTTAATGGGCTCTTATTGAGCTGGAAAGGAACAAATGCATTAAAGTCCAGGATTTTCTGTGTGTGTGTGTGAGACAGTGTCTCACTCTGTTACCCGGGCTGGAGTACAGTGGTGTGATCTCAGATAACTGCAACCTCTGCCTTTCGGGTTCACGTGATTCTCCTGTCTCGGCCTTCCAAGTAGCTGGGATTACAGGCATACACCACCACGCCTGGCTAATTTTTGTATTTCTAGTAGAGACGGGGTTTCACCATGTTGGTCAGGCTGGTCTCAAACTCCTGATCTCAAGCAGTCCACCCACCCCGGCTTCCCAATGTGCTGTCATTACAGGCGTGAGTCACTGTGCCTGGCCAAATTTTTTTTTTTTTTTTTTTTCATGGAAACCATCCTGCTGAATACCTGGAAATGCCTATTTTCTTTTGTACTTGCCTTTAATATTTAGAAGTTAAATAAGTGAGAAATAGATCTGAATCATTTGGCTGTAATTGGGGGTCATGCCTAAACCCCGTTCTGCCTCCTTATCTCTGCTATAATCAGTCACACTACTTGTTTCTTTCTGTGTCCTTTCCCCTGCATTATTGTCTCCACTGGTTCCCTTCCAGGTCACTTAGAACTCTTGGTGTTTCTTCAGTGACCTTCAGCTTTTCATACTTCTGTGCTTCTCCTCCTCCCACTCTTCATGTACACTTTATTGGAACCATACTCTGCAAACAGTTTGCTTTGCTTCTTCCTCCTGTTTAGCTGGCCTTTCAGTAGCCAAGGCCCTCCTTCATCAGGCTTCCCTGTCTTCCTCATTCCTATCCTCAGAGGCTCTCTTCCTTCTTGGCTAATCTTGTGGTCTCCTGCACGTTTTGCCTCTTTCATGTTTGGGATTTCACAGGTATCATTTCATCTACCCAGATGCCCTCTTCCTTCAACTGCTGTTAACTTTGTTGAACACTTAGCTCTACAACTTCTCCTTCCCCAGGAAGCCTCATTTTGTAGACTTGACTAATTCTAATTTGTTTCCTACTCTGCCTTTTTTGCACTGAAACATCTTCTGCTTCTTAGAGTCACAGTTGTTACTCTCCTAGGTATTAACAGAATCATTTGGTGTTTCACTTGTATTTCCCTCTTACTGAGTTTGTGTTAGCCCTCCTGGCAAGGGGCCATGCCTCCTATACTTGTATATTTCACTGTGGCGACTCAATTGACACACATGAGGCAGAATATCCTAAAATATTCTTAACAGATTAGACAAGATGATAAAGGTGAGGCCCCTTAGTAGGATGGGTCCTGCTTGGAAGAGCAGGTGTCCTCTGGGAGCCAGAGGGTCCCTTGTATAACGTTCCTCTGTGGTGTGTTCTTCTTTCAATCTCACCAACATCTGTATCCCAGTAGCTGGAAAGAAGGGAGAGTATAGTTAAGTGCACAGCACTAGCTATCAGGTGGGAATGATGCTCAGTGGTTCTTTATCTGGGTAGGACCATCCGGAGAAGCCATCCAGATCCACCACCAGACCCGACAGAATATGGCGGAGCTACAAGGCAGCGGGCAGAGGGATCCAACTCACTCCTCTGCAGAGCTGCTGGAGTTAGCATATCATGAAGCTGCTGGAAGGTGAGGATGTGCACAGGGCTCTGGAAGGTAACCTGAGAACACTCTCCGGCACCCAGGACAATGTGCAGAATAGACTATTAACAAAGTGTTGTTAAGAAGACTTGAAAAGACAGTATGAGGTCAGGGCCTTCCTTTGTTGGCCAGTGGCATTCCCTTCAGTTGGTGAAGGGCAAAGCAAACAGCCTGACATTTTTGCCTGAGATGTTACCTAGGCCCTGTTTTAGGTTTATCTTGAATCCAGAACACACTTTGTAAACCTCAAACGTGGGTTTTTCTAAACCTCAGTCAAAGATGAATCCAAGAGAGGCAATTCTGTGGATTTGGAATGCTGAGACAGGAGATTCATGCTGTGTGTTTTGGGCAACCTCTCTATGACTTTTGTCATTTTGGTCATTCAGAAATAAATCCCACTGTTGAGTTTAGAATAAGTTAATGCCAAGAGCAATGGAAATGAAGGCTTATGTTTGTAGAGACAACTCTTTTTGAACCAATGCTCTGAATGTGTTATGAGCATCCAGTGAGAGTCAGTGTAGGAGGAAAGTCATTTAAGCCTTGACAGGCGTGAGCCCGGGTTACACCTGGACTCGATATTCCTGTTGCTTTAGAAAACACTTTGCAAAATGCAGTCTTTGGTCCCTCTCTCAGTCACCTTGACACCCTAGGGGATAGATAAGGGATATGGGGAGGGCGTGACCTTCTTAACCAGATGAACTCAGGTCCATATATTCAAGCACCCCACACCCATCCTTGTTTGTAAAAGGGAGGCATAGGGCAGACAGGGCGGGTGGTCTAGCTTGGTGGTGGGAAAGCAGCAGGGGTGCCAGGGTCACAAGGAGCCAGCACTGACACGCAAACAAAGCACTGTGGCCTGGTGGCTTAAGATGAAGATTCCAGTGGCTGCCAGCTTGAGTGGCTGAATATTCAGGCCTGATTTTTATGAACCTACCTCCCACCCCCGGGATATAGGTGAGCAGGAAAAAGAGGTGATGATCTACATTAAGCCAGGTGGCTGGGCTCTGTTCTCTGCAGGCACAGCAATTCCCGCCAGCCTGGTGACGGCATGTCCTTCTTGAACTTCAGTGGAACAGAAGAGCTTTCTGTCGGTCTGCTTAGCAACAGTGGTGCAGGTAACCAATCCGAGAGGTAATAGAGTTGGGATGTTTAGATCAGGCTCACATCTAGAAATGACACAAGGGCCAGAAAAGCAGGGCCATGTCTATTTTGAGATCATTTCAGCCACACTTTTGGGTGACCTATTTAGAAACAGTGCTCTATAATGCATGGAATTATAAAATGGGCTGCACGTTAACATTTTTAGCTCAGAACGTGTTGGTCAAGCCACATTTATCATCATTCTGTCACAGAGTTGTGATTGAGGGCTGCTTAGGAGCATAGTGTTGAGGGCAACACCACGGACAGAGCTGGAGTGGTCTGTGCTCTAGAGGGACTTTTGGTTGTCAGGGGCAGTGGGGAGCAAACCCACCTCCATAACAGGAGAGACCCAGAGGGGGGAAGTATGTGTCCAGTTTTAAGACCAGAAAAGAGAAGGATTACATAGTTGCCTAGAGGAGTGAGCATGCACCAGGGCTGGGTGCAGTGGCTCATGTCTGTAATCCTAGCACTTTGGGGGCCTGAGGTGGGTGGATCACTTGAGGTCAGGAGTTCGAGACCAGCCTGGCCACTGGTAAAACCCCCATCTCTACCAAAAACACAAAAAGATTAGCCAGGCGTGGTGGCGTACACCTGTAGTCCCTGCTACTGGGAAGGCTGAAGCAGGAGAATCTATTGAACCTGGGAGGCAGAGGTTTCAGTGAGCCGAGGTTGTGCCATTGTACTCCAGCCTGGGCTACACAGCGAGACTCCATCTCAAAAAAAAAAAAAAAGAAGTGAGCATGCAGCAAAGACTTGAAGGGTAGAATTTGGTTAGGTAGACAGTTAGACGCTGAAGTTTCAGGGCGGGTGGGGGAAGCAGTATGAACTTGGTTTCGTATGATACTTTGGTTTTATGCTTTTTGGAAATACTTTTATATCTATTGTCTTATCTGATCACCCCAGTGGGTGATCAAAATATATTTAAGTTATTAAATATATTTTATAAATGGGCAACTTAATGTCCAGAGAGGTAGAAATATTAAAGTAACCTCTCAAACCAATAGCCAGGTATCCTGACTCAGGCTGCTGTCCTCTTTTCATGACATTGTTCAGAGTACCTTTAAGGGATAGAGTAACATGAGCTTGGATCAGTAGGGGCAGCATTTGTGGAGCCTCAGAGGACAGAGATATTGTACAAAATGAATGTGGAAAACATTAAAACTTTAAACAATTGGGCTATGTTGTGCTTTAGTGTTCTATAAGCTAACTTGAATTTCTAAAACCTAGCTTAAGAAAGGTGTCATTGCTGGGCACGGTGGCTCACGCCTGTAATCCTTGCACTTTGGGAGGCCGGGTGGATCACCTGAGGTCAGAAGTTCGAGACCAGCCTGGCCAACGTGGTGAAACCCCGTCTCTACTAAAAATACAAAAATTAGCCAGGTGTGGTGGCATACGCCTGTAATCCAAGCTACTCGGGAGGTTGAGGCAGGAGAATTGCTGGAACCTGGGAGGCGGAGGTTGCAGTGAGCCGAGACTGTGCAACTGCATTCCAGCCTGGGCGACAGAGCGAGACTTCGTCTCAAAAAGAAAAAAAAAAAGAAAGATGTCATGAAAATGAAGTTATATCAAATTGGTTGATGATATTTTCCTTTATTCATTGGTAGGTTCATCCAACAATATTCCTAGAGGCCTATGTCTAAGGCTAGGAAACTGGGTTGGCAGTAAGAGAATCCCTAAATGATTATTATTTCATTTATTAATTCATTCACTTATTTTTTGGTTAACCTACTCACCAGCATTCATTTATTTTAGATGAGAAAATACATTGAATACAAATGTAGGGATAGAAAGACACTGTGTCTCTCTGTACTCAGGGCTGAAAATGTTACCTCTGGCTACCAAATTATTTGAAAATACCTAGCCGGGCGCTGTGGCTCACGCCTGTAATCCCAGCACATTGGGAGACCAAGGTGGGTGGATCACAAGGTCAGAAGATAGAGACCATACTGGCTAACACAGTGAAACCCGTCTCTACTAAAAAAATACAAAAAAAAAAAAATAATAATAACCGGGCGTGGTGGTGGGCACCTGTAGTCCCAGCTACTTGGGAGGCTGAGGCAGGAGAATGGTGTGAACCTGGGAGGTGGAGCTTGCAGTGAGCCGAGATCGTGCCACTGCACTCCAGCCTGGGCGACAGAGCAAGACTCCGTCTCAAAAAAAGAAAAGAAAAGAAAAGAAAGTACCTTTAGAGAGGCTATTGCTTTGCTATGCCAAGGAGCCATTTTTAGGAACCCAGAGTTTGAGCCTCCCAGGCTGTTTGGGGTAGAGTTGCGCCGAGGAGGGCTACTCTGGGACTCATTGGACTATACTTGAACTAGTTTCACTGGTTAACTGAAGCAGGGGGAATTACAGGTTCTTATGGTAGCAGCACCAGAATGTACTCAGGTAGTCTTGGAAGTTGTTTGGGGTCTGGGATAGCTCAGGTGGACCAGTTGATTCCCCAGAAAATTTGTTTTAGAATTTTAAGATCATTTTGGGGAAAAGAAGTTTCAAAGAATCTTTATTTGGGGATGGTTGTGGAAGATTTTAACATGATACCATTGTGGAGTCCTCCGAGCTAAGGGTTCCCTGGCACACTCAAATTGGAAAAGCATTTGCTGCAACCTGAAGCTCTGGCTCAGTATTCTCTTAGGCTTCTGAGCTGTAGGTGTGTCCACTTGATGGACCTCTCTGCTCAGATGGCCCCCAAGTACTTCATCCTTAATGCATTGACAACCAAACTCATGTCTCCCTGTTCGTCAGCCCATGCTTCCTCTTCTGCTGCTCCTTCTGACTGGCTCCTCACCTCCGTTCTCACTGCATTGTTCAGATTCCTGTCATTTGTGGCCAGGATTATTGCAGTAGCCTTCAAAATGATCTTCCTGCTTTATTCTCATCCCTTCTGATTCATAGTCCATACTGTCACTGATGTTTCCAGATGCAGATCTGATCAGCCACTCCTTCCCACATGTAACCTTTCCATGGCTCTTCATGGCTATAGTGCTGATCATCACCCAGCTCCTGCCTGTGCTTGTATCTTCACCTGCCTCCTCTTCCACATGGTACCGCAGGTGGAAAGAGTACAGGCTCCAGGAACTTAGGACATGAGGCCTGACTCCACCTCATGAGCACTGAAGCCCTCAGGCCAGTTACTACACTAATTTCTGGGTATCTCAGTGTCTTTATCATGAGGAGATTGACTTTTTTTTTTTTTTTTTTTTCCCGAGAAAGAGACTCACTCTGTCGCCCAGGCTGGGGTGCAGTGGTGCGATCTCAGCTCTCTGCAACCTCTGCCTCCCGGGTTCAAGCGATTCCCCTGCCTCAGCCTCCCAAGTAGCTGGGATTACAGGTGTGTACTACCACCCCTAGCTAATTTTTGTATTTTTAGTAGAGATGGGGTCTTGCCGTGTTGGCCAGGCTGGTCTTAAACTACTGGCCTCCTGTGATCTGTCCATCTCAGCCTCCCAAAGTGCTGGGATTACAGGCATGAGCCACCACACCTGGCTGGAGATTGACTATTAAATGTGATAATCCACATAAATTCTTAGGACAGTGCTGGACATCCATGGTGAACACTCAACAAATAGGAGCTGTTGTTGTCATTACAATAACATATTTTGTATTCCAGGCATTTCTTGTGGCTCCTCAAAAGAACTGTGTCCTCATGTTCCTTTGCATAGATAAGTTCCTCTCTATAGAATATGCTTCTTCCCTGTCTTTAACCCCTGATTCTGACTGGCAGGCATCAACTCAGTCTTTATTATTCAGCTCCAGCAATACCTCTTCTTTGAAGCCTGCTCCGGTGGTTCCCCCTCCTTCCCATGCCCTCCCGGGATGTGTTAGGCATGTTTCCACACAGCTCCATATGCATAACCCAATTGTACAACTTGGCATGTCATGATCTCACTGCTTGTTTCCATGTCTGTCTCCTCACTAGACTGAAAGAGCTTATCTTTATTCATTTTCTCCACTCAAGGTTAAACACATTTATAGACAAATGAATTTATATTTCCAAGACCAAGCTGCCATATGTGAGAAGAATTTGAATAACACACAATATTATTGTTTAATTGGTATGCAAGTATTTAATTATACATAGTCCTTTTTTTTTTCTTAAGAGACGGGGTCTTGCTCTGTTGTCCAGGATAGAGTACAGTGGCATGATCTCACTGCAGCCTCAACCTTTTGGGAAGATGTGATCCTTTCACCTCAGCATCCCGAATAGTTGGGACTACAGGCACATACCACCACACCTGGCTTAATTATATACATATGCTCTGAATGTTTAGCTTCTCATAGATGGTGTGGGATCCTGGGGTTGTTTTTCTGGTCAGGGTGGTATTGTTAAGTGGGGTCATCTTTTCCCTTTCCCAGTCCCTTTATATAACCTATAGCATGTGTTTTCAAAGGGGTTAGTGGCCATCAAGAGGTGATCTATAGCCACATGGGAACTGAACTCCCATCTTTGACCTTATGCTACCTGATCAATTATGTTAATGAGCCACTGAAAGAAATTACATAAAATTATTCAAATTTTTATAATCGTATAACGGACATTAATTGGTTATAGCCATATGCAAAACCAATTAATGTCAGATCTTCAGGATATATCCATAGTCTTACTTCCATCAGTCTTAGCCTGGCCTAAGGTGCCGTCATCTTTTGCCTGGATGCAGTAGCATGTTACCTGGTCTTGGCCTCCTCCCTTGCCCTTCCATATCATTTATTTTCAACACAACAAATCAGAGTGACCTTTATAAAATAAAATTTGGATTATGAACTTCTCTGCACAAAATTTTTCAAGGGCTTCCCAACTCACTTGGAGTAAAAGCCAAGGCATTATGGTGGCAGATAGACCTCTCATGTCATGTGGCTACTTGTTACGCTCAGTCCTCGTCTCCTGTTTTCTCCCTCTCATTTCACTCTGGAGGTTCCCCAGATAGATCAGGCTCACTCTGAATTGCAGGTCCTTCCTCTTGTTCACCCCTCTGCTGTGCCCTTACTCCAGAGAGCATCATGGCTAAGATCCAGATGTCTGCATTTGCCCAAGACAGGCCTGGTTTGAATTTGTGGACCCATATGACTATTAATAGTGTCCCCTTCCAGTCTCAGAGGTATCCTGTATTGGATGATAAATGATATGGCCACCCTACCCACAGCTCGCTCTCTCGCTTCCTTCAGGTCTTGCCTGAATTGCCATATTTTACCTCAGCACTCCCCACCTATCCTCTCTACCTAATATTTCTCCATTGTGCCACCTGGCATACAAAAAAAAATTTTGTAATTTTTTTATTGTAAATTCTATGACTGTCAGGATTTTTGTTTTGCTCATGGCTGTATTCCCAGAGCTTAAAACAGTTCCTGGTGGCTGGGCGCAGTGGCTCACGCCTGTAATCCCAGCACTTCGGGAGGCCGAGGCGGGCGGATCACCTGAGGTCGGGAGTTCGAGACCAGCCAGACCAACATGGAGAAACCCCCGTCTTTACTAAAAATACAAAATTAGCCAGGCATGGTGGCGCATGCCTGTAATCCCAGCTACTTGGGAGGCTGAGGCAGGAGAATCGCTTTGAACCCGGGAGGCAGAGGTTGCGGTGAGCCAAGATCATGCCATTGCACTCCAGCCTAGGCACCAAGAGCAAAACTCCATCTCAAAAAAAAAAAAAAAACAGTTCCTGGCACATAATAGGTAGTTGAATGAATGCTAAAAATCTTCTGAGGTTAGCTTCCTCTCTACTGAAGCATGATTTAATTTTTTCTCTAATGCTTTTCTTTCTTACAACCTTCTTAAACAATTAACTAGATTCCTTTTTTTCAAAGACTTGGGTAGTCTTTTTCTCCTTGCTTGGTTTTTAAGTGACTTTCCTTTCAAGCCATCCTCAATTTTCATGGAATATTTTTTGCCTTCTTCAAACTCACTAAACTCTTACCCATTCCAGAAAAGTATATTGAACTCTAGGCACTGTGCTAAGGCCTGAGAAGAAACAAAAACTACTAAGACACTGACTCTCCCGACCTCAAGGAGCTCTGCTTCCTCATGTACTTGGGATTCTCTTTCAAGCAATTCCCATGTGGGGTAATGACGATGAAAGGAAGGCCCTCTTGTGGGGGATTGGACTGTGAATGGTTTCAGTGTGGTTTGAACATGTGATCTCTGCTAAATGAGGATGTGCTAGATGAGGGAGTGTGCTGTGATGAAAACAACCAGGATCAGAATTCCCCCCTGCCCCTCACTGGACTTTCAAGCTGAGGCTCAGGTTCTTCATCTGTGTAATGGGCATAAAGATCCTCCCCTTCCTGACTGCCTGTCCCACAGAGCGGTTGTCCGGATCAAAAGTAGGTTGGGTACATTATGGGCTAGATTACCACATAGAGTCCTTGTTTTGGGACAAGGTGGGGTCTGAATTCACAACTGGTTAACATTTCATTCATTAAAAAATCAGAGAAGACTGGCGCGGTGTCTGACTCCTGTAATCCCAGCACTTTGGGAGGCCAAGGCAGGTGGATCACTTGAAGTCAGGAGTTCGAGACCAGCCTGACCAACATGTTGAAACCCCGCCTCTACTAAAAATACAAATATTAGCTGGGCGTGGTGGTGGGCACCTGTAAATCCCAGCGACTTGGGAGGCTGAGGCAGGAGAATCGCTCGAACGCGGGAGGTGGAGGTTGCAGTGAGCCAAGATCATGCCATTGCACTCCAGCCAGGGTGACAAGAGTGAAACTCCATCCCAGGGGAAAAAAAATCAGAGAAAAATCCAAACAGAGAAACCTTATCTGTGACCCTACCTTCACCTCTTTGCACCATCTGCAGGCACTCAAGCGTGACTCAGTCTTTCTCCTGCGTTTGGACATGATTCATATGTGAATCATGATTCACAGGAGTAGCATCTCTGTGAGTTTCCCTCCCAGCCCCATAGAATTTCATTTGAAGCGTTGTTGGTGGGGACCTGGTAGCTGCAGTCTTCACTTGTTTTTCACCCTGCTGCCCAGCAGAGACAGGGCAGTTGGTGTGACTGGGCAGATAGGTTTTATCCCTCTGTATCTTTAACTGGGCACTATTTTAGAAGGCTTGCTAGTAAATGTCTTCTTTTATTGGAGTTAGATCATTTTGAAAAAGAAAATAAGTGGATGCCATGTTTTCTTTCTCTTTAGTGTTGAGACTTAGAATCTGCAACTTGATATTTGTGTTGAATATTAGGTGCATGCAGTATATTTGGCCTGAGAGCCAAAGTAAAAGTAACTCATAGCATACTGAGACTGGATGGAAGGACCTCCGTCATTTCTCCAGGCCAGGTCAGTTTTTTTATGGGTAAGTGCCGCCTCTGTAGCCCAGAGAAGAGAAACCACTTGCCCCAGGCACAGGCTTCTAGATGTGGGCTTGGAACTAGCCCTAGAGGCTCCACACTGAGTAACCTTTTTGACCTTGAGGTTTTCAGCCAGAGAACACATTCACAATTCTGAACAGATGTCAAAAGAGACAGAGCTGAGATGACTCTTACCAGCATTGGCTTCCGAAGTCTATGTCTGGCTTTGAACTTTGAGTGTGAGACTTCATTCCCAAATGTTGGGTTGGAGCAGAGCTGGCCGAACATGAGGTTTCACCTCCATCATTGCAGGCTGGTGGGACTCTTCGTATGCCAACAGCAAGTCTGTATGACTGAAAATAAGACCTCAAAGAGCCAGAATTACAAGGAAACTGTGTGTGAGTAGCTTCCTGGAAGTCCTTAAAATATTTGCTTATAAGCATAATAGCTTCCTGGAAGTCCTTAAAATATTTGCTTTTTCGGGGTATGCGTGTACGTGTGTGTGTATGTGTGTGTGTGTGTCTGTGTAGGTAGGTGTGTCCATTAGAGATGGCACAGATCTACTTTTAGCCTAGGATTCAAAGCTGCTCTGTTAAGTTTAACTATTTCTTTTTTTTTTTCTTTTTTTGAACTCTTTATTAGTGTAAGAATTTGAGTTGTCTTGCAAACCAAGTCTAGAACAGGTTTTCTTTAAAAACAAAAACAGGTGATCAAATGAGCAAACTTGGCAGCCAAACCTGGGAGGTGATATGGTAACAATTCTGTTATTGCTCAGAGTGTTTCGCAAATGCCAGTTTGCCTTCATACCAGTTCTCAAGCTAAATAAGAAAATCCACCTCGTTGCTTCTTTATAATCATGCTTTATATTTGCATGAAAATGAAAGTTGTCAGCCAAGTTTTTTTTTTTTTCCCCAGAAAATTTAGCTCCAAGTGGCTTTTGGCTATTGACAAAGAACAGATAACATTTCAACAGCTAAAAATTGGTGCCCCAGATGGATAGTCAAGAAATAGAGCATCTGTAAAGTTGAGCAGAAAGAATCTAAATTCAGGTTCCTCCTACTTACTGTGAGATCTTCAGTAAGTTGCTTAACTTCTCTGAGCCTCAGTTTCTTTATCTGTGGAAAAGGATCGTACCTACCTCATATCTACTGGTGTGGGTTTGAATGAAATGAAATACTGCATTTGTCTGACTTATACATGTATCTTCTAGTATAATGACTGGTAATTTTTAAAAATCTGCTCCAAGCAGTTCCAAAAGAAAAGTCCTAAAATTGTTTTGGCCAGGTGATGTCATCTTTATTTTTATTTTTATTTATTTATTTTTTTCAGAGAGAGTCTTGCTCTGTGGCACAGGCTGGAGTGCAGTAGTGTGATCTCGGCTCACTGCAACCTCAGCCTCCTGGGTTCAAGTGCTTCTCCTGCCTCAGCCTCCCGAGTAGCTGGGAGTATAGGCGCCCACCACCATGCCCGGCTAATTTTGTATTTTTAGTAGAGATGAGGTTTCACCATGTTGGCCAGGCTGGTCTCGAACTTCTGACCTTCAGTGATCCCCCTGCCTCTGCCTCCCAAAGTGCTGGGATTACAGGCGTGAGCCCATCTTTTTAAATAAATTTAAAAAAAAAATTATTTATTTAAAAATTTATGTCCAGTAAGATGTACTATATTTAGTGTACAGTTCTATGAGTTTTGACAAATGCATAGAGTTGTATACCCACCAGCAAACACATCAAGATAAGAAAATCTCCATCACCACCCAAAATTCCCTTGTGCTGTTGCTTTGTCCTCAATCCGTCTGTGTGTTCTCTGGCAACCACTGATCTGTTCTCTGTCCCTCTGGTTTTACCTTTCCCAACATGTAACATACATGGAATCATACAGTGTGTAATTTTTTGAGTCTGGCTTATTTCACTCACCATATTGCATTTGAGAGATTCATCCACGTTGTCACGTGTCAATAGTTGCCTCCTTTTTATTGCTGAGTAGTATTCCATTGTATGGATGAACTACAATTTGTTTATCCTTCCCCCAGTTAAAAGATAATTGGGCTGTTTCCAGGTTTTGGCGACTATGAATAAGACTTCTATAAATGTTTACATGATTTTATATGAACAAAGTTTTTGTATGAACTTAAGTTTTCATTTTTCTTGTATAAATTTCTGTGAGTAGATTGCTGGGTCAAATGGTTAATCTGTTTTCCAAAGTGGTGTGCCATTTTGCATTGCTATCAACAATGTGTAAGGCTTCCAGTTGTTCCATATCCTTGTCAACACTTGGTATATCCAGTCATTTTCATTATTTCATCATTCAAATCAAATAAGCATGTAGTGGTATCTTACTGCACTTTTTTTTTTTTTCTTTTGAGACGGGGTCTTGCTCTTTCAGAAACCCAGGCAGGAGTGCAGTGGCACAGTCATAGCTCACTGCAGCCTTGGACTTCTGGGCACAAGCAGTCCTCCTGCCTTAGCCTCCTGAGTGGCTGTGAACACAGGTGCATGCCACCATGCCTGGCTAATCACTGTGCTTTTAATTTGCTATTTCCTTAATGACGACTGATGTTAAACATCTTTTAATATACTTATGTTCCTTTTGCATATGTTGTTTGTCCTTTTCTCATTGGGTTGTTCGTTTTCTTGCTTTTGAATTTGAGAGTTCCCTATATCTTCTGGATGCAAGTCCTTTGCCAGGTGCATGATTTGCAAGTGCTTTCTCTTATGTTGTAGATTGTTTTTTCAAAGCTTTCACAAGAGATTTATAAATACTTGTTCTTGTTATAAAATATTCAAATGACCCAGAAGTATTTAGAGTAAAAAGTACAAATTCTCTTTTACCTCCTATCCCTTCCTCCAACTTTCTTCTCAGAGTTAGCCACCGTTGAACGTTTAGGGAGCATCTTTCCAGTCCTTTTTAAAAAAATATTTTTATGTATATTTACATAGACATGGGGTCTCACTCTGTCACCCAGGCTGGGGAGCAGTGGAGTGATTATAGCTTGCCACAGCCTTGAACTCCTGGCCTTGTGAGCCACCATGCTCAACCTCAGTTCTTTTTATGGCATCATAATTTTCTAGTAAATATATGTTTTGAAAGGGACATTTAAGTACTGATAGGTGTGCTTTAAAATTAATTGTGTTACTCTACAGTCAATATATTGCATTTCAAAGAATCTTCCGGTTTTTCCTTTCAGCCCAGTCATAGGTAAATTCATTGTTTTTATGTTAAAGTAGTGAGTTTTGATGTCCTGTGTCATATTTTAGAAAGCCATGATTTGGGGAAGAAAATTCCAGAAGATAAGGATGGCTGATGAGTGGATTAAATTTAAATAGGTCATTTTGTTTTATATCTTTTTTAGAGATAGGGTCTCTCTCACTCTGTCGTTGCCAGGTTGGAGTGCAGTGGCACAGTCAAAGCTCACTGTCAAAAATAGGTCATTTATATTCACTAAAGATTGCTCTAATTAGTGTAAATGACTTTGTGATGTGTCTGTTTTCTTAAAATAAGTGGCAGGTTGCTCGTGTTTATGTGATCTCTTTTAGCAAAGAATGATACCAGTAACCTCAGAGTAAAGTTGTGGCTCATTCCCAATTTTAGATTATCATTTTTCTTTGATCGATTCTTTTGTACTGTTTGAAATACTCAGCACAGAATTTGCACTTGGTTTACATTTTTATTTTTAGCTCCAATTTGCCTTTTTCAACCATAACTGGTCAGAACTCTTTTGCAGAGTGAGCCTTCTTAAGACAAGCTGTTTTTATCTTTCCATAGGTATGAATCCTAGGACCCAGAATAAGGATTCTCTAGAGGACAGTGTTTCTACCTCTCCAGACCCAAGTAAGAGGGGGCAGCTGACTGGGGAAAGGGATAGACAGGGAGTGTGGGGTGGTCAGAGCATGAGGAAACAAGAGGAAGCCCTGTGGGAAGTGAATGGTCCTGAGGTACACATATCTCTGTGGTATGGGAAGGTGATGTGGTGAGGGAGGACTCTCTGGACTCTGTGATGGAAAGTGATGGGGGGTGTGACTGAATGACCTCCTTTGGAAGGTGATTCAGGGGCACCTGGGAAAGGTAGCAGATTCCTTATAAGGCCCCCATGCTGGTCCAGAGCTGGCCTTCACCCTTAGCTGCCTAATGATATCTCCAGGAAAAAGTTGGAAAGACGTAATAGGCTGTTAACTGGAATCATTTACCTGCCTGTAGTTGAAATATTTGGCTGAATTGCATTCCTTTTGATCGTCTTTTTGAATAGCTATGCAGTAAGAGAATATCTAAATATCTATAATAATAAAATAGCAGAGAAAATCCTACCACTTGATAAACTTTATTTAGCTGTGATCAATGGATGTAGATCACTGAGTCTTTTTGTCCCCACTTTTTTTTTTTTGAGACAGTGTCTTGCTCTGTCACCCAGGCTGGAGTGCAGTGGCGCGATCTCGGCTTACTGCCACCTCTGCCTCCCAGGTTCAAGTGATTCTTCTGCCTCAGCCTCTTGAGTAGCTGGGATTACAGGCGTGCGCCACCATGCCTGGCTAATTTTTGTATTTTTAGTAGAGACGGGGTTTCACCATGTTGCTTAGGCTGGTCTCAAACTCCTGACCTCGTGATCCACCCACCTTGGCCTCCCAAAGTGCTGTGATTACACCCGTGAGCCACCTCGCCCAGCCTTTGTCCCCACTTAATAATCCTTTTACCATTTGTTCAGGTCCCTCCTGGCAGTCATTTGTAATGGCAACGTTAAGCATATTACTGTATCTTGGTTTGAGTAATCATTTCTTATTCGTGACCATTTGGATGGCTTTCTGCTTTTTAGCCGTAGCATATAATGCAGGTATGATAATACCTGGGGGGCTGAGCACAGTGGCTCATGCCAGTAATCACAGAACTTTGGGAGGCTGAGGTGGGTGGATCACTTGAGCCTAGGAGTTTGAGATCAGCCCGGGCAATATAGTGAGACCCTGTCTCTATTAAATTAAAAGTTAATAATAATACATAATACATGGTGCAGCAGGTGTATTTTTTCTTTTGGTTAATGTCTTTGGATTACATTCCCCAAAGTATGGTTGACAGATTGACTATTTTCCAGAAAGCTGCCAGCAATGAATAGATGATCCTATTTCTCTACAACCCTGTCACCGAAGTTTGTTTCCTTTGTTCATCATTGTTATTTTAGTGGTTCTGAGGTGTGGAACTTCCTCAGAGTCTCTCTTTTCAGGACCAGAAGATACTGGGGTTAGAAAAGAGGCTGCACTCTTTTCCTAGAGACAGAACACCCTTAAACTTACAATCAGGATCCTTTCTCATCATGAGATCTCGAACTAAGCATTTGAACAGTCTGTGTCTTGTTGTGTGCCCAGCAGAAAGCATTTCTACAAGATTTTTATAATCCTGAGGGTCAGAAGGCTGATGATGGCCAGGATGATCTAAGAAGACATAAAGATCTGTCTTCTGTTTCTGGCTTCCCCACTGGGGCTTTGATCAGGTCCTCATCTTCTGTTTTAGCCAGGAAGTAGAAACAAGCTCACCTTCTCGGCTGCCATATAGAAAAATGGAGATGATTAATTAGGCTATTCGGGGCTGTGTTTTGGTTCCTGAATTACTAATGAGTTAATAAGCCCTGTGTAGAGCATGAGTTAGATCTGTTGCAGGCTAGATCATCTTCCCCAAGTCAGTGGTGCCACGTGGGGCATCTTTCTGCTGTGACTTAGCACACAAATTTTGTTCTTCATTGACGGGAGGGCTGATGAGGCAGCAGGGGCTACAACACATTGTAAGCTGTTAGCATGGTACAAAAATAAAGTGTATGAGTATCCCATTCAGAACTTAGAGACAAAGGCTTAGAGTTTTTCGGCTTCATGTTGCTCCCTTCTTTAGAGAGTTAAAAGATAGTCGTCACTTAAATTACTTAAAGAGGTAACTGCCCTATTATTTTAACTCAGTGAAGCTCAACCAGGGAGGATTTTCCCAACCAGGGAGGATTTCCCTCCCCGGGGGAACATGTCAATGCCTGCAGACATTTCTGGTTTTCACAGCTGGGGGATGCCACTGGCATCTATTGAGTAGAGTCCAAGGATGCTGCTGCAGTACCTAGGACAGCCCCCACAACAAAGAATTATCTGGTTCAAAGTCTCTGTTGTTGCCGAGGCTGAGAAACCCTGCTTTAACTGAGGAGCAGGCAATTCGGGACAGACCCATGTGGTCAGGCCTGCTCTACTAACTGCAGCTTTCATTTTTGGATTGTTAAATGCTGTCTCTTAAAGTTCCAGCCTCCTAACTTTCCCAGATATCCTTACTTGATTTTTCCTCCCACCCTTTTGAATCTGTTACTTATTTTTGCAGTGCTAGAAGTATTCCTTATTTCTGCTACTGTATGCTATTTGCTCCCAAACGAGGCTGAGCTCCCCTCCTTTCCCCACCTAGCCACTCTGCAGTCCTTGGGAGAGGCTCGTGCTTGGGCCTCCCTGCTCTTGGAACGTTGATGTGCTTCGACATGTAATTCCGCCTGCCCTGCCGTAATCTCACCTGCATTGTGGCTGCAGCTCACAATCAGCAGAAAATGAAAAATATCAGCTGTGAATCCCATTTGCATGATGGGATTGGATAAGCATGTGCACTGCATTGTCTAACAAACTCTGTTTCTCTCTCTTTCTCCCTCCCCTACCCTCTTTCTTCCCAATCCTGGCAATTTTACCATCTTTCACCATGAACTTTTTTCCCCACTCTTCCCTCCCCTTCCCTCTCCTGGCCCCCCATCCCACACTTGCCATGGTGACCACATGTACCTTTTCCCCCTGTTACGTGAGGCAGTTCTGACACTGTCTGCTCCCCCTGTAGTGCCAGGCTTCTGTTGCACAGTTGGAGTGGACTGGAAGTCTCTCACTACTCCGGCGTGCCTCCCCCTCACCACCGACTACTTCCCTGACCGCCAGGGCCTGCAGAATGACTACACAGAGGGCTGTTATGATCTCCTTCCAGAAGCAGACATCGACAGGTCAGTGTCAGAGAAAAAGGCACTTGGCTTGGTTTGTGAGGGTTTCGGATATATCCCACACATGCATCAGAACACTGGATTTGTGCTCACTTCAGCAACACATATATTAAAATTGGAACAATATAGAGAAGATTAGCATGGCCGTTAAATAAAAAATTTTAAAAAAAAAACTGAGTTGTATTTTATCTTTTTTTTCCTTTTTTTTTTTTTTTTAACTGAGACAGTCTCACTCTGTCGCTCAGGTTGGAGTACAGTGGTACGATCACAACTCACTGCAGCTTCGATCTCCTGAGTTCAAACAGTCTTTCTACCTCAGCCTCCTAAGTAGCTAGGAGTAGCTGGGAATGGCAGCACCACATCCAGCTAATTTTTGTGTATTTTATAAAGACGCTGTTTCGCCATATTGCCCAGGTTGGTCTCAAACTCCTGGGCTCAAGTCATCTGCCCATCTGTTGCGTCCCAAAGTGCTGGGATTACCACCTTGAGCCACTGTGTCTGGCTGAACACTGAATTTTCAAGCCTGTGTCCTCTTTTTATATTTGGGTAACTTTTTTTTTTTTTTTCGTTGAGACAGAGTCTCACTCTGTCACCCAGGCTGGAGTGCAGTGGCGCAGTCTCGCCTCACTGCAACCTCTGCCTCCTGGGTTCAAGCGATTCTCATGCCTCAGCCTCCTGAGTAGCTGGGACTACAGGCATGTGCCACCATGCCTGGCTAATTTTTTGTATTTTTAGTAGAGGTGGGGTTTCACCATGTTGGCCAGGCTGGTCTCAAACTCATGACCTCAGGTGATCCACCTGCCTCGGCCTCCCAAAGTGCTGGGATTACAAGCGTGAGCTGCTGCATTGGCTGTGGGTAATTTTATGATGTAAGAACTGTTCATTTCTCCAGAGTTTTATTGACATCAACTATTTCTCCGCATTGATTGATTTATTTTTAACTCCAGTTGGTTCTGGCTTCGCTGATTATTCTCATATTTTCTAATGCAATTATTTTGGGCACACTAAATCTGATCTTCTTTTCTAAAATTACTCATTTGAGCATTGAGTTACCTGCCTCTTTTCACCTCTTTGAACTGTTAATTTTCCCCAAAACACTGATTTACAAATTGTTAGTAGTTTTTTTTCATATTTTCTATTATATTTTCTTTTCTATATCTCTTTTGTATACTGTCATCCAGGCTGAAGTGCAGTGATGCAATCTTGGCTCACTGCAACCTCTGCTGGGACTACAAGTGCGTGCCACCATACTTGGCTAATTTTTGTATTTTTTTTGGTAGAGACAGGGTTTTGCCATGTTGCCCAGGCTGGCCTTGAATTCCTGGGCTTATGCATATGCAATCTGCCCATCTCAGCCTTCCAGAGTGCTAGGATTACAGACATGAGGCACCGTGCCCAGCTCAAACTGTTAGTTTTATGAACCACCGTAGAATGGTTATAAGGGGATGAAGCAAAGGAGATGATGAGACTGTGCACTCTTAAGTCTCACTGTCTCGGGCCAAGCATCTGTATGAGCAATCATCTGTTTTTTTCAGGAGGGACGAAGATGGTGTGCAGATGACAGCCCAGCAGGTGTTTGAAGAGTTTATTTGCCAGCGTCTCATGCAGGGCTACCAAATCATAGTGCAGCCCAAGGCACAGAAACCCAATCCTGCCGTCCCGCCCCCGCTGAGCAGTAGCCCACTCTATAGCCGAGGTGAGTTCTTCTCCTTGGATTTATATTTTTTTCTCTTCTACTGTGTATGTGGAAATGGGTTTTCAAGATGGTAGATAGTAGATAAATTTAGTAGTAATTGTTTTTGACACAAAAGTTTTCTTTATAAATTCTACTTAAGTGAGGAATAAAGTCTCCTTTAGGTATGGATTTATTTTAAATGCTCTCTTTAATTTACAACTCTCCCTTTAAGGCAGTGGATGTGACCAAGTTCAGGAATGGGACAGCCTGGCTTGGACAGACACCTGGGAATTGTAGGCAGCTGAGTCACTACTGAGCTGTCAAAGTTTCTAAACCCATAAACCTATATTTAATTGTTTCTAGTACAGTACCTGGCACACAGCAGATTGTCAGATGTTACCTAAACCTGAAGTTTGCATTTGTTCTTATTTTCTTGTTCTGGATTCATCTGTCTCTTCTTTATCACTGAAGGTTGATGGCTTGAAGCAAGAATGGGTCATCCATGAGTGGCAGATTAGGCTAGTAAGTGACAGAGAATCGGTGTTGCTAATTGAATGAGAGCCAGGCAGTGGAGAGCTCCTCTAAAATAAGTCTAACAGAGGGAATTAAGTGCAGGTGCCTGGAATCAGAAAGCAGTAATCACTTCCTGGAACAATCAATGAGCTGTCTTAGTCTACTGTCTCTTCATTATTGCTAACAAGACCTCCCCGTCCCGTGATCACCAGTGATAACCTTGGATCATCTTTGTCCCCATGAAAGCTTCTTGGGCCAGAGGATCAGAGAACTGTGGCCCTGTTAGAGGGAGCATGCAGTCATCCAGTCCAGGCCCTGTTGTTTATGTATGAAGCTTTGGACTCTCCCTGGATTTTCTTTGAAAGCCCCTTGTGACGTTTATCACATGTTGCCTTGTATTCATCTTCCAGACCCTATTGAATGTTAACCTTTTTGAGTGCCAAGACTATTTCTCTTCATCTTTTTGTCCTCCACAATGGAAACTACATGCCTGGCATATAGTAATATGCAACAGTATGGGTCAATAAGTATATGAATTTGGCTGGGCGTAATCCTAGCACATTGGGAGGCTGAGGCAGGAGGATCCCTTGAGCCCAGGAATTCAAGACTGGCCTAGGCAATGTAGGGAGACCCTGTCTCTAAAAAGAAAAGAAAAATAAATATATGAATCCATTTATTCACACATTGATTCAACAGTATCTTTGAAGCACTTACTCTGCATGACTGGGGAGAGGATTTATAGCCCAGTCAGGGAAAATAACATTAGTCAAACTATGAAATATATGTTGTGATAAAGGCTGAGGGAGAAGTCATGGGGCTGTCAGAACATTTAATATGGGGCCCTATCTAATCTGGTGGGTCATGGACAGCTTCCCTGAGGAGATGAGGTTTGAGATTAGACCCGAAGTACATGTAGGAGTTACCAGGAGCAGCAGGTTGGGAATGGAGGGCAGGAGTAGAAGGGAGGGGCATAACAGGCAGAGGCCAGTTTGTGCAAAGGCTCTGTGGCAGAAAGCATTGAGATACTTTCTGGACGCCAGAAAGAAGGCTGATATGATGGAGCACAAGGAATAAGCCGGAGGTACAGCCAGAGATGTCAGGAGACCCAAGCCTGTCTGAAGGATTTTGTCCTTTATCCCAAGAGTAATGAGATGAATTCACCTTTCATGTCACTGGCGCCTTGCAGGCTGCCCACCTGTTGTTCTCTGGGATAGCTGGTGGATGTCCCTCAGTGGTCTGAGTTCCTCTGTGTCCAGTTCTGTTCCTGGCTGATCCATGAGCCTCATGTGATGGTTAGTTGGCCAGAGGCTACTTGCCTGACTGTATCCTTTCTGGTTATTTTTTTGCTGTGATAAATTTAATCTCTCTAATTTCTATAGTAACAGAAAGGGTACCATTGTTATCCTAATTACTGGAAAAGTTGCCATCACAACCAGGCCTGTGCTGCTTATTCATCAGAGATTTATTGAATACTAAGTGTGAGCCAGGCCCTGTTCCAGCAGGGAACAGAACAGCATCAGCCCTCCCCTCAGAGTCTACAGTCTATGGCAGAGTCAGATGTTAAACTAATAAACCACAAGTATATTTTTGATCACAGATTGTGAATAATAAATACCATACAGGATAAACACAGGAATAACTGGGGTGCACCTAATTTAGAATGGGGGTGTCAGGTACGATGTCAGATGCTCATGAACCTTGTCCCATGACATTGTCTTCCCAACAGCCAGCAGAGTGTTTGTTGCATGAATGAAGGAATGCTTGGATGAGGGCTTGCCCTCTTTCTTGCTTTAGAAAGTGAGATTTGGTGCTCAAGATCACGCAGGCTGGCAAGTGAAAGTGCTGGGGTTGGACCTGGGATCCCCCGAGTAGCTTCTGTTTTGTATGCAGCTAGCCTGCTGCTCCCTTGGCACCATCGGGGAAATTTCCACATTCACAGTGAATATTATTTCAGCCTCTGCTGTCCTCTCTCCTCTTGACCGCTCACATGCTGCCTGTCACTGTGTGACTGTCTCAGAGCTGAATGAGTGTTGCCAATGGAGGGTGTCCAGGTTCTTGGCACCTCGAACAAAGAATTGGACAAAATGCACAAACAAAGCAAGGAAAAAATGAAGCAGCAAAAGAAGAGATTTACTGAAAATGAAAGTACACTCCACAGTGTGGGAGCGAGCTGGAGCGTAGGGGCTCAAGGACTCCTTTACAGAATTTTTTGGGGTTTAAATACCTTCTAGAAGTTTCCCGTTGTTTACTTGGTGTACACCCTATGTAAATGAAGTGGTGGCTCGCAATCAGTCTGATTGGTTGCGGAAAGCAACCAATCAGAGGCTAAAGTGAAGTTACAAAGTTTACACTCCTATACAAACGTCTATTTGGTTGTAAAAATCAGAGACACTTTCAGTTTTCCATCTGCCTCACAGAAAAAGCGGGGAGTGGTTTGTGAAGGGAGTAACCTCTGGTCCTTTTGTTACTTAGGTGTGGAAAGTTGGGGTTTTCCTTTTGATTTAGTTCTAGGAAGTCAGCCTGAATTGGCCTTAGGTTCCCTGCCTCCAGACCCTGTTCTCCTGCCTCAAGAGGACTTGCCTTTTTTCTAGATCAAAGGAATCTTGGCTTGGCTTGGTTGTTCTTTGAGCCATGATTTTTACTCTCTTGAACACTTGTCATTTTCTTGATTCCTGATTATTTTCCTCTTTCCTGCGTTCAGTTCAGTTCAGCTAATACTGGACATGGCACTTTATCAGGTGCTTCTAAAAATGTAAGGAGGAACAGCATTTGAGCCCTGACCTCCTGGAACTTTTAATTTGTAAGGGGTAAGAGACATACACACAAGGAGCTATATACAAGGTAGGAATCAGACTGCTGATGGGGTCTGTTGGCTTTCTGGAAGAAGTAGCGTTTGATGGTGACTTTAAATGATCTGGGATTTCAGTGGTGGCCCAGGACGAGAATGCAAAAGAAACAACACGAGCAGGCTGGGCGCAGAGGCTCACGCCTGTAATCCCAGCACTTCGAGAGGCCGAGGCGAGCGGATCACCTGAGGTTGGGAGTTCAAGAGCAGCCTGACCAACATGGAGAAACCACGTCTCTACTAAAAATACAAAATTAGCCAGGCGTGGTGGAGCATGCCTGTAATCCCAGCTACTTGGGAGGCTGAAACAGAATTGCTTGAACCCAGGAGGCGGAGGCTGTGGTGAGCCGAGATCACACCATTGCACTCCAGCCTGGGCAACAAGAGCGAAACTCCATCTCAAAAAAAAAAAAAAAAAAAGAAAAAGAAACAACATGAGCAAATATTTGCAGCAAATCAATAAATGGTCCTTTTAGACTGAAACTTGGTATAGCAGTTTAGGAGTAGTGAGAGCTAGGACCAGAAAGCTAGGTTGGCTGCCACCTTGGAGTGAGAACCTCGAATGCCAAGGTGGGCAGCTTATGCTGGTGTAGTAGAGTTCCATTTTAGTAACACAGTCATCTCTTAAAGAACTTTCCTCTCCAGAGGATGAGGTATCAGGTTGTTCAGCTTTGAGTGTGCCATCTAGGTGCTATCAGCTAGCACCTTCAGGCTCTAATCTGCTCTTGGTTGGTTTAACAACGGAAAAATCTGCCAACCTCAGGAGTTTTTTGTTTGTTTTTTTTTTAACCAAGAATAACTTTCTTCCATGAAACTGCCCCTCAAGAGAAAGTGTTACATCGTTTTCTCAGTCTATATGGATGAGAAACAATTGTCTGTTATAGGAATGAGCTTCAAACAGATGGAGGAAATTATTATTTTTCTGTTAGGCCTTGTGTCCCGAAACCGCCCTGAGGAGGAGGACCAGTATTGGCTGAGTATGGGCAGAACGTTCCACAAAGTGACGCTGAAGGATAAGATGATCACAGTGACGCGATACCTTCCCAAGTGAGTATTTGGATATTTAAAGTCTTCAGTTATTGTCCTGAATTATCGCCACATACTAAATTATGTGTATAGTACATAATTCAAACTGAGGAAGTTCAGTGGTCGGTTTTTCTTTTGGAGTTTTGTTTGTTTGTTTGTTTCTAAGGTTATTTTAGGGTTATAGCTTACCTACTTCCAAAAGGGATTCGATTCATCTTATAATGTTTAGCATGATTCCTAACAAGGCTATTTCAAATAAAGATTGTGAGGAGAGAAGAAGGAAAGAGTTTAAGAAGATCCTAGAAATTTCTAGTACTGTTCCCTGGGATAAGTTGGTTACTGCAGTTGAGGAGTAAATGTCAAGGATGGTTCTAAGTGTATAGAGATAGAAAATATAGAGAAGAATTGGCAGGAATTTGTCTCTAACTCTTTTGAATTTGGGGGCCTGCCCTTTATTTTGCAGGTATCCTTATGAATCTGCCCAGATCCACTACACCTACAGCCTCTGTCCTTCCCACTCAGACTCAGAGTTCGTCTCCTGCTGGGTGGAATTCTCCCACGAACGGCTGGAGGAGTACAAGTGGAATTACTTAGATCAGTATATCTGTTCCGCCGGCTCTGAAGACTTCAGGTCAGAGAGTGGGCTTTGGATTTCCATCTTTGCAGCCTTGGGCAAGGATGTATATGTGTATTTTAACACTTTCTGCCCTTTCTTTCTCTCTCCCTTTTTCTTTTTCTTTTTTTTTCTTTGTAAAGAGACAGGGTTGGCTGGGTGCGGTGGCTTATGCCTGTAATCCCAGCAATTTGGGAGGCCGAGGTTGGCAGATCACCTGAGGTCAGGAGTTCGAGACCAGCCTGGCCAGCATGGCAAAATCCTGTCTCTACTGAAAATACAAAAATTAGCTGGGTGTGGTAGTGCATGCCTGTAATCCCAACTACTCAGGAGACTGAGGCTGGAGAATTGCTTGAACCCAGGAGAGGTGGAGGTTGCAGTGAGCCAAGATCAAGCCATTGCACTCCAGCCTGGGCAACAAGAGTGAAACTCTGTCTCAAAAAATAAATAAATAAATAAAAATAAAATTAACTGGGCATAGTTGCATACCCCTATAGTCCTAGCTACTCAGGAGGCCGAAGTGCTTGAGCCCAGGAGGTCGTAGCTACAGTGAGCCTTGACAGTGCCACTGCACTCTTGCCTGGGCAACACAACAAGACCTTGTCTCAAAAAGATAAAATAGGTTAATGTGATAAATTTTTTGTTATGTATATTTTACCACAATTGAAAAAACAAACCCCACGAAGCTCAGTGATGATGTGCCCTTTGATGCAAGTGGCAGTGCAGATTGTGTTCTTAACATTTTCTTCACTAGTTGGCTGGTAGCTTTGTGGCGTCTCATTTTTAATTTTTGATTTCTATGCATGATTTGTGATTGTGATGATAGCCACAAATTCACTGGGCCTGGGTGTGCAGAAGCATTCTGATATCTCTGGGATCAAAGCAAAAACTGCCTTTGTGGTCTTCCTTCAGAGCTCTTTTTTTTTTTTTGAAACAGGGTAGAGATGGGGTCTTGCCATGTTCCCCAGGCTGGTCTCAACTCCTGAGTTCAAGCAATCCTCCTGCCTCGGCCTCCCAAAGTGCTGGGATTATAGGTGTGAGCCACCATGCCCATCCTCAGAACTTGTATTTTCAACAGAGCCATGAGCTGTAGCATCAAATGAGCACGTACTCATGGGGAGATGGACCTTCACACACCAACTCCACAGAGTTTACTGAGAGTGCTTTCATTATCTCCTCTTTCTCACCACCACCCTGTGTTTTCCTCACCCCCTGTAGCTTAATTGAGTCCCTGAAGTTCTGGAGGACCCGCTTCCTGCTGCTACCAGCCTGTGTCACTGCCACCAAGCGCATCACAGAGGGGGAGGCCCACTGCGACATCTATGGGGACAGGCCCCGTGCAGACGAGGACGAGTGGCAACTCCTGGATGGTTTTATCCGCTTTGTGGAAGGCTTGAATCGCATTCGCAGGCGGCATCGCTCGGATCGCATGATGCGGGTAAGGGCTCCCTGGACTCAGGGAGTGCGCCTGGTGTGAGATGCAGGGCCTGCCACCTCCTCTATTAGGGGCCTCTCATCATCAGCCTATTTATTTACTCCTCAACTGCCCAGTGTTTACCTTAAATCCAAAACAGTGTTTTCTCCTCCACCGCTGGGTAAAGGAGGAAGGGATAGAGTGCAAGCAGTGACTGGGTGGTGTTCCCTGGCATAGAGCCACTCCCTTCCACCTGAGGACACGGTGCCTTGAGGTGCTCTCCAAGTGGGACCCTATGTTGAGCACAGCTGCTTGTGTGACTGGGTGCTGAACCTCTGGGTAGAAACTCTCAGGAGGTGAACAGCAGCAGTCCTTCCTCACTCATCTTGCTCCAGAGTTCCCAGCACCCTGTGCCTCATTTCAGTCACACACCACCCAGTGCGGAGACTCAGGCTTCTGGGGGTTATGGAATATGCCAGCTATAAGGGGTAGAACTGGGATTCAGCATTTTTTTTAAACTAACATATAGTATAATTGACGTGTGTGTGTGTGTGTGTGTGTGTGTACACAGGTCTATGAATTTTAACAAATATATAGATTCATGTAACCATCACCATCACTTCAAAAAAATTCTCTCATGCTAGCCTTTTTTTTTTTTTTTTTGAGACAAGGTCTCACTCTGTTGCCCAAGCAGGAGTGTGGTGGCATGATCATGGCTCACTGCAGCCTTGACTTCCCACCTTAGCCTTCCAAGTAGCTGGGACTAAAGGTGTGCATCATGTCCAGCTAATTTTTTGTATTTTTTATAGAGATGGAGTTTCCCCATTTTGCCCAGGTTGTTCTCAAATTCCTGGACTAAAGTGCTGGGATTACAGGCATGAGCCACCATGCCTGGACTTATGCTAGTCTTTATAGTCACGTTCTCCCCCATCTCTAATCCCTGGCAACCACTGGTGTGTTCCTTATCACTATACTTTTGTCTTTTCCAAACATCACAGAAAAGAGAATCACATAATATGTGACCTTTTGAGGCTGCCTTCTTTCACTTAGCATAATGCCTTCTGATTCATCCAAGTTGTGTGTGTAAGTAGTTCACTCTTTTTAATTACCAGGGAATGTTCCATCATCAGCCATGTTTTTTTTTGTTTTTAACCTCAAGTTCAGTATTCTTCCTCTCACACCAGCTGCCTTGTGTACACAACATCACTTACGATTAGAAACATGTCTGGGAGAGCTTGGATAGTGGGAAGAACTTTGGTTTTGAAGTGAGGTCACTGGAGTTTGGGTTCCAGCTCCAGTAGGATGTGGGATAAGTTCCTTAACCTCTCTGAGCTTCAGTTTCTTCTTCTGTAAAATAGGGCTAACATTTACTTCATAGATCTGTGGTGAGGGTGAAATGAGGATGTGCAAATAAAGGGGCAGTTTATTTTTAGTTCACCAGGCATTTGAGTGAAAGGCGGTTTTCTGTCACTTGCTGAACACTGAGAACCCGTGTTCCTTGACCCTGTCCATGGGATTCCCAGGGCCTGGGAATGCTGCAGCATGCCCTGGGGCATGAGTGGCTTCCACCGAGAGCCCACTTGGCTGATGGCCTTGTCTCCTCTTCTCTGCTTTAGAAAGGGACCGCCATGAAAGGCTTGCAGATGACCGGGCCCATTTCCACGCATTCTCTGGAGTCAACCGCACCCCCGGTGGGGAAGAAGGGAACCTCAGCTCTCTCTGCCCTGTTGGAGATGGAGGCCAGTCAGAAGTAAGTGCTTGGTGGAAGACTGACTTGTCCCCACCTTGACAGCCCTGAGGGTTTTCAGTGCCCTGTTCCCATGAGGGGGTGAAATATTTCCTTTACTAGGAGCTTGTAATTAGGGAGAAGGCATTTACGTGAAAAGAAAGCTAGGCTAATACCTGGTAGGTGTTGGATAACATGAAATGGGCCAGAAGTTATAAATTTTTAGATCGGGACTTAATTTGAATTACAGACTCATTTGATTTAGCCCACAAAGTATTTCAACATATTTGAGGCGGGGCCAGGTGTGGTGGCTCAGGCCTGTAATCCCACCACTTTGGAAGGCCAAGGTGGGCAGATCACTTGAGACCAGGAGTTTGAGACCAGCCTGGCCAACATGGCAAAACCCCATCTTTACTGGGGGAAAAAAAAAAAAAGCCAGGTGTATTAGTCCATTCTCACACTGCTAATAAAGACATACCTGAGACTGAGTAATTTATAAAGGAAAGAAGTTTAATCAACTCACAGTTCTGCAGGGCTGGGGAGGCCTCAGGAAACTTACAATCATGGCAGAAGGAGAAGCAAACACATCCTTCTTTACATGGCAGCAGCAAAAAGTGCAGAGTGAAGATAGGGGAAAAGCCCCTTATAAAACCATCACATCTCGTGAGAACTCACTGTCATGAGAAGAGCATGGAGGTAACCGCCCCCATGATTAATTTACCTCCCACCTGGACCCTCCCATGACACATGGGGATTATGGGAACCATAACTCAAGATAAGATTTGGGTGGGGACACAGCCAAACCATATCATTTCACCCCTGGCCCCTCCCAGTTCTCATGTCCTTGCATTTCAAAACACAGTCATGCCTTCTCAACAGTCCCCCAGTGTCTTAATTCATTCCAGCATTAACTCAAGTCCAATGTCTCATCTGAGACAAGGCAAATCCCTTTTGCCTATGAGCTTGTAAAGTCAAAAGCAAGTTAGTTAGTTCCTTGATACAATGGGGTATAGGCATTGGGTAAATACACCCATTCCAAATGGGAGAAATTGGCCAAAACAAAGGGGCTCAGGCCCCATGCAAGTCTGAAATCCAATAGGGCAACCATTAAACTTTAAAGTTCCAAAATGATCTCCTTTGACTCCATGTCTCACATTCAGGGCATGCTGATACAAGAGGTAGGCTCCCAGGCCCTTGGGTAGCTCCAGCCCTGTGGCTCTGCAGGGTACCACCCCACTTCCGGTTGCTTTTATGGCCTGGTGTTGAGTGTCTGCCACTTTTCCAGGTGCATGGTGCAAGCCGTTGGTGGATCTACCATTCTGGGGTCTGGTGGATGGTGGCCCTCTTCTCACAGCTCCACTAGGCAGTGCCCCAGCGGAGACTCTTTTTCCTTCCGCACTGCCCTAGCAGAGGTTCTCCATGAGGGCCCTACCCCTGAAGCAAACTTCTGCCTCTCCTGAAATCTAGGCAGAAATTCCCAAACCTCAATTCTTGACTTCTGTGCACCCGCAGGCTCAACACCACATAGAAGCTGCCAAGGCTTGGGGCTTACACCCTCTGAAGCCATGCCTGAGCTGTACATTGGCCCCTTTTAGCCATGGCCAGAGTGGCTGGGATGCAGTGCATGGAGTCCCTAGGCAGCACACAGCAGGAGGCCAGGCCCAGGAAACCAATTTTTCCTTCTAGGCCTCCAGCCCTGTAGTGGGAGGGGCTGCATGAAGGTCTCTGACATGCCCTGGAGACATTTTCCCCATTGTCTTGGTGATTTACATTAAGCTCCTCCTTACTTATGCAAATTTCTGCAGTAGGCTTGAATTTCCTCCCAGAAAATGGGTTTTTCTTTTCTGTCACATCATCAGGCTGCCAAGTTTCCAAACTTTTATGCTCTGCTTCCTCTTGAACACTTTGCCACTTAGAAATTTCTTCTGCCAGATACCCTAAATCATCTTCTCAAGTTCAGAGTTTCATAGATCTCTAGGGCAGGGGCAAAATGCCACCAGTCTCTTTGCATAGCATGAGAGACCTTTACTCCAGTTCCCAACAAGTTCCCCATCTCCATCTGAGACCACTTCAGCCTAGACTTCATTGTCCATATCACTATCAGCATGTTGGTCAAAGCCATTCAACAAGTCTCTAGGAAGTGCCAAACTTTCCCACATCTTCCTGTCTTTTGAGCCCTCCAAGTTGCTGGGAAGTTCCAAATTTTCCCA
This sequence comes from Pongo abelii, assembly GCF_028885655.2. NCBI lineage: Eukaryota > Metazoa > Chordata > Mammalia > Primates > Hominidae > Pongo > Pongo abelii. The sequence goes on from NC_085929.1 coordinate 38,287,060, forward strand.
CATTTTCCTGTCTTCTTCTGAGCACCCCCAGACTGTTCCAACCTTTGCCTGTTACCCAATTCCAAAGTCGCTTCCACATTTTCGGGTATCTTTACAGCAGTGCCCCACTCCCCAGTACAAATGTACTGTATTAGTCCATTCTTATGCTACTAATAAAGACATACCGGAGACTGGGTAATTTATAAAGGAAAGAGGTTTAATTGACTCACAGTTCAGCATGGCTGGGGAGGCCTCAGGAAACAAAATCATGGTGGAAGGGGAAGCAAACATGTGCTTCTTCACATGGCAGCAGCAAGGAGAAGTGCAGAGTGGAGGGGAAGGGAAGCCCCTTGTGAAATCATCAGATCTTGGTGGGCATAGTGGCTCACATCTGTAATCCCAGCACTTTGGGAGGCCTAGGTGGGTGAATTACCTGAGACCAGGAGTTCAAGACCAGCCTAGCCAACATGGTGAAATCCCGTCTCTGCTAATAATACAAAAATCAGCCGGGCATGGTGGCACCCACCTGTAATCCCAGTGACTCAAGAGGCTGAGGCAGGAGAATTGCTGGAACCTGGGAGGCGGAGGTTGCAATGAGCTAAGATTGCACCACTGCACTCCAGCCTGGGTGACAGAGCAAGACTCCATCTAAAAAAAAAAAATAAGTAAATAAAATAAAACCATCAGATCTCATGAGAACTCACTCACTATCACAAGAATAGCTTGGAGGAAACTGCACCCATTATTCAGTTACCTCCCACTGGGTCCCTCCCAAGACACATGGGGATTATGGGAACTACAATTTGAGATGAGATTTGGGTAGGGACACAGCCAAACCAAATCACTGGGCATGGTGGCGCATGCCTGTAATCACAGCTACTTTGGAGGCTAAGGCACGAGAATAGCTTGAACTCAGGAGGCAGAGGTTGCAGTGAGCCGAGATTGTGCCGCTAAACTCCAGCCTGGGCGATAGAGTGAGACTCTGTCTCAACAACAACAACAACAAAATTTGAGCCGGGTTTTAAATTTGAAGATTTCCATATAAAAATCTGGATTGTATAGATAGCATATGAATTTTTATATTAAAAAATATAATATACATTATATATATGACATGATACATGATGTTATATAATATGTAAAACAATATATTGTGGATAATATACTGTAGTACTCTCGGTGCGCAATTTCAGTTACCCAAGGTCAACTGTGGTCCAAAAATAGACAAGTACAGTGCAATAAGATATTTTGAGAAAGAAAAAGAGAGAGTCCACATTCATGTAACTTTTCTTACAGTATATGGTATAATTGTTCATTTATTATTAGTTATTGTTGATAATCTGTTACCGTGCCTAATTTATAAATGACACTTTAGCATAAGTATGTATTTATAGGAAAAAAACATAGTACATACAGGGCTTGGTACTACCCTAGGTTTCAGACAGCCACTGGGGATCTTGGAACATATCCCCCTCAGATAAGTGAGGACTATTGTAATGCAAAGTTGGCCAGGTGCAGTGGCCCATGCCTGTAATCCCAGCACTTTGAGAGGCCAAGTTGGGCAGATCACTTGAGCTCAGGAGTTCGAGACCAGCCTGGGCAACATAGTGAGACCCTATCTCAAAAAAAAATTATAGTTAATATATAAAACCCAGTTTTGCTTGAGGCCGGGCACAGTGGCTCATGCCTGTAATCCCAGCACTTTGGGAGGCTGAGGTGGGTGGATCACAGGGTCAAGAAATTGAGACCATCCTGGCCAACATGGTGAAACCTCATTTCTACTAAAAATACAAAAATTAGCTGGCGTGGTGGCACACACCTGTAGTCCCAGCTACGCAGGAGGCTGAGGCAGGAGAATTGCTTGAACCTGGGAGGCGGAGGTTGCAGTGAGTCGAGATCACGCCACTGCACTCCAGCCTGGTGACAGAGCGAGACTCCTCAAAAAAAAAAAAAAAAAAATCCAGTTTTACTGGATTTACACAGGGTCCATATCTGCACCCAGCCACAGCGAGCTGGCACTTCAGAAGGGGCATATGCCTTGGGTTCACACTCTGGTCTTAAACTTGTCTTACATACTCAGTCATGCTACCTGGCTGGTTTCTCTAGGCCTTTGGGTATGTAGCCCCTTTATAAACAGTAAGTGTAGCAGTTGATAAGACACTGTTGGGACCACACTTGGTTGGGAAGGCAGGAAGAGTGTGGTGTCATGAGAGGTGGGATTCAAGCTGGCGCTGTAGGAAGCAAAGCGTTTACATGGGGGTGGGTGAGACTTGAGGAAGAGAAAACATTGCCTTGGGCTGCCTTCCCTGCCCCTCTCCACCTCACAGCTAGATCAGGTTCCTCCCTGTGCTTGCCTGCACCCTGGGCCTACTTCCATCAGAGCACTTACCAGTATTCTGCTGGGAGCCAGTCGTCAGTTGACTTCTCCCTGACTTGACTATGTGCTCTGAGGCCAGAGGCTGTGTGCCATGCCTGGCACATAGTAGGTGTGTAATGGATATTTATTGAATGATGGGGTGGGGGATGCTGAGGGTCTCCCTGTAGAGATGTGAGGTGATCATGTTAGGGGAGGCTAGACCTTGACTGTATGGTATGAGGGTCTGTCATGCCCGCAGGAACCTGCACACATTAGGCTTTCCAGAAGTAAAATTGAACAAGCAAGCGTGAGGTATGGTGGGGACATGGAATTGGAAAGACAGTGTGGGAATTTGGATGCTAGGCTGTCCTTACACATTCTCATGGCAAGACAAATCCTTTGAAAGTTTTAAAAATCCTATTACAGGCCAGGCGTGGTGGCTCATGCCTGTAATCCCAGCACGTTGGGAGACTGAGAGGTCAGGGTTACTTGAGCCCAGGAGGTCAAGATCAGGGTAGGTAACATAGTGAGACCCCATCTCAACAAAAAATTAGCCAGTGTGGTGGTGAATGCCGAGGTGGGAGGATTGCTTGAGCATGGGAGGTTGAGGCTAGGCTGCAATTAGCCTCAGTTGCGCCACTGCACTCCAATCTGGGCGACAGCAAGACCCTGTCTCAATAAAAAATGAAAATAAAAATTTTATTAGAAAATTTCAAAGGGATACGAATAACAGACTGGTATAATAAATTCCTGCTTACCCATCATCACCCGGCTTCAATGAGACTCATCTCATGGCTGACCTTATTTCATTTCTATCCAACTTATGTTTTCCTTTTATTTATTTATTTATTACTTTTTTTTTTTTTTTTTTGAGATGGAGTTTTGCTCTTGCTGCCTAGGCTGGAGTGCAATGGCACGATCTTGGCTCACCACAGCCTCCATCTTCTGGGTTCAAGTGATTCTCCTGCCTCAGCCTCACGAGTAGCTGGGATTACAGGCATGCACCACCACCCTGGCTAATTTTGTATCTTTAGTAGAGATGGGTTTTTCTCCATGGCAGTCAGGCTGGTCTTGAACTCCCGACCTCATATGATCCACCTGCCTTGGCCTCCCAAAGTATTGGGATTACAGGTGTGAGCCACTGCTCCTGGCTTCTTTTATTTTCTTAAATCAATTTCCTGATGTCATTTCCCTTCATCTGTAATATTTCAGAGTGTACCTCGGAAAGACAAGTACTCTTTTTTTAAAAAAAAACCATGGTATTATAATTTACCTTTAAAATTACAACAATTCCTTAATATCATGAAATAGCCAGTTGGTGTCTTTGGCAGAAGTGGTTTTTTCGGAGATGAGCTCCCTGTATGGGAAGGCTTAGTGGGCGGGGGCCAGGAGGCAGAGTCCTATCAGGAGGCTCCCGCTATTCCAGGCAAGAGGCAGCTGAAGCTGGATGGAGGGTGATGATGAGATGGAAAGGAAGGGATGAAGAACACAGCAGGGTGCCTACAGTGAGGGGACAGATGAGAGAAGGAAAACTGGGATAGGCTGGGTTTGTTACTGAGGGTACTGGGTCTTCTTTTGAAAATATCTTTATCAGACCAAAGGAAGATGCCAGGACTCTGTGTGGCAATTTCTCCCTGTAACTAATCACAGACTTTTCCCACTGGAAAAGAGAACAAGGAACATATGTTGCTGGGAGGGGTGTCAAGCTGGGGGTGAGGTGAAGGGATCTTATTTTGTCAGTGAGTCATTGTTTCATATGCACCAAGGAGCCTGTTTCTGCTCACACTGAAGAAGCATATCTTGGGGGTAGTGGTACCCCCAGTGTGAAGGGTGAGATTCTCAGCCAACCCCAAGGCAGGAGGCGGGACAAAGAGACCCAAGACTTCCTCCTTGCCACGGATGACTGCTCCCGGGATACGTGCTATATTTTCTCAATAGAGGTAGAATAGAGGGAGCCAGACATTTATATAACATTTGTATAACATTTGCTTGCACAGAATTTTTTATTTATGTGTTTTTCTTTTTCTTTCACTGCTCCAAACAGATTCTGTTTTATTTATTATGCAAAACAACATACAGCAGCATGAAAGTGCTTACAAAATTTCACCTGTAGTCCCACCATCTTACCTTAACTGTGTATATTTCTTCCAGTTTTCTTCCCATCTTTATCTGTAGGCATATACATTTAGTCGGGCTCTTGTGAAAGACAGAAACCCTGGAATCTTAGCTTTGTGCTGATTAATAGCAGTGGGACCAGTCTGGGCAGCAGGTGCTGGCCAGTGGGCTTTTCTGTTCCTATTAGATGAGGATGACCCAATGACCCCAGTCACAGCCAAGTCAGGGCAGAGAGAGAGAGACCCCACCAAAGCAGATGGACATTCGTGTTCTGTCCAAGGTGGCTCTAGTATGTGCGTATTACTCAGGCCTTTCTGGGGAAAGCATGCCAGCACTGAGCCACAGTGTGCCATCTGCCTGCAGAGGCACGTGAAGGGCGTCTGCGTGCTTTTACCCTTCCTGCTTCTGTGTAGGCTGTGTCTTCCTCCTGCCCACCTTTTAAGGCCCACCCGGTGCATATATGTCACTACCTCCATGGAGCTGTGGCTAGTGACCCTTCTGGCTGAACATACCTGAGCATGCCCTCATGTATGTTCTCATGTATACACACATGCATTGTACCTGGTTGTTTTGTGGCAGTCCCCTCTTCCTGAGCCATTAGAAGAAGAGCTTCTAAGGGCAAGGACAGGGTCAGTCTTCTTCTCAGAATCCCTGACTCCTAGTCAGTGCATCAGCATGTAGCAGGTGACTCAGTACATGTGGATTGTTGTGTGCATCAGATGACAAATCCGAGTGGTCACTGGGGATGCAAGAATCTTACAGCATGCATTTGTGGATGAGGCTTGGAGGAAAACACACTGCGTTGTGATAGAAAGAGAGACTGTGGTGTCAGTGGACAAGGAAAATAATCTAGCACCTAGTTTTTTGTCCTGTGAATTACACCTTACAGCATCCAAGTAATTGGTGTGGGGAAGTTTCCCTTTTTAAAATATCCCAGCTAATAAATACAGAAGGAATGATGGACTGTCACTGTGTATAGTCTCTGATGAATGAATGGATCTAGCAAAGATTATCAGTGGCAGCTCACATCATAAGAGAGAGGCAGCTATTCTGGGCCTCCAGGCAGAAGTGCACAGTACCACTTAGGAAGAATAGTGGCCCAAAGTTTGACCGAAATCTGCCCAAATCCCTTGATGTAACTTCTGCTTCTCAGGAAGTACAGAGCACAGAAGAACATGTTATATAATAAAGGGATGTAATCAGCACATCCAGACCGTGTAAGTTTACAGGGCTAAAGAGCTACTTTCTTTAACAAATAAATTGTAAGGATAAGGAGAGGTGAAGAGGAGCCTATTCCTTAAAAAGGACTTAAGAGATATGATGTATGACAATGTAGGGACTTAATTGAATCTTGCTGGGTTTTTCTTTTTTTTTTTTTAAGACAGAGTCTTGCTGTGTCGCCCAGGCTGCAGTGCTGTGGCACAATCTCGGCTCACTGCAACCTCTGCCTCCCAGGTTCAAGCGATTCTCCTGCCTCAGCCTCCTGAGTAGCTGGGACTTCAGACGTGTGCCACCACACCTGGCTAATTTTTGTATTTTTAGTAGAGACAGAGTTTCACCATGTTGGCCAGGATGGTCTCAATCTTCTGACCTCATGATCCGCCCACCTCGGCCTCCCAAAGTGCTGGGATTACAGGTGTGAGCCACCGCACCCAGCTAAAAAAATTTTTTTGAGACAATTGAGGAAATATTTGACATTCGAAAAACTGTTATCTTTTAGAGATACTGAAATGTTTAAGGATGAAACAATGTGTGAGTTTTGCTTCAAATATTTCATGTGAGTAGGCAGGGTGTATGGATGAAACCGGAATGGCTCTAATGATATAATTTTGGTAAGGGATATGTAGGGGTTCATTATATTGTCCTCTTTACTTTTGTATATGTTTGTATTTTTTCAGAATGTAAAAAAAATTTTAAGGGAGAGTGCAACAGGTTACTATGGAAACAGATTTTTGCATCCCTGGTATGTGATTACTTTGCATTGAGTAACAAAAGTGTCAGAATTTAAGATAAGTGTTGCAAATTGGGTTCTCAGGGAAGCGGACTGAGATGGGGTGTAGCATATAGGATGCTTATTAAGGAGAGCCCTTGGGCGCAACACCTGTGGGAGGGATGGGGAAGAAACCGGAGTGGGTGCCAAGAGAAGCTAGACTACAGCCCCAGACCCAGTGACAGCCTCAGGAGATCCCACTGGAACAGCCTAGAACAGCCTTCAGAGATGTGCTGAGTTGGGCCAACAAACACACACACACACACACACACACACACCATTCATTGCCTATGGCAGCCCATGCAGCTGGGGCTGTTCCTGAAGGGGCTGACAACTGAGACAGAGCCTCCTAGACAGCCCTTCCAGTGCTGGGACAACAACAAGGCCATGGTGGAGAGGGCTGGGCCCTGCCTCACACTGTCCATCACAAGAAGTAATATATATTATAGTAATAATGAAGCACTTAAGACTTTAATGTGAGCCTTCTGAAACCTAACAATAAAACAGTGATATATTAAAGCAACGTAATTTAATCTAAAATAAAGTGTAGTTAATTTTAGAACAGAAAAAAAATTAGGAAAATAAACATGAAAATATTCATTCATGTACATCAGAACCGAGATGGGATGAGATGTCATAAGGAAACTGTATTTGTCTTGTGTTATGAGATAATGTCTGTTAGTTTGGTTTGGAGGGTGATGTAGCTATGTACATTTGAAAGATTAACATATAAATCCCTTCAAAATATAGAATAATTCAAAATAGAGAACACATTTTCTCCTGTTTATGCTGCATGTTAATGCAGTCTTTTTTTTTTTTTTTTTTTTTTTCCCGCATGGGCTGGAGTGCAGTGGCACGATCTCAGCTCACTGCAACCTCTGCCTCCTGGGTTCAAGCGATTCTCGTTCCTCAGCCTCCTGAGTAGCTGCCACTGTAGGCGTGCACTGCCACGCCTGGCTAATTTTTTGTATTTTTAGTAGAGATGGGGTTTCACCATGTTGGCCAGGCTGGTCTCAAACTCCTGACCTCAGGTGATCCGCCCACCTTGGCTTCCCAAAGTGCGGGGTTTACAGGCATGAGCCACCACGCAGTCTTAATATTCAGAATGTGTTTTTGCTGGTATATTAAATAAAAATTGAGGAAAAGGTATTTTTACAAGAATTTTTAAAATGGTGTTCACAGTCACTCAAACCATGTCAGTCCCCTTTTTAAGGTCATATATAAGCACCAGGTGCTGCCAGAATGCTTTTAAAATTGGGCTATTTTCTGATTTACTGTGGAGGACTGGTGATTGTTCAGCACAATGAATGAAATTAAGGGTATCATGAAGGTCTGGAAAGGGAAACAAGGCAGAAGTGTGTGTTTCAAAGATGACAGCAACAGAGCTGTCTGCATCTTGGCCGACATGGATCCTTCACCAGGGAGCTCTGAGCAAGCTGCTGTCATGTGCTTTTCCTCCTTTCAGGTGCCTGGGAGAACAGCAGGCAGCTGTGCATGGTGGGAAGAGCTCCGCCCAGTCAGCCGAGAGCAGCAGCGTTGCCATGACTCCCACCTACATGGACAGCCCACGAAAGGTAAAGGAAGCCGCGGTAGCAGGGAGCTGTCCTGTACTCTCAGAGACTCAGTGTGGAGGGTAAAACAGATCGCCCTTCGGCTCCAGGATTGCATGTGCTGAGGCTTTGAATGAATTCTACCCTGAACCCTTTAAAGGTTCTATTACTGTTACTATTTTTATATAGGAACTTTCTTGTTCACAGTTGTAAGGAAGCTAACTTCTAGTTAAATCTGGATATAAAACAGTCAGTCATGCTTGTAATCCCAGCACTTTGGGAGGCCAAGGCTGGAGGATCACTTGAGCCCAGGAGTTTGAGACCAGCATACACAACATAAAGAGACCCCATTTCTTAAAAAAATTAAAAATAAAATTCACTAGATGTGGTGGCATGTACCTGTAGTCTCAGCTACTCAGAAGGCTGAGGTGAGGGGATCCCTAGAGGCCAGGAGGTTGAGGTTGAAGTGAGCCATGATCACACCACTGCGCTCCAGCCTGGGTGACGCAGTGAGACCCTGCCTCAAAAAAGTAAAATACAACAGTTAAGCTAAACCTCTTTGGTTCAATGCCCAAGATCTGGCCTGAGCTTTGTATTTGGCCATCTGGTTTTCCTTCACCCTCATCTTTAGCTTTCCCAGAGGGGAATAGAAAGCTACTGAAGTAGCTTCCACCAGAGCTCGCTCTTCTTTGATAGTGAAATTCCCATCAGTTTTCTCAGACTGCTGTGAAATACAGTCAAATGGGAGCATCCTGGGGTGGGGGGAAAATACAGAAAACCTGAGACTTTAGGCCTCTATCAGGAACAAGTACGGTAGAGGAGCCAAAAACTCCATGGGTCTTTTAAGACCAATAAACTTGGCTCTGTCGGCTCCTTCTGGGAAATTCAGACTCTGAGATCATTCTGTTGTGATAGGACAAGTTGACTGTACTTACCACTCTCTTGTCCCTATCACTGGGAGATGAAGGAGATTCAATACATATATGTTATTTTTCAAAATTGTGGTCAAATGATATATCTGTGTTTATTTTACCTCCGTATCATGAAAATTTCCCATGTCATTAAATGTTTTACAAAAGCATGATTTTTAAAAATAATTATATACTTTTTTCTTTCCCTTTTTTTCCCCTAAGCAACCCCAAAGAAAAAAATAGCTATATATCATTTTATCATGTGAATATGACTTAATTTATAACTTCTTGTGGTTAAAATTGTAGATGGTGATTTTTAAATGATTTTTGGTATTTTTCTATAAACTTTAAAAATTATTCTACAGTATACCACAGTTATAATGTTGCAGTGAATATGCTTGCAATAATCATTTGACCACACCACTGATTAACTCCTTAGCATAAATACTATAATTACACTACATGGGTAGAGGGATTAAAATCTGAGAAAAAGTATCAGCCAAGGCCGTGGGCAACTTGTAAACCAAACGTTGGCAAACCTAAATACATATTTTAGACTTTGTGGCCAAGAGGCAAAACAAAGCTATTGTGTAAGTATAGTATTTCTATAACCATTTAAAATTGTAAAAACCGTTCCTTTTTTTTTTGTTTTTTTTAAATATATAAATATATATATATATATATATATATATATATATATTTTTTTTTTTTTTTTTTTTTGAGACAGGATCTCGCTCTGTCGCCCAGGCTGGAGTGCAGTGGCGCGATCTCGGCTCACTGCAAGCTCTGCCTCCCGGGTTCACGCCATTCTCCTGCCTCAGCCTCCCGAGTAGCTGGAACTACAGGTGCCTGCCACCACGCCCGGCTAATTTTTTATATTTTTTAGTAGAAATGAGGTTTCATTCTGTTAGCCAGGATGGTCTCGATCTCCTGACCTCGTGATCCTCCCTCCTCAGCCTCCCAAAGTGCTGGGATTACAGGCGTGAGCCACCATGCCCAGCCGTAAAAATCATTCTTAGCTCACTGGCTGTAAAAATATCAGAGGGCTGGCCAGATTTGGCCTGCAAGCTGTAGTTTAACAACCCCTGCTCTAGGGAGTGACTTTAGGTACCAAGGATAGCCTGTGTGTAAGGAATGATCTGCTGACCATGAGTCTTTTCACCTGAACTCCTTCACATGTACATAAACCTCAACACCATCAGCACCTCTGCTTCTATATGTTCTGGCAGTTAGAAGGGACACAGTGGAACAATGAGATACAAATTACCCTGTGTGCTGTCCACCAGGTTTTGCCTCTACTCACTGCCATCTTTGAGGGTCAGAAACAGTGCTGAGGACATGACTGAAAAGCAGAGAAATTATAGTCGCAAATATATTAGATTGCTGTTTAGAACCCTCTCCTGATCGTCCGGGTGAACACTAAAATCCACATGCATGAGCCATCATCAGTAGGGCTGGAAGTAAACTCCTGAATAGTCAAGGGGAAACAAAATGCTATGAGATGGCCAAAGCAAAGAGCCCTGCTGACATGCTCAGAAATGTCCAACCGTTTCCCCAAGGAACACTTCATGTTAAAATGCGTTGGGGGTACCTGCGTCAGCATCTCCACAGCCACAAGTTTCCAAGGTTTCGTATTTGAGTTTGCAGTCACTTACAGGAAGTGGCAGCAGTATCAATAAAACGGGCACCCAAATATTTCAGTTATTCTACCTTTGGAATTGAGGAAAAGTTCCAGAAAAGCAGAGAACTTGAGATGTGTCAAGTGCCATTCCTGAATTTCTATGATAACCAGACATAAAAAGTGAAAAGATTCCAAAAGGAAAGAGGGTACTACTTAAGAATGATGGAAAAAGTCCTCCGTGTCATTTTTGTTTCACAGACATGGCAGCTTGAATTCCACAAGGGTAGGGTAGGGAGGGAATGACAGCTTTAGAAAGCCCCTCACAAGGTGAGTGCTTGTGTATCTGACATTATACATGTCTTAGCTTGCTGATGATTTTGTTACACAACCAGTGGAGGAGAAGGTATGGCTGCTTCTGTATCCCCTATTTGCTAAAAAAACTAAGCAAGAACTTATCCTGCCTTGAATCCTCTCCTCCCATCTGGCTGCCATGTTTAGTAACAGGCAGAAAAAACCTCCTGGCTCAATGTATCTCTCCAAGAGGGCGACTGGTCACCCAGCCAGGTGGGAAGCCAGGATGTTGCCACCAAAGCCCTTACCCTGCAGCCCCACCAAGCTGCTCTGCGGCCTTTTCATCTTCCTTGGCATAGGTCTGAAGGAATTTCAGAGCTATGTGGGAGGGTGAGAGCATCCAAGCCACACTCTGATGAGACCTGAGAGAGCTTGGACACACCTTCCAACCTGGGTGCTTTCTCCCACACAGATGGGATATTCTGCCCAGGAAGGTGTGAGTTTCTGCTAATGCTTTGCATTTGGATATTGTCTTTCTGGGTGGAGCTCTCTCTCTCTCTCTCTCTTTTTTTTAAATTTTCCCCATCCTCTTCATATGTCCTTGTTTCTCTCCTTCCCTCCTTGTTTTTGTTTTTATTTTTTGTTTTTCATACCTGTCTCCTTCCCCTGATGGTTAACCACTGGTACACATTCCGTTTCTTCGCTTCCTTGCAACTGCTGCTGCTGCTTCCTCCTCCTCTGACTTCAGGACGGGGCCTTCTTTATGGAGTTTGTCCGCAGCCCACGCACAGCATCGTCCGCCTTCTACCCTCAGGTTAGTCCAACTCCAGGGCTTCACATGCCTGTCCCACTGGCAAACACCATGAGCTGGCCTTCTGTTAGGCTCTGAACACATGGAATTGGGCTGCAACTAAGTTTGGGGGGCAGTTGAACTTGAATTTGGTCTCAGAATTGTACATTCCCTTCCATGTTGTTTGTGGCAGCGAAGGGGGGGATGGAAGAGATTAATGTAGAAGGACATATGATTGTACCAGTGATGACTCAAGTGTTTCTCATCACTGTCTGTTTCACATAGTTGCCACTGATTCTCTGCCACTTTGCAGCATCTTCACTTTTAGGTTTTATGAGCAACATGAAATATAGTTAGTTAAGGGCTGAACACTTATTTTTTCCCCTCCCAATGCAGCAACCAGATAAATTTATAACAGTGTGGCAGGAAGTGGTGAAAAAACACAGCAAATATTTATTAATAGGCATGTGCTACTTCATAGGCCGAAGGTGTAGCTCACCTAGCTTCTGGATGTCACTTAAATTATTTGTCAGTTAAAAAATTTGGACGAGCTGGGCGCGGTGGCTCATGCCTGTAATCCCAGCACTTTGGGAGGCCGAGGCAGGCGGATCACCTGAGGTCAGGAGTTCGAGACCAGCCTCAACATGGAGAAACCCCGTCTCTACTAAAAATACAAAAAATTAGCCAGGCGTGGTGGTGCATGCCTGTAATCCCAGCTACTCGGGAGGCTGAGGCAGGAGAATTGCTTGAACCTGGGAGGTGGAGGTTGCAGTGAGCGGAGATCTTGCCGTTGCACTCTAGCCTGGGCAACAAGAGCGAAACTCCGTCTCAAAAAAATAAATAAAAATAAAAATAAAAATAAAAAAGATTTGGACGAGGCCAGGCACAGTGGCTCACACCTGTAATCCTAGCACTTTGGGAGGCCAAGACAGGCGGATCACTTGAGATCAGGAGTTTGAGACCAGCTGGGCCAACATGGCGAAACCCCATCTCTACTAAAATTACAAAAAGTAGTCGGGCATGGTGGCACATGCCGGTAATCCCAGCTACTCAAGAGGCTGAGGCAGGAGAATCACTTGAACCCAGGAGGCAGAGGTTGCAGTGAGCCAGAATTGCGCCACTGCACTCCAGCCTGGTGACAGAGCCAGAGTCCGTCTCAAAAAAAATAATAATAATAATAAAATAGAATTTTTTTAAATGAGAAAAGAAAAAGTTGTTAGCTGGTTAGTGGATATACAGCTAGTGAGTGACTGAGCTCTTATATCATTCTGCCCACTGCACTGGGAGGGTAAGGGTTTAGTTAACGTTGGAACAGGTCAGAGGTACCATGCCTTCTGTGTAGGTCTTCAGATATCCCCACCTGCCTCTTCCCAGTCAGCTGTGTAACCATAGGCAAATCCCTGTAAGGACCTTTGAGTCCTAATCTAAGCATCTCTAAAATCTGAGTGTGGGTAGCGCACTGTGTTTTTAGTTTAAAACAAACATTGGCTGATCCTTTTCACCTTTTACTTTCTTTTTTTTAGAGGTAGTATCTTGCTCTGTTGTCCAGACTGGAGTCCAGCCTCAGCCTCCCAAGTAGCTGGGAGTATAGGTATGAACCACCATACCCAGTTAATTTTTTATTTTTTTAGAGGTAGGGTCTTGCTATGTTGTCCAGGCTGGTCAACTCCGGGTGTCAAGTGATTCTCCTGCCTTGGCCTCCCAAAGTACTGGGATTACAGGCGTGAGCCACTGTGTCTGGCCATTAACCTTTTACTTTGTGGTTTTTTGTTTTTGTTTTGAGACAGAGTTTTACTCCAGCTGCCCAGGCTGGAGTGCAGTGGTGCAGTGTCAGCTCACTGCCACCTCCACCTCAAAGGTTCAAGCATTTCTCCTGCCTCAGCCTCCCCAGTGGCTAGGATTACAGGTGTGCACCACCATGTCCGGCTAACTTTTGTATTATTAGTAGAGAAGGGGTTTCACCATGTTGGCCAGGCTGGTCTTGAACTCCTGACCTCAGGTAATATGCCCACCTTGGCCTCCAAAAGTGCTAGGATTACAGGCGTGAGCCGTTGTGCCCGGCCACCTTTTACATTCTTATAGGAGACTGTTATGGAAAGTTTTAGATTTAGGAGAGGCACACAAATAAGGATTATATTACCCACCAGGTGTTTTGTTGAAAAGGCGGGAAGTGAGGTGGGAAGATCACTTGAGCCCAGGAGAATAAGACTAGCCTGGACAATGTCGTAAAACCCTGTCTCTAATTTTTTTTTAATGTATACATTAAAAAAAATTAGGAGGCCAAGGCAGATGGATCACTTGAGGTCAGGAGTTCAAGACCAGCCTGGTCAATATGGTGAAACCCCATCTCTAATAAAAATACAAAAATTAGACTGGGATGGTGGTGTGCGCCTGTAGTCCCAGTTACTCGGAGGGTGAGGGAGGAGAATTGCTTGAACCTAGGAAGCAGAGGTTGCAGTGAGCCGAGATCATGCCACTGCACTCCAGCCTGGGCAACAGAGTGAGACTCCATCTGAAAAAAAAAAAAAATTATATCAGAAGTAGTAAGAGCTCTCTATACATACACAAAATTAAATTGTACTTTATGTTTATTTATTATTTGCTGTGCTAAAATACATAACATAAAACTTGCTTTGTGTATTTTCTGATGTGCAGCATAGAATGGAGGAGGGAGGCCAATGGAGTCAGATGGATGCTTTTTTTTTTTTTTTTTTGAGACGGAATTTCACTCTTGTTGCCCAGGCTGGAGTGCAATGGCGCAATCCCTGCTCACTGCAACCTCAGGCTCCCGGGTTCAAGTGATTGTCCTGCCCCAGCCTCCCGAGTAGTTGGGATTACAGGCATGCACCACCATGCCCAGCTAATTTTTTGTGTTTTTAGTAGAAATGGGGTTTCACCATGTTAGGCTGCTCTCGAACTCCTAACCTCAGGTGATCCACCTGCCTCAGCCTCCCAAAGTGCTGGGATTACAGGCAGGAGCCACCACCACACCTGGCTCAGATGGCTGCTTTCAAATCTTGACCTCTGTGCAATGTCAGGGAGCTGTGTTAGGCACATGAATTAACCTTCTGAACCTGTTTCTTCATTAAAATATATATATATAATATATATATTTGTTTATTTACTGTGTGTCTTTATTTGTAAAAGGAAACAAAAAATAATTTCTTTGTAGGGTTGTTCTGAGGATTAGAAATAATATCCATTTCTCAGTCGTGCATGGTGGCTCACGCCTATAATCCCAGCAGTTTGGGAGGCCAAAGTACTGGGATCTCACTTTTTTTTGAGATGGAGTCTTGCTCTGTTGCCCAGGCTCAAATGCAGTGGTGCAATCAGCCCACTGTAACCTCTGCCTCCTGGGTTCAAGTGATTCTTCTGCCTCAGCCTCCCAGGTAGCTAGGACTACAGGCATGTGCCACCACAGCCAGGTAATTTTTTTGTATTTTTAGTAGAGATGGGATTTCACCATGCTGGCCAGGCTGGTCTCCAACTCCTGACCTCAAGTGATCCACCCGCCTTGGCCTCCCAAAGTGCTGAAAGTGCTGGGATTATAGAAGTGAGCCATTGCGCTTGGCCTAATTTGTAGTTTTAGTAGAGACGGGGTTTTGCCATGTTGGCCATGCTGGTCTCAAACTCCTGACCTCAGGTGATCCACCCGCCTCGGCCTCCCAAAGTGCTGGGATTTCAGGCATGAGCCACCACACCCAGCTGTATTTTTTTTTATCTTATTGTGTGTCTGTTTATTAGTAGCCTCACCTTTTTTGGAATTATGTAAGATATAAAAATATAAGTAACGCCAGGCACAGCAGCCCACACATGTAATCCCAGCACTTTGAGAGGTGGAGGCAGGAAGATCCCTATTAGTCCAGGAGTTTGAAATCAGCCTGGGCAACACAGTGAGACCTTGTCTTTACAAAAAATAAAAATAAATTAGCTGGGTGTCGTGGTGCATGCCTGCGGTCACAGTTATTTGAGAGACTGAAGAGGGAGGAGTGCTTGAGTCCGGGAGGTTGAGGTGGGGGCGGTGACCGTGATTGTGCTACTGTACTCCAGCCCGGGCGACAGAGCAAGACCTGTCTCAAAAAATATATATATATTATATATATTATATATATTATATATTATATATTATATAAAATATATATTATATATTATATATAATATATTATATATTTAATATAATATATAATATATTATATATAATATAATATATAATATATATTATATATTTTATATGTTATATATTATATATATTATATATTATATATATATAAAAAACACCATTTGGAGCGAGGGGTTAGGATAGACACATAGAGGAAGGAGGCTGCCTCTATGACAAAATTCAGATCAATTGAGATAGGAAATTCCAAGCACCTGCTGGGTGTAGGGCTGTGCCAAGTGTTGTGGGAAGTAACAGGGATGAATAAAATCCTTTATGAATATTAATGCCTGTCTTTGCTCACCCCTAGATGGCAAGCTTCATGAGGGCAGAGAGAAGGTTTTAATTTGGGATAATATTCCCCTTCCCTAATCTTAACCTTGGAGAACATCTGAGCTGTGGGTCTGCAAGTTATTCCCAAGCTTTCCCTCTCTGCAAGGCATATGGGATTCTGTCGTGGATCCCTTTGCAATGCCTCTGTCTGCCTGGCAGGAGCTGAATGACTGGAAAGCAGAAACCCACTTAGCCCATTTGTCTCTGGGTAAGACAAAGCAGAGTGTCAACTCTACCAGCGTCCAGGCACAGTGGAGAGCTGGGCTGGCAGATCCAGCTGTTTCCTTGTAGCTGATGACCCACCAGCATGAGAAAGTGGGGCTGTGACAAGCCCACGAGGTGGAAGGTAGAAGACCCATGGGGGGCACCTGTGGTGGGTGGTGCTAATCTCAGAGGCATCTCTAACAGGGCTCCCTCCCTTACTTTCTCCTGTAGCTTGGGAGTGCCAGAAAGTGGGGGGAAATTGGGGATTGGTGCTGCTGCTGATAGGTTTGGTGTTTTTTTTTTTAATCAAACGCCAGACTTGGATTTTGCCATTTTTTTCAATTAATGTCTTCTTTCTATTCTAGGATCCAATCTTGGGTACCACATTGCCTGGCTTCCCAGTCTCTTCTAATCTGTGACTGTTTCTCAAGCTTTCCTTATATTTTTCTTTCTTTTTTGAGACAGAGTCTCGCTCTGTCGCCACGCTGGAGTGCAGTGACGCGATCTCAGCTCACTGCAACCTCCGCCTCCCGAGTTCAAGTGATTCTCCTGCCTCAGCCTCCCAAGTAGCTGGGATTATTACAGGCACACGCTGCCATGCCCAGCTAATCTTTGTATTTTTAGTAGAGACAGGGTTTCACCATGTTGGCCAGGATGGTCTCCATCTCCTGACCTTGTGATCCGCCCACCTCAGCCTCCCAAAGTGCTGGGATTACAGGCGTGAGCCACCACGCCCGGCCCTTTCCTTACTTTTTAAAATGACCTTCACAGCCTTGAGGAGTCCTTGCCAAGTGTCCTGTAGAATGTCCCCAAATCTGGGTTTGTCCGAGGTTTTTTTTCATGGTTAGACTGGAGTTACAGATACTCAAAAAGAATACCCCAGAGGGGAATTGCCTTTCTCATCACATCACATCAGTAAGTAACTGAGATCCACACAACATCACTGGCAATGATAACCTTCATCACTCCTTCATCACTTGGTTAATGTCATATTTGTTAGCCATCTCTACTATGAAGTTACTATTTTTTCCTTTTTTATACTCCATTTTTTGGAGGCACATCACTAAGTCTAGCCCACTCTAAAGCGGAGAGGGGAGTATCTACATATGTTCAATGGAGTCCTTTTTTTGGACAAGGTTCATAAGATTCTTAAGATGAAAGGCATCTCCCTCTACTTGGCTCTTTGCCAGGCATCTACATGCGACATCTGCCATTCTGTCCATCCCACCTGCCATTTGTCTTTGTTCACCACTGATCTTATTCCAAAAAGTTATTTCATGTGGATCATGGAAGTAAATGCAACCCCTAAAATAAAAACATGACTAGATGGGGGAAATTCAGGTAAAGAAAAAAAATTAGACAGGATGTAATATAAGGCCTTGTAAAGTAGATAGAATTTTGTGCCAAATTCAGCTCTGAACCTCCTGGTAGCCAAAGAAAAGTGGGAAACCTCTGTTCCAAGACTCATAGTGGTTATAAAATAAAGACAACCAGATTCCTTGGGAGAAGCATACCTTTTCCTGGTATTGAGATCTAAACAAAATGCCTTTTCTGTGCAGCCTCTTAAAAGATAGACATTGTGTGATACATAGATAGAGCAGAGGTCGGGAAACTATGGGGCAGATCTGGTCTACCATCAGCTTTTGTAAATAAAGTTTTATTGTAATAGAGCCACGCCCATTCATTTACATATTGCCTATGGCTGCTTTCTCACTTTCTTATTCAAAGTTGAGTAGTTGTGACAGAGACCATATGGCCCACAAAGCCTGAAATATTTACTATCTGGTCTCTTGCAAAAAATGTTTCCCAATTCCTGATCTAGAGGACAACTCCTTAACCACCTGCTACCCCGGCTCCCACCAAAATAGGACTGCAGGACTAATGTGCATTTCTGGTAATGGCCTTCAGGTTAGGCTGGTAGAGCAATTCTTGTTATGGTACACATGAGAGAACCCCACTACAGGGGCCTAGAAGGCAATGCCTAAGAGCCACTCTTATATGCATAAGAGCTGGGTCTAGTCCCCTTTAGTTAGCTTATTCTCATTTAAATTTACGGCATGGTCTCATTTAAATGGTAAACCTTACTGATTAGAGGCAGGTGGTAATTGGTAATTGCAAGCTGTCTCTTGCTGCATTTCTCTGTGTATTTATGGTGCCAGCAAAACCTGTGTGGTCCTTTTTATTATTTTTTTTTTTAATAAATCATTGAGCCTGCTGTAGAACAGCAAAATGGTTCTACGAGAACCAGGAGGAACTTTACCCCCCAAGGGACATTTGGTAATATCTGGAGTTATTTTTATTTGTCATAATTGGGGGTTGGGGCTGATAGTATTACTGGCATGAAGTGGGTAGAAGCCAGGGATGCTTCTGAACATCCAACAATGCACAGGAGAGCCTGTTATCTGACCCCAGAGGGCAATAGTGCTGAGACTGAGAAACCTTGTTTTATTTTCTTCATTTTATTTTATTTGTTTTTTGAGACAGGGTCTCTCTTTGTCGTCCAGGCTGGAGTGCAGTGGCAGGACCCCAGCTCATAGCAACCTCTGCTTCCCGGGCTGAAGCAGTCTTCTCACTTCATTCTCCCACGTAGCTGGGACTACAGGCGTGTGCCACCATGCCTGGCTAATTTTTGCATTTTTTGTAGAAATGGGGTTTCACCGTGTTGCCTAGGCTGGCCTCGAACTCCTGGACTCAAGTGATCCACTCGCCTTTGCCTCCTAAAGTGCCAAGATTACAGGCATGAGCCGCCGCACCCAGCTGAGAAGGCTTGTTTTAGAAAGCAATTTTTGCTAACAAAATATCTGATAGAAAGATCCCTTCTGGAATTACCTAAAAACCTCAAGTTAGGAGGTTCTAAGAGCCTTACACTTTTCCAGAATTGCTCTGAAAGGCTTAGTCATTCTCTTCATATACTTGCTCTGGGTATAATCTTTGATGCATGCTGCTGGGCTTCCAGGTGAACAGGTTATAATCCTGCCTCCAGGACCCTTAAAGGAGATATAACAACATTACAGGCTGGTCACAGTGGTTCACGCCTGTAATCCCAGCACTTTGGGAGGCTGAGGCGGAAGGATCAGTTGAACCTAGGAGTTTAAGATCAGCCGAGGCAACATAGCTAGACTCTGTCTCTACACACAAAAAAGAGCCAGGTGTGGTGGTGCACGCCTGTAGTCCCAGTTACTTGGAAGGCTGAGAAAGGAGGATTGCTTGAGCCCAAGAGTTTAAGGTTACAGTGAGATATGATGGCACCATTGCACTCCAGCCTGAGCGAAAGAGGGCAACCCTATCTCTGGAAAAAAAAAAAAAAAAAAAGATACAGCACCATTACATGAGGCACAGCTCGGCAGCTACCAGAAGCTCATAGAGGTCCAGAGTAGAGAGGGAGATGGATCTCCTTGGGGCCTGGGGCGGACTGAATCGGAACAGTTTGCTAAGGGAGCAGCGTTTAAAATGGCCCTAAAGGCTGATGGGATTAGCCAGGTGTGGTGGCTCCCACCTGTAATCCCAGCTACTTGAGAGTCTGAGGCAGGAGAACCCACTGGAACCCAGGAGGCAGAGGTTGCAGTGAGCTGAGATCATGCCACTGCACTCCAGCCTGGGTGACAGAGCAAGAGTCTGTCTTTAAAAAAAAAAAAAAAAAAAAAAAAAAAAAAAAAAAAGACTGATAGGTTTTTAGCAGTAGTTGTGGAGAAGAGCACCCCAGGGCGATAATGGGGCACATAGACAGGATTTACACACACACGGTGTCATTTGGCTGGAAACATACACATGGGTGAATTAAGTAGGCAGTGTGGTGAGATCTCAGGTCAAGCCAATGTTGTGCAGGACCCTTGATGTCCTGTGAATCGGTTTTCATTGTGGTGGTTCATGGGGAAACTTGAAAGTTTTCAGAGTAACAGAATGATGGGATTGGAACTGTTCTTGACAGACAATGCAAATGGAGCTGGCTCACAGGGAGGGTTTTTGAGGGAGAGGCTGCAATCAAGGGCCAGTTAGAAGAATGTTACAGCCCTCCCTGGCCAGAGGAAGTACAGGCATGATTTAGAGATGCATGTGAATCTGCAGAGGGCAGGCCGTGGGACTAGGCATGTCTTTAGATGCAAAGCTGGAGAAGAGAGCAATCAGATGGCTCCGAGAGTTGAACCTGAGCAACTGAAAGGTAGAAGAAAGGAGGTTTGGGGTGGGAAAGGGTGAGTCACGGTGGGCAGAGGATGTACATTGTGATGTTCACCTATTTGTCTCTGAATGTGGTCTTTCAGTCCTGCTGTCCTCATAAGGAGTGATTCTGACTTCTCCACTCTTTCTATGGAGATTTTTCTTTAGTGTAAATCGTGTGGTTTGAGGCAGGTGCTGAAGCGATTTCTTTGGTCCTGGGGGTTTACTGTGAAGAGTGGCCTCTCATCTGCCCTGGTTGGAGGGTGAGAGTTCCCAGCTGCTCTGATAGAAGGCAGTGCACACAAGACTGGATAGAGTCTCTAGACAACTTTAGCTCTGCCACTAGGGACCAAGGGGAAGTGGGAATGAGCAGAATGGAAAGGATTGCATTAATTTTTGTTTATTTTTTGTGAATGCTTATTGAGTGAATAAGCCAGTACAGCTTATTTACTGTGTTTTCCTGTCGGTTATTTTTGGATTCAAGTATTCATTTTTAAATCTCCTGCAGGTATCTGTGGACCAAACAGCCACTCCTATGTTGGACGGCACCAGTTTGGGCATATGCACAGGCCAATCCGTGGACAGAGGCAACAGCCAGACCTTTGGGAACTCCCAGAACATAGGAGAACAGGGCTACTCCTCCACAAACTCCAGTGACAGCAGGTGAGATTCAGAGTGGCCAAACTCATGTTCCTGGGGAGTGGGGACAGTCTGATCTCAAAGGCTGCAGAGGCTGAAGTCCAAAGCTCTGCGCCGAGTTCTTACTCTGCCACAAGTCACATGGGACCCTGGGCAAGTTAGTCCTTAACCACATCTGTATGATGGGACTAATGATCTGTTTCCTGCCATCCTCACAGGATAGCTAAGAGGTTCCCACAGAGACGTAGGAAAGTGTCAAGCACCACACAAGAGTACAGGGCTTCTGGAAGGGGACCCTGTCCAGTCCGTCTTGTTCACTGTGGTGCCTGTGGCACGATGCCTTGCACGTCATAGCATGCTGTCAGTAAGGAAAAGAACAAACAGTGGATGAATCACTAACTGTGGCCAAACATGACTGTTCTTCTATTCCTTAGTATCCGGAGGAAAAGGAAGCTGCGTGTACTTCATTTGCTCGAGCAAGTGCACCAGCTTTTAATACTGTTGTCAATTCTGAGAAACCTTTTTATTTTCTTCCCAGCTGTGTTTGCTTTATAATAATTATGCCCCAGTCTTTTCTTATTGTCTCACTGTATTGACGAAGCAGTCCTTGGCAAAATGATCTAAGAGACTTAACTTTTATACCCCTGTCCCTGAGAGCAGAAAGTTCTCTGGGGCTGCTCACCTGGCTGGCCTCTGTCAAGAGTCACTCCATTTCCCTTATGTCATAAATTCTGTGCTGGTTTAATCTGTGTCTCATCTACTGCAGCCTGTTCATTCTGGCCAGTAGAGGTGATGGTCATTTCAGAAGCAGGAGCAGGTCTGAACTTCTCTGCTCCCTGCCTTCACTCATGCCCATATACCCATCAAGCCTACCTGGCTTTTTGGCTGTAGGTGTGGAGGAGATTGGAGAGGCTGCCCAATGCATAGAAAAAATCTGCTTCCTCATTGCTTACAAGGGTAGAACAGTAGGTTTTCTTCTGCTTTCAGAAGAAATGAGGAATCAGGGATATTTAGGCTGGAGGTGAAAAGACCAAAAATGACATGGCAGGTAGAATCAGGACCAATGACTGAAAAATACAGCAAACAGATTCTATTTCATGATGAAGAACTTAACTAGTAGTGGGTCCTGCTGCATGGAAATGGGCTGCACTTAGAGGAGCCGAGTTCTTTGCCATTGAAGATGTTCACACAGATAGGACAGCCTCTTGCCCAGACTTGTGGTCTCAGCAGAGACTCAGGCATTAGAAGGAAGTTCATTTCAAGGGTCTTTGAAAACTTTTTCTAACCCTGAAATTTTGAAATGCTTCCAGTGATTTCTGGACCCTCTGAATAGTCATGAAGAGTAGTCTGGGACTGAGGAAAGGGAGAAGTTCAAAGAACTTGAGGAGCTGCTGGATAAGCCCCACAGCTGGCCCAGTTTGGTATAGTGGGTGGCCACTCAGCTGTTGAGTATTAAGCACGTTTTAAGGGACCATCACACCTTTGAGCAAGAATGTGGGCAGCAGGTGGTGAAAAGGGCTTTGGAGAGAGACTGACCTGGATTCAGATCCACATCCTGGTACTTCCTGGCTCTTTGACCTTCAGCAGTTCCTTTAGTCAGTTTCAAAGGGTTGGCGGTTAATTATTTTAGTATCGTTTACCACTTTGGGCTTCCTGTGTGTCAGCCCTGTACATGTGCTCAGCATTGTATAAACATTTGCCTCACATCAGCCCTCAAAGACAGGAATAGCATTAACCCCATTTTTCACATGGGGGAGCTGAGGCCAAGAAAAGCTATATAGCAGGTTAGTGATGATACTGGGATTCCGTTCCCCATGCTCTTACGGTGTTACCTAGTACTCTGGTCAGGATTCAATGAAGCTGCCTGTGAAAGGCTCTTGGGGCAAACCCAGAGCGGTCCAGGGGGTTTCTTGGAAGTGGTTGGGCCTTGGGCCTGAGGAATATTATTAGAAGGAGAGATGCTTACTAAGGGCAAGTTTGGACACAAAAGTACTTTGAATTCTAAATGTGGACATTTTATTTTTTATTTTATTTTATTTATTTATTTGAGACAGAGTCTCACTCTGTCGCCTAGGCTGGAGTGCAGTGAGTGGCACGACCTCAGCTCACTGCACCCTCCACCTCCCAGTTTCAAGCGATTCTCCTGTCTCAGCCTCCCAAGTAGCCGGGACAACAGGCGCACGTCACCATGCCTGGCTAATTTTTGTATTTTTAGTAGAGATGGGATTTCACTATGTTGGCCAGGCTGGTCTTGACCTCCTGACCTCAAATGATCCACCTGCCTCAGCTCCCCAGAGTGCTGGGATTACAGACGTGAGCCACCAAACCCGGCCCTAAATGTGTACATTTTAAAATAGGAAACCCCCTATGAGATAACCCCCTGATATAGCTGTTTGGAATTTACTAAAATGCCTTTAGTGTCAACATTGTCCCGGTTTCTGGCTCCATAAGAAGTGGAGACTGTTCCTAATATTCGTGCTCTTGACTGCATACATGCCATCTTGCTTAGCACTGACCTGACACCTTGTGTTACAGCTCTCAGCAACTGGTGGCAAGCTCCTTGACCTCATCCTCCACCCTGACAGAGATCCTGGAAGCCATGAAGCACCCCTCGTAAGTGGCTCATCACAGTGTAGGGTTGGAAGGTTCCCAGAGGCCTGTGCCACAGCCATGTTCAGGCAGTGTGGTTTGGTAGATTCATACATGACTCTACTTCTCACCAGTTTTGAGACCTTGGGCAAGTCACTTGACCTCTCTGAGCCTCTGTTTCCTTGTTTGGAAGATGGGATTGATTTGTTTTTTTTTTTTTGAGGCAGAGTCTCACTCTGTCACCCAGGCTAGAGTGCAGTGGCGCCATCTTGGCTCACCCAACCTCCGCCTCAAGATGGGATTTTTTTAAAGGGGATTTTTTAAAAAGTAGTTAAGCCACAGGGTTGATGTAAAGATTAAATGAAATAATTATGTGAGGTAGCTAGTATAATGCCTGACAAGTATAGGTATTCTCTGATTGTGAGTTCCCATCTTTTCCTCTCTCCCCCTTCTCCTTTTCCCCCTGTAGCAACTTCTTTTTTTTTTGAGACAGAGCCTCACTCTGTCGCCCAGGCTGGAGGACAGTGGCGCGATCTCGGCTTACTGCAACCTCCATCTCCCAGGTTCAAGTGATTCTCCCACCTCAGCCTCCTGACTAGCTGGGATTACAGGCACCCGCCACCACGCCCAGCTAATTTTTGTATTTTTAGTAGAGACGGGGTTTCGCCATGTTGGCCATGCTGGTCTCAAACTCCTGACCTCAGGTAATCCACCCGCCTCAGCCTCCCAAAGTGCTGGGATTACAGGCGTGAGCGACTGCGCCCGGCCCCCTGTAACAGTTTCTTTTGTCCTCTCATGGGTATTTCTCTGAGTCTAGGAATAGCATAGGGACATTGCTATATGGTATTAAATGCTCTAGTGGGAGTCCCTTCTTTTTCATCTTTCCTTCCACTTGTTGCCACGGGGCACACACATCCCCTGCTCCCCGCTCACCGCGTTGGAACCCAGGACAGGAGTCCAGCTGCTCTCTGAACAGAAGGGCCTCTCACCGTACTGCTTCATCAGCGCGGAGGTGGTGCACTGGCTGGTGAACCACGTGGAGGGGATCCAGACACAGGCGATGGCCATCGACATCATGCAGGTGAGACAGCAAGAGGGGCCCATAGAGCTGTTTGCTTAGGTCCCAAAAAATCAGGGCCTGCCTTAGAAGCCATCACCCTTTCCAGTAATGAGATCTGCAGGTTGGGGTGAGGATTTTTTTTAATAAGTGGGAGGCCTTTCTGGAATTGATGAAAGAACAAGTCTTGCTTTGAAATACACTGTATCTTGACTTAAAAACCATGCAGAATTTATTGTCTGAACTGAAATGTTTTGGACAGAATCTGTGCACTTACAAACTTCAGAAAAATCTCTATGATTTTGGGGAGAATGCCCTCCCTCTGATCTCAAGCCCCCAGTTTCCCCTGGCCAATGCATGCTTATTCAAGACTCAATGCTGGATTCAAGGCTCTGACCCAGGGGCCTTCTGTCACCTTGTACTTACTCTGTCAGAGCTCTTAGCACAACGGAATGAAGATCTATCTTTCTCTTATTTGTCTCCTGCCTCAACCAGCTCCTTGAGGGCAGGATCACCTTTTATTTTCCATTTTTGTATCACCAGTGCCAGGCATGTTGCTTGGCACCTGGTAGGCACTTAGCACCATGCTTGCTGGATTTAATTACACTGCTCAGAACTGGAACTCTGGAATATGGCAGAACTGGAACAACAAGGAAATGGGAAACAGCCAGTTGACTGAGCCAGTTCATGCCATCCTGTCTATACGGAGGCCCCAACTGGAAGTCAGTACTGTTTCCTCACCAGCTGAGTTGTCATCATGGAAATGTTAAAATCAATAACTGATCGGAATAAGCATGTGCTTCTCAGTTCTCACTCTGAGGGTCTTGATGTGCTGTTTTGCATAGCCTTTGCCGTATACACTCTCGTCTCCCTGAGAATACGATTTCCTTATTCAAATAATGAAATGCTACTACAGCAGTTAAAATGAATGAGCTGAAGGTACATGTATCAACATGGATAAATGTCGGAAGCATGATGTGGACTGGAAAACCAACTTACAAAATGATATAATATTATGCCCTTTATTTAAAAACTTAAAATCCCAAAAGAATACCTTATATTCTCTATCATACGTGTTTATATAATAAAATTATTTAAGAATAATATTACACTAAACCATTTATTTCTGGGGAGAGAGGAAGAGTAATGGGAGTGGGAGAGTCTATGGAGTTTTTTTTTTAATAAAAATATCTGAAATCAGTATAGAGAAATGTCAAATTTGTGAAAGTGGAATAAGTGGCATATGTGGATTTTTTTTTTTTTTTTTTTTTTTGAGACAGAGTCTCGCTTTGTCGCCTAGGCTGGAGTGCAGTAGTGCTAATCCCAGCTCATTGCAACCTCCACCTCCTAGGTTCAAGTGATTCTCCTGCTTCAGCCTCCCGAGTAGCTGGGATTACAGGCACGCACCACCACACCAGCTAATGTTTGTATTTTTGGTAGAGACGGGATTTCACCATGTTGGTCAGACTGGTCTTGAATTCCTGGCCTCAAGTGATCCACCCAACTCAGCCTCCCAAAGTGCTGGATTTACAGGCGTGAGCCACTGCTCCCGACCATCTGAATTTCTTTATGCCCTTCTGCATGTTTGAAATATTTGGTGATGATATGAGTTTACATTTTAAAATATAATTTATATCAAGTACAACATGTCTAATCTGGGGGTGGAGGGTAGGGTCTCCTCAGTGCTCCTGTCACTCCCTTGTCTCCAGAGCATGACTGAGGGCTGCCCCTTCAAGATGCCTCTCTGCAGGAATTTCAGAGTTTCAATGTCTCTCCTAGAAAATGCTGGAAGAGCAGCTCATCACACACGCATCTGGCGAAGCCTGGCGGACCTTCATCTACGGCTTCTATTTCTACAAGATAGTAACGGACAAAGAGCCCGACCGAGGTCAGAGCCGAGGCGAATGCGGTTGCCCACAGGGGCAAGTGTTTTTCCTGGTGACTTGCTCTTTCACATGATGGTGCTTCCTGAGCTGCATGTGTGACTTTGTATTATAAGTTGACAGATCTGTCAACTTCCTTGAGCCTTTGTACTTAATTTAAGCATAGCCAGAGTGACAAGGGTTTCTTAAGCTACAGTGTGTTCTTGGTGAGAACAGTGTGAGTGAAAGATAAAGCTAAAAGAGGCCAAGGGACCTGGTGTGAGGAAATTCCCACACATCAGTTTTTGGTAGCTGTTTTTAATTAAAGCGCCCCACCCCCCTTGCCCACCCAGCCCAAGTGGTTCTGATTATATTATCATGGGCTCCAGTCTGTGATTTATAGCACTTTTCACTTGCTAGATCTCCAGTTCAGACTCCATTTCTAACTCCAGGAAGACTATCAAGTCCTAGCAAGTTTTCCAAGTAATATTTTAAGTATCTGTGGGGTTTTTTTTCTTTTGTTTGGTTTTTTAAATAGTGAGAAAAAGTAACTCCCCAGAGGGAAAACTTTTTTAGCGTGGTCAGAGCTGACTCGCATAACTGGAGGCACCCCAGATTCAGACCAGCATCTTGCCGGGCGTGGTGGCTCGTGCCTGTAATCCCAGCACTTTGGGAGGCCGAGGCTGGCAGATCACTTGACGTCAAGAGCACAAGACCAACATTGGGAAACCCTGTCTCTACTAAAAATACAAAATTAGCGGGGTGTGGTGGTGCATGTATGTAATCCCAGCTACTTGGGAGGCTGAGGCAGGAGAATCGCTTGAATCCAGGAGGCGGAGGTTGTAGTGAGCCGAGATTGTGTTGCTGCACTGCAGCCTGGTTGACAGAGTGAAACTCCGTCTCAAAAACAACAGCTGGCTGGGCACTGTGGCTCACACCTATAATCCTAGCACTTTGGGAGGCCGAAGCAGGTGGATTGCCTGAGCTCAGGAGTTCGAGACCAGCCTGGGCAACATGATGAAACCCCGCCTCTACTAAAATACAAAAAAATTAGCCGGGCGTGGCGGCAGGCACCTGTAATCCCAGCTACTCGGGAGGCTGAGACAGGAGAATTGCTTGAACCCGGGAGGCAGAGGTTGCAGTGAGCCGAGATCGCGCCACTGTACTCTAGCCTGGGCTACAGAGTGAGACTCCATCTCAAAAAAAAAAAAACAAAACAAAAAAAACAACAGGCCGGGCGCAGTGGCTCACACTTGTAATCCCAACACTTTGGGAGGCCAAGGCTGGCATATCACGAGGTCAGGAGTTGGAGACTAGCCTGGCCAACACAGTGAAACCCCATCTCTACTAAAAATACAAAAAATAGCTGAGCGTGGTGGTGGCCACCTGTAATCCCAGCTACTCAGGAGGCTGAGGCAGGAGAATTGCTTGAACCCGGGAGGTGGAGGTTGCAGTGAGCTGAGATCGTGCCACTGCACTCCAGTCTGGCAACGGAGCGAGACTCCGTTTCAAAAAAAAAACAAAAAACAGCAACAACAGAAAACCAGACCAGCATCTCCAGTACACCTATAGCAAAAGGGACCTTACCTGTTGTGGAAGTGACTGCTATCCTGCAGACAAATGGCTTCTCTGCCTCTGGGTTTAAGGAATCAAACGTGGCCGGGGTGCGGTGGCTCACGCCTGTAATCTCAGCACTTTGGGAGGCCGAGGCAGGTGGATCACGAGGTCAAGAGATCGAGACCATCCTGGTCAACATGGTGAAACCCAATGTCTACTAAAAAATACAAAAATTAGCTGGGCGTGGTGGCGCACGCCTGTAGTCCCAGCTACTTGGGAGGCTGAGGCAGGAGAATTGCTTGAACCCGGGAGGTGGAGGTTGCAGTGAGCCAAGATCATGCCACTGCACTCCAGCTTCGTGACAGAGCGAGACTCCATCTCAAAAAAAAAAAAAAAAAAGAATCTTACATGAGGTGAAGCAGCTGGTGCCACTCCCCGTGTTCTCTTGCCCAAGAATATGGCAGAAGTGGACGTGTGTGGGATTTTTTTGTATATCCATTGGCACTTTTCCCTTTAAATTATACATTTGACCAGTAGATACCTATCTTACCTTCATGTTCAAAACATACAGGTTACTGTTATATATTCTGAAATTTGAGGTATGAAACTGATCATAAGGTCAAGTGTGGTGCTGACTCATGCCTATAATTCCAGCGCCTTGGAAGGCTGAGGTATGAGGATCTCTTGAGGCCAGGAGTTTAAGATCAGCCTGGGCAAGAAACATAGCGAAACCCCATCTCTACAGGAAAAAAAAAAAATTGGCCGGGTGTGGTTGTACATGCTGGTCTTCACAGCTACTCAAGAAGCTGAAATGGGAGGATTGCTTGAGCCCAGGAGGTTGAGGCTGTAGTGAGCCATGATTGTACCACTGCACTGAAGACTTGGCAAAGCAGTGCAGACCCTGTCTCTAAGAGAAAAAAAGAAATAAACTGAGCATAAAATATTTTTTAGGGCCGGGTACGGTGACACACGCCTGTAATGAACAGCTCAGTGCATTTAGTACATCCACAGTGTTGTACAACTATCACGTCCATTTAGTTCCTGACCATTTTCATCACCCTGAAATGAAACCCCATCCCCTTGAGCAGTCACCTTCCAACTCTTCCTCCCACCCCCGGCAACCAATAATCTGCTTTCTTTCTCAAAGATTTGCCTATTCGCTACATTTCACATAAATGGAACCATACAGTATGTGGCCTGGTGGGTCTGGCTTCTTTTACTTAGCGTGTTTTTAAGGTTTGTCAAGTTGTAGCATGCATCATTAAGAAAATAAGCATTTGTGTTGAGTACTCCTTCTCTCCCCTCCACTTTTCCCAGTGGCCATGCAGCAGCCCGCCACCACCTGGCACACAGCAGGAGTGGACGACTTCGCCAGCTTCCAGCGCAAGTGGTTTGAGGTGGCCTTTGTGGCAGAAGAGCTCGTACACTCTGAGATTCCTGCCTTTCTCCTGCCCTGGCTGCCCAGCCGGCCAGCCTCCTATGCAAGTAGGCACAGCTCCTTTAGCCGAAGTTTTGGAGGACGGAGCCAGGCGGCAGCACTCTTAGGTACATGCTCAACCCAGACAAGGTCTGGGGGTGTGCCAGTGGGTGGCTGTGGGAAAGTAGTGGCCAGCCAAGGGAACGATGCCACATGAACCAGGATTAGAGTCGCTGAGGCCGTCACACCGGCCACTGTGTCTGTCGGCACTGTTGGCTCCCTTGCTGACTTCCACTTGCCGAGTGGTTCTATGACTGTCCCAACCAACAGACAGTATTTAGCACCTCTCAAATCAGAACATAGTGCCAGACCTGCTCGGATAGGAGAGAAGAAATATGTGGCCAATTTTCCCGAGGGTTCTGTAGGATATAGGAGGTGTGAGATAGTGCTCACTGCACCAGCTAGTTCCTGCCGGAGGCCTTCCCTACAACCATAGCATCCTATGATCTCAGAAGAGGAAGGAACCTAAAAGGTCATCCATTCCAGACACTCATGCAGAGCAAAAGTCTCTCTCTCTCCCGTTTTCCTTTTCTTCCCAAATGTGCTTATCATATTGAAGGATGTAAACTCAAACACTTCCCTCCTTTCCACCATTCCTGCAGCTCTAAGATGGGGGTGAACACCTGCTTATTGAAAGGCAATGACCTCTGATAGGAAATGGGGAACTCTGCCCTAGAGGACCTGACTGATGGATTGAAATGTGAACATCTTTAGAAAATACCTGCTCTGGGCAAAGACCATGGGATTTATCTTAAGGGCAAGTTGGAGGATCCTGAAAGCCCTCTGAAAGGAAGAAAGCAAATAGAACATAGACCAAACTCCAGGGAAATTCCATGTTCTGCTTTGTTTGCCTGTAAACGCCCAGCTAATTGGAATCCTTTACTAGCTGGTAAAACGGAGATGTTAATCGTCACCAAAGTTTCTAGATCCAGGCTGGGCACGGTGGCCCACGCCTGTAATCCCAGCACTTTGGGAGGCTGAGGTGGGTGGATCACTTGAGGTCAGGAGTTCAAGACCAGCCTGACCAACATAGTGAAACCCTCTCTATATTAAAAATACAAAATTAGGTGGCTCATGCCTGTAATCCCAGCACTTTGGGAGGCCGAGGCAGGCAGATCACAAGGTCAAGAGATCGAGACCATCCTGGCTAACACTGAAACCTCATCTCTACTAAAAATACAAAAAATTAGCCAGGCGTGACAGTGTGTACCAGGTACTCGGGAGGCTGAGGCAGGAGAATAGCGTGAACCTGGGCGGCGGAGCCTGCAGTGAGCCAAGATTGCGCCACTGTACTCCAGCCTAGGTGACAGAATGAGACTCCGTCTCAAAAAAAAAAAAAAAAAAGCCAGATGCTGTGGCTCATGCTTGTAGCCCAGCACATTGGGAGGCTGAGTCAGCATTTTGGGTGGATCACCTGAGGTCAAGAGCCTGGGCAACATGGTGAAATTCTGTCTCTACCAAAATTAGTCAGCTGTGGTGGCAGACGCCTGTAATCCCAGCTACTCCAGAGGCCGAGGCAGGAGAATTGCTTGAACCTGGGAGATGGAGGTTGCAGTGAGCTGAGATCGCCCCATTGTACTCTAGAGCGAGACTCCGTCTCTCAAAAAAAAAAAAAAAAAGTTTTCAGATCCTCAGATTCACTTGGATCTGGGTGTGGCTTACTCCAGCATTGCCTAGTGCTGTGTGTGAGAAGTGAAGGGGTGGGGAAGATAGGGCAGAACCTTGAGCAGCTCCTCCTCCTTTCCCTTAGGCAGTCATGACTTGCTCTTCTCCCTTTATTGCATTTCTGTCTACTTCCTTAACGTTTTTTTGGGATTAAAGAAGCCGTATACCCCTGTTACGCTGGGGTGCTCACTTCCAGCAACCTAAACCACGTAGAGCACTACCAGGGCTTGAGACCTAAGGCCTTTGAATAGCAAGCAGCGACCTTGTGATTTTATGTCATGGGAGGACCTATTAGAAATAGCAAATAAGGCCAGGCGTGTGGCTCATGCATGTAATCCCAGCACTTTGGGAGGCTGAGGCAGGAGGGTCACTTGAGGTCAGGAGTTTGAGACCAGCCTGGCCAACATGATGAAACCCCATCTCTACTAAAAATACAAAAATTACCTGGGTGTGGTGGCAAGTACCTGCAATCCCAGCTACTCAGGAGGCTGAGGCAGGAGAATCACTTGAATCTGAGAGGCAGAGGTTGCGGTGAGCCTAGATGGTACCACTGCACTCCAGCCTGGGCGACTCCATCTCAAAAGTGATGGAGTGAGACTCCATCTGAAAAAAAAAAAAAAGAATAGCAAAGAAAAGGGCAGGTACCTACCCTGATGTCAGTTGGAAGCAGAAGCCAATAGTCCAGCAACAAAGTTGGAGTGGGGAAAACCTGTTACAAATATAACAAACACAAGAACTTGATAAGTACAGTGTTAATCATTCACTTATAGCACTAGATTGCATACGAGAAGCTTCTCAAGAAGCAACTTTACACCATTTTTCTCATGAAATCAAGTTTATTTTTAGTAGCCAAGTTTTAAAGTCTACTTTTTCCTCATAGGTAAAAATTAAGAATTTCCATCTCTGGGGAACAAGAAACTAAGCCTGAAAGCTAGTTAGGTGCTTTCAGGTATGTACCAAAGAGAGCTGAAAAGTCAACTTCCCACTCCCCTCAGGGTTACTTTCTGAGAAAAAGACACAATGCATTACAATAAGTAAATATTGGATCATGCATGGTGACAATTTATGTGAGAGCTGAAGAAAGCAAAAAGATTTCTTCCTTTCAAATAAATTTCAAATATTCAAATAAATGCCACAAATCCAAGTGACACCTCCTTGTAGTGAGAGGCCCTCGAACCAGTACATAGAGCGTATTTACTCCACTGATTTCTTGCAAGTGTGTTTACAGATCTCTTGGTAAGACCCCAGATTAGAAGCAGAAAATTGGGGGCAGTTAATGGCAGCAAGTGTATAACACATTTTAGCAAAATGTTTTGCAAAATAAATCTATTAAATTTTGGTCTTTTAAGGTGGGAAGTAACTATCATTTGTTCGTTCTTTCTCTTTTTTTTCTTTCTGTGTTCCTTCTCTTCTTTCTCCTCTTCTATTCTCTTCTCTTCTTTTTAAAAATAGAGACAGGGTCTCCCTATGTTGCCCAGGCTGTTCTCAAACTACTGGGTGCAAGGAATCTTCCTGCCTCAGCCTCCCAAAGTGCTAGGATTACAGGTGGGAGCCATTACACCCGGCCTGTTCTTCTTTTCTTGAAAGTGTTCAACAAAAGGAATTCTAATGTGAATCTTCTCCAGTAGATCATACAAAACTCAAGAGCAGGATTTCTCAACTTCAGCACTACTGACATTTTGGGCCAGATCATTCTTTCTTGTGGGGAAGTGTTCTGTGCACTGGAGGATGTCGAGCAGCATCCCTGCCGTCTACCCAGTAGCACTCCCAGCCCCACCCAGTGTGATAAAATGTCCCCTGGGGTTGGTAAAATTACCCCAAGTTGTGAACCGCTGTCTTAGGGGGAATTGAAGGATTCCAATCAGGAGCCAAGATTAGAGCAAAACCTGAGAGGCTTTGAAGCCCATCAGTAACTTCCCTAAGCAGCTGTCAAGTTGATGCGTGATAAGGGCGTGCTTTCAGAGCTTTGGGGTAGAATGAATGGTCAGAGCTGGAGCTGAGATGTTAGAGGGAAGCACCGTCCTCCGCTCTGCTCTGCTCTGGCCCCTGGGCTCCTCTTGTGCTTTCGCTGGTGCCAGCGGTGGTTGCTTCAGTCTTGCCTGCTGTGGTGCAGTGGTAATAACAACATTAATGCCATGATTTGTAGAAAATTGACGTGTCAGGTCCTGTACAGAGCAGAAAATCTTCTCATTAATCTTTACGTCAGTCTCCTGATGGGTACTACAATTTGTGCTTTAGAGTTTAGGAAACTGTGAGGCTCAGAGAGGCGAAGTAATTTGCCCAAGGCTCTGCAGCCACTAAGTGCTAGAGCTGGAGTTTATTCTCAGGACTGCCTGGCCCTGAAGCCTGAACTCCAAGCATACTGCATTTCAGCCCAAGGAGACAAAAGTCAAAGCCTGTCAGGACTTTGGATGATTTGCACAATAGCCCAGTTCCAGGAGTGGCTTCTGCCCTCAGTGATGAGGGACACTCAGGTCCCAGGCCCTTGCTACAGAACCACAGCTCTCTGGGTGTGTCCTTTCTTCTCCTCTATGCCATCCCTGCTGGTCTTCCCAATGCACTCCCTCCAGTCCTGGCTTCAACAGTTCTTTGACCCCCACCAGGACCTGTAACCAATTGATCTTGCTATCATTCTCCCTCTGCCACCTCACATCTCACTTTATGTAATCATAGCTTTGAGCCGCCAAACCTCATTACACAGCTTTGAGCCCCGCTCCCCACCCTCATCATCAGCATCTTGTGTCACTGTGAAAACTGAAGCGGTCAGAAGAAAACTCCCACCTGCCATCTGCCCTCGCCCAGTAGCTGTGTCTGTCCCCACTCCTGTGCCTCCCCCTGATGCAGCATCTCCACCTGCACACAAGACCCCAGCCCTGGCAGTACTCAGTGTAGCACTTTGGCAGTCATCCCCTCTCCCTGAATTCTCCCTCTCTGCTAAAGCATCCCTGTCAATCTGTGACAGGCACAGACTCTCTCCTGCTGGCAAAGCAAAACTCAAATCGGGTTTCTGTCCATTCCCTCTGCTGGAACAGCCTTCCAAATGCAGGGAGCCCAGGTTGTTTAGCCTGGCGGCCAGTCCTCAGTCCTGGTCCTCCTTGCCCTGCAACAGCATTTGTCAAATGATCTCTGACTCCTCCTTTAAACCCTTTACCTTGCTTGGCTCTCGAGACACTGCTCCCTTGGCTCTCCTTCATTTTAAAATCAGTTTCCTTTGCTGGTTTCTCTTCAGCAACCTAATCTTTTAATATTATAGCATACGGGTCTCAGCCTGCCCTCATCTCCATACCCTAATGTGTGTCATCAGTCCAGTGGCCTTTATTACCCCAAGATCTGGTCACTGCCAAATTTCTATCTCCATCCCAGACCATGTCTCCAATTTGAGACTCATCCCTCCAGCTACCTACTTGACATGGTCACTTAGAGGACTGGATGTACAGTGTTCAGAACCAGCCAGCCCTGCTGTTTCCCCGCAACACCTTCGTCTTGCCTTCTCGTTCTAGTCACTTAGGTAGAAAAACTCAGTTGCCTTCTCATGTCTTTCTTTCCTGCTCTACATCCAACCCATCAGCAAATTCAGTTTTCCTTTTAGTTACGTTCAATATTGATTCAGGATTCACTATTCCTTACTGTCTCCTCTATGATCGTGGTTCAAGCCACCTTCATCTTCTGTCTGCATTGCTGCTGTCATCTCTGCACTGGCCTCCTGGCTTCCTCCCCTGCTCCTTATAAACTGCCTTGCACACAGGAGCCAGAGAGACCTCTTCAAATGGATGTCAGGTCGTGTTCCCCTTCTGGGCAGGATCCTCTTGTAGCTCCCAGCTCACTCGAAACCAAAGCCAGAGTTTTCAGCAGCCCACAGGCCCCCAGGATGTGGTCCCCTCATTCTCTGCCTCGTCCCCTGTCTGCCTCCTATGCACTCTGCTGCACCACGCTGGCTTCCATCTGTGTCTGGTGTCTGAACACGCCACGCACATCTCTGCTTCCAGTGCTTTTCTTACGCCTGGGGCACTGTTCCCCCAAGATGCCCTTGGATCTCCCTCCCTCACTTGATTCAAGTCTCTTGTCCAAAAATCATGTGTGGGCTGGGCGCGGTGGCTCACGCCCGTAATCCTAGCACTTTGGGAGGCCGAGGCAGGCAGATCACGAGGTCAGGAGATCGAGACCATCCTGGCTAACACGGTGAAACCCCGTCTCTACTAAAAATAAAAAAAAAAATTAAAAAAATTAACCAGGCGTGGTGGCGGGCACCTGTAGTCCCAGCTACTCGGGAGGCTGAGGCAGGAGAATGGCGTGAACTCAGGAGGCAGAGCTTGCAGTGAGCAGAGATCGCGCCACTGCACTACAGCCTGGGCAACAGAGCAAGACTCTATCGCCAAAAAAAGAAGAAAAAAAATCATGTGTGAGTGAGCCCTTCCCTGACCCCACACCACACACTTGGGGGACCCTTTTCCTACTTCTTCATCTCCTTTGCTCTTGCCACCACCTGACATTGTGTGTGTGTTTGTACAATTAGTGTGTTCTGAGACAGAGTCTCACTCTGTCACCCAGGCTGGAGTGCAATGGCATGATCTTGGCTCACTGCAACCTCCATCTCCCGGGTTCACTGCAACCTCCGTCTCTGGGGTTCAAGCAGTTCTGCCTCAGCCTCCCAAGTAGCTGGGACTACAGGCACCTGCCACTATGCCCAGCTAATTTTTGTATTTTTAGTAGAGATGGGATTTCACTATGTTGGCCAGGCTGGTCTCGAACTCCTGACCTCAAGTGATCCACCTGTCTGGGCCTCCCAAAATTCTGGGATTACAGGCATGAACCACCTCGCCCAGCCTGTGTTTTTCTACCTCCACAAAAACTTAAGCTGTGTGATGAATTTAGTTTCATTCACTGGCTATCCCCAGCACCTAGAATGGTACTTAATGCATAGTCACCTGCAATAAATATTTGTTGAATGTCTGGAAAAATATGAATGAATATAGTTTGGCAGAATTGGGGAAAATTGAATTTGGAACATTTGCAGTCAGCAAACCTTCTGACACTAAGCAAGTAATTGTCCAGGTATCAGAAAGACAGTAGTTCTGCCGTTTATTCTATTGAAAATGCTACTCTTCTCTGGTCGTCAAGCAACTAAAAGAAAAACAAAGAAAATGCTACCAGCCCAGGAACAGACAAACTGCCTCTCACCTAGGCGTCTGCTTAGTCCCCACCAAGTGAATGGACACGCCATATGTCATGTAGGAATGTGCACAGTCTCAGCCTGTTTGCTGCACTTACTTCTTGGTTAGAGTTATTGCCTGTGGAAAATGCCTCAGGTATTGTCACCTTTGCCTCATTATTTTAGTTTTGGAGGCTCTCTTGACAGGTTGTTGTTTGTTTTTTAATATAAATTTTTTTTATTATACTTTAAGTTCTAGGGTACATGTGCATAACGTGCAGGTTTGTTATGTATGTATACATGTACCATGTTGGTGTGCAGCACCCATTAACTCATCATTTACATTAGGTATATCTCCTTATACTCTCCCTCCCCACTCCCCAACACCATGACAGGCCCTGGTGTCTGATGTTCCCCACCATGTGTCCAAGTGTTCTCATTGTTCAATTCCCACCTATGAGTGAGAACCTGCGGTGGTTGGTTTACTGTCCTTGCGATAGTTTGCTCAGAATGATGGTTTCTAGCTTCATTCATGTCCCTACAAAGGACATGAACTCATCCTTTTTTATGGCTGCGTAGTATTCCATGGTGTATATGTGCCACATTTTCTTAATCCAGCCTATCATTGATGGACATTTGGGTTGGTTCCAAGTCTTTGCTATTGTGAATAGTGCCGCAATGAAAATACGTGTGCATGTGTCTTTATAGCAGCATGATTTATAATCCTTTGGGTATATACCCAGTAATGGGATGGCTGGGTCAAATGCTATTGTTAGTTCTAGATCCTTGAGGAATCGCCACACTGTCTTCCACAATGGTTGAACTAGTTTACAGTCCCACTACCAGTGTAAAAGTGTTCCTATTTCTCCACATCCTCTCCAGCACCTGTTGTTTCCTGACTTTTTAATGATCGCCATTCTAACTGGTGTGAGATGGTATCTCATTGTGGTTTTGATTTGCATTTCTCTGATGGCCAGTGATGATGAGCATTTTTTCATGTGTTTGTTGGTCATAAATGTCTTCTTTTGAGACGTGTCTGTTCATGTCCTTCGCCCACTTTTTGATGGGGTTGTTTGATTTTTTTCTTGTAAATTTGTTTGAGTCCCTTGTAGATTCTGGATATTAGCACTTTGTCAGATGGGTAGATTGTAAAAATTTTCTCCCATTTTGTAGGTTGCCTGTTCACTCTGATGGTAGTTTATTTTGCTGTGCAGAAGCTCTTTAGTTTAATTAGATCCCATTTGTCAATTTTGGCTTTTGTTGCCATTGCTTTTGGTGTTTTAGTCATGAAGTCCTTGCCCATGCCCATGGCCTGAATGGTATTGCCTAGGTTTTCTTCTAGGGTTTTTATGGTTTGGGGTCTAACATTTAAGTCTTTAATCCACCTTGAATTAATTTTTGTATAAGGTATAAGGAAGGGATCTGGTTTCAGCTTTCTACATATGGCTAGCCAGTTTTCCCAGCACCATTTATTAAATATGGAATCCTTTCCCCATTTCTTGTTTTTGTCAGGTTTATCAAAGATCAGATGGTTGTAGATGTGTGGTATTATTTCTGACGGCTCTGTTCTGTTCCATTGGTCTATATCTCTGTTTTGGTACCAGTACCATGCTGTTTTGTTTACTGTAGCCTTGGAGTATAGTTTGAAGTCAGGTAGCGTGATGCCTCCAGCTTTGTTCTTTTGGCTTAGGATTGTCCTGACAATGTGGGCTGTTTTTTGGTTCCATATGAACTTTAAAGCAGTTTTTTCCAATTCTGTGAAGAAAGTCATTGGTAGCTTGATGGGGATGGCATTGAATTTATAAATTACTTTGGGCAGTATGGCCATTTCCACAATATTGATCCTTCCTATCCATGAGCATGGAATGTTCTTCCATTTGTTTGTGTCCTCTTTTATTTCGTTGAGCAGTGGTTTGTAGTTCTCCTTGAAGAGGTCGTTCACATCCCTTGTAAGTTGGATTCCTAGGTATTTTATTCTCTTTGAAGCAATTGTGAATAGGAGTTCACTCATGATTTGGCTCTCTGTTTGTCTGTTATTGGTGTATAAGAATGCTTGTGATTTTTGCACATTCATTTTGTATCCTGAGACTTTGCTGAAGTTGCTTATCAGCTTAAGGAGATTTTGGGCTGAGACGATGGGGTTTTCTAAATATACAATCATGTCATCTGCAAACAGGGACAATTTGACTTCCTCTTTTCCTAATTGAATACCCTTTATTTCTTTCTCTTGCCTGATTGCTCTGGCCAGAACTTCCAACACTATGTTGAATAGGAGTGGTGAGAGAGGGCGTCCCTGTCTTGTGCCAGTTTTCAAAGGGAATGCTTCCAGTTTTTGCCCATTCAGTATGATATTGCCTGTGGGTTTGTCATAAATAGCTCTTATTATTTTGAGATACGTCCCGTCAATACCTAGTTTATTGAGAGTTTTTAGCATGAAGGGCTGTTGAATTTTTTCAGAGGCCTTTTCTGCATCTATTGAGATAATCATGTGGTTTTTGCCTTTGGTTCTGTTTATATGATAGATTACGTTTATTGATTTGCGTATGTTGAACCAGCCTTGCATCCCAGGGATGAAGCCAACTTAATCATGGTTGATAAGCTTTTTGATGTACTGCTGGATTCGGTTTGCCAGTATTTTATTGAGGATTTTTACATCAATTTTCATCAGGGATGTTGGTCTAAAATTCTCTTTTTTTGTTGTGTCTCTGCCAAGCTTTGGTATCAGAATGATGTTGGCCTCATATAATGAATTAGGGAGGATTCCCTTTTTTTCTTTTGATTGGAATAGTTTCAGAAGGAATGGTACCAGCTCCTCTTTGTATCTCTGATAGAATTCAGCTGTGAATCCGTCTGGTTCTGGACTTTTTTTGGTTGGTAGGCTATTAATTATTGCCTCAATTTCAGAACCTGTTATTGGTCTATTCAGGGATTCAGCTTCTTCCTGGTTTAGTCTTGGGAGGGTGTATGTGTCCAGAAATGTATCCATTTCTTCTAGATTTTCTGGTTTATTTGCGTAGAGGTGTTTATAGTATTCTCTGATAGTAGTTTGTATTTCTGTGGGATCAGTGGTGATATCCCCTTTATCATTTTTTATTGTGTCTATTTGATTCTTCTCTCTTTTCTTCTTTATTAGTCTTGCTAGCAGTCTATCAATTTTGTTGATCTTTTCAAAAAACCAGCTCCTGGATTCATTGATTTTTTGAAGGGTTTTTTGTGTGTCTATCTCCTTCAGTTCTGCTCTGATCTTAGTTATTTCTTGCCTTCTGCTAGCTTTTGAATGTGTTTGCTCTTGCCTCTCTAGTTCTTTTGTGATGTTAGGGTGTCAATTTTAGATCTTTCTTGCTTTCTCTTGTGGGCATTTAGTGCTATAAATTTCCCTCTACCCACTGCTTTAAATGTGTCCCGGAGATTCTGGTATGTTGTGTCTTTGTTCTCCTTGGTTTCAAAGAACATCTTTATTTCTGCCTTCATTTTGTTGTGTACCCAGTAGTCATTCAGGACAGGTTGTTCAGTTTCCATGTAGTTGAGCGGTTTTGAGTGAGTTTCTTAATCCTGAGTTCTAATTTGATTGCACTGTGGTCTGAGAGACAGTTTGTTATAATTTCTGTTCTTTTACATTTGCTGAGGAGTGCTTTACTTCCAACTATGTGGTCAATTTTGGAATAAGTGTGATGTGGTGCTGAGAAGAATGTATATTCTGTTGATTTGGGGTGGAGAGTTCTGTAGATGTCTATTAGGTCCGCTTGGTGCAGGGCTGAGTTCAATTCCTGGATATCCTTGTTAACTTTCTGCCTCGTTGATCTGTCTAATGTTGACAGTGGATCGCCTTGCAGTTCAATCTCAGACTGCTGTGCTAGCAATGAGCGAGGCTCCTTGGGTGTGGGACCCTCCAAGCCAGGCGCCGGATATAATCTCCTGGTGTGCCATTTGCTAAGGCCATTGGAAAAGCGCAGTATTAGGGTGAGAATGTCCCAATTTTCCAGGTTCCGTCTGTCACAGCTTCCCTTTGCTAGGAAGGGGAATTTCCTGACCCCTTGTGCTTCCCAGGTGAGGTGATGCCCCGCCCTTCTCTGTGGGCTGCACCCACTGTCTGACAAGCCCCAGTGAGATGAACCCGGTACCTCAGTTGGAAATGCAGAAATCACCTGTCTTCTGCGTCGCTCACACTGGGAGCTGCAGACTGGAACTGTTCCTATTCAGCCATCTTGGAACCTCTAATCAGAAACCTACTTTTCAAATAGGTTGTTTTTTTTTTTTAAGAGACAGGGGGCCGGGCGCGGTGGCTCATGCCTGTAATCCCAGCACTTTGGAAGGCTGAGGCGGGTGGATCACAAGGTCAGAAGATTGAGACCGTTCTGGCTAACACAGTGAAACCCCATCTCTACTAAAAATACAAAAAATTACCCGGGCATGGTGGCGGGCACCTGTAGTCCCAGCTACTCGGGAGGTTGAGGCAGGAGAATGGCATGAACCTGGGAGGCAGAGCTTGCAGTGAGCCGAGATTGCACCACTGCACTCCAGCCTGGGCAACAGAGCGAGACTCCATCTCAAAAAAAAAAAAAGACAGGGTTTGCCAGGCACAGTGGCTCACACGTGTAATCCCAACACTTTGGGAGGCCAAGGCGGGTGGATCACAAGGTCAGGAGATCGAGACCATCCTGGCTAACACAGTGAAACCCCGTCTCTACTAAAAATACAAAAAATTAGCCAGCATGGTGGCGGGCACCTGTAGTCCCAGCTACTCGGGAGGTTGAGGCAGGAGGATGGTGTGAACCTGGGAGGCAGAGCTTGCAGTGAGCCGTGATTGCGCCACTGCACTCCCACCTGGGCAACAGAGCGAGACTCCATCTCAAAAAAAAAAAAAAAAAGAGACAGGGTTGGCTAGGCACAGTGGCTCACGCCTGTAATCCCAACACTTTGGGAGGCCAAGGCGAGTGGATCACGAGGTCAGGAGTTCGAGACCAGCCTGACCAACATGGTGAAACCCCGTCTCTACTAAAAATGCAAAAATTAGCTGGGCGTGGTGGCGGACACGCCCCAGCTACTCAGGAGGCTGAGGCAGGAGAATCTCTTGAATCGAGAAGCGGAGGTTGCAGTGAGCCAAGATCACTCCATTGCACTCCAGCCTGGGTGACAGAGCGAGACTCCCTCTCAAAAAAAAAAAAAAAAAAAGAGAGAGAGAGACAGGGTCTTACTCTGTTGCCCAGGCTCACCACTCACACCTAGCTTACTACAACCTCAAACTCCTGGGCTCAAGCAGTCTTTCCGCCTGAGCCTCCCAAGTAGCTGGGACTGCAGGTGCACAACATCATGCCCGGCTAGTTTTTTTGTTGGTTTTGTAGAGACAGTCTCTCTCTGTGTTGCCCAGGCTGGTCATGAACTCCTCGGCTCAAGCAATCCTCCCACTTGGCCTCCAAAAGTGCTGGGACTAAGGCATGAGCTGATTCCCTCTCTTGACAGTTTCTATAGGAATATCCTCGTTTCTAAAGCCTTCTCCTTCTGCAGGCTGGTAAAACCCTCTCTTGACTTCTAGTCTTCAGCTCAAGCTGAAATTCAGATCATCTCAGTTTAGCTTTGATAATTGTTAGTGCTTAAAGGAAAGCAGTCATGTAAAGGGATTACAGCCATGAGCCACCACACCCGGGTCTTTGTGTTTTTGACACAGAGTCTTGCTCTGTTGCCCAGGCTGGAGTGTGGTGGCATGATCCTAGCTTGCTGCAGCGTCAGCCTCCTGGGTTCAAGTGACCTTCCTGCCTCAGCCTCCCAAGTGGCTGGGAACACAGGCATGTGCCAGCATGCCTGGTTAATTTTTTGATATTTTCTGGAGACAGGGTCTTTGTTGCCCAGGCTGGTCTTGAACTCCTGGGCTTAAGCAATCCTCCCACCTTGGCCTCCCAAAGTGCTAAGATCACAGGCGTGAGCCACTGTGCTCGGCCCCAGCCTTTTCTTGATGGCCCACTGGATTTTGGGATCAGAAGGGAATTTAGAGCACCTCTGTCCAAACCCTGACACTTGAATATTTTCTGCAGCACTCCTGATAAGTGGGGAGCAAGCTTCTCTTTGAAAACCCCCCTCAACATGGCACTCACTACCAAGACTGCTTGTTCTGTACCTGGGCACCTCTGATTGTTACGTAGAGTATCACTCCCCTACCTGGGGTTGCATTTTTCTCCTCTGCTGACACTGTCCCCTTCCCCAGGTTACTGATAACCCCCTAGCTATGACCTGGGTGAAGGATGCTCAGCCTATTCCTCCTCTGGGCTTGCATATATTTATTGGTCTTGTGTGAATAAGTTGGTTCTCATGGAACTCACATAATGATTCAATGAACTTACCGAAAGCTGAACTCAGCTGGGCTCATATCTTTATCAACATCATAATCCTGCTTGAAACATATGTACTGCCAAATCTAACCCCAAAGTACAGGGCCAGTAGTATCTTCAGCCTGTAACCACTTGGTTGAACAGCGTACTTCCTGGCCTAGGCCAGCATGTTCTGAACTTAACATGCCAGATGGGAGAGAAGAGATGCATGAGGCCACTGCTGGTATTTATTGAGTATCCTTGTCTTTGTGACACAGACTTTTCACTTGGGAAGAAACACACGCTGTCTAAGACCAGAGGGCAAAACTGCTTTTTTTTTTTTTTTTTTTAGACAGAGTCTCGCTCTGTTGCCCAGGCTGGAGTGCAGTGGCACAATCTCGGCTCACTGCAAGCTCCGCCTCCCAGGTTCATGCCATTCTCCTGCCTCAGCCTCCCAAGTAGCTGGGACTACA
This sequence comes from Pongo abelii, assembly GCF_028885655.2. NCBI lineage: Eukaryota > Metazoa > Chordata > Mammalia > Primates > Hominidae > Pongo > Pongo abelii. The sequence goes on from NC_085929.1 coordinate 38,330,281, forward strand.
GGCGCCCACCACCATGCCCGGCTAATTTTTGTATTTTTAGTAGAGACATGGTTTCACCTTGTTAGCCAGGATGGTCTCGATCTCCTGACCTCATGATCCACCTGCCTCGGCCTCCCAAAGTGTTGGGATTACGGGCGTGAGCCGCTGCACCCGGCCAAAACTTCTTTTGATTTTGGCTAAGTTAAGGTTATTCTGGCAGTATCAGGAATCCAGAACGTGAAGCAGAGACAGAATCTAGTTTTGATGAGCCTTTTAGCATTGGAATGACCAAGTTCTTTAGCCTTAAATGTCACAGACAGCCAAGCAGTGTCCACGGGTGGCACAGACAGGCCTCAGATTGAACATTGGTGAACTCATGGCCTAAATTGGGAGAAAAGACCAGCAGGAACAGAAGGAAAAGAGGAGAGTTACAAGTTAGGTGGCTGGAGAAGGCAAGAGAGGAGGTCCACACTCCTTTCTCATCCATGCTTCACCTGATTCTCATCCGGTCTCTATGAACCAGCTGGGCTGGCACGTCTCAGTTTGTAGTTCAGGAACTAAATCAGGAGAGGTGAAGCAATGCTCTCTGAGACATGTGGTTACCAAATGGCAGAGCTTAGATCTTCCAACTCCAAATCAAGAACTTTTCCCATTTGCATGTGCTAGGTTTTTGTTTGTTTTTCCATTCATGAGATAGTTATTAAAATAATACATTTGGGGGAAAAAAATCAATACAATGTAGACATCACTACTGAAAACCATATATCATCATACAAAAAGGGATTTTGGCCAGGCGTGGTGGCTCATTATTATCCCAGGACTTTCAGGGGCAGAGGTGGGCAGATCAATTAAGGCCAGGAGTTCGAGACAAGCCTGGCCAACATAGGGAAACCCCAACTCTATTAAAATACAAAAATTAGCTGGGCGTGGTGACGTGCACCTGTAGGCCCAGCTACTTGGGAGGCTGAGACACAAGAATCTCCTGAACCTGGGAGGCCCAGGTTGCAGTGAGCTGAGATCACGCCACTGCACTCCAGCCTGGGCAACAGAGCGAGACTCTGTCTCAGAAAACATATTTTTTAAATTTTTATTTTATTTTGAGAAGGAGTTTCACTCTTGTTGCCCAGGCTAGAGTGCAATGGTGCGATCTTGGCTCACTGCAACCTTTGCCTCCCAGGTTCAAGTGATTGTCCTGCCTCAGCCTCCCGAGTAGCTGGGATTACAGGCATGCACCACCACGCCTGGCTAATTTTTTGTATTTTTATTAGAGACGGGGTTTCTCCATGTTGGTCTTGAACTCCTGACCTCAGGTGATCCGCCTGCCTTGGCCTCCCAAAGTGCTGGGATTACAGGCGTGAGCCACCATGCCTGGCTAAAAAATGAATTTTATTTTGGGAATCATTTTCTAATTTATGGCAGATATTACTTTCAAAAATAATACCACAGAACAACACAATCTAGGTCAATCTTAAAGACTGACAGGCTGAGCAAGGAATGATTTTATTTTTTGTAGGAGCTCCTTCTTTAAACTGTCAAGTATTAGGGCTCTGCCTTTTGTAGTGATTTCAGCCACCAAGTCATCGACAGTAACATGTTCTAGTCCTTTCTCTTTAATTACCTCTTAATGCAAAAGCAAAAAACATATCACTTAAAATCATTATCTTTACATTATCTTTATTAACTCATCCTTTCAGCCACATTCAATTAATTTAGCTCAGCAGCTTTTTCAGGCGTTCTCTTTCTCCGGTTTCTGTCAACTTTTGGTTAAGCCCTGCTCTCATATTCATCTTGCTAACCACACTTCCTGGACTTAGTCTTTTGAGAGAATGGTGAGTGGTACATCTGGCAGCTGAATGCCAGTTTGCCTGAATGCCATTAGTGACCTAGCTGGAGCTCTCCTGCCTTACAACAGAAGCTCATTAAAATTGCTGACTCAAGAGCTGTTTATCCTTGTCAGTGAGAAAAACCCACTCAGGGGTTCTATCTGCAGAACCCAGAACTAAACTGACCACTTCAGCTGAAGAAAACTGTTGAATTCATGGGGGTAAGGGAGAAAGAAGGTCGGATTATAGTTTATAGAAACCCTAGGTCTGGGGGCACATCTTCTCAGGATCTCTTAAGACTGTGCCTCAGGGAGGAAAAAAACAAACAAAAAGAAACCCTAGGTCTGGCAGTGCCCAGCCAGGCAAAACAGAAGCCTGACCTTTTCTTTGCTTCTGAGCATATTTTAGGGCCTTAGCCTGGTCAGGAACTTGATTGTCTGACATGTCTCTAAAACATCCTATCTTGAGTTGGTAGGATTTCTGAGCAGAAGTCCCAGATAGGATGAGTAAGCTTGGTACTCACCCAGCATCCTTGAACAACATGTCAATGATAGGACAGGGTGTTAAGCTTCATTATAAGGTTTCATTTCTTGAGAAAAGATTGTAGAACTACTGTCTTCTTGGGTTGAAACCTGAAAAGCAAGACTTGTCACTGGTGGTCTGCGCTGTTTGCCCTTTGTGTTTCTTCATAGGTCACTGAAATAAAAAGATCGGGGGTTTAGCCTGGCTGAGGTTCTGATTCCATCATCTTGGCCAAGGCATCTTCCCTCCGTGGCTGCTGTTTCCTCATCTGTAAATGAAGGGGTTGGATTACTTAGGGAGAAGTAAACTATGGCTTAAGCAGCCAAATCTGGCTCACCATTTGTTTGTTTATAATTGACTATTTCTTTTAGAGCAGTTTTCGGTTCATAGCAGAATCTAATAGAAAGTTCCTGTACATCTGGCCGGGCATGGTGGCTCAAGCCTGTAATCCCAGCACCTTGAGAGGCCGAGGCGGGTGGAGCACCGGAGGTCAGGAGTTTGAGACCAGCCTGGCCAACATGGCAAAACCCCGTCTCTACTAAAAGTACAAAAATTAGCCGGGTGTGGTGGCGCATGCCTGTAATCCCAGCTACTTGGGAGACTAAGGCAAGAGAATCACTTGAGCCTGGGAGGCAGAGGTTGCAGTGAGCCAAGATCACGCTACTGCACTCCAGCCTGGGTGACATAGTGAGACTCCATCTCCGAAAAAGAAAGAAAGAAAATTACTATGCATCCTTTGACCTCCACCCCCACGACCTGCTGCCCCCACTATCAACATCCCCAGACGGAGTAGTCCATTTTTTACAAGGTACAATCCGTAAACCTACATTGACATCATTGTCACCCAGAATATCCATGGTTTACATTTTAGGGTTCACTCTTGGTGTTGTATTCTTTTTTTTTTGAGACAGAGTCTCACTCTATCGCCAGGCTGGAGTGCAATGGCACGATCTCGGCTCACTGCAACCTCTGCCTCCCAGGTTCGAGCGATCCTCCTGCCTCAGCCTCCTGAGTAGTTGAGACTACAGGTGTGCGCCACCACGCCCAGCTAATTTTTGTATTTTTAGTAGAGATGGGGTTTCACCATGTTGGCCAGGATGTTCTCGATCTCTTGACCTTGTGATCCGCTCGCATCGGCCTCCCAAAGTGCTGGGATTACACACGTGAGCCACTGTGCCCGCCTGGTGTTGCATATTCTATAGGTTTGGACAAATGTACAGTGACACGTATCTAACATGATATCCTACAGAATAGTTTAACCGCCCTAAAACTCAGTCTGCTTTTATAAAGTTTTATTGGAATACAGCCAGGCACATTCATTATGTAACGTTCGTGGCTGCTTTTGTACAACAATAGCAGAGTTGAGTAGTTGCAACAGAAACCATATGTCTCACAAAATGTAAAATATTTATAATGGGGCCTTTTACGGAAAGTTTTCCAATCTCTAGATGATTTCCAGGAAACTTCTAGAATCTGCAGTTTTCTTTTAGGCAGTTGTATATAGTTTCATATCTGGATACTTAGTTATTTGTTCTTCTTCATCCCACTCCTTTTCTCACTCTCTTGGGACCTCTCCTGTGTGCTGACATAGCTGCCACTGTCCCAGAGCAGAGGACTGTGACCCTGGATGTTGACGTGAACAACCGCACAGACCGGCTGGAGTGGTGCAGCTGTTATTACCATGGCAACTTTTCTCTGAACGCAGCCTTTGAGATCAAGCTGCACTGGATGGCGGTGACTGCAGCAGTACTCTTCGAGATGGTGAGAACCTTCATGCATGTTGTCAGGCCTTTGGCTCACCTCACAGTGGAGCATGGAGATGCTTGATAGAGATTCATGTCACTTTAATTTTTTAGTTCAGGCTCTTATTACCATTCATCGGGACTATTGGAATAACCTTTTTAAAAAATTTAAACATAGTAAAAATTTCAAGCAATCAAAAAGGGTAGAATCAGGGTTTCTTAGCCTTAGCAGTGTTGACATCTGAGGCCAGATAATTCTCTGTGGGGGAGTCCTGCACCTTATGGGAAATTGAGCAACAACCCTAGCCTCTACCCACTAAATGCTAGTAGCACAGCCCCAGGTGTGGTAATCAAAATGTCTCCAGATATTGCCACATGTCCCCAGGAAGGGGGAGTATTGCTCCCTGTTGAGAATCACTGGTTTAGAGTGAAAAGTAAGTCTGTTTCCCACTCTCATTCCCTGGGATCTACATCTGCTTTGTTGAGTAAACTTCCAGAGAGATTCTAAGCATGGACAAAATCACGTTACTTTTTTTTTTCAACAGAGATGGTAGCATTGGATGCATACTACTTACATTGCATTTTTTCTGTCACCTATGTGTTCCATGTCAGTACAAATAAATCTGCCTTGGGATTTTTTTTATTATTATTGTTATTGGGATTTTTGTTTGTTTTTGTTTTGCCTCATTGTTTTTAAGGGCTGGAGAGTTTTCTATTATTTGTTTACACCATAGTTAACCAGTCCCCTGTTAATAGACATCACTGCTTTGAACTCAGTGGTTCTTTACCTGGGCCGATTTTGCCATCTGGGATCATTTGGCAATATCTGAAGACAGAAAGGGGTGGCTGGGCATGGAGGCTCACGCCTTGGGAGGCCGAGGCAAGCAGATCACCCAAGGTCAGGAGTTCAAAACCAGCCTGGCCAACATGGTGAAACCCTGTCTCTACTGAAAATACAAAAATTACCCAGGCATGGTGGTGCACGCCTGTAGTCCCAGCTACTCAGGAAGCTGAGGCAGGGGAATCACTTGAACCTGGGAGATGGAGGTTGTAGTGAGCCGAGATCATGCTACTGCACTCCAGCCTGGGTGACAGAGTGAGACTTCATCTTAAAAAAAAAAGAAAAAAAAAAAGGCCGGGCGCAGTGGCTCACGCCTGTAATCCCAGGCCGAGGCAGGAGGATCACCTAAGGTTGGGGGTTCGAGACCAGCCTGACCAACATGGAGAAACCCCATCTCTACTAAAAATACAAAAAATTAGCCAGGCATGGTGGTGCACTGCCTATAATCCCAGCTACTCGGGAGGCTGAGGCAGGAGAATCACTTGAACCTGGGAGGTGGAGGTTGCAGTGAGCCGAGATCGCACCATTGCACTCCAGCCTGGGCAACAGAGCGAGAATCCAACTCAAAAAAAAAAAAAAAGAAAAGAAAAGAAAGAAAGGGGTGAGGGCAGGGTGGGTGCTACTGGCATCTAGTGGGTAGAGACCAGCAAAGCTGCTCATCATCCTGTAATGCATAGGGCAGCCCCTACAACAAAGAACAACCAGCCCAAGATGTCACAAGGGCCAAGGTTGAGAAGCCCTGTTTTAACTGGTCTTCCTGCCTGTCCTTTCTCCTTCTAGTTCATCCTGGCCTGCATCTGTAATCAGGCCATTCACTGCTCCTACACTAAGAAGCCATACCTGACCATCCCCCATCGCAGTGCTCACTCCTTAGCCAAGTTGTCAGTATCTTCCAGGAGAGCTCCTTAACCATCTTTATAGTCTGCCACTCCTTTTTATACGTTCTCCAATATAGCCAAAAAGAATATTTTTCTGTGGCTTCTACTGAATCTCGCTTCTCTCAACACCAGCCCAGCCATCTCTTCATACAACAGAGAACAGCTGGGAAGTTCAAAAAGAGTTTACTAAAAGCTAGGAGATAAGCAAAGAGAAATGAGTACAGCATGAGCCAGCAGGTTTTTTTTTTTTTTTTGTCCAGAGCTCATAGGCTAAGTTTTGTCCCACAAAACATGGTATCCTGGGAAAGCAATTTTTCCGGGTCTCTGTCTGCCTCCACATGGCATTAACATCTTCAAGGACCCCTCCCTTGGAAAGACTCTCATCTGGGGAACATCCTTAAGGTCCAAATAAAAAAAGACAGCCCGCTGCTCATTCTGCTCAGCTCACAGAGGACACCAGCCCTTCCCCAGCTCACTGATACTAGCATGACCACTTCTTTCAGGTAAAACTAACTCTCTGACCCAGTAGGCATAAGCACTCTCCTTGCTGGCCCTACTAGATAAGCATATCCCAAAACAGCATGACCACAGCATTCATAGACACACACATATAGTTACAGTTGAGCAGGAAAGACAGTGTTCATTTCCTTAGAGGAATTTAGCAACTGTCTCCATAAAGTACACCTTTCACATCTTTTCATGTAAAACCCACTGAAAGCTGCTAATCTCTTTATTATTACTTTATTAAGCTTTTAAAACTTCAGTGTATGTAAGTTAATTATTATTTTAAGGCAATGTCCACATTTGTTAAAAATCAGATTTTATTGGGACAAATACTACATAAAACAAAAAGGTTTTTGACCAAGCCTTAGGAATTATTTCGGTCAAACAGAGATCTTGGCTTTTTGTTGTTATTTTTGCTATGAACGTTCCCTGAGAGAAAAGATAAGGGTGGTACCCTTTAATTTTTTACATAATCATTTGTTTAAGTCAAGCTATGTCCCAACTGTATTTTTTTGGAAATAATACTTGACACAAAAATCATCTGTATGCCGGAGCCACATCAATCAACCTTTTTTTTTTTTTTTTAACATACATCATTTTTATGGTTAAAAAGAGTATCTCAAGATCTAGAAAATTGCCACTGTTCCCTAAGAAAATGTTATTGATGGTAGGTTTATCTTTTTGCCCCAGTAACTTTTGTTCTTATCTTTGGACAGATAGGATTTGGGAGTCTGCCAGAGAGTGGCTCTTACTCTGTCAGGTCAGGGCTTACCATTATCAGAAGCCACCGTGGTCATTTCCCCCCCTCTGTCACATTTCTCTCAGCCAGCCTGAGTGAGTTGTTTTCCTATCTGATACTTTGAACTTATTAAATTCCTGGTAAAGTACAAAATTAGGCTGGGCACAGTGGCTCATGCCTATAATCCTAGCATTTGGGAGGCTGAGGCTAGCGGATCACCTGAGTCAGGAGTTCGAGACCATGCTGGCCAAGTGGCAAAACCCCGTCTCTACTAAAAATACAAAAATTAACTGGATGTGGTAGTGCACGCCTGTAGTCCCAGCTACTCAGGGGTCTCAGGCGGGAGAATTGCTTGAACCTGGGAGGCGGAGGTTGCAGTGAGCTGAGATCTGGCCACTGTACTCCAGCCTGGGCAACAGAGCAAGACTGTCTAAAAAAAAAAGGACAAAATTAGAAGGACTTAACCTCTATCCTGTGACCTTTCTCCAACATCCCCTAGAATGGGAAGGATTTCAACTCTCTGCAGACCGTTCTTTCTAAAAGAAACACCGAAGGTGCAGAAGTTTGGGCCGTAAAGAGGAGCTGTGTGCTTAGCTCACAGTTTTTCTAGTATTTGTCAGGATGTTAAACTGCATTTTTGCCTGTCCAGGACCAATTTGCAGTCAGCAAACATGAATAAATGAGCATGCAAATCAATATGCATGCTGCCTTTCTGGCGGGTTTGCTCCTTGGGAAGTATTTTCTCTTGTTTGAAAGACCTTGGAGATAATATTGTTTGTTTCTGTACTTTCCACCAGGTCCAAGGTTGGCATCGGAAAGCCACCTCCTGTGGCTTCTTGTTGGTCCCAGTTTTGGAGGGGCCTTTTGCACTGCCCAGTTACCTGTATGGTGACCCCCTTCGTGCCCAGCTCTTCATCCCACTCAACATCAGCTGCTTGCTCAAGGAGGGCAGTGAGCACCTGTTTGATAGTAAGAAATACTCCCTTCTGGAGGTTCTGTCTCAACCAGTAAGACCCCGTACCTAACAAGGACACCACTCTGGGTATCCAGTCAACACAGACTAGGGAAAAGGGATAGCCTTCCAACAAGGGCCCAAAAGGATCAAGGTTCTAAAGGATCCTGGTTCTTGACTTAGTGGCTGGATAACTCTGGACAAATCATTTCATGTCTCTGAGTCTCGAATTCCTTATTCCTAAAATGAGAGTGTCTAGAGCTGCCTGGAGCAAAGTGGTGGGTGGGAGAGGGCGCTAAACTCTAAATCACAGGCAGCACTGGTGTTCTCCCACGCTCTCCTTTCATATGCTCCAGCCTAACTGGTTTGGGCTGCAGGGATTTAAACCTCACGGGAGACTTGCATATGCTATTTCGTGCAAAAAGGCCAGGAAAGGGAGGGCATGAAAAGCAAAACAGGAAACAGCATCCTTTTGTGCAAAGCTGTGGCGTGTCAGCCTCTGGAACGGTGCATGTGACTCAAGTCATGCATCTCAGGGAAGACAAAGCAGGATCAGAGGATGATAGCAGGACCCAAATCAGAGCCTTTCCCTCTGGGAAAGGTTTTCAATCAGAAAGAGAGTACCCAGGGTCAGCCTGGACCTGCTGCTCCACCCCAGAGCCCAGAATCCTGAGGGCAGGTTTAGGACAGATCAAAGACGAGCTGAGCTGTACTTGACACAGCATATAGCTTTTTATTACCAAGTGCTCATCGCGGATGCACATATAAATAGCTCCTACAAAGCTTTCGATGAGTTCACAGATGATCTTTTTTAAAACGCAAAGCTAGGGTTGATGCTGATACGTCAGGAACCCTGAGGTTTCTCAGGTATAAAGATTAGAACTGTGAAGGAAATAATGTTTGACGTAAGAGAGATGCTTTCTTCTTGTGCCCTTGTAAGTCTGTGTCGTGATCAGCGGCAGAGAACCGGCCCAAAAGACAAGGAGATCTCCTCAGGTGGATTAGGCCAAGCTAAGTATTCCTGCAGTTTCCAAGTGACAGGCTGCCCTCATGGTGCAAACAGCTTTTCTTCCAAAAGCCCATCCGTGTATTTTTTGTTTACAGTTTGGAAGATTTTTTTTATAGACACAATGTTCTAAGTGATAACTGGGGTCCCAAGCAAGCCCCACAGAGGCCCTACGTGCTGGAGGCTATAGACTGGGACACACAGAGCTTACAAAGCCCCCTTGAAACACACATGTTCTTGTTTAACCTCACAGTGGTGTGGCTGAGAGAGGACCATTTATGCAGTCCTGAAATGCCGGATGATTGTGTTCATATGGGGCAGTTTTAAGCCAAGCAGCTCCTGGTACTATTGTTTTTATTATGTTGAGGGAACAGAGAGATCTTCCCCCGACGCTGTCCAAAGACTCTTTGGGGGTTTTCCACCTTTGCTATAACAGCACAGGATTGCCCACAGGGCTGGTGTTGGAGGACATTTTTGTGCAAGTTGTTTTTCCCTGCCAGTTGTAACTCCGACTTCAAGACCAGCAGCCTCTGTTGGTTGCCATGGTTACAGCTGCAGAAAGGGTCCCAGTTTAGAGGAATAAGGATTTGAGTCTAAAAATCAATTTTCTTGCTTCTGTGCCTCTTCTCTTTTTGTTCTTGCCATTTCCTGTAGCAGCAAATTCAAAATCTGACAAGAATGTGCTGTGTGCGTGGATTTTCTCTGTTTAAAGCCAAAGTCTTTTTTGCTTTTTGCCCCTTTTTTTTTTTTTTTTTTCTTTTCGTGACGGAGTCTCGCCCTGTCACCCAGGCTGGAGTGCAGTGGCATGATGTCCTCTCACTGCAACCTCCGCCTCCTGGGTTCAAGTGATTCTCCTGCCTCAGCCTCCTGAGTAGCTGGGATTACAGGCACACGCCATTCATGCCCAGGTAATTTTTTTTGTATTTTTGTAGAGATGGGATTTCACCATGTTGGCCAGGAAGGTCTTGAATTCCTGACCTCAGGTGATCTGCCCGCCTCGGCTTCCCAAAGTTCTGAGATTACAGGCGTGAGCCACTGTGCCTGGCTTTTTGCTCTTTAGTTGCCCTGAATCCTCAAATCCATCCCAGGTAGAAAATTCCAAATGTGGAAAGATTAGCAAAACCACCGCAGGCACTCTTGTCTTTGGGATGGCTGTGCAATTACCACCCCAGGCCTCAGCACCTCCTCCCTGAGAGCAGCCCCGGCTCTGTCCTCTGGTGCTGTGCGACAGCCTTCCCCAGCCCTCCACCCTTCCCCTTCCACTCTTGGTCCTCAGCAACAGCCTTGCAGAAGGCATGAGGCTGGACTAACAAAGTGGGTTATGGAGGAGGGGACTTATCTTTTCTGCTCTCCTCCCCAACTGATTACTCTTCAAACTTTTATTTTATTTTACTTTATTTTAGTTTTTTTGAGATGGAGTCTTGCTCTGTCGCCCAGGCTGGAGTGCAGTGGCGCAATCTCAGCTCACTGCAACCTCCGCCTCCTGGGTTCAAGTGAGTCTCCTGCCGCAGCCTCCCGATTACCTGGGATTACAGGCATGCGCAACCACGCCCAGCTAATTTTTGTACTTTTAGTAGAGACGGGGTTTCACCATGTTGGCCAGGCTGGTCTCAAACTCCTGACCTCAGGTGATCCGCCCACCTCAGCCTCCCAAAGTGCTGGGATTACAGGTGTGAGCCACCACACCTGGCCCAAATTTTTATTTTTACATTTATTTGCTTCAATTTTCCTACCGCCAAAATGGAGCTTATAATATTTGACCTTTCTTGTGGGAAGATTGGTAATACAAAAAAGTGGGGGTGCGCCGAGTGTAGTGCCTCATGCCTATAATCCCAGCACTTTGGGAGGCCGAGGCAGGCGGATCACCTGAGGTCAGCAATTCAAGACCAGCCTGGCTGACATGTTGAAACCCCGTCTTTACTAAAAACACAAAAATTAGCTGGGCGCTGTGGCACATGCCTGTAATCCCAGCTACTCGGGAGGCTGAGGCAGGAGAAACGCTTGAGCCTGGGAGGCGGAGGTTGTGGTGAGCCGAGATCGTGCCATTGCACTCCAGCCTGGGCAACAAGAGCAAAACTTCATCTCAAAAAAAAAAAAAAAAAAAAAAAAAAATTGGGGGTGGTTGTTGTTCCTTAGAAGCAGCTTACATGGTCCGGGCACAGTGGCTCATGCTTGTAATCCCAGCACTTTGAGAGGCAGAGGCAGGAGGATCACTTGAGGCCAGGAGTTTGAGACCAGCTTGGACAACATAGTGAGATGCCATTTCTACAAAAAGATTTAAAAATTAAAAAAATTTAAAAATGTAGAAATTAGTTGGGGCCGGGCACGGTGGCTCACGCCTGTAATCCCAGCACTTTGGGAAGCCGAGGCAGGCAGATCACTTGAGGTCAGGAGTTCAAGACCAGCCTGGCCAACATGGTAAAACCCCATCTCTACTTAAAATACAAAAATTAGCTGGGTGTGGTGGCATATGCTTCTAATCCCAGCTACTCGGGTGGGAGGCTGAGGCATGAGAATCACTTGAACCCGGCAGGCCGAGGTTGCAGTGAGCTGAGATCGCACCACTACATTCCAGCCTGGGCGACCAAGCAAGACTCTCCCTCAAAAAAAAAAAAAAAAAAATTAGTTGGCCATAGTGGTGCATGCCTGTGGTCCTAGCTACTTGGGAGACTAAGGTAGGAGGATCACTTGAGCCCAGGAATTCAAGGCTGCAGTGAGCTATGACCATGGCAACTAACATGCATTTACAGTTTATCTTCTGTTTGTACTTTAATATCGTGCTCCTTTCAGCTTTGGGTATAAGAAGTCATTCGAATGAGCCTTATATTGAGTTCTGGTAGCTCACACTGACTACTGAGGACTCCAACTTCCTAGACCCAGCTATAGCTTGGGGGAAGGGATGGTGTGAACACATAGCTGTCCTTTCTTTGACCCTTGGGATGGAGGCCAGTCTTTCCCAAAGGGTGTAGTATGGAGAAGCAGAGGTTAGGCTCAAGGGGACTGATTGCCAAGAGTAGTAAAGGGTACAGAAGACTGGCCCAGAGAGAATTACAAACCTTGTGATCACAACCCACTATTTATTCTTATTTTCCTTTCAGGCTTTGAACCGGAAACGTACTGGGATCGAATGCACCTCTTCCAGGAAGCCATTGCACACAGGTTTGTCCCTTAGCAAGTGTGAAGAGTGGGAAGGAAATCAGCGTTTATCTTGAATAGCAGTTACCAAAGTGAAACCCATTTTTTTATTCCTAGAGAAAGGGATCTATTCCACCAATGGCAAATTCACTGCTTATCTCCAACAGGACTCTTTACATTGGTTTTTGAGATAAGTGCTGCCTCCCTGGTTCCTGTAGCTGTTGTTTGTCAGACGTCATTATTTTCTTCTTCCAGTTGAGTGGAGAACATAGAACTCTCTCCTTAGCCTCCAACAAGACCCTAGGCCAAGCTATTCCGGAAATAATATAAAATGAAAAATTTAAAAATGTGTCAAGAGCCCAACACAGGTTGAAAAGACAATGAATGGTTAAAAAGCAATAGATGAGTCTATAGATATTTCTTGGCACCTTATATGTGTGCCAGGGAAAGCCTGTCCTAGACTCCACTGTCTCCCCTTAGACCAGTCCAACTGACTGTGTTGTCTCCAAACATCACCAGCCTGGTATCTGATGGCCACTTCGTGTTAGTCATGGTAAAAACAAAGCCCCTTGCTCTTGCTTCAGTAATCCTCTCATTACACCTTCTCCAGTATCCTGTCATCTCCTTATTATATATATATACTTATATATACTCATACTCACTACCACAGGACTATTTAGCCTCTCATACCCATGATGGCCCCAGCTTACCTTAGACCTTCGTCTAAGGTCTACCCCTTCACAGACCTACCTCAGGTGCTTAGCAAAGACTGTGGAATGAAGGCAAGGGTGGCTGATTTCCTCCTTCCACTAACAGTGGGTGGTGCAGATTCAGGGCAGAAGGTAGAGAGTGCAGCAGTCAGTGGGAAAGGGCCTTGATGTAGGAAGCAGACAGGCCTTATCCACTCCCACCTCCACCAGCATCTGGCTGAGGAACCATGAGCAATTCTGGAACTGGTGAGCCTCCATTTTCTTACCCCTCACGGGGAAGCTGGGAGGGTTCTCTGATGTTCTGGAGAGCCTGGTGATGCACCTAGTGAGCCCTCAGTAGACAGCAATCACCAGGGAGGACCCTGCTAACTCACGAGTTTCTAAGTAGCTCTCACCCTACTTGCCCTGCTGGTGGGATATCACTCAGAACGTGGCCTTTATTTGTTAAATCTGCTTTTTTCCTTCACTGCATCTTCCTCCTGATCCCCCTCAGTCCAGATCCTGGTCATATCTTCCCAGGAACTATTGTACTTTCCTCCTCAGCCAGATTTTTCTACCACAGATACCCTCACCTGTTTTCTGACCAGTCCTCTGCATCATTGTACCAGTGTGCTGCAGTGTGCTCCTTACCTAAACCCCCCACCTTCCACACCTGAACCCCCACCTTCTGTACCTATACCTTCCACACCTAACCCCCCTCAACCTTCCACACCTAAACCCCCCTACCTTCCACACCTAAACCCCCCAACTTTCCACACATAAACCCCCCACCTTCCACACATAAACCCCCCACCTTCCACATAAACTCCCTCCACCTTCCACACGTAAACCCCCACCTTCCACACCTATTCCCCCCACCTTCCATACCTAAACCCCCCCACCTTCCACACCTAAACCCCCCCACCTTCCACACCTAAACCCCCACCTTCCACACCTATTCCCCCCACCTTCCACACCTAAACCCCCACCTTCCACACCTAAACCCCCCCACCTTCCACACCTAAACCCCCACCTTCCACACCTAAACCCCCCCACCTTCCACACCTAAACCCCCCAACCTTCCACACATAAACCCCCCTCCACCTTCCACACCTAAACCCCCCTACCTTCCACACCTAAACCCCCCAACCTTCCACACATAAACCCCCCACCTTCCACACATAAACCCCCTCCACCTTCCACACATAAACCCCCTCCACCTTCCACACGTAAACCCCCACCTTCCACACCTATTCCCCCCACCTTCCACAACTAAACCCCCCCCACCTTCCACACCTAAACCCCCACCTTCCACACCTAAACCCCCACCTTCCACACCTAAACCCCCCCACCTTCCACACCTAAACCCCCACCTTCCACACCTATTCCCCCAACCTTCCATACCTAACCCCCCCCACCTTCCACACCTAAACCCCGCTACCTTCCACACCTAAACCCCCACCTTCTATACCTCCACCTTCCACACCTAAACCCCCCACCTTCCATACCTAAACCCCACACCTTCCACATCTAAATCCCCCACCTTCCACACCTAAACCCCCACCTTCTGTACCTCCACCTTCCACACCTAACCCCCTCCCACCTTCCACCCCTAAACCTTCTATACCACCTCTATACCTCCATCTTCCACATCTAAACCCCCCGCCTTCCACACCTAAACCCCTCCACCTTCCACACTTAAACCCCCCCCCACCTTCCACACCTAAACCCCGCTACCTTCCACACCTAAACCCCCACCTTCTATACCTCCACCTTCCACACCTAAACCCCCCTACCTTCCACACCTAAGCCCCTCCACCTTCCACACCTAACCCCCCACCTTCTTTACCTCCATCTTCCACACCTAACTTCCCCGCTAAACCCCTTCACCTTCCACATCTAAACCCCCACCTTCTGTACCTCCACCTTCCACACCTAAACCCCCACCTTCTGTATCTCCACCTTCCACACTTAACCTCCCCCCACCTTCCACACACCTAAACCCCTGCCTTTTTTTTTTTTTTTTTTTTTGAGATGGAGTTTCGCTCTTGTCCAGGCTGGAGTGCAATGGCACGATCTCGGCTCACCGCAACCTCTGCCTCCCAGGTTCAAGCGATTCTCCTACCTCAGCCTCCCGAGTAGCTAGGATTACAGGCATGCACCCACCACACCCGGCTAATTTTTTGTATATTTAGTAGAGATGGGGTTTCTCCATGGTGGTCAGGCTGGTCTCAAACTCCTGACCTCAGGTGATCCGCCCACCTCAGCCTCCCAAAGTGCTGGGATTACAGGTGTGAGCCACCGAGCCCGGCCAGCCCCTGCCTTCTGTACCTCCACCTTCCACACCTAAACCCCTCCACCTTCCACACCTAACCTCCTGCCACCTTCCACACCTAAACCCCTCCACCTTCCACATCTACCCTCCCCCCACCTTCCACACCTAAACCCCCCACCTTCCCACCTAAAAGCCCACACCTTCCACACCTAAAAGCCCCCACCTTCCACACCTGAACCTCCCCCACCTTCCACACCTAAACCCCCTCCATCTTCCACACCTAAACCTCCCCACCTTCCACACCTAAACCCCCTCACCTAAACCCCCCACCTTCCACACCTAAAACCCCCATCTTCCACACCTAAACCCCCCAACCTTCCACACCTAAACCCCCCACCTTCCCACCTAAAAGCCCCCACCTTCCACACCTAAAAGCCCCCACCTTCCACACCTGAACCTCCCCCACCTTCCACACCTGAACCTCCCCCACCTTCCACACCTAAACCCCTCCACCTTCCACATCTACCCTCCCCCCACCTTCCACACCTAAACTCCCTCACCTTCCACACCTAAACCCCCCACCTTCCACACCTAAACCCCCCACCTTCCACACCTAAACCTCCTCACTTTCCACACCTAAACCCCCCACCTTCCACACCTAAACCCCCTCACCTTCCACACCTAAACCCCCTCACCTTCCACACCTAAACCCCCTCACCTTCCTCACCTAAACCCCTCCACCTTCGACACCTACCTTCCCCCCACCTCCACACCTAAACCCCCCACCTTCCACACCTAAACCCCCTCACCTAAACCCCTCCACCTTCCACACCTACCCTCCCCCACCTTCCATACCTAAAGCCCCCACCTTCCTCACCTAACCCCCCCCCACCTTCCTCACCTAAACCCCTCCACCTTCCACACCTAACCTCCCTCCACCTTCCACACCTAAACCCCCCACCTTCCTCACCTAAATCCCTCCACCTTCCATACCTACCCTCCCCCACCTTCCACACCTAAACCCCCCACCTTCCACACCTAAACTCCCTACCTTGCACACCTAAACCCCCCCACCTTCCTCACCTAAACCCCTCCACCTTCCACACCTACCCTCCCCCCACCTTCCACACCTAAGCCCCCCACCTTCCACACCTAAACCCCCTCACCTTCCACACAAACCCCCCCACCTTCCACAACTAAACCCCCCACCTTCCACACCTAAACCCCACACCTTCCACACCTAAACCCCTCCACCTTCCACACCTAAATCCCCCCACCTTCCACACCTAACCTCTCCCACCCTCCACTCTTACACCTCTCCCCTGTTCTACACCTGTCAAAATCTTCCTCCAGGGATTCCCAAATGTTTCCTCTCTGAATTCCTCTTCTCTTTCCCTTTCTTTCAAAACACTCTGAATGTATTCCAGTGACTTGGGGGCCCTTGGGGGGCAGAGGTATGCTTTTTCCTATTTGTGTTTCCTTCTATAATGCCTAGCAAGGTGCCTGCCTAGAGTAGTTTCATATGTAGCTTTTGCATAGGGTGGAGCTTTAAGTGCAACTGTGGCTCTAAACGACACATCAGCCCACCCATAAGGTCCATCTCAGAAAGAGCTAAAGAAGTGTCCATCTTCCTCAGCCCCTAGGCTGTGACCTACAGCTCCTCCTTCATCTTCCTCAGCCCCTAGGCTGTGACCTACAGCTCCTCCTTCATCTTCCTTGGGGCAGGTGGAGATGATTATATCCCCTCCCCTGCCCTTACTGCGTTTCTGTCTTGCATTCTCCCTGAGTGGACAGTCAGGTGGCCAGGAACCATGTGGTTAAATTGCCTTTTTATAATAAAAAATAAAGTTCTTTCCTGGTGACCTAAGGAAGAAATGAGGTAAAAAAATTACTCTGGTAAAAAAAAATCAGGCTGATCCATGCTGAGGAAATCAGTAGCCTTAATTAGAAAGTAGAGAGAAAGCAGGCTGGGTGTGGTGGCTCACGCCTGTAATCCCAGCACTTTGGGAGGCCGAGGCAGGCGGATCACCTGAGGTCAGCAGTTCAAGACCAGCCTGGCCAAAATGGTGAAACCCTGTCTCTACTAAAAATACAAAAATTAGCTGGTCGTGGTGGCACGTGCCTGTAATCCTAGCTACTTGGGAGGCTGGAAGCACGAGAATTGCTTGAACCTGGGAGGTGGAGGTTGCGGTGAGCCAAGATTGTACCACTGCACTCCAGCCTGGATGACAGAGCAAGAGCAGAGAGGATTTTGCAAAGGCAAAATCCAGAGCCACTCCTCATCATATAATCAGCCTGTAGACAGGGAGCTTACAGTGCATAGTAGCCTACCCATTTAGTTTGCATATTTGACTTCATGTATTCTTTGGTAAAAAATTATGGAATGCAGATTATGTGGAGGATACAACACAGCACCTCCCCAAGGAACTCAGTCCAGGAAAGAAGACAGGCATTTTCCGTTCTTTAGTTCTGCCTACATCACTGTCTCCATTATATAAACCCCTCAGACTTAGAGGGCAGGAGCCACATCTGTTACCACGTCCTTTACAGCTCTTAGCAGGTAGAACTGTAATAAATGTGCCTTATGGAAATAGAGAAACCAGGAATAGAACAAGCCATAGATGAAAAATGGCTCCTCCTGCCCATTTCCAGAGCACAGTGAAGCAGAGAGCCCCAGCTTGGCTTTCCTCTTTTTTTTTTCTTTTTGAGATGGAGTCTCGCCCTGTCACCCAGGCTGGAGTGCAATGGCATGATCTTAGCTCACTGCAGCCTCCGCCTCCCGGGTTCAAGTGATTCTCCTGGCTGATCCCAGAACAATCCTGGCTAATACAAAAATTAGCCAGGCGTGATGGCACATGCCTGTAATCCCAGCTACTCAGGAGACTGAGGCAGGAGAATCACTTGAGCCCAGGAGGCAGAGGTTGCAGTGAGCTGAGATCATGCCATTGCACTCCAGTCTGGGCAACAGCGCGAGACTCCCTCTCACCAAAAAAAAAAAAAAAAAAAAAAAGATAAGGACCTTCCCTGGAGGAATAGATAGCCTCGAGTATGCGGGTGGGTATGTGTGGCCTGTCAGGACATGAGGTAGATTCCAGTGAGAGGCCCAGGATGGGATGGGGGAGAACGCTCAGTGGGAAGGTCTGCTGGGATGGGTAGGGAACATGGTAGGAGGGACGGGCTGTCTGAGCAGAGATGAAGGCTGGATGAAGAGTGCAGCAGGTGGGAAGGCTTTCCTTCACTATGGTGGTGGTGACATGGTGGACCTCGGAGATAACAGGCAGCTGGGTGTGAGGAGGTCTGGTGAGCCATGGTGTTGGAAGAGGTAGAGGTCAGAAAGTGGTGAGGGTGAGGACAAAAATAAGCAGCCTGCATGTGCAATCTGGAAAGAGATCTTTCCAGATCTCTGTGTCTCAGGCTGTCCGAGAGTCCTATCAGCTACATTCTCTTCCCTTGCCCCTTTAACTAAGGAGGCGCTGATTAGCATGTCTTCCTGTCCTTCCCTAGGTTTGGGTTTGTACAAGATAAATATTCTGCCTCTGCTTTTAACTTCCCTGCTGAGAACAAGCCTCAGTATATCCACGTTACAGGTGAGGAGCTGCGGGCAGAGTTGGGCAGGTGGGTCCACATCCCTTTCCTTGCACCAAGCCTGTGGCTGCAGAACCACCTCAGCAGGCTCCAGGAGCCCTCCTGGCGGCTGCCACACAGGCGCTCCCCTTTCTCTTCAGGAACCGTGTTTCTGCAGCTGCCCTACTCCAAGCGCAAGTTCTCAGGGCAGCAGCGGCGGCGGCGGAACTCCACCAGCTCCACCAACCAGAACATGTTCTGTGAGGAGCGGGTCGGCTACAACTGGGCCTACAACACCATGCTCACCAAAACATGGCGCTCCAGCGCCACAGGGGATGAAAAGTTTGCTGATCGGCTGCTGAAGGACTTCACGGACTTCTGCATCAACCGTGACAACCGGCTGGTCACGTTCTGGACAAGTTGCCTGGAGAAGATGCATGCCAGTGCCCCGTGAGGCCAGGCTGCACCAGGGTTAGAAGGTTGTGCCTGTGCTGGGGGAAGGTGGGTGAGCCGCTGCCCTCAAACCCGGGGCGGAGGATTCCAGACAGGCTCTAGGAGTCAAGTGTCCGTTTGCTGCTATTAGTGAGTGGGGGCCATTTTTTTTTTTTTGGCCCCCGCAACAAGTCTTCTACTCTAGAAGAAAGACTTTGGAAGCAGCTGCTGCTGCTGCTGCCACCACTCCTGTCAGCAAGTGCTCAGAGCAGGTGGGAGGCACAGATTGTCCGTGGGAGGGCTCCAGTGTCTGGGAAGAGGGCAGGCGGCCCCCATGAATGTCCTCAGAAGGGGGTGGCTCCTGGTAGCATCCTTTTCCTTCACCATCTATGGGATATTAGGGGCAGAATCTGCCACTTCTTGCCCAGGAGTGTGCACAGATGTAAGATAATTTTGTGAAATAATGTACCATAGACTCTCACCAACTGTATATACCTGTACATATCAGAAGCAAATAAAAAGCTCCACGTGCATCATCTCTTTCCCCACCCAGTTCCCCACAGAAGCAGTCCCATTCTGGGCTGGGCAGTTGTGCCAGGTGGCCGGGGTCATGTCAGTCAATGAAGTGGTCACAGATGGTGAGAGGGCTTCAGAATTCACTGGCTTAGAGAGTCTGGCTGGGAGTTTATTGAGAGATTTCTTTCATAGGCCACTGGGCAGGAGCAAGGATGTTTCCAGTGAGGACAGTGAGCAGGCAGGATAACTTACGAGGTAACTGCAGGTCATGCTGTCAGAATGAATCTTGCTAAATGGGTGAGCTCAGCTCTGGGACGCAGATATGATGGCATTCTGAAAAAAAAATCAAAGGAAACATTTTGTAGACTCTAACTTAGGTTTTTTTTTTTGTTTTTTTGTTTTTTTGTTTTTTGAGACAGAGTTTTCACTCTTGTTGCCCAGGCTGGAGTGCAACTCACTACAACCTCTGCCTCCTGGGTTCAAGCAATTCTCCTGCCTCGGCCTCCCAAGTAGCTGGGATTACAGGCACCTGCCACCATACCAGGCTAATTTTTTGTATTTTAAGTAGAGACGGGGTTTCACCATGTTGGCCAGGCTCGTCTTGAACTCCTCACCTCAGGCGATCCACCCACCTCAGCCTCCCAAAGTGCTGGGATTACAGGTGTGACCCACCATGCCCGGCCTAACTTAGGTTTGCTGAGATAAGACTCAGCATGGTGCTTCACCTCAGCACCCTGCCTTAAGCTACTCAGGGCAGTTCGAGAGCTGTGGGTCAGAGGGGAGAATCCAACAATGACTGCCACTTCTTGCTGTGCCATCTCACCACGTGGAGTTCATCACAAGCCCTGTTGATTTGCCTCAATGGCTTTGCATCCATTCTCTTCTTCCCAGGCCCTGAGCTGCCACTCAGTCCAGACTTCCTTTGTCTTTCTCTTAGATCCCCAGGAAAACCTTCTAATTTGTCTCTGCTTTCACTCCACTTGTCAGTCTTTTTATAAAACCACTGTGATTTTGCCCACCACTTAACTAGAACTTTTTGGTGACTTGAACTTCAAAAATCTTAGATGCAGCCCACATGGTCCTGCACAATCTGGTCTGGTGGGCTGTTTGTACAGCCACCCTGGCCATCACACAGTCCCTGGAACATCACAAACTCTGTACCAGCTCAGATGCTTTGCACATGCTGTTCCCTCTGTTCCATCTGCCTGGAACATGCCTCCCTCCATGCCTGCTCTGTCTCACTGACTCCTGGTGGTCAGCCATCAGCTCTTAGCCCAACTGTCACTTCTCCAGAGAAGCAGAGTTGGTGGCCCTGTTACATCCGCCCACAGCACTTTGTACTTCTCCAGCGTGGTGCTCAACATGTTTACACTCTACCATGGCAGAAGCTTCTCTTTTTTTTTCTTTTTTTTTTTTTTTTTGAGAGAGAGTCTGGCTCTGTCACCCAGGCTGGAATGCAGTGGTGCGATCTCAGCTCACTGCAAGCTCCGCCTCCAGGTTCATGCCATTCTCCTGCCTCAGCCTCCCGAGTAGCTGGGACTACAGGTGCCCGCCACCACGCCCGGCTAATTTTTTGTATTTTTAGTAGAGATGGGGTTTCACCATGTTAGCCAGGATGGTCTCGATCTCTTGACCTCGTGATCCACCCGCCTCGGCCTCCCAAAGTGCTGGTATTACAGGCGTGAGCCACCGTGCCCGGCCTCTTTTTTTTTTGAGACAGAGTCTGGCTCTGTCACCCAGGCTGGAATGCATTGGTGCAATCTCAGCTCACTGCAACCTCCGCCTCCCAGGTTCAAGTGATTCTCCTGTCTCAGCCCGCCAGTAGCTGGGATTACAGGGGCCTGCCACTGCAGCCGACTGATTTTCCTATTTTTAGTAGACACAGGGTTTCGCCATGTTTGTCAGGCTGATCTCGAACTCCTGAACTCAGATGATCCACCTGCTTCGGCCTCCCAAAGTGCTGGGATTACAGGCGTGAGCCACCGCGCCCAGCCTTTTTTTTTGAGGTGAAGTCTTGCTCTGTCCCAGGCTGGAGTGCAGTGGCGCAATCTCGGCTTACTGCAACCTCTGGCTCCCAGGTTCAAGCGATTCTTCTGTCTCAGCCTGTGAGTAGCTGGGATTACAGGCACACGCCACCACAACCAGCTAATTTCTGTATTTTTAGTAAAGACAGGGTTTCACCATGTTGGCCAGGCTGGTCCCGAACACCTGACCTCAGGTGATCCACCTGCCTTGGCCTTCCAAAGTGCTGGGATTACAGGCGTGAGCCACCATGCCCAGCCAGAGCTTCTCTATTTTGTTCATCTTTTTGTTCCCAAGTGTGCATGATAATAGTAGATGTTGGAGAAACGGTTGTTGACTGAATGTATAGTAACTGAATGAACTTTGGATTCCAGGGCTGGGAACTGGATTTTTTTTTTTTTTTTTTTTTTTTTTAAGAGACGGAGTCTTCCTCTGTCACCCAGGCTGGAGTACAGTGGCGCAATCTCGGCTCACTGCAGCCTTTGCCTCTGGTTCAAGGTTCAAGCGATTCTCCTGCCTCAGCCTCCTGAGTAACTGGGACTACAGGCGCACGTCACCACGCCTGGTTAATTTTTGTATTTTTAGTAGAGACAGGGTTTCACCATGTTGGCCAGGATGGTCTCGATCTACTGACTTCATGATCCACCCTCCTTGGCCTCCCAAAGTGCTGGGATTACAGGTGTGAGCCACTGCGCCTGGCCTGGGCACTGGATTTTACATCTGAATCTCCACCTTCCTAGCTGGGCTCCTTAGTTACTTCACAGAACTTGAACTTATTTAGAACTTAAAACGCGGCTATGGATGCTGCATGTAATGATTCTGAGAGAATAGGTTTGTTAATATATGTGAAAGAGCCCTGGATAATTCCTGGAAATGGAGCAGGCCTTTGATAAAAACCTGTTTTCTTTTCCTTTTTCACCATCCCTTTTCTCAGATATGCCAATCCCCTCATCTATGAAATGGGAAGCTATCTCCCCGGGTGGTTGGAGAATCAGAAGACACATGTAGCTGGGCATGGTTGGCCCACACCTGCAATCCCAACACTTCGGGAAACTGAGATGGGAGGATCGCTTGAGCCCAGGAGTTTGAGATCAGCCTGAGCAACATAGGAAGACCCCGTCGCTACAAAAAAAATAAATAAATAAAATAAATAAAAAATTAGCTTGGGGCCGGGTGCAGTGACTCACGCCTGTAATCCTAACACTTTGTGAGGCCGAGGTGGGCGGATCATGTGAGGTCAGGAATTTAATACTATCCTGGCCAAGATGATGAAACCCTATCTCAATGAAAAATACAAAAATTAGCCGGGCGTGGTGGTGTGCACCTATAATCCCAGCTACTCGGGAGGCTGAGGCAGGAGACCCATTTGAACCTGGGAGATGGAGGTTGCAGTGAGCCGAGATCGTGCTACTGCACTCCAGCCTGGGCGACAGAGCAAGACTCTGTCTAAGAAAAAACATAAGTTAGCTGGACATGTGTCCGGAATTGGTGGGTTCTTGGTCTCACTGACTTCAAGAATGAAGCCGCGGACCCTCACGGTGAGTGTTGCAGCTCTTAAGGTGGTGCGTCTGGAGTTTGTTCCTTCTGATGTTTGGATGTGTTCGGAGTTTCTTCCTTTTGGTGGGTTCGTAGTCTCGCTGGCTCAGGAGTGAAGCTGCAGACCTTCGCGGTGAGTGTTACAGCTCTTAAGGCAGTGCGTCTGGAGTTGTTCGTTCCTCCCGGTGGGCTCGTGGTCTCGCTGGGTTCAGGAGTGAAGCTGCAGATCTTTGCAGTGAGTGTTACAGCTCATAAAAGCAGTGTGGACCCCTAAAGAGTGAGCAGTAGCAAGATATATTGCGAAGAGTGAAAGAACAAAGCTTCCACAGTGTGGAAGGGGACCTGAGCGGGTTGCCACTGCTGGCTCGGGCTGCCTGCTTTTATTCTCTTATCTGGCCCCACCCACATCCTGCTGATTGGTAGAGCCAAGTGGCCTGTTTTGACAGGGCGCTGATTGGTGCGTTTACAATCCCTGAGCTAGATACAGAGTTTCCACACACAGGTTCTCTAAGGTCCCACCAGAGCAGCTAGATACAGAGTATCGATTGGTGCGCTCACAAACCTTGAGCTAAACACAGGGTGCTGATTGGTGTGTTTACAAACCTTGAGCTAGATACAGAGTGCCGATTGGTGTATTTACAATCCCTGAGCTAGACATAAAGGTTCTCCAAGGCCCCACCAGAGCAGCTAGATACAGAGTGTTGAATGGTGCACTCACAGACCTTGAGCTAAATACGGAGTGCCGATTGGTGTGTTTACAATCCCTGAGCTAGATATAAAGACTCTCCACGTCCTCGCCAGACTCAGGAGCCCAGCTGGCTTCACCTAGTGGATCCCGCACCCGGGCTGCAGGTGGAGCTGCCTGCCAGTCCCGCGCCCTGCGCTCGCACTCCTCAGCCGTTGGGTGGTCGATGCGACTGGGCGCCATGGAGCAGGGGGCGGCGCTCGTAGGGGAGGCTCGGGCTGCACAGGAACCCACGGAGGCGGGGGAAGGCTCGGGCATGGCAGGCTGCAGTCCCGAGGCCTGCCCCGCGAGAAGGCAGCTAAGGCCCGGTGAGAAATCGAGCGCAGCGCCGTGGGCTGGCACTGCTGGGGGACCCAGTATACCCTCCACAGCCGCTGGCCCGGGTGCTAAGTCCCTCATTGCCTGGGGCCGGCAGGGCCGGCCGGCTGCTCCAAGTGCGGGGCCTGCCAAGCTCACGCCCACCCGGAACTCCAGCTGGCCCGCAAGCGCCGCACACAACCCCGGTTCCCGCTCGCGCCTCTCCCTCCACACCTCCCTGCAAACTGAGGGAGTGGGCTCCGGCCTTGGTCAGCCCAGAAAGGGGCTCCCACAGTGCAGCGAGGGGCTCCGACAGTGCAGCGGTGGGCTGAAGGGCTCCTCAAGTGCCACCAAAATGGTAGCCCAGGCAGAGGAGGCGCCGAGAGCGAGCGAGGGCTGTGAGGACTGCCAGCACGGTGTCACCTCTCAGACATGGTGGCTCGCACCTGTCATCCCAGCTGCTTGAGAGGCTGAGGTGGGAAGATCGCTTGAAACCAGGAGGTCTGTAGTGAGCTGTGATTGCACCACTGCACTCCAGCCTGGGTGACACAGCAAGACCTTATCTCAAAAAAAAAAGGCCATGTATATGAAAGGTCTTACAAAAAGACAGTAAGCAAATGTCTGCTCTCAAACAGCTGAACAGCTGCTCTCATATTCCTGGATGGGAGTCTCCATTGTGCTCTCAAGCCATTGAGTGATGGTGCTGGACACAGCAAACGCTGGCCTGTTCAGATCACATACGAACTGAACAATCACTTGTGATCCTCAGTGTCCCATGTGTGAGGCCAACAACTGCCCCTGCAATTGCCCAGCAGAAGAAGGCCCAGAGAATGATTTGGTGGAAGAAGGGGCGGCTGGTGAGTTAGGATGCTGGGTCACTCCCCCATCAGAGCGGGACCTGAAACTCTCCTGCCCATGAGCCCCAGTCTCCTTGCTGCCTACTTTCCTGATTCCTCCTCTCTCTGGTGGGCATCTCCTTCCACCCATTTGTCCAAGCCAGAATCTGGTAGTCAAACTCGATGCCTTCCTCCTCCATCATCCTCCAGTCCTCCCATCCATTCATCTTGTCTCAGACTCATCCACCTTTTTGTAGGTACAAAGCTCAGCCCACAGGGAATCTGTGGTTTGGTCAGACATGGAGGACATGTGCATGCTGATCAGAAGCCTATCACCAGATTATACAGGCCAGGTGCGGTGGCTCACGACTGTGATCCCAGCACTTTGGAAGGCCAAGATCATCTGAAGTCAGGAGTTCGAGACCAGCCTGGCGAACATGGTGAAACCCCATCTCTACTAAAAATACAAAAGTTAGGGCTGGGCGTGGTGGCTTAAGCCTGTAATTCCAGCACTTTGGGAGGCCAAGGTGGGTGGATCACCTGAGGTCAGGAGTTCGAGACCAGCTTAGCCAACATGGTAAAACCCTGTCTCTACTAAAAATACAAAAGTTAGGGCTGGGCGCAGTGGCTCACACCTGTAATTCCAACACTTTGGGAGGCCAGGGCGGGTGGATCAAGAGGTGAAGAGATCGAGACCATCCTGGCCAACATGGTGAAACCCCATCTCTACTAAAAATACAAAAATTAGCTGGGCGTGGTGGTGCGTGCCTGTAGTCCCAGCTACTCGGAGGCTGAGGCAGGAGAATCGCTTGAACTCGGGAGGCAGAGGTTGCAGTGAGCTGAGATCATACCACTGCACTCCAGCCTGGGCGACAGAGCGAGACTCTCTCTCAAAAAAAAAAAAAAAAATTCAAAAACTAGCCAGGCATGGTGGCGGGCACCTGTAATCTGAGCTACTCAGGAGGCTGAGGCAGGAGAATCACTTGAACCTGGGAGGCAGAGGTTGCAGTGAGCTGAGATCGTGCCATTGCACTCCAGCCTGGGCAACAAGAGTGAAACTCCATCTTAAAAAAAAAAAAGTTAGCTGGGCGTGGTGGCAGGCACCTGTAGTCCCAGCTACTCAGGAGGCTGAAGCTGGAGAATCACTTGAACCGGGGAGGCAGAGGTTGCAGTGAGCCGAGATCGCACCACTGCACTCCAGCTTGGGTGACAGGGAGACCCCGTCTCAAAAAAAAAAAAAAAAAAGGAAGGGGTACATGATGTATGCCAGAGACACTGCGCAAATCTGTGAGGCCTTGCTGAAGCAGATAGCAAATACTGGGAGGGAATGCTGAATAGAAGCCAATTTACAGGCCTCTTCAGTTACCCAGAAAACTTCAGAAAAACACAGAATAACAATGGTCACTCCATTGAGTGTTTCCTGTGTCCTGGGCAATGTGTCATACACCTTTTCATTGCATGATCTTTTTTTGTTGTTGTTGTTGAGACGAGATCTTGCTCTGTTGCCCAGGCTGGAATGCAGTGGCAGAATCTTGGCTCACTGCAACCTCTGCCTCCCAAGTTCAAGCAATTCTCCTGCCTCAGCCTCCTTGTAGCTGGGACTACAGGCGCATGCCAACACATCCAGCTAATTTTTGTAATTTTAGTAGAGACAGGGTTTCACCATATTGGTCAGTCTGATCTCGAACTTCTGACCTCAAAAGATCCACCCACCTCGGCGTCTCAAAGTGCTGGGATTACAGGCATGAGCCACTGCACCTGGCTCATTGCATAATCTTAACAACCTACCAGCTGAGGGGTGGAAGGCCCCAGGAAGTAGGGTCCACGCCCATACGCTAACAAACAGCTGGACTGGGAATCAGGTTCATGGGAATCAGCCCAGTCACCACCAATTGTGCTGCCCTCTTCACCTTCTTGTGGTGCTGTGTCGATGAGACGCCACCCACTGCTCCATCCTGGCTTCCTGCCTGGGGACCCCTTCGTTCCTTTCAACTGACTGCCTTACGTGTATGGTGAATCTCTGCATGGGTACAGATGCAGTGTAACATGTAGACATGGCCTCATATACAGGTTCTCTGGTAGGGAATGGGTAGTGACTCAGTGACTTTGAGACAGGACCAGTGGCCTTTCCTCCCTGCCAGGCTTCTATCTGGAAGGCACTGTGTGTGCCCTCTCTTCTGGTCTGCAGCTGTGGCTTCAGCCTGCAAGTGCTTCAGGCAGCTCCTGGCCTTCAGACTGTGCCACACACTTGCCCTAAACCTGGCCTGAAATGCCCGGGATGTAGCATTTGCATGTAGCAAAAGCTGGTGCCAAGTACTCGGTCCTACCAGCCTTCAGATTTGACCTCCATCTGCTTCTCTGGCTGCAGCAAGATTCCTCTGTTTCCTCAGTGAATCAGCACATAGTCCTTCCAACAAGAAAATCTCTTTTCCCATGGGGATGAGGGGAGATGGGGAATTGCTATGCAATCTCTGGAAAAGTCTTTACTCTCTGAGCCCCAGAATTTTCATCTGAACTCATCTGGGAGAAACACTGGGGACCATAAGATTATATATAGACTTTTTCCCTTCTCAACAAACAGGATGGATGAGTGCTAAGGGGGGAATTCCAGTCTGTTTCAGTCCCACAGTTGCCACTGGAATGCAATTTCTTTCCTCCTCTCTGTGCTCTTTTTTTTTTTTCTCTCAGAGATACAGAGTCTCCCTCTGTTGCCCAGGCTGGAGTGCAGTGGCACTATCACAGCTCACTGCATCCCTGAACTCAGTTTCAAGCAATCCTCTCAGCTCAGCCCCCTGAGTAGCTGGGACTACAGGCGTGCAACACCACACCCAGCTAATTAAAAAAAAAAAAAAAAAAAAAAAAAAGGCCGGGCGCGGTGGCTCACGCCTGTAATCCCAGCACTTTGGGAGGCTGAGGTGAGTGGATCACGAGGTCAAGAGATCGAGACCATCCTGGCCAACATGGTGAAACCCCGTCTCTACTAAAAATACAAAAATAAGCCTGGCGTGGTGGCAGGCACCTGTAATCCCAGCTATTTGGGAGGCTGAGACAGGAGAATCACTAGAACCCAGGAGGCGGAGGTTGCAGTGAGCCGAGATCACGCCATTGCACTCCAGCCTGGGCAAAAAAGAGCGAAACTCCGTCTAAAAAAAAAAAAAAATTATAGAGACGGGATTCTTTCTATGTTGCCCAGGTAGTCTCAAAATTCTGGCCTCAAGAGATCCTCCTGCTGATTGAGACCATCCTGGCTAACATGATGAAACCCTGTCTCTACTAAAAATACAAAAAAAATTAGCCAGGCGTGCTTGTGGGTACCTGTAGTCCCAGCTACTCTGGAGGCAGAGGCAGGAGAATGGCATGAACCCAGGAGGCAGAGCTTGCAGTGAGCCGAGATCACGCCACTGCACTCCAGCCTGGGCGATAGAGCAAGACTCCGTCTCAAAAAATAAATAAATAAATAAAGAGATCCTCCTGCCTTGGCCTCCCAAAGCACTGGGATTACAGGCCTGAGCCACCATGCCTGGCTGTCTCTCTGCTGTATGCTTTTTTTTTTTGAGACAGGGTCTCACTCTGTCACCCAGGCTGGAGCACAGTGGCACAACCTTAGCTGACTGCAACCTCCACCTCCCGGGTTCAGGTGATTCTTGTGCCTCAGCCTCCTGTGTACCTGGAATTACAGGCATGCACCACCATGCCTGGCTAATTTTTGTATTTTTTTGTGGAGACAGAATTTTGCCATGTTAGCCAGGCTGTTCTTGAACTCCTGGCCTCAAGTGATCCTCCCACCTCAGCCTCTCAAACTTCTGGGATTACAGATGTGAGCCACTGTGCCCAGCCTCTAGTGAGTACTTCTAAAAAACCTACAATACTCAGGATAGACCTTACAGCAAAGAATTATCCAGCCTCCAATGTCAATCGTGTCAGCTTCAGACACCATGAACTAGACTGTGGTCAGGTAAGAGGTTTAGACGGGAACTCCCTCCCTCCTGTGATTTTGGAAGAAGAGGCACCTGTCACTTGCCGCTTCCTGTGATCTGAATCCAATGGCAGCCCCATCGTCAATCTATAGCAATTACTCTTGCTGGGTTCCAAGGCTAGAGTGGCTAGGAGGCCTGCTTAGAAGCATACAGCAAGTTATGGACAGCACCAGATTAGAATGCTGGCCATATTGAGTGCTCACTTGCTGGGACGTGGCTCCTGTGTTTCTCTTCCACTTTCCTTGTTCACGTACCTTGCCTCTCCCATCGAATGTAAGCTCTTTGGAGGTAGAGAACACATCTTGCTCGTCCTTGTATCCTCCATGGCAAGCGCCCATCACACATTTGGTGCTTATTTAGAATTTATTGAATTCATTCATTCAGCCAACATTTATGCAAGGTTGAACCAATGTGGGCCTTGCCCTCCTGGTGGAGGGAAGCAGACATGCAAAGCAGCCACCATAGCCCTCTAGAAGAGGTCTCAGATTGGCTATCTGTAATGCAGTACAGAAACTGGCCGGGCGCTGGCTGAGGGCAGTGGCTCACACCTGTAATCCCAGTACTTTGGGAGCCTGAGGCGGGCAGATCACGAGGTCAGGAGATCAAGATCATCCTGGCTAACACTGTGAAACCCCGTCTCTACTAAAAATACAAAAAAAAAAAAATTAGGCCTGGTGGCGGGCGCCTGTAGTCCCAGCTTCTCGGGAGGCTGAGGCAGGAGAATGGCATGAACCCGGGAGGCGGAGCTTGCAGTGAGCCGAGATTGCGCCACTGCACTCCAGCCTGGGCGACAGAGCAAGACTCCGTCTCAAAAAAAGAAAAAGAAAAAGAAAGAAATTGGCCAGGTGCAGTGGTTCACGCCTGTAATCCCAGCAGTTTGGGAGGCTGAGGCAGGTGGATCACTTGAGGTCAGGAGTTTGAGACCAGCCTGGCCAACATGGTGAAACCCCATCTCTAATAAAAATACAAAAAAAGAAAAAATTAGCCAAGCATAGTGGTGGGTGCCTGTAATCCCAGCTACTCGGGAGGCTGAGGCAGAAGAATCACTTGAACTCGGGAGGGGGAGTTTGCAGTGAGCCAAGATCGTACCTCCGCACTCCAGCCTGGGCAACAGAGCGAGACTTGGTCTCAAGAAAAAAAGAAATAGAGGAGGGGGCTTCAGTCTGTGTAGGGGAGCTG
The DNA here is from genome assembly GCF_028885655.2 of Pongo abelii. NCBI lineage: Eukaryota > Metazoa > Chordata > Mammalia > Primates > Hominidae > Pongo > Pongo abelii. The sequence goes on from NC_085929.1 coordinate 38,360,470, forward strand.
GGGAAGACTGGAGAAAGGGGCATTTGGGCTGGGACTTGACAGCTACATAAGAGTTCTCCTAGCAGGTGAGGAGGATGGGGTGGGGAAGGGGATGCTGGGGGGCTGGGGGGTTTTGGCAACAGAACAGTCAAGAGAAGACGACTAAAAACTGAAAGGAAGAACTGCAGAGAGAGTTCCCCGACCTGCCTCACCCAGCCTGCCCTTTCAACAACTAGAGGTGAGTGCTAGCAAGTCCCTGGGTGCACACTGGAGCCAACAAATGGCCCATTGTCTGGAAGCCCTGAGCCAGCCTGTCCCCTGGGGTCATGCCACATGAGGCCTTGCTCACCTGTCAGCCTTTGCTCTTCCTGGCCCCAGATGTAGGTAGAACAATGGCCTCTGAACGAACCCAAGCTCCACGGTGGTAGCCGGTGTCTGATAGGACAAGTAGGGAAATGATCTCTTTCATGTTCCCTTTCTCCTCGGAATCAGAAACCCTGCACCCAGGTTCAACCTGCTGTTTCTTCACCAGGTGACCCTGCATAGGCTTTCGAAACCACCCTGACCCTCATCCGTCTAGCGACAAGATGGGAATCATCAAGACTTCATTACGTAACTCGAGAAGTCGGTGTGAGAACCTGGGAGATAAGGGTTGTTGGGCTGTGCACGATGGCTCACGCCTGTAATTCCAGCACTTTGGGAGGCCAAAGCAGGCAGATCACTTGAGGCCAGGAATTTGAGACTAGCCTGGCCATCATGGCAAAACCCCGTCTCTACTCAAAATACAAAAATTAGCCAGGTGTGGTGGTGCACGCCTGTAATCCCAGCTCCTCAGGAGGCTGAGGCTGAGAATCACTTGAACCCGGGAGGCGGAGGTTGCAGTGAGCCAAGACTGCACCACTGCACTCCAGCCTGGGTGACAGAGGGAGACTCTGTCTCAAAAAAAAAAAAAAAAAAAAAAAAAAGGAGGGGGTTGTGACAGCATTTTGAGAACTGAGTCTGAGGAAGAGCCACTGTCACTCTGGTCTGACAGTAGTGCCAACTACCTGTGATCCTGAGTAAGTCCATTCACCTCACTCGACCTCAAGTTTGAGGGTGCAGTGATGACGGCATTTCTCCAGTTTTCTTCGAGGGATCATGGTGAGGACCCCACGCAGTCAGCTTTGCAAAGGTGTCTGAGTGGTGCAGGGTGCTCCCTCATTTTAAGGCAGTGCTGTAAATGCTCCCATAACGGAGGCCAAACATTCTGGTTTTCTATGTTATTTTATTTTCAGACAGGGTCTTGCTCTGTCACCCAGGCTGGAGTGCAGTGGCATGATCACAGCTCACTACAACCTCTGCCTCCCAGGCTCAGTTGATCCTCCCACCACAGCTTCCCGAGTAGCTGGGACTATAGGCACATGCCACCACACCCCACTAATTTTTTGTAGAGACAGGGTCTCACTATGTTGTCCAGGCTGTCTCAAACTCTTGGGCTGAAGTGATCCACCCACCTCGGGCCTGCCAAAGTGCTGGAATTACAGGCATGAGCCACCATGCTCGGCCTAAACATTTCGCTTTGAACGAGCCCAGCAGGTGTACAAGGAACATGATATACCACTAGCTAGTCTGAAGCTTGGGAAAAGAAAGAAAGCAGAAAAAAGATAACAGCAAGAACTTACTTGTATAATGAACCCCAAACAAGTGTGTGTCCACCAACCTGCTAGAGCCTGGGGACAGCCCTGATGGAGGTGAGTGGGGACCCCCACTTCTCAGAGGAGAAACTGAGTCTCAGGGAAGTTCAGGGACTTGCCTGGGATTACTGAGCACACAGAGCAGAGGAGAGATTGAACCCGTCTGCATTCTCCCACCCCCTCCTAATCCCCACCAGCCAGGCTGGGCTTTTTCTCACAATGAGATGGGGCGTGGGAGACAGAAACCCAGTGAGAGTGGCCTCTGTGGAGGGGCAGCCGTGCAGGGAAGGAGGCAGGGTAGGGCCTGGGGCCAAGCTCCCTGCACAGCCATGAGAGCCATGTCCCCGGTCCCGACTCCCCAGGGTCTCCTGCTCCTGGTCACTGCGCTGTTGGTGGTTGGCACTGGGAGAACAGGAGCACTCCCTGGGTAGTCTGACACACAGGATGTGTCTCGCCTCAAAGCAGAAATGAAACCGGCACAGTTCTCCTTGTGAGACACCTCCTCGCCACTTTCGTCTCTCTTCTGCAGGAACCAGGAGAGTGGCTGCCACCACTGGAAGCCAGATTGGAGGACAACAGAGAAACTGGCCAGCTCTGGGGTCTGACCCATGCAGGGAGCTGGGTGTCCACCCCCTACTGCACACATCTTGGGATTGCTTTGTGCATGCCCCCTTGGGCTGTGTGTCACCGTGATTGCAAGATACTGTTCCTATTAGGTTTTATGATGTAGACTCTAAGGGAGCTGCCCCCTTTATACAAGTCCCTGTGTCCCAGTGGAATCGCAGCTAGCCCATCGCCACGGGAGGGAGATTTGTTTGTGGTTTATTTGCTCATTTGTTGTTCACAGGTTTAGTCACCGTGCTTTCCACACGTACGTATTAACAGTCACCCATGTTCCAGGCATCGTATAGATGCAGGAGGAAGGATATTAAACAAAAAATTACACAAATAACGATTTTTAGGGTTGTGAAGTAATAAGTATAGTTGTGAAAAGTACTCAAAAGACAAAGGAGAGGCCACTGTGAAAGGTGTAAGGGGAGCCAGGCGCGGCGGCTCACGCCTGTAATCCCAGCACTTTGGGAGGCTGAGGTGGGCGGATCATGAGGTTAGGAGATCAAGACCATCCTGGCCAACATAGTGAAACCCCATCTCTACTAAAAATAGAAAAATTAGCTAGGCATGGTGGAGTGTGCCTGTAATCCCAGCTACTCAGGAGGCTGAGGCAGGAGAATCACTTGAACTCAGGAGGCAGAGGTTGCAGTGAGCCGAGATTGCACCACTGCACTCCAGCCTGGCGAGACAGCGAGACTCTGTCTCAAAAAATAAAATAAATTTAAAAAAAGCCAGCGTGGTGGCGGGTGCCCATACTATAATCCCAGCTACTGGAGAGGCTGAGGCAGAGAATCACTTGATCCTGGGAGGCGGCATCTGCAGTGAGCTGAGATCACACCACTGCACTCCAGCCTGGGCGACAGAGTGAGACTCTTTCTCAAAAAAAAAAAAAAAAAAAAAAAAAAAAAATGGTGTGAGGGGGAGCCTGACCTATTCTGGGGCCTAGGGAAGGCTTCTGAATGTTTCCATGGAGACCTGATGGAAGGCCAAGGGAGAGGAAGGGGCAGGCGCAGCAGGAGAAGGAAGCAGAACCAATTGCGCAGGACCGTGCGTGCTGCGGAAGGGTGTCTTGTCTGTGTCTTGAAAAGAAGGAACGTCTAGAAGGGTGGGTGACCTTGGGCAAGCCTTCCTCTTCTGTTAGCCTCAGTTTCCTCATCTTTTCAACAGGGACATGTTTGCCCTCCTTGCAAGGTTGTTGAAGAGCCCTTCAGTTAAGCATCTAGCACAGCACCTGCCACCTTGGAGGTGTCCAATAAGTGGAGCCATTGGCCTAATGGTTGTGACAGAGGCGGGACAGGAATCCAGGCTGCCTGCCCAGCTTGCCTTCCAGCAGCTGCCCCTGCAGTCTCTGCCTTCTTCCAGGGCTGCTTCTAGGAGACACTGAGCCAGGAGCTGTCACTGGGATGAACACATTGGCCCGAGTTCCAGCTCACTGTCTGCTATAGTGTTCCCCTGCTGTCATATCACTGCCCTTTGCCAGCCAGGTTAACACAGACTGGGAAAAAGCTGGGGTGAGTCTACAGCTATGGTCAGCCTTAGAAGCTGTTGTCTCCCCTCCCTCCTCCCACCTTCCACAGTGTCCAGGCTCCAGCCAGATGACCAAGTCAGTCTTTGCAGATCCCTAATTCCTGTGATTAGCTGGGTAACCACGTACCCTGCAAGTGAGATGCAGGGTGGCACAGAGCTGGCAGCCCCAGGCATGACCAGCAGCAGGACTGCATCATTCTGAGAGTGCAGCTAGCTTGGACTCCCTCTCTCCTGATTCAGGGAAGGAGTCTTCCTAAAGCAGGAAGGAGCTGATCATTAATTGCATGCATGCCTGGAGCCATGCAGGATGCTTTGCTTGCTACCTGGCTTAGCTGGCTTAGTTCTTTTTTTTTTTTTTTTTTTTTTTTTTGAGACAGAGAGTCTCACTCTGTCACCCAGGCTGAAGTGCAGTGGTGTGATCTCGGTTCCCTGCTACATCTGCCTCCTGGGTTCAAGTGATCCTCCCGCCTCAGCCTCCCAAGTAGCTGGGACTACAGGCACACGCCACCATGCCCAGCTAATTTTTGTATTTTTAATAGAGATGGGGTTTCAACCATGTTGGCCAGGCTGGTCTCGAGCTCCTGACCTCAGGTGATCTGCCTGCCTTGGCCCCTCAAAGTGCTGGGATTACAGGTGTGAGCCACTGTGTCCACCCATACCTGGCTTAGTTCTAACAACAGACCCTTGCTGTGGGTCCTGTTGGCTGCATTTTACAGATAAGTACCTGAGGCTTGAGGGTCACCCAGCTGGCAAGTGACAAAAAGGCTGGATTCTATTCCAGGTCACCATGACCTTACCCAGCCCCCAACTCTGAGTGGCCGACCTTTGGGCTATGTTTTGTTGTATCTGGGATTTCATTCAGTTTCATTGTAGGAGTCCTGGAAACGAGATGGGGGAGCCTGAGCTTTGAACTCTTCCTGTGGCAAGTGGCTGCAGGAACTGCTGCCACTCTTTCTCGGGAGTGTCCCAGGATGATCAAGCTGGAGCCACCTCAGTGATGAATATGGCCATCCCCTTGTCCACATAGGGGAAACTGAGGCCCAGAGAAGGGAAGCAACTTGCCTGTTACAAGGTTGGTCAGTGGAGCTGGGGCTCTCCCGGGGCCCTCCTCCATTGGCTTTCTGTCTCACCCTCCCTTGCTGGCCTCTGTGCAGTCTCCACACATTGGAAGACCCCAGTCCGTGGCTCCTGGACCTCTTTTCTTCATTGCATTCCCCGGTGACCCAGTCCTGAGATCCTAATTACCATCTACATGCCCACAAGTCTCAAGATCTCTAGCCCATCCCACCTCTGAATTCCAACCTATCAGTCCAGTTGCCTTCTTGGCCTCTCATTAGAGATTTAAGAGAACAGTGAACTTGTGTCTAAAACACAACTCTTGATTTAGCTCTGCACCCAACCCCCAGCTCTCACCCAAACCTGTTCCACCCACAGTCTTCCCGGATTTAGTAACTGTACCATCATCTAGCCAGTTATTCAGGCAGAAAGCCTTGGAATTATCCTATATTTCCCCTTCCCTCATCCCCCACATCTAACCCATTAGCAAAAATATATTGTAATCTGACTCCCCTCCCCATCTCCACTTTCATCTGATGCGACACAACGTTAACTGTCCTCTTGCACCCTCCTTCACCGTCAGGAATGTATTCTCACAGCAACAGCATGCCCTCTTTAAAATATAGAACAGGCCGGGTGTGGTGGCTCACGCCTGTAATCCCAACACTTTGGGAGGCCAAGGCAGGTAGATCACCTGAGGTCAGGAGTTCAAGACCAGCCTGGCCAACATGGCAAAACCCCATCTCTACCTAAAATACAAAAATTAGCCAGGCATGGTGTCATGTGCCTGTAGTCCCAGCTACTCAGGAGGCTGAGGCAGGAGAATCACTGGAACCCGGGAAGTGGAGGTTGCAGTGAGCTGAGATCACACCACTATACTCCAGCCTGGGGGACAGAGTGAGACTGGCTGAAACAAACAAACATAGAACAGGTTGTATCATTCCCCTGCTTGAGGATCCTTCAGCAACTTCCCATCAATTCAGGATGAAACCTCAACTCCTTGCTGGGGCCCATAAAGCCCTGTGAGGCCTGCCTGAGCTTCCGGAAGTTTCCATTCTCCAGTCTCATCTCCTCCTACTCAGAATGATGCAGCTTTTCCTGTTTTTTGTTCCGTGAACACCCCAAGGTTGCCCTTGCTTCAGGGCCTTTTGCATGTCTCCCCTCTTCTTGGAACCCTCTTCCCAAGATTGTGGCTTGGTTGGTTCCTTATTGTGGGCATCACTCGTTGCCTTCTCAGAAAGGCCTTCCCTGACCACCCTGTCTAGAAAGCAGCACCTCTGTGTCCTCTCGTCTCTTCCCCATAGCCCTTAACATCATCTAAAATTTTCTGCATTATCCGCCTGCTTCTGCATTGTCTTTTCTGCTCAGTGGAATGTAAGCACTGGGACTGTTTTTGGTCCCTGCTGTAGCCTCAGTGTGCCTAGCACGTAGCAGGCACTCCGTGCATGCATGCTTATTGACAGAACAAACCACATGGATTAAGGGCCTAAGTTACAAACCAAGTTTCTTCCAAGTTGTTGTCCCTCAAACTCTTTTTTTTGAGATGGAGTCTTGCTCTGTTGCCCAGGCTGGAGTGCAGTGGTGCGATCTCAGCTCACTGCAACCTCCACCTCCAGAGTTCAAGCATTTCTCCTGCCTCAGCCTCCCAAGTAGCTGGGACCACAGGCGCCCGCCATCACGCCTGGCTAATTTTTTGTATTTTTTGTAGAGACTGGGTTTCACTGTGTTAGCCGGGATGGTCTGGATCTCCTGACCTTGTGATTCGCCCGCCTCAACCTCCCAAAGTGCTTGGATTACAGACGCCCGGCCTAGTAACATGAGCTCTCTTATTATTATTACTACTATTGTTACTATTATTAATTTTAGAGAGAAGGTCTCTTTCTGTCACCCAGGCTGGAGCGCAGTGGCATGATCATAGCTCACTGCAGCCTGAAACTCCTGGGCTCAAGCAATGCTCCTGCCTCAGCCTCCCGGAGTGCAGTGATTATAGGTGTGAGCCACCTGTGCCCAGCCACTTATTATTTTTTAATCATTATTGTTTTGTTTAGTTTTGTTTTTGAGACAGAGTCTCGCTCTGTCGCCCAGGCTGGAGTGCAGTGGTACGATCTCGGCTCACTGCTAGCTCTGCCTCCCGGGCTCAAGCAATTCTCCTGCCTCAGCCTTGTGAGTAGCTGGCATTACAGGCATGCACCACCATGCCTGGATAATTTTTGTATTTTAGTAGAGACGGGGTTTTGCCATATTGCCCAGGCTGGTCTCAAACTCCTGACCTTATAAGTGATCCGCCTACCTCAGCCTCCCAAAGTGCTGGGATCACAGGCATGAGCCACCACTCCCAGCCAATCATTATTTTTATTACCACCACTATCATCATCAGTTTGACTTCTGGAAGAGGCAGCTGTTGATTCCTCTCTGCCTTCAAGTAATAATACTTATGCCACTTTTCACATTCAGTGCCCTTCAGTGGCCTCCTGTTTCACTCAAGAAAAGGAGAAAACCCCACCTACCTATCCAGCAACATGTGAGCCTCCACCTACCTCTCCAGCCTCATCTCGCATGCTCTTTCCTGTTGCTCACCGCCCCGCAGTCGTACCAGCCTCACTGCAGTTCTTCATGTGATTTATCTTCATCCCACACCAAGCACTCTCCCTGGAATATGCTTTCCCTCCTTCTTCACCTGGTGAATGCCTACTCTTCCTTCTTTTGATCTCAGCTTGGCCATTACTATCTCAGCCTTCCATGACCACCGACTAGGGGAACCCTCCTTATATCACACTCTCAGAGTAACATGTGCCTCTGCTGTAGCCTTCATCACAGCCGTCAGTTTACACGTATTCCTTCAACTTGAATTAATGTCAGCCTTTTCTAATCAATGCTAAGCTCCACGGGAACAGAGACCATATCATTCTTTACTCACCTTGGTACTCCTAACATTAGAACAGTGCCTTGCACATAGAAGATATCTCGTAAATATTAAATAAATGAATGAATGAGTGATGAGAAAGCCTTTGGGTTAGATGGTCGTCCTTCAGACCAAGCCCAAAACTTCCCCAAGAGAAAATCTGCTGCCTTTGAATAAAACCAGCCTTTCTCACTGGCCTCCTGCCATGGGACAGAAACAGCCTTCTTGACTTCCAGTGAGTTCCGCCGGCTAGAGACGTGACCCTGGGTGGTCACAGGGTACCCGTGGAGTAGGAAAAGCCTTTGTCCCTCTAAGCTGAGATAGAAACTGGATATGAAAGCACAATGCAATGGAGAAGTCTGTCTCACTTCCTGAGCTCAGCCATTTCTCAGTGCCAGGCACTTTCAGCTCTTCCTTCCCTCTTCAAACAGGGTCACTTACTGCGTCCTGATGGTGGAATCCTCTACTTTGGTTTTTCTGGCCAGCAGTGTTTTCTTTAATGGGTTGGAGCAAAGGTTCTCAAAGGCCTGCAGACCTGGGCCAGTCCCCCACAGAGTCGGCACCAGGACATGGTGAAATGAGAGAAACAGGGACAAAGTCAGGAGTTTTCATAAAGATAAATTAATTCTGAAATTGTCTGCCCTACTTTTTTCTGTGTCAGGATGCCCTTTCTTTTATGAAACAAGGGTGCTAGGAGTTGGCCATTTTTTTCAATGTCCTTGTTTGTCAAAATCACCTATTTAATTTTCTTTTGAAACTTACTGGTCTGTGGACAGTGGCTGAGCCAGGATGAGAACTTGAGTTTTGTAGTTCCAGATTTGCAGTCTCTCCCCTCTGCCGCCCCTCCCTGGAGAGGATCAGATGCAGGGGAGACAGGAGGGCTGGCTGTAAATTATTGACGGGCTGCCATGTGGAAGAGGGGAAGCACTGGTTCTGTAACCAGGGAGCAGAGTCAGGGTCACTGGGTAGCAGTTTCAGAGGGGCATATTTCAACTGGGTTAGAATAAACTCTTTGACAGGCAGGAATTCAACAATAGAATGGGCTACCTCACCCATGGTGGTCAGGCACAGGTGTAGCAGCCATATTTGGGCTGTTGGAGGGACTATCCCAGCCTGGGGGTACTGGTTAAGGATTTTGGACTTGGATTCAAATCGACCTGGGTTTCAGCACTAGTTTTACCAACTTTTTATCTGGGTGACCCAGGGCAAATCAGTTTCCTGCTGTTTAAAATGGGGGTAAATCACGCCTCCCTCAGAGTTCTGTGAGGATTGAAAGAAGGGGTGCCAGCTGGGCACAGCGGCTCACACCTGTAATCCCAGTGCTTTGGGAGGCCAAGATGGGAGGATTGCTTGAGCTCAAGAGTTTGAGACCAGCCTTGGCAACATAGTGAGACCTCGTCTCTACTACTACTATTAATAATAAACTAGCTGGGCATAGTGGCATGTGCCTGAAATCTCAGCTACTCGGAAGGCTGAGGTGGGAGAATTGCTTGAGTCCAGGAAGTCAGCTGCAGTGAGCCAAGATCGCGCCACTGCACCCCAGCCTGGGTGACAGAGTGAGACGTTTCAAAAATAAAGAAAAGAAAGAAGGGGTGCCCAGGCCACAAAAGGGCATTTTGTGAGATGTGGGCACATTCCTGGCCCATCTGTCTCCGGGGGTTTACCAATTCCTGGGGAATAAGGAATGCCACTTTCTGGTGGAGAGGAAGAGACTCACAGAGGAAAAACAGTTTATGAGGCTGTGTGCAGTGGCTCACGCCTGTAATTCCAGCACTTTGGGAGGCCGAGGCGGGAGGATCACCTGAGGTCAGGAGTTTGAGACCAGCCTGGCCAACATGGTGAAACCCTGTCTCTACTAAGAATACAAAAATTAGCCAGGTGTGGTGGCTCATGCCTGTAATCCTAGCTACTCGGGAGGCTGAGACACGAGAATCACTTGAACCCAGGAGGCAGAGGCTACAGCGAGCCGAGATCGTGCCACTGCACTCCAGCCTGGGTGATAGAGCAAGACTCCATCTCAATAAAAGAAAAAGAAAAAGAAAAGCAGTTTATGAGCAAAGACCAGCAAAAGCACCACAGACTCACATGCTGGGGCAGTTCTGAGGATGGGAGATCAGCCAAGGGCTGACTGACCAGGGAGGAATCCTTGGAGGAGGCCACACCTAAGCTGAACTCTGAGATACCATCAGGCTTCTGGTTTCTACTACTAGATTAGTAGACAGAAAGGAGTGAGAGCTTCTCAGGAGAGCCTATAGTGGTCTCTGGCACAAAGTAGTAAAAAAAATTTTTTTTTTTTAGACAGGATCTCACTTTGTCACCCAGGCTGGAGTGCAATGGCATGATCTCAGCTCACTGAAGCCTCGACCTCCCAGGTTCAAGACATTCTCCTGCCTCAGCACCCCCAGGTAGCTGGGACTACAGGTATGCACCACCATGCCCAGCTAATTTTTGTATTTTTTTGTATAGACGAGGTTTTGCCATGTTGACAAGGCTGGTCTCGAACTCCTGAGCTCAAGCAATCCGACTTGGTCTCCCAAAGTGCTGGGATTACAGGCATGAGCCACTGTGCCTGGCCAAATAGTAAATGTTAATTGGAAGTAGCTGTTATTATTACCTAAGTTTCAAGGGTGTTTCAAGGGTATGGAAATACCTCTTTCTTTGGGTTCCTACAGCACTGTGGGCATATTCCTGGCACATCAGATATGCTTGGTGTATGCTGAATGAACAGGGGGAAGATTAGTTGGCCACAGACTAGAAAGAGATATGATTAGATCTAAGTAAGCTAGGAAAAATGGGAGCATCCATTTCTCTATACACCCATCCATCCATATATCCATCTATCTCCATCCACCCACACATTCATCCATCCACCTATATATCCAACTCCTTTTCATCCAAACATCCATCCATCCATCCATCCATCCATATATACATCCACCTATCCACTCATGCATCTATACATATACCTATTCATCAAATTCTTGTCCATCCATCCATCCACCTATTTATCCAACTCCTGTTCATCCAAACATCCACCCATCCATCTATCTACCCATCCATCCATTCATGCATGCATGCATCCATCCATCCATCCATACATACACTCATTCATCCGTCTATACACCCATCCATCCATATGTCTATTTATCTAATTCCTGTACATCCATGCATCCATCCATCCATTCATCCACCAGTTTATCTAACTCCTGTTCATCCAAACATTCATTCATCCATATACCCATCCATCCATACACCTGCTGATCCAACTCATGTTCATCCAAACATACATCCATCCATCCATCCATATATACATCCATCTATCCATTCATGCATCTATACATATACCTATTCATCAAATTCTTGTCCATCCATCCATCCACCTATTTATCCAACTTCTGTTCATCCAAACATCCACCCATCCATCTATCTACCCATCCATCCATTCATACATACATACATACACTCACTCATCCGTCTATACACCCATCCATCCATGTATCTATTTATCTAATTCCTGTACATCCAAACATTCATTCATCCATATACCCATCCATCCATACACCTACTCATCCAACTCATGTTCATCCAAACATCCATCCATCCATCCATCCATCCATCCATGTTTCAAGCAGAGAACAAGACAAAATCACTGCATTCATGAAGCTTAAATTGAGTGAGGCAGGGCTTGCAGATATAAATCAAATAATGGTAAATAAGGGTAAAATTGTGACAATGATAAGTGCTACAGACATAAAGGGCACATGGTGCTAGGAGAGTCCATCACAGGGCAGTCTGACCTAGTCATGAAGGTCAGCCAAGTCTCCCCAAGTGACCATAGAACTGAGAACTACAGGGTGAGCAGGATTAAGTAGAAGAATTGGGGAGGAAAAAATGTTCGGGAAGAGAGGGAAGGGCACGCACAGGGCAAGATAAAGTTGGGAAGTAGGCCTGACCATGCAGTGCTCTTGGGCATGCTGAAGATTTTGATTTTTATTCTTAGAGGTTCTAAGCAAGGAGCAGGTGACAGGATCAGATTTGTATTTTTAAAAGATTATTTTGGCTGTGGTTATAGAAGATGGAAGCGGGGGATGGGATGAGCAAGTGTGAAAGCCGGAGGCCTGTGGGAAGCCAATGTAGATGTCCAGGAAATTCATGATGGAACCTTGGACTGGGGAGGTGATGGGGGGAGGGGAGGAGTGGATGGACTCGAGGGCCATTTAGGAGATAAAATGGACATGATTGGGCCATGGGTTTTGTGGGAAGGATAAGGGTGAGGGAGTTATCTAGGATGACACCCAGGTTTCTGGATAAAACTGTTGCCAGGCAACAGAGAGAAAGCCAGAAGGGAGTGGGGAAGGGGTGGGACACATTTTCCCTTGCAGTTGTTTTTATGCCCGTGTTTGCAAAATAAAGAGTGTTGGAGGTGTGGGCGTGCACAGCTCCCTGATTGCCCACCCAAGGATAAGAAGACTGGTTTAAGAAGATTGCATGTTGCAGGGTAAAGGGAGCTAGGTCTTCTACTCTGGGCTCTGCATGCAGGTAACTGTGTGACTTCACTCCCCTGGCCCGGGACTCTGAAACAGACATCCCTCCTTGTCTGGCAATTTCATGGCAAAAAGTGGCCTGAGTCTTATTTGTCCACTCATGCTGAGTCTCATTTGTCCACTCCTCCTTGGGAAGTTATTTCTTGTAGATCCACTTTATCCAGAGCCTCAAGGTGAAAAATCATCAAGTCTAGAATGTGAGATCTGAAAGGAATCACAGAGCCCATTTTTCCAATCTTCTAATTTTACACTGGGGCAGCCCCCGTGTCTGACCCATGTCTCTATGCTACTCTACTACCTTGCCTACAGGAAGAGAGGTTAAGGAGTTTGTCCAAAGCCACAAAGCTATTGGGCATAAGGAGGTGACCCCACATTCCTTTTCTTACTTTAGGGGTGGGGATTTTTCTGCAGCCTGCAGTTATTTCCTAGGACAGATGGGGCTAGGTAGAGCTGTGGGAATGAGCTAAGATCATAGACACAGGTGATGCTGAGCATCTGGGGGAATAATTCATCTGAAGCTGTGTCCTGCTGAGTTGGAGTCCTTTCTGACTCTTTAAAGATGCCTCTTGTCATGCACCCCGTCGTGACTCCTGAATATCCTCCTGGGGTTGCAAGATGCTCTCTGCAAAAAAAAAAAAAAAAAAAAAAAAAAAGGAATGCAGAAAACCCAGCCCACCCCCCTGAAAATGAGACATAGAGACAAAAAACATGGTTTGAACCTCACTGCTTAGGTTTCCATGGTGGCGCCACTCTGCTGCCCTTCCCATTGGCTAGGTGTCCTGCTCCAGCTTTAGCAACAGAGACTCAGATACTCATCTCCTTCCTGATTGGCCGGGCTGTGCTGCACTGCCATGGCAACAGAGGCAGGGGGACCAGTCCCTGCAGAACAACTTGAGTCACCATCTACCTGGGGTGGGCTGAGATCCAGAGGACTGCCTGTGGGGGATGGAAAGGGGAACAGGTAGCCCCCACCTAAGCTCACAGTCAGGTGGGGACCTCCTGCCCAGGGGTTTTGGAGGCTGGCGGGTTTCTCCTCCTCATCTTGTCTACCCTGTGTCTTGCAGCTTCTTCCAGCCTTTTCTTGCTCCATGGGTCCTGTCTCCCTCAGAAGAAAAATCACACCACTAGCAGTGCCAGGGGTTAACTCATTTGCCCAAAGTCGTGCAAGTTACTAATAAAAGCCAGGGTTTTAACTCGTATTTATATTGCCTGCTTTAAAGGCTTTAGAGGGGCTTTGCTAGAGAATCCAGGGGTCCTTTCCGTTTTATCCAGGGGTCCTTTCAGTTTTAATATCTATCCCCTTTTTATTCGCCAAACAGCGAATGCCTTTCAAAGCACTCTTTCATCTAAATTATCTCGTCATCTCAACAACCCTATGAATTTGGTAAGTCAGAGATTAATGACCCATTTTATAGATGAGGACACTAGAGCCCAGAGAAGGCAAATTATTTGTTCCATGTCGCACAGCACATTAGTGCCAGAGCCGGGCCTTTAACCCAGGCCTTCTGAATCCTTGTCAGAGCTCCATCTCCAAACCACTGACCTATCTATACCAGGGGGGTTCCAGGAGGGTTGGAGGCCCTCTGAGGGCTTCTCTGAGTGGTCTCATCTGTTACAGAAGCCAGTTAGAATCAGGCAGTCCATTGTGGACCAAGGGTTCATACCATAGCCCTAGTCTCGGCCAGGCAACCCCTCAATGTGGCCCTGGTCTCCAGGAAGGGTCTGCTTTTAACTGCAAACCTTGCTCTTCCCCTCAACCCCCCATGTGCCAACAGGTGAAGAAGTACTCATAAGCTTACCTACAATCGGTTTCACTGTTTCTCTTGAAGCTCTGCTGGGCATGCATGTTCTCATTGAATTCTCATCACAACCTTAGGAGTTCGGTCTTCGCTGTCCATTCCTAATAGATGCAGAAACTGGTGCTCAGGAAGGTCAAGCCGCATCCCCAAGGTCACACAGTCATGGAGAAATAATACCAACACAAGTTCACCTAACTTGAAAGTAGCCTGGCTTGAACTATGGTGATGCTCTCTCTGTTCCCACAGAATGCAGAATGGTAGCTTAAAGAGGCACCTGGGATCACGCCTGTAATCCCAGCACTTTGGGAGGCCGAGGCGGGTGGATCACAAGGTCAGGAGTTCGAGACCAGCCTGACCAACATGGTGAAATCCTGTCTCTACTAAAAATAAAAAATTAGCCAGGAGTGGTGGCATATGCCTGTAATCCCAGCTACTCAGGAGGCTGAGGCAGGAGAATCACTTGAACCCGGGAGGCAGAGGTTGCAGTGAGCTGAGATCGTGCCACTGCACTCAAGCTTGGGTGACAGAGCGAGACTCCGTCTCAAAAAAAAAAAAGAGAGAGAGAAAAAAGAAAAAGGCACCCTGGAGCTGATTCTTTTTCTCTTGGGTATGCATTTTTTCCTCAACTGAAGCTGTGGCTACTGGACCAATTCCTTGGCACTGGAAAAAGCAGACTCTGAGGACTCTGAGGGACTTGGAAATAGTTGGCCCCTGGGAAGTGACTCAGTGTCCCCAACACTCTCTCCCATTGCCCAGTTTTTCAGCTTGGTGATCTTACAGAAGGGCGTGGCTGGGCTGCTGGTAATTTGCAGCTGACCTGGAGGAGAGAAGCCCCAGTAACTTCCTTGGCCTGAATCTAAGCCCCTGCTGGAAATGAACATTTTGGCAGTTTCCTTTTCTTCCTACTCAACTTGGGCTCCCTGAAGCTCTTGCCCCTGAAGCACAGCCCAGCCACCTGGCCTGCCCTCCTGCCCTCCCAAGGGCACTGGTTTTGGAAGACACAACCAGGCAGGAGTTCCTACCTGCCACACTGCTCCCCCAAGCGCCACAGCAGCAAGGGGCAGGCACACAATCTCTCCATCAACAATTACACAGCTTCTCTGTGCCAGACACCACACACACAGGCTCGAGGGAGATGGTAGGGAACAAACCATTCTGGCCCCTGCCCTCATGGAAACTGCAGCCTCGTGGCGGAAATGCACTGCAGGTCCATAAGTGAATACATCATGGTTTCAGACGGTGATAAATGCCTTGGACAGGATGAAACAGGATAATGGCATAAACAGCAATTGGTGGGGGTTTGAGGGGGGAGGGAAGGGACTGAAGGCGAAGGGAGCAGGCACCTGAATGAGGAGGAGGCAGTTGTCTTGGTTATCTATAGACGCCTAACAAACCCCCAAACTTAGTGGCTTACAACAACCATTTATTATTTTTCATGAGTCTGGTTGGCCTGAGTGGTTCCTCTGCCTATTTCTCCTGGTCACACATGCAGCTGCATTCAGCTGGAGTCACAGCTGAGCTGGAAGGTCCAAGAAGGCCTCTCTCACACATCTGGTGGTTGGTGCTGGCTGTTGGCTGGGGTGTCTCAGATCCCATCCTCTCGCTGGTAGACCAGCTGCCTTATGTGGTAGTCTAGGAGCAGCATTCCAAGAGGGGGAAGGCACAAGCTTGCAAGGTCTCTTGAGGCCTAAGCTCCTGAACTCATAAAGGGTCACTTCTGCCACATTCTGTTGTCAGAGCAAGTCACAAGCCCAGCCCAGATTCAAAGGGCAGGGAAAGGGATGCCACTTCTTGATGTGGGGGGAGCAGCAAAGTATTTGTGGCCTTATTTATGAGACATGATCGGCCGGGTGTGGTGGCTCACACACCTGTAATCCCAGAACTTTGGGAGGCCAGGGTGGGCAGATCATTTGAGGCCAGGAGTTCAAGACCAGCCTGGCCAACATGGTGAAACTCCATCTTTGTATTTTATAAATTTATAAATATTATATTTTATATAAAAAGAGACACCATCCACATTGCAGATAGTAACAAAAATGATTTTGAGGTGTACCAAAGTTGTGATTAGTATGAAATCTTTTTTTTTTTTTAATTTTTTGAGACAGGGTCTCACTCCATTGCCCACGCTGGAGTACAGTGGCATGATCATAGCTCACTGCATCCTCAAGCTCCCAGGCTCAAACAATCCTCCTGCCTTGGCCTCCTGAGTAGGCATGCACCACAACACCTAGTTAATTAAAAAACTGTTTTTGTAGAGATAGGGTCTTGCTCCATTGCCCAGGCAGGACTGTAGCAACACAATCATAGTTCACTGCATCCTCAAACTCTTCATCTCAAGCAATCCTCCCACCTGAGCCTCCTAAGTAGCTGGGACTACAGGAGTGTGCCACCCTGCCTCGCTATTTTTTTCTTATTTTTTGTAGCAATGGGATCTCACTATTCTGCCCAGACTGGTCTTGAACTTATGCCTGGGGCTGTCTTCCTGCCTTGGCCTCCCAAAGTGCTGGGATTACAGGTGTCAGCCACCATGCCTGGCCTATGTGGCCATCTTTAATCTGCAACATCATCCATGTCAAGATCTCTGGGAAGAGTGTTCCAGGCAGAGGAAGAGCAGGTGCAAAGACCCTGGAGTAGGATGGCGTCCAGAGATCTGAGCCTTGAACAATGGTGTGATGGTTGATACTGAGTGTCAACTTGATTGGACTGAAGGATACAAAGTATTGATCCTGGGTGTGTCTGTGAGAGTGTTGCTAAGGGATATTAACATTTGACTCAGTGGACTGGGAAAGGCAGACCCACTTTTAACCTGGGTGGGCACCATCTAATCAGCTGCCAGTGCTGCTAGAATGTAAACAGGCAGAAAAAATGTAAAAGAGAGACTGGTCTAGCCTCCCAGCCTACATCTTTCTCCTGTGCTGGATGCTTCCTGCCCTCAAACATCAGACTCCAAGTTCTTCAGTTTTGAAACCGAACGAGTTTCAGTTTTGAAACTCGGACTGGCTCTCCTTGCTCCTCAGCCTGCAGATGGCCTATCGTGGGACCTTGTGATCGTGTGAGTTAATATGTAATAAGCTCCCCTTTATATATATATATATATACACACACACACATATATATACATATACATATATACACATATATATATATACACACATATATATATGCCATTAATTATGTCCCTCTAGAGAACCCTGACTAATACAAATGGGTTCTTCTACTCCCTTAGTTTCCTGTCCTGTAAAGTGGGAACTAAGGATGTCTCCCTGGCTCCTTCTAGGAATACAGGATGTAAGATGCTTTGCTTCAAGGCTGGGTTAGGATTTTGGTTATTGGCCAGTGGCAGGGAGGAGAGGCCAACACAGGAGCTCAGCTTGGCTTCCCCCAAGCTCACCAGCGTTTGTTGAGCACTGTCTGGCAGGAAGGCACAGTGCTCAGCACCACAGGTCATACCTGGAGAGTCTGAGGGTTGCTGATCTTGCCAAGCTTATGGGATAAAAAGATTGCTTGCTGCCCCAGATGTGATTGAGACATACCAGACGCATCTCAGAAGAAAAGAGCTGGGAGGACTGTGGGGCTCAGGGAAGGCCTGGAGGAGATGGGGTTCCAACAGGGCTTTGAGGGGCACATAGGATTTGGCTGAAGGAGGGGAAACTGTTGATAGGAAAAGTGTAAGGGGCTGTGGAATTTAGTAATTCACTGCAACAAATGTTTACTGAACCCCTACCATACGCCACGTGAACGGGACAGACATAGAGGCACTGTGAGGATCCAGAGGAGACACAACACAGGCCTCGAAAGGAAGTGATGATGCTTCAGAGGACTGAGGATGAGTCAGGTCAAGCACTGTGGGGCACTGGGAGGAGGAGATGATGCCAAGAGGGTTCCAATGAAAGGACATCTGCAAAGGACAGAAGGGAGGGCTTGAGTTTCTCAAGTAAAGGCAGCGAGCTGTGTCTGAAGCAGAGGGTCCATGTGGAAAAGAGTGGAGGGATGAGCTCAGGGCCAAACTGGCTCATGGGCTAACTAAAGACTTCGTCCTTTTTCCAGGCCAGGCGCGGTGGCTCACACCTGTAATCCCAGCACTTTGGGAGGCCAAGGCAAGCAGATCACTTGAGGCCAGGAGTTCGAGACCAGCCTGGCCAACATGGTGAAATTCTCTCTACTATAAGTACAAACATTAGTTGGGCATGGTGGTGCACGCCTGTAGTCTCAGCTACTCAGGAGGCTGAGGCAGAAGAAATGCTTAAACCTGGGAGACGGAGCTTGCAGTGAGCCGAGATGGCGCCACTGCACTCCAGCCTGGGCGACAGGCTTTTGAGACTCTGTCTCAAAGAGAAAGAAAGAAAAAAAAAGGCTTTGTCCTTTTTCCTGAGGGCAATGTATGTAGGAACACCAGATTTAGCAAATTAAAATACAGGTTGTCCTGTTAAATTTAGATTTCATATGAACAACAAATAATTTCTGTAGTATGTGTATGCAATTTCTGGGACGTTCTTATACTAAAATATTATTCATTATTTACTGAAATTCAGTTTTCTTTTGTTTTTTTTTTTAAGACAGGGTCACACTATGTTGCCTAGGCTGGCCTCAAACTCCTGGCCTCAAGCGATCTTCCTGCCTCAGCCTGCTGAGTAGCACTACGGGTGTGTACCACCATACCCAGCTTGAAATTCAGTTTTAACTGAGCCTCCTGTATTTTCTCTGGAGACTTTAAGTGTGGGATCATGGAAAGGTTTTAAGCAGGGCGAGGACAAGGTCAGATTTACATTTTGGGAAGCTCCCAGGATTCGTAGGAAAATAGACTGGAGGGAGACCACGAAGGGGCGGGGGATGAGGTTCCTCCTATTGTCCAGGCCAAAGAAGTGGAGGTCACCACCAGGAATGGGGCCATTGCATCATGTCTTCCAACACATCTGCCTCCCTGACTAGGCATGTAGCCTTGGATAAACCCCAGCTGATGAAGCCCCAGAGGGCTGCAGGCCAGTCAGACCCCAGCTGTGCTGTGTGAACCCCTGGCATGGTTTATTCCCTCCCAGATGCTCATCTGCCAAACAAAGGGGTCAGATGATCAGAGAGATTGTCCATGAGGGCCCTTCTGCTTCTGCCATCCTGGGGCCCTCCGCCCATCCTCTCTCTGATACCTCTCCTGGAGTGGGCCCACCAGGGTGAAAAGTCCAAACCTGAGATGCTTGGCTCCCAGGTCATCCTTCCTGTGCCTCCTTGCTCCTTCTTCCCTCCCACCATCACTCTGCCCGATGAATGCCTGAAGGGGCCCTGTGTCTCTTCTCTCCAACCTCAGGTCCCAGACCTGGTTTTGGAGAAGGGTCTCAGCCTGTGTTGACAGCCTGCGATGGGTGAAGCTAGGTCTTCGGCATTACTCGTTTCATTGAATCCTCACAGCAGTGCTACAAGGAAAGCATCATTCCCATTTCACAGATAAGGGGGACTGAGGCTCAGCAGTGCACTTGCTGACCCAGCCACACAGCTGTGCAGGGGGCAAACCTGGAGTGGAGTCCAGGTCTTGCTGGCGCCAGTACTCTGCCCTCCCGCTGTCTCCATGGATGTACCCAGGAGCCCCTAATCCCCCATTGATTTAGTGTTCGGGCTTGGTCAGCAGTCTTCTTGTCCCACTGCAGGCATGTGCAGCCCTGGCTCTTTCTGGGTTAAGCCAGGGACTGAAATGGGTCGGCAGAATGCTCATCTGTTGGGCGCTCTGTGGTTTATAAAGCCCTTTCCCATTTGTGCCCTCCTCACAACCCCATGGGGACTCTGCACGGCCCCTCCAGCTCTTGGAGGCTGCACTTTGCTGCAATGAAGGCCACATTAAATATTAACAGGGCAGCTCCTGGCCCCGCTGTGACGTCAATTACGGGGCGCTTGGTGAGGGCTGCGGATGCCTTTCCAAGGTGAAGCGGTGACCGGAATTCAGCTGGCTCGAATGGTGTCCCAGGAGGCTGGCTGTCAGGACTCGGAGAAGATGTTGCTAATGTAAGGCGTGGCAGGAATCCAAAAGCTTTCCTCTGATCCTCCTGGCTCCCTCAGGGCCTGGTGGCGTCCTGAGGCTGGTGAGATGCATTCAGTCATTTGGCAGATATTTACTGAGCACCTGCTATATGCCAAGCACAGTGCGAGGCTCTGGGGAGACGGCTGTGAATGTGATGAGGTCTTTGCATAGTGGTGCTTCCTGTGTGGTTGAAGAAAGGGAGAAACCCAGCTCTGTGGGCTAGGGCAGGTGCCCACTCCAGCCTGAGGCCAAGGGATCCTTCCAAAAGAAGTCAGGGCGATACTGAAACCTGAAGAAAGAGCCCAAGTTAGGTAGGGAAAGAGGAGGGGCGAGAGAATAGACATAGAGAATACCTTTCGAGGTCGGATCCTGGTTCTAGCTGTTCCTAGCCATTTATCTACAAATAAGGTTCCCACCATGCAGGGTTGATGTGAGGACTAAATGAAGCCATTGCTAGTGACAGCACAGGCTGGATGCATAGTGAGGTGCCCAGTGGGAGCTCATGGGTAGCTGCTGTGAAAACAGCTCTGGGCCATGCATGGTGACTCACACCTGTAATCCCAGCACTTTGGGAGGCTGAGACGAGAGGATCGCTTGCATCCAGGAGTTCAATACCAGCCAGGGCAACACACTGAGACCCTGTCTCTACAAAAAATAGAAAATTAGCCAGGCATAGTGGTGCACACCTGTAGTCAGTCCCAACTACTTGGGAGGCTGAAGCGGGAGGATCACTTGAGTCCAGGAGGTCAAGGCTGCAGTGAGCCAGGATTGCACCACTGCACTCAGCCTGGGTGACACAGGAAGACCTTGTCTAAAAAAAAAAGGAAGGAAAGGAAAGGAAGGAAAGAAGGAAGGAAAGAGAAAGGGAAGGAAGGATGGAAGGAAGGAAAGAGAAAGAGAGAGAGAGAAAAGAAAAGAAAAGAAATAGTCTGTGTCTTATATGATTCCTTTGCACTGCCAGGAATTCTTGCCCCCATTTTGTAAGCAGAGAAACTACTGAGGCTCAGAGAGGTGACCCGACATGGCCAGGGTTATACTGTGGATTAGACCCCAGGTTGGACATGTGACTCTAGGCTCTGACTTGGGCATTTTGCCATACTCCATCCACAGGCAACCGAAGCAATTATTTCAGCTCAGTGAGACACAGAATCCCACCAGTGATTCCCAGTATGAGTTCCTTGGCTGCATGTCCAAGGGTAGTCTCAGCCTTCTTTGCGATAAGGCCACAGCTATCTGATGATTAGCCCAGGGTTGGGCTTTGGGAGGCCTGGACATAGGCTTGATTTCGCTAACCTGCTGTGTGACCATGGGTGAATTACTTTCCCTCTCTGAGCCTCAGTTCCCACAGGGCCAGCGAATGACCAGCTGTTATTGTCTGGGTCTCTGATCCTCCCAGTAGTGCTGTGGCAAAGGAACTACTTTGAATTTCATATTAAAGATGAAGAACCAGGACAGGCACGATGACTCACGCCTGTAATCCCAGCAATTTGGGAGGCTGAGGCAGGCGGATCACTTGAGGTCAGGAGTTCGAGACCGGCCTAGCCAACATGGTGAGACCACGTCCATACAAAAAATACAAAAATTAGCCAGGCGTGGTGGTACGTGCCTGTAATGTCAGCTACTCAGGAGGCTGGGGCAAGAGAATTGCTTGAATCTGGGAGGCGGAGTTTGCAGTGAGCCAAAATCAGGCCACTGTACTCCAGCCTGGGCAACATGCGAGACACTGTCTCAAAAAAAAAAAAAAAAAAAGAAGATAAGGAACCAGCGGTCTGAGACGGACAAAGTGGCATGCACAAGGCTACACAATTAGCAAGTAGGGGCCAGGATTTGGGAACAGCCTGTTGCTGGCAGAGCTGGCCATCAGTCCACCATGCTGTGCTGCCTCTTGGAGTAAGAAAGCCAAACTGAATTGTCTCCAAGATCTTTATTATGGGCCTGTGATTCTGTGAGTTCCCTGCTGCCCCAGGCCTTCAGGGCTCAATGACTTCATGGGGAAGTCATTTCAGGTTGTGCTGGTCCTCCAACTGTCCCCATTTCAAGTAGGTAACAGCCCCGTAGGCAGCACTGCCTCCCTCCCTCAGACACAACCTCATTCCTCCTGAAGGAAGAGGTCTAGTGAGGACAGTGACATGCCCTTTTTATTCTCCCCCCACTGCACCGCCCCCCCACCCCGACATGCCTATTTTATGGAAAAGAAAACTGAAACTCAGGTCCAACAACTTGCCCAGGTTTCCCTAGCTACTGCGGAAGAGCTAGGATTTGAGGCTGGGTCTGGTAACTCCAGATCTTGTACTCTAAGTAACTGCAAGCTGGCCAGATTCAACAGGACAGCCCTCCTCCTTCTCTAAGCTCCCTCCCGGCTCCTGCAATCCCATCTGCCTTCCCCCTTGCTCCCTCCCTTTTCTTGCCTTTCACTCAGCTGTCATTTAACGTTAGCTGTCAGCTGATTTCAGGTGTTCCCCTCCCTGGGGTGGAAGGGGAGAGGACAAAAGATCTTGGCCACTCACAAAGGGGGCTCTGGTGATGGGAGTTTTGTAATACGCAGAAGGTGTAACCGAATTCAATTCAGCATTCATGGAGCAGCGCCTGGATCCAGGACACTCAGCCAGGCATCCCAGGGGCTCAGATGGTGAACGAAACACAGGCCCCATCCTCCAGTGCTTACAGTCTATTATAAAGGAAATGGCTGCTTCCTAAGGAAGTGGGAAGCAGAAGAGGTAAATAACAAAGAGTGTGAACCTTATAGTCAGAAAGACCTGGGTTCAAATCCTAATTCTTCATCTAATAGTAGCATGACTTTGGGTAAGAGGATGCCTTCCTGAGCTTTAATTTTTCCATCTGTTTAATGGGTGTAAGAAGAATAGCTCCCCTATTAAATGAGATATTATACTGCATTAAATGACATAACATAGTGCTTGATGCCCAGTAGCAAGCCACAGACATTCCTACCAACGTCGCTCTAGGCAGACAGTGGATACCAGACTCACAGTGGGAGTAGGTGGAAGGCGAGAGTACTTGTTGGAGAAACTGGGAAGGCTCTTTAGAGGAGGTAAGATTTCAGCTGGGTATTAAAGGAATGTAAGAAGCAGAGAATGGGGTGGAGGGATGGGAAAGGACATTCTGGAAACTCATGGGCAGAATCTGGAAACCTGGTGGGCCTAATGTGTCCAGGGAGTAGGTGATGACCTTGAGAAGATGGGCCACGGGCAGGTTATAAAGGGCCAGGTAGAGGAGTTTGTATCTTTAACAAGGGAATGGGTCCTACCCACGACCCCAGGGGCAGCTCAGTGCTGTCTCTGCAGAGGCCAGCCAGTCTCCTACAGGAGTTGGCCTTCTCATGTGGCTGTGGTCCTCTCAGATCCCTTTATCTCCTGAGTCAGGGCCAGCCTGCCACCATTATCTACAAGAAGACAGAAGGCTATAACAATCTGCTTGCCTCCTACTAACATACTGGGGAGGAAAAGATGTTTTTTAGCATAGTTGCCTGGCAGAGAACCATGGTGAAAATTCAGCGACCCTCTCCCTTGCTTCTCAGGGTGCAGTTTCAGCAGCAGCTGATGACAGTTATGCTCATAGCTCAACAGCTACAAGAATGTTCTCAGACTCTCTGAAGGTCAGGGGCAGTGGTGGGAAGACTGGTGAAGGTGGAGCAGAGCCCCTGCTCTCTGTGCTGTGGCTGGGCAAGACACTTAACCTCACTGGGACTCAGTTTCCTCATCCGTAAAATCAAAACAATAATACTGACCTTGCCTTAACCAAGAGAGAGCAGAGTAGCAAACTGCTGGCCCACGGCCTGCTATGAAGCAGGAGTTCATTACCTTCTTCGCTCCAGGTCTTGACATGGTCCAAAGACTTGTCTTTTGAAGCAACCCTGTTGTATCCTCTTGAGTTGTCATGACATTGTCTGCTGGTCTTCCAGTGGCTAAATATCCTAGACTTTCAAAGCTGAAAAAAAAAAGGTACTTTGCCATTCATCATTGCAGCCTCCCATTTCACAGATAAGAAATCCAAGGCTCGGGGTGAAGGAACAGCCTTCTCCAGCTTTCCCGGACCATGCATGACAGCCCCTCCCACCCCAGCCCACCCAGTGGGAACCATGCAAAAGCTTGAGGCAGTTATTCAGATGGTTCAAGCCAAAAGATCTAGAAAATTCTTGCTAAGAAACACAAGCTCCCAGACCATCTGCAGAACTGAAACAAAAGCCTTTTTCGCCCTCATTTTAACTGCAACTCAATAGGTGTTGGCTTTGAGCTCTCCCCCACAGCTGAGCTCCTCTGAACAAGCTGGAGGGGGGCGGGTGCCGGGACTGGGGCTCTGAGCTCCACCAGCTCATAGAACCAGCTCACAGATTGCAGCTAAGAGGACATTTTTGCACTTCTTAATGCCAAAAGCTGCCTTGGGTGCTGGTTTGCTTCCAAGGCGCGCTTTGAAAGAGGGGTAGAAGGCTCTAGATGATCCTGAAATCTCTGCGCTCAAGATGCTCTTAGTTAAGACACGGGGTGAGATTTGGTGTCAGCAAAAGGATACTGGGGTCAAAGTAGACAGTGCAAAGTTGAGGTGAGTGGGGAAGGCTTCGGATGATTGCAAGAATCTGACTCTTCTAGGCCTCAGTTTCCTCATACATATAGTGGGGCTAACAGCCTCCTTCCAAGTGAGGATGTGGGGAGATAATATGAGAGTAAAGTGTTCATCCTCAAATCAGGCAGAGGGTAAGTGATTAAAAAACAAGAGTCGAGTCGGGCGTGGTGGCTCACGCCTGTAATCCCAGCACTTTGGGAGGCTGAGGCGGGCGGATCACCTGAGGTCAGGAGTTTGAGACCAGCCTCAACATGGAGAAACCCCGTCTCTACTAAAAATACAAAATTAGCCGAGCATGGTGGTGCATGCCTGTAATCTCAGCTACCCTGGAGGCTGAGGCAGGAGAATTGCTTGAACCAGGGAGGCGGAGGTTGCGGGGAGCCGAGATCGCGCCATTGCACTCCAGCCCGGGCAACAAGAGCAAAACTCCGTCTTAAAAACAAAACAAAACAAAAAAACCCAAAACAAACAAACAAAAAAAACGAGCCGCTGTCGATGTTATTGCTGGTGGTTTTATTATCATTGGCTGGGTCGGCAAGGTCACCTTGGCTGCAGGTGGCCTACAGTGGGAGAAAAAGTTAAAATCCTATCTGGGTAACATTATTAATAATTTGTGGACAGGCAGCTGCTCCAGCTCAAGATGGTAACCATGCCAACATTGCAACGCCATCTCTCCAGAACAACATCATGTCTCCTTTGTAATATGTCCCTTGGTGTCCAGACTTCTCAGCAGCTCAGAGTGAGTGTCTCAGAGTATCCATGAGTGGAAAAACAAAAAACAAAAAAACAAAAAAAACCAGGATGTGCCTTTTCTGGGTCATCTATTCACTGGGCTCTGGTGGAGGGTTCTGGCAATGCTTTAGAAATGCGGCCCCACGTGAGGAGGAGTCGTGACCACTAGCTCAGGGTGGGATGCAAGTGACACATTTTTTTTTTTTTTTGAGCCTTGTTGTCCAGGTTGCAGTGCAATGGTGTGATCTCTGCTCACTGCAACCTCCGCCTCCAGGATTCAAGCGATTCTCCTGCCTCAGCCTCCTGAGTAGCTGGGATTACAGGTGCCCGCCACCATGCCCAGCTAATTTTTGTATTTTTAGTAGAGACGGGGTTTCACCATGTTGGTCAGGCTGGTCTCAAACTCCTGACCTCAGGTGATCCACCCACCTTGGCCTCCCTAAGTGCCGGGATTACAGGCATGAGCCAACATGCCTGGCCTTTTTTTTTTTTTGAGAGGGAGCCTCACTCTGACGCCCAGGCTGGATGGAGTGCAATGGTGCGATCTCAGCTCACTGCAACCTCTGCCTCCCGCGTTTAAGCAATTCTGCTGTCTCAGCCTCCTGAGTAGCTGGGATTACAGGCACACACCAACACACCCCGCTAATTTTTGTATTTTTAATAGAGACAGGGTTTTGCCAAGTTGGCCAAGGTGGTCTCGAACTCCTGACCTCAGGTGATCCGCCCGCCTTGGCCTCCCAAAGGGTTGGGATTACAGGCATGAGCCACCACGGCTGGCCAGTTTTTCTTTTTTAAAAATATTTTTCGTAGTCCCAACTACTCGGGAGGCCAAGGCAGGAGAATTGCTTGATGAACCTGGGAGGCAGAGGTGGCAGTGAACTGAGATCATGCCACTGCACTCCAGCCTCGGTGACAGAGAGAGACTTCATACAAAAAAAAAAAAAAAATTATATATATATATATAAAAATATATATATATATAAAATATGTGTGTGTGTGTATAATATATTTTGTTTTTGTAGAACTGGGATTTTGCCATGTTGCCCAGGCTGGTTTTGAACTCTTGGCCTCATGTGATCTTTCCACCTCGGCCTCCCAAAGCTCTGGGATTACAGGCATGAGCCACTGTGACAGGCTATTGGTCCCTTTTTACAAGTGACTTGCCAGAGGGTACTCAGCTGGTGCACTGGCAGAGTAGGATTTGAACCCAAGACAAGAACCATGTTCTTTCTCAAATCACACCACACACACGTGTTCAGGAACCCAGGGCGGGGGAGGGGGGGGGGGTTGTTCTGTTCCCCTAGTGAGACCCTGCACCAGGTGAAGACCCAGACTTGGCTCCTCTACCAGGGACCTGCTCTGAGCCCTGAGGCAACAAAGTGTGTTTGACATTAACCACTGACCACCCTCACCTCACTCAGGTGCTGTCTTTGAAGTTGTTCAAAGGCCCTGTTTATCGATAGAACGTAGAGCCTTGGGAGTAGGTGACCTGTCCCAGGTGGTGACCCTGGTTTTTATTGATGAGGCTCTTGGGCGTTAGCAACTCTCTCCCAAGAGCAAAGAAGATGGGTGCTGGTAAGAGTGTGTGGACCACACGGTGGGAGGCTCATGTATGCTTTGTATAATCTGAGTGACCCCAACAGGGGAGTCACACCTTGAGCTCTTCTCAGCTGACACCACGGGGCAGTGTGAGGCCCTCAGACCTGGGTGTCTGATGGACCTGAGTTTGAATCCTTGCTTTGCCCATTCCCAGCTGTGTGACTTTATTTAAGCCATGGAACAGTTCTGTGTCAGTTTCCTTATCTGTAAAACGGGAAGGAGGCCGGGCTCAGTGGCTCACGCCGATAGTGCCAGCACTTGGGAGGCCAAGGCGGGTGGATAGCTTGAGTACAGGAGTTCAAGACCAGCCTGGACAACATGGCGAAACCCTAGCTCTATTAAACAAACAAATTTTTAAAATTGGCTGGGCGCAGTGGCTCATGCCTGTAATCCCAGCACACTGGGAGGCTGAGGCAGGAGGAACATTTGAGGTCAGGAGTTCAAGACCAGCCTGGCCAACCTGGTGAAATCTCGTTTCTATTAAAAATACACAAAAAAAAATTAGCTGAGCGTGGTGGTGCATGCCTGCAGTCCTAGCTACTCGGGAGGCTGAGGCAGGAGAATCACTTGAACCCGGGAGGTGGAGATTGCAGTGAGCCAAGATTGTGCCACTGCACTCCAGTCTGGGCAACAGAGCGAGACTCCATCTCTCAGAGAAAAAAACAAACAAAAAAAAGACTAAAAAATCCATTTAACAGATGAGGCACAAGAGTTTAAATAATTTTCTCTGAAAAAATTAGCTGGGTGTGGTGGTGTGCGCCTTGTAGCACCAGCTACTTGGGAGGCTGAGGCAGGAGGATCGCTTGAACCTGGAAGGCGGAGGTTGCAGTGAGCTAAGAGAGCACTATTGCACTCCAGCCTGGGTGACTGGGTGAGACTCTATCTCAAAACAAAACAGAAGCCAACAAACAAAAAAACAGGAAAGGAAATCGGACCAGCCTTACAGGGGTATCTTGAGGGAAAAAAAAATTGCCCATTTCTGCAAAGCGCCTTGCCTGGTGCTAGGAACATGGTAGATGGTTCCTTAGAGTGCATGAGGATGGGGTCACCAAGGATAGGGCAGTGTGTGAAGAGGGCTCGGGACAAAGCCCTGAGGAACCCTAGTATTTCGGGGTAGGCTAGAAGACAAGCCCATACAGCAAATAGAAAAGCAACGGCCGGAGCAGCAGAAGGGAAGCTGGGAGAGTCGGTCAAGGAAGGGTGAGCAGTCGTGCACCGTCCAGCCAAGACGGCCAGGGAGGTGGGCACAATGAAGTGTCCTTGGCTTTGACAACAAGGAGGGCTCTGGTGGCCACGGTGGAGGAGTGGGGACAGGGCCAGAGCACACTGAGCTGATGAGTGGGTAGGAGGTGAGGAAGAGGAGATGGAGAAGTTTGCTGAGAAGAAAAGCTTCATGGGAGAACCAAAGTGTCCTTTACACATGTCAGAAATCAATTATTTAGAATGCTCCAGCTGTACCTAATTTTCACTGTTTTGAAATCAATCTTAGTCCAACCTCATTAGAAAAGCTGGAAGGGCTCTAAGCCCTCTAAGAGCTAGAAGGAACTGAGGAGGTCCCCCCATCCAGGGCTGGCCCTCCTCCCATCTCTCACTGGGACCCCATCCTTATGGGGGGTGGAGTGGATGATTCATTACTATCTAGCATGCTCTTTAAATATATTCACTAGGGGAAAGATCAGCCTAGTTTGTTAACCTCGATTCCAACAGCAAAGGTGACTCTTCAAAGCATGGTGAAGCCTGGGGTAGGGGCCTCCTCCCAGACCCACATTCAAATCCTGTTTCATGGGCCCCCCAAAGTGTGATCGTTTCAGCATCACAGCAGGAAGAGGAAGGCCTGGGAGGCAGGAAACCTGGTATGGAGGCCCCAGCTCTGCTCACTTGCTGTGCAAACTAGGGCCAGCCCTTCCTTTCCCTCAGACCTCAGTTTCCCCTTATTCGGGATAAGGGGTAGACAGGGGCGATTCTAAGGGTCCTGCCAGCTCTGACATTTCAGCATGTGGATATCTATTCTAAAGTCCTTTAAACAGTTAAGTCCAATTCTCCAGATGGAAAACAGGTCCAGAAAAGGCCTAGTCTCCAGTTCCCTCCCTTCTCCCTTCAAACACGTCTTACTCTCTAGAGCAAGATTTCAGGCCTGAAATATGGCTTCCCAATTACCTAAGGATGAAGCCTCAAATCTTCGGCCTGGCATTTAAAACACTTCGTAATCTTGTTTTACCCAACCTCACTTCCCATTCTTAGGCCTCTCTTCTCACCATCTCCCAGGTCACTGCCAAGCCTTTGCCCATGTTGTACCCCAGGCCTTAATCTTTTTCCTGACTCTCCTTCAAGATCTAGCTTATCCCTGTGGGCTGAGCATGCAGTAGATGCTCAATAAAATTCTCAGCGAGCCCAAGGCCCCCTCTCCTGCACTGCCCTTGGCATGTTGAAGTCAAGTTGGGGCCTTGTTTTAATCAACATTTTCCTAGCTTGTCGGGCAGCCCAGCCCAGGGCCTGGCACAAGGGACCCTCAGCATCCAATACCAGCCAGGATTGGGAGGGGCTCAGTGACCAGCCAGTTGGGCCACCCCAGCTCTTTGCCACAAGACAAAGTTCAGCCTGGGTTTTGGACTCAGATCCTGGCCCCACCACTTACAGGCTGTGTAACCCTGAGCAAGTCACCAACCTCAGGTTCCACATTTTAAATATGGGGAGACCAGCTGTGCCCACTGTGGGCTGGGTAGTGAGGATTAAAAAAGAGAATGCTTGTACGGGACTAGCACTGGGCTGGCTCCTAATGTGTCCTGAATATTACTTGTCCCAGCCTGGCCACCCAGTCCCCTTCTCTGGTGGAAGGCACAGCCTGACCAAGGCTACGTCTCAGGTTGGGTTCGATTGTGTGTGTCTGTGTGGCGGGGCTGTCCCCGAGGGTCGGACTCGATCCTGCCCAGACCAGTACAGACCAACGCACAAGGTGTGGCCCAGCAGAACCCATGGACAGGCAGGGCTCGGGGAGGCGGGACGGCTGGGGCGGGACTGGGCTGACCCGCCCCTCGGGGCACGCGGCCTCCCGGCTTCTCCGCCGGTAGGTTTGCTTGCTTTTGGGGCCCTTCTCAAGCCAGATCTCTAACGTGGATGGAGTGGCGCGTTTCAGGGTGGGGCTATGACAATGCACTGCCTGTGCAGCCGCCATCACCGCGCCCCCTCCTCCGGGTCCGCAGTCTCCTGCCCGGCTTTCCCTTCTCCACCTCCATCTCTGCGGCGGTAAAATGCAGCACTCGCAGAGCGCCTGCGCGGCTTTCAGGCCGGGCGGCGGCGGCGGTGGCTATTTATAGTAGGTGACGTCACCTTGAAATAGACCGTTAGGGCCGGCCCGCCCTTCCCCCCTCCCACTCCCGCCGCTCCCCGACGCCCGGCCTGGCCAGTCTCACTGCGCAGGCGTCGTCCCGTCCTCCCATCCCCCAGCGCGGCCGCCTCTCCTCCCTCGGCGGTGTCCGCGGCGCGAGCCACAGCGCGCGGGGCGAGCCAGCGAGAGGGCGCGAGCGGCGGCGCTGCCTGCATCCTGCAGCCTCTGGCCGGCCGGCGAGCCAGTGCGCGTGCGCGGCGGCGGCCTCCGCAGCGACCGGGGAGCGGACTGACCGGCGGGCGGGCTAGCGAGCCAGCGGTGTGAGGCGCGAGGCGAGGCCGAGCCGCGAGCGACATGGGGGACCGGGAGCAGTTGCTGCAGCGGGCGCGGCTGGCCGAGCAGGCGGAGCGCTACGACGACATGGCCTCCGCCATGAAGGCGGTGAGCGCGCCGGGAGCCCGGGCGGCTGGCCTGGGGGGCCTGGCGTTGGGGAGGGACGGGGATGGCCGCGGGCGGCGTTCCCCTCCCGGCCATGGGCGACCCGACGACCCGGCTGGGCGTGGCCGCCCGCCCGCCCTTAGCCCGCGCTTCCCGCTCCCGCTGGGCGCCCCGCCACTTCCTGAGGCTGGGCCCGGGGTGGGGGATCCGGGAGGGTGCAGTTCGGGATCGCGAAGGCAGCCCCGGGAGTGGGGCGGGCCGGTCGGGGTCGCCACATCTTAGTTCGGAGCCCGGGCGGAGGCAGAGGGTGCCCTAGGGGACGCGAAGGAGCCGCATTCCTCCTTCTAGAGCGTTTCACCGGACCCGGGGGCCCCCCCTCTCGTCTTCCTCCGTTCCCCAACTTGGAATAAAGAATCACCTAGTGAGTGGCGCCCTGTCTCAGCTGGTTTTCTCTGCCACAACCTGAAGTCTGTAATTCCGATCTGTTTTGCTCTGCCCGTTCGAATTGTTCTGGTTCCATCTTCCCACGCCTGGGGGTCTGGCTTTGTGTGCGAAGACCCCTTTCCTGCAGTCTAGGCGTGGACGGGGGCGGGAGAGTGGGCGGAGGGTGTGGGGCCCCACTCCACAGCCCCAGGTTTGCTGCTGCGCTGTCTGCTTGGAGATTAAAATGAAACGTGACTTCTAGGTGAGACGAATCTGTGTGCCTTTGCATTCCTGAGACCCTCATAAATCGATTCTGCAGCTTCTCCGGTGGAAGAGTCGTGCCCAGCCACACCCTAGCAAAATACTGTGGGTCACACACAACCTGCATTTCTGAGTTCCGGTTACCATCTCACTCACTCTCCACGTTATTTTACGTTTTCTGTAAATGAATATTTCCTCTCCCTGCGTCAAGGTCACACAGTGGTAGAACTGCAACTGCGACCACCAACCTGCTATGTTCAGTGTACAACTTCCTGAGACCTGGGAGGATCCCGTTGAACTCCGCCTTAGACCTATAGGTTCAGAAATTCGGGCGGTGAGACTCAGACATCTGCATTGTAACCAGCTCTCACAGGCGATTTTTAGCTGGCTTAAGTCTGAGAATTACTGCCCATGATTATAGTAAATGTATCCTTTGCTGGCCTTTTGGAGGGAGTTCCGCAAAAACTGCCAATACAAAGGCTCCCTAAAATCTTAAGTCATTTGGAAAGCTCATTTGAAGGCTTTTGATGTTAATATCAGATGAAATATGTAGTTGGGGCCAATATTTAGGATTGTTCAGGTAAGAAAGGTACTTGAAGAGTTGCCTTTCCTCTGATGTCCTTGTTACACACATAACTGGGTGTGTTTGGAAACCAGCAACAGCTCGTATGTTGATTTGTTGGTGATCTTGACTTGAGCGCTATTAGCATGCTGTTGTGGTGAGGCAGGTTTTCTTACAAACCGGGGGACGGTCTAGGTCTGGAGGCTGAACTTTATGTAATTCAGGGGGTCCTTTAAAAGAAAATCTAAAATATAATTTTGCATATTTTACAAAAATGGGACTGACGAATGCATTTCCTTGGAAGGACCCTGAACCTTAATTTTCTTTGGGATAAAGCTGCCTCTGTCCACAGCAGGTCACACTTAAGCCCCTCCTCCCCAGTAACTGAGTGGTGCTGGGATTATGCAGGCTGAGGCCTCTCCACACATTTTCATGAAGTGGTTGCTCACCCTCTAAGTGAGACGTAAAGACTGCAGTATTAGGAGCCCTTTGGGAAATAAGTGTGGTGAAAAGAAAGGAAGGACAAGGTTTAAAGGAAGGGGAAATGGAGGTTAAGGAAAAATGGCTAGAAGGTGTGTTCTGGAACAATCAGAAACCTGAGGCAACTTGAAATGGGGGAAAAAGGCAAGAATGGAGAGATGTTACCAGAACGAAATCTAGTTTGAGCAGAGAAAAAGACTGGCTTTCTAGTAGGCTTGTAAAATGCTTTCCTGCAGCAAGCTACTTGTGTCTGTAGATCTTCTCTGGAGGGTTAAGGTAGTCTTTTGTAAACCGAAGGAATCTATATTTGAAATAATGAGTTGGAAAAGCCACCCAGCATAGAAGAGTCAATCCAAGCCTTAATTCTGCCATCTCAGAATGGTGATAAACCGTTTCTCCCCCATCATCTAAATGGAATATACTGTGCTTATAGATATATTCTTTAAAAGAAAAAAAAAGAATATATTGGAAGGGACTGGCAGGGGTCACTTTCCCTGCTGAATTGGTGTTTGTAGATTAAATTCTTAATGTTACTGGGATGACTCAGTCTCTATATTATTAATCTCATTAGCCTTAACTAAGGCTTTTGGAAAGGGTGTAAGTTTCAGTAACCCTCTGGGTTTACCTGGGCTTTCTTCAGGGCTGTGGAAGGGCAGGTAAGTAGCCTGCTGTAGGGAGGATGGAGCAGGACACGTGTTGAGGATATATTCTGATGCCACCACTCTGTAACCTTGAAACTTACATCTTGGCTTTAGGTCCTCTGAAGTATAAAACTAGTGATGTTGCTGTTATTAACAAATCAGTTTTGCCTTCAGTCTTCTAACTTGTTTTCTGTTTCCTTCATAATTAAAATGCTCACTTGATAATACTGGCTTCCTGTAATGATTGATGTTCCTTATTCTACCAGCGTCACCTGGAGGACAGTGTTGGTAAGCTTGAAGAAAAATCGTGCATATTGGAAACAATGGTCTTGCCTCAAAGCTGTTGAGAACTTCTCTTCCCTGCTTCTCTCCATAATTTGAAGAAGCAAGAAATGTTTCAGAAGTGAAGCATAAAGGAGTATCTTCAAGCTCTCTCTATCTCATACCTACCAGCTTGCATAGAGTATAATAGTCGGAAGAAATATTGTGAAAGATTCTGGAACCTAAGTCCTTTCTAAGCTAGGCAATTCTAGGCTACACAGTTCGTAGTTTCTGTAAGTACCGTTTGATAACTTAAATAAACCTATAAAGTGGGATTAAATGTTAGTCTAGGAGACTAAGTGATTTAAGGAAAGAGGGAAAATAACCAGATAGATTTCTGGCGAATATTCATAGATAGACATAATTTCATCATGTATTATGGCCCTAAGTCATCTATTTTATATTAAAACATAGATGGTAACTGTGAAGTTATCAAATGTAAAAATTACTGGGCTAGCATGGTGTTTTAACACTGATACACCAGTTGATTACAGTGTTGACAGAAAACGGGCAGAAACACGTTTAAAGTACCTACAGAATATATATATATGTATATATATAGAAATCTTTTTTTTTAATCAG
Organism: Pongo abelii; assembly: GCF_028885655.2. Classification (NCBI taxonomy): domain Eukaryota; kingdom Metazoa; phylum Chordata; class Mammalia; order Primates; family Hominidae; genus Pongo; species Pongo abelii. The sequence goes on from NC_085929.1 coordinate 38,394,508, forward strand.
TGTTGACCAGGTTGGCCTACGAACGTGTAGCCTCGCCTCCCCGAGTGCCAGGGCAACCGGCCTGAGCCATAGCGGCTCCCTAGAAATCTTAAGTGCAGGAAACAAAACTACAGTTTAAGGAAACAGGAGTCGGAGAGGAGGGGCACTTGACCCAACGGCTGGCAAAAGGCTGTTATTGCAACAGCTGTGAGATTCTGGGAAGTGGGGAAATGAGCAGGTGCTGTGTAAAAGTGCACAGCTGACTGCCCCAGGTGAGACAGATCAGTGTCACAGAGTAGGAGGATTTTGAGGTGTGATTAGTGTTTTTTTTTTTTTTTTTTTTTTTAAAGAGATGGTCTCGTTCTGTCACCCAGGCTGGAGCTCAGTCGTGGCACGATCATAATTCACTGTAGCCTTGAGCTCCTGGGCTCAAGTGATCCTCCTGAGCATCTGGGACTACAGATGCATGCCACCATGCCCAGCTAATTATTAAATTGTATAGACAGGATCTCTATATGGTACCCAAGTTGGTCTCAAACTCCTGGCCTCAAGCAGTCCTCCTGCCTCAGCCTATTAAAGTGCTGGGATTACAGGAGTGAGCTACCACACCCAACCAGTATGAAATCTTAAAGCCACATTGATACTATAGTTTGAAATATGTAAAAACTAGGGAGCTATGTTTCCCACTAACTGGGCATTTAAAATGTAATCATCTTTGAGGAAGGAAGAAGGCCCTGGATTATTCTTGTAATAGTTTGAATTTAAAAGGTCCTTTCAGGTGGGCAAACAGCTTATGTGGCTTTCTTGCACTGAAATAGAAACTGTGGTCCCCATGTGGGTTTGGGTCCCTGAATTATCCCCAGAAGAACTTCCACAGTCCAGAACTGACTCCCTTAAAGAAACCAAAAATGTGTTTTCTTTGGTGTGGATTTTCTTTAGTTGGTCTTTGTCTGGGATTTTATATTAGTGACAGACTGTAGCGTCACACTTTTCCAGAAATACGGTTTCGGAGAGGGTACCCCTAACGTTTTATGTGTGTGTGTATTACATTTAGCAAGTTTATATAACTTATTTTACTTTTTTTTTTTTTTTTTTTTGAGAGAGTTTCACTCTTGTTGCCCAGGCTGGAGTACAATGGCGTGATCTCAGCTCACCGCAACCTCTGCCTCCCGGGTTCAAGCAATTCTCCTGCCTCAGCCTCCCAAGTAGCTGGGATTACAGGCGTGCACCACCATGCCATGCCCGGCTAATTTTGTACTTTTAGTAGAGATGGGGTTTCTCCATGTTGGTCAGGCTGGTCTTGAACACCCGACCTCAGGTTATCCACCTGCCTCGGCCTCCTAAAGTGCTGGGATTACAGGCGTGAGCCACCGTGCTTGGTTAGAACTTATTTAACTTTTTAGGCACTTGGTAAACGGTAGCTGTTAGTCCATGTGTTTTTTTTTTTTTTTTTTTTTTGAGGAGTCTTGCTCTGTCGCCCAGGCTGGAGTGCAGTGGCACGATCTTGGTTCACTGCAAGCTCCGCTTCCTGGGTTCACGCCATTCTCCTGTATCAGCCTCCCGAGTAGCTGGGACTACAGGCGCCCGCCACCTTCCATGTGTACATTCTTGTTTAACAATTCAGGATAGGTACTGTTACTCACTTTTACAAATGAGACTTTCAGAGGTTGATTTTCTCATGGTCAAACAGCTAGTAAGTTGTGAATCCAAGATTCAAACTCAAATTTAGAGCTCTCATTTTAACCACTGTGTAACAATGCCCCATGAGGCAAAGGGATAATATGTCTAGTATACATTCTGGTATATTAACCATTGTCAGCATTGGTGACTGAAATCCAAGAACTCTTCATAAGTGGGCTTACTAAACAAATAATTTTATCTGTTGGGTGCAAGTCGTTTTTTTTTTTCCAAATATGATTAAGAACAATCTGCCATTTATGGATTTTAGCTACAACAGAGAAACATAAGAGGGAAACTCACATATCTGGATTTTGCTTGTTCTGAAGGCTTGGAGGCTTTTTTTTTTTTTGCTTAAAGTATTGAATTTGAGTTTCTCCTGAGTTAAGAAGTGCAGGACTATGTTACATTTTATTTGGGGTATTTTAAGAAATTATTTCATATTCTTGGCACCAGTTGTTTCTCCATATTGCCTTTAATGTATTTTTCTCCCTGCACCCTTTAGTATATTTTTATGCAGGCCCCAAAATTTCTGTCTCTAGGTTGCTGGTAAAATTCCTCCTAGTGTCCAAGTGGAGGCAGCTTGTCTTCTGTCCCAGCGTTTTGGTGCTCCTCCCACCCCTACTCCTGGCTGCAGTTGGTATTCCCTTCTGCGGTGGTGAGTGTTGGCACTTCCAATGATCCGAACCTGGTACAGCTTCTGAAGCCTTCAATTCGGATGCCTCTAGGGACAGTAGCATGCAGTAATGCCATTCAGATGGTGTTGTATTTAATCCTTGCCAATCCCCATGAAAATGTTCAGTTATGCAAAAGCAAGGCAAAAGCAGTCTCTTGACTATACAAGGGTAGCTGTTTTATTTGACTAAAATTTAGCTTAGAGTAGATGTTACTTACCTGAACTTGCCTGCTCTGAGCTTGAGGTTTAGCCTATTTGTGGTCTTATACAATTGCAGCCTCATCCTGGTGAGGATAAGGGGCTCAGCCTGACCCTGGCTGGCGATGTTCTTGCACAGTGGCCCATAGGACTTGGTCTGTTGGTGGATGTCTTTCCAGCTTGGGGCCAGGCCAGGCAAGATCCTCACTTCCTAAGCATTAACTTGGGAAGGAGCTCAGCAAGATTTCATCCCTCTAGCTCACTTTTTGTTTTTTTGAGACAGAGTCTTGCTCTGTCGCCCAAGCTGGAGTGCAGTGGCATAATCTTGGCTCACTGCAACTTCCACTTCCCGGGTTCAAGTGATTGTCATGTCCCACCCAAGTAGCTGGGATTACAGGCACACGCCACCATGCCCAGCTAATTTTTGTATTTTTAGTAGAGACGGGGTTTCTCTATATTGACTGGGTTGTTGTCGTACTCCCTGGCCTCAAGTGATCCGCCTGCCTTGGCCTCCCAAAGTGCTGGGATTACAGGTGTGAGCCATCACACCCGGCCCCTCAAACCCTCAAACTCACTTTTAACACACACACACACGTACACACACACTTCTGCCAAAGAAGCTTAAAGGTTTTATGATGTGCTTATATTAACTTAACCATGAGAATCATTTACTCATATCAAAAGCAAGCTGGTTGATAGCATGTAGGTGTGGGTAACTATAAAGGATGAGCCCATAGCATGTGTGAGCTGTGAAGGATGGCAGCATATTCGAGTGAGGTACCATTACCCCTAACTTAGGCAGCTATGGCCTGGCAGTTTGGGGGTGGCATTTTTGTTTGCTCAGTGTTACTTTTGATGTTGGATGTTTCCCAGATTAAGAACTTTAAATTTTCCTAAGTAGTCCCTGTACTGTTTTTGGCAGTGGACCTATTTTTACTCACACACATAGTTTTTTGCCTCGTGAGTAGTAGGGGGGGAGGCCCTTAGGGGTTTTTCGGTAAATGAATAGTGTCATAGGAAGATAAGTGAATGATCAGCTGGCCAGGTCATTTTTGACATTTAGTAATGTTGGGTAGTCCTGGAGCAGAGAAAATATGTGAAGTGAGTGCCCTGGGGTGGGGAGTAGGTGTAGCCAAAGGCTGTTTGGTCAGGATGTTAGTAAAACTGGCTGACAGGGAAGTCCAATCCTTAAAAGAAATGGAGAGGAGGGCTTTTGTGCATGGGAAGAGCCCATCAGTTTAAGGTTGTCCTTCAGGAAGGGTGTAAGTAGGATTACAGAGGGTGGGAAGGCAGGCAGGACACCTAGAAAGCAGAGAGGCTGTGAGCAGAGGTGGCGGAACCCCTGGTTTGTGGCCAGGTGAAGACAGTGCCCAGTGTGGCTACACTGAGGGAAGGTGCCGTGTGGCAGAAATGACTGTTGTAATCTTGGTGTTAGAGCGGAAGGAGGCTGAAAACTATTGTCTAGGCCTGTCTCTAAAATTCTATGTCTTGTTTTTGCTTCATGTTCCTAATTTGTGGAGATGCAGCAAATCTGATTTCACTAGATTTTGCAGATGATCTTAGATAGCATGGTTAGGGCCTGGAGAGCATCCATTACTCTGTGTTGCCACCCAGTGTTTGCCTCTCTTAGTACAGTTTATGACTGAACTTTTCATTAGTTCTCCTGGCTCCTGTATTTTGGTATTTGAAGTGTTGAGAACTGGTGCTAAGTATCATCTATCAAGATTGGCTATCCATCTTTTTTGTTTCAATGGACCGTCTGATTTTACATGGGTCTGTAATTTTCCAGTCTGGGAAAAACTCAGTTTTCTTTAGTTATCTGGTCAAGTAGTAAGCCATCTTCATTTCATGTTTCCTTTTGTTAACTGAATTATATAACCCAGGAGTATTAAAAAATACTGTATTTAAATGTATCCAGTTATTTCCTAGTTAGGCTCTGGCTGGGGTATTAGGAACAATATTTGCTTGCTGAGATATGTTCGTCACCCTCAGCTAATGCTGATAGTGATTCATTCAGACTGGCAGGCAACCAGATGATTGTTACATAAACACTAATACTCCCAGTAAATGATTTTTCTTGTGAAGGTGTCATCATAAATACTGCCCAGTAGCCTTTTTTGGCAGTTTATTCCGATGGAGAAAGAATATGCTTACAGATACACCCAAACTTCACGTTAGTAGGAAGCCCTGCCACACCTTTTATTGGTGCACAGGAAAAACGAAATCATGGAATGTTGGAGCTGAAGGAGGCCTTGGAGATCATTTGGGCTAATCCTGCTTATTTTACCTTGGATGTCCAAAAAGGTTGTGATTTGTTTAAGGCCACATAGCTAGCTCAGACTAAACTTCAGATGTCTTAGGTTTGATAATTATACCGCCTTTTGTGTTATGCAAGCATTCTGTATTATACATACATGTATTTCAGATACGCACTCACTTTAAATGATATGCTCTGGGAAGTTACCTTGGTGTTATCTTTGCCAGTTCCACAGAAGCAGCTTTGTTAGTCACAGGAGGAAGTATATTGTGACTCCTTATGGATATTATTTGTATTTTAATGCCAAATGGCCTTAGTTGGATTTAATTACTACAAGATCAAAGGAGCTCTCCAAATTCTGTTGTTGCCTTATTCTTTGTTTTATTGAATATTGCTCTAGAAATGCAAGTCATTCTAGAGGATTCAAGCATTCTGAAATTTATCAGAATATTTGGGATGGAATTTTGATTTAGAAGTGTTGTTCCGTTAAAAGACTAAGTAGTACTCATCTTTTTGTAGTTCATAAGTGTGATGACTGGGTTTTGACATGCAGGTGTGAGATGTGCCACCCTCAATCCTTGTTATAACGTAGACACATGACCCTCTGATGTGGGCAAAAAGACTAAGTTATTAAATATTTACAAAGTCTCTATTTTCCGTAAGAAAATGTATGTAAGTGTTTAAAGGCACTTACTGGAGGAGGAAACTAGTGGGGTTATAGGTGTTCAGCTGGATTTAAGGGGAGCATGGATTATAGATTCATGGTGGACTGGGGCAGATCACAGTGAGAGGTATGGAGACTACTAATGAATATGTGAGGATGAATAATGAGAACCCTGGCTTGACCGGAGTGGAGGCAGCACCCCTGGGGAATGGTCAGGATGGCTGTTAGCCAAAGACCACACTGAAGAAAGAAGTGGGGTTTGGTTGATGGGTAGGCAAAGGAGAGACTTAATCCTGTGTTAAGGGTTTATAGCAGAAGAGTAGGGGTCCTGGGGACAGGGAACTGGAGAAATTAAGAGTGAGCTGGTATTTTTATTTTGTCTGGGGCTTGGGGGTAGGGAGGACTCAGACAATTGCTTGTTTTACTTTATGAGAACTTGGCACAAGTTTTCTGATTTTTACCTGTAATAATGATTATACTTGCTGCTTATGTCCTTGAACCACTAATTCCCCAAATAAACCATCATTGTTCAGGATTTCTGATACTCCACTGCTCAGTCTTCTCAATCCATTTTAAGTGTGTCTATTTGAATATGCTGTTGATAACTTTCCCCATTGAACTTGGCCTTTTCCCTCTATTGGAGGTTCTGTCCTTACAGATTGGTTTAAGTAATACCTTTTTTGTTTAGTGTTTTATGGTTTCCTAAGTGCTTTGCTTTCTTTTTTTTTTCATTGTTAAAATTAAAGACCTTTTGGATAAGCAGAGACTGATTTAATACAATTAAAGACCTTTACCAGTAGGTCATATTAAGGAATCCCTCTACTTTAGATGACACACCATCTTTATTTATTTATTTATTTATTATTATTATACTTTAGGTTTTAGGGTACATGTGTGCAATGTGCAGGTTAGTTACATATGTATACATGTGCCATGCTGGTGCACTGCACCCACTAACTCGTCATCTAGCATTAGGTATATCTCCCAATGCTATCCCTCCCCCCTTCCCCCACCCCACAACAGTCATCTGACAAAGGGCTAATATCCAGAATCTACAATGAACTCAAACAAATTTACAAGAAAAAAACAAACAACCCCATCAAAAAGTGGGCGAAGGACATGAACAGACAAGACACTTCTCAAAAGAAAACATTTGTGCAGCCAAAAAACATGAAAAAATGCTCACCATCACTGGCCATCAGAGAAATGCAAATCAAAACCACAATGAGATACCATCTCACACCAGTTAGAATGGCAATCATTAAAAAGTCAGGAAACAACAGGTGCTGGAGAGGATGTGGAGAAATAGGAACACTTTTACACTGTTGGTGGGACTGTAAACTAGTTCAACCCTTGTGGAAGTCAGTGTGGCGATTCCTCAGGGATCTAGAACTAGAAATTCCATTTGACACACCATCTTTTAAGGGCTTGTGAAATGTCCTGGGTCAATTTAGGAAGTCATTTTCTTTGCTTGGGCCCAGACCAACTCTGTTAGGAACTCTGTTAGGAAACTCTGTTAGTTTCCTAGGGGTTGCTGAACCTAGTACGACAAACTGGATAGCTTAAAATAATAAATGTATTCTCTCGTAGTTCTGGACGCTAGAAGTTTGAAAGTGAGGTGTAGGCAGGCCACGCTCCCTCTGAAGGCTCTAGGGAAGAATCCTTCCTAGGCACTCTCCCAGCTTCCGGTGGCTTCTGGCAACCCTTGGTGTTCCTTGGCTTGTAGATGCATCACTCCAGTCTTTGCCTCCACTGTCACATGGCATTCTTCCTGTGTGTGTGTGTGTCTAAATCTCACTATCCTTATAAGGACACCTGTAATTGCACTTAGGGCACACCCTAATGTCCGGTATGACTTCATCTTAACTAATTACATCTGCAAAGACCCTATTTCCAAATAAGGTCACATTCACAGGTACCTGGGGTCAGAACTTCAGCATATCTTTTGGCGGGGGACACAGTTCAACCACTGCAAAGTCTAATAATGCTCTTCGTACTAACTGCCTAGCTAGTTCACTTGTAGTTGGCATCATGGAGAACTAAGGGAAGTTAAAGCTTGTGAAATTTAACTCTTCCACTTAAAATAATTGATGCTTCCATCCTTGATGACCAGAGTTTCCTGTGAGGTAGGTCAGAGTACAACTTGCTGCTGAGTAGCTGTGCTTCCTTTCACCAGGAGCTGGGGGCACTTTCATGTCACTAATGAATTATTCTTCATTTTGGTTTGGGAGAGGGCTGGGAGTTTCAGTTAGGGTTCCCTGTGTAGCCACACAGGGCGAAGCTCTGGCCACTGGATCTGTGTGATGTTCCATCTGATCTGTGAAGCCCCACCATCTGTTAATGTGTATTTGAGGAGTGGTTGGTTCTTTCCAGAGTATAAAGCTGGAAGCAGAGTCTGGAACACTTCCAGTCTGTTGTCTTTGAACATTTGACAAAGGGACTGTACGATCTTACTGTTCAGAGTACCTTTTTTTTTTTGAAACGGAGCCTTGCTCTGTCGCTAGGCTGGAGTGCAGTGGCGCGATCTTGGCTCACTGCAACCTCCGGGTTCGAGAGTTTCTCTTGCCTCAGCCTCCCAAGTAGCTGGGATTACAAGTGCATTCCACCACACCCAGCTAATTTTTGTATTTTTAGTAGAGATGGGGTTTCACCATGTTGGCCAGGATGGTATCGATCTCTTGACCTTGTGATCCGCCCGCTTTGGCCTCCTGAAGTGCTGGGATTACAGGCATAAGCCACCGCGCCTGGCCTGTTCAGAGTATCTTTTGCAGAATAGCTGAAGCTCGAGGTTTTCTTCTTCATCATTGTGTACTGCTGCTGTACAACCTTTTCAGAATTATCCTTAGTCCCATTCCTCTACCAAGGTGAAAGCAACATCTTATCAGACCCGAATTATGAATTTCTCAAGCCCCTATGATTTTCTGTTTTGGGTGCCAAGTATTTATCTCTTCTATTAGACTACAGTCTCTCTTCACATAGGATTCATGTCTATAGTGGTTTTGTCCATGGGTGGTTTTTATTCTCCAGAGTGACTGACTTGTTCATAATCCCGTTCTTGAGAAGGATTGTTGATTATGTTGAAGGGAAGGCTTCTTACCAAGATTTTCAGATTTTGCTTTCAATGTTTATCTTTTTGGGGTTTTGCAGGTGACAGAGCTGAATGAACCTCTCTCCAATGAAGATCGAAATCTCCTCTCTGTGGCCTACAAGAATGTGGTTGGTGCCAGGCGATCTTCCTGGAGGGTCATCAGCAGCATTGAGCAGAAAACCATGGCTGATGGAAACGAAAAGAAATTGGAGAAAGTTAAAGCTTACCGGGAGAAGATTGAGAAGGAGCTGGAGACAGTTTGCAATGATGTCCTGTCTCTGCTTGACAAGTTCCTGATCAAGAACTGCAATGATTTCCAGTATGAGAGCAAGGTGTTTTACCTGAAAATGAAAGGTGATTACTACCGCTACTTAGCAGAGGTCGCTTCTGGGGAGAAGAAAAACAGTGTGGTCGAAGCTTCTGAAGCTGCCTACAAGGAAGCCTTTGAAATCAGCAAAGAGCAGATGCAACCCACGCATCCCATCCGGCTGGGCCTGGCCCTCAACTTCTCCGTATTCTACTATGAGATCCAGAATGCACCCGAGCAAGCCTGCCTCTTAGCCAAACAAGCCTTCGATGATGCCATAGCTGAGCTGGACACACTAAACGAGGATTCCTATAAGGACTCCACGCTCATCATGCAGTTGCTGCGAGACAACCTCACCCTCTGGACGAGCGACCAGCAGGATGAAGAAGCAGGAGAAGGCAACTGAAGATCCTTCAGGTCCCCTGGCCCTTCCTTCACCCACCACCCCCATCATCACCGATTCTTCCTTGCCACAATCACTAAATATCTAGTGCTAAACCTATCTGTATTGGCAGCACAGCTACTCAGATCTGCGCTCCTGTCTCTTAGGAAGCAGTTTCAGATAAATCATGGGCATTGCTGGACTGATGGTTGCTTTGAGCCCACAGGAGCTCCCTTTTTGAATTGTGTGGAGAAGTGTGTTCTGATGAGGCATTTTACTATGCCTGTTGATCTATGGGAGATCTAGGTGAAAGTAATGGGGGAGATTAGAAAGAATTAGCCAACACAGGCTACAGTTGATATTTAAAAGATCCATTTAAAACAAGCTGATAGTGTTTCGTTAAGCAGTACATCTTGTGCATGCAAAAATGAATTCACCCCTCCCACCTCTTTCTTCAACTAATGGAAAACTGTTAAGGGAAGCTGATACAGAGAGACAACTTGCTCCTTTCCATCAGCTTTATAATAAACTGTTTAACGTGAGGTTTCAGTAGCTCCTTGTTTTTTGCCTCTTTAAATTATGACGTGCACAAACCTTCTTTTCAATGCAATGCATCTAAAAGTTTTGATACTTGTAACTTTTTTTTTGGTGCGATTGTTTAAGAATCATGGATTTATTTTTTGTAACTCTTTGGCTATTGTCCTTGTGTATCCTGACAGCGCCGTGTGTGTCAGCCCATGTCAATCAAGATGGGTGATTATGAAATGCCAGACTTCTAAAATAAATGTTTTGGAATTTAATGGGTAAATAAATGCTGCTTTGGGGATATAATCTCTGTGTTTGGTCTTGATTTTTCCCCTCTCAAGGAACTGTTTAACCAGTCACATATTGTGGTTTGAATCTCTCAAACATGGAAGCATTTGTAGTACATTATCCAAGTTTTCCTGCCCTCTGATTTCATTACATATTTTGCAGCACACACATAGGATTCATAGATTTTAAATAGTTTTCTGTGAACCCAGCTAAAATAGCCTCTCTGATCAATTTTCCTGACAACTGGTGCTTTTTAATGAGCCTCACACAACAAAATGCAGTCTTCCACAGTATAGCACCTCTGAAACGTGGGCTCTGTGTAACTTGAGAGTATTTAACACTGAAGGTAAATACTGAGCTTATACACATCCTCAAGTTTTCTTAATGTAATAAAATATTAGGGGCACAACTTGTACCCCTGAAATCTTTAGTGATTATTGTTAAGCGTTTAGTATTCTTTAAAATAGAAAAGCAAACCTCATTGAGTTAAAAAGCCTAACCTACCCCTTAAACACTTGCTTGACCCCAAGGTGTCTCTCCTGAGCCTCGGCATCACTGGCTGACTGTTCTTGAGTGAGGTGGTTTCCAGCTCCTCACAATTTGTATCACCTCCAGAGTGGCACCTAGGAATGAACGTTTGTTAGGTGAGTTGGTTCAGTTACACAGAACCTTTAAACACCTTTTTCTGTTTGTCTTCTTGAGACGGAGTCTCGCTGTGTCATCCAGGCTGGAGTGCAGTGGCATGATCTCGGCTCACTGCAGCCTCTGCCTCCCAGGTTCCAGCCATTCTCATGCCTCAGCCTCCTGAGTAGGTGAGATTACAGGCACCCACCACCACACCAGGCTAATTTTTGTATTTTTAGTAGAGATGAGGTTTTGAATGTTGGCCAGGCTGCTCTCAAACTCCTGACTTCATGTGATCCGCCCACCTTGGCCTCCCAAAAGGCTGGGATTACAAGCGTGAGCCACTGTGCCCAGCCTTAAACACCTTCTTGACTAAAGTTTGGTATTAGACTGATGGAAATGGCCATGACACAATCTCTGTCCTTGAATTTATATTGTGGAGCACATAACTTGTAAGCATGTAAGTTTAACCTGTTTCTTATCCTGAAGTAGAGTATGAGCCCCGCCCCCCAATCCCCCATGTGCCGATGAATACGGCTCAGGAAGCCTGTTTCAAGTTGACCAATTTTAAGATAAAGTGGTTATTGAGTTTCACTTCAGTTAGTAGGTCAGGTATTTGAAAGTCAACAAGCTTTATATGGCTAAGACGCTTGGTTTTGATAAACATGTAGACAGAAGGTTGCTGGGCCATGGTGGTGTGCGCCTGTAGTCCCAGCTGCTTGGGAGGATGGAGCCTGGGAGGTCGAGGCTGTGGTGAGCCGTGCGCCACCGTACCCCAGCCTGGGAGATAGGAAGATCTTTCATAGCAAGACCTTGTCTGTCTGTCTGTCTCTCTGTCTCTCTTTCTCTCTCTCTCTCTCTCTCTCTCTGATAGCAAGACCTTGTCTCTCTCTCTCTCACACACACACGCACAAAAGGCTCTTACATTTTTGTTTTTGTTTGAGATGGGAATCTCACTCTTGTCACCCAGGCTAGAGTGCAATGGCACGATCTCAGCTCACTGCAACCTTTGCCTCCCAGGTTCAAGCGATTCTCCTGCCTCAGCCTCCTGAGTAGCTGGGATTACAGGCGCCCGCTGTCATGCCCGGCTAATTTTGGTACTTTTGTGGAGATGGGGTTTCACCATGTTGGCCAGGCTAGTCTTGAACTCCTGACCTCAAGTGATCTTCCCACCTAAGTCAAAGTGCTGGGATTACAGGCATGAGCCACTGTGCCCCGGTCGCTTTTACATTTGAAATGTCCTTTGCAGTTGCTAAAGCATTCACATTTACATTTCACAGCTGTCTTCTGAAAGGTTTTGTCTCACTTTACAGATGAGGAAGCTAAAGTGCAAAGGTTGTGGATCTCTAGAATTTATACAGCTGGTAAGCTAGAGGACAGTTTCCACCCAAGATTTATTCAGAATTTTAACGCCCCTCTGGGGGGCCTGGGGAACCTTGGCAAGCCATGCCACCTTTGAGGTTCGGGTCCCTCATTGTTTAAGCGTAGGATTTGGGTTACGTTTTAATTTAAGTTCATGGTGTGTAAGGCACCTTCTTTGGGAATGAGGTATGGGGAAGTATGCACATGCAGGATTAATATAGCCACAGGGGTCGGGTGCAGTGGCTCATGCCTGTAATCCCAGTACTTTGGGAGGCTGAGGTGGGTGGACCACTTGAGGTTAGGAGTTCGACACCAGTCTGACCAACATGGTGAAACTCTGCCTCTACTAAAAATACAAAAATTAGCTGGGCATGGTGGCTGGTGCCTGTAATCCCAGCTACGATGGAGGCTGAGGCAGGAGAATCACTTGAACCCAGGAGGCGGAGGTTGCAGGGAGCTGAGATTGTCCCACTGCACTCCAGCCTGGGCAACAGAGTGAGACTTGGTTTCAAAAAAAAGGAAAGGAGGTTAGCCACATAGATAATAGATGAGGTTCTTTGAAAGGACCTAAGAGGGTGCTGTAAATTACATGTGATGTAAGCCTGGAAGTCTTCACTGCTGCATATTTTTTTCCCCAATTCTACTTAAAACGTTTTAAAACTTGTCAAGGTAACTTTCTCAAATAGTTAAGAAGAGGTCATCTAAATGTTACAGCACGAAAAATTAAAGTCCAGAGAAATGAAATAGCTTTCTAGGTCATGGCAAAATTGGTGCATCTGGAGTAGCATTCAGATCCCCTGAATCCTTGTCTCTGGTTCTCTTAACTGCCATGCTCTTTGGGTTGAGACTAGAAAGAAAATGGATACAACACATTTCACCCTTAGGAGACTTTCAGTGTTTTTAATGTTTTCACTTAGAATGGAAGAAATTGTACTTGAAAAGGGATGTTTAAATTTATTGATGTTGGCTGGGCGCAGTGGCTCACGCCTGTAATCCTAGCAGTTTGGGAGGCCGAGGTGGGCTGATCACCTGAGGTCAGGAGTTCAAGACCAGCCTGACCAACATGGAGAAACCCCATCTCTAGTAAAAATACAAAATTAGCCGGGCATGGAGGCGCATGCCTGTAATTCCAGCTACTCAGGAGGCTGAGGCAGGAGAATCGCTTGAACCTGCGAGGCAGAGGTTGCGGTGAGCCAAGATCGCGCCATTGCATTCCAACCTGGGCAACAAGAGCAGAAACTCCATCCCCCCCAAGAAAAAATGATTGTTGCTATTGCTTCAGATTTCCAGTAGTTCCTCAAACTCTGCTCAAAAGTCCATTTCTTTGAGTTGGGGGAAGGGGTAGGATTCTTGATAATGAAGCTATTGTTGGGTAAATTCTTGGCCTTCCTTAAATCCTTCGGGATCAGGGAGCTAGGATTCCTCTTGGCTCTGTAAGATTAAATACGCTGTGCGTGGGCCATCAGGCCCTCCATACCTTCCTCCCATACACCCTTAGAGTCTGTCTGCCATCCAGAGACTGAGAGGGTCCTCATCTTAGGAGATGTAACTATCAGGCAAGCACAAACACTATGATTCAGAGCTGGGTGTGACTTAACAGGTCTTCTTTCATTATAAAACCCAGTCATTAGACTGGCTAATAAAAATTACCATCTCAAATACTTACTGTGTCCTGGGTACTTTAAATGCATGGTCTCTGAGTCTCTGCAGCAGCCTTGGTAGTGAGGAATGTTAATATTTTTAACACATGAGGAAACCAGGTATTAGGTGATATAACGTACCTAGCTAGTAAGAGGCAACGTAGAGATTGAAATGGGCTGTCTTACTTTAAGGTTTTTTCCACTACGCCGTGGATATTTTGATCCCCAACTAGAGAAAAGGAGTCCTAGAAACGTTATAACAGGCCTGGCACGGTGGTTCACACCTGTAATCCCAGTACTTTAGGAGGCTGAGGTGGGAGGGTCCTTGAGTCCGGGAGTTTGAGACCAGCCTGAGCAACACAGTAAAACCCCATCTCTACTAAAAGTACAAAAATTTAGCCAGCTGTGTTGTTGCATGCCTGTAGTCCCACCCATTTGAGAGGCTGAGGTGGGAGGATTGCTTGGTCCTGGGAGGTTGAGGCTGCAGTGAGCCCTGATTGCACCGCTGCACTCCAGCCTGGGTGACACAGGGAGACCCTGTCTCAAGCAAGCAAACAAACCTGAAGGAATCTATTGTCAAGTTCATTTACCAAAGTTCTACTCCCATGCCATTCTGTACTAGGAAGGGTAGGGGAAATAACATTTGCTGTCTTTTGTGAGTCAGTAACCCTGCTAAGTGAAGCCTTATATACAAATTTTTTTTTTTTTGAGACACAGTTTCACTCTGTTGCCCAGGCTAGAGTGCAGTGGCACACTCTCAGCTCACTGCAACGTCCACCTCCCAGGTTCAAGCGATTCTGCTGCCTCAGCCTCCTGAGTAGCTGAGACTACAGGTGCATGGCACCACACCTGGCTAAGTTTTGTATTTTTAGTAGAGACAGGGTTTCATGTTGGCCAGGCTGGTCTCCAACTCCTCACCTCAAGTGATCCTCCTGCCTCAGCCTCCCAAAGTGCTGGGATTACAGGCATAAGCCATTGCGCCCGGCCTACATTTTTTTTTTTTTTTTTTTTTTGGAGATGGAGTCTCTCTCTGTTGCCCAGGCTGGAGGGCAGTGGCGCAATCTTGGCTCACTGCAAGCTCTGCCTCCCAGGTTCAAGCAACTCTCCTGCCTCAGCCTCCCAAGTAGCTGGGATTACAGGCATGCACCACCACGCCCAGCTAATTTTGTATTTTTAGTAGAGACAGGGTTTCTCCACGTTGGTCAGGCTGGTCTCGAACTCCTGACCTCAGGTGATCCGCCCTCCTCGGCCTCCCAAAGTACTGGGATTACAGGCATGAGCCACCGCACCCGGCCAATGCCCAGCCTTCATTTTAAAGTTCAAGCTAATAATCTTGTGAATTAGGTAATAGCTCCAATTCAGCAGCTCAGAGAGGAAAAGTGACTTTCTATGGTCACATAGCTGAGGAGTGGCAGAGCATGTCTTTGTGCAGGGCTTCAAGATCCTTTTCATGATGCGATGTTGTCTTCAGACACGGGCTGAAAGCCTGCCACTCCAGGTCTTCCTTGATAAGACCTCTTTCTTCCTTGCCAGGTAGCCTTTGCTCAATCACCTTCTTTACATTCGCCTTTTAAGCCAGATTGGTCTTTTTTGCTGCCCCACCCACATCTCCAGGCAATCTGGACCTTAATGTGCTTCTTACTCCTAAAGCTTGGAGCTCCTTCACTTCAAAAAGTGAGGTACTGCAGTTACAGTAGGCACTGCCGTTACAGTATAAGAGGTGGATCAAAGCACCAAATGGAATCTCTCCAGCTGCACCCAGTTTGTTCAGTCTGCTCTTACTTTTGCTCAAGCCATTACTCTCCCATCTGGCTTTCTTCTCTTGCCCTATTCGAATTCTATCCTATGAAATCTTACGTCCTCCCTGTCAGCTACTGCGATCCCTTCTTTGGGATCCAGTACTGTGGGTCTGTACCACACAATGGCATTTATCTGTCTTCATTCATTTGACAAACACATTGAAGAGCTGCCACTATGGGGCAGACACTGGGCAGGTGGCTGGAGAGACCTTAGTGAATTACACAGACATGGACATGGACCAGGGGGCTAACTCTAGTGTTAGAGTGGGGAAATACAAAAAAGTGGGGAAGATACATTAAAAAGATATAAAGTAACTGGGAAAATGTCACTCACGTTCCTCTCCAGGTCTAGCACACAAACTCACAGTAATGAATTCATGAATAACTCATTGATTACAGGTCAGAATTTTTAAAAAGAAATGACTGAAGCTGGGCGTGGTGGTTCACGCCTGTAATCCCAGCACTTTGGGAGGCTGAGGCGGGAGGATCACAAGGTCAGGAGTTCAAGACCAGCCTGGCCAACATGGTAAAACCCCATCTCTACTAAAAATACAAAAATTAGCTGGGTGTGGTGGTGCAAACGTGTAATCCCAGCTATTCTGGAGGCCGAGGCAGGAGAATTGCTTGAACTCGAGAGGTGGAGGTTGCAGTGACCCGAGATTGCGCCACTCCAGCCTGGGCGACGGAGCAAGACTCTGTCTCGGGGAAAAAAACAAAACAAAACAAAAAGAAATGGCTGAAAGGAATCCTTTATTCCCCCACCCAAACCTGACAGTCATGCAGCCTTGGGCTTGGCTCTAACCTGTCAACTGGCGGTGTGACCTTGAGCAAGTCCTGGCCTCTCAGCAGCCTCTGTAAAAATGAGATTGTTGCATTTAGTGGTCTCTGGGGACCTTTCCATTTCTGAGATTCTGTATATTATTTTCAACTGCTCTGGGATGGTTCCCTTCCTCTTCCTGGTTTTTTCCTGCATTCCTCCCCCTCCCCCTTTCCTTCCGCTCTTCACATTTGTCCCTTCTGTATCCGCCCTCAGCCCCTATTTCCTGGCCACCCCCCAATTCCACTGAGATGGTTACCATGGGAATCATCTCCCGGAAGTGACATCACACATTTCCTAGGCAACTGTTTCCAGGGCAGTGACATCATCTGATCACCATGGTAACCCTCCGGGAGGCCACTTCTGCAGTGAAATGGGCAGACAGAATTTTATGTTTTTCTGGAGATTGAGGGCAATGTAGGGAAATATTAACAGCAACAAAAAAATCTCAGGAGTTAGAAGAAAAAGCTTTGAACGTTGTGCTTGGGGGCAAGTGGGAAACCAGTGTGGGGCTGGGAAAGAGCAGAAGCTCGGGGCAAACCTCCTCTCCTTTCCAATAACTACATTAATCATATGTCACCAAATTGGGGCATTTGAGAGTGAACAGGGCACCATTATTATTATGTGGGAAAGACAAGTGAACATAGCCTCCCCAAGCAAAACAGGGGATGTGGCCCCCTGCCCATAATCAGGGCAGGTGCCCGGCCTTCTTTCCTCAGCTATGGCTCATCCAACATATTTTGATTCACCTCCTCCTGTGTATGGCTACTGGGGATACCACAGGGAGCAAAACAGCCCAGATCACTGTCCTAATGGTGCTCAGGGTCATGTGTGTGTGGTGGGGTGAGGGTGACCCCACAGTCACCCAAATGCACACTGTGGTATTTGGACTGGGCATGGTGCTCAGGGTCATGTGTGTGTGGTGGGGTGAGGGTGACCCCACAGTCACCCAAATGCACACTGTGGTATTTGGACTGGGCATGGTGCTCAAAAGGGAAGACACTTGAGGGACATGTATTTTTTTTTTTTTAGATGGAGTCTCTCTCTGTTGCCCAGGCTGGAGGGGCAGTGGCATGATCTCGGCTCAGTGCAGCCTCTGCTTCCCAAGTTCCAGTGATTCTCCTGCCTCAGCCTCCCGGGTAGCTAAGACTACAGGCGCCCACCACTAAGCCTGGCTAACTTTTGTATTTTTGTAGCGATGGGGTTTCACTGTGTTGGCCAGGCTGGTCTTGAATTTCTGACCTCAGGTGATCCGCCCGCCTCAGTCTCCCAAAGTGCTAGGATTACAGGCGTGAGGCACCACGCCTGGCTGATTTTTTAAAATGCAAACAGGATTGTTTCTCCCACGGCTCAAAACACGTCCACAGGGCTTCCCAGTGCTCAGAAGATGGAGGCCTCCGAGGTCCCTGCCGCCCTGCCCATGTTACCTTCATCTTGAATTCCTCTCCGGCCTGCTTTCCGCTGGGCTGCCAGCCTCCTTTCCACTCCTGATACTTTGCGTGCTCCCTCTGCACTCCAGTGCGCGCCACTGCGCTCCAGTCTGGGCGACAGGGCGAGACTCCATCTCAAAACAATAAAAAAGCCGGGAGCGGTGGCTCGTGCCTGTAATCCCAGCACTTTGAGAGGCCGAGGCGGGCGGATCACGAGATCAGGAGATCGAGACCACGGGGAAATCCCGTGTCTACTAAAAAAAAAAAAAAAAAAAAAAAAAAAAAAAATTAGCCAGGTGCGGTGGCGGGCGCCTGTAGTCCCAGCTACTAGGGAGGCTGAGGTAGGAGAATGGCGTGAACCCAGGAGGCGGAGCTTGCGGTGAGCCGAGATCGCGCCACTGCACTCTAGCCTGGTTGACACAGTGAGACTCTGTCTCAAAAAAATAAAAATAAAAAATAAATAAATAAAAAATAAAATAAAAAATAAAAATAAAAAGAACTCACCTGGTTGTTGCGTGGGACAGGTGGGAGAGCAGTTTGCTCCAGAGAGAGCTTGAGTGGCAGGGACCTATGTGTTGGCTGTGATTGAGGGACATGGTGGATACATATTTGGGAGGCAGAGTTGACAGGATTTGTCAAAGGACTGAGTCTGAGGGTGAGGGCAAGGAAGGACTCAGGCTACCCAGGTTTCTGTTATGAGTATGGGGTGGGGGGTCTTCTTTCAGATGACACAGGGGTGCAGGGCTGGGCTTAAGGTTAGCAAGAGAGGTGCCTAGGGCGCAACATATATCTATATCTATATTATATTATATATGTATATTTTGTTGTTGTTGTTTTGTTGTTGTTTGAGATGGAGTCTCACTCTGTTATCCAGGCTGGAGTGCAGTGGCGCAATCTGGGCTCACAGCAACCTCCGCCTCCAGGGTTCAAGCGATTCTCCTGCCTCAGTCTCCTGAGTAGCTGGGATTACGGGTGAGTGGCACAACGCCTGGCTAATTTTTTTGTATTTTTAGTAGAGACGGGGTTCCACCATGTTGGCCAGGCTGGTCTTGAACTCCTTACCTCATGTGATCTGGCCCATGACATAGTTTTTTAAATTTTTAAATTTTATTTATTTTTTTAAGAGACAGGATCTCACACTGTTACCCAGTTTGGAGTGCAGTGGCAAGATCATAACTCATTGCAGCCTGGAATGATCCTCTGACCTCAGCCTCCCTAGAGGCTAGGACTACAAGTACACACCACCACAACCAGCTAATTTTTGTTATTTTTTGTAGAGGTGGGGTCTTGCTATGTTACCCATGCTGGTCTCAAACTCCTGGGCTCAAGCAATCCTCCCACTTAGGCCTCCCAAAACGCTAGGATTACAGGCATGAGCCACCGTGCCAGGCCTAGGGAACAACATTTAAGGAGCACACACTCTCAGGGGTGGTCTTAAAAAGGAGTGCCTTTTTCAATGCTGCACTTTGGGACAAGCAGGTTTTTGGGATTTTTTTTTAGAGGGATCGGGGGTCGTGTTTTTCAGCAGTAGTAACGATACTCTTATGTTAACATGGGGGCTTTCACTTTTACCAACCTCCTAATAAAGGTGAAGAGAGCATTGTGTGCCAGCTGTGTTACTGTCCCCACAGGAGCTCTGTGAGGCGGCTCCGCACCCACTGGCCTGTCTTTTTTTTTTTTGAGATGGAGTTTCACGCTTGTTGCCCAGGTTGGAGTGCAATGGTGCAATCTCGGCTCACTGCAACCTCTGCTTCCCGGGTTCAAGTGATTCTCCTGCCTCAGCCTCCCGAGTAGGTGGTATTACAGGCGTGTGCCACCATGCCCAGCTAATTTTTTTTTTTTTTTGAGACGGAGTCTTGCTCTGTCACTCAGGCTGGAGTGCGGTGGCGCAATCTCGGCTCACTGCAACCTCTGCCTTCCGGGTTCATGCCATTCTCCTGCCCCAGCCTCCCGAGTAGCTGGGACCACAGGCACCCGCCAGCACGCTCGGCTAATTTTTTGTATTTTTAGTAGAGACGGGGTTTCACTGTGTTAGCCAGGATGGTCTTGATCTCCTGACCTCGTGATCCACTCGCCTCGGCCTCCCAAAGTGTTGGGATTACAGGTGTGAGCCACTGCGCCCGGCCATGGCCCATCTTACAGACGAGGAAATCAGCTCTGAGAGGTTCCAGATCTTCCTGAAGGTCCCATGGCTTGCAAGTGGGGGCACCAGGCCTCAAACTCAGGCTTGCTGACTCATGAGCCTACTCTCTTCCCACCACGTGAAGTTTCTCCAGCCTCCCGAGTTTCCTGGGGAGGAAAGGAAGATAATCCAAGAGCCCATAAAGCCCCAGGTGCTTTCAAGTTGGCCGCCTCCTTGTTGCTCACCACCATTGAGGGTGCAGAGGAGCAAACCAAGGGTCTAGGAAATGACGAGATCTCTCAGCTCAGCAGAGCTTCATCATGAGAGCCACTTTCTATTACAGGTGCTCTCCACCCGCCTTTAAGGTTCTGCCTGGCTGGGTGCGGTGGCTCACGCCTGTAATCCCAGCACTTTGGGAGGCTGAGGCGGGTGGATCATGAGGTCAGGAGATCGAGACCATCCTGGCTAACACGGTGAAACCCCATCTCTACTAAAAATACAAAAAATTATCCAGGTGTGGTGGCAGGCACCTGTAGTCCCAGCTACTCGGGAGAGTGAGGCAGGAGAATGGCGTGAACCTGGGAGGCGGAGGTTGCAGTGAGCCGAGATCGCACCACTGCACTCCAGCCCGGGCGACACAGCGAGACTCCTTCTCAAAAAAAAAAAAAAAAAAAAAAAAAAAGAATTAGGGCAGGCGGGCAAAAGGTGTTTGTGCATGACACATGAACCTGTGGGGTAGAGGCGGGAGAGGTGGGGTACAGGGACATGTGGGACAGATGGTTGCTGGGGGAGAAGCCTCCTCCTCACCAGCTGGTTCCCAGGGACAGCATACTTTGTAGCTCTCATTTCCAGGCCTACACCCAAGGCAGGGAGAAGAGGGGAATGAGCGGGCACATCCACAAAGCTGAGGCCTCAGGGGGCAGGACTGGTGGAAGGAGCCCTCTGCCTCTAGCTACCTCATAGCCCAGCCCTACCAATAAATAACCATGGTTTTGCTAGTGTCTCCAAGTACTGGACCTCAAAAGTCACAAACTACCCAGAGCTTAAAAAGCAGTGAATAGGCTGGGCATGGTGACTCACACCTGTAATCCCAGCACTTTTGGAGGCCGAGGCAGGTGGATTGCTTGAGTTCAGGAGTTCGAAAGTAGCCTGGGTAACATGGCAAAACAATAAATACAAAAATTAGCCAGGCCTGGTAGTTCCAGCTACTCAGGAGGCTGACGTGGGAAGACTGCTTGAGCCTGGGAGGTTGAGGCTGCAGTGTGCCAAGATTGTGTCACTGCAATTCACCCTGGGCAACAGATTGAGACTGTCTCAAAAAAAAAAAAAGGAGTGAATAAACATGAAGATTGGGCCCTGTGACACCCAATACATGCACACGCAAACACACACGCGTGTGCACGCGTGCACACACACACACACACACACTCCTTCCTTTTTTTTTTTTTTTTTGAGCTAGAGTCTCACTCTGTTGCCCAGGCTGGAGCGCAGTGGTGCAATCTCAGCTCACTGCAACCTCCGCCTCCCGGGTTCAAGCTATTCTTGTGCCTCAGCCTCCTGAGGAGCTGGGATTACAGGCGTGTACCACCACACCAGGCTAATTTTTGTATTTTTAGTAGAGACAATTTCACCATGTTGGCCAGGCTGGTCTTGAACTCCTGACCTCAAGTGATCCGCCTGCCTCGGCCTCCCAAAGGGCTGGGTTTACAGGTGTGAGCCCCTGCGCCTGGCCACACTGCTTCCTTAATGTATTAGTCAGGGTTCAATCAGAGAAACTGTACCCGTAAGGGGATACAGATTAAGAGATTTGTTGCAAGGAGGTGATTTGCGTGATTGTGGGGCTGGCTAGGCAAATGCAGTAAGTGCAGGCTGGAACTCTTGTCAAGGGCTGAAGCCGCTACCCACAAGCAGAATTTCTTCTTCAGGAAAACCTCAAGTCTGATTTTAAGACCTTTCAATCAGACCTCAAGTCTGATTTTAAGACCTTAGGTGAGTCTATCAAGCCCACCTAAATTATCTACGATATCCTCCGTTTATGTAAAGTCAACTGACAATGGACTTTATTTGCATCTACAAAATAACTTCACCAAAACATCCGGTTTCGTGTTGGAATAATTGGGGCCTTTAGTCTAGCCAAGTTGACACAGTCAAAAAGACATCACACTCAGCTGGGCATGGTGGCTCACTCCTGTAATCCTAGCACTTTGGCAGGCCGAGGCAGGAGGACTGCTTGAGGACAGGAGTTCCAGACCAGCCTGGGCAATGTAGAAAGACACCACCTCTCCAAAACATAAAAAAAGATAAATTAGCTGGGCTCGATAGCTATACCTATAGTCCCAGCTACTCAGGAGGCTAAGGTGGGAGAATCACTTGTGCCCAGGAGTTTGAGGCTGCAGTAAGCTATGACCATGCCACTGTACTCCAGCCTGGGTGATTAGAGCACTTACCATATGCCCTGTGGTTAAGTGATTTGCATGCAGCATCTCAGTTAATCTCAGAACATCCCGTGACGCAGGTATCCTTCTTGTCCCTGATTTTACAGGTCAGGGAACGGCCTCAGAGAGATGAGGAGACACCCACAGTCGGGTGGTGTGGTGCACCTGTATTCTGAACTGTCACTTGCTATGGCTTCTCCCTGTGAGCCTCTCTTTACTCTGCCTTGTCTCCTTGTCCTGGGATAAGAAGTTAGGGTTCAAGACCCTTCGGGATGTGAGGATGTTTCTGCCACTCCGGACCTTAGTTTTCTCCCCTAAGTGGCTCTCTCTCTCCCGGCCTTTCTGAGTTTGGAAGGGAGGCACCATTCTGGTACGACTTTCTCAGGCCTGTGCTGCCATCTATGGAGCTCGAAGGTGCTCGCCACGCTCCAGACCGGCCACCCGGCAGGCAGATGAGCTTGCAAGTGTGAAGAGCAGCGGGATGCGGGAGAGGGAGCAAGCCTAGTAACAAATAAAGGAAGTATCATCGGCTCTTGTCCTCAGCTGCTCACTCAGGCCCCCCAGAATCCTCTAGCCTAATTTCTGGGGATTAAGAGGGTGGTGGGGTTTTCACCTCTAACACGTCTGCTGCCAGCCTGGCGCCCAAAGGTTCGGCCGTCACCCGCCCCAGCGGGTCCCTGGAACCGTCGGGATGCCCAGGCTGCCAGGGGGTCTAATGGGAAACTGGGAGTTTCTTTCAGGCCACAGGATAGGTCTGCAGTGCGACTCAGGCTCCCGCGGGGACCCGCCCACTCGGACGGGGGAGGAGGAAGAGGCTCCGGGGGAGAGCCAAGCAGGCGGGGAAGAGGAGCTGCGCCCCGCTAAAGGGGTTGCTGGAGCTCCTGACGACGCTCCACCTATAGCCCCGCCCTTGACTCCGCCCACTTCCCAGCCCCTCCCTTCCAGGCGCAGCCTCGAGGTGGCGCCGTGGAGCCTCGCAGGGGCCCGGACTACTCTCTGAGGGTGCTGCGGCCGCCAGGCTCCGTGGGTTTTGGTTCAGGCGCCCAGTTAGTGTCGGGGGAGGCCACGCAGTGAGTTGGCTTGAGGCAGGAGGCAGGCGGAAACCGAGGCTGAGAGGCTGGCTGTCGCTGCCACCCGCAGCAACCCCAGTGCAGCCGGTCATCTTGTCAGCCGATCAGTCAGTCGGGTCCCAAGCCCGGCTCACACGCCTCCTCCATCAGTCCCTCAGTCAGTCCCTGCGTTTCCTTTCTTTCTCTTGCCTTTCTTTCTCTCTCTTTTTTCTTGTCTTTTCTTTCTCTCTTTCTTTTCCTTCCTTCTCTCTCTCTCTCTTTCCTTTTCTTTTTCTTTTTTTGAGAGGGGTCACCTCACTATGTCACCCAGGCTGGAGTGCAGTGACGTCATCTCGACTCACTCAGCTTCGACATCCTAGGCTCAAGCCATCCTCCTGCCTCGGCCTCCCAAAGCTCCGGGGTCACAGGCAGAGACACCGTATCCGCCCAATCATTGCGGTTCCTGCCAGGTGGTCGGCTGGCAGGTCGGCCCTTGTCACCTGTGTCCCCGAGCCCTGCACACTGTGAGGGCGAGCAGAGTCCATGGAGGATGGTGAGGGGAGGAAATATGTGGAGCCTAGGCCTTGCTTTTTCTGTTTTTTTTTTTTTTTTTTTTTTTTTTAGACGGAGTCTTGCCCTGTCGCCCAGGCTGGAGTGCAGTGGCGCAATCTCGGCTCACTGCAAGCTCCACCTCCCGGGCTCACGCCATTCTCAGCCTCCCCAGTAGCTGGGACTACAGGCGCCCGCCACCACGCCCGGCTAATTAGTAGAAACGCGGTTTCACCGTCTTAGCCAGCATGGTCTCGATCTCCTGAGCTCGTGATCCGCCCACCTCAGCCTCCCAAAGTGCTGGGATTACAGGCGTGAGCCACCGCGCCCGGCCTTTTTTTTTTTTTTTTTTTTTTTTTTTTTGAGTCTTGCTCTGTTGCCCAGGTTGAAGTGCAGTGGTGCGATCTCTGCTCACTGCAACCTCTCCCTTCCGGGTCCAAATGATTCTCTTGCCTCAGCCTCCTGAGTAGCTGGGATTACAGGCACTCACCACCACGCCCAGCTAATTTTTGTGTTTTTAGTAGAGGCGAGGTTTCACTATGTTGGCCAGGCTGGTCTTGAACTCCTGGCCTCAAGAGTCTGCCCGCCTCGGCCTCCCAAAGTGCTGGGATTACAGGTGTGAGCCACTGTGCCCGGCCGTTTTTTTCTGTTTTTGGTCAGAGTTACTTGCCAAAGGGCCTTGGTTTTTTCCCCTCGGGATCTCCCAGGCCCTTGGGGGGCAGAGGGGACAACGATGTTGACCCGCTCCTGAGGTGGCGCTCGGCCAGCACAGCTGTCCATGGAGCAGAAGAGTGGCAGTGGAGGGGCCAGAGCCCTGGCTTTCAGCGGCTGTACTGAGAGTTACTCCACGTTCAGCCTTTCCCCGCCCGACGTGGATTGGCTGTGGGCTGGGCCTGATCCTTCCCGGACCCGGAGCAACTGTGGGCTGGGCCTGATCCACTGACTGCCTTCTATGTCAGAGCTGGCAGCATGGGGGCCCAGACCCGGGCCCTTCCAGGAGGTGCCAGGGCAGTGGGACCCGGCCCTGAGCTGGAGAGAGCATTCCTGTGCTGGTCGTGGCAGTGCTTCCACCTCACTGTGTGTGCTTGTGCAGGTCACTTCACCCAGGCCTCGGTGTCTTTCAGAAAGGACAGCTTTCAGAAAGGGGAGACAGCCTGGACATGGTGGCTCACACCCATAACCTCAGCACTTTGTGAGGCCAAGGTGGAAGGATCACTTGAGGCCAGGGGTTCAAGACCAGCCTGGGCAAAGTAGTAAGTAACCCCATCTCTAAAGAAAAAAAATTAGCTGGACATGGGAGGCCGAGGTGGGAAGATGGGGCTTGAGCCCAGGAAGTCGAGGTTGCAGTGATCCTCGACTGCACTCCAGTGGTGCACTCGATTGCACTACTGCACTCCAGGCTGGGTGACAGCGAGGAGACCCCTCTCAAACAAACAAAATCCCCCCAAACCAAAACCTGCGACCTACTTCCCTGCCCTGCCTGGTACTGTGGGTTTGGAAATATAACCATGGAGGTGAAAGCCCAGGTGTGAGGAAGTTATAACCTGACCTCTCATGGTTTTCATGGTGCAGGGCAGGAAGAATGGAAGAAAGAAATAATAAAAGGCAGGGGTGGCCTGAACTCTTGGGCTCCAGGGGACACTGTGTCTATTACCTCCACCCATAGGAGCCTGGGGTTCCGGACTTGGCTGTGTGACCCTGGGCCTGTCCCTGCTCCTCTCTGGGCTTTCGCAGTAGTGAAGAGCTTGGGTTCTATGATCTGTAAGGCTTGAGACTTGAGTGGAAGGGTTTCTAACAGAAATCCTGGGGCCATGATGTTTGGGGAGCAAGAGCTAAGCTGTCTGGTACAATAGCCCCTAACCGCGTGTTGCTGTTGGGCACTTGACATGTGGCTTGTCAAATTTCAGGTGTGCCCAAGGATGTTGTAGAACTCTGTCTAGCCACAGTGTGGGGATGGGGAGCTCCCGCCTACAGACTCTGTTGCTTTCTGGCTTGGTAAGTGGGAATACCAAAGTCCCTGGCTGTGTGTTCAGCCCAGTGGGGTTGGGATAGGTACTGGGGAAGGTGGGAACTGGGTCAGAAACCCTCCCTCAGCCCAACCTGGGTGGACTCCTGGGACCCTTGGTGGGAGGAGGGGTCTGATGACCCTGGGGGAGGGAGGGAGGGGAATTGGCAAGACTCAGATGTATACTCTGGGGACAACAATCCTCTCTCTTTCTGCCCCACTCCCGCTACTTTCTTCGAAGCTGAGGTCCCCAGTCACATCATGCCCAGGCAGCCTCAGTGTTCCAGTGAGGCGGGAGCTACAGCTCCTGGAAATCAGAGGTGACCTGGGCGAGGCAAGTTTTTTGTAGGGACCTGGTGGGATACTCCCAGGGGATTGTTCTCCTGGGCAGGCCTGGGAAGTCCCAGGAAGAGTTGGTTATTCATTCACAACCAGTGTTTATTGGACATCCACCACATGCCAGGCTTTGTGCTAGGCAATGAGTGACAGGAGTGAACTGTACAGACATTGACCCTGTTTATGGAGTGCAGAGTCTAGAAGTGGTGATAAGGGCAGTGGGAGAAGACAAAAATGAAAGTAAACGAATTGGTTAAAGTCAGAATTCTGAGACCAGGCGCGGTGGCTCACGTCTGTAATCCCAGCACTTTGGCAGGCCGAGGCCGGCAGATCACCTGAGGTTGGGAGTTGGAGACCAGCCTGACCAACATGGAGAAACCCTGTCTCTACTAAAAATACAAAATTAGCTGGGTGTGGTGGCGCATGCCTCTAATCCCAGCTACTTGGGAGGCTGAGGCAGGAGAATCGCTTGAACCCGGGAGGTAGAGGTTGTGGTGAACAGTGTTGCGCCACTGCGCTCCAGCCTGGGCAACAAGAGTGAAACTGTGTCTCAAAAAAAAAAAAAAAGTTAAAATTGTGGTATGTGCTGTGAGGGTAGCAAGGAGGGTGCTAAGATAGAGAACAAAGCAGGCCATTCTGGGAGGACTCTCTGAGCAGGTGACACTTAGCCTAAGACCTGAAAGAGGAGGAGCCATGGGATGGAAAGAGTGTTCCAGACAGAGGGAATAGCATTCATCCACTCTGTCACTCATGCATGTGTTACTCTGTGCTGGACGCTGTTCTATTTGCTCCAAAAACAGCGATGAACAATACAGGAGAAATGCTTTCTGTCATGGAGCTTATGTTGTACTGGAAGAAGACAGAAGGCAAATAAACAATTAGACAAATAATATCAGGAAATGATGAATGCTCTGGAGAACATAAAAAGATGATTGGCTAGCAAATGACTAAGGATGAAGGGACTATTGCAGATAAGGTGGAGAGGGAAGGCCACTCCAGAGACCCGAATGATGAGAAGGAGCCAGGCATGGAAGGGTCTGGAGGAAGAGCATTCCAGAGAGAGGGACCAGGAAGTGGAAACGAGTTTAGCAGATTTGAGGCACATGGCCAGTGGGAGAGTGATGGGCAGTAAGGTGCAGGGAGCAAGTTGTGGAGGGTGTGATAAAGCTAGGCCGGGAGTTTGGATTTTAGTAGAAGGCTTCGGGAAGCTGGTGAAGGGATGTGGGTAGGGAAGTGGTCCTGTCCCTCAGGCTGCTCTGTGTGGGTATGGAGTGAGAAGGTGGGAAGGTAGGAGTTAAACTAGTTAGAAATCACTGAGGCCGGGCGCAGTGACCCACGCCTGTAATCCCAGCACTTTGGGAGGCAGGCGGATCATGAGGTCAAGAGATGGAGACCATCCTGGCCAACATGGTGAAGCCCCGTGTCTACTAAAAATACAAAAAGTAGCCAGGCCTGGTGGTGTGCACCTGTAGTCCCAGCTACTCGGGAGGCTGAGGCAGGAGAATCGCTTGAACCCGGGAGGTGGAGGTTCTGTCTCAAAAATAAATAAATAAATAAATAATAAATAAATAAATGAAAAGGAATCATTTTGTAGTCCAGGCAAAATGATGGTGGCCTGGACTAGGGCAATAGCAGTGGAGATGGATGCAGGTGAACAGATATATCTATGGATGGAATTGACAGGACTTTATGACCATTTGGATGAACGAAAAGTGAGACTCCTTGGATTTGACTTCTAGCAACTGGGTGGATTATGGTGCCATTTACTGAGTTGGAGTGGGTTGTGGGAGATACATTTTGGGGAGGAAAATGCAAATTCAGTTTTGATGAACTTACAGAGATTTCTGTAAGACAGGAAGGTGCAGATGACAAGCAGGAAGCTGGGTCTCTGAGCTTGGAGCACAGGGAACAGGACTGGCCTAGAGATAAATTTGGTTCAGGGCACAGGCAGCTCTGGTTAGGCCCACAGAGACAGTACTGTTCAAGGGACAAGCACTAAGTTGTCCAGCACAGACACTAGGCTCTCCAGCACAGTAGCCATGAACCACATGTGGCTGTTGGGCACTTGACATGTGGCTTGTCTGATTTCAGGTGTACTGGAAATATAAAGGACACTAAAGGACACACTAGATTTTGAAGAGTTAGCGTGGAAGAAAGAATAGAATATCTCATTAATAATTTTTATACTGGGCCAGGAATGGTGGCTTATGACTGTGATCCCAGCACTTTGCGAGGCCGAGGCGGGTGGATCACGAGGCCAGGAGATCAAGACCATCCTGGCCAACATGCTGAAACCCCTCTCTACTAAAAAATATAAAAAAATTAGCTGGGTGTGGTGGTGCACGCCTGTGGTCCCAGCTACCAGGGAGGCTGAGGCAGGAGAATCACTTAAATCTGGGACGTGGAGGTTGCAGTGAGCCAAGATTGCGCCACTGCACTCCAGCATGGTGACAGGAGAGACTCCATCTCAAAAAAAAAATTTTTTTTTTAATACTGATTATCCATTGAACTGCTAATAGTTTGTATATACTGGGCTACATAGAATACATTAATATTAATATTATTTTGTAGAGACGTGGCCTTACTATGTTGCCTAGGCTGGTTTTAAATTCTTGAAACCAGCAAGGAGGTCCTCCTGCCTTGGCCTCTGAAAGTGCTGAGATTACAGGTGTAGGCCATTGTGCCTGGTCATAAAATAAATGTATTATTAAAATTAATTTCACCTGTTTATTGTTACATTTTAAAATGTGGCTACTAGAAAATGTAAATCAGATTTTTTTGGTTTTTTTTGTTTTCTGAGACAGGGTCTTACTCTGTTGTTCAGGCTGGAGTGCAGTGGCGCGATCTCAGCTCACTGCAACCTCTGCCTCCCGGGTGGAAGCAATTCCCCTGCCTCAGCCTCCTGAGTAGCTGGGACAGGTGTGTGTCACCACAACCAGATAATTTTTGTATTTTTAGTAGAGAAGGGGCTTCCCCATGTTGGCCAGGCTGGTCTTGAACTCCTGACCTTAAGTGATCCACCTGTTTTGGCCTCCCAAAGTGCTGAGATGTATTTCTTTTCTTTCTTTCTTTTTTTTTTGAGATGGAGTTTCGCTCTTGTTGCCTAGGCTGGAGTGCAATGGCGCGATCTTGGCTCACCACAACCTCCGCCTCCTGGGTTCAAGCGATTCTCCTGCCTCAGCCTCCCGAGTAGCTGGGATTACAGGCATGTGCCACTACGCCTGGCTAATTTTGTATTTTTTTTTTTTTTTTTGGTAGAGATGGTGTTTCTCCAGTTGCTCAGGCTGATCTCGAACTCTGAACTCAGGTGATCTGCCTGCCTCGGCCTCTTAAAGTGCTGGAATTACAGGTGTGAGCCATAGCGTTTCTCCAGTTGCTCAGGCTGGTCTCGAACTCCGACCTCAGGTGATCTGCCTGCCTCGGCCTCTTAAAGTGCTGGAATTACAGGCGTGAGCCACTGCGCCTGGCTGTTGGGATGTATTTCTAATGTTCCATAGGGTAGGGCTGGTGGTGTGTTGTAAGGTGTGGCAGATCAGGGCACCAGGGGGCAGCAGTGGTTAGGAAATCGAGAGGCATTTCCGATGACAACCTAAGGGAAACCCAAAGTAGGGGTTGGCCTGGCTGTCTCTGGCTCCCTTCCTGACACCTTGTCAGAGCACAACCGTGGCACACCCCCTTGGACTTCCCAACCCCGTGGCTGTCTCAGTTGGAGTTGAGGAACAGGTAGGAGGGGTCCCCATGAGATGGTGGTGTGAACCACTCAAAAAGTTGCTGGTACTTCAGGCTCTGGTCTCACTCTCTTCCTTTAATTTAACTCCAGCTGAAATCACTGTGCTAGGGGAACATTTCCACCTCTTGGACTGAGCAGGGTATGCCAACCAACAGCTGGGTAGTCAAGGCAATCAAGGCAATAAAGCTCACAGAGGTTAATTTATATGAAATAAATGTGGCTGTAACTGGTTTTCATCCATTATAATTCTAAACATCATGTTCAAATTGCCTGTAGTGTTTTTAGTTGGCAGGAAAACTGCCATTAGGGAAAAAAGAGCAGTGGGATGATTGGGGGCGAGATTGAATTCGCTTCAGTGGGTTTGGTGTGACTTTGGTGAGTGTCACAGTGTGCCAGACTTTTGTGAGTGTCGTAGTGTGACTTTTGTGAGTGTCACAGTGTGCCAACAACCAGTTGGGTTGTTGACTGTGCAGTCCTGAAGGAATATATGTATCAGTGATTTAATATAGGGAGAAATGTGTAGAGGGATAAATAGAGACCCATGAGAGCTCAGAGGAAGTGCAGTTAATGCTTGTGCATGGGTGCGTGAAACTGTGAACTCAGAGAGAAAGTGCCAGGTAGCATCAGAGCAGACAGTCAGGATTTAGCCATGCAGTGGAGGGGTGGAGAGTGGGTTTGCAGGCACTGGGACAGCAGGAAAGGACATGACTGAAGGAAGGATAAGGAGATTTGTTTGGCCATGTGGAGCAGGGTCCTAGGAAAACAAAGATGGTGCCAGATCTTGAGAGGCCTTGGTTTCCTGGTTAAGGAGATTGGATGACTTTATTATTTTATTTTCCCTCTTTCCATAATTCAGAGAAAGAGAATGGACTTTGGATTGTAGGTACTTAAGAGCTTTTGAGGTGGACAACACTGTGCTTAGAAAGAAGAAACCATACAGTGCTTCAGTTTTTGTGGAAATAAAATAAAATATGAAAAAAGAAGAAACCATTTGCCTTTTTGGTGCTCAGAGGGCAGGGTAGGAGAGGAAAAGGAGCTTGTGTGTTGAAAGCAGGGAGGTAAAGAGCCCCTTTGGGACTAGTCAGTTGGCAAATAAGGCAGAGTGGGAGAGCAGTTAGGAGTATTTGTTTTGGGAATGGAAAGACCTGGATTTGATCACTAATCCTGTAATTTTTTTTTGGTAATAGATTTCTTGAGATGTAATTCACATGCCATACAATTCACCCTTTAAAGTGTACAATTCGATATTTAGTGTGTTTATAATTACACAACCATTACCACAATAATTTTACTTTTTAAAAATAGAGATTCAACTCACATACCATAAAACTCACCATCTTAAAGTATACAATTCAGTGGTTTTTGGTATATTGAAAAGGTTGCACAACCAGCACCACTATCTAATTCCAGACTATTTTCTTTCTTTTTTTTTTTTTTTGAGACGGAGTCTTGCTCTGTCGCTCAGGCTGGAGTGCAGTGACGTGATCTCGGCTCACTGCAAGCTCTGCTTCCAGGATTCATGCCATTCTCCTGCCTCAGCCTCCCAAGTAGCTGGAACTACAGGTGCCCGCCACCACGCCTGGCTATTTTTTTGTATTTTTAGTAGAGACGGGGTTTCTCCATCTTGGTCAGGCTGGTCTCGAACTCCCGACCTCAGGTGATCCGCCTGCCTCGGCCTCCCAAAGTGCTGGGATTACAGGCATGAGCCACTGTGCTGAGCCTAATTAATTTTTGTATATGGTATGAAGTAGGGGTCTACTTTATTCTTTTGATTGTGGATATTCAGCTGTACCAGTACCATTTGTAGGAAACACTATTCTTTCCCCATTGAATTTTCTTGGCACCCTTTTCTAAAATCAGTTGCCCACAAATGTATCCCTCCCACTTTTTTTTTTTTTTTTGCAATCATTCTCCTTCTATAACCTACCACTTTTTAGCTCTGTAATTTAAGCCTCAGTTTTCTTATCTGTGAAATAACAGTAATATCCAGGACTGACTCATCCATCAGGCACAAGAGGCTCAATATTCTAGGTCCCATGGTACTTTTAAGGGTCCATAAAAATGTTTTAGTTATTTTTTGGCCAGGCGCGGTGGCTCACGCCTGTAATCCCAGCACTTTGGGAGGCCAAGGCAGGCAGGTCACCTGAGGTCAGGAGTTTGAGACCAGCTTGGCCAACAAAGTAAAACTCTGTCTTTACTAAAAATATAAAAATTAGCTGACATGGTGGCGGATGCCTGTAGTCCCAGCTACTTGGGAGGCTGAAGCCGTAGAATCGCTTGAACCCAGGGAGTGGAGGTTGCAGTGATCCAAGATTGTGCCACTGTTCTCCAGCCTGGGTGACAAGAGTAAGACCCCCTCTAGGAAAAAAAAAAAAAAAAAAAGGGCCAGATGCAGTGGCTCATGCCTGTAATCCCAGCACTTTGGGAGGCTGAGGCGGGTGGATCACGAGGTCGGGTTTGAGACCAGCCTGACAAACATGGTGAAACCCCGTCTCTACTAAAATTACAAAAATTAGGCGAGTGTGGTGGTGCATGCCTGTAGTCCCAGCTACTCAGGAGGCTGAGGCAGGAAAATCGCTTGAACCTGGGAGGCGGAGGTAGCAGTGAGCCAAGATGGTGCCACTGCACTCCAGCCTGGGTGACAGAGCAAGACTCCGTCTCACAAAAAAAAAAAAAGTTTTGGTTACTTTTCACATCTGAAGAAAGAAACGAAAATTTAGGTAAAGGAAAACGTCTTGATATATTAAGACATTATTAAATATTCTTTTATCAATGAAGCTGTAAAATGTAATTTTTAGTATTATTTTTATAGAGGAAGGGGCCCACAAAAGCAAAGGTGTCTCAGACCCACACAAATCCTACTGTGGCCTTGACACTGTTTGTCTCACAGGGTTATCATGAGGATGCAATGTGATAATCATGTCAAATCTCATGTGCTGTGCTGGCCCATAGTAGGCCATCAGTACGTGGTCAGTGTTTATGGAGTAGCAGACAGAATCTCCGTCATCAGCCTGGGCCCCTTTAGCAGGAGAGCAGTGTGGGGGCTTTTCTGTCCCGCTAGCACCTTGGCAGGCTGGTGAATTATTGACTGTGCAAACCCATGAAGGAACCACTTAGTGAGCTTGAGGGAAGGGCAGTGCTAAGGAGCTGGTCCTCTGCCCCAGTTTCCTGTCCTGACACCTCTGAGGGTTCAGGGGCACCTGTAGCCTCACCAGGCAGAGAGAGAGTTGCCGAGGTGGAGAGGAGGCAGGCAATGGAGGGGTTCTGTGCCTCAGCGCCTGGCGGGGTTGGTAAAGCTCCCTAGCTGTAATTCCCTGCCTTTGTTAGGCAGAGAGACCTGGTGTCCACCTGGGTGGAGAAGGCAATGACCATGAGTGACTTAAATGGCTCTGACAGCCAATATTCTTTTTTTTTTTTTTTTTTTTGAGACAGGGTCTAACTCTGTCACCCAGGCTGCAGCACAGTGGCGCAATCTTGGCTCACTGCAACCAATGTTCTTTTTTTAAAAATAAATTAAGATGAAATTCACACAACATAAAATTAACCATTTTATTTATTTAGTAGAGACGGGATCTTGCTATGTTGTCCAGGCTGGAGTACAGTGACTGTTTATTTACAGGTGTGATACCTCTACTGATCAGCACAGGAGTTTTGACCTGTTCAGTTTCTGACCTGAGCTGTTCACCCCTCCTTAGGCCGCTGGTTGTCCCTTGCTCCTGGAAGGTCACCATATTGATGTCAAACTCAGTGTGGATGCCCAATTGGCAGAGTGCAGTATAGCCCAGAACTCATGGACTCAAGTCAGCCTCCCAAGTCCCTGGGACTACAGGTATGCACCAAAATTAACCATTTTAAAGTGTGTGATTCAATGGCATTTAGTACATTTATGATATTATGCAACCATTACCTCTATGTAGTTCCAAAATATGTTTATCATCCCGAAAAGAAACCTTATACTCCTTAAACAGTCACTTACCATTCCTCTCTTGCCTTAGGCCCTGGCAACCACTCATCTGCTTTCTGTCCCTATGAATTTGCCTACTCTGGACGTTTAATATAAATGGAATCATATAATACGTGACCTATTGTGTCTGGCTTCTTTAACTCAGCATAATTTTTTTTTTATTTTAAAATGTTATTTATTTATTTTGAGACAGAGTCTTTCTCTGTTGCCCAGGCTGGAGAGCAGTGGCGTGATCTCAGCTCACTGCAACCTCTGCCTCCTGGGTTCGAGCGTTTCTCGTGCCTCAGCCTCCCGAGTAGCTGGGATTACAGTCACGTACCTGTACATGTGTTTCATGTGCTTGTTACCATTTGTTCACTATGCCCAGCTAATTTTTTTGTTTGTTTGTTTTTTTTTTTTTTTGAGACAGAGTCTCACTCTGTCGCCCAGGCTGGAGTGCGCTGGCATGATCTTGGCTCACTGCAACCTCTGCCTCCCAGGTTCAAGTGATTTTCCTGTCTCAGCCTCCGGAGTAGCCTGGGACTACAGGCACGTGCCACCATAACCTGGCTAATTTTTTTTTATCTTTAGTAGAGACGGGGTTTCATCATGTTGGCTAGGCTGGTCTCGAACTCCCGACGTCAGGTGATCTGCCCACCTCGGCCTCCCAAAGTGCTGGGATTACAGGCGTGAGCCACCGTGTCTGGCCCAGAATAATGTTTTTGAGGCTCATTCATGCTGTAGGATGTATCAGTACTTCATTCTTTTTATAAGTTGAATAATAGTCCACTGTGTGGAATATACCACATTTGGTTTATCCATTCATTAGCTGATGGACTTTTGAGTTGTTTCCACCCTTTGGTGATTGTGAATAGTGCTGCTATGAACATTTGTATGTCAGGTTTTGTTTAAATACCTGTTTTCAATTCTTTTGGGTATATGAACATTTGTATGTCAGGTTTTGTTTAAATACCTGTTTTCAATTCTTTTGGGTATATGAACATTTGTATGTCAGGTTTTGTTTAAATACCTATTTTCAATTCTTTTGGGTAGGAGTGGAATTGCTGGGTCATGGGATTATTCTCTGTTTCACATTTTGAGGAACCTCCAGACTGTTCTCTAAAGCAGCTGCACCGTTTTACATTCCCACCAGCAATGTATAAAGTTTCTCCACATTATCATAAACACATTATTATTATTATTATTTTGAGACAGGGTCTTGCTCTGCTGCTCAGGCTGGAGTGCAGCGGCACAATCATGGCTCACTGCAGCCTTGATCTCCTGGACTCAAGCAATCTTCCCACCTTAGCCTCCGGAGTAGCTGGGACTATTCCACCCCAACATGGCATGCACCATCATGCCAGGCTAATTTTTTGATATTTTGTAGAGATGGAGTCTTGCTATGTTGCCCAGGCTGGTCTTGAACTGCTGAGCTCAAGTGATCCTCCTACCTCAGCCTCCCAAAGTGCTGAGATTACAGGTGTGAGCCCCTGCACCCAGCCATTGTTTGTTTTTTTGATTATAGCCATCCTAGTAGGTGGGTGGGCAGTGGTATCTCATTGTGGTTTTGATTTGTGGTTTCAATTTGTATTTCCCGGCTGGGCGTGGTGGCTCATGCCTGTAATCCCAGCACTTTGGGAGGCCGAGGCAGGCAGATCACCTGATGTCAGGAGTTGAAGACTAGCCTGGCCAACATAGTGAAACCTCGTCTCTACTAAAAATGCTAAAATTAGCCAGGCATGATGGCAGGTGCCTGTAATCCCAGCTACTCGGGAGGCTGAGGCAGGAGAATCGGTTGAACCCGAGAGGCTAAGGTTGCGGTGAGCCAGTATCACGCCATTGCACTCCAACCTGGGTGACAGAGAGAGACTCCGTCTCAAAAAAATTTTTTAAAAATATTTCCCTAATGACTAAGGGCGTTGAGCTTCTTTTCATGTGCTTGTTACCATAGTGAATTCTCCACCAATCCATATAAGAAAACCTTGCCCCGGGAGATAGAGGTTGCAGTGAGCCAAATTCGAGCCACTGCACTCCAGCCTGGGTGACAGAGCGAGACTTTGTGTCAGAAAAAAAAAAAAAAAAAGAGAAAACCTTGCCCTGTAGGAGTCCCCTTCTCTGGGCAACATCTAGCCTTAGATGTTAAATATACAGTCTAAGTGCCCTCTTGGCCTCATGTGTCCTGCAGACTCCTTCTCTACCTGGCCTCATCCTGGATCTTGCCTTGTCTTGGGTCTTTCCTGCTGGCCTTAACGTTCCCAAAGGGGTAACAGTTGTGTCTTTGGGAGCTCTTCTCTTTTGCCCTGACAAATTCCTTGTTTATCTGGAACTTGTTCATTGTAGCCTCTGCCCACTTGGGCCTCACTGAATTCTTCTCTCCACCTCCTACTCATTCCTGGTTATCCTAGATTCCTTAGCCTCTAACGTTTTCTAGACTCTCCCCCTTGGTCCTGGTGGACTCTCCCTAGTGGACTCAGTTGGCAAACTTTCCAGCATGGGGGGCCCTGCTGTTCTGGCACAGCTAGGGAGAAGGGCAGGAGGCTGGCTGGCCTCTCTGAGGGTGTTGGGGTGGCAGATGATTCACGCTTCTCTTCTCACCGGAGTGGTGGGGAGGTCTCTGGAGGACCCTGGCTCTGGAGAAGGAGGGGGTTGCCATACCAACCCTCATAGCAGGAGCATAAAAGTGATAAAAACCCGCATGTCATTTGTGAGGTACAAAGTCCTGGTCTAGTTTGGGCCCAGGGGTTTTTCCTTTTTGCAAGATGGCTCTCTCTTTATTCCATCTCTTGCTCACTCGCTGACTCACTGACAAGATACATTTATGAGTGCTGACTCTGCAAAGCCCTATGCTGGGCCCTGAGACTAAAAAGCTCAGCATTTGAGCCCCTCATGGTGTATAGACAGATAAACACACAAATGCAATATGATGTGATGTGTGTGACAGCAGGGTATGTATGAAGGCAGTGGGAACCCTGCTGAAGTAGGAATCACTCTGCCTTGAGAGAAAAAAATGGGTAGCTTGAGCTGCAAGGAAAAGGTGACATTTGAGTTGGGTCTTGATGGAGGAGAGAATGACATAGGGGAGAAAGGCATTCTAGGTAAAGGACTCAAGTTCTTCTAATGGACTCGGCTCAAGAGCGATTTAGGAGGAAACTCAGAAGCCCACTGCATTTCCTTTGTCTTTCTCCCCAACTACACTGGGAACACCTTGAAGTCGAAAGATGCAGTCTAAGGCCAGGTATGGTGGCTCACGCCTATAATCCCAGCACTTTAGGAGGCCGAAATGGGCGGATCACTTGAGCCCAGGAGTTTGGGACCAGTTTGGGCAACATGGTGAAACTCCGTCTCTCCAAAAAAAAAAAAAAAAAAAAATTAGCCAGGCGTGGTGGTGCACACCTTAGTCCCAGCTACTCAGGAGGCTGAGCTGGGAGGATCACATGAGCTCTGGAGGTTGAGGCTGCAGTGAGCTAAGATCATGCCACTGCACTCTAGCCTGGGTGGCAGAGTGAGTGAGACCCTGTCTTCTCTGGCCTGGGCCCCAGACTGTCTCTTGTTCTCCACGTAAGTTCATCTGTTCTATGTTTCCAGATGCAAATGACTGATGTGATAAACTCACTCATGTTTTGTGTTGCTGGGAACGGATGGGTTATTTATTTTTATTATTTATTTATTTGAGATGGAGTTTCACTCTTGTTGCCCAGGCTGGAGTGCAACAGCACGATCTCCGCTCACCACAACCTCTGCCTCCCTGGTTCAAGCGATTCTCCTGCCTCAGCCTCCCAAGTAGCTGGGATTACAGGCATGCGCCACCATGCATGACTAATTTTTTTATTTTTAGTAGAGACGGGGTTCCTCCATGTTGGTCAGGCTGGTCTCAAACTCCCAACCTCAGGTGATCCATCCGCCTCAGCCTCCCAAAGTGTTGGGATTACAGGTGTGAGCCACTGTGCCCGGCCTGTATTTTTGTTTTTTTTGAGATAGAGTCTTGCTCTATTGCCCAGGCTGGGGTGTAGTGGTGCAATCTTGGCTCACTGCAACCTCTGCCTCCCGAGTAACTGGGACTACAGTTGTGTACCACTACACCCGGCTAATTTTTGTATTTTTGGTAGAGATGGAGTTTTGCCATATTGGCCAGGGTGGTCTCAAACTATTGAGCTCAGGTGATCTGCCTGCCTTGGCCTCCCTAAGTGCTGGGATTACAGACGTGAGCCACCAAGCCCGGCCTGGGATATTTAATTAATTCGATAAATAATGCATTCACCTAACATTAATTTAGGCTTAGTATGTGCAAGGCATAGAAAAGATTATAGTGTGGTGCTTAAAGGGACAGGCTTAAAATCAGAATGACTGGGTTTGAATCCTACTAATTAGCTGGGAGGTCTTATTCAAGGTACTTAACCCCTCACTGTTCTCCTCTATAAAATAGGAATAATAATGCTCTATAGTGTTGTGGAGATTGAATAAGAGAGCGCACATGTGAACTCAGCATGGTGCCCAGTATAGTAAATATTAATGGTGGTATATACAGTATAGTATATATGTCTGTGTATATATATACACATGCACACACATATATATAATAAATATATAAGATACACATATAGAATTTACATATAAAGTATAAATACATATCATACACATGTATATATGTATATGTAGTATACATATATACATATACATACATATATTACTAGGTAGTGTATGACATATATATGTGTATGTGTGTGTATGTGTGTGTGTGTGTGTGTGTGTGTGTGTGTGTGTATATATGTATATATCCATTCCTATTCTTAGGGAATTTAAAGACTTCAAATGGGAAAGAAAACCACTCAAATAACCAAAAAATAATAATGTATTTTTCCCAGGTGATGTATTAGCATTTGAAACAGGGACCTTCTGGAGTCATTAATCAAAGGACAGTTATTCTTAGGGAGATACTTTTTTTTTTTTTTGAGAGAAATTAGGATTGATGAATGGAAGGAGGTAGACTTCTGTCTCAGTATAAAGGAGACATTTTTAAGAGAGCATCTTGCCAGGCGCGGTGGCTCACGCTTGTAATCCCAGCACTTTGGGAGGCCGAGGTGGGTGGATCATCTGAGGTCAGGAGTTCAAGACCAGCCTGGCCAACATGGTGAAACCCCATCTCTACTAAAAATAAAAAGAATTAGCTGGGCATGGTGGCAGGTGCGTGTAATCCCATCTACTCAGGAGGCTGAGGCAGGAGAACCGCCTGAACCTGGGAAGCGGAGGTTGCGGTGAGCCAAGATTGCGCCATTGCACTCCAGCCTGGGCGACAAGAGCAAAACTCCATCTCAAAAAAAAAAAAAAAAGAAAGAAAGAAAGAAAAAACAAAAAAAGAGAGCATCCTGAAGGTAGTGAGCTCCTCATGTCCTGGAAGGTGACCAAGCACAGCCTGGCTATTGGTAGAGAGGCTTCCTGGATTCCTTAGGAGGTTGTAGAGGGGATTCTAGGCTCCTGGGGAGCATTTTGCAAAGGGCTCTCTTTCCCAGCCATGCTCCTGAAGGCTTTTCTCTCTCCCTCTTTGGATACCTCCCTCCTTTGGCAGGACCTGGAACTCTGCACATATATAATGGTGCCCGAGGCAGCTACCAGGGCAGGTGCCTCGTGCAGGTGACCTAGCACCTTATCTCTCCTGCCCCCATCTCTCCTCCTGCCTTTTCTGGCTTACCTCTTAGAGCAGAAATAACCCAAGGCCAAATATTAACTGTGAAACCATAAAACCATGTGAAGGTCAGGTGGCTTCCAGTGGCCTGGACTCTTGGTGCCCTGTTATCAAGAAATGCTGTCTCACCTCTCAATGGGTGGGGAGGGTGGAGTGGCTGGGATGATGATGAGGGACCCAGAACTTTAGCCTTCCACCCAAGTGGAGTGGTGGGCAGAGGATGCCACTGTTGCCTGAGGCTTCCATGGGGATTGTTGGAATCTGATCCTTGGGGCTTGGGGAGAGACCACTGCGGCGTCTTTTAGCATCAACAGATGCTAAAGGTGCAATGAGGAACTCTCTTAGTTTGTGCAAAGTTTTCACAGGCACCTACATAGT
Organism: Pongo abelii; assembly: GCF_028885655.2. Taxonomy (NCBI): domain Eukaryota; kingdom Metazoa; phylum Chordata; class Mammalia; order Primates; family Hominidae; genus Pongo; species Pongo abelii. The sequence goes on from NC_085929.1 coordinate 38,434,448, forward strand.
ACTGGAATACGCATCTACCACTCATGTACCCTGGTATACACACGTCTGTATACTGTGTCTTACTCATCTTCAGAACTTGGCGCAGTGCCTGCAACACCTATACATCTTTGTTGAACTGATGAGTGAACAGTGAATGAACAAATATTTGTGCCCACCCACACACTCGTCCACACATGTAGATATTTGCAGGAGGGTACCTGTAGATACACATGCATGTTCACATTATACCTACACAACACACACACACATTCAGACCAAACACAATAGCATAAATATACCTGTCTGTGCACACCAGCACGGAATAGTCACATGCATATGAATATGTATGTAAATTTACAGATTCCTGAATGATCCGGCAGCATGGCAGAGGTGGTGGCTACTGATATGGCTCTGATGACTGGAGGAACACCAGGGTCCTTGGTCTTGTGCCAATGTAGGTAAGTGACACGGACACACATGGAGTAGTTTTAAGGAGCAAAAAGTTTAATAGGCAAGAAAGAAGAAAAAAAGAAGAAAACAGCTCCCCTGTACAGAGACTGAGGTGGGGGCTCAGAACAAAGAGGAACCCTGTGTGTGGCGGAAAAAGTGGTTGCTTATATTGGGATGCCAGAGGAGGCGGTGTCTGGTTTGCATAGGGCCCAGGGGATTGGTTTGACCAGGTGTGTCATTTACGTAGCCGGAGAAAAACCTGGCCCTCCCACCTTAGTCCTTTAATATGCAAATGCAGGTCGCCATGATGTTCAGAACATCGTTTTTGGACTGGAAAGACCACCTCTAGGTTGTATGCTGGGATGCCTGCACACACTCTATTATGAACTGAATTGTGTCCCCTGCTAAAATTTATATGTTGAAGTCCTAACCCACAATACCTCAGAATGTGACTATATTTGGGGAGAGGTCTTTTAAAGAGATAATTAAGGTTAAATGAGGTCATATGGGTGGGCCCTGATCCAATCTGACTGACATCCTTATAAGAGGAAATGTGGGCCAGGCGTGGTGGCTCTCACCTGTAGTCTCAGCACTTTGGGAGGCCGAGGCGGGTGGATCATCTGAGGTCAGGAGTTCGAGATATGCCTGGTTAACATGGTGAAACCCTGTTTCTACTAAAAATACAAAAAATTAGCCGGGTGTGGTGGCGCGTGCCTGTAATCCCAGCTACTCGGGAGGCTGAGGCAGGAAAATTGCTTGAACCTGGGAGGCAGGATTGCAGTGAGCCGAGATGGTGCCATTGCACTCCAGCTTGGGCAACAAGAGTGAAGCTCCATCTCAAAAACAAACAAACAAAAAAAAAGAGGAAATTTGAACACACGAAGAGGCATCAAGGATGCATGCACAAAAAGAAAGACCACGTGAGGACAAGTGAGGAGACGGCCATCTGCAAGCCAAGGAGAGAGGCGGAAGGAGACAGCAAACCTGCTGCCTTTAATTTTGGGCTTCTAGCTTCCAGAACTGTGAGAACATACATTTCTGTTATTTAAGCCATCCAGCCTGTGATATTTAGTTATGGCAGCCCTAGCAAAGTAATACACACTCCAGAACTTTCATCTCTCTATTCTCTAGATTTTGCACAGTGGGAGGAGGGAAGGGGCTGAGGAGACCTCACCACTACAAGTAGGACCAAGTTCAGTGTCTCTTGGCTTCTTGCAGTCTCTTGGAGAAAATGTACTGGGCTGGCTGGGAGCTGCCCTTGGCTGTTGTTTCCTTAAAGAATCATGATAGGGCTAGCATGGTGGCTCATGCCTGTAATCTCAGCACTTTGAGAGGCCAAGGCAGGACGACTGCCTGAGGCCAGGAGTTTGCTGCCAGCCTGGGCAACACAGTGAGACCTCATCTCTACCAAAAAAAAAAAAAAAAAAAAAAAAAAGCCAGCTTAGCCAGGAGAGGTGGTTGGTGCACGCTTGTAGTCCCAGCTATTCGGGAGCCTGAGATGGGAGAATCACCTGAGCCCAGAAGTAGGAGGTTACTGTGTGCCATGATCACACCACTGCACTCCAGCCTTGGAGACACAGTGAGACTCTTGTCTAAAAAAAAAAAAAAAGAAAGGTTAAGAATTGTGGTAGTAGGTGGAGGGGAGGAAAACAGTCTTAAGATTCTAAACAGGTGAATCCCCAAGCAGGCTGGAGCCAGTGTGAAGATATTTATGAAGTGTTTGTGTGTGTGTGTTTGTGTGTTCACATGTTGGTATGGAGGCAGCCCCAGCCTGCTGTTTTTTTTTTTTTTTTCTTAAAAAGAGGGTGATGCTATGATTTCACTGTGTGCTGCACATTTCAAAGTCCAGGACTAGGAGGCAAGAACTCTGGCTTGAGTTTTGGGTTCTACCACCAACTTGCTGCATGGACTTAAGCAAATTGCTTCACTTTCATGGACTCTGGATTCTCATTTACATGGTTGCTTGTTTCATGGGGTTCCTGTAAAGGATCCAAGGAGCTAAGGGAGCTACAGGTGCTTTGAAGAGTTAAGAACATTAAGAACTTTTCCTAGCAGCCAGGACTTACTTTTCAGTTGGGTGAAAAGCATTTCAAATAGTCTGGCATCCTAAAAAATGAACCTGTGCCCAGCCCTGTGAAGTTCATACAATAAAGGGCTAAACACAGCATACTTTGTACTCTCTAGGGGGTAGGCCAACCAAGAATACCCACAGAGGCTGGTCACTATGACCCCAAGCAGTCAGCCATATACTGGGATAGAGTATAGTATAGAGAGGTGCTAAGGATGCTGTGGTCTTGGGGCTTTGAGAAGTCAGAGAAGGTTTCATGGAGGTAGTGAGGACTGGCTGAATTTGGTTGGGTAGATGGCAGGGGTTGGGGGTAATGGAGTATTCTGAGTGGAAGAGTCAGGATGGCCCTTGGTCCACGGAGGCAGGAGAGGAATGATGCCACATCAGAGTTACAGGTAAAGATTAAAAGGGAAAACCAGAGTGACAAGGTTAATTTTTGAGTCCTTCCTGGAACTGACCCAGCCCAATGGTTAATCTTTTTGGCCCCTTGGACCCTGTCCCAGTCATACATACACACCACCTGGGGATCCAGAGCAGCCCAGAGCAGAGCTGAGGGGGAACTTGGAGGTCACCCTGCTCAAGCCTGACCCGATTCCAGAAGCAAAACAGAAGACAGCGGGACTGAGGTTTCACAGGGAGTTAGTTGGCAATGCAGGGATTTGATCTCAGGTCTCCAGAGACACAGTCTAGTACCTTTTCTAGGTCTTAAAAGTGGACTGGGTTTCAGAGGTTTTTACCTAGTGTTGGGGAGGGTTGAGAGTTTGGATCCTAACTTGTAAGTGTAGCTGTATTTGTTGATTGTTTCTGGGTGCAGAGCCTAGGACTGCACACTGGATAGGCTCCTGCAGGTAACTGAGGTAGGCAGTTCCTGTGCCTTGGGGACTTCAGGGGTGACCAGAAGGCCCTCCGTGTTCCTGCCTGGCTAACTGATAGCTACCATTTCACTAGAAGGGCTTCATGCCCACAGCTCTAGGCTTTGATCTTTTTCACAATGCTATTTTGCTCTGGGAGGGACATTCATAGCAAACTCTGAATCAGTTGATGATATAATTCAGTGTAAAGTGGGATGTGGGGGAGGGAACGGATCATTTCCTGAGAGCTAATTTTGATGGGGAAAGAGAGCATGAAGGTATTTAGTGCGATGAAAAGATAAAGGCAGCCAGGGAGGCCCAGCCTTTAGGATCTAGTCTGGAGGTTCCGAGCTTGGTTTCAGAATTAGGCAGATTTTTCTTTTCCTTGTTAAAAAAGCAGTATCACCTAATTACAGATTAATCGGAAAACACAGAGAGCAATGATAGCAGAAGAAATAATCCCTACAGTCCCATTCTCCCCTTCTCCCTTAGATGGCCATTATTAGTGCCTAAGTATAGTCCCTCTAGTCCCTTCTCTATGCATATTTTATGTATGCATGTGTGTGTACATATATAATGTACATGTGTGAGTTTCAGACTTCTAGCCTCCGGAACTGTGAGACAAAAAATTTCTTTTTCTTTTTTTTGAGACAGAGTCTTGCTCTGTTGCCCAGAATGGAGTGCAGTGGCGTGATCTCGGCTTACGGCAACCTCTGCCTCCCAGGTTCAAGCAATTCTCTGCCTCAGCCTCCTGAGTAGCTGGGATTCAGGCGCCCGCCACCACACCCGGCTAATTTTTGTATTTTTAGTAGAGAAGGGGTTTCACTATGTTGGCCAGGCTGGTATGGAACTCCTGACCTCGTGATCCGCCCACCTCGGCCTCCCAAAGTGCTGGGATTATAGGCATGAGCCACCGTACCTGGCCGATACAATAAATTTCTATTGTTTAAGCCACCAGTTGTGGGACTTTGTTCTGGTAGCCCTAGCAAATGAATGCAAGTGCCCTAGAGCCGTGGTTCTTAAAGTGTAGTGCTTGGACCAACCGCATCACCATTACCTGGGATTTGTTAGGCAACGTGTGTATATACATTGACATTATTTATATGTCTACTATATGTATGTGTATATAAGTAAAAAGTAGTATATAACCTCCTTGCTTTCACTCTGATCTGGAAAGTTTGCTGAGCTGTAGACTGGGCAGCATGTGCCTGTGGACATCTTAAAGCAGGTCCCTCTTGTGCCAATTTGTTTTTATACCCTCTTCTTGTCTCTCTTCATTACCCTCTAGAGCAAGAGTTGGTAAACTTTTTCTGTAATAGGCCAGCTAGTAAATACCTTGTTTTGTGGGCCATATGGTCTCTGTCACAATGACTTGACTGCTATTGTAGCACAAAAGCAGTCATAGATAATATGTAAGTGGATGATCATGAACATGTTCCAGTAACCATTTACAGGCAATGAAATTTGAATTTCATGTGATTTTCATATGTCTTAAAATAGTCTTCTTATAATTTTTTCAACCATTAAAAAATGTAAAAATTGGCTGGGCGTGGTGGCATGCAGCTATAATCCCAGCACTTTGGGAGGCTGACCGAGGAGGGAGGATCGCGTGAGCCCAGGAGTTCAAGACCAGCCTGGGCAACATGGTGAAACTCTGTCTCTCCAAAAAAATATATAAAAATTAGCTGGACGTGGTGGCGACTGCTTGTAGTCCTAGCTACTGGGGAGGCTGAGGTGAAAGGATTGCTTGAGCCCGGGAGGCAGAAGCTGCAGTGAGCAGAGAGTGTGCCATTGCACTCCAGCCTGAGTGACAGAGTGAAACCCTGTCTCAAAAAAAAAAAAAAAAAAAAGTGAAAATCAAGTCGGGTGTAGGTGGTGTGTGCGTGTAGTCCCAGCTAGGAGGCTGAGACAAGAAAATTGCTTGAACCCAGGAGGTGGAGGCTGCAGTGAACTATGATGGCTCCATGGCACTCCAGCCTGTGTGACAGAGTGAGACCCCGTCTCTTAAAAAAAAAAAAGAAAGTAAAAACCATTATTAGTTTATAGACAACACAAAAAACCATGGTGGGCTAAGTTTAGCCCATGGGCCATGCCTAGCTGACCCTGCTCTGTAGTAGTGATGTCTGATATAACTTTCTGTTCTGATGGAAATGTTCTATATTTGTGCTGTCAAATACAGCAGTCATGAGCCATATGTGGCTATTGAGCACTTGAAATGTGCCCAGGGTGTCTTGAGGAACTCAATTTTCGGTTTTATTTCATCTTAATGAATGTAAATTTAAATAGTTATTTGTGCCTGTGACTCCTGTATTCAATAGGGTATTATTTTCTGAGGACTGCTGTAACAAATTACCACAAATTGGGTGGCTTCAAACAATGGAAATTAATTTTTTCATAGTTCCAGAGGCTATGAGCGAATAAGCAAGGTGTTAGCAGAGCCATACTGCTTCTGAAGGCTCTAGGGAAGAAGGCTTCCTGCCCTCTCCTCCAGCTTCTGAGGGCTTCTGGCACCCTTGGTGTTCTTTAGCTTGTCGATGCATCCCTTCAGTCTCTGCCTCCATTGTCACATGGCGTTCTCCGTGTGTGTGTGTGTGTGTATGTCTCCAAATCTTGCTATCTTTATAAGCACACCAGCCATTGGATTTAGGGCCCATCCTAATCCAGTATGACCTCATCTTTACTAATTACAACTGCAAAGACCCTATTTCCAAATGAAGTCACATTCTGAGGTTCTGGGTGGACATGAATTTTGGGAAGACACCAATCAACCCAGTATAGATAGAGTAGCTCTAAAGCAGTGGTTCTTAAATTTAGTGTGCATCAGAATCACCTGGAGGACCTGCTGAACCACAGCTTGCTGAGCCCCATCTCCAGACCTTCTGATTGGTAGGTCTTGTTTGTCTAACAGATCCCATGTGTTTTGATGCTGTTGGTTCAGGGACCACACTTTGGGAACCGTTGCTATAGTACTCTTGCATTCATTTGCTAGGGTTACCATAACAAAGTCCCACAAACCTGGTGGCTTAAACAATAGAAAGTTATTGTCTCACAGTTCTGGAGGGTAGAAGTCTGAAATCAAGGTGTTGGCGGGGTTGGTTCCTTCTGAGGGCCTTGAGGGAAGATCTATGCCAGGCCTCTCTCCTTGGCTTATAGATAGCAGTCTTCTTATTCGCATGGCATTTTCACTTTATGTATGTCTCTGTGTCCAAGTTTCCCCTTTTTATTAGGGCAACAGTCACATTGGATTAGGGCCCACCCTAATTACCTTATTTTAGTTTGATGACCTCTTTAAAGGCCCTATCTCCAAATAAGGTCCCATTTTGAGATACTGGGAGTTAAGACTTCAATGTGAATTTTTTTGAGGGATGAGACACAATTGAACCCATAACAGAGCTTGACTATGCTTTTGGCACCTTGAGCTAAGGGGTACCTTCTTGGAGCTCCTGTGTACAAGATAACCATGCTTCTCTTGTCTTTAAACTCTGGATAGAAGCTGGCCTGGATAAAAGTTTCTAGGACTAGGAGGCAGGAGTCTTGGCTTCCAGTTCTGCTCTGTTGACACCTGACTGGGGACTTGGACAAATAACTTGTCTCAAGGTCTCAGTATCTCCTTGGTCTTTGGTGAGCTCTGACAATCTGTGATTCACAGGTGACAAGACAAGGTTAGTTTTTGGTTTGTTCTTGGCTTCCATTCTGTCTTGTAGACCTTCAATTTGTGCTAATGAGACCAAGGCTGGGAATTTGATCCTTTTGGGCTCATTGATTTTTTCTCTGCTCTCTTTATCAATATTTTACTCATTCATTCAACAAACACTTATTGAGCATCTCTTGTGTAGTAGGCATTGTGCTCAACAGGACAGGGTCTTGGCTCTTCTTTAGCTCATCCTTGTGGTGAGAGACATATAACCAGATAATCAGAAATACTAGAAATACTTTTTTTTTTTTTCCTTGAAGAGACAGGGTCTCCCTGTGTTGCCCAGGCTGGTCTTGAACTCCTGGGCTTAAGCAATCCACCTGTCTTGGCCTCCCAGAGTACTGGGATTACAGGCATGAGCCACTGTACCCAGCCTGAGAAACACATTTGATGAGTATTATGACTACTGTTAAATTTTTTTTTTTTTTTTTTTTGTGACAGGGTCTCACTCTGTCACTTGGGCTGGAGTGCAGTGATGCGATCATGGTTCACTGCAGCCTCGACCTCCTGGGGTCAAGTGATCCTGCCACCTTAGCTTCCCTAGTAGCTGGGACTATAGGTACGTGCCACCACATCTGGCTAATTCTTATATTTTTTTAAGAGATGGGCTTTTGCCATGTTGCCCAGGCTGGCCTTGAACTCCTAGGCTCAGTCAGTCTGCCTACATTGGCCTCCCGAAGTGCTGGGATTACATGTGTGAGCCACTGCACCCAGATAAAATTTTTAACTGGGAAGCCATTAGGCTGACATGGCTCCAGCATATTAAGTCCCAATGTAAACAGTAAAACAGAATTAGAGATTTCATCAATCAGAAACTTCTAACTAACTTCTAAATAGGGACTTTTTGCTCTAACCAATCAAATATGTTTTCTTTGTCTTTCTTCCACAAACACCTTATGAAAGTTTCTCACTCCCATCTCCCAGTGCAGTGCAAAATTGCTTGTGGTCTGGTGCTACCTGATTTATGATCACTGTCTGCTAAAATAAACTCTTTAACATTGTAATGTGCCTAAGTTTATCTTTTAACATTATGTGATAAATATAATGTGCTATGGGAACTAGGATGGTAGGGTGGGTAGTTCTGCTTGGGCGTGTCAGGAAAGAATTTAATGAAGAGATGAGCTGTATTATTTTTTTTTTTAAGAGATGGAATCTCACTCTGTCATCCAGGCTGGAATGCAGTGGTGTGATCATAGCTCACCGCAGCCTCAAACTCCTGGGCTCTAGTGATCCTCCTGCCTCAGCCTCCCAAGTAGCTGGGACTACAGGCATGTGCCGCTGTGCCAGGCTAATTTTAAAAATTTTTCATAGAGACAGGGTCTTGCTTTGTTGCCCTGGCTAGCATGCATCTTAAATGTTGAATTGTAGTTCTGTGGGCACAGAGGGCCAAGAGAGGAATTCTAAGAAGAGGAAGAATTCTAAGAAGAAGGAACCGCTTGTGCTGTTCCTGGCAGGTATGAAGAGTAACTGGGTATGTTTGGTGCTCCAAGACATGTGGACAACTAGTGGGAGATGAGCCTGAAAATATGGTTTCAGAACAAGGAAGGATGTTATATGCCAGGCCAAGGAGGTTAGACTTCATCCTGAGCCAAAAAGGAACCGTGAGGGTTTTTACACTGGGGGAGTTATATGTTCACCTGGTTGTTTTGAGACGCTCTGTCTGGCCTGAGGGACGTGTTGCAGCTGAAGAGTCTAGAGGCAGGGAGGGCAGTTAGGGGGTCAGTCCTATGGCTCAAGTGACTGATGATGAGGTCTGAACTAAGGCAGGGGTCGTGGCGGTAAGAGAGGAGAGGACAAATTCAAGATGTTTAAGATCTTTAGCTTGGGCAACTGCGTGTTGGGTTGTGCTGGCCAGGAAAGAGGAGGAAGGAGGTTTGGGTGGAGAGAGTAATGTCTTCTGTTTGGGACATATGACATTCAAGGGGTCTGGGCACCACCCAGGGAGGTGTCTTCTCTCCGCTTGTGAACTGTAAGTCTGGACCTCCAGAGAGGGAAAGGGCTCATCTCAGGCATCTCCTCCTGCTCATTGCTCCAGCCACACTGCCTTTCTGTCCCTTCTTAGATCATTCCAGCCAAGTTTATTCCCACCTTAGGGACTCTGATATGCCTTTTCCTCTGGTTTTCCACATGGCTGGCTCCTTTGTTTGTTTTTTTTTTTTTTGAGATGGAGTCTCCCTCTGTCACCCAGGCTGGAGTGCAGTGGCACCATCTCGGCTCACTTCAGCCTCTGCCTCCCAGGTTCAAGTGATTCTCCCATCTCAGCCTCCCAAGTAGCTGTGATTATAGGTGCCTGCCAGCACATCCAGCTAATTTTTGTTGTTTGTTTATTTATTTATTTCAGAGTCTTGCTCTGTTGCCCAGGCTGGAGTGCAGTGATGTGATCTCAACTCGCTGCAACCTCCACCTCCTGGGTTCAAGCGATTCTCCTGCCTCAGCCTCCCCAGTAGCTGGGATTACAGATGCACTCCATCACACCTGGCTAATTTTTGTATTTTTAGTAGAGATGGGGTTTCACCATGTTGGCCAGGCTGGTCTTGAACTTCTGACCTCATGATCTGCCTGCCTTGGCCTCCCAAAGTGCTGGGATTAAAGGTGTGAGCCACTGCACCTGGCCAATTTTTGTATTTTTAGTAGAGGCAGGGTTTCATCATGTTGGCCAGGCTGGTCTAGAATTCCTGATCTTAGGTGATCCACCCACCTCAGCTTCCCAAATTGCTGGGATTACAGGTGTGAGCCACTGCACCTGGCCTCGTTTAGTTCTCAGCAGTGCAAGGGCAGAGACTTTATTTTATTTGGTGCTCTATCCTCAAGGTCATTGAGCATCTACTATGTGCCAGGAGCTCAAGGCATGTCTGTTGAGTGAATAAGTGATTGGTGGCTAAAGCCTAGGAGTGAAGCAGGGGGAAAGGATGCACATTAACATTAGAGGGATCTGGCCAGGTGCAGTGGCTCATGCCTATAATCCTAGCACTTTGGGAGGCTGAGGCTGGAAGACCACTTGAGACCAGGGGTTCGAGGCCAGCCTGGGCAACACAGCGAGACCCCATCTCTACCAAAAAAAGTAAGAAAATTAGCCAGGTGTGGTAGCATTCACCTATAGTCCCAGCTACTTGGGAGGCTGAGGCAGGGAGATCACTTGAGCCCAGAAGTTTGAGGCTGCAGTGAGCTCTGATCACTCTAGCCTGGGAGATAGTGTAAGAGAGTGAGAGTGCCTGAACTCAAATTCCCCTCTTACTAGCTGTGTTAACTGGGACCAGTGCCTCAGTTTCTTCATCTGTAAAATGGGGATAATAATGGTATCTACCACTCTGGGTTGTTGTAAGGACTAAATGAGACCTCTCATGGTATGTTCAATAAGTATGAGTCATTATTATTAATTAAATACCACCGTTTGCCAGATAATATGCAATGGACTTTCAATGCAAAATTTTAATTCTCACAATAACCTATTGAGATAGGAATTTTAAAAATCCATGTTTTGTAGATGAAGAAACAGAGGCTCAGAAAGAGGAAGTCACAGAATCACACATTTACCGGTTGAGAGGTAGAGGTACTGGAAGTTAAGCCCGAGTTTGTCTGACTTTAATGCCTGTGCTCCTAACCATTGCACATTGCACTCCTCTGTAGATGTGACCTTGGAGTCCTGGCGTGGTAAAGTGAATCGGCTGCAGAGGCCTGTCAGAATTCAGAGGTCCTGCCTCCTAGAGCTTTAGCTTCCCTAATCCCGCAGAGACCCTCTCCAGAAAGGGTATCAGCAGCACAAAGGGTATCCCAAGATGAGGTGCACCCTGAGATCAGTCTTCCTTCCTCTGACTGGGAAGACTGGCAGTGGACTTGGGAGACCTTGTGAAATGTACAGCCTGGTGATCCACAACAACCTACAGACCAGAATTTTTATGACCAGTCATCACATTTCTCTCCAATATCTAGAACCTTTGGGTAGGATAAGAGACTTCAATTAAAACACAATCTTCCCCTTTGACCAATTACTCTTTAATTGTCTTCCCATTCACTAACCTCTGCCGATACCATGATAAGTAAGAGAAAATGACTTTTGAATTAGTTCATTGGTGACAAAGTCTTCTAAGGAAACAGTGTTTTATATATATATCCATAGATACACATGCACACACCTGCTCAGCTGCCCATGTGCAAACACGTGCCTGCCATGGAGTGTGTATCTACATAGGTCTACATATTCCCTAGAACACAAATAACCCTGCAAAGAACTTGCCACATGTGCCAGGGTTCTTATCTATCCAATTGTGCATACATAGCAAAAACAAACAAAAAAACCTAATACAACCACACACCCACAAAACAAAACCAAAATCCAAAGCCAAACCCCAAACCCATCAAATCCTCAGATGACTCTTAAGTTTGGAAGGGCAGACTAAGCAAAACATTAAGAATATTAGTTTCTGGCCAGAGGTGGTGGCTCACGCCTGTAATCCCAGCACTTTGGGCGGCCGAGGTGGGTGGATCACCTGAGGTCATGAGTTCGAGACCAGCCTGGCCAACATGGTGAAACCCTGTGTCTACTAAAAATACAAAATTAGCTGGGCATAGTAGTGCACGCCTGTAATCCCAGCTACTCTGAAAGCTGAGAGAGGAGACTCACTTAGAACCTGGGAGGCGGAGGTTGCAGTGAGCCAAGATCATGCCACTGCACTCCAGCCTGGGCAACAAAGGGAGACTCTATCTCAAAAAAAAAAAAAAAAAAAAAAAAAAAAAAGAATATTAGTTTCTATTCATTGAGTGCTCACTAAATGCTCAAAACTGTATTAAGCACTTTACATATACTGTCTCATCTAGTCTTCCTAACAACTCGTGAATCAGATATTAGCACTCCAATTGTTTCTCACAGAAGACTGAGGCTGTGGTAAAGTCCCAGTACCTGAAGGGATTATATGCACATCAGTCTTTTTTTTTTTTTAATTTTTTTATTTTACTTCAAGTTCTGGGATACATGTGCTGAACGGGCAGATTTGTTACACAGGTATACATGTGCCATGGTGGTTTTCTGCCCCTATCAACCCATCATCTAGGTTTTAAGCCCCACATGCAGTAGGTATATGTCCCTCCCCTTTCCTATTACCTCCTGACACATCAGTCTTTTTGATATAGCTTGCCAAGGTCACATAACTGGCAATTCACAGAAGCAAACTTTGATGTGCAGCTGTGTTCTGACTACAAAACCTTTGTTCTTAACCACTAGGATCTTAACCATTTGCGTTTTGTTAAGGAAAAAAAAAATCCAGTGACACTGGTTAAAGCACTGTAATGAAGACTTTTTTCAAGACCATCACGATAGGTATAGGAACAATGGGATATTGTAGTAGGAGGGAGAGAAATTGTGTTTAACTCTGAATATAGCATGAACAAGAGGGAATTAGTAGCCAAGGGGCAGGGTGGGGAGCCAGTGAATGGAAAATTACTAAGAGGAGGTATTGGGGGGAGTGGGATTCTGGCTAAACAGACCTAACAGGATTCCTGCTGAAGATAGGCCAGGGTGATCAGTCATTACCTGATGGATGGTAGAGGGTGAGGAACCTGATCAGATATTGAGGGTGATCAGGTATCAAGGGTACGGGTGTTTTTGCAAAACTGACTTAGTAGGATTCTTTGCTAAAACTGTATTTTATGAGGAAGTACACATATGTCGGCCTAGGAGAAGGTTCAGGAGCTTGATTAAAGTTTGGCCAAGGTTGGGCGCGGTGGCTCATGCCTGTAATCCCAGCACTTTGGGAAGCCGAGGCGGGCGGATCACCTGAGGTCAGGAGTTCGAGAGCAGCCTGACCAACACGGAGAAACCTTGTCTCTACTAAAAATACAAAATTAGCTGGGCGTGGTGGCGCATGCCTGTAATCCCAGCTACTCGGGAGGCTGAGGCAGGAGAATTGCTTGAACCCGGGAGGCAGAGGCTGTGGTGAGCCGAGATCGTGCCATTGCACTCCAGCCTGGGCAACAAGAGCGAAACTCCATCTCAAAAAAAACAAAAAAAAAGTTTGGTCAAGCAAACCATCTTTGTCAATTTTTATCTCAGGGTTAGAGAGAAGAAACAAATTTATTTTTACTTTTCTTATTATTTTTTGAGTCAGAGTTCACACTCCGTCACCCAGGCTGGAGTGCAGTGGTGCCATCTCAGCTCACTGCAACCTCTGCCTCCTGGGTTCAAGTGATTCAGCATCCTGAGTAGCTGGGATTACAGGCACACACCACCATGCCTGGCTAATTTTTTGTAGTTTTAGTAGAGAGGAGGTTTCACTATGTTGGCCAGGCTGGTCTTGAACTCCTGACCTCAAGTGATCCGCCTGCCTCGGCCTCCCAAAGTGCTGGGATTACAGACGTGAGCCACTGCACCTGGTGTGAATTTAATTTTTACTGAACAGCAGCGTGAGACATCTTCCACAGCCATCATCCTCAATTTAGAAGGAGCAGCTAGCTATTTTTAAAAAAATTGTAGCAAAATATACACTATATTAAATTTACCTAGTAAACCATTTTTTAAGTAAACAACTCAGTAGCATGAAGTACTTTCTTTTTAAAAATTATTTTCATTGATACATAATAATTATACATATTAAAGCTGGGCGTGGTGGCTCACGCCTGTAATCCCAGCACTTTGGGAGGCCGAGGTGGGTGGATCACAAGGTCAGGAGATCGAGACCGTCCTGGCTAACATGGTGAAACCCCGTCTCTACTAAAAATACAAAAAAATTAGGCAGCGTGGTGGCAGGCGCCCTGTAGTCCCAGCTACTCAGGAGGCTGAGGCAGGAGAATGGTGTGAACCCAGGAGGCGGAGCTTGCAGTGAGGCGAGATCACGCCACTGCACTCCAGCCTGGGCGACAGTGCGAGATTCCATCTCAAAAAAAAAAAATTACACATATTAAAGGGTTCATGTGGTATTTTGATACAGGCATACAATCTGAAATGATTAATTCGGGGTAATTAGGATATTCATCACCTCAAAAATTTTTTTTTTTTTTTTTTTTTTTGAGACAGAGTGTTACTCCAACACCCAGGGGCTGGAATGCAGTGGCATGATCACGGCTCATTGTAGCCTCAACCTCCCAGGCTCAGGTGATTCTCCTACCTCAGCCTCCTGAGTTCCCAGAACTACAGATGCTCACCACCATGCTTGGCTGATTTTTTTTTTCTTTTTTTTTTTTGAGACTGAGTCTCGGTCTGTTGCCCACGCTGGAGTGGAATGGCATGATCTCAGCTCACTGCAACCTCCGGCTCCTGGGTTCAAGTGATTTCCAGCTAATTTTTTTATTTTTACTAGAGACAGGGTTTCACCATGTTGGCCAGGCTGGTCTTGAACTCCTGACCTCAAGTGATCTGCCCACCTCGGCCTCCCAAAGTGCTAGGATTACAGGCATGAGCCATGAGCCACCGCGCCCACCCATGGCTACTTTTTTGTATTTTTTGTAGGGATGGGGTTTTGCCTTGTTGCCCAGGCTGGTCTTGAACTTCTGGGCTCAAGCAATCTGCCTGTCTTGGTCTCCCAAAATGCTGGAATTATAGGTGTAAGCCACTGTGTACAGCCTCACCTCAAACATTTATTGTTTGTTTGTGTTAGGAACATTTCAAATCTTCTAACTATTTTGCAAAATACAATAAGTTATTGTTAACTATAATCACCATATTGTGCTGTTGAACACTAGAAATTATTCCTTCCATTTAATTGTCCGTACCCATTAATCAACCTCTCTTTATTCCCCCTGCTACCCTTCCTGGCCTCTGGTATCTACCATTCTAGTTTCCACCTCCATGAGATACACTTTTCCTGCATATGAGGGAGAACATATATTTGTTGTCTGTGCCTGGCTTTTTTCATTTAACATAATGGCCTCCTGTTCCATCTATGTTGGTGCAAATGACAGGACTTTATTCTTTTCTGTGGCTGAATAGTATTTCATTGTGTATACATACTACATTTTCTTTTCTCATTTATCAGTTGATGGGCACTTAGGTTCCTTCCATATCTCACCTTTTGTGAGTACTGCTGCAATAAACATGGGTGTGCAGATATGTCTTTAATACGCAATTTCCTTTCTTTTGGGTATACACCAAGCAGTGGGATTGCTGGATCATATAGTAGATCTATTTCTTTTTATTATACTTTAAATTCTAGGGTACATGTGCACAACGTGCAGGTTTGTTACATATGTATACATGTGCCATGTTGGTGTGCTGCACCCATTAACTCATCATTTACATTAGGTATATCTCCAAATGCTATCCCTCCCCCCACCCCACGACAAGCCCCGGTGTGTGATGTTCCCCACTTTGTGTCCAAGTGTTCTCATTGTTCAATTCCCACCTATGAGTGAGAACATGCAGTGTTTGGTTTTCTGTCCTTGTGATAGTTTGCTCAGAATGATGGTTTCCAGCTTCATCCAGGTCCCTACAAAGGACATGAACTCATCCTTTTTTATGGCCGCATAGTATTCCATGGTGTATATGTGCCACATTTTCTTAATCCAGTCTATCATTGATGGACATCTGGGTTGGTTCCAAGTCTTTGCTATTGTGAATAGTGCCGCAATAAACATACGTGTGCATGTATATTTATAGTAGCGCGATTTATAATCCTTTGGATATATACCCAGTAATGGGATGGTAGATCTATTTTTAGTTTTTCAAGGAACTTCCACACTGTTTTCCATGGTGGCAATACTAATTTCCATTCCCAGTAGCTTTCCCCTTTCTTTGCATCCTGACCAGCATCTGCTTTTTTTTTGTCCTTTTGATAAGAAGCCATTTTAACTGGGGTGAGATGATATCTCATTGTGGTTTTAATTTGTATTTTCCTGGTGATTAGTACTGTTGAGTATTGAGCATTTTTTTCACATCTGTTGGTCATCTGTATGTCTTCTTTTTTCCTTTTTTTTTTTTTTTTTTTTTTTTTTTAAAGACAGAGTCTTGCTATGTTGCCCGTGCTGGAGTTGAACTCCAGCACTCAAACCATCCTCCCACCTCAGCCTCCTGAATATGTATGTCTTCTATAGAGAAATGTCTATTCATATCCTTTGAATGGTATTAAGTACTTTCATGAGGTTGTACAACCATCATTACTATTTCCAGAACTTTTAAATCATCCCAAACAGAAACTCTGTATCCATTGAACAATTCAACCTCCCATTACTTCCCCTTCCCCTAGCTCCTGGTAACCACTAGCCTATTTTCTGTCTCTGTGAATTTGCCTGTTGTAGGTACCTCATATAATGTTGAATATTTTCAAGATTCATCCGTGTAATAGCATGTAATGAGGTGTAATATGATTGGATCTTGCAATGAGGTGATCCTGAGAGGCATTATCTGACTGGATCCTGATCTGGGTTGATACCAGAGCTCCATCTGATTGGGTCCTGGATCCTGCTATGAGGTATCCACTTTTATTTATTTTTTTAAAGACAGGGTTTCACTCTGTCACCCAGGCTGGAGTGCAATAACGTGACCATAGCTCTGCATAACCTTGAACTCCTAGGCTCGAGCGATCCTCCTACCTCAGTCTCCCAAGTAGCTAGGACTACAGGTGCATGCCACCACACCCAACAAATTTAAAAAAAGTTGTAGAGAGGGGTGTCTCACTATGTTATCCAAGATTCTTTCAAACTCTTGGGCTCAAGTGATCCTCTTGCCTTGGCCTCCCAAAGTTCAGGCATGAACCACTGTGCCCAGCCAGTGTCTGCTTCTCAATTGAGTCCCTGCTCTTGGGTCTGAGCAATTAGATTCCCCCTATAGTTACACACTTGGTTCATCTGGACACACTCAGGTTACGTGACCTGACGGTCCGTGGCAACTGAAAAACAACTCACAACTTTGTTACATAAAAGTTGAACCAGATTGGGAAAAAAAAAAGGAAAAAAAAAGTTGAACCAGATTGGTCCAGTGTGGCTACATCTCAATAAGTGCATGTTGAATCAAAGAAGGAACTAAACCAGACTTGAAAAATTATAAAGTCAAGGCAAGTTTCCTTCTGTTTTTTTTTCTAATGCCTTTCGCCACCTCTGTGATGCCCTCTTTTCTTTCCCTCTTCTTGTTTCTCCAAGAAAACATTCTTAGGACAGGACCTAATGAGTGGAGCAGTAGAAAGAACCCTGGACCGGAATCAGGATACCAGGGTTTCACCCTGGCTTTGTCACTGGATAATCCTAAATTATTCTCTCAGGGATTATACTCCCCATGAGTAACAGAAGAGGGTTTGCTTGGCTAATCTTTAGGTTTCTTTCCGGTTTTGGCTTTCCAGATTTCAGGCTACACTCAGACTAAGATGAGAGGGTTATTTCTTCCAAGGGTATTTTGCAATGAAACACAGGACAGAGGAAGAAAGGGAGAATGGTGAAATTCTAGGCATCCTCATGTGGCTGGGAGAGGTATTTTTCAGTCATCATGCACCCTAGGAAAGTAGAGGTAAGGCAGATCCTTATCCCAGCCCCTGAAACCTGCCAACTGGTAAATTCAGCACTGACTCACACTCAAGGAAGTAGCAGAGGACACTGTGGAGCAATTCCTGGGAGCAGGGCCTCTTGCCTGATTGGTGTGAATCCCTGTGGGCAGCTGGTATGAATGGGTCCGGTCCTGGACACTCCCTGGGACTTCATTAGGAATTAGTAGGCCTTTTGGGTAAATTGGTCATTGGAGAGGCAGGAGAATTGGGGTTTAGTCCTGAGTCTGTCACTTGCCAGTTGTGTGGCTTGAACAAGTCTTTTCTCTCTGTGCATCAGTTTCTCCAAAAGGAGTTGGACGCTATGGCCTCCCTCCACACTTTGGCTACCTGAACCTTCCAGTTCCTCAGACACATCATGGCCTTTTCATGTTCTGGGCATTTGTTCACCTGGAACACTCCCTCAACTCCATCTCCTACCCAACTCACCTGATTCACTCCTTCATGGCATGTCCTTCAGGTCCAGGCTACCTCCATGTGAGAGAGTATTGAGTGGAATACAATGTGGAATGGTGGGGACTGTGGAAAACTGGAGACTATATTCCGCTGAAGCTATTCAAGTATTTAAAAATTATTTTCTATTGTAGTAAATACATATAATATACAATGTAGTATCTTTTTTTTTTTTTTCTTGTGAGATAGTATCTATCTCACTCTGTTGCCCAGGCTGGAATGCAGTGGCATGATCATAGCTCACTGCAACCTTGAACTCCTGGGCTCAAAGAATTCTCTCACCTCAGCCTCCTGAGTAGCTGGGACTACAGGTGTATGCTACTATGCCTCGCTAATTTTTTTTTCTTTTTGTAGAGATGGGGAGATGGGGTCTTGCTATGTTGCTCAGGCTGGTCTTGAACTCCTAGCTTAATGATCCTCCCACCTTGGACTCCCAAAGTGTTGGGATTATATGTGTGAGCCACTGCACTCAGGCTTCACACTTACATACTCTTAAACACTTCAAAATTCTTCAAATCTGTGTTCTTGTTGTGAGGTAGACCTAGAAGTCTCAAATGCTTGACCTCATGATCCGCCCACCTCTGCCTCCCAAAGTGCTAGGATTACATGCTTGAGCCACCATGCCCGGCCATGCTAACATGATACTTAATGGTGTTCTTATAAGATCAGGAACAATACAAGGATGCCCACTCTTGCCACGTCTATTCAACAGAATACTGGAAGTCCTATGGAAGTCCTGGCCAGAGCAATTAGGAAAGAAAAATAAATAAAAGCTATCCAATTCAGAAAGGTAGGAATTAAATTCTCTGTTTACAGATAACATGGTCTTATATATATAAAATCCTAATGACTCCACCAAAAAACTATTAGAACTAATAAATTTAGTAAGTTGCAGGATGTAAAATCAACATATAAAACTTAGTAGCATTTCTATAAGCTAACAATGAACTATCTGAAAAATTGATAAAACTGTCCCATTTACAATTGCTACAAAAAACAAAACACTAATAAATTTAACCAAGGAGGTGAAATATCTGTACACTAAAAACTATAACATTTAAGTGTTCTCACCACAAAAAATTAAATATATAAGACAATGGATATGTTGACTAACCTGATTTAGCTGTTCCACAATGTGTGTGTGTGTATGTGTGTGTATATATATGTGTATATATATATCAAACAACATGTTATACACCATAAATACATACAATTTCTATCGTCAATTACATCAATAAATGAATAAATAAATAATCATAAAGACCAGAAGATATTGGAATAACATTTTCCTTTTTTTGAGATGTACTCTTCCTCTGTCTCCCAAGCTGGAGTGCAGTGGCACTATCTTGGCTCACTGCAACCTCCACCTCTCAGTTTCAAGTGATTCTCCTGTCTCAGCCTCCCAAGTAGCTGGGATTACAGGTGCACACCACTAGTAGAGACAGGATTTCACCATGTTGGCCAGGCTGTCTCAAACTCCTGTCCTCAATGATCTGCCTGCTTTGGCCTCCCAAAGTGTTGGGATTACAGGCGTGAGCCACCACACCCAGCTAGAATAACATTTTAAATGGATGAAAAAAAGGAACCACCAATTCAGATTTTTTTTTTCTTTTATTGTAATTATTATTATTATTATTATTATTATTATACTTTAGGTTTTATGGTACATGTGCCCAATGTGCAGGTAAGTTACATATGTATACATGTGCCATGCTGGTGCACTGCACCCACCAACTTGTCATCTAGCATTAGGTATATTTCCCAATGTTATCCCTCCCCCCTCCCCCCAACCCACAACAGTCCCTGAAGTGTGATGTTCCCCTTCCTGTGTCCATGTGTTCTCATTGTTCAATTCCCACCTATGAGTGAGAATATGCGGTGTTTGGTTTTTTGTTCTTGCGATAGTTTACTGAGAATGATGATTTCCAATTTCATCCATGTCCCTACAAAGGACATGAACTCATCATTTCTTATGGCTGCATAGTATTCCATGGTGTAGATGTGCCACATTTTCTTAATCCAGTCTATCATTGTTGGACATTTGGGTTGGTTCCAAGTCTTTGCTATTGTGAATAATGCGGCAATAAACATACGTGTGCATGTGTCTTTATAGCAGCATGATTTATAGTCCTTTGGGTATATACCCAGTAATGGGATGGCTGGGTCGAATGGAATTTCTAGTTCTAGATCCCTGAGGAATCGCCACACTGACTTCCACAAGGGTTGAACTAGTTTACAGTCCCACCAACAGTGTAAAAGTGTTCCTATTTCTCCACATCCTCTCCAGCACCTGTTGTTTCCTGACTTTTTAATGATCGCCATTCTAACTGGTGTGAGATGGTATCTCATTGTGGTTTTGATTTGCATTTCTCTGATGGCCAGTGATGGTGAGCATTTTTTCATGTGTCTTTTGGCTGCATAAATGTCTTCTTTTGAGAAGTGTCTGTTCATGTCCTTCACCCACTTTTTGATGGGGTTGTTTGTTTTTTTCTTGTAAATTTGTTGGAGTTCATTGTAGATTCTGGATATTAGCCCTTTGTCAGATGAGTAGGTTGCGAAAATTTTCTCCCATTTTGTAGGTTGCCTGTTCACTCTGATGGTAGTTTCCTTTGCTGTGCAGAAGCTCTTTAGTTTAATTAGATCCCATTTGTCAATTTTGGCTTTTGTTGCCATTGCTTTTGGTGTTTTAGACATGAAATCCTTGCCCATGCCTATGTCCTGAATGGTATTGCCTAGGTTTTCTTCTAGGGTTTTTATGGTTTTAGGTCTAACATTTAAGTCTTTAATCCATCTTGAATTGATTTTTGTATAAGGTGTAAGGAAGGGATCCAGTTTCAGCTTTCTACATATGGCTAGCCAGTTTTCCCAGCACCATTTATTAAATAGGGAATCCTTTCCCCATTTCTTGTTTTTCTCAGGTTTGTCAAAGATCAGATGGTTGTAGATATGTGGCATTATTTCTGACGGCTCTGTTCTGTTCCATTGATCTATATCTCTGTTTTGGTACCAGTACCATGCTGTTTTGGTTACTGTAGCCTTGTAGTATAGTTTGAAGTCAGGTAGCGTGATGCCTCCAGCTTTGTTCTTTTGGCTTAGGATTGACTTGGCGATGTGGGCTCTTTTTTGGTTCCATATGAACTTTAAAGTAGTTTTTTCCAATTCTGTGAAGAAAGTCATTGGTAGCTTGATGGGGATGGCATTGAATCTGTAAATTACCTTGGGAAGGATGGCCATTTTCATGATATTGATTCTTCCTACCCATGAGCATGGAATGTTCTTCCATTTGTTTGTATCCTCTTTTATTTCCTTGAGCAGTGGTTTGTAGTTCTCCTTGAAGAGGTCTTTCACATCCCTTGTAAGTTGGATTCCTAGATATTTTATTCTCTTTGAAGCAATTGTGAATGGGAGTTCACTCATGATTTGGCTCTCTGTTTGTCTGTTATTGATGTATAAGAATGCTTGTGATTTTTGCACATTGATTTTGTATCCTGAGACTTTGCTGAAGTTGCTTATCAGCTTAAGGAGATTTTGGGCTGAGACAATGGGGTTTTCTAGATATACTATCATGTCATCTGCAAACAGGGACAATTTGACTTCCTCTTTTCCTAACTGAATACCCTTGATTTCCTTCTCCTGCCTAATTGCCCTGGCCAGAACTTCCAACACTATGTTGAATAGAAGTGGCGAGAGAGGGCATCCCTGTCTTGTGCCAGTTTTCAAAGGGAATGCTTTCAGTTTTTGCCCATTCAGTATGATATTGGCTGTGGGTTTGTCATAAATAGCTCTTATTATTTTGAGATACGTCCCATCAATTCCTAATTTATTGAGAGTTTTTAGCATGAAGGGTTGTTGAATTTTGTCAAAGGCCTTTTCTGCATCTATTGAGATAATCATGTGGTTTTTGTCTTTGGTTCTGTTTATATGCTGGATTACATTTATTGATTTGCGTATATTGAACCAGCCTTGCATCCCAGGGATGAAGCCCACTTGATCATGGTGGATAAGCTTTTTGATGTGCTGCTGGATTCTGTTTGCCAGTATTTTATTGAGGATTTTTGCGTCAATGTTCATCAAGGATATTGGTCTAAAATTCTCTTTTTTTGTTGTGTCTCTGCCAGGCTTTGGTATCAGGATGATGCTGGCCTCATAAAATGAGTTAGGGAGGATTCCCTCTTTTTCTATTGATTGGAATAGTTTCAGAAGGAATGGTACCAGCTCCTCCTTGTACCTCTGGTAGAATTCGGCTGTGAACCCATCTGGTCCTGGACTTTTTTTGGTTGGTAAGCTATTGATTATTGCCATAATTTCAGCTCCTGTTATTGGTCTATTCAGAGATTGAACTTCTTCTTGGTTTAGTCTTGGGAGGGTGTATGTGTTGAGGAATTTATCCATTTCTTCTAGATTTTCTAGTTTATTTGCATAGAGGTGTTTGTAATATTCTCTGATGGTAGTTTGTATTTCTGTGGGATCGGTGGTGATATCCCCTTTATCATTTTTTATTGCATCTATTTGATTCTTCTCTCTTTTTTTCTTTATTAATCTTGCTAGCGGTCTATCAATTTTGTTGATCCTTTCAAAAAACCAGCTCCTGGATTCATTGATTTTTTGAAGGGTTTTTTGTGTCTCTATTTCCTTCAGTTCTGCTCTGATTTTAGTTATTTCTTGCCTTCTGCTAGCTTTTGAATGTGTTTGCTCTTGCTTTTCTAGTTCTTTTAATTGTGATGTTAGGGTGTCAATTTTGGATCTTTCCTGCTTTCTCTTGTGGGCATTTAGTGCTATAAATTTCCCTCTACACACTGCTTTGAATGCATCCCAGAGATTCTGGTATGTTGTGTCTTGGTTCTCGTTGGTTTCAAAGAACATCTTTATTTCTGCCTTCATTTCGTTATGTACCCAGTAGTCATTCAGGAGCAGGTTGTTCAGTTTCCACGTAGTTGAGCGGTTTTGAGTGAGATTCTTAATCCTGAGTTCTAGCTTGATTGCACTGTGATCTGAGAGACAGTTTGTTACAATTTCTGTTCTTTTACATTTATTGAGGAGAGCTTTACTTCCAAGGATATGGTCAATTTTGGAATAGGTGTGGTGTGGTGCTGAAAAAAATGTATATTCTGTTGATTCGGGGTGGAGAGTTCTGTAGATGTCTATTAGGTCTGCTTGGTGCAGAGCTGAGTTCAATTCCTGGGTATCCTTGTTGACTTTCTGTCTCGTTGATCTGTCTAATGTTGACAGTGGGGTGTTAAAGTCTCCCATTATTAATGTGTGGGAGTCTAAGTCTCTTTGTAGGTCACTCAGGACTTGCTTTATGAATCTGGGTGCTCCTGTATTGGGTGCATATATATTTAGGATAGTTAGCTCTTCTTGTTGAATTAATCCCTTTACCATTATGTAATGGCCTTCTTTGTCTCTTTTGATCTTTGTTGGTTTAAAGTCTGTTTTATCAGAGACTAGGATTGCAACCCCTGCCTTTTTTTGTTTTCCATTTGCTTGGTAGATCTTCCTCCATCCTTTTATTTTGAGCCTATGTGTGTCTCTGCACGTGAGATGGGTTTCCTGAATACAGCACACTGATGGGTCTTGAGTCTTTATCCAATTTGCCAGTCTGTGTCTTTTAATTGGAGCATTTAGTCCATTTACATTTAAAGTTAATATTGTTATGTGTGAATTTGATCCTGTCATTATGATGTTAGCTCGATGTTTTGGTCGTTAGTTGATGCAGTCTCTTCCTAGTCTCAATGGTCTTTACATTTCGGTATGATTTTGCAGTGGCTGGTACCGGTTGTGCCTTTCCATGTTTAGCACTTCCTTCAAGAGCTCTTTTAGGGCAGGCCTGGTGGTGACAAAATCTCTCAGCATTTGCTTGTCTGTAAAGTATTTTATTTCTCCTTCACTTATGAAGCTTAGTTTGGCAGGATATGAAATTCTGGGTTGAAAATTCTTTTCTTTAAGAATGTTGAATATTGGCCCCCACTCTCTTCTGGCTTGTAGGGTTTCTGCCGAGAGATCCGCTGTTAGTCTGATGGGCTTCCCTTTGATGGTAACCCGTCCTTTCTCTCTGGCTGCCCTTAACATTTTTTCCTTCATTTCAACTTTGGTGAATCTGACAATTATGTGTCTTGGAGTTGCTCTTCTCGAAGAGTATCTTTGTGGCGTTCTCTGTATTTCCTGAATCTGAATGTTGGCCTGCCTTGCTAGATTGGGGAAGTTCTCCTGGATAATATCCTGCAGAGTGTTTTCCAACTTGTTTCCATTCTCCCCATCACTTTCAGGTACACCAATCAGACGTAGATTTGGTCTTTTCACATAGTCCCACATTTCTTGGAGGCTTTGCTCGTTTCTTTTTATTCTTTTTTCTCTAAACTTCCCTTCTCGCTTCATTTCATTCATTTCATCTTCCAGGGCTGATACCCTTTCTTCCATTTGATCGCATCGGCTCCTGAGGCTTCTGCATTCTTCACGTAGTTCTCGAGCCTTGGTTTTCAGCTCCATCAGCTCCTTTAAGCACTTCTCTGTATTGGTTATTCTAGTTATACATTCTTCTAAATTTTTTTCAAAGTTTTCAACTTCTTTGCCTTTGGATTGAATATCCTCCCGTAGCTCGGAGTAATTTGATCGTCTGAAGCCTTCTTCTCTCAGCTCGTCAAAGTCATTCTCCGTCCAGCTTTGTTCCGTTGCTGGTGAGGAACTGCGTTCCTTTGGAGGAGGAGAGGTACTCTGGTTTTTAGAGTTTCCAGTTTTTCTGCTCTGTTTTTTCCCCATCTTTGTGGTTTTATCTACTTTTGGTCTTTGATGATGGTGATGTACAGATGGGTTTTTGGTGTGGATGTCCTTTCTGTTAGTTTTCCTTCTAACAGACAGAACCCTCAGCTGCAGGTCTGTTGGAGTACCTGGCCGGCCGTGTGAGGTGTCAGTCTGCCCCTGCTGGGGGGTGCCTCCCAGTTAGGCTGCTCGGGGATCAGGGGTCAGGGACCCACTTGAGGAGGCAGTCAGCCCGTTCTCAGATCTCCAGCTGCGTGCTGGGAGAACCACTGCTCTCCTCACAGCTGTCAGACAGGGACATTTAAGTCTGCAGAGGTTACTGCTGTCTTTTTGTTTGTCTGTGCCCTGCCCCCAGAGGTGGAGCCTACAGAGGCAGGCAGGCCTCCTTGAGCTGTGGTGGGCTCCACCCAGTTCAAGCTTCCAGGCTGCTTTGTTTACCTAAGCGAGCCTGGGCAATGGCGGGCGCCCCTCCCCCAGCCTCGCTGCCGACTTGCTGTTTGATCTCAGACTGCTGTGCTAGCAATCATCGAGACTCCGTGGGCGTAGGACCCTCTGAGCCAGGTGCGGGCTATACTCTCCTGGGGCACCGTTTCCTAAGCCCGTCGGAAAAGCACAGTATTCGGGTGGGAGTGGCCCGATTTTCCAGGTGCCGTCTGTCACCCCTGGAAAGGGAACTCCCTGACCCCTTGCGCTTCCCGAGTGAGGCAATGCCTCGCCCCTGCTTCGGCTGGCGCACGGTGCGCTCACCCACTGACCTGCGCCCACTGTCTGGCACTCCCTCGTGAGATGAACACGGTACCTCAGATGGAAGTGCAGAAATCACCCGTCTTCTGCGTCGCTCGCGCTGGGAGCTGTAGACCGGAGCTGTTCCTATTCGGCCATCTTGGCTCCTCTCCCAGATTTTTTTAAATAAAGATAGGGTCTCACTATGTTGCCCAGGCTGGTCTCAAACTCTTGGTCTCAAGCGATCCTCCTGCCTCAGCTTTCCAAAGTGCTGAGATTACAGGCATAAGCCACCATGCCCAGCCAACCCACAATTTTATATCCAGTAAAAATATTATTCAGGAAGAAGGTGAAATAAATATATGCTCAAGCTACGGAAAAGTTACAGAAATTTGCCAGCAGACAGATGCTTGGCTCACTGCAACCTCCGCCTCCTGGTTTCAAGTGATTCTCATGTCTCAGACTCTGAGCAGCTGGGATTACAGACGTGTGCCACCACACTCGGATAATTTTTTTGTATTTTTAGTAGAAACGGGGTTTCGCCATATTGCTGGGATTACAGGCGTGACACCTGGACAACAGAGCAAGACTTCGTCTCAAAAAAATTTGTATATATGACTTTTGTATATATATAAAATATATCTGTATATGTAAAATTATAAATTGTCTAGGGAGTTGCAATGTATATGTATTTAACACAGATTACACCTATAACATAAAAGAAAAAGAGTAGATAAATCTATATGGTGGTAAGTTTTCTATCCTTTACTAAATTAAAACAGACTGTGAAAAGTATGGTATGTATATTATAATATCTAGAAAATTCAACATAAAAAAAGATATCAATTCTCCCAAATTCTCCCAAAAACATTACCTATAGATTTAATGCACTTCCTCCAACATTTTATATAGACAAAAATAACCTCATTCAAAAATTTATAGACACAGACCCTAGAATAGCTAAAACCAAACAAAACAAAAAACCAGTCTTAAAAGAGAACAAAGTGGGAAGAAACACTCTACCTGATATGAAGGCCTAACTATATAGCTAAGTAATCAAGGGGGTGTGGTACTGGCAGAGGTATAGTGTAGAGATTAATGTAACATAACAGACAACCTGAAAATAGGCCCACATAAATATGCCCAATTGATTTTTGACAATGGTGCAAAAGAAGGAAAGATAGCCTTTTACACCTCTTCAACAGATGGTGCTGGAGGAAATAATAAGCTATTATAACAAGGTTACAGAATACAAGGTTAATATACAAAAAGTTAATCACTTTCTTATATACCAGAAAACAAGTAAAATTTAAAATTAAACACATAATACCAATTTATATCAGCACCCCAAAATGAAATACTTAGGTATAAATCTAACAAATTATGTACCAAGAACTGTATGAGGAAAAGGACAAAACTCTGAAGAAAGAAGAACTAAATAAATAGAAAGACTCAATATTGTCAAGATGTCCAATTCTTCTAAGCTTGATCTATAGATTCAATGCAATCTCAATCAAAACCCAGCAAGTTATTTTGGGCTATCAACAAACTGATTTTAAATTTTATATGTAGACAAAAAACCTAGAATAGCTAACATAATATTGAAGATGAAGAGGACTGGCACTATAAAGCCATAGTAAACAAAACAGTATAGTGTCATGTGCTTCCACTTATATGCATTTTTAAAGCACTAAAAACTGGGTGAGCACAGTGGCTCACGCCTGTAATCCCAGCACTTTGGGAGACCGAGGCAGGCAGATCACTTGAGGCCAGGAGTTCAAGACCAGCCTGGCCAATGTGGTGAAACTCTGTCTCTACTAAAGATACAAAAACTAGTCGGGCATGGTGGCGTCCCGAGTAGTCCCAGCTAGTCGGGAGGCTGAGGCATGAGAATCGCTTGAACCCCGGAGGCGGAGGTTGGAGTGAGCCGAGATAGTGCCACTGCACTCCAACCTGGGCAACAGAGTGAGACTCTGTCTCCATAAATACATAAATAAAGCACCAAAAACTTTATCAATGTGTGTATGTGTTTTATGGATAGACAAAGACAGAAATAGAAGGTTCATGGGTGCAAACATATGTAGAAATGCAGTATAAAATGACCATAGGGATGATAACTGGTAACTTCAAGATAATAGTTACCTCCAGAGAGGGAGAAAGAAAAGTTCAAAAGCAGAATGTTAATTAAAGCTATACAGTGGAATTAATTGTTAAAAAGGGCAGAGAGATCTAAACTAAAAGGCACACACAAATAAGTAAAATACAAGGAGTGTGATAATGTCAGAACAGATGAAAACAGAGACAAAGAGAGAGAATAATGGACCTGAGAAGCTCCAGGAAGATTTCTTGGAGGGGGCAGCTTGGAACTGAGCCTTGAAGGTGGGTAGGATTTCCGAAGGCTGAAATTGGATGAGGGAGAGATGAGCAATGGCACAGAGATGTGGACAGAGGCAATTGGAGAACACCAGGTCATACCAGCTAAGGTGAAGGTGGGAAGAAAAGCAGGTGAAGGGGTCCTCCCATGGGTAAGAGGAGTGTTACACTCTTTTTTGCTGGAAGGCTTCCCAGAAGGTATTATGAGCAACCTGAAGGCCAAGACTCAACTTTTCATGACCCCATTGCACATATGATAGTACTTTACATATACATATACCAAACATCATAAAAGGATTGAATGAAAGCAATGTCATCTAAGGGGAAAGAGGAGTTTAGGATTCCTAGAGTCTTGTAATAGAGTCGGATTGCAATAACCAGATTATTGTCTCTATTGTGCCTCTTACAAAGAACTCATAAGAGGGAACCTAGGGTGTAGCAGAAAGATGAGGGAAGTCCATACCTATAAAGCTGGGGTTAGGATTTTGAGCCCCGCCCTTTCTAGTGTAACACACTGCCATGATCTTAGAAGCACTGCAAGGAAACAAAATTATTTGTAACTGTTTGAAATCTCATAGAACTTGAGATAGGATAGTCAGTTACATCATCTATTAAAATTGTGGGCCGGGCCCAAGGCTCCCAGCATCTTGGGAGGCTGAAGCGGGAGGATTGTTTGAACCCAGGAGTTCAAGGGCAGCCTGAGCAACATAGTGAGAACTCATCTCTACAAAAAATTTTTAAAAATGAGCCAGGTGTGGTGACATACACCTGTAGTCCTAGCTACTCGGGAGGCTGAGGTGGGAAGATCACTTGAGCTGGGGAGGTTGAGGCTGCAGTGAGCCGAAATCATGCCACTGCACAGCCTGGTTAGTGGAGTGAGACCCTGTCTCCAACCAACCAACCAACCAACCAACCAACAAACAAAAACTAAAAAGAAAAAGAAGGCTGGGTGTGGTGGTTCATACCTGTAATCCCAGCACTTTGGGAGGCTGAGGTGGGTGGATCACCTGAGGTCGGGAGTTCAAGATCATCCTGACCAACATGGAGAAACCCCGTCTCTACTAAAAAAAAAAAAAAAAAATACAAAATTAGCCGGGCAAGGTGGCGTATGCCTGTAATCCCAGCTACTCAGGAGACTGAGGCAGGAGAATCACTTGAACCTGGGAGGTGGAGGTTGCAGTGAGTTGAGATTGTGCTATGGCACTCCAGCCTGGGCAACAAGAGTGAAACTCCATCTCAAAAAAAAAAAAAAGAACTGCTTTTGTCATATCCTATAAATTTTGGTATGCTGTGTTTCCATTTGCATTTGCCTGAAAGTTTCCCCTTTATTTGAGCCATTGATTGTTCAGAAACATATTATTTAATTTCCATGTATTTGTGAATTTTCTGAAATTCTGTTATTGATTACTAGTTTCATACCTCTCTGGCCAGAAAAGATACATATTTGATAGGATTTTAATCTTAAATTTGTTAAAACTTTTCTTATGACCTAGCATGTGCTCTATCCTGAAGAATGTTCTATGTGCACTTCAGAAGAATGTGTATTCTATTGCGGATGGGTGGAACATTGTGTACATTTCTATTAGGTACTTTAGGTATATAGTGTTGTTCAAGTCTAGTGTTTCCTTATTGATTTTCTGTCTGGGTAACCTATCCATTATTGAAGGTGAGGTACTGAAGTCTCCTACATATTGTTGCATTGCTGTCTATTTTTCCCTTCAGATCCCTTAATGCTTCTATCTAGGTACTGTGATGTTGGGCACATATATATTTATAATTGCTGTATCTTCCTACTGAGTTGATACTGTTGTCATTGTATAACGACCTACTTTGTCACTTGTGACAGTTTATTTGTTTTTTAGATGGAGTCTTGCTCTCTCACCCAGGCTGGAGTGCAGTGGCATGATCTCAGCTCACTGCAACCTCTGCCTCCAGGGTTCAAGTGATTCTCCTGCCTCAGCCTCCCGAGTAGCTGGGATTATAGGTGCCTGCCACCATGCCCGGCCAAATTTCGTATTTTTAGTAGAGATAGGGTTTCACCATCTTGGCCAGGCTGGCACAAACTCCTGACCTCAGGCGATCCTCCTGCCTCAGTGTCCCAAAGTGCTGGGATTACAGGCATGAGCCGCTTGTGACAGTTTTTGACTTAAAAGTCTATTGTGTCTAATATCAGTTCCCACAGTTGATCTCTTTTGGCTACCATTTGCATGGGTTTTTTTCCATCTCTTCGATTTTAACCTGTATGCTCTTATATCTAAAATGAAACTCTTGTAGATAGCACTTAGTTGAATCTTGTTTTGTTTTTTTAAGTCCATTCAGCCACTATATGTCTTTTGATTGGTGAGTTTAATTCATTTACATTTAAAAGTAATTATTGTTAGGTAAGGACTTCTGCTGTCATTTTCTTGTTTTCCATTTTGTAGATTCTTTGTTTCTTCTCTCTTTCTTTGTGATTTGATGATTTTTTTGGTAGTGATATGCTTTGATTATTTTCTCTCAATATTTTGTGTATCTGTTATAGGTTTTTTGTGTTTACACTGAAGCTTGCATAAAATATAGTTATAACAGTTTATTTTAAAGCTGACAAAGTTTTTTTTTTTTTTTTTTGAGCCAGAGTCTTGCTCTGTCGCCCAGGCTGGAGTGCAGTGGCGTGATCTCGGCTCACTGCAACGTCTGCCTCCCAGGTTCAAGCAATTCTCCTGCCTCAGCCTCCCGAGTGGCTGGGATTACAGGCGCCTGCCACCACGCCTGGCTAATTTTTATATTTTTAGTAGAGACAGGGTTTCACCATGTTGGCCAGGCTGGTCTTGAACTCCTGACCTCAAGTGATCTGCCTGCCTCGGCCTCCCAAAGTGCTGGGATTACAGGCATGAGCCACCGTGCCCGGCCGACAAAGTTATTTTTATTCCCTTTTTAATTTTTATACTAGAGTTAGAAATAATTTATACATCACCATTACTTTATTATGTTATTATGTTTTTGACCATATATTTACCTTTACTAGCAAGTTTTGTACTTTCATATGCTTTCATGTTGATGTTTAGCATTTTTTCATTTCAACTTGAAAAACTTTATTTAGTACTTCCTATAAGGCAAGTCTAGTGGTGTTTAACCCTCTCAGTTTTTGTTTGTCTTTCCTTCATTTTTATAGGACAGTTTTGCTGGGTATGGTATTCTTGGTTGGTAGGTTTTTTTTTTTCCCCCCAGCACCTTTTATTTTTGTTGTTGTTGTTTTGAGACAGGGTCTTACTCTGTTGCCTAGGCTGCAGTGCAGTTGTGTGATCATGGCTCGCTGAAGCCTTGATGAAGGCTTGACTTCCTGGGCTCAGGTGATTTTCCCACCTCAGCCTCCTCAACATCTGGGACTACCGGCATGCACCACCACATCCAGCTAATTTTTGTATGTAGATATGGGGTCTCACTATGTTTCCCAGGCTGATTTTGAACTCCTAGTTTCAAGCAATCCTCCCATCTTGGCCTCGTAAAGTGCTGGGACTACAGATGTGAGCCACTGCACCCAGCCAGCACTTTGAATATGTTATCTCACTCTATTATGGCCTGCAAGGTTTATGCTGAGACATACTGACAGTCTCACGGGGATTTCTTTTTATGTGAAGAGTCACATTTATCTTGCTGCTTTCAAAATTACCTCTTTGTCTTTGAGTTTTGACAATACAATTATAATGTATCTTGATGTAGAACTCTTTAGGTTTAACTTATTTGGAGAATTTGGGCTTCATAAATCTGGATGTCAATTTTCCCCAGATTTGGGATTTTTTTCAGTGATCATTTCTTTAAATAAGCTTTTATGCTTATTTCTCTTCTCTTTTTGGAGGTGCCATAATGCACACATTGGTTCCCTTGATGTTATCCCACAAGTTTCACAGGGTTTCTTTACTCATTTTCATTCCTTTTTTTTGTTCCTTTGGATAATTTCAAATGACCTGTCTCCAAGTTTGCTGATTCTTTCTTTTGTTTGATTAAGTCTGCTCTTGCTGCTCTCTATTGGATTTTTCAATTCATTCATTGTATTCTTTTTTTTTGAGACAGAGTCTCACTCTGTTGCAAAGGCTGGGACTGCAGTGGTGTGATCACTCCAGCCTCGACCTGCTGGGCTCAAGTGATCCTCCCACCTCAGCCTCCCAAGTAGCTGGGACTACAGGTGTGTGCCACCACACTCAGCTAATTAAAAAAATTTTGGGGGCCAGGCACGGTGGCTCATGCCTATAATCCCAGCACTTTGGGAGGCCGAGGTGGGCAGATCACCTGAGGTCAGGAGTTTGAGATCAGCCTGACCAACACGGAGAAAACTGGTCTCTACTGAAAACACAAAATTAGCCGAGTCTGGTGGTGCACACTTGTAATCTCAGCTACTCAGGAGGCTGAGGCAGGAGAATTGCTTGAACCCGGGGTCGGGGGTGGAGGCTGCAGTGAGCTGAGATCGTGGCATTGCACTCCAGCCTGGGCAACAAGAGCAAAACTCCGTCTCAAAAAAATAAAATTTTTGTGTGTGTGTGTAGATGAGATTTCACTCTGTTGCCCAGGCTGATCTGAAACTCCTCAGCTCAAGTGATCTTCTTGCCTTGGCCCCCCACAGTGCTGTGATTACAGGCATGAGCCACTCACTGTGCCAGGCCCATTTTTAAATAAAATTTAATAACAAGGAAAATCTTCATTAAAAAGTGCTGAGTAACAAAAACAGGCTACGAAACTACATGTATACAGTTTGATCCCCAAATATGTATACTTGGTGTGTGTGTATGTACAAACAATAACATAAGTAAAACCTGTGAGGAAAATTATTAGTAGTGTTTACTTGGATGCTAGATAACTTAAAAATACTTTTCAATAATATTCATACTCCACACCACATAGAAACACTCAGGATAGTTTGAAATAAGTCAACATAGAAAAAGCAGAGATGAGGCCAGGCATGGTGGCTCACGCCTGTAATCCCAGCACTTTGGGAGGCCGAGGTGGGCAGATCACCTGAGGTTGGGAGTTCGAGACCAGCCTGGCTAACATGGCGAAACCCCATCTCTACTAAAAATACAAAATTAACTGGATGTGGTAGTGCTCATCTGTAATCCCAGCTACTTGGAAGGCTGGGGCAGGAGAACGGCTTGAACTCAGGAGGCGGAGGTTGCAGTGAGCCGAGATCCCGCCATTGCATTCCAGCCTGGGCGACAGAGTGAGACCACGTCTCAAAAAAAAAAGAAAAAGCAGAGATGAGATACAAAGTTAGAACAGGGAATTTTGACATTTTGGGTTTCTGGGTCCAGTCACATACAAATTCACCCCCATCACCCTTTTGCACAATTTTGTTGAGTATGCAAATATGTTACCCACACTTGGCTTTTTGTTTTGTTTATCCTTATGTAGGTTTAAACTGAGTTTCTATCACTTGAATTAAACTTGTGTAATTTTGAACCATCAAGTTTGTGGTGATTTGTTACGGCAGCGTAGAAAACTAATGCACCTGCCCGCCCTCCAGTTTCCCCTCACTTCCTTCTTGGAGCAGCGGGATGTTCAAGATGCTGCTTTTGCATTTGTGAATCACGATGTGGACTGTGATTGAGACCTGGTTTACTCTTTAGGACTATACACAACACTAGAACAATTAAAAAATGGAAAAAATGAACCAGATCTTCTGGTTAGATCATTTTGGATTGCATGATGCACATAATTCAGGTAAATTTTTTCATCAAGTAGAATGAGTTTTTTTTTTAAAGGAAGCAGCTAAATTAATACTGAATTGACAAAAGTTCACTATTTTTATACAATTTAATATTTTTACTTTCAATATGATTATTTCTAAATGTGATTTATTTGTTTTTCATCAGATGAATCACATTTATGCTCACTTAAAAATTTTATCCTTACTGGAATTGCTTATTTTTACCCTAAATTTAGTGATTGCTTCTGTTTCATGCCAGGTGTTCTGTGGATGGAATCTGAGGCCAGCTAGCTCAAAAACCAACCTCAAAAATCCTGTGGTCCCAACTGTTGGTGGGGAGTGGCCGGGGCTAAGGTGGGAGGATCACTTGAGCCCAGGAGGTGGAGGTTGTAGTAAGCCAAGATTGCGCCACTGCGCTCAGCCTGGGTGACAGAGCAAGACCCAGTCTCAAAAAAAAAAAGAAGTAGGGGTGCAAAATGAACAAGAAAAACATAGTCCCGGCCAGATGCGGTGGCTCACGCCTATAATCCCAGCACTTTGGGAGGCCACGGCAGGTGGATCACCTGAGGTCAGGAGTTTGAGACCAGCCTGGCCAACATGGTGAAACCCCGTCCCTACTAAAAATACAAAAATTAGCCAGGCATGGTGACGGGCACCTGTAATCTCAGCTACTTGGGAGGCTGAGGCAGGAGAATTGCTGGAACCTGGGAGGTGGAGGTTGCAGTGAGCTGAGATTGTGCCATTGCACTCTAGCCCGGGCCGACAACAGCAAAACTCCATCTCAAACAAACTATAATCCCTGCCTTTCAGGAGCTTAAAAACCCAAGCACGTACTTAATGGTCATGGGTTTTTTTTTTTGAGATGGAGTCTCGCTCTGTCACCCAGGCTGGAGTGCAATGGCATGGTCTCAGCTCACTGCAACCTCTGCCTCCCTGGTTCAAGTGATTCTCCTGACTCAGCCTCCCGAGTAGCTGGAATTATAGGTGCCCACCACCATGCCTGGCTAATTTTTGTATTTTTAGTAGAGACAGGGTTTCACCATGTTGGCCAGGCTGGTCTCGAACTGCAGACCTCATGATCCGCCGGCCTCGGCCTCCCAAAGTGCTGGAATTACAGGTGTGAGCCACTGCACCCGGCCATGGGGGGTTTTCCTTCGAGGATGAGAAAAATGTTTTAGATGGAGATGGCAGTTTCACAGCACTGTGAGTGTGCTAAGTGCCACTGTTCAGTTTACAATGGTTAGTTTTATGTTATGTGCATTTCACCTCTTTTTTTTTTTTTTTTTTGAGACAGAGTTTTGCTGTGTCACCCAGGCTGGAGTGCAGTATCATGATCTTGGTTCGTTGCAACCTCTGCCTTCCAGGTTCCAGTGATCCTCCTACCTCAGCCTCCTGAGTAGCTGGGACTCACCTCATTTTTATAAACAAATAAATAAAACATGCACACAGCACTGGACCAGGAGATGACCAAAATTAAATTCCCCACCCACGTAACTTCTTCCCAACCTGTTGACTGGCCCTAAAAGTTTCATGGGCTTCATTCATTGTTCAACGTGTCATTTAAAAAGGATTAAAAAGTGAATTTATTTCACCATCAAAAGAACACTCTCCCATCTAATGGCTAAGCCTGATAATTCTGCATTGAGAAACTCATTCATTCATTCATTCATTCATTTATTCAGAATATCCACTCTGCCAGGCACTGGGGTTGCAGACTTGAGTACAACACCATCTCTGCTTCAGGGGCCCTCTCGGTCAATCAGGGAAAGTTTACATGTGACATGCACACACGGTTCCCCGTGCAGGAATGCTTCCCTCTTACCCTTTGCTAGGCAAACTCTTGCAATCCTTTAATCTCAGCTTGAGAGCTTGAGTGTCTTCCGAGACACTTCCTAACCTGCACTACACCCCTAACCTAGATATCTCAAAGATCCCTGTTCTCATCCTTCCTAAACTTCTCCTAATTTTCAATTCACATGTATTTGTGTAACTATACTTTTAATATCTATGCTCCCCACTAAACTATAAGCTTCATGAGGACAGTGCCAGGCTATCTTAGCCATCACTGTGCCTAACACTGGGCTAGCACATAATAGATGCTGAATAAATATTAGCTGTGTGAATAAATGAATTAAAATAATGAACATAAACCACTATAATGTGATAAATGCTGTGATAGTGAGGCAAGGTGAGGCAGAACATGCTGAACTTGTTTAACATGTCTTGCTGAAGGAGGTAGAAAGAGAGGCAAAAGAGACAACCATTAAGAGAGAATATTTGCACTGAGTCTTAAGGGGTAAGTAGGAGTTTCTGAGTCAACACAGTTGGGAAAAGGTATGAAGATGTCAGAGCATGTGATATACGTATTCAGAGAACTGGAAGTGCTTGTGGTCTGCATGGCTGGGCAGAACAGCAGGAGATAAGGCCAGAGATGTGGGTAGAAACTGAACCACCAGGGAGGTTGGGCAGTTTGCTAAGCATACTGGAATTCATCCCATCGATCACTGAGGAGTGAGCCAGAAAAGCAAAGGTTTCTAATCTAAGACTCATGGATGGACCCCCTCAGAGGGGGTTTCAGACATTCATTTACCCCTAAAACTGTATGCACAATTGTCATATTTGTGTTTTCTTGCAAAGAGGGCCCATGGTTTCTATTAGATTCTCAGAAAGATCAGTGACCCCAAAATAGGTTAAGAACAACCACCAGCCAGGCACAGTGGCTCACACCTGTAATCCCAGAACTTTGGGAGGCAGAGGTAGGCAGATCGTTTGAGCCCAGGAATTCGAGACCAGCCTGGGCAACATAGTGAAACCCACCTCTACAAAAAATACAAAAATGAGCCATGTGTGGTGGCACACACCTGTAGTCCTAGCTACTCAGGAGGCTGAGGTGGGAGGACCATTTGAGCCCAGGAGGTAGAGGCTGCAGTGAGCTGTGATCATGCCACCACCACCTTCCTTGGGCATCCTAATTAGAAAATCCCACCCCCACCCCAGTCTGTGACTTTCATAGTACTCATAACAAAATATAAATGTATTGTTTATTTATTTGCTTACTTGTTTATTGTCTGTCCTCTCCACTGTAAGACAAGCTCTGTGAAGTCTAGGACTTTTTCTTATTCACTGCTCTATTTCCAGTGCCTAGCACACATGGCGTGGAACTTACAGAAGCTCAATAAATCCTTGTTGACAATAAATCTTATTGTAGGTATTTTTTTTCATTCTGGTAAAATACACATAACATAAAATTTACCTTCATAACCATCAAGTATCCACTTCAGTGGTATTAAATACATTCATACTGTTGTGCTACCATCTCCACCACCCATCCACAGAACTCCCTTCATCTCACAAAATGGAAACTCTGTACCGTTTAAACAATACATATTAAAACAATAACTCCCCAATCTCCCACCCCCGCCCTGCCCCAGTTGCCCCTGGTAACCACCATTCTACTTTCTATCTCTATGAATCTGACTAACTCTAGATACCTATTATAAATGGAATCACATAGTATTTGTTCTTTTGTCACTGGCTTATTTCACTTTGCATAATGTCCTCAAGGTTCATCCATGTTTTTTTTTTTTTTTTTTGAGATGGAGTCTCACTCTGTCGCCCAGGCTGGAGTGCAGTGGCGTGGTCTTGGCTCATTGCAAGCTCCGCCTCCCGGGTTCACGCCGTTCTCCTGCCTCAGCCTCTTGAGTAGCTGGGACTACAGGCACCTGCCACCACGCCCAGCTAATTTTTTGTATTTTTCGTACAGACGGGGTTTCAACGTGTTAGCCAGGATGGTCTCGATCTCCTGACTTCGTGATCTGCCCGCCTCTGCCTCCCAAAGTGCTGGGATTACAGGCATGAGCCACTGCGTCCGGCATCCATGTTAAAGCATGTGTCCAAATTTCCTTCCTTTTGAAGGCTGAATAATATTCCATTGTATGTATATACCACATTTTGCTTATCTATTCACCTGTTGATGGACAATTGGGTTGCTTTCACCTTTTGGCTACTGTGAATAATGCTGCTATGAATATGGGTGCATAGGGATTTTTAGTCCTTTTTGAAAGCAAGCTAATCACAGAATTGGTGGGTGGATGGACAGATAACATGGTTACATGGATGGATGATAAATGAATTGATGGGTAGGTGGTTGGATGGATGGATGGATGGGTAGATGAATAATAGATGGATAGATAAATGAAAGCACTCCAAACCGAGAATTAGGAGAGCTGTTTCCTGTCCTGGTTGTGATACTTTTCACATGTGTGACACACCAGGCATCAGAGATACTGTGAGGTAACAGTGATCCCATTGTAACAATGGCAGTAGTAGTGAGTTAAAAGGGGTTTCAAAATATTTATAAAGATGAGTAACTCTGTGATAATTCATGATCACAGTTGTCATGTGTCAGTAAAAGGATTGTGTACTAGGACTTAAGGTATTGCTGACTAAGGAGAATGGGGTTTCCCTGTGTGATAACCCTGGGAAAGAAGAGAGTGACTCATGTTGGGTAAAACCACATTGAGTACCAAATATAGAACAATTGGAACATTAGTCAAAAGAACATAAACAGTATCAATGAAAATTCAGGAGCTTGCGCCACAGAGGATACTGGCAGTGAATGAGTACAAATGCCAAAGAAGCTTGTATAAATGAAGAGTGCAGAGAGAGGAGATCTTGAGGATATTGAGCTCTGTGCTGAACTGGCCCACAGGATTTGCTCAAACATAGTCTCACCATCCATGGCAACTATAAGAACCAATCTCAACAGAAAAAGGAAAGAAAGCATAAAACTCATATCGAAGGAAATACAAATGGCACACAAACATATTGAAATATACCAAATCTCTCTCTAATAAGATAAACACAATCAAAACTACAGTGAGATACTATTTTTTACTTACTAGACTGGAAAAGATCATTAACAAATTCATGACACATTACGTTGTGAGAGGAAACATGTACTCTCACACATCACTGTGGGGAGCATCAATTGGTACCACTTGTAACAGTAATCTGAGAACATCTATCAAAATTATATCAAGAGAATGAGAAGATAAGCCACAAAGTGGGAGAAAATATTTGCAAAATATGTACCTGACAAATGACTGTTATCCAAAATATGCAAAAAACCTCTTAAAACTTAACAATAAGAACATTAACAACCTAATTTAAAAATGAGCAAAAATCTGAATGTCTAGACACCTCACCAAAGAAGATATATAGATGGCAAATAAACATATGGCGAGATGCTCGATGTTATGTAATTAGAGAACTACAAATTAAAACAAAAATGAGATGCCACTATACACCTATTAGAATGGCCCAAATCTAAAACTTGACAACACCAAATGTTGGCAAGGATGTAGAACAACAGGAACTCTCATTCACTGTGAGAATGCAAGATGGTACAGCTACTTTGAATAAAAGTGTGGCAGTTCCTTACAAAGCTAAACACAGTCTTTCTATGCATACAATCCAGCAATCGTGCTCCTTAGTAAATGAGTTAAAAACTTATGTCCACACAAAAACCTGCACATAAATATTTATAGCAGTGTTATTCATAATTGCCAAAACTTGAAGCAACCAAAATGCAAAATGTCCTTCAGCAGGTGAGTGGATAAATGTACTATGGTATATCCATACAACAGAATATCATTCAGTGCTAAAAAGAAATGGTCTATTAAGCCACGAAAAAGCATGGAAGAACCTTAAATGCATATTACTAGGTGAAAAAAGCAAACTGGAAAAGGCTACATACTACATCATTCCAACTATATGACATTCTGGAAGATACAAAACTACAGAGGCAGTAAAAAGATCAGTAGTTGCTAGGGGCTAAGTAGGGAGGATGGGGTGAATAGACAGAACACAGAGGATTTTTAGGGAAGAAAAGCTACATTGTGTATGATTCTATAATGATGAATGCATGTCATTGTACATTTGTCAAAACTCATAAAATGTACAACAGCAAGAGTGAACCCTAATCTAAACTACGGACTTTGGGTGATAACGAAGTGTAAATGTAGATTTATCAATTGTCAAAGGTACCACACTAGTGTTGGATGATAGTGGGAGAGGCAGGGCATGGGGTCGTCAGGGGTATATGGGAACTCTTTTTACTTTCCACTCAATCTTGCTCTGAACCTAAAACTGCTCTAAAAGAATAAAGTTCATTTTTTAACAATTATACATTCACATATCCTTTGACCTAACTATTTTACTTCTAAGAATGTATGCTACAGGCTGGACATGGTGGCTCATGCCTGTTATCCCAGCACTTTGGGAAGCCAAGGCGGATGGATCTCCTGAGGTCAGGAGTTTGAGATCAGCCTGGCCAACATGGTGAAACCCCATCTCTACTAAAAATACAAAAATTAGCCCGGTGCGGTGGTGTGTGCCTGTAGTCCCAGCTACATTGGAGGCTGAGGCAGGAGAATCACTTGAACCTGGGAGGTGGAGGTTGCCCTGAGCCAAGATTGTGCCACTGCACTCTAGCCTGGGCGATAAGAACAAAACTCCATCTCAAAAAAAAAAAAAAAAAAAAAAAAAGCAATTTATGCTATAGATTGGCTCATGTAAGGGCAAAATGACCTATACTCAAAGTTATTTATTACGGCACTATTTGTAATTGAAAAAGATTAGAAACAATATAAGTATCCATCCATAAAGCACTAGTATATATTCTAATACATCCATTTAATTGAATAATACTATCCAGCTATTTTTAAAAAGGAAAACTCTTGTGTATTGATATGGATTGATCTCAAAGATAGTTTGTTGGATTCAAAAAGTAAAGTGTGGCCAGGCGCAGTGGCTCACGCCTGCAATCCCAGCACTTTGGGAGGCTGAGGCGGGCCAATCACCTGAGGACAGGAGTTCAAGAATAGCCTGGCTAATATGGCGAAACCACGTCTCTACTAAAAATACAAAAATTAGCCAGGCGTGGTGGTATGCACCTATAGTCCCAGCTACTTGGAAGGCTGAGGCAGGAGAATTGCTTGAACCCAGGAGGCAGAGGTGGCAGTGAGCTGAGATTGCGCCACTGCACTCCGGCCTGGGTGACAGAGCACGACTCCGTCTCAAAAAAAAAAAAGTTAAGTGTGCAAAGCAACATATAGTATGCTAACATTAGTGTAGAACATGAGGAGGTAGAGGGAGAATATAAGTACATACTTGCTTATATGTACATTTAAAAATCTCTTGAATACACAAGAAATTGACAAAATTGATTGCCTTCAGGGAAAAAATTTGGATGACTGAGAGGCTTTCTCTCTATATATGCCTATGTACCTTACGAACCACGTGAATGTATTATTTACTGCATCAATAGATGGTAGGAGGAACGGAGGGGAAAAATGATAAAAAGGAAAAGAAGAAGAACGAACACAACTCTAGGATCACTGGCTATCCAAGCAGTAAGGGACCTTACTTACAAGCAATCTTCTAGCTTGACTCCATAATACATTCACTGACTCCACAAATACATCTTGAGTGACTCATATATGCCTGACACTTCCAGGTGCTATAGATAGCAAGATGCAAATGTATAGGGGTAAACAATCTAATGGAGAAAGACCTTACAGTTTATCAGTAAGAAACTGAAGCCCAGAGGAAGAACAGGCCTTGGCCAAGATAACCAGAGACTTGGTGGGAGAGCTAGGGCTGAAACCCAGGTCTACAGTCTGTGATTTTATTACCTATTCTGGGCTTAAAGTACAGCAAAGGAAATGGACTTGATAATGCAGTCAATGTTTATGAGCATAATGATAACTGAACCACAAAACTGGCTTTCCTCTCCTACATCTACTTTCTAATCATCATAGTCACAGCCAATGGAAAGACCTTTCAGTACTAATTAACACTATTTCATCCTCTATCTACAGAAACTATTATTTAGGAGTCACTATAAATAAATACGCATGCACACACACCTTTCTGAATGATGGTTCATCTATCCCTGCTGAGACACGAAAAATGGTAAGACAAAGCATTAAGGCAGATACTCAGAGAATGATCTTCTGTTTGGGAATAGGGAAAAGAACCGAATCCACTGTCAACTGTCTCTGATCCCTGGCATTTTCTAAGGGTCTTAGTCAAACTCCTCAACAGGGTTTTTCCAAGTTTGGGAAATCTTACCAGGAAGTAAGAAAAGAAAAGAGAAGTGTCATTCTCATTACCTTGAATGACAAAGAGCAACAATCAACAGCCTAGGGCGTAGCCTAATGTATCCAATTAACTTTGATTTCAGTATTACATAATACACATGAAAATGGAATCATATACACACAAACACATATATAAACACTCCTATAAATATATGCCCACTTAGACACATACACAAATATCAACTCCAAAACAGAATAAAAGTCTGAGATGATGAAAAGCCGTCAGTTCTAAAGCCATGATTATCTAAAATATGAAATCATAAAATCTCTGTCTTTGGAGTGATTCTATTATTGGAGAAGGGGCTGCCGATTGAACTCCAGCTTCAAATTGGCTCTAATGGGTAGGGGTAAAGAGGAATAGATCCTTGCTGAGATATCAGTTGCTGATGGGAGAGAGAAGATGATTCAGGGTTGTGCTTGAAAAGAGCAAAGAAGTCAAATTGAGATTTTTTTTATATGGACTTAGGCTGTAAGTCCCAGCACAGGGCCTTTTTTTCCCCCCTTTTTCTTAGAGATAGGGTATGGCTCTGTCACCCAGGCTAGAGTGCAGTGGCACAATCATAGCTCACTGCAGGCTCAAACTCCCAGGTACAAGTGATCCTCCCACCTCAGCCCCCCAAGTAGCTGGGACTGCAGGTGTGTGCCACCATGCCCACCTAATTTTTTTATTTTTTACTTTTTGTAGAGACAGTCTTGCTATGTTGCCCAGTCTGGTCTTGAATTCATGGCCTCAAGCAATCCTCCTGCCTTGGCCTCCCAAAGTGCTGGGATTACAGGCATGAGCCACTGCGCTCAGCCAAGCCTCATTTTTAATGGAAGACCACTTCTTCCATTGGCAAATGGGCAAGGCCCATTTTCTCTGCTTTCCAAACAGAAGTCATCCTGGGTCTCAGTTTAATCTCTTGTTTTGACTCATCCTGAGTCACTCACTGCTTGCTTCCCACTCCTAGTCCTTGAGAAAGCACCTGGTCTGCAATGGCTTCCTTCAGTGCAAAGTATACTCCAAAGTCATTGTTCCATGTGAAAAGGCTATGGGTTCTATGGGGCAAAGGCCTCTTTAAACTGCAACTGTTATTAACATTGTGATTACCCCCATATATGCCTGATATGGGAGAACTGCCTGTACTTCTTGAGCACAGGTAGCTGCTGGTGAGGGGCCTTGAGGGCCAGTTCCTTTAATACCTGAGTCAGGTTTTGGATTTCCACAACCTCCAAGAATAACAGACTCTTCACACATAAAAGGGTTAAGCGCATTCAACCAATCCCCTCATTCTGCAGTGAGGAAACTGAGACCCAAGGAGTAAGAGTGACTTGTCCACGTTTATGCCCTGGTCTCTGAGTTCCTAATCCAATGCTCTGCCATCTCGAAAAACATTGTTCATCATGCCTGTAATCCTAGCACTTTGGGAGGTCGAGCTGGGCAGATCACTTGAGCCCAGGAGTTCGAGACCAGCCTGGGCAACATAGTGAGACCTCATCTCTATTTTATCAAAAATAAAAATAAAAGAAAACATTGTTAAAAAAAAAAAAACTCCTGCAATTTCTTCTAAATTTTAACCTACATCTACCCTATGACTCAGCCTTTCCACTCCTAAGTATTTACTCGGGAAAAATGAAAACATATATCCACAAAAGACTTGTACATCAATATTCATAGTAGTTTTATTCGAAGTAGCCAGAAACTAGACACAACCCAAATGTTCATTAGCAGGTAAGTGGACAAACAAAATGTAGTGTATCAACTCAATAGAATACTACTCATCAATTAAAAAACAGAACAAGCTACTGATGCATACAATGTGGATGAATCTCATAGATACTGAATTGAGAAAATAAGTCAAACATAAAAGAGTACACACTGTATTATTCCATTTACATGCAGCTCTATAACAGGCAAAACTAATTAGTCTACGGTGATAGAAAACAGAGTAGTTGTGGGAGTCAGGAGAGGGATGATTGGCTGCAAAGGGGTATGAGAGAACTTTCTAGGGTTCTGTCAATGTTCTACATCTTGACTGAGATGGTGGTTATGTGGCTATATTTGTCAAAACTCACCAAACTGGGTATGGTGGTTCATGCCTGTAATCCCAGTACTTTGGGACGTTGAGGCAGGCGGATCACCTGAGCTCAGGAGTTCAAGACCAGCCTGGACAACATGGAAAAACCCCACCTCTACAAAAAAATACAAAAAAGTAGCCAGGCGTGGTGGTGTGCGCCTCTGGTCCCAGCTATTTGAGAGGCTGAGGTGGGAGAATCAATTGAGCCCGGGAGACCAAGGCTGCAGTGAGCCATGATCACACCACTGCACTCCAACCTGGGTGACAGAGGGAGACCCTGTCTCAAACAACAACAACAACAACAACAAAACCCACAAAACTATATATTGAGGAAAACATTCTTGTGTATTGATAACTGCCTCATTTTTTTCCCAGTGGCCACTAGTATTCCATGGTATACATGTGCAATAATTGATTGTGACATTTACCTACATATGGGCATTCAGGTTGTCTCCAGGTATTTTGTTTTGTTTTGTTTTTTTTGAGAAAGAGTCTCCCTCTGTTGCCCAGGCTGGAGTGCAGTGGCATGACCAAGGCTCACTGCAGCCTGGACCTCCTGGGCTCAAATGATCCTCCCACCTCTGCCTCCCCAGTAGCTGAGACTACAGGCACATGGCCACCAGTCCCAGCTAATTTTTTAATTTATGGTAGAGATGAGTCTATGTTGCCCAGGCTGGTCTCAAACTCCTCGGCTCAAGCGATCCTCTTAACTTGGCCTCCCCAGGTGTTCTTCGAGAAGAATGACAACTCTGTTGGTGAAAATACATGTGAACTAAATTGCAGTGAACTGAACTGAACCAAACTGAAACGTGGACAGTACCAGGTTGGCAAATATTTAAAATGATTCTTTAAAAATCACACAAAAATATGCTAGCAT
This sequence comes from Pongo abelii, assembly GCF_028885655.2. Taxonomy (NCBI): domain Eukaryota; kingdom Metazoa; phylum Chordata; class Mammalia; order Primates; family Hominidae; genus Pongo; species Pongo abelii. The sequence goes on from NC_085929.1 coordinate 38,479,028, forward strand.
CACTAATCATTAGGGAAATGTGAATCATAACCACAATTAGATACCTTTTTACACCCACTAGGATGGCTATTTAAAAAAAAAAACAAACAGAAAACAACAAGTGTTAGTGAGCATGTGGAAAAGTTAGAACGCTTGTATGCTGCTGGTGAGATTGTAAAATGGTGCAACCACTGGAAAACAGTATGGCAGTTCCTTGAAAAATTAAAAATAGAACTACTATAGTATCCAGCAATTCTACTTCTGGGTATATATACTCAAAAGAATTGAAAGCAGGAACTCAAACAGATGTTTGTATACCCATATTCAAGATAGCATTATTCACAATAGCCAAGAGATGGAAATAATCCAAATGTCCATTGACAGGTGAACGGCTAAACAAATGTGGTATATACATACAATAGAATATTAGCCTTAAAAAGGAAGGAAATTCAGATACTACAACATGGATGAACCTTAAGGATATTAGGCCCAGTGAAATAAGCCAGACACAAAAAGACAATTTTTTTTTTTTTGAGACGGAGTCTCACTCTGTTGCCAGGCTGGAGTGCAGTGGCAAGGTCTTGGCTCACTGCAACCTCCACTTCCCAGGTTCAAGTGATTCTCCTGCCTCAGCCTCCCGAGTAGCTGGGATTACAGGCACCCACCACCACACCCAGCTAATTTTTTGTATTTTTAGTGGAGATGGGGTTTCAACATGTTGGCCAGGCTGGTCTCAAACTCCTGACCTCGTGATCTGCCCGCCTCAGCCTCCCAAAGTGCTGGGATTACAGGCATGAGCCACTGCACCCAGCCTAAAAAAAAAAAAAAGACAAATTGGTATGATTCCACTTATATAAGATACCTAGAACAGGCAAATTCATAGAGACAGAAAGTCAAATAGTGGTTACCAGGGACTGAGGGGAGGGGAGAACAGAGAGTTATTGCTTAATGGGTACAGAGTCTCAATTTAGAATGATGGAAAAATTCTGTACATAGATACTGATGATGATTGCACAACAATGTGTATGTACTTAATACCACTGAATTTTAAAATGGTTAGAATAGTAAATTTTATCTTATATATATTCTACCACAATAAAAAAAATTCCATCAAAATGAGTGTCATCTGGGACAGTCACCCCACAGGGCAGTTTGATGACATATATCAGTCTTAAAAATAATCAAGCCCTTTGATTAACATTCTGTACTAGGAATTTCTCATAAGAAAACAGATGAGTGTTAGAGGAACATTCATCTCAGCAATATCTACAGTAATACCTCTAGCTGCCCTAAATGTCCCAAAATACAGAATTTATTAAGTAAATATAAATATATTGTATTTATATATACAATTTATATATATTCTAGTATACAATTTATATATATTCTAGTATACAAATACTAGAATAATTTGTGGTCATTTAAAAATATGTTGTAGATCTACAAAATTCAATGCACAGTGCAATCCAGTTTTGCAAATATGTGATGCTTATTATTAATGTATGTAATATATAGCTATATTATATTTTATATATTTGTTTCTTTGTTTTTTGAGACGGAGTCTTGCTCTGTTGCCCAGGCTGAAGTGCAATGGCGCGATCTTGGCTCACAGCAACCTCTGCCTTCTGGGTTCAAGCTATTCTCATGTCTCTGCCCCCGAGTAGCTGGGATTACACGCACCCACCACCGCGCCCGGCTAATTTTTGTATTTTTAATAGAGAGATGGGGTTTCGCCATGTTGGTCAGGTTGGTCTCAAACTCCTGATCTCAGGTGATCCACTTGCCTCGGCCTCCCAAAGTGCTGGGATTACAGGCATAAGCCACCGTGCCCGGCCCTTTATTTTATATATTTTAAAGTCTGAAAGAACATATATTCCAAATGTTAACAGTGACAATTTCTCAAATGTGGTTTTAAGAATAAGACTTTCAGCCAGGCATGGTGGCTCACACCTGTAATCCTAGCACTTTGGGAGGCCGAGGCAAAATTTTTTGAGGCCAGTTGTTCAAGACCAGCCTGGAACATAGCAAGACCCCATAAAATTTTTTAAAAGAATAAAGCTTTTTTATTTTTGGCTTATCTATATTGCCTTCTTGGGTTTTTTTCCAAATAGAATAATATATTTCAGGCATAATTAGAAAAAAACAAGTGAATTTGGGCAGAACTCATATCTAACCGTTCTTTATAAAGCTGGATGTCAAAGAGGCTATCTGTGAAACAAGAGGTGACTCTACTGGCAAGTTTTGCTTTAGTTTGTTTTTTTCTTTTTTCTTTTTTTTTCATTCAACAAGAGGGTAACTTGACATTTGGCTTACCAGTTCAAGGCTGCAATTTTTATAATGCATTATACAGAGATGTACACCTCCATAGTATAGGTGTAGATGGGAGATGACAGTAGCAGGTGATTTTGTATTCTGAGTTTAATGCGTTTAGCAGTATCATCTTCTTCTTTTTTTTAGAGAGAGAGATGGGGTCTCACTCTGTCACCCAGGCTGGAGTGCAGTGGCAGGATAGTAACTCACTGCAGCCTCGAGCTCACCTGTAATCCCAGCTACTTGAGGGTTGCTCAAGTAATCCTCCCATTTCAGCCTCCTGAGTAGCTGGGATTACAGGTGTGTACACTGCTCCTAGCATTATCTTTGAAGAACCAAGAAAGGCTTTACAGAGGAAGCAACAGTAAAATGTACATTTAATATATAAAGCCTTTCTGACATGACAGAATGAATGCATGGGCAAAGGCAGGGGAACCTGAATGGTCCAGTCTGGATGGACATTTACTATATATTCATACAATTCAATAAACAGTTATTGGACATCTAAGTGCCACACATGCTCCTCTAGGCACTAGAGGTACAGCAGTGAAGAAAACAGTCCCTATTCTGATTCTAATTGTGAAAGATAGGTTTTAAAAAGCAAGCAAATGAGAACATGATATGTCCGGCAATAATAAGTGTTAGGAAGGAAAATAAAGCAGAATAAGGAGGTAAAGAGGGCCAGGAAGAAGAAAGGTGACCAAGGAGGGTCTTTCCTGATGGTGTCAAAGGAAAGAGGAATTAATTGAGCCACATGGATTTCTGGGAGAAAGGCCTCCTAGATAAAAGAGCAAGTACAAAGGCCCCTGAGGGCGAAGCATGAAGGGAATGAGAATGAAGGTTGGAGAGACAGACCTAGGACTGTGTGATTAAAGTCCTTGGATGCCAATTAATCTAGCCATAGGAGTTCTTCCAGGAATATAAAGACCAGAACACTGGACTAGGAATCAAGATTTCTGGAATTAAGTCCTGAGTCTGCTACTTACTTGCTTCGTGTCCTTGGACGAGTCACTTCAAGTCCCTGGGACTCAGTTTCCCCATGCATAAAATGCCAGCAATCATCTTTACTTATCTTCAGGTGAGGCTCAAAGAAAGGTGAAAGATGTGGAAGAGTTTAGAATGTGTGCCATTCTCTTCAAGGGGGAAGGAGTATGACTGTTATGCCCATACAAGGGCTGGGAGAACAAGGGACCCTCACCATGTGGAAGGAAGCACTCTAAAAGGAAGGTATTAAACAAGGGAGTTGGCTATCCTAAAACTGGGAAAAAAAAGAGGTATCTTGGGTACCCTGAAAATCACTTTGGAGCCCCCTCCCAGGGTCAGGCAGTATGAGAGGGACTGTCTTTAGAAACCTCCTTCCAAAAAAATGCCTACATGACCTGAAGGTGACTTGAAGCTCTCTCAACTGGCCACTTTGTGTTTGTGAGTGTGTGTGTGTGTGGGTGTGGGTGTGTGTGTGTGTGGGTGTGTGTGTGTTAAGGGACAGTCAGAGCCAGGACAAGTCCAAAGTGGTGAGGGAAGGAAACAGAGTATACAGGACAGTGGAGCAGGTCCAGGTAAGAAGGTGAAGTTCCGGACTTTGCACCAAACCTTCTCTCCCTTAGACCAAAGCAATGGTTCTCTAAGAGACCATTGTTAGAAGAAGAATAAAAGAGCTATCATTAATCAATTCCTTGCTAGCATTTATACAGCACTGCAGGAAGTGCTTTGCACACATTATCTCCTTTAATCCTCACAATACCCCTATGACATAGGTGCTGTCATCCTCAGTTTGTTGATAAGGAAACTGAGATTTAGAGAGATTAAGTAACTCGCCCAAGATCGCACAGCTAATGAAGGACATAACTAGATTTTGAACCCATTGCTCATAAATGCACATTAAAAATGTGCGTTGGCCAGGTGTGGTGGCTCATGCCTATAATCCCAGCACTTTGGGAGGCTGAGGTGGGTGGATCACTTGAGGTTAGGAGGTTGAGGCAGCAGTGAGTGGTGTTCACACTCCAGCCTGGGCTACAAAGTGAGACATGTGTATGTGTGTGTGTGTGTGTGTATGTATATGTGTATATTTTTTACATATATACGTATATATTTATTTACATATGTGAATATATTTACATATATTTTTTCAGACAGGGTGTCACTCTGTACATACACATACATATACATATACACATACATATACACACATATGTGTATATATATGCCCAGAGAGGGTGTCCTTGGGGAAAGAAAGAATAAAAAAACATCTGAGAAAGAACTCAAAACTCTGGCTTCCAGTCCTTGTTTCACCTGACTCACTGTGTCACCCTAACAAGTCCCTTCCCCTCTCTGCTTCTCAGCAACCTGCCTCCACCATCTTCCTAATTCCTCAGCCCATTGGCCTTTAAGCTTCTGGGATTCCTGCATCATGCTACTGGGGCCTCTTGCCACATCTCCAGCTGTATCAGACTCAGGTTCTGGATGGAACCTGAAGCCTTGATGGCCTGTGGGTGGAGGAACTGAGAGGAGACTCCGGGGAGTTGTCTAGATTTCTGACACTTTAGATCTCTCTCTGTGACCTTTTGCAAGTCCCATAACTTGAGCCTTATTGACTAGTGGGTTGGTACTTTGAGAAGTCAAGAAGCCACACACTCCCCTCTCCGGAGGTACACAATTTAGGCAATAATCTAAGTCATGCCAACATACCTCTGCTGCAAAAAATGCTTAAGGGAGCAGAGTAGCTAACACGGTTATTGTAGTTTCCTGACTATCCATGTGTAACAATATACACGGATACTCAGCTACCTCACAGAGGAGCTCAGAATCAGCTCACCACCCCAAGGAAGCCAGCTGGTCTGCACTTCCAAAATCTGCTTGCCTCAGTCACAACTTGCTCAGCATCTTTTGAAGACCAGGAAATTAGAGAGTACTTTGAACATAATCCCTGGAAAAGCCGCTAAACATGGCATAACTCATCCCCTACCTTTCACAAGTGGGACGGGGAGGCCCAGGGAGGCCATGTGACTCAGCTGGAATCAGAACTCAGGCCTTCTGACCCCATGCTGTTTCTTTGGCTCTTGCACGCGTTTCATCCCTTAGCCAATTTCTGGACCCCATGGAGTATTCCTTTGGAATGCTTCTTCTAGGCCAGGCCACATCATCCCTCCCTGGATTACTGCAACAGTCTCTTCTGGTCTCCCTCCTCCAAGTCTCTCCTTCCTTCACTCCATCCGGCATAATGAGCCATGTCACTCTCTGACCCAAAATTGTCAGGGGCTCCCCACATCCACTGAAGAAAACCCAAAGGCCCCAGCCTGACATTCAAGGTCCTCTACCACCTGGTGCCAACCTGTTTCTGGCTTCCCATCCCCCCACCTCCTCTCCTCACACATCCTTAGTCCAGCTCAGCTGGACTGGTTGCTGTTCCCAGGATCTCCCTTCTCCTGAATTTCATCAGTGCTGTTTCTTCCAATGAGTTTGCAGGACTACCTTGCCCACTGCCCCATCTGCCACCTTTACCTGTCCGAATCCTACTTGGCTTGGTTCAAATGCCCTCTCACCCCATTAAACTTCCTCACACTCCACTCCCAAAGGAAGAAATTGCTCCCTTCTCTGGACCCTCAAAGCACTATTCTGACCCTATTATGGGTGGATCTATATTAGGCCTTAGTATTTATGTACCTGTTTCCTCACCTAGCAGGATGCATTAGCAAAATACATAAACAACTGGTCTGTATGCTTCCCATAGGCCCAGTATGGTGCCTTTTGCTCACTGATTCATTCTTTCTTTCAGCAACAATTTCTTGAACAGAGGCTGGATGTGTTGCCTCACACCTATAATCTCAGAGTTTTGGGAGGCCACGGCAGCAGAATTGCCTGAGGACAGGAGTTTAAGACCAGTCTGAGCAAGATAGCAAGACCCCATCTCTCCAAAAACTTTTAAAAATTAGCCAGACATGGTGGTGCACACTTGCAGCCTCAGCTACTTGGGAGGCTGAGGCAGGAGGATCACTTGAGCCCAGTAATTCAAGACTACAGTGAGCTATGATCATGCCACTGCACTTTGGCCTGGGCAACACAGCAAGACCCTGTCTCTAAAAAATAAAAATAATAATTATTGAAGAGAGTTTTGGAGTCTGATAGACCTAAGTATGAGTCTAAGCTCTCTCACTTGTTAGTAGTATAAGTTTGAACAAATTAACCATTCTAAGACTTAGTTTTCTCCTCTGTAAAACAGGGGTCACAGTATCTATTTCACAAATTTATTGTAATGACTAATGATATAACATATGCACTGTGCTAAGCATATACCATGTTATCTCATTAGTATGTAATAGTATGAATAGTATTAACTACTAATATTGGCTTATTAATTGGATAATATTATCTCATTAGCATGTAATAGTATTAATAGTATTAACTATTACATATTGGCTTACTAATTGGATAACATAACAATCCAATTAATAAGCCAATATTACTAATAAATAATCATGCTCCTACTATGTGCCTGGAATTTCGAAGGGGCAAACTGGAAGAGCCAAACAGAAGGCACAACATAAGGAGCACAGAGGCAAGTTGGAGCACCACTGTACCCTGAAAACAGCTGGTGCTTGATAAGTTATTTGCCAAAGGAGAGGGAACCTGTGGTGGAAAGCAGAGCCCCCCGGGAGTCTCTGCCACTGTCATGACCTGTGACCTTGAGTAAGCCTCACCTCTTTCCTGGGCTCAGTGTCCTCAGATGATCCACTCATCTGCCCCAGTTCCGTAATTCCAAGACATAGGAAGTAACACTGGGCCTTTGGATGATGTTCCTTCATTCATCCAACTCAGGCAGGAGCATGTTTTTACCTGCTCAATTCAGGAGTTTGGCCTACAGAGGCTGGTACCACCCTCTGAAGAGGTCACACCTGTCTCTGAAGCAAGAAACACTAATCACTCTACAAGGTCCTGCCCCGTCATCCAGGCTGGAGTACAGTGATGCCATCATAACTCACTGCAGTTTCTAACTCCTGAGCTCAAGTGATCCTTCTGTCTCAGCCCCCTGAGTGCTGGGATTACAAGTGTGAGCCACTGTGCCTGGCCTGGTTTTTGTGTTTCTGGAATCCCAGCCTCACTGGCATGTTGACTGAAGCATGGTCAGCTGGCAGTGTGGGGGATGAGGCTCGCAGGTGAGTGCCGTGGTGAGGTCCTCAGCAGTGCCTGCAGGCCTGTGGGCCACCTCCTCTCAGGAGCTGCTTCTCTGCCTCATCTTACATTGCAGAGGGAGCTGAGTTCCATGGGGTAACAGTCACACTGAGACATGGCTCTCAGAGAGCCGACTTCTGCAGGTGCTGAGTGACATCTAACCTTCCCACTCCACCTGCTCTCATCCTGGGCTCTGAGTTTTCAGAAAATCAAGGTGTTTGGCAGACGATGATGCCTACATTACACTGCTGACTTTTGCCTGCATTTGTTATAATTAATGACTCACTGAAATGCCTCTCACTTTCGTACAGCTGGGTCCAAGTGTCAAACTGGAGGTGAAGTGGGAGAAGGGCTAGAGGGATGCTGGCTTTGGAGTAGCCTTAGAATCGGGACTAAGGCTTCACTTCTCCTTGCTGTATTCCCTCCTCTTCCTCCTCTCTGCACTAGTGGTACAGGCTTTGGTACAGGGAGTTGAGCGCCAGCTTGGCCATTTACCAGCCGAGGGATTTCGGTCAAGTAACTTAACCCTTTTGAGTCTCAGTGCTCTTGTCGGTAAAATGGGGATAGCAATAGGGTCATTGTGAAGACTGAAGCTGTACCACTTGTCACAAGACACAGTTCATATTCTTTTTTGTGTCTGTCTCCTGCTCTGTGAGGTCAGGGCCCCAGCTCAAGACTCCATCTTTTAGTCTAGATAAGGTGACAATAATAAGAAAGATAAAAGTGAATCATTTTATTGAGCATTAAATATGTGCTTGTCAGTGTGCTGAAACATTTTGCATATGCTCTCTCATTTATCTTAGATGTTATTATCTCCATTTTGCAAATGAGGTCCCTAGAAGTTAGATAATGTATTGTGAGGTTACCTAGATAATGAGAGGGTGAGCCAGAATTGCAGCCAAGTGTGCCCAACTGTGAAGCCCCTGCTGAGTCTACTCGGTGATGAGTGTCCAGGAAGAAGCTTGCTTCTCTACCAGAAATGATCATGTTCCCACTTTGTGCTTTTAGAAATGGTGGTGAGCAATAGAAAATGTCATCCCTGGGCCTGGCAGATATAGCAGGGGATGAAACTTAGGATGAAGTAAGGTTGATGTGCAACTATCCAGGGCTTATTGTCCCCAGTGAAACAGAGAATAGATGGAGGCCCAGAGAGCTTCAGGAGCCTGGTTAGAGTCAGAATTGGCACCAGGATCCTTCTTAAGAGACAAGTTGGTCAAATTCTGCCAAATTTGACAGGTGTGGAGATAGTTTCAGAGAGGGAAATGACTTGCCTAAGGCCAGAGGAACTGGCTCTTGAACCCAGGCCCCCGACTTCCAGCCAACACATTCTTCCTGTTGCCCCAGATTGAGGACAGTGTTGAGGCAGTTCCCTGTGAAGGGCTCTGGGGAAGGTAGGCTGGGTGTCTTGCAGCTTCTTACCCCATGGCTCCTCTCTGAAGCCAGTCTGGGATTTGAGGTCTAGAGGATAAGGCAGTTCCAGTAACCTGGGTTCTGGTTCCAATCCAAAGCTGACATGCATGGCAGGCACTAAGTAAGCCTCTATTACGTCAGATTTGATCTCCAAATTTGATCTGAGTAGAGGTGATACTCAGAGAACATAAAGGACTTGCCTAAGGTCACTCAGCATGTCAGGGGTTGAGCTGGGGCTCAGATCCACCAGAGGTCAACCTCTTATTGACTTCAGCTTTAGAGGAAGGGTCAGGAGCTCTTTGTCTCTTTCAGATTTCCATCCTCCCTCTTCACTGCCCCCATGCCTAGACATCAGCTCCCAAGGGTAACCTGAGGCCAGCTCAGTAGTTTCATTTTCTGGCCCCTCTCTTTACCTGGTAACTTTTCGGCTGTTACCCCTGGGCCTGGATTCACCCCCTCCGGCAGCTCCTTCCCCCACTTCAAAGCATCTCCAATTCTGCTTTCTCCAGCAAATCCTTCCCCATTCAGATGTCTGATTGTAATAGCCTGAATAATGGCTACTCAAGGATATCAAGTCCTAATCCCTGGTACCTGTAAATGCTACTGTATTTTGAAAAAGAATCTTTGCAAATGTGGTTAAACTAAGATTTTTTTTTTTTTTTTTTTTGTCACATGGAGTCTCATTCTGTTGCCCAGGCTGGAGTGCAATGGCGTGATCTCGGCTGACTGCAACCTCCACCTCCCGGGTTCAAGTGATTCTCCTGCCTCAGCTTCCAGAGTAGCTGGATTCCAGGCACCTGCCACCACGCCCGGCTAACTTTTGTATTTTTAGTAGAGATGGGGTTTTGCCATGCTGGCCAGGCTAGTCTCAAACTCCCGACCTCAGGCGATCCGCCTGCTCTGGCCTCCCAAAATGCTGGGATTACAGGTGTGAGCCACCGTGCCCGGCCTAAACTAAGAATCTTGAGATAAGGAGAGATCATCCTGGATTATCTAGATGGGCCCTAAATGCCAACAAAACTGGCTTTATAAAGGAAAGGCAGAGAGAGACAGACAGACACAGAGAAGACGGTGATGTGAAGATAGAGGCAGATTGTGACTCCACTCATATGAGGTACCTGGAATGGTCAAATTCAGAGAGGCAGAAAGTAGAACAGTGGCTTCCAGGGGCTTGGAGGAGGGGGAATGGGAAGTAAGCATTTAACAGGTACAGAGTTTCAGTTGGGGAAGTTTTGGAGATGGATGATGGTGGTGGTTGCTCAACATTGTGAGTGTACTTAATGCTACTGAACTGTACACTTAAAAATGGTTATTATGGTAACCTTTATGTTATGTTTACCCACCAGCCCCCACAGAGACAAAGATTGGAGTGATATGGTACAAGCCAAGGCATGCTGGCAGCCACTAGAAACTGGCAAGGAAGGATTGTCCCCTAGAACCTCAGTAGTGTGGTTCTGCTAACACCTTGCTTTCAGCCCAGTGAAACTGATTTCATACTTTTGCCTTCCAGAACTATGAGAGAATAAATTTCTGTTGTTTTATGCCGCTGAGTTGATGGTAATGTGTTACAGCAGCCACAGGAAACAAATATAGCTGTGTACTACCTAACAATGTTTCCGTCAATGATGGACCATACATGCAACAGTGATCTCATAAGATTATAATGGAGCCGAAAAATTCCTGACATTGTAGCTGTCATAGTATGGCAGCACGACACATTTCTCACATGTTTGTAGTGATGATGCTGGTGTAAACAAACCTATCGTACTGCCAGTCGTATAAAAGTATTAGAAAAATGTGGAACCAGCCCAAATGTCCATCAACCAACGAGTGTATAAAGAAATTGTGGTATATATATATATATATATATATATATATATATATATATATATGATGGAATACTACTCAGCCATAAAAAGGAACAAATTAATAGCATTCACAGCAACCTGGATGGAATTGGAGACTATTATTCTAAGTGAAGTAACTCAGGAATAGAAAACCAAACATCGTATGTTCTCACTCATAAGTGGGAGCTAAGCTATGAGAATGCAAAGGCATAGGAAAGATACAATGGACTTTGGGGACACAGGAGAAAGATGGGGAGAGGGGTGAGCAATAAAATACTACAAATTGGGTTCAGTGTATACTGCTCAGGTGATGGGTGTACCAAAATCTCACAAATCACCAATAAAGAACATACTCATGTAACCAAATACCACCTGTTCTTCAAAAAACTATGGAAATATAAAAAAGTGCATTTGCACATTAAAAAAGTATAACACATACAATTATCTATAGTATATAACACTTGATAATGGTAACCAATGACTATGTTACTGGTTTATGTATTTAGTATGCTTTTTTCATTGTTTTATAGTATACTCTACTTATAAAAAAACAGTTAACTGTAAAACAGCCTCAGGTAGGTCCTTCAGAATGTATTTCAGAGAAGGCATTGTTACCATAGGAGATGACAGCTCCTTGTTTGTTATCGCCCCTGAAGACCTTTCAGTGGGGCAAGATGTGGAGGTGATTCTGACCTTGTGTAGACCAAGGGTAATGTGTATGTTTGTGTCTTCGTTTTTAACAAAAAGTTGAAAATGTAAAAAAAAAAAATTTAATAGAAAAAAAGCTTATAGAATAAGGATATAAAGAAAGAAAATATTTTTGTACAGTGGTACAATGTGTTTGTGTTTTAAGCTAACTTATTACAGAAGAGTCAAAAAGTAAAACAAAAGATTTGTACAGTTAAAAAGTTATAGTAAATTAAGTTTATTATTCAAGAAGAAAAAGTATTTTAAAAATAAATTTAGTGAACCTAGGTGTCCAGTATTTGTAAAGTCTACAGTAGTGCACAGTACTGTCTTAGACCACATTCACTCACCATTCGCTTACTGACTCACCCAGAGCAGCTTCCAGTCCTACAAGCTCCATTCATGGTCAGTGCCCTATACAAGTGTACCATTTTTATTTATTTATTTTTTTGATACAGGGTCTTGCCCAGGCTGAAGTGCAGTGGTGTGATCATGGCTCATGGCAGCCACGACCTCCCAGGCTCCCTCCCTCCCTCCCTTCCTTCACACCACCATGCCTAGCTAGTTTTCCTTCCTTCCTTCCTTCCTTCCTTCTTTCCTTCCTTCCCTCCTTTTCTTTTTCTTCCTTTCTTTCCTTTCTTTCTCTCTCTCTCTCTTTCTTTCTTTTTATTTCTCAGAGACGGGGTTTCACCATGTTGCCCAGGCTAGTCTTAAACTCCTGGGCTCAAACAGTCCTCCCACCTTGGCCTCCCAAACTGTTGGGATTGCAGGCATGAGTCACTGCTCCTGGCTCCATTTATTATCTTTTATACTATATTTTTACTGTAACTTTTCTGTGTTTACATACACAAATCATTACCATCGTGTTATAGTTGCCTACAGTATTCACTACAGTAACATGCTCTACAGGTTTGTAGCCCAGGAGCAACAGGCTAGACCATACAGCCTAGGTGTGTAGGCTATCCCATCTAGTTTGGGTAAAGACACTCTATGATGTTCCCACAAGGATGAAACTTCCTATGACGCATTTCTCAGAACATATCCTGTTGTTAAGTGACATATGACTGTATGCTAATCGATAGCCTGCTTCTCTGGGCTTTCCACAACTGAACTCCCAATGAGAAAAAGGGAAAGAGCTCTTTTACCAAGGACCCGCCAACATGTGCCGCGTTCGCACCAAAACCGTGAAGAACGCGGCCCGGGTCATCATAGAAAAGTATACACACGCCTGGGCAACGACTTCCACACGAACAAGCGCGTGTGCAAGGAGATCGCCATTATCCCCAGCAAGAAGCTCCGCAACAAGATAGCAGGCTATGTCACGCATCTGATGAAGCGGATTCAGAGAGGCCCAGTAAGAGGTATCTCCATCAAGCTGCAGGAGAAGGAGAGCGAAAGGAAAGACAATTATGTTCCTGAGGTCTCAGCCTTGGATCAGGAGATAATTGAAGTAGATCCTGACACTAAGGAAATGCTGAAGCTTTTGGATTTCGGCAGTCTGTCCAACCTGCAGGTCATTCAGCCTACAGTTGGGATGAATTTCAAAACGCCTCAGGGACCTGTTTGAATTTTTTTCTGCAGTGCTGTATTATTTTCAATAAATATGGCACAACAACAAAAAAAAAAAAAAGGGAAAGAAGAAAAAATTATAGCAGCTCCCTTCATCCCTCATCTTTGCTGGTGTCTCATTGTCAATGAGGCCCCTTCACACCCATCATTTGAGAGAGTCATTGTGTCAATGCTGTATTACAGATGTTCAAAGGGAGGGTTGCAAATGCCAAGTGAGCTGTCAGTGGTCTACTCCTTGTTGGTAGCTGAGCTGAGAATCAAACTAGCCAAGTAGGTTCTCTCTTCAGCCCCTTTTTTCCCAAAACTCACAGACTCTGAACCTAGGCTGTTGATTTCTTTGTGTGACGAGAGTTCAGGAGCTGGCCATTCCACTGTGGGGTCCTTTGCCAAGAAGCACAGTTTAGCCAGTGAGAGGTGGACATTGTACCATTGGGTCTTCTGGGCAGAAGCTCCCAGGATGGTAGGAGAGGTGGAACCCCCAAGGGTCCTGGACAGATGAGTGTGGAGGGAGGAAGAAGAGACAGGACAGTTCCCACTTAGTGATGAGTCCTTACCCTGCATAATGCTGGGTTCTCCCTGCCATCTGTAGACACTAGTGACCTCAGAGTCATTTGAATATTTGTTCTTTTTCTGACAGTCAGGTATGGCTGTGGCTCTGTGGGCATCTCTTTTTAAATGTAGAACTCTCGTCTGACCACTGATTGTAAACCTATGTATACTTGGATAGGAAGGGGGCTGCTTCCTGCTCTCAGCTCTCTTTCCTTATCAGCCTCATCTTTCCTATGGCCTGAGTGTCTGGCTGGCTTTTTTCTTTCTTGGGTGTTCTGCTAACAAGGTCCCCTTTAGTGACCAGATCCTGGTTTTGATTGGCACCAATGAGGGCAAGAGAGAGTCCAACAGGATCCTACCAGTGAGCAGTGACCCAGCAGCTGAGGCCAGCTGCATGGGAGCAGGTGGGCATCACACTGTGTTCTCCTAGAAGCATCCATTCAGGGGAAGTCGGGCTTGAAGTGTCCCTTTAGAAGAGACCAATAAGGAAGAGAGATGGCAAAAGGGCCTCAGGCAGCCTGGGGAATGACTGTGGTAGGCAGTTTCTTACAGGTGACATGCTTTTTATATATGTTTATTTGTAGCCCCAGCTAGTCCCTCCCTAAATATTGTAACCCCTTCCCTACTCCTCATGCTTGTCATCTCCTGGAATGTCCCTCACTCCCACCTTACTTGGCCTATTCCTCCTTTTCTTTCAGGTCCCTGTTCAAACCAGAGCTTTCATAGATCTTACTCGAACCTCACCTTATCCCCAGGTCAAATTCCTTGGTAGGCATTTGGGGTATTAGTATTTCTCCTTCAAAGCATGTGTCACAATGGTAATTTCACAGGTAGTTGTCTCATCTTTGATGCTGATCTATCTCTGTCATTGGTCAGGAAGCTCTGTGAGGGCAAGAGCTGTGTGGGTCTTTTCATAGCTGTATTCCAGGGTCGGTACATATAATCTGGCACATAGAAGCTTCTCTTTTGTTGTAAGAATAAATGAATGAATGAATAGATGCATTTTCTGACCTCTACCTGGGCACCATCCTTTCCTTTCTTTTCCCATTTATGTTTGGCTCTACTAAAAGATCAAAGAATGACTCTGTCCCTCCTTTGAAGTCCTTTAGTACTTCCAGTTCTCTCTCCTGCTCGCTTCACTTTCTATGCCTTGTACTTTTGGAACTTGGCATGGTCTGGCTGCCTGCACCTGCACCTGGGTTCAGGGCTGGACTTTTCCTGTGGGTGGGTTCACTTCTAGACTAGAACAGAAGCTTCCTAAGGGCAGGGACTCTTCCTGGGATACATCCAGGTGAAAAAACTTGGCTGAATGCAGGAATGAATGAACACAGGCAAAAGGCGAGTTGCTCCAAGCTGCAGCTGACGGCTGAGCTCTAAGTCTTGGGAGGCATCCACAGCAGAGAGCCCCTGCTTTCAGGTTCCTTGGAAGAATTCCTGCTTCCTTTGGGCAGGCATCATACTGGCCCCAGGACATAGCCTTATATAGTTTGCAGTCCTGGGGGATGTGTGGGGGAAATGGGGAAGACCTGTGGGGATGCTGTCCAAATAATGATTCTTTGTCTGCAGCTTCAGTGGGAAGAACAGGTGCTGATACAGAAGGAGAGGAGGCAGACCTCTGAAGCATTGAGGGCAAAGGAACAAGATGCTCACATTTAGGCAGTGGGTGGTTGTCTAGCAGTGGGCAGGGAGGGCCTGAGGCAGACCAGAGCCTTGGCAGGGTTTCTGTGGTCCTCCGCCTCCCTGCACCTCCCCATCAGAGCAAGGCCCCCCTCTTTGGGAACAGCCACTTTTGGCTGCTCTGTGGCTTCTAGAGCCAGCCCCTGAGAATATCCTGCAACCCTCCCTCTGAACCCTGGCATGGGCTGCAGGGCCAGCTCTGCTGCTGGTTTCCTGTATGACTTTGGGCAAGTCATGCCTCCTCTCTTGGTCATCTCTGTTCTGAGCCCTGGCTTGCGGTTTAGACATGTGTTTCCAGATGGGTGAGCTGAGTCCCCAGGAAGGTCAGGGTTTGATGAACTCCTTGGAAAGGGTTCTCTAGTATCTTCCCTTCTGCTGCCTCTGGAGGGCCCTGCATCAATACTGGGAGAGGGACAGGGCAAGGAAATAGCTCCCGGTGAGATCCCTTCCCCCAGTCTCAGTTTCTTCCTCTTTACAGTGGGGGTAACAGTGGACCTGGGGGCTGCAGGCTGTGGAGGGGGAGTCAGGAATGTGGGTGGGTGGGTGGCTGTCCTCGTGGCCAAGAGATTAGGATTGTGCTGGTTTTTTTCCAGCGACACCCAGCAACTCTCTGTCCAATCAAGGATGTTCTCCAGGGAGAACAAGACGACTGATTCTTCAGAAGAGTGCTGCACCCATTTTACAAGCGGACAAGCCAAGTCCTTAGAAGGCATGGGACTGGTCCAAGGATGGGTGGCAGGTGATCTGAAGCCTCTAGGCCCCTAGCCCCAGGTGGCCTGTTCCCTCAATGGAGCCACTCCAGCTCTGGCAAGGGCAGGTGCGGTGGCGCTGCTGGTGCCTGCTGTGGGAGTACAGTGGGCCTTTGTGCCATGCGGGCACCACCCCCTGGCTGGCCCCTCCCTATTCGCAGGACAGCTCTTACCTGCCGGGCCGCCGCCCCAGCCAACAGCTCAGCCGGGTGCTCCTTCCTGGGCTCCACGCCCGGAGCTGTTTCCCGACGGTGCAGCCGCAAGGCATCGCAGGGGCCCCGCGCTACTGCCCTGCTCCCTCAAAGTCCCAGGTCCCCTCCCCCGGTGCTGATCATTAACCAGGAGGCCGTATAAGGAGCTAGCGGCCCTGGCGAGAGGGAGGGACGCAACGCTGCCACCATGGACAGTAGCACATGGAGCCCCACGACCACCGCGGTCACCCGGCCTGTTGAGACCCACGAGCTCATTCGCAATGCAGCCGATATCTCCGTCATCGTTATCTACTTCGTGGTAGTGATGGCCGTCGGACTGTGGGTATGCAGCGGGTCCTGGGATGCGGATGGGGAGCGTGCGCATGGAGGAGGAGCAACGGCCTCGCTGAGCTGCAAGCGGCAGTAGGCTTAAGTGTCGGTGGAGGGGAGAGGAAATGACTTGGAAGCACTTTAGGAGCACTCAGAGGCACAGCATTAAGGCAGGAGGGCAAGCAAGGATGAGCAGAAGTGAGAAGGGTGCCCAGGACAGCCTGCCCGGAAGGACCAAGGAGGATACTTGAGCCTGTGAGCAGAGAAGGAAGGTGGGGGTTTGAAGAGACCGCTGGAAAGTGTAAGGGGCAGGGAAGCGGCTGCTTAGAGCTACAGGGAGGGCTCTGGGGCTTGGGAGATGAGCCTCTAGCAGGTAACTACTGTCCTACCTTTTAGTCATCCAGTTTCAGATGGGAAAGAAATGGTGTGAAGTGGGAAAGCCACAGCCTCTGCCAGCCCCAGAGATGGGGATGCTGAGGTGGCAGACAGCAGGATGCTGACCATGCCCCCCTCCTGGGAGAGACTAACCCAGAGGCCTTGTGCATGAGGATCCCAGGGGCTGGAGCAAGTTAGAGATGAGAAAGATGGGTGGAAAAGGAGGAGGAGGAGGAGGAAGACCTGGGGGTGACTTGGCACTGGGGAGAGGGAAGTGTGTGTCTCCTTTTGGGACACTGGGGACACAACAAACCAGAGAAACTTGTTCTCAGCCACCTGGAACATGGACATTTCACTTATGACAGACTGTGGCACGCCCAACAACTAGAGGAGGAGATGTTTGAAAAGTGTGCAGGACCGACTGTGGTGGCTCACTCCTGTAATCCTAGCATTTCGAGAGTCCAAGGTGGGAGGATTGCTTGAGTCCAGGAGTTCGAGATCAGCCTGGGCAACATAGTGAGACTCTGTCTCTACAACAAATAAAAAAATTATTAAAAAAATATTTAAAAAGTTTGCAGATGTTCCAGCCACTCTCGTGATTGTTGTGGAGGTAGAGGTGATAAGCCCAGGGAGGCTGCTGTACTAGCTGATGATTGTGTTGAACTCTTTTGACTTAGAGGAGAGGGAGGTAGGCATGAATACTTCTGTGGACACAGAGCTTTTTCAGGGACAAAAGGAAGTGTCTTTTTTTTTTTTTTTTTCCCTTCCCCAAAGGAATTGTAGAAACTAGATGTGGCAGAATGCCTCCCAAGAGTCACATGGGGTCAGTATGGCTGACTTTTCCTCAATACTCTCAGCTTCCCAGACATAGTGGAAACTGACCAACTAGGAGCCAGGATACTCAAGTTCACTACTGGCTTTCACATGGTTCAAATCATGCAACGTTGGGTAACTTCCCTCAGCCTCCAGTTTACTCAACTGTAAAATAGGTACACTCTTATCTATTCTAATGACTCCCCCATGGTTGTGGTGAGGATACGCAGAGGTGAATCTGAAAGC
Organism: Pongo abelii; assembly: GCF_028885655.2. Lineage (NCBI taxonomy): Eukaryota > Metazoa > Chordata > Mammalia > Primates > Hominidae > Pongo > Pongo abelii. Next base: position 38,496,926 of record NC_085929.1, read on the forward strand.
TGTTTATGGACTCTAGGATTAAAAAAAACTACTGTTGTCATTTACCTTCAATGGTATGATCTGGGCTCTGAACAATGTTTATCCTTTTAAGTAAAATGGGCAGCAGTGGTCAGGTGGGTAGTGTATTTTTACAAAAGCCACAAGACAGGGAAGGCCAGAATGCTAATCCCCGTTTTACAGAAGAGGAAATTGAAGCCTCATGTGGTTGTGATTTGCCTAAGGTTACAATAGATGAAATTGTTCCTGAAACTCAGATCTCTTGACTCCTGATTTTTTATGGTACCAGGCACTCTGCCACTGTGACTGACTTCCTCCTCGCACTCCACCCCAGCTTATAAGTGCTGGAGCCAAGGTGTGAGCCCATCATCTGCTGGCTATACAGTACTGCGTGTTTCCCGGACAATCTCTGATAATATCGGTTCTCTTAACCAATCTCATTTTAGCCCTGCCAGTCCAGTAGGTGTTTATACTTTTTAAATGGTGTTTACATGTTTCAAGTATCTGTGAATCAGTATCACTTGTCCTGCTAAATGCTACTTAATAGCCTGTTTAGTATTTGTCTATGTTTAATCTTCCCCCATTAGACAGTGCCTCTGGACCCTGGTCATTTAATGCGTTGGATTTCTTCCAGTTTATCCTCCTCTGTCTGCTATTAAAGTGGCAAGAGTGGCTTGATTCAGGGGTGGCCATTCTGACTGCTTCACAATCTCTGGGCTGCACAGGCAGAATGGTCCAGGCCCATTGTGTTTCTTCAACTTAGAAAAGACCCACACAGTCAATGTCCCTCTGTCACCTTCTCCATGTCTTCCAACATTATTTGGTTCTGTTTTGTTCTTTTACAATTCTGCCTCCTCCAATCATATTTTAGGATTTCGCTCCTTACTTCTTCAGAGTTAATTTCCATTTTTCTTTCACCACTTATCAGTTTGTTTCTTAGGGAATTTTATATCCTTTTAAGCTGGATCTCTGACCTTATTCTTCCTGGAAGGGTTCATCAAGCTATCCTGAAATCCCCTCAAGCCAGGGGTTGTTCAACTCTGGCCCACGGGCCAAATCTGTCTCACAGCCTGTTTTCGTATGGTCCATAAGCCAAGAATGGTTTTTACACTTCTCAAGGGTTGTGAAAAAGAAATAATGACACAAAATATAAAGAATTTGCAGCAGAGACCCTGTATATTCCACAAAGCCTCAGTATTTACCATCAAGCCCTTTTTCTTTAAAGAAAAAAATTTACTGACCCGTCTTATGCAGTCATTTGAACTGATAGCATCATTGAATGATTGAATTGGAATGGTCCTTAGGGGAGCCCAACCTTTCTGTTTTACACATGAGGATCAGAGAGGGGGACCAGAAGTCATTCAGACGAATCAGTCCCAGAGCTGGGACAAGAATCAATGTCTTATGATGCCAAAGCCAATGCTCTTTCCACTGTTCTACCTTTCCCACTCCCCAAGACACTTGTCTTTCTGGGAATACTCTCTCCATGGTCCTTACTATCATTGCATTGTTGTGACAGTGTCCTGGTGGTGGTGGTGCTGAATTCCTTTGCTCTTTTTTTTTTTTTTAAGTTGATGTTTTTCTTTAGATCATTTGACAAAATCATCTTGACTAGCTGTCAACAGCCTTCACCTGAACACTTTCAGTAGAAACTCTCCCAAGTGGCTTTATTTCCATCTCTGGACAGCTCTGACAGGGAGGATATTCCTTTTTGGCTCTGGGCTCAGACCTGATGTCCTGGAACTTCTCTCATTTTGTCTGGTTGTGTCCTATGTGGGTCACACCAAGCATCACGTCTGTCCCACTTTACATTTCAGAAGACAACAGGCCACATTTGAGGCTTCTCTTCTCCAGGCCCAACATCCTCAGGTTCTTAAGCTGTTCCTCATCTGGACAGAGGCCTAAAGTTCTTCCTTTCTGCTCAATGATATTTGTATTCCGTGGAGATAGAACCCAAGTAAACCCCAAACCACAACATTGTAGGTCAGTAATTGTCCTTCTTTTACCCCAGCAGCTTGGAGTTGTGAGTTCATTCTCTTCTAGTTGTAGAGTGGACAGGTGAATGTTAACACTGTGGTTTACAAAGTGGTGTCTGGAACTTTAAAGTTCTCCTTTGAGCATCTCGTGCTCACAGAACAATGATTTTCTGTGCACAAAGCATTATGCCCAAAGCATTATGTGAAATTAAAAATTTGTAATATGGTGACACAAAGTAAAAAAAAATTGTAATGGCTGTGAACAAGGCATAAGTGAAGTCATCTGGGTGTTCACAGACTTTCTTTTGGAGAAGGGAGGAGGCTGTAGGGAAGGAGGAGGTTTCCATGGGGGAGTGTCAGGTAGGGTTTCATGGGGGAAGTGGATTTTGAGGGGCCTTGAAGGATGAATAGGTAGAGTCTGGGCTTGCATAGATGAGGGGATGAAAATTCCAGAGAAGAAAAGACTTGGTGCATACACACCTCTCTTCACCTTTTGTCCATCCCCATCATCTTTCCTGAATTATTTCAGCTCCCCACTCTAGTCTCTGCCCTCATATTCTTCCTCTAAGCTCTTCATTTCTGAGACCAACTGGGGATATCAATCTTCTTCAACTTCACAGTGACCTTCAGAATGGCTTTCTTTGGTCAGTTGCTACAGACTGGGTCCTTGGGAATTTTTTCTGTTTTGGCCCTTAGCTACCTTTTCTGATTCTTAGGTCTCTTGCTATTCCCAAAAAAACTACTACAGAGGACTTCACAGTATCTCCTATGGGAGGAAGAACCCTGCCAGGAGTCCAGAAGGACCCAAGCCATGCTCTCCCGGGTACTGCCCAGCACATGGGGGTGCTCAAGAAATCTATGTTGACTGATGGGACACAATAATGGCCCTGCTTCCTAAAGGACTAAGTTCAATACATCGTTGCAGACTGAGCACCTAGCAAAATGTTATCTGTCTCAGGCATGTTTGATGAATAAATTACAAGTGTCTAAGTGCCTGAGATGTCACCATCAGGGGTTAATGCCTTTGCAATAGTGATTTGGAATAGTGATGCTTTTTAGCCTCAGTGGTCACCTATGAAAATGCAGACATCGGCTGAGCGTGGTGGCTCATGCCTGTAATCCCAGCACTTTCGGAAGCCGAGGCGGGCAGATCACCTGAGATCAGGAGTTCAAGATCAGCCTGGACAACATGGCAAAACCCTGTCTCTACAAAAATTAGCCAGGCGTGGTGGTGTGTGCCTGTACTCCCATCTACTCGGGAGGCTGAGGCATGAGAATTGCTTGAACCCAGGAGGCAGAGGTTGCAGTGAGCTGAGACTGCACCACTGCACTCCAGCCTGAGCAACAGAATGAGACTCCATGTAAAAAAAAAAAAAAAAAAAAAAAGGTGCCACCTCTGACAGGGTTAAGTCACTATCAGCTACTAACATTATTAGCAAGTGTCCGCTGAGAGAAGCCAATCATAGAAGAAGAGGGAAGATGGCCAGGGGCCAGGAACAGAGGTGCTGACCCCATTTTCTGCTGGAGGACTGGCCCTGGGTCTGAGCTGGACCAGAAATAATCCGAAGGTTTAGAGGCAACATCCCAAGGGATCTGTGGGAGGAGCTGGTCATCATATATTGAAGATACATGTCATTTTTCTCCTCATGAACCCTCAGTGGCTCCCTACTGCCTATGCAATAAAGTCTGCACTTTTTAGCCTGGCGTTTGAGAGTGGGTGTTCTGCCCCACTTCTCACCACTCTCTCCATTCAAATGCCTCTGCCAGGCTCACCAGGTAACACTGTTCGCCATTCTCTCCTTCTCCACGCTGGGTGAGGTTCCACCTCTAGATCTGCTGTTCCTGGAATCTTACCACATTCCTCCCTCTTCTCTATTAAAATTCCACTCTTTCTTCCATCAAGATTTGCTGAAATACTGCTCTCTCTGTAAGCCTTTCCTGGCTCCCTGGTCTGACAGAGTCCTCTCCTTCCCCTATACTAATACAATAGTCATGATATATTGGCTAGGTGCGGTGGCTCACTCCTATAATCCCAGCACTTTGGGGGGCCAAGGCGGGCAGATCACATGAGGTCAGGAGTTTGAGACCAGCCTGGCCAATATGATGAAACCCGTCTCTACTAAAAATACAAAAATTAGCTGGGCGTAGTAGCTCATGCCTGTAGTCCCAGCTACTCAGGAGGCTGAGGCACAAGAATTGCTTGAACCCAGGAGGCAGAGAGAGGTTGCAGTGAGCCAAGATCATGCCACTTCACTCCAGCCTGGGTGACTTGAGTGAGACTCTGTCTAAAATATATATATATATATTTTAATCATTATATGTATATATATATATATATATATATATATATATATATATATGATGATTCCAGCAACCTGCTACCTATACCCTCAGAGAGGAAAGACTTGAATTTGTCTGGTCTTTTAATTAATATTTAGTACAAATGCCTTGCATTCTTAGAGCATTTTTTCACTTTTCTGGTAACAAAGATATAATTCACATCCCATGTGGTACTTTTTAAAACTATGGTATTTCTTTTTCTTTTTTTTTTTTTGAGATGGGTGTTGCTATGTTGCCCAGGTTGGTCTTGAATTCCTGGGCTCAAATGATTCTCCCACCTCAGCCTCCTGAGTAGCTGGGATTATAGGCACATGCCACCATGTGGCTGTAATCCCAGCTACTCAGGAGGCTAAAATAAATATAGCATTCATTAGGCACCTCAATATGCTTGTAAGAAAGGCATAAAAAGTTCCATTCCCGCCGTTTAACAGACAAGCAAGCAGATCCAGGTGGAGTGACTTGCTGGAAGCGATACTGGAAGCTAATTTCGCACTAGCTCTAGAGTAAGCTGTATGTATCTTCTGAGCTTCAGTTTCCTTGTCTGTCAAATGTAGGTTCCTGGCTCCTTCATCTAAGTCTTTTGAGGCTGCAGGGGAAGAAGGAATGTGAAAGTGTTTCAGAAAGTGGAGTGGGTAGAAGAAGGTGCACATATGGGGAGGTATGTCCTTTTGGTTGGCAAGGGCACTCTTCTAGTTTTCGATTACATTTTTGACCCTTTTCTCCTCAGGCTATGTTTTCCACCAATCGTGGGACCGTTGGAGGCTTCTTCCTGGCAGGCCGAAGTATGGTGTGGTGGCCGGTAAGTTTTCTCTGAAATGCTATTTGCATAACTGCTTAACTGATACTCCCTTTAGGAACTCATTTTCTTCTTGGCTTTGGGTGGTGATGATTCTAGGATTCAAGGATCCCAACCAGATACTTGACAGTGAGTCTCATGCTCATCGGGTCTCCTGGGCACCCTTAATCTCTTGTAGTAAGGGAATAGCCTTTAAATAAATCACCCTTAGAGTCCTTCAATAAAATACAAAGTTGGTTCAAAGCCTATCATTGGTCCATAAATCCATAACCAGAATATCAGTTCTCAAATGCGCTGGCCCAAGGAACGTTATCACAGGGGTCAGAGGCTGTCCACTGCTGACATCTCACTTGCCCTTTGCCCCTCCATCTGCCTTTATCCCAGTAGCTTTGTGACATAGGAAGAGTGGGCAGCAGAGAAGCTTCTGGAAGAAGGAACAACTTGTATTGACCTGGGTTGATATACTTGAGACAGAGAGGGTTTGGGTTGTCACCCACAAGAAAAGTAGGAGAAAATCAGAGCTCATAAAGTCTGAAAACATATTGGATAGAGGAGAGACTGGTTTTGGGCATTCCTGGGGTTTAGGGGGCTTTGAAAGGAGTGGTTATGACCTGAAACAGGTGAAGATTCAGAAACTCTGGAAACAGACTCTGTTACTGAAAACTGAATGAGGCCCAGAGAGAAAAACAGTTTGTGTGTTGGCTTGAGGATAGAAGCAAGGGACAATCAGAGGAAAGGAGCAAGGACTCCAGGACTGAAATTACAAGAAGAGTCAGTTTACGTAGGGATCCGGGCTGGGAGGTCCCCGGAAGCCTGAGTCATGCTTGAGGCAAGCCAAGGCAACTCATCTGAGTAACATGAAACCATGAAACTGTACCTTATGTAATTGTGGGCTGGTTGGTGGCCCAGGATTCCCTTTTTATGTGGCACCAGGGTTTGCCACGTTTCACTCACAGCTGTCTGTGTGGAGATGCGACGGTAGGAAAGCTGTGAAGCTCAGGGGCTGAGCTTCAAAGGGGAATTCCCCACTCTTTGGCTATTGGCAGCAGAAATTACACCGAGAAGTGAGGCCCCAGGTACACAGCCCAGTGAGAGACTCTTGTTTTGGAAGAGAGTTTGATCACACCTACCAGGACTACTGGCAGAGCCAGCTCCACGGGAGCAGCTCCCTTAGATTCAGAAAGAAAAATTCCAAAGGGCAGGGAGTGGGAACTGCACAAGGAGCCACAGGATTTGGCTTGTTCCAGCTTTGTGACATTGGGCAATTCATTAATCTCTGAGTCTCTGAGAGTCTCCTCTGTAATGTGGAGCTGGTCAGATAAGGAATCTCAAAGGCTCTTCCAGGACTAAAATTCTAAGTTTCAGCTAGGCACAATGACTCACACCTGCAATCCAGGCATTTTGGGAGGCAGAAGTGAGAGAATTGCTTGAGCCCAGGAGTTCAAGACCAGCCTGGGCAACATAGCAAGATCTTATCTCTACAGAAAAATTAAAAACTAGCTGGGCGTGGTGGTGTGCACCTGTAGTCCTAGCTACTTGGAAGGCTGAGGTGGGAGGATCGCTTGATCTGGGAAGGGGAAGGCTGCAGTGAGCCATGATTGCATTACTGCCTTCCAGCCTGGGGGACAGAGTGAGACCCTGTTTCAAACAACAACAACAACAACAACAAAAACCCCAAAAAAAACAAAAATAACAAGAACAAAAATCCCAAACCCAACAACAACAAAACAACAACAAAATAGTTGACAAACTTTTTCTGTAAAGGGCCAGATAGTAAATATTTTGGCTTTGCTGCTATGCAATCTCCGTCAGAACTACTCCACTCTGCTGTTGTAACACAAAAACATCCAAGGAAAATGGATGAATGAATGGATGTGGCTGACTTTATTTGCAAAAATAGGTGGAGGGCCAGATTTGTTGTTTTGAGGACACACACACACACAGTCTCAGAACAGAGCCTGGCACACGTTAAACCCTCGGGTTTAGCTCTTGTTCTTCTTTGCAATTGAAACCTATTGAAGGACTGTCATATCACTTATCTGATTGAATCCTCAATGATCTAGTGAGGTAAGTAGAGTGAAGATGATGATTAACCCCATGAGTTGCCCACGTTTACACAAGATAATGATAGAGCTAAGACTTCCTCTGATCTTCTGGTTATTCAGGTCTCTTTCTCCTTGTCTTTTGAGATGGAAATTTATGAGGCCAATTGGTGTGGCCTAAAGATTGGTCTGAAAACCAAGAAATTATTTCATCTGGGGCCGACCAGAGACCCTGATGAAAATTTTCCCTGAAGAAAGAGGACAGGTTCTCAAACTTCAAGTCCTCTTGGGTAAAATATATCTGATTTTATCTTTATGTTTCTAAAACCTAATGATCAGATCAAAGTCCAGCCACTTATGATGTCACCAGCGGGGCCAAAGGGTGTCTTAGAAAAACCTGGTAGTCCCAATACATGGGTGGGGAGCTCATGAATTGGAGAGGAAGAGAGGGAACCAGGCAACTGGACATGAGAGAGGCAGGGATGCACTCCAGGAAGAAGTGAGAAGGAAAGAGAAGTACTTGACTCTTCATAAGCCTGGGGGAAGAAATTCCTGCCTCTTCTGGCCCAGGTCCATTTGGCCCTCTCTTCCTGCTCTACTTGCTTTTTACCTGCATGTGCTCTTATTTATCCCAGTGCCCTGTGATGAGAGCTAGGCCTACGCTTTTCTTAATTTTTTTTAGGCCTCACAACACCAAGGCCTTGCACTGCAAGAAGGCACTTGACAAATATGGGCTGAATTAAAGAGAAAAGAGGGAGAAGAGGGACATGTCCCCAGACCCTCATGCTGGTCCCCCTTGGTGGTGTCACCTGAGGCCTGAGTCTATATTCTGGCCTCTGGTGCAGGAGCCACACAGTATAGACAGTGGTAAGAATTCAGGAGGTTACGAGGGTGCTGGGTCTAAGTCAAAGCCTGCCTCCAGCAGTGCTCCAAATTTCTGTTTTTATGCACAGAGAAAAATTGTTGTTGTTTAGGCTCATGGGAGTAAAACTGGAAAAGCAAGCCCTAATCAGAGTTCCCAATTTCAGCCCACACTGGACTTCTTGGTAAAGTTTGGTGTGGCTATGTTTCCTCACTCTCAGGCCATTTGTTTTCTCAGTTTGAGTCGAGGTTTTGCGAAACTTGGCAGTTCCCCATTGGCATATTTTGGGTGGGAGCTTCTAGGTTATCACAGCAGTGTCTGCTTTGCTCTCTCTTCTTCCTCCTTCTTATTTTTCCTCCCTTTTCTTCTCTTCCTATTACTCATTCTCCTTTTCCTATTCCTCCACCTTCTCTTCCTCCTTTTTATTCTCCTCCTCCTTTTCTTTCCCTCCTTCCCTTTCTTCCTTCTCTTTCCCCTCTCTTCTCTTTTCCTCTTTCTCTCCCCTTCATCCTTCTCTCTTTTTTTTTGGTGGAACCACTTCCCTCCCATTCTTCGTAGCTTAGTCTCTCCTCTGAGGAGCTTCTCTGATTAATACACAGCCACTCACCACTCCATGTATTCTTGGTGTTTCTAGGCATCAATTGATTGATGTGTAACCAAGTCCCTGCCATCTAGTTAGTACCTAAGCATCTGGCTTCTCCTTTCTCACTGGCTGCCTTCCCAGAATTTTCTTTTCTTTTCTTTTGGATGCTTTTAGCAGCTTTATTCATAATGCCAAAACCTGGAAGTAACCAAGATGTCCTTCAGGAGGTGAATGGTTAGGTAAACGGTGATACATTCAGACAATGGAATATTATTCATATAAGATACAATAAGTCTTTCTGAGTTTGTCTTCAAAGGGTTTAACCTATTAACTTCCTTATCCTTTGTTCTCAGACTCAACTTTCTTTTTCTTCCTTGCCCCTAGTTACTGTAAACAGCCTACCCCCTTCCCGTCAGCTCTAATCAATAACTCACATCTGTTCCCTTGGTTACCTGTACTCATTGTTCCCCCAAAAACTGCACATCTCACACAGTCCACCTCTGTATCTCACGTCCCCCCTCCCCTTTTATATTTAGAAAAATATATACAAGTAGCCAATGGGGTCAGCTCAGATTGTGCGGTCCGACCCCAGCCCATGGGGGGGTGACACAGAGATAGGGACTGTATTAAGGATAAAAACCCCCTGGTCTCCTTTGTTCTCTATGCTCTTGCCATCTTGATTGATGCAAGTGGCACCCTTCTGCAGAAGTAAATTGCCTTGCTGAGAAAATTAAACTTTTGCCTGAGTGCTGGTTTTACTTCGCGGCACCAAGCATTTATTCCTAAAGCGTTTTATATCCAACATTCAGCACTAAAAAGACACGAGCAGCCGAGCGGGGTGGCTCACACCTATAATCCCAGCACTTTGGGAGGCAGAGGCAGGGGGATTACCTGAGGTCAGGAGTTCCAGATCAGCCTGGTCAACATGGCGAAACCTCTTCTCTACTAAAAATACAAAAAAATTAGCCAGGCGTGGTGGTACGTGCCTGTAATCCCAGCTACACAAGGGGCTGAGGCAAGAGAATTTCTTGAACCTTGCAGTGTTGTAGGAGTTATTAAGAAATTATTTGGCTGGGCACGGTGGCTCATGCCTGTAATCCCAGCACTTTGGGGGGCCGAGACAGGCGGATAAAGAGGTCAGGAAATCGAGACCATCCTGGCTAACACGGTGAAACCCCGTCTCTACTAAAAATACAAAAAATTAGCCGGCCTGGTGGCGGGCACGCCGGTAGTCCCAGCTACTCGGAAGGCTGAGTCAGGAGAATGGCCAGAATTTTCTAACAGATTAGTGCTTGTGTAGACAGAGAAAAAAAATACTTTTTTTTGTAATCTGTATTTCTGGTTGGTAGAAGTTGGAATTGGCAGAAAGGTGGTGAAACTATCAGTTAAAATGAATTCTTTGTATTATTCATATTAGAAATATATCTGGGATTAAATTAGTTAATACATGTAAATCTCTTAGGACACTATATAGTTAATGCTATCTGAGGGATGCCTATCATGATTATTATCATTATAATTGTTTCTCGGCTGGGTGCGGTGGCTCACGCCAGTAATCCCAGCACTTTGGCAGGCCGAGGCGGGCAGATCGCCTGGATTGGGAGTTCGAGACCGGCCTGGCCAACATGATGAAACCCCATCTCTACTAAAATTACAAAAATTAGCTGGGCGAGGTGGCAGGTGCCTGTAATCCCAGCTACTTGGGAGGCTGAGGTAGGAGAATAGCTTGAACCCGGGAGATGGAGGTTGCAGTGAGCTGAGATCGCAGCATTGCACTCCAGCTTGGGCAACAGAGCAAGATTCCATCTAAAAAAAATAAAATAGTAATTGTTTCTCATCTCCAGCTTCTCCTCCTTAAGCTGTGAATTGAATCATTCATCTATTTATGTAGTAATATTCTCTCATTCCACAACTGCATGTTGATACCTACTATGTGCCAGATGCTATGTAGGTGCTGGTATATATCCGTGTGCATGTGTGTGTGTATGTCCCTCACATTCTTACAAAATATATGTAAAATTATCAATAATAGTTAAGTGCTCAGAAGAAACTGTATTTGAGTCAAGGGTGAGGTTCAGTGGGAGGGAGAAGGGTCTTCCTTATTCAACACAGGCTCAAAGAGGGCCTTTCTGAGGATTGAGCATTCAGGTTGAGCCTTGAATGATCAGAAGGAGCCAGCCATGTGAAGATTCTGGGATGAGTAACCCAAGTGGAAGGAACAGAATGGCCAAAGGCCCTGATGTAGGAAGAAGCTTGGGATATTTGAAAAACTGAAAGGGGGCCAGTGTGGGGTAGAGATGGTATATATATTTATTTATTTGAGATAGGGTCTCACTCTGTTCCCCAGTCTGGAGTGCAGTGGTGCAATCTTGGCTCACTGCAACCTCCACCTTCCAGGTTCAAGCAATTCTCCTGCCTCAGCCTCCCTAGTAGCTAGGATTACAGGCTTGTGCTACCAAGCCTGGCTAATTTTTTTGTATTTTTAGTAGAGACGGGGTTTCACCTTGTTGGCCAGGCTGGTTTTGAACTCCTGGCCTCATGTGATTTGCCCACCTTGGCCTCCCAAAGTGCTGGGATTACAGGTGTGAGCCACTGTACCCGGCCAAGATGGTATATTTAGATCAGGTGCTTTGAGTGAGTGACCCTGAATTGCTGGTGATTCCAAAGATAGGCTCATCTCGATGAGAGGATGGATTGGTCTTCAGCCTCCTTAACCTCTAAATGCCATGGAAGACCTCACCTGGCTTTTGTGCCAAAAACTGGTGGGAAAATGTCAGTGGTTTCCTGATTTCTTGCCCCTTTGTTTCTTTGGGCAAGGAGAGAAGTTCATGAAGGTAATGAGTGAAAGAGGACCATTGTCCATGGGAATAGGAGTTGGCTGAGTAAATAGAGACTGTGATGACTCTGGAACAAAGCCTGTGCCTAAATATTTACTAGAGTCTCAGAAATAAAATACTCTGAATATAGGAGCTCCATCTGATTTTCTGTCCCAATCCAGGAAGTGTGATCCTTGAGATGGCAATGGTCCAAGATTAAATCTTTTCAAACTTCCTCTGTGAAAAGAGAGCTTACTAAGAGAGACACTAATCATGATTAAAGACAAGTTCCTGAGAAGGTGAAGAAGGAATATGAAAACATGACACAGATGAGCACATGCCATTCCTGAGTTTACAGTGGGATGGGTAAGAGGTTCTCACCCCACTGTACCCCTTCAGGGACATTCAGAAGGGAATGTCCTGGGAAAAACCAGAAAGTCAGTGTGTGCCACAGCCTCTCCCTGTGCCCCTGGGACTTGAGTCACCTTTGGCTATAAGACCTTGGGCAAGTCACTTCAATCTTCTGATCCTTATTCTCATCTGTAAATGAAGATCAGAATAATACCAACCTCACAAAACTGCAGTGGGCATTAAATAAGAAAGAGCAAACGAAATACATGGTCCAACCCTTGGCCCAAAGGTGGTGCTTACAGCTTTTACAGAAATTACAGTAAGCATTCTCCTCTCCCTTTCTTATTCTCCCAGGATGGGGCTCTCAAACTGTGGTACCCAGACCACCAGCATCAGCAAGACCTGCACTCTTGTTAGAAATGCAAAATTTCTAGCCTCAAACCAGACCTACTGAATCACAAACGCTAGGAAATGGGGCCCAGTAATCTGCGTGTATTTTTTTGTTGTTTGTTTGTTTGTTTGTTTTTTGAGACACAGTCTTGCTCTGTGGGAGTGCAGTGACATGACCATAGCTCATTATAGCCTTGATCTCCTGGGCTCAAACGATCCTCCCACCTTAGCTTTCTGAGTACCTGGGACTACAGGTGCGTGCCACCACGCCTGGCTAATTTTTTATTTTTAGTAGAGGTGAGGTCTCGCTATGTTGTACAGCCTGGTCTCGAACTCCCAAGCTCAAGCAATCTTCCCCCTTTGGCCTCCCAAAGTGCTGGGACTATAGGTGTGAGCCACCATGCCTGACCAGTCTGTTTTAAGTCCTCCAGGTGATTCTGATTAGGGTTGCCAGATTTAGCAAATAAAAATACAGGATGCCCAGTTAAATCTGAATTTCAGGCAAACAATACATACTTTTCTGTCTTTTTTTTTTTTTAGCATAAGTATGTCCCATGCAATATTCGGGACGTACTTAGGCTACAAATGTATAATGAATATATTATCTGTGAATCTGCATATTCAAGATAGGCAGACTTAACTGTGTATCTTGTATTCTGATTATGTTAAAGTTTAAGGACCACTACTGGAGGATATCCCAATGGAGGAGTCCAGCACAGCCTAGAGAAGGCATGGAGAAGAGGCCTTGGGATCTCCTGATATCCCTTAAAGAGAAGGACAAAAGCAGGGAGCAGGAAGCCATCTCCAGAATTCTGGACATTCTGGGTCTTAGATGGTTCATTAACAAAGAAAAAGGTTTCCTGAAATTAGCTGAGTGCATTTTCCATTTGGGCTATGATGACCTTGTTTCCTCAAGGAGAAAATGATGACTCTGTTTCTTTCAGGAAATTCAGGGTGATCTATAAAAACATGGGCTGTGTAAAAGCATCAATATTTCTTCAGAATAGCATGTCTTTGTGGAGCAAAATTTTCTTAAATTTTGTCACATCATTAAAGTCCAGTAACACCCTTTAGGGTAGGCCAAAAAAGATTCTTATCCTTGGTTTATAGTGTAAGAGACTGAGGCTAAAAGCAGTAAAGTGACTGCCTCAAGGTCACATAATTTGCTATGGCGGAACCAGGATTAGAAGCAGGTTGGAAAGTTCACAGCGTGCTTTGAAGGAGTGGAGGAAAAAGATGTCCATGCCATTTAATTGTACTTTCAAGTATGATTATTGATACAGGATCCTTTTTAAAAATCCCCTGGCTACCTCTGATTGTGAAGCCAGTTGTCCATTGCCCTGGGCAATTCTTTTCATTGTTTTCTGAGATATGATCTCACTCTGTTGCCCAAGCTGGAGTGCAGTGGTGTGATCACAGCTCATCAAAGCCTAGACCTCCTGGGCTCAAAGGATCCTCCTACCTCAGCCTCCCAAGTAGCTGGGACTACAGACAGTGCCACTGCACCCAGTTAATTATTTATTTTTTTGTAGAGATGGGGTCTCACTATGTTGCCCAGGCAGGTCTCAAACTCCTGGATTCAAGTGATCCTCCTGCCACGGCCTCCCAAGGTGCTGGCATTACAGGCGTAAGCTACTGCACCCATCCCCCAGGACAATTCTTGATGCCTGGATTTGTGATCCTGAGTGTGCAGATGCAGCCTTACTGTCCTTAGGATGTGAAAGTAAAGATAAAATTAATGTGTAAACGTGAATCACTTTCTTCCTCTGGGCTACAATTTTATTTTCATTGGAAAATTACAAGGTCAGCTGTGATCATTTCCAAGGTAATTCCAGCTCTAACATCACATGAGCTGGGTTAAGATGTCAATTTTCTATTTCCAGGCACACAAAACATAACTGTAGTTAGCACTCAGTGACATTTTCACATCTTTTTCTACATCCCCCCAAAAAACACATAACTTACATGCCTACTTTGCTTTCAGTCCTCAGGCTCTGCTAGTGAATCTGAGACAGCTCTGGAATTGTCGTTCCTTATTCTTAAAGATTTTAAAGGATTGTGTTCTGATTATAAAATTATACAAACCCCTTGTGAAAAAACTGGAAAAGTATTTTAAAAATGCACTCATTGTTTTGTCTTCCCAAGATAATCATTGTTAAATTTGGATATATTTATGTATACACAGGTACACACACACATACACACACACATATACACACCTATGCATATATTTAAACATTTTGGGGCTCATATTGTATATAGGTTTGTATTTCCTCATGTCATAACAAATTCTTCAAAGCTATAATTTTAATGGCTGCACAATATTCCATCATATGGCTGGGTGCAGTGGCTCATGCCTATAATCCTAGCACTTTGGGAAGCCAAGCTGGGAGGAAAGCTTGAGGTCAGGAGTTCGAGACCAGCCTAGTCAATATAGCGAGATCCCATCTCTACAAAAATTTTTTAAAAATTCCATCATAAATATGAACTTGAATTTATCCAATTGTTTTTCTATTGTTGGGCCCTTACGTGGTTTCCAACATTCCTCTGTTGTAAATGACATAGCAATGAACATACTAATGAAATCCTTATATCTAAGTCTTTGTCTGCATCTCTGATAATTTGCTTAAAACCGAGTCCTAAAAATACGGTCATATAAGTGGAAGGAGACAAACTTTTAAATGATTTTAATGTGTACCAACCAACAACTTTCCAGAAAAATGGTATCAATTTATATCTCTACCAGAAATATGTGGAAGAGCCTATTTACTTGCCAACACCAAGTATTTAACATTTAAAAAAAAAAAGCCTATTTGATGGACTAACCTGTAAGGTCAGTTCCCCTTATGGTCTTGTTCTTATGAACACCGAGCTTGTGGGTTGCCAGACTGACATTTCACAGAGCCACTTCATAGTCTCCAGTATACCCTGCTGTTCTTATGGGCCCTGGGTAGGCCTGGCAGGCTAGGTTTATTGCCTCTTCTTCAGGAGAGAGTGGTCCTTGGCATGTCCCTGAGAAGAGTCCTGACTCCATGCCCCAGTGGGAACAAATGCAACTCTCAGACATTTGGTTGCTATGGTTTCTGTTGTTTCCCCAAGTGGAACATTCAAGGATTTGATATCACTTACTCACTCAGCAGATCTTTACTGAGTCCTTGCCGTGTGCAAAGAATGTCCTCTGTTAAGTGGAAGCAGGACTGGATTGCAGAGAGCCTGGAGTGCCTGAAATTCCTCTTCTGAATTCATGCCACAGCTGAGAGGCAGAGGTTACAGTGAGCCGAGATCATGCCACTGCACTCCTGCCTGGGCGACAGAAAAAGACTCTGTCTCAAAAGTGGGCTCTTTGAAGGCTAGAAGGTATTTGGGGCAGCAGACTTGTGTGGAAGCAGTTATCAAAGTGGGGATGTGACACGCACTAGGAGAGGGGAACAGACAACACGTGAGGTAAGAGATTGGAGGGTGGAGATCGGCTCTGGATGGTGTCAGTGGAGAGGGACTGGGCTTTATTTTGCAGACGAGGGAAGTGTTTTTATAGACAGAGCTTGATGAAGAGGGCATTCCAGGAAAAAGGAAAATGTCATAAACAAAAGCAGGAGGCAGGAAAGCACAAAGCACATCTTGGAAATTGAGCCAGTGTGGTTTTGCCAGAGTGGAGGGGACATGGCAGGGCATGGCAGGGCTGCTGAGATTGGAGAAGGTGGAACTGACTTTATTGCAGACAGCCTGGAGTGCCTGTAATTCCTCTTCTGAATTTCATGCCACAGCTGAGAGGTTGAAAAGTGCTCTGGTCAACAACCTTTGTTGTCTCTGGTGGTTGAGATCACCTCTGAGAACTCTCACAATCCCATCTCTTGAGGAAATAAATTGTTTGTGGAATGATTTCCCACTGAGCTTTTGAGTGGCTTCAGTGGATTTCCAGTCGAAATATCTTTGCTTTCATAACTTTGCTGCGGCCTGATGGTATCCTGGAAGTCTTGATTCTACCAAGCCTTCCAGTTCCGGGGTCTCCCTGGTGAGATCAAAGTTTCCTTCACTCCATGTTCTATATGTTGGCATGTGGTTGAAGTGAAAATGCCGCCCACTGGGCAGCACAGGTGCCATGGTAATATATATCTCTATCTCTATCTCTATCTCTATCTATCTATCTATCTATCTATCTATCTATATGTATTTTTTTTAAGAGATGGAACTTTGCTCTTGTTGCCTAGGCTGGAGTCCAATGGCGCGATCTCGGCTCACTGCAACCTCTGCCTCCCAGGCTCAAGCGATTCTCCTGCCTCAGCCTCCTGAGTAGCTGGGATTACAGGCACCTACCACCACATCCGGCTAATTTTTTTGTATTTTTAGTAGAGATGGGGTTTCACCATGTTGACCATATCTGGTCTTGAACTCCTGACCTCAGGTCATCTGTCTGGCTCATCCTCCCAAAGTGCTGGGATTATAGGTGTGAGCCACCGTGCCCAGCAGGTAACAGATCTTTAAAACTCTGGCAGTTAAGCAGCGGATTTTGGAGAGAGCCTCTTTCACTTTTTGTCCTCCAGATCTTAGCATTTTTTTGGGGGGACACGGTCTTATTCTGTCCCCCAGATTGCAGTGCAGCAGCATGATCACACTCACTGCAACCTTGAATTACTGGGCTCAAGCGATCCTCCCACCTCAGCCTTCCAAGTAGCTAGGACTACAGGTACATCCCACCATGCTCAGCTAGTTTTTAATTTTTTTGTAGAGACGGGGTCTCGCTATGTTACCCAGGCTGGTCTTGAACTCTTGGCCTCAAGTGGTCCTCTCACCTCAACCTCCCAAAGTGTTGGTATTGCAGGCCTGAGACACCACACCACCAGGCCAGATTTTAGCATTCTAATTGTATAGTTACAGACTGCATCCCTGCTTCCAAAGAGCGATGAAAACAAGTTTAAGGAGGAAACAGTGGCTTTCAATACACTCTAGGGCAGGCTTCTTGAACTTTGTTGGGCATAAGAATCACCCGAAGAGCTTATTACTCTGATTTCAATAGGTCTGGGTGGGCCATTAAATAGAATAACACCTGTCTTTGGTTCGAGAGACAGATGTAATTCCTGCCAGCTTCTGACTTCTAACATTAATTGTCAGTAGCGGCTGGCTGCGGTGGCTCATGCCTGTAATCCCAGCACTTTGGGAGGCTGAGGCGGGCAGATTACCTGAGGTCAGGAGTTCAAGACCAGCCTAGCCAATGTGGTCAAAACCTGTCTCTACTAAAATTAGCTGATCATGCTGGCGTGCAGCTGTAGTCCCAGCTACTTGGGAAAATGAGTCAGGAGAATCGCTTCAGCCTGGGATGGGGAGGTTGCAGTGAGCTGAGATCATGTCACTGCACTCTAGCCTGGGCGACAGAGTGAGACTCTGTTTTAAAAAAAAAAAAAAGTCAGTAGGGAGAAATGATTTTGCCTGATGTTTTTGGTTTAGGTAGTTTTCCCTTTAGAGGAGGCACAAGGGGGAAACATTAAATTTGTGCCAAACCCTGGAGGGACTGAAGTAAAAAGAATTTAAGTGATAGAGCCACTGTCTTGTTAAGGCAAACCAAATTGGTCTTTTCAGGAATCTAAACTGCAACTGGAGGAAATCTGTTCTTGCTGAATGTTCCAAATAACAGAGAGGCAGATTCTTTAATAGTGATGGCAATTAGAGGGACTGGCCTAGGTCCTCCGTACTGCCAAGAACTCATGGCTGAGTGACAGGTTTCAAAGAGGATTTGAAGGTGGATGATGTTAAAATCTTACGGGAGGGGCAGCTTGCTTCATTCTGGATGGCTGATGTTTGGAATAGTCTATTCAGGTCTGAGGTCCACTTTGGGGACAGAGATGGGGCTCAGGGCAGCAGAGAACAACAATGGTGATGAGAATCAAGTCCATTGTCGATGAGGAACAGACACATGAGAAGAGGAACAGACACATGAGAAGAGGAACAGACACATGAGAAGTCTGGGGAAAATTTAAGCAGAGAAACCATCCCTGTCCTCAGATATTGGAAGGGCTAACTTGTGGAAGAGAGATTTGACTTGTTCTGTTGCACTATGAAGGGTGGAAGCAGGACTGATGGGTAGACTTCAGCTCAAATAAAGAATGACTTTTTAACAACTAGAGTTGTTCTACCACAGATTCAGCTGCATTGTAAGGTAGCGAGTTCTCTGTCACTAGAGGTATGCATTAAGAACTGACCATCACTTGGGAGGTGTTGCAAAGGGGACTTAAGCTGTGGCATCCACAGACCCATTCCACTCTGAAAGATTCAATGATTGGTTAATTTTTCCATACAACTCCCCTCCCACCAACCTTCCAGGATAGGACATCTAGGTAGTAAAATGTGATTATGAATTCCCTAAAATCAAAAGAATAAATAGGCTTTCTGCATTTTGTGATGTGACATTATGTTATTTTCCCAATTCCCATGCTCTCAGACATGTTGGGTTTGGTCAGACTCAGTTCATCTTGCACAACAAGCAGCAAAAGTATCCACATACTTGTAGTGGTCTTTCGAGTCCCATCAGAGGGTGAGGAGGGTTGGTAAAGTAGTGAGAGGTGAGGTCAAGTTGGGGAAATTTTAGATAAAGTCTGAAATCCTGAATTCACAGGAACATGGGGGAGAAATTCTAGAGAAGGACGTGATGATTCACGGCACTGGGTCACTCCCTGCATGGGAGTGGTGCCCATTCTCAAATGGGCATGAGCGTGGGTGAGGAGTGGACAGAGAAAATGTTTGGGAAATTGGCATGATGAACGCATTGTTGGTGAGTTCCAGCAACAGGAGTGGCAGCGTAAAAACCTGGCAGGGGAGTATAGGTCATAAAACGATGGTGTCTGTCTTAGTTGGCTCAGGCTGCCACAACAAAATACCACAGACTGGGTGGCTTAAACAACAGGAATTAATTTTCTCATAGTTCTAGAAGTCAAAAATCGAGGTGCCTTCAGGGTTGGCTTCAGGGGAGGCCTCTCTTCCTGGCTTGTAGACGGCTGCCTTTTTGCTGTATCCTCATATATGGCCTCTTTACTGTGCATGTACAGGGGGAGAGAGAGAAAGAGATTTCTGGTGTCTCTTCTTATAAGGACACCAATCCTATCAGATTGGGGCCCCACCCTTATGAGCTCATTTACCCTTATTATCTCCCTAAAAGCCCTATCTCCAAATACCATCACCTTGGGGATTGGGGCTTTAACATATGAATTTTGCAGAGAGGACACAACTGTCTATAACAGTATCCATTGTAGCTCTTGCTAAGTGTCTTTGAGGGTGAAGTAATTATCCTCTTGGGAGGAGAAAGGAGGGAAGGGACAATGATTGAGAATCAGCTGTGTCAGTCACAACTGGTTCATAATTTCATTTGACTCCTGCACCAACCCTGCCATGAGAGAAGACGGAGGCTTGCAGATGTTCTAATCACCCAGATAGTAAGAGGTCAAGAAAACATTCGAACTTGAGTTGTAAAGCTCATGCTGTCTTTGCACTTGAGAGAACTTTACCTTGAAACCTTGCTATATTCCTAAGACAGTGTTTAGGCCTGTAGCTGTCAGGAAGACCACCTGACAGGCCCTTTTGGGTGTCCAGGAGAGTCTCTGAATAGGTCAGTGTTATGATCAGAGTTGTGCTTTAGGGAGGTTGCTTGGCCATGTGGGTGGTTGGGGAGGTGACTGACGGAAAGGAGAGAATAGAGATCCTCTAGCAGCCCGTTACTTGGTCCTGTCGAGAGATAGTGACAGGCAGCACAAAGGCCATCTAGAAAGAGCTAGATGGCTATAATATTGTGAAGGCAGAGTCAGAGTTTTGGTAAGTGATTAAGTGTAGGTCATGGGGTAAAGAGAGGGAGTCCAGAATAAGGAAGGTTGTTCCCCTAATAGAAATGAATAGAACCTGGGCTCAGGACATTCTGATACCCCGAACTCTCCTGGCCTCATTCCACTCTCTTCTCAGATAGTGAGTGGGGACTTCAGGACAGCCTGACATTGCTTAAAGTACAATGTCCCTGTTTGGGAGAGATATTGGAGAGGACTTTTTGAACTTATGACTCATCTAATGCAGTTAATCATTTCTGGTAATTATGTCCTTAATAGTACAGCATTAGGCTTAATTATTTATCAAGCAAGAGGTGATAAATGAAAAGATAGTGGGTCAGGGCAGGTAGGCCACTTGCAGAATGAAACTTTTGATTAAAAGTGGACTGTTAGGCTGGGTATGGTGGCTCACATCTGTAATCCCAGCATTTTGGGAGGCCAAGGCGGATGGATTGCTTGAGACCAGGAGTTCAAGACCAGCCTGGGTAACATGGCAAACCCCCGTCTCTACAAAAAATACAAAGATTAGTCGGATGTGGTGGTGCGCACCTGTAGTCCCAGCTACTTGGGAGGCTGAGGCTGGAGGATCACTTGAGCCTGGGAGGCAGAGGTTGTAGTGAGCTGAGATGGACCACTGCACTCCAGCCTGGGTGACAAGAATAAAACCCTGCCTCAGGAAAAAAAAAAAAAAAGTGCACTGTTATCCCCCTCAAGCTTTGAGCAGAAGGAGGTAGATGTCTCTAAACAACCTGCCGTCCCCTAGTTTCCCCTTCTTAATGAATGGCGTCCACCCAGTTACTCAAGTCCCAAATCTAGGAGTTACCTTTGATTATTCTGTCCCACATTTCCCACATCTAACCTATCAACAGAGCCCGCCAACTTTGTTTCTAAAACATACTTCCTAATCTCTACGCTTGCCTTTGTCTCAACTGCTGTCACCCTAGTCCAAGCCACTGTCCTCTCTCACCTAAGCCAGGGATAGTCTCCCACCTGGTTGTTCTATTTTCTCCCTTGCCCCTAACACTGCAATCTATACACAACTTAGAGCAATTTAAAAAAGCAAATTAGGTCCTGACCCTCTCCTGCTTAAAATCCTCCAGTGGCATCTCATCTCACTTAGAATAAAACTAACTTTGTTTTTTGAGTCAGGGTCTCACTCTGTCACTTCAGCTGGAGTGCAGTTGCACAATCATAGTTCATTGAAGCCTGGAAGTCCTGGGCTCAATTGATCCTCCCTTCTCAGCGTCCTAAGTAGGTAGTACTACAGGCACGCACCACCACGCCCAGCTAAGTTTTTACATTTTTTTTGTAGTGGCAGAGTCTCACTATGTTGCCCAGGCTGGTCTCCAACTCCTGGTCTGAAGCAATCTTCCTGCTTCAGCCTCCTAAAGTACTGGGATTAGAAGCATGAGCCACCACACCCAGCCTAAATGACTCTATTTTAAAATATTAAGATCACAAATCATTATCATACATCAACCTTCTTTTTGCTTCTCAACTACGCATACCTTTCCCACTTGTGGGGTGCCAGGAGGTCTTTGCTTAGGTGGAATGCTATTCCTGTGGTCTCTGAATGATTGACTTTTTTGTCATTCAGATCTCAGCTTAAAGGTCTGAATTATATAATTCTTTAATATTAGAGAAAGTGCATAGAGAGACCTTCTCAGACTCTTCAATCTAATCACTCTATCACACTCTCTATTCTCTTCATAGCACTTACCACTCTCTGATCATTGTTTTTGTTGCTTATTTATTTATGTTTACAGTATTTGAATATAAGCTTCTTGACAGTAGGGATTTTGTCTGTGTTATTCACAGCTGTTATTAGTGTTTGACACGTGTAGTAGATGCTAAGTTAATATTTGTTGAGCAGATGTATTAATGCACCTGCACCAACCACTGTCTCCTCATTGTCATTCTGAGAACTTCTTCTGGCTAAGCCTTCAGAAATCTCCCTCTCCCCTGACTTAATATTTGGCACTAAGCACCAGCTGCCTTATACTGGGAATAGGGGCTGGTACAGTTAGAACAGTTTCTTGGCATAATCTGTCTTTTGGGAAATAAGCATTTTGTTCCAGGTTTGGACCATCTCTGGGACATTAGATAAATAACTACAAGCCTCTCCCCAACTGCTTAGCAAGAATGGGGATAATTACACTTGTTTGGTTCTTATCAAATGCTGCTGCACCTTCTCCTCTTGGATACAGAAGGACTTTAGAACTTTCTGGGGTTCTTTTTGGCCTCAAATGCAATTGAATTGCTGACACAGTATTATGATTGGTTAGTGCAAGATCCCTCTCTTGCTTTACCTGATATTTTCTTTTTTTGTCTCCCACTCACAGTCCTATTCTCCTTTCCCCTTCCAGTCTTCCACTCTTGGGTATTTGATATATATGCTTCCAATCTGTCTTCTATAATCTGTATTTAGACATGTGCGTATCCTTGAAAAATGCAGTGTTTTGTGCATGTGTCCGTGTGGTCCCTAGAACCTTTGTAAAAAATATCAATACTATATGATCTAGAGAATTATTATTATTATTAATATCATCTCTTGTTACTTGGGAGTTCATGGAGTCACATAATTTAATAGCTAGGAATCACTTGCAAATCAGCTCCATGCCCCTCCTCATTTGACCAGGTGACTAAGGTCCAGAGGCTTCCTTTCTTTCAAGAAAATTGTCAGTGTTTACTGAGAGCTTGTATTGGGCAAGACCCTAAGCCACCAGGCATGCTGGGGGATGTGGAGATCAAGGGCTCATGCTCCTAGGCACACAGCCTTGAAGGAGATTTTTAGGGAGGCCTGGTGGCTGTGGGACTTTCCATATCTTCTTCAGGATTGGACATGGGGCCCACAAAAGACTCACAGATGATCTGGTTTGGGGATACATCCCACTGCTCCTTCTCCAATCCTCTCCTTTTCATCTTTACTATTTTCCAAGTTTCCACATCTGCCTTCTGAACCAGCTGTCCCTGATGATTCCAGCACAGTTGTGCTTCCCAGCCCGCCTCTGCTCTTTCTTGTCCTTCTCTTGGCTGACATGTCTCCTCTCTCTTTGACCCACTCTGAGTCTCCTGGTGGAGCACAGAGCCCTCACCTGACTTTCTTTTGCTTTTCCAGATTGGAGCCTCCCTCTTTGCTAGTAACATTGGAAGTGGCCACTTTGTGGGGCTGGCAGGGACCGGAGCAGCTTCAGGCATCGCCATTGGAGGCTTTGAATGGAATGTGAGTAACACTGCAGCCATGGTGCACTGGGGCTGGAAGGAGCCTTAGCAGTCAACCAGTTCAATCTATGCTCAGAGGAGCCGAAGGTGTTAGGGAACCCTTCAGGGTCACCCCAGGGTGCAGACAGAGGAGGGGCATGACTTCAGGAGCCTCAGGGCCCTGCTCCCCTTCCACCAGAGTGGCATGAGAAAACCACTGGTATGACAGCAATACTATTTTTTCTGTTTTCCCTTCACGTGGAAAAGCCAAGGCCCTTCTAGCCATGTTTGAGGTTTGGAAATGCTTACCACCAGATTTCCCTTATTATTATTATTATTTCTATTATTTTATTTCTAGAGACAGGGTCTTGCTCCGTTGCTCAGGCTGGAGTGCAGTGATGCAATCATAGCCTACTGCAGCCTCAAACTCCTGAGCTCAAGCGATGTTCCCACTTCATTCTCCCAAGTAGCTGGGACTACAAGCATGTGCCACCATGCTTGGCAAATTTTTTAATTTTTTGTAGAAGCAGGGCCTCACTATGTTGCCCAGGCTGGTCTTGAACTCCTGGCCTCTAATAATAATAGTAGTAGTAATAATAAATGTAATCATTTATTATTATTATTATTAAAGCTCTCTAAATGGCATTTTACTCTATGTAAACCAGGGAAGAGGTGAAGGAGAACCCAGTGCTCTAGCTGTGGCCCAGTGCTGTGATGTTGATGAGCAGCCTCCTGGGCTCCTCTCTGCTGTTTTCTAGCTGCTATTTCCATGGGTTAGTTAGGCAGCAAAGGCCTCCTCCAGTCTCTAATGGCTCCTTAGGGGAGAACATGCTGGGTAATTTTTCTGCAGCAGCTGAGGGGCCCTTCAGGTGGCAGGGATGGGCTAAGGTTCCTCCTAATTTGAGTCCACCTTTTGTGTTCATTTCAGGCCCTGGTTTTGGTGGTTGTGCTGGGCTGGCTGTTTGTCCCCATCTATATTAAGGCTGGGGTAAGTATCTGCTCTGTTATTTCATTTTCTGCTGGCAAATGCATCTGTCAGCTTGGTCTTCCTAGAGGGCAGAGGAGACATTATGGGATAAATGGCAGAAAAATCTGTGGATTGGCTTTCACTCCCAGGTTATGAAATTCCCGACTGTCTGCAGTGGCATTATGTGTATATATTCCTCCTCCTCCAGGGCGAGGGTCTGGCTCCTTAGTAATGCCCAGTGACAGGTTTATTGGGCTGGGATAACACCTAGCTACTCCTACAGTGGTAGGGCATATGGGATTAAAATGAGCAAACGGCTGGAGGTCAGGTGTCATCTGGCCACCTCGCAGACTTCTCCGGCCAGCAAAGGTTATGAATCCTTGACCACACTTCTGTGGCCCTGATATTAGGATGGTGTCACTGTTCTGTCTGCTCTGGGCCCTCTGGTCACTGTGGCTGGCAGTGACCTCCCTCGCACCCCATGCAGGTGGTGACGATGCCAGAGTACCTGCGGAAGCGGTTTGGAGGCCAGCGGATCCAGGTCTACCTTTCCCTTCTGTCCCTGCTGCTCTACATTTTCACCAAGATCTCGGTGAGTCCACTGCCCCACGGGGCTGGGCTGTCTCAGAAGCTGCCACTCTCATTCCTCATCACATGTTGCCCACCAAGAGGCGGCTCTATACATTTCTATTAACTTGGCCCCTTAAGCTTTCTTGCGCCTTGGAGTAAAGTCCTATTTCTGCATCGAGGAGCCAGTGGAATTCAATGGAAATCTGTCCTCCACTGTGGTGCAGGTTGAAAACACAAACAGGTTTGTGAAGGTTCAGGGAAAGCAGTTCTTAATAGAAGATTAAAAGGGAGTTAGGGATGGAACTCCCTATGATCCAGCAATCTCGCTATTGGGTATATATGCACAAGAATTGAAATTAATATATCGAAGAGGTATCTGCACTCCCATGTTCATTGCAGCACTATTCACAATAGCGAAGATATAGAATCAATGTAAGTCCCATTAACGGATGAATGGATAAAGAATACGTGGCATATATACACAGTGGAATACCACTCGGCTTAAAAAAGAAGGAAATGCTGTCATTTGTTGTGAACGTGCTGTCCATGTTCATAACATGGATGAACCTGAAGAACATTATGTTAAGTGAAATGGCTAGGCACAGAAAGACAAATACAGCATAGTGGAATCTAAAAAAGTCAACTCAGAAGCAGAGAGTAGAATGGTAGTTACCAGGGTCTGGGGGTGAGGGGGTGGGGAGGTGGGGAGATGTTGGTCAAAGGATACAAAATTTCAGTTAGATAGGAGGAGTAAGTTCAAGAGATCTATTGTACAACATGGCGACTACAGCTAATAACAACGTGTTTTGAAAATCAGAGAAAGATTTTAGCTGGGCTTAGTAGTGTGTGCCTGTAGTCCCAGCAATTCAGGAGGCTGAGATGGGAGCCCCAGGGGTTTGAGGCCACCCTGGGCAAATGTAGTGAGACCCTGCCTCTTTGGAAAAAAAAGATTTTTAAGTGTTTTCACCACAAAAAAGATAAGTATTTGTTTGAGGTAATGTATATGTTAATTAGCTCAACTGAGCCATCCCATAATATATGGTTTAAAATATCATGCAGTACATGATAAATATATATAATTTTTATTTGTCAATTTAAAAAAGGGGGGGAGTTAGGGATATCTAAGGGTTGGCCCCAACTTTAGAGGCAGGCATGGGCCTTTGTGCCCTGCCAGGGTAAAATCTGACTCTATGTGACATTTCTCATGCACTTAAACACAAGCAGCCAGTGCCAACTCTGGAAGGCACTCTGGAAGATTCTGTCTTCTTTCATGGACAGAGAAATGAAAACCCTGGAGTTGGAATGAACTTCTCTTGAATCAGGAGTAGAATCCAGGTCTCCGATTCTCAATTCACTGTCCTTTTCCCTGCACAAGGCTCCTGCTTTTTCTTGGAATCAGCTCTGTGGGCCTTTAATTGCTAACTCTCTGGGGGATTTTTACTCTCTCTGAACCCAACCACTGGGGCTGCCCCTCTACCATTTAGCCTGCTGTCCTTGCCAATCTGGAGCTGTAGGTCCACCTTGCAGAGCTGAGATTTCTCAAGGATTGGAGGGCCACTGGGGTACCTTTGAAAGCTGGGCAGAGCTCTTGGCTGGCCTACTGGAGCAAACATTGTGTTTCTCTTCTCCCCTCCCCTCCCCTCCCTGCCTCCCCCCCACCTCCCCTCCTGCCCTCCCCTCTCCTCCCCTGCCTCCCTCCCTCCCCTCCCCTCCCCCCTCCCTCCCTCCCTCCTTTCTTCTTCATTCTTCTTCTTTCTTCTTCCTTCTACTTTCTTCGTCTTCCTTTTTGTGAGATAGGGTCTTGCTGTATTACCCAGACTGCCAGACTGGAGTGCATGGCATGATCATAGCTCAGTGCAGCCTCTATCTCCTGGGCTCAGGCGATCCTTCCACCTCAGCCTCTTGTGTAGCTGGGGCTACAGGTGTGTTCCACCATGCCCAGCTAATTAAAAAATTCTTTTGTAGAGACAGGGCCTCACTATGTTGCCCAGGCTGGTCTCAAACTCCTGGACTCAAGCAATTCTTCTGCCTCAGCCACCTAAAGTGTTGGGATTATAGGCATGAGCCACTGCGCCCGGCCTTGTGTTCCTTCTTTACTTCACGTTTTCTTCCTTGAAAGTGTTCAGGTCAATTCCTCTTGATGGTAAAACAAAACAAAGCAACAACAAAAAACACAAAACAATCAGGAAACCACTAAACTTCTGAGATATCTTTCTGACAGCCCAAAAGATGGTAGGAAGAGAAAAGTTTGCTTATAGATTTTAGTGTGCATTTTTTTTGTCCCCAAGGTGACTGTCAGTCTGATAAAGGTTAAAGCAATGGTATGAAAAGAAAAGAAAAGAAAAGAAAAGAAAATGTAAATGATAAGGAATAAGAGAAAGAAAATAGAACTTTAGTAAGAAAACTACCTTGGAGAATAATTGAAGGAGCTGGCTCCTAGTCTGTTCCCCTGCCCACTAGTGGGTGACCTGGGGCAAATGTCATAAAAGCTTAGCTTCTTTATGAGTAAGATGGGGATAATAATTCTTGCCTTGCCTAGATCACTGGGTGTTGGTGAGCATCCAGTGAATTTATCTGAAAACACAAAGTGTTCTTGAAATGTAAGATATAATGTTAACGAGGCCAGTTGCAGTGGCTCATGCCTGTAATCCCAGCACTTTGGGAGGCTGAAGCATGAGGACTGCGTGAGACCAGGAGATTAAGATCGGCCTGGGCAACATGGCAAGACCCTATATATACAAAAAATAAAAAATATTAACCAGGCATGGTGGTGTGCACCTGTTGTCACAGTTACTCAGGAGGCTAAGGTGGGAGGATCACTTGATCCCAGGAATTCAAGGTTGTGAGCTATGATCGCACCACTGCACTCCAGCCTGGGTGACACAGTGAGATCCTGTTGCTAAATAAATAAATAAATAAATAAATAAATAAAGATATAATGATAATGAACATGGTTAATTGAGAGCCTTCAGCACTCTCTGCAAGAAGCTCTCTGGGTTGCAGTAGGGCAGAGAGAGAGAGGTGGTGTTTTCTGAGATCACATAGGGAGTAGCTCCAGCTTTTCCCCTTAGCCAGCAGTTGCAAAGTGCTCATCGCTCTATCAAAAGGGTTGTCTCGTTGCCTATGATCAGTTTTTCTCTCTCTTGTTGTTCTCCCCTATCCAGCACCAAAGGCGAGATTGGTCCAATCTCAGTATCTTGCAAAAGATCTGCCCTGGGTGAGATGTGAGTTGGATTGGATCTGAATTGAGCCATCTACTCTAGCTAGGTAGGGTTCTGAAAATACAGTTGCTAGTGTTTCTGTTTTCCTGATTACTTAAAGTTGAGACAACAGCAACATTAAATAACATTTGCATTTTTTTTTATTATGGAAAATTTCAAACATACATAAGCAAAGATAGAATAGGATAACAAGCACTCACGGACCTAACACTGATCACTTAGCTTTAACAATTATCAACATTTTGCCATTTTTGGTTCATCTATCCTCTTCCAATTTTTTTCCCAGCAGTATTTTATTTTATTTTATTTTTTCCAACTTTTATTTTAGGATCAGGGTACATGTACAGGTTATATGGTTAAATCGCATGTCACGGGAGTTTGGTGTACAGATTATTTTGTCACCCAGGTAATAAGCATAATACCCGATAGTTTTTTGTTCCTCACCCTTCTCCCATCCTCCACCCTCAAGTACGCCCCAGTGTCTATTGTTTCCTTCTTTGTGTCCATGTGTACTCAGTGTTTAGGTCTCACTTATAAGTGAGAAAACATGCAGTATTTGGTTTTCTGTTCCTGCATTAATTCAATTAGGATAATGGCTTCCAGCTCCATCCACGTTGCTGCAAAGGATGTAA
Organism: Pongo abelii; assembly: GCF_028885655.2. Taxonomy (NCBI): domain Eukaryota; kingdom Metazoa; phylum Chordata; class Mammalia; order Primates; family Hominidae; genus Pongo; species Pongo abelii. The sequence goes on from NC_085929.1 coordinate 38,525,472, forward strand.
TCTCATTCTTTTTTATGGCTGCATAGTATTACGGTGTATATGTGCCACATTTTCTTTATTCAGTCCACCACTGATGGGCATTTAGGTTGATTTCATAACTTTACTACTGTGAATAATGCTCAGCAGTATTTTAAATCAAATCTCAGATCCCATGTGATTTCACTGTAAATTCTTCAGAATGTACCTTTGACTTTAAAAAAATATAACCATTGTGCTATTATCATATCTAACAAAATTTACAGTAATTTCTTAATTTAGGTAGTTTAATACCTGGCCCATATCAAGATTTTCCTAATAATCTCAAAAATGTTTTCTTACAGTTTGTTTGAATCAGGATCTGAACAAAGTCTAGATCACTTCACATTTGGTTCTCTCTTTAAAGGGAATATACATGTATAGGTCTTCAGCCTACTACAGTTATTTTTCCCTTTTACATTATTACCTTCCTGTCCTGGCCTACATGAATACACATTTTTTTATTGGGTTATATGTCTATTTGTTGTTCAGTTGTAAAAATTCTTCATATATTCTGGATGCTAGACCCTTATCAGATATATGACTTGCAAAAATTTTTTTCCCATCCTGTAGGTTGTTTTTTCACTTTCTTGATAATGTCCTCTGATGCACAAAGGTTTTAAATCTTGGTGAAGTTCAATTTATCTATTTTATCTCTTGTTGCTTATGCTTTTGGTGTCATTTCTAAGAATCCACTGCCAAATCCAAGGTCATGAAAATGTACCCCCTTGTTTTCTCCTTAGAGCTTCATAGTTTTAGTGCTTATATTTAGGGCTTTGATCCATTGTGAGTTAATTTATGTATATGGTACGGCCATGTGCCACCATGCCCAACTTCATTCTTTCGCATGTGGATATCCAGTTCTCCCAGTACCATTTTTTTGAAGAAATGATTGTTTTCCCACTGAATGGTCTTGCACGTAAGTTTTTACTGAACCTGCTGAAAACATGCTCTTGCTGATAATGCTGTTAAGGTTTTGTCTTGGAGTTGGGGGCAACACCTAGGAATAGTGCTGCCTCCTTGTGTAGCTTCCTGACTCACACTGCTTCTGCCCTTGACCCATGCCTTTGTGCTTTCTCCACTAATGTCATGACTCAGCCTCCTTTACTTTCTCCTCCTCTGCTTCAGGGTTGGTATTTTTTGTTTGTTTGTTTGTTTCATTTTTTTAGATGTAGTTTCACTCTCGTTGCCCAGGCTGGAGTACTGTGGCGTGATCTTGGCTCACTGCAACCTCCACCTCCCGGGTTCAAGTGATTCTCCTGCCTCAGCCTCCTGAGTAGCTGGGATTACAGGCATGCGCCACCATGCCTGGCTAATTTTTGTATATTTTTAGTAGAGACAGGGTTTTACCATGTTGGCCAGGCTGGTCTCGAACTCCTGACCTCAGATGATCCACCCGCTTCGGCCTCCCAAAGTGCTGGGATTACAGGTGTGAGCCACTGAGCCCGGCCCCCGGGTTGGTTTTTAGTTATAAGATGAAAGGCCTGGGCTTTCCCATTTTATTTGATTAGAGACCAGTGTGCAGAGCCTGGACTGGAAAATGCTGGGAGGGCTAGAGAAATCGGGCTTTGGCTTCCTGAGAAAGGGCAGTGTGTCTGTCTAAGAAGAGAAAAGGGAATGTGATCAGGAGGGTGAGGAGGTCACACTGCAATGAGCAGGAGGGTGGTACCTGTCTACTGTGCACGTAGAGAAGGGTGCTGGGCCTCCCCTTCTCCCAGGCAAGTGTCCTCCAAGTCCACAGTTCGAGCAGGTGAAAGTCTGTGGACTGCAGTTGCCATGGTAAGAGCACTCTTTGTCCTCAGAGCTGGTGCAGGGGTGGCAGGGGTGGTCATATAAATAAATTAGGTGCCCAACCTCTCTCCCTGCCTTCTCTATCGCCTCACCTATTTTTCAAGTTACTGATTAAACCTTCTTGGACTTGGGAGCCCCCAGGGAGCCGAGGGACAGCCTCTTTCAGCTCAGATCTGGATGGAGCCCATCCCCTAGGAGCTCGCTTTTTCTAAATTTGGCTTTTGAATTGTATGTGTTGTGTGCTGCTCCCTCTCTGTGTGATTTTTGAGGCTCCTTACCCTCCTCACCCTCCTCACCCTCCTGCTCACATTCCCTTTTCTCTTCTTGGACAGATGCACTGCCCTCCCTCAGGAAGCTGAAGCCTGATTTCTCCAGCCTTCCCAGCATTTCCCAGTCCAGACTCTGCACACTGGTCTCTAATCAAATAAGACTGAAAAGCCCAGGCTTTTTATCTTATAATTAAAAACTAACCCTGAAGGAAAGGAGGAGAAAGTGAAGGAGGCTGAATCATGATATTAGTGGAGGCCATGACCAACATTATACTTACTCCATCCATTGTCCAAGACCAGGGATCCCTTGACAAATACATAAGAAGTTTGATATCTGCCCTCTATTTAGTGCCGGTCTCTTCATTTAGTCTCCAACAGGTGTTTTACTTACACCCTCTCCAGTTCTCAGAAGAGTACAGCATGGGTAGGGATTTCTATTATTTATTTGTTTGTTTACTGAGATAGGGTATTGCTCTGTTGCCCAGGCTGGAGTGTAGTGGCATGATCATGGGTCAATGCAACCTTAAACTCGTGGGCTCAAGTGATCACCTCCTGAGTAGCTGAGACTACATCCATGTGCCACCATGCCCAGCTATTTTTCACTTTTTTTTTCCTTTTTTTTTTTTTTTTTTAGAGATAGGGTCTCACTATGTTACCCAGGCTGGTCTTGAACTCCTCGCCTCAAGTGATCCTCTTGCCTTGACCTCCCAAAGTGCCGGGATTACAGGTGTGAGCCACCACATCTGGCTGGGATTTTAATTTTATTTTCCATTTTATGGGAGAGAAAACTGAGTCTCAGAGAAGTTAGGTAATTTCCCCCCAATTACACAGCTAGTATGCGGCAAAGCCAGAACTAGGAGCAGGGTCTCTCCAGTGCCAAAGTCTGTTCTTAGTGTTCTGCCCTGTGCTTGGATGGGATGAAGGCATAGAATGAGGGGATGGGATAGATCATGTGGTCTTATGTCCTGCGCTTTCATTTTACAGATGGAGAAACTGAGGTCCAGACAGGGGAAGGGACTATGAGGGGTTAAACAGGAGCAGAACTGGGATGAGAAGCAGATTTCCTGACACTGAATCTGAACCTTTTGACATTATATGCCCCCTACCTTCTAAGTCTTTCATTCTTCCAGTACAGAGTAGGTTAGAATTCAAGACCCTGGGAAAAATGAAGAGAGCCAGTTAAATGAACCTCACAATATAAATGAGTTGCCAAGAGTAGGATTTGAGAGGACTGTGAGGAGAGAACATCAGCTGCACACTGGGTATATGAAGGATCTGAAGGAGGGACATCTGGGCAGGGGGTAGGGTAGGAAGGGTTGCAGACAGGCAAGGCTTTGTCTTCGTAAATTCGGCTGGTTTTAGGTTCAACATGGGTCACAGAGCATTGAAATTTTAAAAAGAATTACACCGATATCAACTGTACCTGCTAGAAGCTCACTTCAAGACACACAGGAATGCAGGGCTCATGGACAAAGAAAATAACTGTTCATTAACAAAATACGGTGATGAGGCATTTATATTCCACACAAACCGAGATTCACCAATTGTATGTGTGTGTGGAAGGGCACGGATGGTTTGTGATGGGTGAGAAGAGAGGAGGGATGGTGTGAGATTCCTGTCCAGAGAGCGAACAACCAGGGACCTGCCACGAAGGCTTGGGGAGAATGTAGGGATCCAGTGGGGTTGTAATTAATGGGAGAGAGGAGAAAGTACAGGGCATTGTAGGTGCAGAGCCCAGATGTGGCCCAGGCCATTGGCAGCTGTGATGTGGAGCCTTGGCTGTGGCTACCATCTTTTGGTCATGTATTTTTGGGCTCTGAGACTCAGAACTGATTGTCCTTCCATGAGCTCCTGAATTTTATTGGCTCCCTGGAGCACCTGCCTTATCAAGCTCTGAGAAGCATTCCATTCTGTAAAATTTCCCGGCATGTGCATCTTATGCAAATGTGCACAATCCCTGGAGATAAAGCCTCAGATTTTATGACTTACACGTGATGACTGAATGTTTATGTCCCCGTTTGTGTTTCCTAGGGCTGTTATCACAGATCACAGCTATAATAAATGTTTACAGCAATTCTGCTGTCCATTTTGGATCCTTGGGTGAAAAGAAGAGCTTTTGCTTTTGCTTAAGATTTGAATGCTCATTCCCAGGGCCACTCACTTTCACAAGTGGAAAGAGAAATTTGAGTAATGGGGCTTCATCATCTGAAACCGCGAGGCTAGGCAGGATTTATCGAATGCTCGAATACATCTTGGTTACGACCAGAATGGACAGCAAACACACACATATAAAATCACTGGATCTCAAAATATCAGAGCCAAGGTGAAGCAACATGCCCAAAGCTCCCAATCAGGGACTCAGTTACTTGCAGATGCTTTCCAACTGGGATCTGTATTTTTATTCCCCATGAGTCCCATGGACATTGTTCAGCCACATTTTCAAAGTGATGGGAACAACACCCCTGGGCTAAATCCAACACATGATCTATTTTTGTAAGTAAAGTTTTACTGGAGCCCAGCCAAGCCCATTGTTTGTGTTGTCTGTGGCTGCTTTTATGCTTTAATGACAGAGTGTGACAGAGACAGTAAATGCAAAGCATAAAACATTTACTCCCAGGCCCTTTACAGAAAAAGTTCGCCAATTCTTGACCCAGAGGACCATAATTTTTTATTTCACTTCCAGTTGGTTTTGCTTAGCAGCATTGGAGAAATTTTCTTCTTTCCCTTCCGCCTCCCCTTTTCCTCTTTCTTTCCTTCCTTCTTTCCTTCCCTCCCTCCCTCCTTTCCTTCCTTCACTTCCTCCTTCTCTCCTTTCTGTCTCTCCCTCTGTTACTTTCCCTTTCTTTCCTTCCTTCCCTCCCCCTTCCTCTCTCCCCCTTTTTTCACTCTTTTCCTTTCCCTTCCTTTCCCCTTCTTCCTTCCTTTCGTTCTCTCTTTCCTTCTCTCCCTTCCCTCTCTCCCTTCCCTTTCCTTTCCCTCCCTCCATCCTTTCCCCTACTCTCTTTTAAGGGCTAACATTAACTTACGGAAAGAGCAATCTGGGATAAGCTGTGAAACAAATGGTCTCATAGGATTACAGGACAGTTCTTTTATATCAAAGCTGGTGCTGTATTCCCTATATAGTCCCCTATTTTTATGATAAAAAATTTAATGAAATACTTCAAATATACAGTAATGCAGAAAGAATATAGCAAACACCCTTATATCCACCACTCAGATTTTATAGATCTTAACAATGTATTATTTGTGGAAAAGAAATAAAACATAACAGATATAGCCAAAGACCTATTTATACCCTTTTCTTGGTCTCATTTTCCTCTTTCCTAAAAGGTGAATGCTGTCTTGAACTTTGTATGGATTCTTCTAGTCTATGTTTTTATATTTTTACTACATATATATAGGTACCCGTATAGCCATAAAGAATATATTCTGTTTTAAAATTTCTGCTTCCTGCACTTTTGAAACTGTAGGAAAAATGTAACATTGGATTTAAAAATCTTGGGGTGGGAGATGCGCACTGTAACTCCAATACCAATAGTTTCATATTTTGGCCTTGCTCAAATTGTGTGTATTCTTTCACGAAGTTGCAATTAGAATATGCGCACCATTTTGTTGTCTTCTCCCCACCCCTACCATCAAATTGTAAATGTTGTTCCAGTTTCAATTTTCGTCATTATTATTTTTAGGGACTGCAGAACATAACTGTTGACATATAATTTTTAGAAAGCCACTTAAAAATCCTCTGATGGACAAAAATCTCTTGACAGTGGTCACTTTTGGGCTACTTTTACTTTTCAGTGTGTAACTTCTGTGGTTTTTTATTTATTTATTTATTTATTTTATTTTATTTTTATTTGTTTTTTTTTTTTTTTTTGAGCAAAACTCTGTCACCCAGGCTGGAGTGCAGTGGCACGATCTCGGCTCACTGCAACCTCTGCCTCCCAGGCTCAAGCAATTCTCCTGCCTCGGCCTCCCAATTAGCTGAGATTACAGGCCTGCGCCACCACACCTGGCTAATTTTTGTATTTTTAGTAGAGATGGGGTTTAACATGTTGGCCAAGCTGGTGTCTCAAACTCCTGACCTCAAGTGATCCGCTTGCCTCAGCCTCCCAAAGTGCTGGGATTACAGGCATAAGCCACTGTGCCTGGCCTGTGGTGTTTATTTTAACCCCCCACACATACATTATTTTATTTGAGATTTTATTTTAAAAGTAAATTTAAAACTTTTTCTTTGTTGTTAAAAAAGACCTTGCTGGCTGAGCATGGTGGCTCAGGCCTGTAATCCCAGCAGTTTGGGAGACTGAGGTGGGTGGATCACAAGATCAGGAGATTGAGACCATTCTGGCCAACAGGGTGAAACCCTGTCTCTACTAAAATACAAAAAAAATTAGCCAGGCATGGTGGCACGCACCTGTAGTCCCAGCTACTCGGGAGGCTGAGGCAGGGGAATCACTTGAACCGCGGAGATGGAGGTTGCAGTGAGCCGAGATTGTGCCACTGCACTCCAGCCTGGCGAAAGAGCAAGACTCTGTCTCCAAAAAAAAAAAAAAAAAAAAAAAAAAGACCTTGCTCTCTGTAGAAAATATTCCAGAAAGCAGAAAGGAGGTCCCTTACTTTTCAATGTTGTTTCGAGCATCAAAATAATGCATGTGCCTAAATGTCCTTGGTAAACTGTAAAACTCTCTGAACATGAAGAAAAGAAAAGAAAAAAAAAAAACAAAAACAAAACAACAACCCTAGTGGGTTTGTTTGGCAGCTAGGAAGGACCAAAGACCAAACACTAATGTCAGAGCACCCAGACTAGAGTGGCCTTGCTCAGCTGGAGTCACCTACATAAGCTTAGCTAAGGTATTCCCAGCCTGGCCTTTGGCATGCCAAGGGCAGAATTCATCTCTGAAGTTAGAATGACTCATGTGAGGAAGAATTTGTCCTAGGTTTCTTCAATTCACCAGGGAGGTTTCCTTAGAATCCTTTATCTGTACTGTTAGAAGGAAATAGAATATCATAAAAACAAGATTTCTATTAGCCCAACACTTTTCAGAAGTCTTTATAGAGGTCATTTATAGCATTATCTTATAACTTATGTGTTACTTCTTTGTGACTAATGACAGCAAGGCACATATTAATGAGGGTATCACAGTCTACTATGGCGTGTTGTCATAAAGCATTAAAAATTAACTACTCTAGAAAATCAACCAAGGGCAGTTTAAAGGCACTATCAGCTTTGTAATCTTTTCCTAGCTTATTTACACTTATTAGCTAATCCACCAATTCAAACGTGTGTGCATTTAACAGAATTTCACTGCAATCAGTGAATGGGGCCCCTTGAATTTAAGTAACTTTATGTGACTGTGTAGAGGCATGAGAGGAGAGGGACCAGCATTATAAATATTCATTACAATTTCAAGTGGCCCAGTGTGCAGAGTCAGGAAGAAGTGGCCATTTCACTTTTGGCAAGACTTTTATGCACAGCAGGGCCCCCTTCCTCCTCTTGGGCTACTGCAGAGGGCAAGGCAGAACGGAAGCGGTCCAGGACCCGGGAGAAGAATGCTTTCCTCACTGCAGACCTTTCCCACTTCCAACCACTGAGAATCACAAGCCCCTGGAGCCAGGACTTCCTGCATAAACACAAGGACACTGAGAATTAGAGAGGGGAAATGTTTTGCCCAAAGGTTTGCAGGCCTAGAGTGGCGGCACTGGGGCTAAAATGCTGGTTCTTCTGACTGCTAGCTCCAGGGAGAGAGCAGTTTCTTTCTAACTCACCATCTCTCCTCCCGCCTCCTGGCTCTGCCTCCCCTCCTTCACCAGGAAAGATGGTGACATTGGGTCCCCTGGGTGAGAGAATCTTCAGGGGAGGTCTGGGCAGAGGGGAACTAAGGCATCAGGTCCTCAAAAGGCCCACCTTGGGGAAGGGGGTCGAATCACCCTCCAGGGCTCACGTGTTAGCTCAGAAGCATGGAGCTGGTATTAGATGTGCTCTTTGCTAACTAATGGAGGGAGGGAATAGGAGATTCTCATAGGAGGGACAGGCAGGTATGGTGGGAAACTTAAACACTGGAGGGCCCTCAGGAGCAGCAATGGGATAGGGACTGGGAAATGGGACCAGAGAGGAGATGCAAGATGTAAGAGGAGATGTGAGAAGTAAGAGTCCAACCCTGCTAGCCCATCCCCAGGGCTCTGTCTCAGCACTGTTTGTATGCCGTGAAATGTTAGGGTTTGTGCAGTGAAACAGTTCGTGCATTCATTCCATCTAGGGGAAGTCCAGTTTCTTCCACATCTGGAGATTTGAAAACAAAAGACTCAACTGGGCGCGGTAATCCCAGCACTTTGGGAGTCCAAAGCAGGCAGATCATGAGGTCAGGAGTTCGAGACCAGCCTGACCAACATGGTGAAACCCTGTCTCTACTAAAAATACAAAAATTAGCTAGGTGTGGTGGTGCATACCTGTGATCCCAGCTATGCAGGAGGCTGAGGCAGGAGAATCGCTTGAACCCGGGAGGCAGAGGTTGCAGTGAGCTGAGATCATGCCACTGCACTCCAGCCTGGGCGACAGAGTGAGACTCCGTCAAAAAAAATAAAATAAATAAAAAAGACTCACCATGATCATCCCTTAATACTACCTTCCCTGGTATTGTTTTGGAGATGACATGAACATGTATTTGGGGTGACCCTGGTGCTCTCTGCTGGTTTATATGAGCAACTGCACCATCCAGCCAGGTAGATTAGTTCATGTAGTTCATTGGGAGAAGGTAGTTCATTAGGAGGTAGGTAGTTCATTAGGAGATGGCCGAAAGAGACAGGAAGGAGGAGAAAGGGTGAAGGTGGAAGAACTGCATCAAGAATTAAGGAGTGAGGAGGGAGCAATTCTCCCAGAAATTACATGAAATAATCTAAATAAAACCAGCAAGTACCAAGCCTGCTATGTAAGAGGTGCTTGGTGACGTTCTGGTTGTGTCTGAGTCAAGATGGACTGCATCCGGGTTGGGGAGTTAAAATTACAAACTTGCTAAGTTTCTCCCCGCTCCTGGGTGGGGGTGGGGTTTCTCACTTATGGACTCTCCAGCACTCAGACTTGCTTTTGGAAACGAGCTCTGATAAACCTGTGTACACTGAGGTGCAAAAGATGGACAATAGCTCAGAGCAACAGTCTACAGGTGACTTGCAAGGAAACTCTAAGTGTTAATAGCTGTTCCTTGGCAAAAAGAGTTCAATAGTTCAGTGATTTTGTGAGATGTCATGTACCACGTTCCCTCCCTGGGGATGACTGTACATGGCATATATTAAAGGCTCAGAAAAGTTGTGTGGCAAAGAAACTGCCTTAACTCTGTTTAGCATTTTATAGACCTTTTTGACCATGGAATTCTTTTTCTTATGGAATACCTATTATCATCTTGAATAAAGCTTGCTTGGAAAATCAGGAGTAGAGAGACCATAGGCCCTGTAGGCAGCTGACCTCTCTCCCTCCTAACTCCGCCTCTCCTTTCCTTCCAGGCAGACATCTTCTCGGGGGCCATATTCATCAATCTGGCCTTAGGCCTGAATCTGTATTTAGCCATCTTTCTCTTATTGGCAATCACTGCCCTTTACACAATTACAGGTGAGTCCATTCAAATAAACCAGCACCTCAAACCCAGCTCGGGATCAGGCACTAGTGAAGGATAAAGGGAAGTAGGAGAGGTGGTTTCTCTTCTTGAGGAGGAGAGATACACTCAGGTAAGAGTTTGGGAGTGAGGTATTTGCTTAGTCCCAACTCATAGACCCTCCAAGTTATATGAGTGGTTTTGGAAAGCTGTGGTGTTGGCTGGGATAGTCAGGGCAGCTTCTCACAGGAGTGCATGCAGAGCTGGGCCCTGTGGGTTGTGGAGATGACTTAGCTAAGGTGGGAGAATCAGAGCAGTGGCAGGTGCAGAAATAAGTGAGCACAGGGGAGTGGAGGCAGGGTGGGCACGCAGAGGCTCCTGGCTGGAGGAGGGTGGCCATTGAAGGATCGTGGGGGTTTGTGGGGACCATACAGCTTGATAGTTCAAATGAGGTCACAGTATACTGTGTGTTTTGAACACAGTATACTGGGGTTTGCAAAGCCAGGCAGAGGCCTTGGATTTGATGTGTCAGGGACTGGGAGCCCCTGTAAGGAGGGAGAAAGGAAGTGACTCACACACAGAGGTATTAGAAGAAGACTCAAGTGGCCACCCAAGAAGCTGGTGCACAAATAGCAATTGGGGCTCCTTTGCAGAGGGGTCACTCTGCCTCCTTGGTGGGGGTGGGAGGGATCAGCTTTAGAACTTGCTGCTTGACTGGAGCCCCACAGCTTTGGGGACTAAGAAAAAGGTAGACATATGTCCCACCATCTCCACAGCCAGCTCTTTGCTCCTCCCTGCCTTGTGTGTGGAAGATGCTTCTTCTTACCACAGAAGAGTCATCTCCTTTGAGCCATCTTCTGGCTCAAAAGGGTCACACCAGACTCTTTCCCCTCAAGTAGGGAGAAACATTCGCCACTTCTATGACAGATGGAGCTGTGGGAACATGCTGAATAGCAGAATACTGTAACAGGACAAGGGAGGGAAGGAAGGAGAGGCAGGCAAACGACTGTGGGGATGTTCTCAGAAGGCCAGCAGGAAGTGGAGGGTGGAGAGTGGAGAAGGAAGCAAGTAGACAAGTCACCCTCCACACAAGGTCAGATGTGTTGTCTTCTTGCCTGCTTAGGGGGCCTGGCGGCGGTGATTTACACGGACACCTTGCAGACGGTGATCATGCTGGTGGGGTCTTTAATCCTGACTGGGTTTGGTAAGTGGGGCCAGGGCAGGCTGAGGAGGTGGGAGCAGAGGTAGAGGGCTTCAGGAAGAGAAAGGCAAGTCCAGCCTCTCTACCTGTTGCCAGACTAGGCAGTGAGCTGAGGTGTGCTCTGCCCTTCCAAAGGGAGGATCCAGCCCAGATGGGTTGTCATTGTGGGTATGCAGGGATTACACCCCAAATACAGCTTCCTCATCCCTGGAAGGCTGAGGTTGGGGCTGGTCCTGGATTTTCTGCTGCCCTCTCTCACCAGTCTGGGCTAGTGGTTGTGCTGTGAGCCTGTACTAACATGGTGTTCTGTTTGCAGAGAAACTGGACAAAAAAGGATAAGGCTAAATATCCATCAAGCTAAATCTATTCAAATGTTGCATCTTCAATCTTAGGCTACATCTTATCTACATTTTGATGTCAAATGTCCTTTCTTTTATGAATTGTTGATAGTGGGTGATAATGTTCCTTTTAATGCCCCTATTTGGCAAAATTAAAAACTTGGCTCCTCAGTGTTGGCCCTCCAATTTTTTGGTTTTTGTTTTTTGCAATTTTACTTGTCTATGAAATCTTAAAGACGAGACTGGAGAACCTAGGTAAGGGTACTTATTATGGGAGGATAGAAAGTACATTTTATTTCTAGGTGCTCAAGGCCCACTGTGTATCCCGCAAAAACTTGTATTTGCTCTCCACTCTTCTGTTTTCTAAGGACTTTCATTTGGTTCTCCCCAGCAGGCCTTGGGTGTTAGCCAGGCAGGCAGTGGAATGACTTATTCAAGGACACACAATTGAGAGGTGGCAGGTTCCGGATTTCTCACCCATTCCCTGTCCATCCCACCACACTGCTGGGTCCAGGAGTGGTAGGTGTGGGTCCAAGGTCCCAAAGGCCACTGTGTGTGTGTCTAGGTCTGTGTGTCTCTAGGCCTGAGTCCAAGGCTCCAAAGGCCATGGCTGATGGCAGAGGGTGAGGGAAAAAACAGAGTCTTTGTATGTGGTCCCAAACCAAGGTCTTTCTTTGATTAATAAAAGTCCCCTCCCTTTTATAAAGAGGTTTACAGTTGGAGCACTTTTACAAGTTATTGCTTTGGTCCTCATAACAGCCCCCAAGGGGGCTGGGTAGGGCTACTAATCTCATTCTATGGATGACAAAGCTGAGACCCAGAATGGGAAGGTGACTTGCCCAAGGCCACTCAGTGAGGGCTCTGTCTGTGGGTTGGGTCCTCTCAGTTTCTCAGGCATCTATGGAAAGAAGCTGCTATGAAGAGTTGAAGATTTCAGAATGTTCATTTCTGTACCGATGTTTTCCAGCTTTTCACGAAGTGGGAGGCTATGACGCCTTCATGGAAAAGTACATGAAAGCCATTCCAACCACAGTGTCTGATGGCAACACCACTGTTCAGGAAAAATGCTACACTCCAAGGGCCGACTCCTTCCACATCTTCCGAGATCCCCTCACGGGAGACCTCCCATGGCCTGGGCTCATCTTTGGGATGTCCATCCTTGCCTTGTGGTACTGGTGCACAGATCAGGTACCCAAGCTGGATGTGCGGGATAGACAGAGTCTTCCCCAGGGCCCTACAGGAACTCCTGTCTGTCTGTGGTTTGTAGGGTTGGGACAGGGAGGGGAGAGCTCAGGTGGTCTGTGAGTTGCCACGCCCCAGTGATACAGGAGTGCCAGGTCAATGACCCAAGATGGCGAAGCTAGGAAGTACAAAGGTGTCACAGGGTCTCTGGTCTGCACACCTCCCTTAATGGGCTTTTTCTGGCAGGTCATTGTGCAGCGCTGCCTGTCAGCCAAGAATATGTCTCACGTGAAGGCCGGCTGCACCCTGTGTGGGTATCTAAAGCTGCTGCCCATGTTCATCATGGTGATGCCAGGAATGATCAGCCGCATTCTGTACACAGGTAATAACTTCTGCTGGACCCACAAACCACTCTCCCTTTTTCTGTCTCCAAGTCACTTCTAAAGCTCTATAGCTTCCCGCTTCCTCCTTTTTTTTTTTGAGACCAGGTCTCACTCTGTCGCCCAGGCTGGAGTGCAGTGGTGTGATCATTGCTCACTGCAGTCTCCAACTCTAACTCCTGGGCCCTAGTGACCTTCCTGCTTCAGCCTCCCGAGCAGCTGGGACTACAGGTATGTACCACCATGCCTGCCTAATTTTTAATTTTTTTTTTGTAGCGATGGGATTTTGTTATGTTGCTCAGGCTGGTCTCGAACTCCTGGCCTCAAGTGATCCTCCTGCCTTGGCCTTTCAAAGTGCTGGGATTATAGGCATGAGCCACCACGCCTGGCCCTCTTCTTTATTTGTTATGGTCATATCCAAGCATTATTGTTCCTGTGCTAGACAGTGAGCAACTTGAGAGAACTTTTGGAGTTGTCTTCCCTGGTTTCTTACGTTGACAATTGTTTCCTCCTTTTTTTTTTTTTCAAATCTTCTAAAGTTATGACATACCTCCAGGTCACTTCTCCCTAATAATATTTGCTCAATTGTTGCTCAATCTCTTGCTCTCTCCCTTCCACCCTGAATGTTTCTTTGATTTGTTTCCTCCTTTGCCTAGAAATTGTCTTTCTTCCTTAGTCAGAGCTCGTCAATGTGTCAGGGCCAGCAGGGCGGGGCAGGCACCAAAGGATTCTCTAGAGAGCTGCACTCCTGAGAAACCATTTCAGGGCCTTGGAAAGGAATATCCTGTTTGAAACCTTGTTTTAAGAATGTGAATTTTGGCCGGGCACGGTGGCTCACGCCTGTAATCCCAGCACTTTGGGAGGCCGAGGCGGGTGGATCACGAGGTCAGGAGATCGAGACCATCCTGGCTAACACAGTGAAACCCTATCTCTACTAAAAATACAAAAAATTAGCCAGGCGTGGTGGCGGGCGCCTGTAGTCCCAGCTACTTGGGAGGCTGAGGCAGGAGAATGGCGTGAACCCGGGAGGCAGAGCTTGCAGTGAGCTGAGATTGCGCCACTGCACTCCAGCCTGGGCTACAGAGCGAGACTCCATCTCAAAAAAAAAAAAAAAAAAAAAAGAAGGTGAATTTTGGAAATATTTCCCCAATGTCTGCTTGCTGACGTGGCTCTCCATCTCTTCCCAGACAAAATTGCCTGTGTCGTCCCCTCAGAATGTGAGAAATATTGCGGTACCAAGGTTGGCTGTACCAACATCGCCTATCCAACCTTAGTGGTGGAGCTCATGCCCAATGGTGAGAGTCTTTCTTGGGAGGTTGGTAGGGTCTTTCTTGGGAGGCTGATTGGGTTTAGGCACCACCTAGATTCCTGTGGACCTTCTGGGCAAAGCCATTTCTTAGCCAGGGGGTTAGAAGGGAAAGCATCATTGTGGGTGTCCTCAGTTTGTGGACATGTCCTCTCTCAGTGGGAAGGAGACATATGACTTGGTTGGGTTCTATGAGTTCTGGGACTTGCCCATCCGTCAGGCTTGGAAAGGAGATGATCTGAAAACTTGTTAGAGAAAAACATGACTTTCCATACTTATACAGAAGGTCTTTCAAAGCTCTCCAACAGTGGATGTAAATTAGCACACCGATTATGGAAAACTGGATGGTGGTCCCTCAAAAAATTAAAAATAGAACTACCATATGATCTAGCAATCCCATGACTGGGCATATAGCCAAAGGAAATGAAATCAGTGTTTTGAAGAGATATCTGCTCTCCCATGTTCACTGTAGCATTGTTCACAGTAGTCAAGATGTGGAATCAATATAAATGCCTATCAATGAATGAATGGATGAATGGATAAAGAAAATGTAATATACAGTATATACGCAATGGGATACTATTCAGCCTCAAAAAGAAGGAAATTATGTCATTTATGACAACATAAATGAACCTGGAGAACATTATGTTTAGTGAAATAATTTAGACTCAAACAAATACCACATATTCTCACTTATATGTAGAGCCTTAAAAAGTCAAATTTGTAGAAGCAGAGAGTAGAACGGTGGTTACTAGGGGTTGGGGTGGGGATCTGGGAAGATGTTGGTCAATGGATACAAAATTTCAGTTAAGAGGAATAAGTTCAAGAGATCTATTGTACAACATAGTGACTATAGTTAATAGCAATGTATTTTATACTTGAAAATTGCCAAGAGTAGATTTTAAGTGTTCTCACCACAAAAAATGTTAAGTATGTAAGGTAATGCATATATTTGCTAATTAGCTCAATTGAGCTAATGTATAGATATTTCAAGATGTCATATTGTATACCCTCAATACACACAACTTTTACTTGCCAATTAAAAAATATTTTTAAAAAGCCCTCCAACAGATGTTAAAATGAAGGCTTGAACTAGGTCCAAGGGGTTTTACCTGGAGAATGAATTGACTTTTATGCTCTTCCAAGGAAACACATGGGGAGAGAGGCAAGATTTCAGCTCTAGAATGAGGGAGTCTGAGACAGGAGATGGATGGCATTCAAGGCGGCTTGTCACCATAAAGAATCTGTTTTCCTAGGAGGTTGAGTGAGTACTTAGCTGTGACTCCCGAATAGCTAGAGTTTTGTAGTTGACCTGTGGGATTACAGTCATGTTTCAGAAAAATCTCCTAATTCTGGCTCAAGGGATACAAATCTGGCTAGGGGGTTAGGTTAGGGGGTTTCAGGAGAACAAAACTTCAAAGTTATTACCTAGAAAAATTTAGAATAAACCTATAAAATTGTATTACTGAAAAGAAACTTAGAGACTAGTCAAATTCTTTCATTTTACAGTTGGGGAAATGGAAGCCAACAGAGGGGAGGTGAGTTTTCCAGGGCCAGGCAGGAACATGGTGTCTGGCATTTGGCCTGCTTAACGCTGCTCAAGGCTGGAATTGAGGAATTCGGGAGAGTCTTTTAAAAAATTAAAAAACTACAAACTTCATGCATGACTTTGGGCAAACCATTTGCATTCAAATTATATAAAAATGGGAATAATACTTAACTAGCCTACTGAGCTGGGCTGCTTATTCATAAGGTTACAATTAGCAGGAGGCACAGTGACTCTTCTAGAAAAGTTCTGGCATGGATTGCACTGGCCTCTGTGGAGTGTTTATGTTATTCCTTTAGGTGGGCAGACCCTCCTAGTGAGGACTAAACATTATGCGGGAGTGGACTGTGCACAACAGAAAGATGTGTGGCATGCAGAACAAAATGCCATGCTTCCCTGTGCCGTTGCTAGTCCCTCCGCTTGGCTGTAATCTGGCTCCAGGAAATACTGCATTCCTTTTTTTTTTTTTTTTGAGATGGAGTCTTGCTCTTATCACCCATGCTGGAGTGCAATGGTGTGATCCCGGCTCACTGCAACCTCCACCTCCCCAGTTCAAGCAATTCTCCTGCCTTAGCCTCTGGAGTAGCTGGGATTACAGGCACCTGCCACCACGCCCAGCTAATTTTTTTGTATTTTTAGTACAGATGGGGTTTCACAATGTTGGCCAGGCTGGTCTCAAACTCCTGACCTCAGGTGATCCACTCACCTCAGCCTCCCAAAGTGCTGGGATTACAGATGTGAGTCACTGTGCCCAACCTACCGTATTCCTTAATGACCTCCCTGTGCTAGACTAAATAGATATTTTCCATTCCTCACCTTACTGGACCCCTCAGTGGCATTCAGCATTATTGATCACTCATCCTTCTTGAGTTGTTCTCTTCTCTTGGATTCCATCATACTGTATTGTCCTGTTTGTCTTTTTAAATTTTCCCCATCCTCTCTGGGTGCTCCTTTTCATTCCATTTGCAGATTCAGCCTCCTCCACTCAGCAAGTAGGTGATCCTCCCACCAATCCACACCAACTTGTGTCTGTTTTGTCTCCTAATGCACATCTCTCTATTTTTACTTTTGTTACCCTAGTCTGGTAGACCATTATTTTTTGCCTGGACCACTGTAAAATTATGTTCAGCAAGTATTTGTTGAGTAATTAAATGAATGGGGTCTGATAAGAGTGTCATACAGTGGGGAAAGTTCTATCCCAGCTTACCAGTTTCAAGGCAAAGTAATCTTGAACAAACGGCAGAACTAGGGCTGAATGCCCTTCCTACTAACTCCTTGAAATGGACCTTTAACAACTGAAAAATGAGATAATTGGACTTAATTATCTTTTTAACTTCTATATCTCTGATAGTTTGTGATCTACGCCACACAAACTCAGAAAGAGCCATTAAAAAAACCTCCCAACAAATGACAAAATAGTTAGAATAGGCAGCCTTTATAATTCATCTTGCAAGGCTGTAGGTGAGACCGTAAATTATTTAAAGATATAAAACCTAGAGGAATGACAGAATTGTGTTCCCAAAAGATCTCAAGAGGCATGAATGCTGACTCAGATCTAACAAGCTGAAGTATAATGGAGGTGTAAGTGAAGTTCTAAACACTTGGGTCTCCTAAATGCAGTTAGATAGGAATATAGAGAAGAGAGAGTTCAAAGGAACATGAGTTGTCTTTGAATATATGAAAGATGGCAAAATGGATAAGGAGTAAGACCTGTTCTGTTGGGTACCATGAGGACTACATTTGATGCTATAGAGAGGTAGATTTCAGCCTACTCAGAACTGTCTGAGGGCAGGTTCCATGTAGGGTAGGAGATTTCCTGTTGCTATAGAGTTGGGCAGAGGAATGTTGTGGAAGGGATTCATCTATCAGATGGATGATAGGTCTAGGTGATCCTAAGGTTACTTTTACTCCTGAGACTGTAAAACTCTTGTTAGTGGGTCCTCAGCTTGGCCTGGCCTTCTAGCCTCAGCAGGTGTCCCTCTGTGCACTCCTGGGTATGGGAAGAATAATAGAGATTATAGCCAACCAGGCTTGCCATAATTGAGAAAACTTTAATAACAAGAGTTCTGTATTCCTATTTGGGAAGGTGTAGTATTCCGTATTCTGATTTGGGAAGGTATCCCTGTTTAACACATCAAGAAATGAGGCCTAGAGCTTGACGTAACTTGCTTAGGATCAGAGTTAGAAATACAGCCTTGTCTTTCAAAAAAAAAAAACAAACAACTTAATTGAGCTTAAATTCACTTACCCTACAATTCCCTCATTTAAAATGTGCAATTCAGTGGTTTTTAAAGTATATTCACAGAGTTCTGCAAGCATTGCTGAAATAAATTTTAGAAAATTTGTGTCACGCCATAAAGAAATCCTATACCTGCTAAGGAAATGAGCAGTCTCTCCCTATTTCACCTCAACCTCCCAGTCCTTGGCAACCACTAACATACTTTCTGTGTTCCTAGATTTGCCTATTCTGGATATTTCATATAAATAGAATCATATAATACGTGTTTTTTTGTGACTTGCTTCTTTTACTTAACATAATGTTTGCAAGGTTCATCTGTGTCCTAGCATGTATTTGTATGTCATTCCTTTTTATTGATGAACAATATTCCATCACATGTTTACCCATTTGTCAATTGCTTATGCATTTTGTTTATCCACTTATCATTTGGTGGACATTTGTGTTGCTCCTCCTTTTTGGGTATTACAAGTAATAATATTACAAACATTAATGTATAAGTTTTTGAGTAGACATATGTTTTCATTTCTCTTGGGTAGAGCGAAATGAAATTCCACCTAGGAATGGAATTGATGGGTAATACAGTAGCTGAATGTTTAACCATCTGAAGAACTGACTGACCCAGACTATTTTCTGCAGTGGCTGTACCATTTTGCATTCCTGCCAGCAATATATGAAGGTCCCCATTTCTCCACATCTCCACTCACACTTGTTATTTCTGTTTTTTAAAAATTTATTATTATAGCTATCCTAGTGGGTACAAAGTATTATCCCACTATGGCTTTGATTTGAATTCCCCTGATGTCAAGCATATTTTCATGTCATTATTGGTTATTTGTATAGCTTTGGAGAAGTGTCTATTCGGATCCTTTGGCATTTTAAATTGGGTTGTCATTTTATTATTGAATTTTAGGAGTTATTTATATGTTCTATATATTAGACCCTTATCAGATATATGATTTGCACGTATTTTCTCCCAATCTGTGGATGTCTTACTTTCTTGAGAGCCCCATCTTTTGAATCATAGTTTAAATCTCTTTCTGTTATATCATAAATATTTCAGGTGAGAGACCTTATAAAAATCCCCTCAGATGGAAACACATACACACACACACACACACACACACACCCCACCACCTTCACCATCACCACCACCATCATCATCGTCCAGTTGCAAAGTATTCACCTCAAGTATGTTGTGTCTCCGGCTCTTTGTGGCTGCTGTGGGCTTATAACGGGCTAATAAATTTAAAGCCATAGGACCACTTCTTAAAGCTTCTAGTCTTTTTGGAGAGAGAAATTGGATAACATGGCATGGTTTCAGAAGGCAAACAAATCTTGAGTCCTCATATATTTTTCAAGTACAAAAGAGCTGAAGGTGCTGTTATGTGCTACTCAAAAATCCTTCTCTTCCAGGACTGCGAGGCCTGATGCTGTCAGTCATGCTGGCCTCCCTCATGAGCTCCCTGACCTCCATCTTCAACAGCGCCAGCACCCTCTTCACCATGGACATCTACACCAAGGTCCGCAAGAGAGCATCTGAGAAAGAGCTCATGATTGCTGGAAGGTAAATGCAGCTTCCCCCAAGCCACAAAAGCTTGAATGATCAGAGAGGTTCCATCTGTGTTACCCCCTCAAGCTAGGGAAGGTTGACAGATGCCTGGGTAGAATGGGAATAATTTCTGTGGCTGGTTATATTTGCCATTCAGTGGCATTTAACTTTATTTACTTATTATTTTATTTTATTATTTTTAAATTTTTTATTTCCATTCATGTTTGGGAAACAGGTGGTATTTGGTTACATGAGTAAGCTCTTTAGTGGTGATTTGTGAGATTTTGGTACACCCATCACTCGAGCATTATACACTGAACCCAATTTGTAATCTTTTATCCCTTACCCCCCTCCCACCCATTTCCCCTGAGTCCCCAAAGTCCACTGTATCATTCTTATGCCTTTGCAACCTCATAGCTTAGCTCCCACTTATAAGTGAGAACATATGATGTTTGGTTTTCCATTCCTGAATTGCTTCACTTAGAATAATAGTCTCCAGTTTCATCCAGTTGCTGCGAATGCCATTAATTCGTTCCTTTTTATGGCTGAGTAGTATTCCATCATATGTATATATACACCATAATTTCATTATCCACTTGTTGATTGATGGGCATTTGGTCTGGTTCCATATTTTTGCAATTATGAATTGTGCTGCTATAAACCTGCATGTGCAAACATCTTTTTTGTATAACGACTTCTTTTCCTCTGGGTAGATACCCAGTAGTGGGATTGCTGGATCAAATGGTAGTTCTACTTTCAGTTCTTTAAGGAATGTCCATACTGTTTTCCACAGTGGTTGTATTAGTTTACATTCCCACCAACAGTGTAAAAGTGTTCTTTTCACCACATTCACACCAATATCTATTGTTTTTTTAATTTTTAAATTACAGTCATTCTTGAAGGAGTAAGGTGATTATTTTTTCCTTGCTAATTTGTTTGAAATTTTTTGTAGATTCTGGATATTAGTCCTTTGTTGGAAGTATAGATTGTGAAGATTTTCTCCCACTGTGTGGGTTGCCTGTTTACTCTGCTGACTGTTCCTTTTGCTGTGCAGAAGCTCTTTAGTTAAGTCCCACCTATTTATCTTTGTTTTTGTTGCATTTGCCTTTGGGTTCTTGGTCGTGAACTCTTTGCCTAAGCCAATGCCTAGGATGGTTTTTCTGACGCTATCTTCTAGAATTTTTATAGTTTCATGTCTTAGATTTAAGTCCTTGAATTATCTCGAGGTGATTTTTGTATAAGGTGAGAGATGAGTATCCAGTTTTGTTCTCCTGCATGTGGCTTGCCAATTATCCCAGAACTATTTGTTGACTAGGGTGTCCTTTCCCCACTTTATATTTTTGTTTAGTTTGTCAAAGATTAGTTGGCTCTAAGTATTTGGGTTTATTTCTGGGTTCTCTTATTCTGTTTCATTAGTCTCTGTGCCTATTTTTATATCAATACCATGCTGTTTTGGTGGCTCTGGCCTTATAGTATAGTTTGAAGTCAGGTAATGTGATGCCTCCAGATTTGTTCTTTTTGCTTAGTCTTGCTTTGGCTATGTGGGCCCTTTTTTTGTTTCCATATGAATGTGAGTATTGTCTTTCCTAGTTCTGTGAAGAATGATGGTGGTATTTTGATGTGAATTGCATTGAATTTGTAGATTGTTTTTGGCAGTATGGTCATTTTCACAATATTGGTTCTACCCATCCATGAGCATGGGATGTGTTTCCATTTGTTTGTGTCATCTGCGATTTCTTTTAGCAGTGTTTTGTAGTTTTCCTTGTAGAGGTTTTTCACCTCCTTGGTTAGGTATATTCCTAAGTCTTTTTTCCTTTCTTTTCTTTTCTCCTCTCTCTCTCTCTCTCTCTTTCTTTTTTTTGCAGCTATTGTAAAAGGGGTTGAGTTCTTGATTTGATTCTCAGCTTGGTCACTGTTGATGTATAGCAGAGCTACTGATTTGTGTACATTAATTTTGTGTCCTGAAACTTTGCTGAATTCATTTATCAGTTCTACGAGCATTTTGGAGGAGTCTTTAGGGTTTTCTAAGTATATGATTGTATCATCAGCAAACAGCGACAGTTTGACTTCCCCTTTACTGATTTGGATGCCGTTCATTTCTTTCTTTTGTCTGATTGCTCTAGCTAGGACTTCCAGTACTATGTTGAATAGAAGCTGGTGAGAGTGGGCATCCTTGTCTTGTTCCAGTTCTCAGAGGGAATGCTTTCAACTTTTCCCCTTTTGGTATTATATTGGCTGTGGGTCTGTCATAGATGGCTTTTATTACATTGAGATATGTCCCTTTTATGCCGATTTTGCTGAGGATTTTAATCATAAAGGGATGCTGGATTTTGTCAAATGTTTTTTCTATGTCTGTTGAGATGATTGTGTGATTTTTGTTTTTAATTCTGTTCATGTGATGTGTCACACTTATTGACTTGCATATGTTAAACCATCCCTGCATCCCTGGTATGAAACCCACTTGATCATGGTGGATTATCTTTTTGATATGTTGTGAGATTCAGTTAGCTAGTATTTTGTTAAGGATTTTTGCATCTATGTTCATCAGGGATATTGGTCTGTAGTTGTCTTTTTTTGTTATGTCCTTTTGGTATTAGGGTGATACTGGCTTCATAGAATGATTTTGGGAGGATTCCCTTTTTCTCTATCTTGTGGAATAGTGTCAATAGGATCGGTACCAATTCTTCTTTGAATGTCTGGTAGAATTCAGCTCTGAATCCGTCTGGTTCTGGACTTTTTTTGGTTGGTAATTTTTAAATTACCATTTCAACTTTGCTGCTTGCTAATGGTCTGTTCAGGGTATCTAATTCTTCCTGATTTAAGCTAGGAGGGTTGTATCTCTCCAGGAATTCATCCATCTCCTCTAGGTTTTCTGGTTTATGCACATAAAGTTGTTCATAGTAGCCTTGAATTATCTTTTGTATTTCTGTGGTGTCAGTTGTAATATCTTCTGTTTCATTTCTAATTGTGCTTATTTGGATTTTCTCTCATCTTCTCTTGGTTAATCTTGCCAATGGTCTATCAATTTTATTTATCTTTTCAATGAACCAACTTTTTGTTTCATTTATCTTTTGTATGTTTTTTTTTGGTTTCACTTTCTTTTAGTTCTGCCCTGATCTTGGTTATTTCCTTTCTTCTGCTGGGCTTGGGTTTGGTTTGTTCTTGTTCTTCTAGTTCCTTGAGGTGTGACCTTAGATTGTCTATTGTGCTCTTTCAGATTTTTTGATGTAGGCATTTAGGGCTATGAACTTTCCTCTTAGCACCACCTTTGCTGTATCCGAGAGGTTTTGATAGGTTGTATCACTATTATCATTCAGTTCAAAAAATTTTAAAATTTCCATCTTGATTCCATTGTTGACCCAATGATCACTCAGGAGCAGGTTATTTAATTTCCATGTATTTGCATGGTTTTGAAGGTTCCCTTTGATGTTGATTTTCAGTTTTATTCCACTGTGGTCTGAGAGAGTACTTGATATGATTTCAATTTTCTTAAATTTATTTAGACTTGTTTTGTGGCCTATCTTATGGTCTACCTTGGAGAATGTTCTATGCACTGATGACTACAATGTATATTCTGTGGTCGATGGGTAGAATGTGCTGTAAATATCTGTTAAGTCCATTTGTTCCAGGGTATAGTTTAAATCCTTTGTTGCTTTGTTGACTTTCTGTCTTGATGACCTGTCTAGTGCTGTCAGTGGAGTACTGAAGTCCTCCACTATTACTGTGTTGCTTTCTATCTTATTTCTTAGGCCTAGTAGTAATTGTTTTATACATTTGGGAGGTCCAGTGTTAGGTGGATATATATTTAGGGTTGTGACATTTTCCCCTTGGACAAGGCCTTTTATCATTATATAATGTTCCTCTTTGTCTTTTTTAACTGCTGTTGCTTTAAAGTTTCTTTTGAAACTTTAAAGAATATAAGAAAAGCTACTTGTGCTCACTTTTGGTGTCCATTTGCATGGGATGTCTTTTTCCACCCTTTTACCTTAAGTTTATATGAGTCCTTATGTGTTAGGTGAGTTTCTTGAAGGCAACAGATACTTGATTGATAAATTCTTATCCATTCTGCAATTCCGTATCTTTTAAGTGCAGCATTTAGGCCATTTATATTCAATGTTAGTATTGAGATGCTATTTGTTGAAATACTTCTCCCGTGATCTGGACCTTCAGGTTCCCCAGTGAGGGTCTGTGTTTGGGGGCGGATGATCTGCCTTTCCCACATTCACAGTTTGGGCTCTCACAGTATTTGGGCTGTCTCCTGGGTCCTGCAGGAGCAATCTGCTTCCTTCAGAGGGTCTGTGAATCCTCTTGGCTTTCCTGGTATATTCCTGCAGCAGTTCTTGGAGCAAAAGTTCATGATGCTAGTCTCTGCATGATGCTCTGTCCATCTGAGTGGGAGCTACAATTTAGTCCTGCCTCCTATCTGCCATTTTTTCTAGATCCTCCAGTGGCATTTAACTTTAAATTGGAGATCATTGAACAATGCCCCTCTGGAGTTAGAAGGGACATAAGAGACACCTAATTTACCCCTCAGGCTGTCATTTGGGTTGAGGCTCATCCTGCCTAAATCCAAACAGTCCGGACAGTGGCAGAGACAGGACTGGAATCTGCAGCCAACTGAGCCCTTGTCCAAGGCTCTTTATACTGCCCCACACTGTCCTCAGCCCCTCACACTGCAGCTCTCCACACTGGCCGTCTTTGAGGCCCACATGCCTCTGATGCCTTGACCCCTTGATGCAACATTTTGCAGAACGATTGTGAAGGTTCAATTGTGCTTGTGAATATACTCTGTAAAGTCAGTCTAAAACACCAAGCGCTGCACACATTTCTTGTTGTCAAATGGGCTAATAAATGCAATAGGGTCCTGAAAGCATTAAAGTATCAACACCTGGGTCAGGTGTGCTCATTATCATGATTATCCATGGAGCAGATGCTCTGGACAGAGGATCAACAGGAGCCTTGCTTGTTTTTCTATGGGGCTAATGCAGGTCAACCTCCTTAGGGCAGATGGACCAAGTCCCTGGGATGTCAGTCAAGGGAAAGTTTCCCAGTGAGTGCAGGAGGGACATAGGCTGCTACCTCATAGGTCTCATTTTCAAGATTGGAATGAAGGAAGCAAAGCAAACATGGTGGGCTACTTTCAATTGACAAGATACCTGGCACCCAAAGGAGATCTGACTGTGCCAGAGGATCTTTACTCTGAGCCATAGAAAGTAGCACTGTTACCTTGATTGATTTTTCCTTAGAAAGGCACTTACTGACTTTTCCAGTTATTTAGGTGGATCAAATGCAAAATGCTACAGAAAACGTTTTGTTGCCTTGTGTAGGGATGAATCCCATGGCCCTGAGACTATGTTGGGGCTCACATTTTTGTGCATCCTGTAACTACTGCCCTGGGGCTTGTCTCAGTCCTGGATGAGCTCACAGTAATGTGAAACCATTCCAAACTCTGCTGTGGGGACTGTAAGATCAACCAGGGGCTCAGATAAGGGGGTGATGGGTGTGGCATGAGTGGCTGGGAAAGGCTCCTGGGGAAGGGAGAACCTGGGCTAAGTCCATAATGGTGGGTGGGATATGGAAAAGGGGGACAGTGGAAAGGCATTCAGAGGGAGAAATGTGTGAGTGAAAACATTGCTTTGTGGAGGTCAATTTAAGTTGCAAGTAAGTGAGAAAGGGAATCACAGTCATCTTTCTAATTCAATGAAGAGCACAAGTAAGAAGAGCTTGCAAGGACATCTCCAGTCTTTTCAGGACTTGAAGTGAAACTCAGCAGGAGGAGAGGTGGAAATACCTGGTAGTGTTTCTTCCTATCTAGACCATTCCTTTATAAAATCATCTTGCCTAGTGTTTTTATTAATAACTTCATTATTATGAAGAAGAAGACAAAAGGGAAGAAGGAGGAGAAGAAGAAAACAATAATAATAGTTTTTACTATTTATTAAGTGCCTGCTATTGGCAAGGTTTTACCCTCAGTTAACTATCAGATTAGTTTTACTATCACTAATTCTTTTTTTATCAGAATTTAAAACTTCTGTTTATCAAAGACACCATTAATCAAATGAAAAGGGAGAAAATATTTGTTAAACATATATCTAACAAAGGATTTATATCCAGAATACGTAAGCAGCTCAATAATAAAACAACCAAATTAAGAAACACCCAAAACACTAACAAAGCACATTAAAAAAGTATTCAATGCCATCACTAGGCATCAGGGAAGTGGAGATCAAAACCATACACACTAGAGTGACTAAAATTTAAAAGATTGATATCAAATGTTGGTGAGGGTGTGGGTCAAACAGAATTCTTATGCATAGCTGCTAGCAATGCAAAACAGTACAGGTACTTTGAAAATCAGTCAGGCAGTTTCTCATAAAGTTGGATGTCCATCTACCCTATAATCCAGCAGTATCACTCCTTGTGTATTTACACAAAAGAACGAAAAAATATGTTTGTAAAAACACATGAATATTCTTGCTCAAGTATACTGCTGTAGATCTTAGTTTGTATTATACACATGATCATATATGGCCTTGTATTGAGGTCACTGGTGTGTATGTCATGTGACTCCCACAGAATATTCTCTCAGTGCATGACTGTGTTTGTATCACTACTACTATCACTAATTCTTATTCCCACCTTGCAACGTCAGTCCTATTCCCAGTTTACAGATGAAGAACTTGAGACTCAGAGAGGTTAAGAAATGTCTCCTATGTCACACAGAAATATTAAGAATTTGAATCCAGGACTATCAGACTCCAAAATTCATACCTTGTTCCCATACTCTATTGCCTCTCAAAATGAGATTCTCTTATGGTGGTGAGTGGGCCTAGGCTACTATTGAAAGTCAAGTGTGTTTCACTAATTCATAGGCATGAATGACTTTCCTATAGGCAAAAAAAGCTTCAAGCATACATTTTTAAATTATTTTTTCTTGCTGTGGTCATATTTGCTGCTGGTAGTGGTGGTGGTGGTAGTGTGTATATGTATGTATGCATATGTATAATACATAGCAATATATACTCATGTAGAGGGCCGGGCACGGTGGCTCACGCCTGTAATCCCAGCACTTTGGGAGGCTGAGGTGGGCGGATCAAGAGATCAGGAGATCGAGACCATCCTGGCTAACATAGTGAAACCGTCTCTACTAAAAAAATACAAAAAATTAGCCGGGCGTGGTGGCGGGCGCCTGTAGTCCCAGCTACTCAGGAGGCTGGGGCAGGAGAATGGCATGAATCCAGGAGGCAGAACTTGCAGTGAGTGGAGATGCGCCACTGCACTCCAGCCTGGGTGACAGAGCGAGACTCCATCTAAAAAAAAAAATATATATATATATATATATATATATATATATATATATATATACCATGTACAGCTACTTATTGACACTTTGTTGTGGGGGCTTTAATTTCAGGTTGTTTATCCTGGTGCTGATTGGCATCAGCATCGCCTGGGTGCCCATTGTGCAGTCAGCACAAAGTGGGCAACTCTTCGATTACATCCAGTCCATCACCAGTTACTTGGGACCACCCATTGCGGCTGTCTTCCTGCTTGCTATTTTCTGGAAAAGAGTCAATGAGCCAGTAGGTATCATCTGGGCATGTCCAGAAAAGTCATTCTGGCATAGAAGTTTCCATGTGGGTTTGCATATTCTCTGTGGGAGGGATTCTATTTCCCAGAGATCTTGAGCAGACACAGATGTGCTGCTGAGGGTTTGTAGGGAAAGCCTCCAGGGACCATGGGGCTCTCTGTTGGAGTGAGCTCCTCGGGAGTTGGTATGGGGGGGTCCACGTTCTCTCTGTCTCCTCTGTCCAAGATTAGATTTTCTTATTTTTTTTTTAATAGAGGTGGGGACTCACTATGTTGCCCAGGCTGGTCTTGAACTCCTGAGCTCAAGTGATCCTCCCACTTCGGCCTCCCAAAGTACTAGGATTACAAGCCAAGATTAGATTTTCTATATAATCTTGGTGATTTTGACCTGACTGCATGGCACTCCCTAGGAATTCTGTAGCCCCTAGGTGAGCAAGAGAAAGTGCTAGCACGAGGTACCTCCAGTGCTCTACTGTGAACTCGGCTTTCCAGCCAGCACCTCTCAGGGCCCAGTGAAGACAAAGTCCTGGTGCACAAGCAGTTTATACATAAAACAAAGTGCGTAAGAAGTAAGGGATACAATACAGCACATGATATAAGCAGGAAGGGATTTAGGAAAGGCTTTATTAGCAGGGACTGAAACTGTCAGGGAAGGCTCCTTGGACCAGCTGGAGCTAGAAGAATTTGAAGTTGGAGAGGGAAGACATGGCATTCAAGTCAGAGAACAGTACTGTCCAGACCTTTCAGGCAGAAGTAGGATAGGAGTGAGGGTGAAGGACTTGTATGGAATCTCACCTGGCTCAAGGAGAGTTTGTGAATGTGAAAGATGGAAGATGTGGCTGGAAAGGTAAGTCAGGGTTTCATTAACAGTGACCCCTTTGGTGGAATCTTTAGGTTTTTCTAAATATGAGATCATATCATATGTAAATGAGGCCAATTTGACTTCTTCTTTTCCAATTTGGATGCCCTTTTTCTCTTGCCTAATTGCGCTGTCTAGGACTTCCAGTACTATGTTGAATAAAAGTGGTGAAAGGGTATCCTTTTCTTTTTCCAGATCTTACAGGAAAGGCTTTCAATTTTTCCCTGTTCAGTATGATGTCAGCTGTGAGTTTGTCATATATAGCTTATAAACTTTATTGTTTTTGAGGTTTGTTACTTCTGTACCTAACTTGTTGAGTTTTTATTATGAAAAAATTTGAATTTTTAAAAAATTATTTCGTGGCAAATTTATTGATTTTTTTTGAGACAGGAATCTCACTATGTTGCCAAGGCTTATTTCTTCATCTAGAAGTCACTTCCAGATGCCAGCATAGGGTGAGGCACTAGCAACACAAAGTAAATGAAACCTGCTTCCTTCCCTGGGCAACCCCCTGGTTCAGATTGGGAGACAGAGAACTGTTGTGATTCCATGGCAGTGTGGTTGGTGCTGGCCTGGATCTGTGTCCACAGTGCTGTGGCCACAGCAAGAAAGGGTGCACCCACCCTGTGTAGCTTGTATTATTTAAACTAGAATGAGGTTACCAGGAAGAGAAGAGCCTGTATTCTCCCAGACAGAATGAGCTGTGCAAAGACCTGGAGACAAAAACACATGCCATGCCATGTGTGGGGGATAGCTGATAATTTGGAATAGAAAGTGTAGGGATACCAATGGCTAGCAAAGGGGCTGACCAGCACCTGATAAAACTGTGAAAGCTCTTTTGGGCCACCCTTCTAAGAGCACATTCTATTTTGTCACTGGCCTGCCAGACTCAAACCTAGTCCTTTAGGTGAGGACTTACCTAAGGGAAAGGAAAAAAAGGAGGGGAGGAAGGAGTAAAAAAAAACCCTGAAAAATCATCCCCTCATGTTTCTGGTTTCTTAAAGTCTTCCATATTCTAATATGCAGACCCAAAATTTAATGTAAAAACACAGTATAATTTTATGTTCTCAAACTAAAAATGGTTCATAAAATAAACTACAAAGAGGGCTAAAAAAGTGTTATTTATATTTTGATGGAAAAGTTTCTTTCTCCTTCGTCTTCCAAAGACCCAATTTCTTTTCCCATGTCTTTGTGAAATACAAATTACCTCACAAGTAATTACTTTTCATCTGAATATGCCTAAATCTGGAGATTGGTGTTGACAGTAGCTGCAGGTGGAGAGGCTCAAATTATTTTTCAAGTTAAAGGGAATTTTTGGAATCAAGCCTGTAGGTTGACATTCTATTCCAGTTATTAGACACTTTATCCCATTATATTATGGCTCCTTGTTTAATGATCGAGGTGAAATCATGTTGCTGAAACATGATAGACAGACACACTGAGTGTGTCTGTCTGAGTGCATAGCACTCCTAGCCATATTCTGAACTTCAGTGTTCTGGGTTCAGACAGCCTGGAGCTACCACTTCTCCTACCTCTGTTCCTTTGCCTCTGCCTATGCCCCTCCAAAGAATGTTAGAAAGGCCATCTGTTTTGTGTGTTCAGCATGAGTTAACCCAGGGTTTTCTTTCACAGGGAGCCTTTTGGGGACTGATCCTAGGATTTCTGATTGGGATTTCACGTATGATTACTGAGTTTGCTTATGGAACCGGGAGCTGCATGGAGCCCAGCAACTGTCCCACAATTATCTGTGGGGTGCACTACTTGTACTTTGCCATTATCCTCTTCACCATTTCTGTCATCACCATCGTGGTCATCTCCCTCCTCACCAAACCCATTCCGGATGTGCATGTGAGTATCCATTTAGGGGATCTGTCCTTGTTTCATGTTCACACTGTAATTTTCTTTAATTTTTTAAATTTTTAATTATTATGGGTACATAATAGTTGTATATAATTATGGGGTACATGTAATGTTTTGATACAGGCATACAATATAAAATGATCAAATCAGGGTAATTGGGGTGTCCATTGCCTCAATCATTTATCATTTCTTTGTGTTAGGAACATTCCAATTCCACTCTTAGTTATTTTAAAATACAGATTATGGTGGCTCATGCCTGTAATCCCAGCACTTTGGGAGGCCAAGGTGGAAGGATCGCCTGAGTCCAGGAGTTTGGGACCACCCTGACAACATAGTGAGACTCTGTCTTTAAATTATATGTATATAATAAATTAAGTATAGCTACCCTATTGTGCTACCAACTACTAGATCTTAATTCATTCTAATTGTATTTTTGCACCCATTAACCATCTCCATTCTGTCCTCCATTCCCTGCTACCCTTCCTGGCCTCTGGTAACCATCAATCTACTCTCTATCTCCATGAGTTTGGTTTTTAAAACTTTTAGCTCCTATATATGGTGAGAACATGAGAAATTTGTCTTTCTATGCCTGGCTTATTTTACTTAACATAAT
The DNA here is from genome assembly GCF_028885655.2 of Pongo abelii. NCBI lineage: Eukaryota > Metazoa > Chordata > Mammalia > Primates > Hominidae > Pongo > Pongo abelii. Next base: position 38,555,790 of record NC_085929.1, read on the forward strand.
GGCCTCCAGTTCCATCTATGTTGTTGCAAATACAGGATCTCATTCTTTTTATGGTGGAATAATACTCTACTGTATATTTGTACAATATTTTCTTTATCCATTCATTTGTCAATGGACACTTAGATTGATTCCATATATTGGCTATTGTGAATTGTGCTGCAGTAAATATAGGAGTACAGGTATCTCTTTGATATACTGGTTTACTTTCTTTTGGATATATATCCAGTATTAGAATTGCTGGATCATATGGTGGCTCTATTTTTAGTTTTTTGAGGAACTTCCATAGTGTTCTTCACTGTGGCTGTGCTAATTTACATTCTCACCAACAGTGTTTGAGGATTCCCCTTTCTCCCCATCCTCACCAGCATTCATTATTGCCTTTTTGATAAAAGCCATTTTAAATGGGGTGAGATGATATCTCATTATAGTTTGATTTGCATTTCTCTGATGATTAGTGATGTTGACATGCCACAACATTCTTGGTCAGCCTCAGCAAAATTATACGTCTTACATTCACATTCACATGACTTGCCATTGGTTTCACGTGGAAGGATACATGCCAGGAAACATGGTGTGCCAGCAGGCTGATATCAAGCCCATGTCTTTAGTCAGAGTCCTCACAGTTGTCCACCCTTTATTCCAGGGCTTATTCTCTGAAACCTGCTCCCCAAGTGACAGCTCAGGTGTGCAAGATCACATGGGTGGTACAGGGCTACCTGGCTTAGAAGCCTATGTTCCAAATAGAAACTGGTATTTCTTTTGACAGTCCCATGGTCAAAGCTTTCAAAGGTCCCAGCAAAGCACATATCTAGTTACAAAAATCAGTCTACTCAGGGAAACCCAAAATATAGTTTGCCTCTTGATTTTTTTTTTCCAAATTAGTCCACCAAAAATTGACCATAAGATGTAAAACATTTCTAACAATATCAAAGTCTAATTGATCCAAGACTTCAAAAGTTGCAATTACTCTTCTTTAACTCTAGATGCCCCCATTGGTTTAGAATTCATTCATAGCTCTCCCAATTTAGATAAAGATGACCAATTATGAGCCATTTTTATTAGTAGTCTGGTAACCCAACACAGATTTCCAGGTTTCCAAGGGAACAGAGCCAGAAAGTTAACCCAAGGTCATATTTATTCCTAGAAAACAGAAGGATTTTGTTAATCCTTTACTTTACTCATGCATGCACAGACTATGGAATCCCTAAGAGACCTTCAACTTCATTGCCAAATTTTTAAGAGCTGTGACAAACCTAATGTCAAACAAAGACTGCTTTTATAGCAGCAGAACTGAATCACATCTATCGGCTGGACCTGTCACAGGCTTTCTTTGTGTTGTATCAACTGCTTCCTCATGTCTCAAGTCTTTGAAAGTATCACAACCCAAACACATTTCTAGTTCATGCCCTAGACCGAGTTCATGCTCTAGATCAAGTTTTTGGTTCATGCTCTTGACTATGTCAATAGAAACTGTGCCTTCAGTTCTACCATATTCTATTATGGCTCATGATTCTAGTTTCTTATCCACATAATGTGACATAGTGCAAAAATCTGAACTTACACTCCTAACCTGGACAAATGGCTGTCTTGTTGCTTCCTACTGCCAGTGCTAAAAGGAACAAATTATTTATCACACACACACGTAAAAGAGTTCATTCAACAAACATTTCCATATGAGGCAGTCTTTTGGCTCTGAATATGCATATATCGTAGAGGCTAGTATATACATGTATATTACTTTCATCTAAGTTACTAATGTTTTTAGAGATAATGTTATGGATGAGAATCGTTGTGTATGTTCTTCTTGGTACTGAGACGCCACATTCCCTTCTCTTCCTTGATGCATATCTCTTTGCCCCCCCCAACTTCTTGTCCCAAGATGCTATTTGGAACTTTCTGTTGACCTGTTCTGCCTTCTCTGCAGCTCTACCGTCTGTGTTGGAGCCTGCGCAACAGCAAAGAGGAGCGTATTGACCTGGATGCGGAAGAGGAGAACATCCAAGAAGGCCCTAAGGAGACCATTGAAATAGGTGATTTATGACCCAGAGCAGATCCTAAACCATAAAAGTTACTCCTACAACAACAAGACAACTTTACTGCAGCTCTTCCCTAAATAATTTTATCAGAGCTCAGATGTCTCCCCTCCAGGGCAGTGAGGCACAGGGTGGGGATGAGATGGATAAGTGGGTTTGGGGAAGTTAACTCTGAGTTCAAGGGGAGGAAAGGGTACAGAATCATTCAAGCTCCCTCACCCCTCATATTAAAAAAATTTTTGTGAGTACGTAGTAGGTGTATACATTTATGAGGTACATGAGATGTTCTGATGCAGGCATGCAATCATGCCTGCAAGCAAGCACATCATGGAGAATGGGGTATCCACCCCCTCAAGCATTTATCCTTTGAGTTGCAAACAATCCAGTTGCACTCTTAATTTTTTTTTTTTTTTTTTTTTGAGACCGACTTTCACTCTTGTTGCCTAGGCTGGAGTGCAATGGCGCAATCTCGGCTCCCTACAACCTCCACCTCCTGGGTTCAAGCGATTCTCCTGCCTCAGCCTCCTGAGTAGCTGGGAATACAGGCATGCGCCACCACGCCCGGCTAATTTTGTATGTTTTTAGTAGAGATGGGGTTTCTTCATGTTGGTCAGCCTGGTCTCAAACTTCTGACCTTAGGTGATCTGCCCACCTTGGCCTCCCGAAGTACTGGGATTACAGGCATAAGCCACCACACCCGGCCTTGCACTCTTAATTTTAAAATGTACAGTTAAATTTTCATTGACTATAGTCACCCTGTTGTGCTATCAAATAGTAGGTTAGTCATTCTTTCTATTTTTTTATTGTACCCATTAACCATCCCTACTCCATCCCCAGACCCTCACTACCCTTCCCAGCCTCTGGTAACCATCTTTCTACTTTCTATGTCCATGAGTTCAATTGTTTTGATTTTTAGATCTCACAAATAAGTGAGAACATGAGATGTTTGTCTTACTGTGACTGGCTTATTTCACTTAGCATAATGATCTACAGTTCCATCCATGTTGTTGCAAATGACAGGGTCTCATTCTTTCTTTATGGCTGAATAGTACTCCATTGTGTATATGTACCCATTTTCTTTATCCATTCATCTGTTTATGGACACTTAGGTTGCTTCCAAATCTTAGCCATTGTAAACAGTGCAGCAACAAACATGGGAGTGCAGATATCTCTTCAATATACTAATTTCCTTTCTTTTGGGCATACACCCAGCAGTGGGATTGCTGAATCATATGGTAGCTGTCTTTTTAGTTTTTTGAGGAACCTCCAAACTGTTCTCCATACTGGTCATACTACCTTTCGTTCCCACCAACAGTGTACATCCTCACCAGCATTTGTTATTGCCTGTCTTTTGGATATAAGCCATTTTAACTGTGATGAGATGATATATCATTGTAGTTTTGATTTGCATTTCTATGATTGATGATGTTGAGCACCTTTTTATGTGCCTATTTGCCATTTATATATCATATTTTGAGAAATGTCTATTCAAATCTGCCACCCTGCCTTGATTTGAGGAATGGCCGGGGATAAGAGAAGAGTTGGAGCTCTTCTGACATAGCCTGTGAACTGAGAGCAGATGGAACCAAAGCTATGGCCAGTTCTAGTGACATCAAGATGAGGGGATAGAAGCCCTTGGGATCTTATGTCGTACCGGCTTACAATATCAAATGTAGAAAATCAAATTTCTCTGGAAGACGAATGAAATAACGCTTAGTCAGTGCCCAGAGACTTATCCTGTAAGTTAATACTTTCTTCTACTTCAGTATTGCAACTTTTCCTCTCTATGTGGGAAACGTGCACACGTGGAGGATGGTTGTAGAGGTGTGTGGTGTGCAGAGCTATGGGGGCTCAAGGTCATATGTGCTTTACCTGGTGCTGAGCTGGAGGCCTCATATCACTCCATCTGAAGGAGAGCACAGGTGTAGCTCAGAACAGTTTCTCAATCTGGCCATCAGGAACATCATAGAATCCTAACTGGGGAAAGAGCCCTAGAGATCATTTGGTCTTATCACCTCATTTTATAGACATGTAAATTGAGGCTTAGGGAGGGAGAAGCTATGCCTAAGGTCTCAGCTTTGTTACAATCTGCTCTTGATCTCTGAGGACCTTTCAATTCTAAAACTTGTGACTGCAAATACTGGAGGGAGCCTGGAGCCACAGCAGCTGGCCATGGTGCTGAAAACAGCCCCTTCCTGCTTCCCTGGGGCAGGCAGGCAGCAACATGCCCTCTACTTCTCCTACCTCCAAAAATGTCTCCACACTGTGTAAGAATATCATAGATTTTAAAGGGACATGGGTTAGGAGTATTTTGAGTGTCAAAAGGTCTTATTGTGGAAGAAAAGATTATTTTTATGCCAGAAGGCAGACAACACTGGTGGGTGAAAAGAATTCATCCAATTTTAACTCAGAGTAAGGAGGCAAGATAGTGCAGAGATAGACTGTGAGATTTGGAATCAGGAAGAACTGGGATTTAATCATCATCAGTTCTCTTCCTAATACTCTGGGAAAGTGATTCCATTGTTCTAAAGCTCAGATTTGTCACATAAAAGTATTCTAAATGAAAACCCATGCCTCTTATGCTCTGCTGTAAGAATTAGCTATATTTACCATCATCATGATTGCTTTGAAGGAAGAGTTTTCTAATTGAGTTGGTCTGGACAGGGATGAGCAGTATGTGTACATCTGTCAAGAATTCTGTAGCGGGAACTTCCATACTGGCTAGAGATTTGACTTGGTGACCTCTGAGGTTCATGGCAGCACTCAAATTCTGTTGTGTCTTCATGAACTTAGGGTGAAATCAGACTGAACATCCTACCCTATTAAAGCACAATAAACTAAGCTATCTTGAGGGATTTTACAGACCATGAATGTCACATTCACCATTCTCTGAGAAACAGCAACACAAGGAAGCTTTGCAGGTGCATCATTGTCCCAGTATCATCATCCTCACCACCACCGCCACCACCACCACCACCACCATCATCGATAATGATATGATTATAACATGTTTTAATTATAAACACTTTAGTGATTCATTTCAGCAATGCATCATCCTCTTAAGGCAGATAATGCAAGTACAATTCTTCCAATTTTCCTTTCTTTCCAGAACAGAAGAATGTGATACAGAGAATTTCCTAAGGCCATTCAATTTTTTTTTTTTTTTTTTGAGACAAAGTCTCACTCTGTCACCCAGGCTGGAGTGCAGTGGCACAATATCAGCTCACTGCAAGCTCCACCTCCCGGGTTCACGCCATTCTCCTGCCTCAGCCTCCCGAGTAGCTGGGACTACAGGCACCCGCCACCATGCCCTGCTAATTTTTTTGTATTTTTAGTAGAGACGGAGTTTCACCATGTTAGCCAGGATAGTCTCGATCTCCTGAGCTCGTGATCTGCCCACCTTGGCCTCCCAAAGTGTTGGGATTACAGGCACGAGCCACCGTGCCCAGCTGGCCATTCAACTTTTTATTGACCCAGAAAGCCATGTATTTCTCACTTGAGGTCGTCAGTGATCCTAGCTTATTACTCCTTCTTCCCCACTCTGCTATTTTGGTGTAGTGAGTCAAAGGGGAGAGATGTGAGTGTGTGAGACGAAAGAGAGACTGGAAAGAGACCTACACTTTTTGACATCTACTGTGTCAAGGGACATGGATTAGGAGTATTTTGAGTGTCAAAAGGTCTCATTGTGGTAGAGGCTCTACCACAATAAGAGAGGCTCTACCACAATAAGAGAGGCTCTACCCCAATAAGAGCTAGAGGCTCTCTCATTAAATCATTAAATTCTTCATTAGTACAATGAAGAAGGTATTATTTATCCAATTCTTCTGATACCTGAAGATAAGGGAGGTGAATTAACAAGACCATAAAGCCAGGTTTTGGCCCCAATTCTGACTCATGTGTGAACTTGGTCACTGAGATTCTTTCCAGTTCTAAAATTCTGTGATGTTTTAAAGCTAAAATTCTGTGATGCTGGCCATGGTGACCTACATCTGTAATCCCAACACTTTGGGAGGCCGAGGTGGGAGGATTACTTGAGTCCAGGAGTTCAAGACCAGCCTGGGCAACATACTGAGATACTCTACAAAAAAAAAATTTAACTGGATATGGTGGCATGCACTTATAGTCCAAGCTTAGCTACTAAGGAGACCGAGGTGTGGGGGATCATTTGAGCCCAGGAGTTCATGGCTGCAGTGAGCTATGATTACCCCACTGCGCTCCAGCCTGGGCAACAGAGCAAGACTCTGTCTCTTAAAAAATAAAGATAAAATTCAATGACTTGTAAAAATGGGAAAGTGCTTTGCAGGGTCTGTGACCGTGGTGCTGAAAACACAGTGGGCTTGTTCTCTTATCTATTGAGTGGCAGAGTGGGCATTTGAAACCAGGTTTGTCTACCTCCAGGGCCACACCTGGGCTCAGAGGAGGGAATCAGTTCCCTTGGTGGGTATTCAATTTGAGCATCAGGGCCAGGTGTGGACAGTTTGATTAAGCAGTGTTGATATGTGACATTAGATCCTAAGCCTGGGAAGTATTGCTCATTGCTGCACCGCATCAGGAGCTGTTCAGACCAATTCTTACCACCTGGCTGGGTCTGTTGTGAAGCCTTAGAATGGACAGATGTAACCAAAGCACTCCTGAATCATGCCAGCCAGACTGCTTTCTGGTGATGTAGTGAACAGATATGAGATTTTGTGTTTCAGAGTTGAGTTTTCCTTCCTATGGCACAATTCCCCAGCCTATTCTTAATGTGCCTTTATTATAAACTATTATTTGATCTGACTGTTCCAAATCAAAATGAATTTGCATTGGGCCTGATAGAGATAAAACTTAGGCTAGCTGATCCTAAGGATGCAGATAGTAAGATCGTTTTGTCATTAAGTTTGTTGGAACATTTTCTACCGTTTTCATTCCTTAAAACAAGAAAATATGGGGGAAATTTGGGGAAATTTCTCATTTTTGGGAAATTTCTGCAGAATAGCAGATGCTTCATGTTGTGGCTTCTCCCCTGAAAACTTTTCTAGTCCGTCCTGCTTCTGTGTCCAATAATTCTTCTATGCCTTTGCCCAGAAACACAAGTTCCTGAGAAGAAAAAAGGAATCTTCAGGAGAGCCTATGACCTATTTTGTGGGCTGGAGCAGCAGGGTGCACCCAAGATGACTGAGGAAGAGGAGAAAGCCATGAAGATGAAGATGACGGACACCTCTGAGAAGCCTTTGTGGAGGACAGTGGTGAACGTCAATGGCATCATCCTGGTGACCGTGGCTGTCTTTTGCCATGCATATTTTGCCTGAGTCCTACCTTTTGCTGTAGATTCACTATGGCTGGACTCTTACTCACCTCCCTTTAGTCTCGTCCTGTGGTGTTGAAGGGAAACCAGCCAGTTGTAAATTTTTCCCAGGAGGATAAATGTGTATATGTGTAATTATAGGCTAGCTGGAAGAAAACCATTAGTTTGCTGTTAACTTATGCATTTGAAGCCATTGTGATGCAGCCATCTGTACCTACTGGAGCTGCAGAAGGGAAGTCCACTCAGTCACATCCAGAAAAAGGCAGACTAAGAATCAGAAGCCATGTGATTGATGTCTGATGTGAGTCTGTCTCAAGTAGATTCCGGGTGTCAGTGTGGTTTGTAATCCTTGAATATTGTTTTAAGAACTTTGGTCTCCCTGATTCCTGCTACTTTTCCTGTCTGTCCTCCTCCCCATTTTTTTTAAAGAAAGCTATTTTCCCCCCATCATATGCCTCTTGAGTTTTGCCTGGACTTTCCCTCTCAAGTGTGTCAATCAGGTAAACTGAGGAATGCATGGAAGCTGAGGATGGAGCTTGATGGGCTCCCTGTCCTGGGTGTTTGCTTTCTGAAGTGGAGGCCTGAGGAAGGTAGTACTTCCACAAAAGGGAGGGACCCGGGCCCCAGCCTCAAGCTAGTGGGGGAGGCAGATAGCCTGAGTCCAGGGGATTTTCTGGGCTTCTTAAAATGTCCATTGTGAGCTCCCTGTGTTTGGAATTCCACTCATTTTGGCATTCACAGGCCTGGAATGTCTTAGATTTTAAGCAATGCTTGTTGAATAAATGAATGACACAGGCATTTATTTATAAATCCTTGCTTTCTTTTTACGTGAGCCTGGCCCTTAGTTAAACTCTTCTTGTGGCTACACAAAGTACGCCCACTGGTTACTAATGACTTGGGATGCATTTGTCAAACTGATTATATCAGTTTTCTAGGGATGCCTTAACAAAGTAGCACAGACCAGATGGCTCAAGCAGCAGACATTTATTTTCTCACAGTTCTAGAGGCTAGAAGTTGGAGACCAAGATGTCAGCAGGGTTGGTTTCTTCTGAGGCCTCTCTCCTTGGCTGCAGATGGTCATATCTCACTCTGTCTTCCATGGCCTTCCTTTTGTCTGTGTCCTAAATCTACTCTTCTTACAAGGACATCAGTCATATTGGATTAGGACCCACCCTAATGTCTTCATTTTAATCACCTCTTTAAAGCCCCTACCTCCAAATACAGTCACACTGTGAGAAACTGAGGGTTAGGAATTCAGCAAGTGAGTCTTGAGGAGATATTAAACAAATCCACAACACAGATAAAGTATGCATTTTGGAGATTTCCAAGCCAGAGTCTCCCATGAAAAAGGTAAACTGAAGCAGATATTATGCAGCAAAAGGAAACAGAATTACAAACTGAACGTATGTAGGTGAGGCAAGGCAGGGTGGGGCAGGGCCTTTGGGTAGGCTGATCACAGGGTTTTTCAACAATAAATCAATGGGAATGCGTTTGTTGCTCCCAGGACCCTGGCACCTTGACTCTGGGACTATAGCATGTCAGCAAATACAAGCAAAGCCCAACACTCTGATTTGCATTTATGCCAATCTAAACTATCCGGTGTTTAGTTTGATTTTTTGAGTGCAGGTTCATTCAAGGACCAGGTTCCCTTGTGCTCAGGGTGAAGTAGAACCAGAAAACATTGTTATCCATCCCCAGAAGTTTTGGAAGAGTCTTGGTAGAAAAGCAGAAGCTGCTTTGACCGTGAAAATATTTGATTCCTATCAGTTTTTGGTCAGGAGAAGATATCCACCTAGACCAACCCGAGGAGAAGGCTCAGAGTACAGATATACCCCGAGCAACGTGATCAATGTCCTTGAACCTTCATTTTTCATCTGAAAACAGTTATAAATGCCTGGCTGACAGATTTAAATGTTATACATTGACAGCATTTATCAATATAACGTTTATTTAAATGAGTAGGTGCTCAATAGGTGTTGGTCTTCTAACTTGTCTACATCCCATCACCATTCCAGGATCTTCAGAATTGAAGGAGAGATGTTGTATCACTGTTAGAAGGCTGCTTTGGGACATTCTGCAGCAGGCAGGAGGGACTGTCAACCCCTACACCATGACCACCAAGTTCCTCACCTTGGCTGAGTCCCTAAATCTCTCCGAACCTCAGGTTCCTCCAAGCATAATGCAGACTTCACAGAGCTGCTGTAAAGATTAGGTGAGGTCAATTGATATTGCTTAAAAGGCCTGGTCCATAGAAGATGCCCAATAAACATTACTGCTTTCCCCCTCACCCTACTGCCTGAAAAAATATTACACCTGTGAGACTGACTTTGAGGACCAGTGGGGGTGGGGAGTTGTGCATATAAACTATTTAATGAGTACCAAACACAAAAGTCAAGCTTGTAAAATATCAGGCCTTGCCCCAGAAAGACAAATACCACATGATCTCACTGATATGTAGAGTCTTAAAAAGTCAAACTCAGAAGCAGAGAGTAGAATGATGGTTATCAAGGGCTGGGGGAGGGAGGGACTGGGGAGATGTTGGTCAAATGATACAAAGGTTTAGTTAGGTGGAATAAGTTCAGAAAATCAATTGTACAATATATCAATTATAGTTAATAGCAATATAACGTATACTTGAAAATTGCTGAGAGCAGTGTGAGTGTTCCACCACAAAAAAATGTGCAGTAATAGATGTTAATTACCTTAATTTAGTCATTTCACAATATGTACATATATAAAAATATGTTGTATGCCATAAGTATATATAATTATTATTTGTGAATTTAAAAAATAAAAATAATTTCCAAAAAAAGTGGCAGGCATTGGACATGTAGAGGACGGGCCAGAATTAAGCAGATGGGCCCTAAAAGTCAATGGGGTCAGATTTTTCTTTCCCTGGGTGCTGTAATGTGCCTCAGCCATACCTACACACCTTTGGTTTCAGAAAAGACTTTCGGTCCTAACACAGCTCTACAAATCTCAAAGGAGGAATTGGGGAAAAGGTTTCTCCATTCTTCCAGTGTTGGTGAGGAAATGAAGCCCCTTTAGAAGTTAACTCTAAATAGTGGTTTTCAAAATGTGATCTTCAGACCAGCAGCCGCAAAATCATCTGGGAACTTGTTAGAAACGCACATTCTCAGGACCTATTCCAGACCTACAAAATCAGAAATGTCAGAGGAGGGGGTGCATCCCAAAAATCTGTGTTTCAACAAGCCCTCCAGGGGTTCTGATGCAAGCTATAGCTGGAGAATCACTACTCTAAGCAGCCCTTAGTCTGGTTCTGAACTGCATGTGTGTGAGCTGCCAGCACTCTTGTGTGAAGAAGGTCCCTTTATCAGATGGGTTTTTGCTACCAGTTTTCCAAGCATGGGATAACATGGTATTAAATTGCCTGTTCTTTCACTGAGTGGCTCTCAGGACTTCAAAAGCTGGCTGGGTTAAGGATGCAACATGGGGCTCTGGGGCTGAATGGTACTTACCTGAGTCCCTTGGAGCCAGTCACACAACACTGGCCCCACTGACCTCATCCACACCTCCCTAATCCCATCCCTACCAAACTACCAAGACAATGCCACCTCACTGAAACAATTTCATCCATCAAATTACAATTTGGAGGTTAGGTGAGATTTTCTTTGGACAGGATAGGAAGGATGTTAAGAAACCCCTTTCTTCCAGGCAAGCTCACTTATGCTTTTCTCTTGAGGTTCACTTTTGTGAAGGAGGACAAGAAAACACAAGCTGCAGCACCTCTTTTAGGAGATGGTGACTTCAACACTAGGAAAGAGTGCGTTCCAGTGAGTTCCAAAGTAGGAATGTCACTGAGGGAACAGCAATGCCGGGCACGGCTACACAGAAGCAAAGCAGTGCTCTCAGGTAGGTCAAAGGCCCCAGGACCAACTTCACTCTGTAGGGACAGAGGCCAGGCTTTGCATTTTGAGAGATTCCTTTTGAAATAGGCATCTATATTTAAAGAAGTTTTTTTTTTTTTGCCTGATAAAGCATGATTTTTCAGTTCTATAAATTTAGGACTGATAGGCAGTCATTCATGGAGAATATCATCTTCTTTTTTTTTTTGAGACTAAGTCTCACCCAGGCTGGAGTGCAATGGCATGATCTCGGCTCATTGCAACCTCCACCTCCCGGGTTCAAGCGATTCTCCTGCCTCAGCTTCGCAAGTAGCTGGGATTACAGGCATGTGCCACCACGCCGGGCTAATTTTTCATATTTTTAGTAGAGATGGGGTTTCACCGTGTTAGCCAGGATGGTCTCAATCTCCTGACGTCATGATCCACCCGCCTCAGCCTCCCAAAGTGCTGGGATTACAGGCGTGAGCCACCGCGCCCAGCCTAGAATACCATCTTCAATTTGAGGAAATGAATAGTGCCCCTGAAATTATTGTAGCATAATTTATCATTTGCTCACCCTAAGTAGCTCAGTCTATTCTAACAGGGCATTGTACAGGCAGAATTACTCACCTCATGTCTGCTAGTGGCTCTGCAGTTGTTCAAGTTGCTAGATCCAATTATCAACCATCCTGGCCTCCTGCTTCCTGACTCATATCTTGTGCCAACTAAGCTCACCGTAGATATATTTAGTATTTGTCCAGAATCTCTGGAGAACAGGGAATCAGGATGTTATGGGGTTTTAATGTTTTTCTTTTTATCAAAGGAATACATTTTAATTTATGGGACTATAATGCAGGTTAATATAGCATCTGTATGGCATTTTTCGCATATGTAGCTCTCATCCCGTTTTCAAAGTGTCCTCATCACAACCACATGAGGTAGGTAGATGCTACAAGCACCAAGGTCCTCATTTTTCAAAAAAACAAAATATACAGTTGAGACAAAATAATTTGCCAAAATATACACAGCAAATCACTGGCAAAACCAGAAACCAAATCCAGGACAGTCTAGACATTTTCCACTATCCACTCCATCCAGTGGCTTTTCTTCCTCTCTCCCTTTAGCCTCTCAAAACTCAAAACGTAACACAAGCTTCATGTCAGATCCAGTCCTCTAGGGAACGCCAGCCAAGTGAAATTCTCCACTTTTCCCTCTCCTCTGCCTCGCTTCAGGAGACTGAGAAGGCACTACAAACAGTTTCCTTCCTTCCATGAGAACAAGCCATCCCTTTACCTTTTGAACCATGTTTATACCCAGGAACCACTCTCAGCTCCTTTCTAAGCTACCCTGAAACCAGTCAATACTAACATCATGATTTTTTCAATGGGATTATATAACAACATAATTGAGATTTCACAGGTGTAATTAAAAGAATTAAATTTAAATAAAAAGAATTTCTTCCTAAGAAAATGGTTCAACAAAAAATACACATCTGTCAGCTAGAAGTGTTAGGTGCTACCACTTGGAACAGAGATCACCTACCCTAACCTTTGTCAAACTGATTAGATCCTGTTCTGTGTTTTCTTAAGATTCTTTATTTGTCCAGTTTGTATCAATTTATCACAAGGCCAATGAACTGTATGTTTATTATTTTCTGTATTCTTGATGCTCTGGTATTTAGGGGATCTTGCAGGCTCAGGAAAAGACTGCTCTTCCCAGGGAGGTCAAAGCAGCTTCTGCTTTTCTACCTTACAGATAGCAATGTCTGCTTTTCTATCTTACAGACAGTAAAGGGCTTGCCTGGGAGCATGTCTTTCATATACAAACCAAGTCTTTCATATACAAACCAACCAATCCCAAGTCTATCACCCCAAATCACCTCCATACCCAACTTCCACACACCAAGCCAGTATTTCCTCTGCACTGAATAATCCTAGGGCCAGGCACCAGGCAACTAGAGACCAATTCAATAGCCCAAAGCCCATTGGAATTGTTCAAACTAGTCAATCCTAAACCATTTACTCTACCCTGTTCTGCCTTTCCCAAGGAAACTCCAATTAAGGTGCTGGCCCATTCCTTTACTCTTTTCTGCCTCCTAACGACACCAGTGCTTTCCCTGTGTCCCTGTGTGACATACGACTATCCCCTCTCTGGGATCTGAGGGTATAATAAACTTCTTCCTTTCAGACCTTGTTCTCTCCTCCTGGGGCCATACTAACTTGACCATATCTTACCCAACATCTACATGCTTAGAACAAATCCCTTCCACTTCCTATCGTTAGCTCAAAGGGCTGCAGGACACCGTCAGACAGCCTGTTGATCAGGAATTGCACCATCATTTCCTTAAAAGGCCATCCATCTCTTTCTCAACCTTTATTCTGGCCCCTTTACCTTCTCTTATTCTCTCTTTGTGCCCATTCTTCTCCCCTCATTCCTTATTTCCTGGTCCAGTTATTTTATGGACCTCAGTGAACACCACCAGTCTCCATCTTCACTTTTCGTCCCTTTTCTCCCCTATGCCCCACAGCCCTCTGAAATTATTCAAACTAGCCAATCCTGCTTACCTTGCTTTATGCATTTCTTCCCACAAAACCATAATAAATGCTCTTGCCCATGTTTTTCTCCCATTCCCCTGCCTCCTGAGCAACCCTGGGGCTTCCCCATGTAGATTTTTGTGATGTGGCATGCCCCTTCGCCTTGGGAACTGTAAGTTACAAACTGTCTTTTCAATGGCAGTTGTCTTCTGATCTGCTGGCCTCACCATACCTCAATAATGTAAAAACTACATTAAAAAAAGAAGTGGAGTTCTCTATGCTTCTGAAGTTAAGTTGATATCAATTTAAAAGAGATTGTGGTAACTTTATGATGTTAAATCTAATCCCCTTGTTCATCACAAAGGATATATCTAAAAATATACATAAAATGAAATGAGAAAATAAAAAGTTTACTAAAAAAAATCAACTAAACACAAAAGAAGGCAGTAATGGAGGAAATAAGAGACCAAAAAGGTATAAAATACAGAAAACAAATAGCAAAATGGCAGAAATCAGTTCTTTCTTATCAGTAATTTGTTTGAATGTAAATGAATTACATCAAAAGGCAGAGATCATCAGAATGGGTAATAAAAACATGATTCAAATGTGTTATTCATGAAACCTTCACTTTAGATCCAAAGACACAAATAGATCGAAAGTGCAGGGATGGAAAAAGAGACTCCATGATAACCAAAAGATAGTTGGGCTATATCAGAAAAATCAGAAAACAAGACCTTAAATAAAAACTGTTGAAAGAGGGCTGGGCGCAGTGGCTCATGCCTGTAATACCAGCACTTTGGGAGCCCAAGGCGGGCGGATCACTTGAGGTCAGGAGTTCGTGACCAGCATGGCCAACATGGTGAAACCCCATCTCTGCTAAAAATACAAAAATTAGGTGAGCATGGTGGTGGGCACCTGTAGTCCCAGCTACTTGGGAGGCTGAGGCAGGAGACTCACTTGAACCTGGGAGGTGGAGGCTGCAGTCAGCTGAGATCCACTCCAGCCTGAGTGACAAAGCGAGACTCCATCTCAAAACAAAACAAAACAAAAACTGCTAAAAGAAACAACAACATTATATATTGATAAAAGGGTCAGTTCATTAGGAAGATATAACAATTATAAACATATATTGATAAAGATCCTCTCAAACAAACTTTAGTCAGGCTCCTCTGAGCCCTCTGTTTGACTAGGCCCAAGCTTTGGGCTTTTGTGTTCATCTTTGCATCACCCAGTTTTAGCAAGAATCCTGTCAAGTTGATTTAGCCAGACTCCCCCATCCTCAATATCAGATCACCTTTGATATGTGATCATCCTCCTCATCTCCCACCATTCTTCAGGTAATATCTGATTACTTTGGCCTGTCTTCAGCAAAAATCCTGTTTAGTTAGTTTAGCAAGCATCACCTTATGTGCTTAGTAATTTTCCATCTACTGATTCGCCAATGCTCTGTTCCATTTTTCCTTGTTGTAAAGTTGAACCCAATCTCTCTCCCCTACTGCAAAAATCCATTGCAGTAGTCCCTACACCTATTGCAAGAGTGACAAATAAGGTCTGCCTTACTGTTTTAACAAGTGCCAGAATAACATTTTTTCTTACACAATATGCACCAAACAACAGAGCTTCAGAATACATGAAGCAAATACTGACAGAATTGAATAGATGATGATAGAAGAGTTAGGTAATTCTATAATAATAGTTGGAGACTTCAATATACCACTTTCAATAATGCACAGAACATCTAGAAAGATCAAGAAGGAAATAAAGGACTTGAACAACATTATAAACCAAGTCTATCTAACAGATATTCAGACGAGTCTACCCACCAACAGCAAAATGCACATTCTTCCCAAGTGCACATGGATATTCTCCAGGATTGACTATATGTTAAGCCATAAAACAAGTGTCAATAAATTTTAAAAGATTGAAGTCATCAAATTATCTTTTCCAACCACCACGGAGTGAAATTACAAATCAATAACAGAAGAAAAAACTCAAAAATTTACAAATACATGGAAATTAAATAACATGCTCTTAAACGACCAATGTGTCAAAGAAATCACAAGGGAAATTAGAAAATACTTAGAGATGAATTAAAATGAAAATGTAACATACCAGAACTTAAGGGATGCAGCTTAGGAAGTGCTCAGAGCACAGCTACTCAAGTATCTAAATATTTATACAACTATTTTTTTCCTCATCTTTAAAACAACAATGGACCGACAATTTTTAAAATACAACACACTGGGCAGGGCAAGGTGGCTCATGCCTGTAATCCCAGCACTTTGGGAGGCCAAGATGGGCGGATCACGAGGTCAGGAATTCGAGACAAGCCTGGCCGATGTGGTGAAACCTTGTCTCTACTAAAAATACAAAAATTAGCCAGGCATGACGGTGTGCGCTTGTAATCCCAGCTTCTCAGGAGGCTGAGGCAGGAGAATTGCTTGAACCCAGGAGGCAGAGGTTGCAGTGAGCCGGTATCACACCACTGCACTCCAGCCTGGGCACAGGGCAAGACTCTGTCTCGGGGCGTGGGGGAGGAGGGGGGAATACAACACACTGACAAGTAGTCTATTTTTAACTCAGTTTTGGATTGTTGTTTGCTAAGGCTATTGCTTGGGATAAATAAAACAAAGGGAGGAGAAGGAGAAACAACAGATACAAGAAATAGAAGCAGCAGCATAGGAAAATGAAAAGGAACAAGAAAATGATAAGAAGAAAAACCAGACTAGAAAAAAGGAAAAAGAACACGTAAGGGAGTCAGGAGGCCTATTCTAGCTTTTGACCCCTCCCTGATTCATGAAATTTGAAAAAGTCCAAGACTATCCCAACAGAAAACAAGGAAAAAGATACACAAATAGTCACCCCTCAAACTTTAATAATGACACAATGGTGCCACTCACGCCTGGCTCAGGCCCCAGCAGGAGGAGGGCGCCCTCTGGGAAGACTCCTCCTTGTCCTGGCTGCACCTCCACTGCTGCCACAGAGGTCCACCGTACAGCATCCACAGTTTCCTACCCAGCCCGGGCCGGCCCTGCAGTGCTCCTACCCGCCTTCCCAGGCCCCAGACTTGCTACTGCTGCCACCACTAGGAACGATGCCAATACAACCACCACCACCACTGCTGCCGCCCTCAATGCACTGGCCCGCCCTACAGGGCTCCCACCACCTGGCCACCGCCGCAGCACTGCCCCGGCCCTGGCAGCAGCCAGCCACCCTCCTACCTCTCTGGCGCTCTGCAGTCTCCATTGCTGCCACCACACCAACCACAGCGAGGCGAGCCGTGGTGTCCCTGGCTCCAGCCTCCAGCATGTACAGGTGGCTACTCCTTCTCCTGGCACAGAGCAACTGGGCGGGCAAAGCCAGAAAAGCCTAGAACAGGATGCATAGTAGTAGTGTAAGAGACTTACTTTGTCATGTTGGCCACTGGGTGGCAGGGGCTGGTTTCAGCAAAGGCACTCAAACCCACCTTCCAAAGTCCAGCCTCTCCTTTTGGCCCAAGCTGGCCAGGAACTGGGGCCTGGGGTGGGGACTGGAGACACCACAGTGCCCAGGCTTCCCACTCCACAGGAACCGCTGGACTCACCCGGGTTGTACTCCTTGGGGAGCAGGAGCAGCAGAAACTCAACCCCAGCCAGCCTTCCCCACCAAAGTGCCAGTTCCCGTTCCTGACACCTCCACCCAAAGGGCCCTGTTGCCCCATGGTATCAGCTACTGTGTGCCTGGGCATCCCAGGCGTCTCTGCTAAACAGAGCAAGAAGACGTGGGTCCAGGAAGCACAGCGGGTCTAGGGTCCCTACCATGCTCAGTATCCCCGCGGAAACACTGTGCGCCCGCCACACTTGAGCACAAACAGGAGGAGGTGGCCGTCTAGAGTCTGGAGTCCGGGGAGAGGACCGCTCCTCTCTTGGAGACCACCGCTGTCACTGACGTGTCCACCACCCACCACCGGCAGTGCAGCCCCCGATAGTGCCCCATAACTCATCCCCATCTAGGATACTGCAGCACCCGATGGCGCCCACAACCTGCCCCCTGCCACTGGCAGAGCAGCCCAGGTTAAAGCCCCCAAACCACTCCCTGATGTTGGCAGTGCAGCCACGGAAAGCGCCCCCAACCAGCCTCCCACCACGGGAAGTGGCTCCCGGGATAGCGCCCCCAAGCAGACCCTAGCCCCGGGCAGTGACGCCTGGGTAGGTCGCCCAACACCCCCCCGCCCCGTTGCCGAGAGTGCAGCACCAGATAGCGCCCCTAACACGCCCCCCGTCACTGGCGGTGTAGCCCAGGATAGCTCCGCCAACCCCTCACTTGACGTGGCAGTATAGCCCCTGATAGTGCACCCAATCTGCCACCCACTGCTGGCAGTGCAACCCAGGATAGTGCACCCGACACACTCCCTGCCGGCCAGTGCAGCCCCCATATAGCACCCAACCCGTCCCCCCACCCCTGCCACTGGCAGTCCGCCCCCAATAATGCCCCCAACACGTTCCTGGCTGTGGGCAGTGTAGCCCCTGGATATCGCCCCGAATCAGCCCCCAGCCATGGGCAGTGACGTCTGGGATATCACACCCAACAAGCTCCCCGCCATGGGCACCGATGTCCCAGATAGCGCCCCGAACTTGTGCCCTGCTGCGACCAGTGCAGCCGTGGATAGCCCTCCAACAAGCCTCTCTGCCACTGTGGGAAATGACGCCCTGGATAACGCACCCAACCCTGCCCCCGCCGTGGGCAGTGCAATACCCAATACTGCCCCTAACACGCCCCCCGCCACTGGCAGGTGTAGCCCACTATGGCGCCCCCAATCCTCCCCCTCGCCTCTGGCACTGTAGCTCGCCATACTGCACCCAACCCAACCCCCCGCCCCTCACCCCCCGCCGCAGGCAGTGCAGCACCGGACAGCGCCCCTAACACGCCTCAAGCCACCGGCGGTGTAGCCCAGGATAGGGCTACCAACCCCTGACTCGCTGCAGCAGTGTAGCCCCTGATAATGCACCCAATCTGCCACCCACCCCCGGCAGTGCAACCCCGGATAGCAGACCCAATACACTCCCTGTGGGACAGTGCAGCCCCTGCCATAGCACCCAACCCACGCCCCCACTCCTGCCACTGGCAGTCTGCCCCCGATAATGCCCCCAACATGTTCCTGGCTGTGGGCAGTGTAGTCCATAGATAGCGCCCCAAACCAGCCCCTAGCCATGGGCAGTGATGCCTCAGATATCACACCCAACCAGTTCCCTGCCATGGGCACTGATGTCCCAGACAGCACCCCAACCCGAGCCTCGTGCGACCAATGCAGCCACAGATAGGCCCCCAACAAGCCCCCACCCCACCACTGCTGCAGGAAATGACGCCTGGGATAACACCCAACCATTCCCGGCTGTGGGCAGTGCAACACCCAGTACTGCCCCTAACACACCCCCACACACAAGATGGCGCCCCCAATCCCCCCCTCGCCTTGGGCAGTGTAGTTCGCGATAGTGCATCCAACCCTTGGCCCCCGAGCTCGCGGCCCCTCGCCCCCAGCCGCAAGCCCCTGGATAGCTCACCTACTCCACCACTTTTCTACCACTTTGGCTGCGCTGTACTCTACCTCACTGCCACCAGCCACAGTGAAGCGAGCCGTGCTGCTGTAGGCTCAAGCCTTCAGCATGGGACCGGTGACGACTCCTCTAATCTGGGGTCGGAACAGACGGGCAGGCAGACATAGAAGAACCTGGAATGGCAAGACTCTCGCTTACTGAGGTTATGCAAATTAGGTTCCTGGACTACATGTTCTGATTGGATGAGAGAAAAATCTCTAGGTCTACTATGATTGGGCTTTATTTTCGTGTTGTGACTGCATGAGACGAAGTCTTGGGATAACCCATCAGAACATGATAACAAAGTCCAATCAGACTAGGCCTAGAGATTTCTCTTATCCAATCAGAACATGTAGTCCAGGAACTTCATTTGCATAAATCCCACATATAAAGGATGCCAAGTGAGGAGGCTCCTCATTTTAGGCTCTTCTGTGTCCAATGGTGTAGCTGCTCCATTCCCGGCTTAGAGGAGGAGGAGGAGGAGGAGACACTTGCCACACACGCTGGAGACTGAAGCCTGCCTTGGCTCGCCTCACTGCTGTGGATGGTGGTGGCGAGGAAGATGACAGTGCAGCCAGAATGGTAAAAAGGTGGTGGGATAGGTTCGTTATCCCAGGCGTACTGCCTGTGGCATAGGGGGCGGGTTGGGGGCCCTATCCAGGGTGTCACTGCCCATGTTGAGGGGCTGGTTGGATGTGCTATCTGGGGCATTACTGCCTGTGGAGGGGAGTGGGTTGGGGCCCTATCTGGGGTGCGCTGCCCGTTCCTGGGGGTGGGTTGGGGCACTATCCCAACCTGTACTACTAGCGGCAGTGGGGAGTTTTGGGGCACTATCTGGGGATGCACTGCCTGCGGCCAGGGAGCGAGTTGGGAGAACTGTCAGATGCTGCAATGCCCTTGTTGGGCACGGGTTGGGGGCGCTATTGGGTGCTACTCTGTCTGCAGTGGGTGGGAAGTGTGATATCCAGGGCATCATTGCCTGCATCTGGGAGCTGGTTGGGGGCACTATCCATAGCTGCACTGCCCACAGCAGGGAGCGGGTTGGGCGCACAATCTGGGGCTGCAATGTTGATGGTGGGGGACGGGTTAGGGTCACTATAGGGCGCTACACTACTGGCGGCAGGGAGGGGGGTGTTGAGGTTGCTATTGGGGCTACACTGAGGCAGAGGTAGTGGGGTTTATTGGGAGTGCTACCAGGGACTGGAATGCCGGTGGAGAGGGGGTGGGGGGTTGGTTGGGGGTGCTATTGAGGATACACTGCCCGTGGTGGGTGTGGGGGGCGGGTTGGGTGCTATCAGAGATCTGTACTGCCTGTCAGGGAGCCAGTGAGTATGCTAAATGGGGCCACGCTGGCTTGGGGGGCGGGGGCGGGTTGGGTGCGCTATTGGGGACTACACTGCCAGCAGCAGGGCGTTGGCTGGGTGCGTTAACCATGGTTGCACTGCCCGAAGTGGGGAGTGAGTTTGGGGTGCTAGCCATGGCTGCACTGCCGGAGGCAGGGAGTGGGTTGGGGGCGCTATCCTGGGCTGCTGCTCCCAGTGGGAGCAGATTGGGGCACTATCTGGGGTTGCACTGCTTGCAGTGGGGGGCAGTTTGGGTGCCATATTGGGGCATCACTGCCAGCGGCTGGGGTCTGGTTGGGGCCGCTATTCATGGCTACACTGTCTACAGCAGGGAGCGGATTGAGGTTGCTACCCTGGGCTGCGGTGCCCATGGCTGGGGGAAAGTTGTGGGTGCCATCAGGTGCTTCAGTGTCTGAGGCAGAGGCAGGCTGGGGTTGCTATCAGGTGCTGGCGGTGGGGGGCAGGGTGTTGGGGGCGCTATCGGGGGGCTGCATTGTCATCCTGGCAGCAGGCAGCGGAGGTGTCAGGACGGCAGTGGTCAGAGGAGCAGTCCTCCTCTCCCTGACTCAGGCTCTAGAGGGCCATCTCCTCCTGCTCAAGTTTCCGGGGGAATCCTGAGCACGGCCCAGCCCCCAGACCTGAGGTGGTTCTGTGCCCTCGCGCTACGTGTTGCAGAGACCACCTGGGACCCCCGCGCATACAGTAGCGGATACCATGGGGTGACCGGGCCCTGTGGGTGGAGGCATCAGGAATGGGAACCGGCACTTGGGTGGGGAGGGCTGGCTGGGGTTGAGTTTCTGCTGCTCCTGCTTCCTGAGAAATGCAGCCAGGGTGGGCCCAGCAGTTCCTATGGAGTGGGAAGCCTGGACACTGTGGTGTCTCCAGTCCCCACCCCAGGCCCCAGTCACTGGCCAACTTGGGCCAAAAGGAGAGGCTGGACTTTGGAGGGTGGGTGTGAGTGTCTTCACTGAAACTGGCACCTGCCACCCAGTGGCCAGCATGACAAGGTGAGGCTCTAACGCTACCACTGTCTGCATCCTGTTCTAAGCTTTTCTGGCTTTGCCTGCCCAGTTGCTCCTTGCCAAGAGGAGGAACCACCTGCTGCATGCTGGAGGCTAGAGCCTGCGACACCGCAGCTCGCCTCGCTGTGGTTGGTGGCAGCGATGGGGAGTGCCGAAGCGGTAGGAGGGCAGTGATGGAGACTGCAGAGCGCTGGAGCGGTAGGAGGGCAGCAATGGGGACTGCAGAGCGACAGAGCGGTAGGAGGGTGGCTGGCTGCTGCCAGGGCACGGGTAGGGCTGCGGCAGTGGCCAGGTGTTAGGATACTTATAGGATGGGCTGGTGCATTGAGGGCAACATCAGTGGTGCTTGTATTGGCATTGGCGCTAGCGGTGGCGGCAGCAGCAAGTCTGGGGCCCAGGAAGGCAGGTAGGAGCACTGGGACTGGCCCACCTGTCCCAGCCTGGCCTGGGGTGGGTAGGAAGCTGTGGGCCTCTGTGGCAGGAATGGAGGCATAGCCAGGGGAAGGAGGAGTCTTCGCCACTTCTGCAGAATCTGAAGGGTGCTCTCCTCCTGCGGGCACCTGAGCCAGGCGTGAGTGGCACCATTGTGTCACTATTAACAAAGTTTGTGGGGGTGACTATTTGTGTATCTTTTTGCTTGTTTTTACGGTAGTCTTGGACTTTTTTAAATTTCATGAATCAGGAAGGGGACAAGATGTATAATAGGCCTCCTGATTCCTGTATCTGTTCTTTTTCTTTTTTTTCATTCTGGTTTTTCTTCTCCTTATTATCATTTTCTTGTTCCTCTTCATTTTCTTATGCTGCTGCTTCTATTTCTTGTATCTGTTCTTGTTTCTCCTCTTCCTCCTTTTGTTTTCTTTATCACAAGCAATGGCCTTAACAAACAACAATCCAAACCTGAGTTAAAAATAGAGTACTTGTCAGCATGTTGCATTCCTCTCCACCCCTGCCTCCCAGACAGTCTTGCTCTATTGCCCAGGCTGGAGTGCAGTGGCAAGATCTCCGCTTACTGCAACCTCTGCCTGCCGGGTTCAAGCGATTCTCCTGCCTCAGCCTCCCAAGAAGCTGGGATTACAAGTGCACACCACTGTGCCTGGCTCATTTTTGTATTTTTAGTAGAGACGGGGTTTCACCGTGTTGGCCAGGCTGGTCTCGAACTCCTGACCTCCCTCATGATCTGCCCATCTCGGCCTCTCAGAGTGCTGGGATTACAGGCGTGAGCCACCTCACTGGCCCAGCATATTGTATTTTAAAAATAATTGGTCCATTATTGTTTTAGTGATGAGGAAAAAAATTGTTGCATAATTATTTAGATACTTGAGTAGCTGTGCTTTCATGATCCTGTTAATGCGTTGTAAGTAGTTATTCAAGGAATGAAAAAATGAAGCATTGAATAAAATATTGGCAGCAAACAGCCATTTCATGTCTGTCACATATTAGTCTGGAGATACTCAAGAGGCACAGGGGTAATAAGTTCCAATTTATGAGATCGTTAAGTGAACTATATTCCCTTCATTTTATTTCTCTGCCACCATTTTCAAGAGTATTGTCATTTGCATGAGCAAATTTGGTTCATCACCACATCTTTGCAACAGGAAAAGGAAGGGGAGGATCATGTGTATAATGTTTTTAAGCCAAGATTCTCTACCAAAAACAAGGCTTCACTAACTTTTGCCTTTAAGAGCCTGCAGTGTTGAGCCCTATTTTATTCCTAATAATACTATCTTTGGTATGAACTTTTTTTTTTTACTGATTACTCTAGAAATTTGTGCATCTTATTGACTACTTTAAAGAAACAATCTATATTGTATCATTTTTTTCAAGCCAACAGAAATGTATAAGGTCTGTAAGTTTTACACTTTTTAATTATTTTTGAGGCCATGAATATGTAAAATATTGTTGATATATGTAAAAATATGCATAAGTACCACTATATAGCTTATTTTGAAGAGATGGTTTCTAAATTTTTGTCCAGAGTAGATCGGTTGCAGTTTCTTAAGTGTGTTTCTCAATACATTCCCTCAACGTTTTAAAGCATTTACAAAAAATTTGAATACCATTAACTTCAGGTAGTCCTTTGTTTATAGGTTAATACTTCTACAGACTAAAGGCATCACAGCCTCCTTTAAGATTCAGTCATATTAATAAAATTTGAGAGATTTAGGGGTAGAATCCAACAAATTCAGAGGAAAATTGTTAAATTATATAGCTGTAGATCAGGACATGAAACCCAGGTTCTAAGCTCTAAGGGGGCCGTGAGCTACCATACCAAGTGCATCAGTGACTGGGCGTAGCATTAGCACACTTACAGGATGGTTGAGTGAGCTTTGGAGCCTAACTCTGCGAACATGAATTTTTAAACTGCGTAGTGCCTCAGTTTATCCATCTTTACAATGGGGACAGTACTAAGTTTTTCTTTTTCTTTTCAGTTGACTGAATTATTTCCCTAGTCTGTCTTGTCGCCACTCTTGATGGCCACATGAGAGGAGCTAAGGTTATTTCTGGGCAGCCTGGGACTCCTTGGGAAAAACAGAAGGTGCCACAGACCCCGTTTTAGGAGGAGCGTCTGTTTTCCTCCTGGACCCCAAGAAGTGTAAGCAGACAGGTCCCTCTCAAAACCTGGGGAAGGCTCTGCTTTGTTTTGCCTTGCTTTACCTGATGTTTTGGATGTGGGTGGACATCAGAAATTAGTAGGGGAGAGAGAGCTAAAAAAAATTGTGGATAAGAAGTTGTATTTATGGTAAGGAAGGTTATGAAGGAAAGAGATTTTGTGGGAGAGAGGATCTTGTATTACAAATTCTTGTTCTAAAGTAGAATGACTAATTATTTAGAAAAGAGGGAGGTAGGCCGGGCGCAGTGGCTCACTCCTGTAATCCCAGCACTTTGGGAGGCCAAGGCGACCGGACCACCCTGAGGTCAGGCATTTGAGACCAGCCTGACCAACATGGAGAAACCCCATCTCGGCTAAAAATACAAAATTAGCCAGGTATGACGGTGCATGCCTATAATCCCAGCTACTTGGGAGGCTGAGGCAGGAGAATCGCTTGAACCTGGGAGGTGAAGGTTGCAGTGAGCCGAGATTGCACCATTGCACTCTAGCCTGGGCAACAAGACCGAAACTCTGTCTCAAAATAAAATAAAAGATAAAAGAAAAAAGGGAAGTATAGGACAAGTCAGAAAGTCATAACATAGGAAAGAAAAACTTAGAACTGCTCTATCTTGTCTGGAAGTGCTGTGTATGATGTTTATATAAAGGAGCTTTAATTGGCTTCAAAGAAAATGAAAGCTCCCAAATATTTCATCAGAAAAATAGTTCTCATACTTTTTAGTTCATGTAACTTCAATAATCTTTGGGAAATAAAGGCTTTTAAAAGTTATTGGTAAAATGAAAATGTCTTCAAAATTTAGACATTTGGTTTAAATTAAGTCAGAGATTAAATTCGCTAAGTGCTTTAATGTCATAAACTGCTTCTTTGACTTTGGAAAATTGTTCAGTTTACCTGGTTTGGAGCCATTAGATTTCTAGCCGAGGCCAGTGGACAGGTGGAGTTAGCCATGCCTGCTAGCCTATGCTAGAAAGAGTCAGACTTTATCTGCAGTTCTGTCTTGTATCCTAGACTCCACACCTGGTATGTAGTTAAAATTGCTTACACTAAAAAGAAAAATTATGTATTTTTGACATGGGAAAATGGTTTTTTCAAAAAAAATGAGTTTTTTCTAACTTCGAAAGTTTAAGGATTATTTTTAGTTGAAAGAAAATGAAGTTTAAGCAAGTTATAGGAGGTTTATGAAACTTTGTAAAGAATTCTGTGAGCAAGTTAACTAAAATGAAAGGGTATTATTTAATTCTTCCATAAATTAAATATTAAACACAAGAAGCTGAAACAGAGCCAGAATCTGGGCCCATACATCAAAATAATAGGGTTTTTGGGAACATTGATCTGTTCTTTAACAAGAAAAAAATTATAAATTGTTATGAAAAATCTTACCTTGTAGTCAAATTAATTAAAACTGGATAGATTCATAAAATTTTATTAAAAAGTAACTTTAGCATTAAAGATGCACTAATGCAAAAATAAAATTTAGTTTTATGTTGAATTCTTTCTTTTGAGAAATCCAAGAACTCTCTCTTGGGGTCTGGATCGGGACCCCTTTCTGGTAATACCACCACTCCCAGCCCTCCCTTCCTTCCTAGCCTCCACTGGGAGGCGCTCTTCTGGAGGAGGAGCTGCCGCTGCCCCCCACCAGATTCAGCACAGAAGGCCAGGCCTGGGCTGCTGCTCTGCCCGCACCTAGCCAGGAAATGAGATGGATAAACACAGGAGAATTGGCCTGGATCGGGAGGGTGTTCTGAAAATCTGCCTTGGCTCTCTGGGTCTGTGGCCAGTAGCCACAGAAATGGAGACTCAGTTCCTTCAGCAATCTGTGTTCCTACTGTGTGTCTGGCACAGAGCGAGGCCCTGGGGGTGGGGCCCTGGAGGGGTCCCGGAAAAAACGGGACACCTCCCTGTCCTCCAGGACCTCACCCTACGTCACAGAAGCACATTTTTATGGAGGATTTACTATGCAGATTGTCTCCTTTAATTCTTAACCACAACCCAGTCATCAGTGCTATCATTATCCCCATGTGAAGTACACAAAAAACAAGGTCCAGAGAGGGGAAGGGATTTGTCCAAGGTCACACAGCTCATCAGTGTTGGAGCTGAGAGCTGAAATTCTCTTCTTTGAATTGAACCATTTATTAATAGGCATTGATGTTCTTTTTTTGTTTGTTTGTTTTGTTTTGTTTTTTTTTTGGAGACAGAGTTTCACTCTTGTTGCCCAGGCTGGAGTGCAATAGTGTGATCCTAGCTCACCGCAACCTCTGCCTCCCAGGTTCAAGTGATTCTCCTGCCTCAGCCTCCCAAGCAGCTGGGATTACAGGCATGTGCCACCATGCCTGGCTAATTTTGTATTTTTAGTAGAGATGGGGTTTCTCCATGTTGGTCAGGCTGGTCTCGAACCTCCGACATCAGGTGATCTGCTGACCGCAGCCTCCCAAAGTGCTGGGATTACAGGTGTGAGCCACTGGTCTGGCCTAGGCATTGATCTTCTAAAGACAAAATAAACCACGTTGTCTTCAAGCATGTTGAGTTTGCTGTTTATCACCACAGCCACATCACCTTTCTGTTTCATGAGTGTTTGCCTGGCATATCTGCCCAACATCTCTGTGTATTTATACTTCTGTGTGTCTTCTACAGTTTGTCCAATCTTCATTTCTAAACTCTCCTGTGAAGTCCATTGAAATGAAGTATGAGTTTCTTGTACTGTAGAAAGTTGTGCATTCCTTGGGTAGGTATTGTTTAGGTACACTGGCCTTGTTCTGTCTGCATCTTTTCTGGGTCACCCTTTGCTGAAAAGTGTCAGTCTTTGAGAGGAGGGGGGTGTCCTTTCCTGCCAGGTGGCTTTGTGTAGATGGAGACGCAGACACAGTGTTGTGTGACGGTGAGGGGTCACAGTGGGCTGTGGAGGTATAAAGGCGGCCCGCAGGCAGGTCCAACCAAGGTAGAGGTTACAGAAAGGACGAGCAGATGTGAGCAGGTCCCTGGGGCATTGTAAATACAGTGGCCCCTTCATCTACTCCCTTGGAAGATGGATTTGTTCCAGGATAGACCGTGTCTATACAAAGGCAGAACAGTCAGTAGTCCTAGGTGCCCCCAACCAGTCCTCAGTGCCCTCTGTGGGAGTCCAACAAAAAGAGCCTATGGGGACAGTGCTTGCCCATCTACTCATGTGGACGAGGACTGGGTGCTTTGTGAGGGGTGAAGAAGACAAGTATGGAGGAGTTCACGGAGTCCGAGGGACTGGACATTATCATATCCCATGGCTCAGAGCAGCACGCATGGGACATTCAGCATCTGTAAGGGGACCATGTAGCAGAGGCTGACAGTGGAGAGTGTAGTGCACACAAAGACACGCCAGTGTTTGGTGAGAGGGACTTGATCCAGATCAGCAAAAGAGAAGTGACTGATGTGCACAGTGGTGTGCAAATGGTGACTATGGGATAGCAATGGCTGGTGTCAAGCTGCTGGCAGAGAGCGCAAGACATGACTGAAACACCATCGGCCACAAGTCTACAGAGGTCTTGGAGCTGATCTGGATGCTTCCTTTGAAGCTGGTAAAGTTGTCCATTTATAACTATGATATTGGCTGCTGCCTTTTTTTTTTTTTTTTTTTTTGATGGAGTCTCGCTCTGTCGCCAGGCTGGAGTGCAGTGGTGCGATCTCGGCTCACTGCAACTTCCGCCTCTCAGGTTCAGGCAATTCTCCTTCCTCAGCCTCCCGAGTAGCTGGGACTACAGGCACACACCAGTACGCCCAGCTAACTTTTGTATTTTTAGTAGAGATGGGGTTTCATTATGTGGGCCAGGATGGTCTTGATCTCTTGACCTTGTGATCCACCCGCGTCGGCCTCCCAAAGTGCTGGGATTATAGGCATGAGCCACTGCGCCCAGCCAAGCTGCTGGATGCTCTTATTACCTGCAGATATGCCCCCACTCCCACAGATGCAAGAGATCTGTTTGCCTACTGAGAAGACCTGATATACCTCCTGAGAGGCTAACAGAGGTGCTCAGGCTCAGCCAGCTTGTGACACAATAAACATATCCATGTTGGTGAGAAGACAAGAAGAGCCCAGTGGACATGGAGCTCCGTGGAGAAGGAGACCAAGGTCAGGTCAGGATGGGGAACCTTCCCATGGTCAATAATGTGTCTGGGGCCACCTCCTGTGCTCATGACAGTGGGGAAACAATTCTTGCTGTCTCACACATACTCTGTGCACGTGGTAACACATGCACTCGCTTAATCACGGCATCTACTGGGCCTGACCAAGAGGCAACAGCCACAGCCACAACACCAGAGGGCCACATGACTGTGCTTGCAGGAGCTGAGATGATGCAGAAACCCTGTTGCCAAGACTTCTGGAGGTCCAGGATTGTTTCAGTCTTGAAGAGTAGAGAAGACACAAAATGAACAGGGCTGTGGCCAGAGAGTCTCCCAGCTCAATTATGAAGTCACAAAGAAAATGAAGAATGGGCCGGGCGCGGTGGCTCACGCCTGTAATCCCAGTACTTGGGAGGCCGAGGCGGGCAGATCACGAGGTCAGGAGATCGAGACCATCCTGGCTAACATGGTGAAACCCCATCTCTACTCAAAATACAAAAATTAGCTGGGCGTGGTGGCATGCTCCTGTAGTCCCAGCTACTTGGGAGGCTGAGGCAGGAGAATCGCTTGAACCTGAGAGTCGGAGGTTGCAGTGAGCCAAGATGGTGCCACTGCACTCCAGCCTGGCAACGAGCTAGACTCCGTCTTAAAAAAAAAAAAAAAAAAAAAAAGACCAAACAGCTGCCTGAGGCTGGATGTGAGTGGCTCACGCCTGTAATTCCAGCAACTTGGGAAGCTGAGGCAGGCAGATCACCTGAGGTCAGGAATTTGAGACCAGCTACTAGAAAGGGCCCACTAAGGCCTGGCCAACATGGTGAAACCCTATCTCTACTAAAAATACAAATATTAGCTGGGCATGGTGGTGCATGCCTGTAATCCCAGCTACTCGAGAGGCTGAGGCAGGAGGATTGCTTGAGTCCAGGAGGCAGAGGTTGTAGTAAGCCAAGATTGAGCCACTGCATCCCAGACTAGGCAACACAGAGAGACTCCATCTCAAAAACAACAACAACAACAAAATAGGCTGGGTGCGTTGGCTCATGTCTGTAATCCTAGAGCTTTGGGAGGCCGAGGCGGGAGGATCGCCTGAGGTCAGGAGTCTGAGATGAGCCTGCCCAACATGAGGAAACCCCATCTCTACTGAAAATACAAAAATTAGCCGGGCATGGTGGTGAATACCTGTAATCAATCCCAGCTACTTGGGAGGCTGAGGCATGAGAATCACTTGAACCCAAGAGGTGGAAGTTGCAGTGAGCTGAGATCACACCACCGCACTCCAACCTGGGCGACAGAGCAAGACTCCGTCTCAAAAAAAACCAAAAAACAAACAAAAAGACAAAACACCTGCTCTAGTGGAAATGGATTGAGGGCCTGGAGCTTCACCTGGCAAGCCCCTCTTCTCCAGCCCCCATCCACTCCCAGTAGCCTCGAGGAGCTCTGCAGGAATCCCCTAGCTCTGAGAAGCACAGCTGACAAGCATTGAAGTGAGCTGCTGTTGCTGGTAGACACGCGCTGCTGTGTTAGGAAGCTGGGAATGCTTTCTGTGGCTAGGCACTTGGAGTTAGGTCTTTCTTGTTTTTCTAAATGGCAGGCACACTTGTTTTTGTTCCAGTTTGCAGAGGAGTCAGCAGAGTGAGTGCTTGGATTTGGTCTCATTGCAGCTCCAGACCCTCCTCGTTAGGTCATATTCCTTTCAGGATATTTGACTTCTGACCAGCCAGCATCATTATCCCACTGCCCCCTGGCCTGTGAGCAGCACCCCCAGCCTCTGCCCCTGCCACCCTCTCAACCAGGTGGTGGCCAACGCAGTGGCAGCGCTCTCAGAAATCGCCGAGTCTCACCCCAGCAGCAACCTGCTCCATCTGAACCCACAGTCCATCAACAAGCTGCTGACAGCCCTGATTGAGTGCACCGAGTGGGGCCAGATCTTCATCCTGGACTGCCTCGCCAACTATACGCCCAAGGACGACCGCGAGGCCCAGAGGTGAGCGGGCTGCCCCTTGCTTGCCAGCCCAGCCTGAGGACCCTGGTCCTCAGGGGCTCCAACCAGGCACTGGGCCTCGGGCCTTAGTGGGCCCTTTCTAGTACCTTGCCCCACAACCCACCCTCAGACACACCTAAAGGGAGGCCTGCCTGCTTCCCTCCTCTCCAGAGCCAGGTAGGCAGGAGAGTTGCCTTGGGCAGCTATGGGCATAGGCATGGCCTGGCCTGGGAGCTCGCAGAAGCCCAGGGTACCTCTTTTGAGTTCAGTAGGTGGGTAGCACCAGAGCCACTGCTCATTGAATTCTCACTGGGTGTCTGGGGCTCTGCCGAGTGCTTTCCACACTTTAGAGTCTTTAATGCAACTTTCAGCATCATCCCCCACTTTCCAGATGAGGGAGCTCCAGCTTAGAGAGGTGGAGGGAATTGTGCGGGTCCCCTGGCTGGGGCTCACCTGACTCATGGTCTTAACCAACAAGATACCCTCCAAGTCGGAGGAAGTGAGGAGTTGCCATCTGTACAGTATGTACTACGTGCCAGTACTGTGTTTGTTCTTTTTTTTTTTTTTTTTTGAGGCAGGGTTTCTGTCCCCCAGGCTGGAGCTGCAGCCCCAACCTCCTGGGCTCAATCAATTCTCCCAGGTAGCTGGGACTACAGATGCATGCCAACATGCCCAGCTAATTTTTATATTTTTTGTAGAGACAGGTTTTCACTGTGTTGTCCAGACTGGTCTCACCCAAACTCCTGGGCTCAAGCAATCTACCCACCTCAGCCTTGCCCGGCCTTGTTTTTTACATGCGTTATGTCCATGGCCCCAGCAACCCTGTGAAGTAGGCATCATCATCTTGATTCTATAGATGAGGAAACTGAGGCTCAGAGTGATTTCAACTTGCTGGGGGTTAGCAGGCAGCAGAACCAGGATTTAAATCTTTCTCCTACAAAAAACATGTTTGTTTTTTGTTTGTTTGAGACAGGGTCTCGCTCTGTCGCCCAGGCTGGTGTGCAGTGGCACAGTCACAGCTCACTGCAGCCTCAGACTCCCGGATTCAAGCAATTCCCCTGCCTCAGCCTCCCGAGTAGCTGGGATTACAGACATGCACCACCATACCAGGCTAATTTTTTGTATTTTATTAGAGACGAGGTTTCACTATGTTGGCCAGGATGGCCTTGATCTCCTGACCTCGTGATCCGCCTGCCTCGGCCTCCCAAAGTACTGGGATTACAGGCATCAGCCACCGTGCCTGGCCGATCCTCAGCCTCTTAAAGTGCTGGGATTACAGGTGTGAGCTACTGCACCCGGCCTACAAGTTTCCATCTTGTTAATTCCTGTCCTAACAGTCATCCCTCACTGTTGCCTGGCCCACCTGAGGCCAGGCGCCTGAAGCTGCTCTCAGCCAACAGCATAGGATGTCTTACGTGCCTCCCTCTGGTTCTTTTGGAAGTTAGATACCGGGAATTGTCCCCTGCCAGGGTAGGGAGGGGTCACTCATGCTTGCCTCCTTTCCTTAGGGGAGATCTTCGAGCTGAAGGCAGAGCTCAACAGTGACAAGAAGGAGAAGAAGAAGGAGGCAGTGAAGAAAGTGACTGCATCGATGACTGTGGGCAAAGATGTCAGGTGTGCAGGAGTAGGCCTGGTGGCAGCTGGAAGCTGGCTGACAGGGGAGGGTTTATAGCTTGGGTCCACTTCAGTCTCTCCTTTAGGGTGTCTAGGGACCCATGTCTCCCCTCATACAGCTCCCTTCATAAAACTTTCTTCCCAATAGAAGGTTTTGTTTACACAGGAATCACAAGCCCAGACACTGACAGGTCAGGTGGTGATGGAGTGAGTTAACTGGAGTAGGTGGGAAAGGTAGCAGGCGATAGAGTGGGTGTGGCATGAACCCTCTCAGAAACTCCAGAGGATCACTACTGGCTGGGGAAGAGGACCCAGTGTGGCCAGGTCTTCTGGTTTTTAAAAAGAATGGGAAATCTGGGCCAGGCGTAGTGGCTCATGCCTGTAATTCTGGCACCTTGCGGGGCTCAGGCGGGCAGATCACGAGGTCAGGAGTTCGACACCAACCTGGCCAATATGGTGAAATCCCGTCTCCTCTAAAAATACAAAAATTAGCCAGGCGTGGTGGTGCACGCCTGTAATCTCAGCTACTCGGGAGACTGAGGCAGGAGAATTGCTTGAACCTGGGAGGCGGATGTTACAGTCAGCCAATATTGCACCTCTGCACTCCAGCCTGGGTGACAGAGCGAGACTCCGTCTCAAAAAAAAAAAAAAAAGAAAGAAAAAGAATGGGAAATCTGGATTTTTCATTTTAGATCTCCCTGTCTTAAGTGGCCAGATGATATTAAACAAACACTGTGTGGTACAAGTAAAACATACATGCAGATTGGATTTCTCTAATTTGTCACCGGTGTGCAGCCTCTGTCGCACCTGATGGCTAAAGCAGGTCGTGTGTAGAGTGGCTGCTGCACCTTGGCTCATGCCTCCCCTGTGGGAGCGCCCAGTGACCCTTGTCTTCCCATCTTTAAAAACCCATTCAAGGCCAGGCATGGTAACTCACACCTGTAATCCTAGCACTTTGGGAGGCTGAGGAGGGTAGATCACGAGGTCAGGAGTTCAAGACCACCTGGCCAAGATGGTGAAACCCCATCTCTACTAAAAATACAAAAATTAGCTGGGCGTGGTGGCAGGCACATGTAATTTCAGCTGCTCAGGAGGCTGAGGCAGAGAATTGCTGGAACCCGGGAGGCAGAGGTTGCAGTGAGCTGAGATCACGCCACTGCACTCCAGCCTGGGCAGCAGAGCGAGACTCCCTCTCAAAAAAATAAAAAAAATTCAAGGTCTGCCTTTCCCGCATTCCTGCCTTCCCTCATCACCCCAGCCCACTACCCCAAACTCAAAGCATTTGCTCTCTGTTCCCATCACCCAGCACTAAATGGAGACTGTTCTCTTGTTATGTGTACTTGTGTTTACCTGCTCACCAGATTGTAAAATCTCTAAGGCAGAGACTGGATTTTACAACAGTTTAATATTTGCACAATATTTGAGAGTCTGCACAGAACATTTTGAGATTTGTTTTCTCAGTAGTTCCTTACAATTCCCATATTGTAGGTAATGACAGTTTTACTGCCAACAAAATAAAAACATAAAGTGACTGCCTAAGAGTCACATGGTTTATGGCAGAACTAGGACTCAAGCCCAGTTCTTCTGAAATCCAAATCCATGCTGCTTTCACCCATGCCCTCGTGGTGCCCAGCCCTGTGCCTCATAGCCCGGGTGCTGAGGTGGAGCAGCTCCTGTCCAGGTCCCAAGATAGGCTCCCACTGCTCCAGACGTCCCCATGGATCACCCCCCCAGCAAAGGACCTCCTGCCAGCAGCTCCGGGAAGGAGCTCTGCAGAGAGCTCTTTGGAAGCCAGAGCAGAAAGGGAGCAGGCACCTGCTGGACAACTGGGCCTCCTTCCAAATCAGATTCCTTCCACAACAAAGCTGCTCTCCTTCACCCAGAACACCACTGTCACCTCCTCACAGAGGAGAAACATCTTTGTTCTTCCATCTCAAAAGAGCTGGCTTTGCTGATATGACGGGCCCCAAAGAGCGAGTCAGCCTCATCAGCAGTTTTTCCTCCTCCCTCCTCCCCATTCTTCCTGGTGCGTCATCTTGCAAGGTGACACATACATTTTGGCTTTGGCAGGACTCCTGCCTGTTGGGAGTCAGGAAGTTCACTTTGTCCTCTTAAGTCTCTATGTTGACACGTCCTTGCCTGTAAACACAAGAATTGAGAGGGGATATGATGATTCCAGAGATAGAAAATTGATCTCTAATCAAATTTCACATCTTAAGAAGGCCTGTGACTCTGGGACCACGGGTACCACGTTGAGAAGGGTTCCACCCAGTGGTCATGAGTACGGACCTTGTTCTCAGACCTGACTCCTCCAGGCAGGTTATTTGACATTGATGAACCTCAGTATTCTGTGAAATGGGGATCATCCCCTGATTTCTAAGGGCAGTTAAATGAGATCAAGCATGTAAAGCTCTTAGCACCAAGCCTGGTGTATGGTGTGTGCTCCATGCATGCTGTGTTGGTTCTTAATGGGTGCCAGAGCTTGTGGTGAAAGCAGCGTGAGCCATCCTGCTTCCCTGCAACCCTCCAGAACTAGCAGCCCAATGTAAGGGGCCACGTTAAGTATCAGAGAGGGAGAAAGGATCATTTTCATTTACTCAGCATCTCTCAGATATCAAGGACCAGATACCTAAGTATGTTGTGTCATTCAGTTATAAAGGCCCTGTGAAGTGAGATTCGGTTGCACCTTTCTTTAGGACGGTCAGCTGGGTCTCTGCTAAACATCAAGCACTGTGACACAGGCTCATACAAAAACTACTCCCTAGGACCCCCTATGCCCCCCTCCCCAGCCCCCACCTGCAGCTGTGATTCAGGAAAGCTGAACCATTGACTCCGGTGGGCATTTTTGCTCAGCAGAGTGTCCACAACTCTGCCTGCCCTTCTGAAGCTGAGATGAGACAGTCAGCCCCACGCATGCAATGACAGGATGTCTGGAAATGCAGAGGCCCAAGGAAGTTCATGTCTGGATCAGGTTTTCCCTTTGATTGTGGCCCAGGAATGGGAATGAGCTGGGAGGGCGTTTGCTTCCCTAAGGAGCGAAGTGGCATGGAAGGGGACAGGGATTCTCTACGTTATAGGGTTGAGGTAATCCTGGTCTCTTGGTGACCACAAAATAAGAGCAGGGAGGCATCCTCAGGTGTCCCCAGTGACCCAGGGTCTCAGCAGCCATGGGAAGGTCCAATCTGACCACAACCACAACTCCAGGGGTCTCCCTTCCATCCTCTCTGGTGTTGCTTTAGCCTGTAGGCTAAAGATTAACCCCCACCCTAATCGCTTGTGCTATCTATAGATCACAGACAATGGTGTGGAGAAATACTTGCCTTGCTTACCCCCACCTAGTCACGTACCCCATGCTTGCTCAGTCTATCACGACCCTGTCACGTGGACCCGTTAGAGTTGTAAGCCCTTAAAAGCGCCAGGAACTCTTTCTTTGGGGAGCTCGGTTCTGTTCTTATGATGCAAGTCTGCTGACCTCCCGGCCCAATAAAGCCTCTTCCTTCTTTAACCCGGTGTCTGAGTTTTGTCTGTGGCTCATCCTACTACATTTCTTGGTTCCCTGACCGCAAAGTGAAGCAACCCCTTAGGTGGCTTATGCTTGCCCTGTGGAGCATCCCTGCAGGGGACTCCGGCCAGCTTGAGCTACGCGGTTCTTGAGCGTGCTCCTGGGTAGGCATTTGCCCCAGTGGAATGCCTCGTCAGAGCAGTGCACGGCAGGCCCCCGCAGAGGATCAATGCAGTGGCTGAGCACCAGGAAGGAACTGGCGCTAGGAGTCCGGATATCTGGAATACGGTAGGACCGGTCTTGGGAACTTGCCCACTCCATTTGAGTGGAAGCGTGGCTGATCACCCACGGAGTGCCTTTATCGGCACTTTGGTTTTGCTTTTGCTTTTGACTTGGTTTGAATTACTTGACAAATGGGCGTCTCTTTATCGGCAGTTTGGTTTTGGTTTCGATTTTGACTTGAATTGCTTGACAGGACCGGTCTTGGGAACTTGTCCACTCCATTTGGGTGTAAGCGTGGCCTGATCACCCACAGTGTGCCTTTATTGGCACTTTGGTTTTGGTTTTGGTTTTGATTTTGACTTGGTATAAATTGCTTGACGAACGGGCGTGCCGTTATCTGCACTTTGGTTTTGGTTTTGATTCTGATTTGGTGTGAATTCCTTGAACCCAGTAACCCGCGGATGGCCCAAATGCATTCAGTCTGTAGCGGCAACTGCTTTGCTGACAGAAGAAAGTAGAAAAATAACTTTTAGAGGAAACCTCATTGTGAACACACCTCACCAGTTCAGAAGTATCCTAAGTTAAAAAAAAAAAAAAAAAAAGCAAAAAGGAGCTTAATAATTCAAAAATCTTAAAGTATGGGGCTACTCCGTTAGAAAAAGATGATTTAATATAAACCCCTGAAAATTCCCTTAACCCAGCAGATTTCCTAACAGGAGATTTAAATCTTAATTACCATACAAAGATCCGACCAGACCTAGGAGGAACTACCTTCAGGACAGGATGATAGTTCCTCCCAGGTGATTAAGGAAAAAAAACACAATGGGTATTCTGTAACTGAGGAAAACTCTTGTAGAAGCAGAGTTAGGAAAATTGCCTAATAATTGGTCTGCTCAACTTTGCCACTCAGCCAAGCCTTGAAGTACTTACAGAACCAGGAAAAAAAAAAGCCATCTATACCAATTCTAAGTTAATTTGGACTAAAAAAGGTCTTACTAATAGCAAAAGATAATTGAAATCCCACACTTACAAGGTTTTCAACAAAAGTAAAGTTGTTTTGCTAAAAATTAACAGTGTAACATGTATGATAGTAACTTCTAATCTGTGGCCTTAGACAGTCTAGTGCACAGACCTGAAGGAAGTTTGCTTTGGAAAAGAATGGTTATCATCTTCGAAAAAAAGAAAAAAGAAAAAAAGTGACGGTGCAGAATTTATATAAAAAGGAATGTTATATGGAAAATTCTTGTCCTGAAATAAATTAACTAGTTGTTTAAAGAAAGGGATGTTTGCAATAAGTCAGAAAGTTGAGACATGTCGAAGAATTGTCTGAAAAATCATGAAAATAAGTGTTAGAAAAAGAAATTTATGCAAGAAATGTTGTATAATTTAAATGAATTAGTCTTCCTGAATGTAAAACTATTGAAGAAACAGTTTATGTGCAAGGTGTATAAGGAAAGTAAAATATGCCTTTGGTAAAAGGATTATAAGGAAGCATAAGATTGTGGATTTTTACCTACATTAAAAGGTTACAAAAATTGTTTTGAAGGTTTAAGCAAGTTTTGAAACATTAATTGTAAAGAAAATTCTGTGTGTAAACATATTGGCTAAAGTTAAAGGGGTATCATCCAGTTTTGCTGTGAACTGGACATTAAAATAAAAACACAATGGGTTCTTCTTAAAGCGCTAACCTGCTCTTTGACAAAAATTATAAAAGGTTAAAAAAAGTCTATAAAAATCTTATGGTCAGACATTAAAAATTGAATAAATATGTCTACAAAGTTTTATTAAAACTGTTTAACATTAATAACACTAATATAAAGGTGAAATCTAGCTTATGTGGTATAAACATGCAGGAAGCGTTGTCAAATATAAAATGGTGTTTGGCTTTCTTCGGTCTAAATGTTGTGCCCGAGCCAGTTAGAAAAACGCCACTCTTTGAGATGAATTAAGAGTCCTTTATTAGCCAGCGACCGAGAGACAGCTAACGCTCAAAATTCTCTCAGCCCTGAGGAAGGGACTTGATTAACTTTTATATCTTGGTTTAGGAAGGGGGGGGGGGTCTAGTTAAAACAATTTTACAGAAGTTAAGTAGTCAAAAAGTTAAAAGGATAAATGGTTACAGGAAAGTAAACAGTTCCAGGTGCAGGGGCTTTAAGACTATTACGAGGTGATAGACGCGGGGCTCTAGGCGTTATCAATCAGACGAATTCTTGGGTACTGTGGATATAGCTTGTCACAGTATCTTATCAGTTAATTGCATTCTTGGATGTGCTGGGAGTCAGCTTGCACAAGTTAAGTCCTTGAGGAAGGGGCTGCCAGTGAAAGAGCCAAGATGGAGTTTGTCTGGTTCTCTTAGCTAAGGGAGAAAGAAACAAGGCCAGGTGAATAAGGAAGAAACAAGGTTGAGCATTATATAAAAACTAATAAAAGTAGGTGCTAAAGGAAATTTCTCAGTAAGAAGGCACCAAGGACTATAAAGTCCACTGCTGATGTCCCCACATTTAAAATAAAAGGCCCATTTCTTAAAAATTATATACTTGGTTTATCTCCCACTTTCCTTTCCCTCAAAACTAAAAGTCTTTTAGCACATGTACCACCCCTAGAATTTCCGGTAACAGCACCAGCCTGAAGATTATGTTCTCATCAAAGGGTGGAAAGAAGGAAAACTTGAGCTGTATAAACATGTGGCAGCTGGGTCATTGCATGGTGGCTGTTGTGATGAGGTTCTGAATTTTTAATTGTGTATATTTAAATTTATTTAACCATGAAGAGGCACATATATGACTGAGAACCACACTAGACGGGACAGCTCCAGAGATCCAGAAATGAGGAAGACAAGACTCCCCTATCCTGGTGTTTTTTTTCTTTTGCAGAATCGTTTGCTGCTCTGATCCTAGCATACATTTAAGGTTACTTCCTGGGCATCTGCACAAGGGCCAGTCACTGTGTGGGGCTGGGGATATGACCATGAGGACAATATCCAGGTCCAGAGGGATTCCAGCAGGGGGCGGTCTTGCACCCAGTGGAAGAGCATGGCCCTGCTCACCCTGTCTAGACAAGATCAGAATGGCAGGAGCAGAGAGGTAGGGGCAACTCGCTGTCCTCAGGAGTTCACCCTCATCTCCAGGGACCCTGAATCATAAGCTGGGCAGGCTCCAGGATGAGTATGGGGCTCAAAAGGCTGGACAGGCTGTGAAGAAAACCTTTCCACACCTGCACTAGATCCCAGCCCAGGGGTGATCTAGAACTCATCCCTGGGGTGTGTTCATTAAAACATCCATGGGGCCTAACGTGTCTTCACTGGGACTGAGCTCTGGGGTAAGAACAAATGAGGAAGAGACAGTCACTGCCCTGGCAGTAAACACCCATGGCCAGGTTTCCTCTATCCATCTGTGAGAAGACCCCAAGTTTGATACTGAAGATGTTAAACCATCTCCAAAGTAAGGGGAAACTGAGGTGTTGTGGATTCCACAGAAGAGTTGCAAGGATGACCTGGACTCTAGGGTCAGTCCCCACCCCTTTGCTGAGCTCACCCTGCACTGGAACTCGTGTCCCTCCCCACCTCCCCTGCTACTCGGAAGCGCTGCCACTGCCCTGGCCAAGAACTAGGGGGCTACGTCTAGTTGAAACATATTTCTGGGCCAGACAACCATTGGCCAACAGTGTCTACTGAAGGACCATTCCCCAGGTGACTTCCAGAAGAGGTGAAAAATGAAAACTTATCTGTCCCAGCCCCAGGAAGATCAGGTCCGGGACATCTCTGTGTCTGGCCTGACCCTGAAGTCCATCCCTACTGACTCGTGTCCTGTCTGCTGTGTCAGAAAAGTGGGGACCTGATTTCTGTTCTGCCCCTCTCACCAATTTCTACTGGTGTCATTGCCATCATCACACAAAGAGATGGGGAAGACATGGTACAATAAGGAAGCTGCTTTCTCGAGGCACTTAAGATGATGTTCACACCATACTCTTGGCAGACAGGAAGGCCAGGTCCTGCTCACTCCGACTCAGAAGGGGTCTTATATCCTGCCTGGGCCCCGGTAATGATGTTGAACTGATGCCCCTAACCTTGCAACCTTGAGCTTCTCCTCCAACAATGTCCCAATATCCTCATTTTTTTTCCTTCTGATCCTCTAAATCATGTTCCCCTTCAGGTCTAGCACGGGGCTCTCTCTTGCTCTCTCCCATGGAGCCCACTGGGCAGCTGTCCATGAATTCTAAGAACCTCAGTGTTGGTAACACTGATATTTTCCTTGAATCACACATAGCAGGGCCCCTGAAGCACCATGGGGAAACTATTCTCTAGAGATGAAAGATGTCTAGGACAATCTGGTCATGAGAAAATAACTTCTTGGGTGAACAAGTGACATTGCCAAATCAAACAGTTTCATTGTTTTGTTCT
Organism: Pongo abelii; assembly: GCF_028885655.2. NCBI lineage: Eukaryota > Metazoa > Chordata > Mammalia > Primates > Hominidae > Pongo > Pongo abelii. The sequence goes on from NC_085929.1 coordinate 38,595,840, forward strand.
GTTTTGTTCATTGAAAGATACTGACACATACAGGACAATCAAATTCTACTGAAAAGCAATGTATTTCATAGAATGCCTGCTCCAAAAGAAACCTCAAATCATCATGTGGTCCACTTTATTCATATTCATCGTGACTTAAAGCAACTACCTTGGCTTTCTGTGTGTGAAGGTTTTCAGAAGCAAACAAAAACCTATTTCTTTTTTTTTTAAATTTTTAAATTTTATTATTATATACTTTAAGTTTTAGGGTACATGTGCACAATGTGCAGGTTAGTTACATATGTATACATGTGCCATGCTGGTGTGGCTGCACCCATTAACTCGTCATTTAGCATTAGGTATATCTCCTAAAGCTATCCCTCCCCCCTCCCCCCACCCCCCAACAGTCCCCAGAGTGTGATGTTCCCCTTCCTGTGTCCATGTGTTCTCATTGTTCAGTTCCCACCTATGAGTGAGAATATGCGGTGTTTGACAAAAACCTATTTCAACGGTAGCATCAACAGGGCATGATGGAGATTCTCCTCTCCCAGTGTTGAGTTTGTCTTTCCCCACCTTGTGAAGCTTGACCTACCCTTTATCCTCTTAGGAAGGAAGCCAAGAGCTCAGCCTGATGCTCAGTCCCTCAAGCAAACCTATTGTACCCTTTGCATTTTACAGGATTTCCTGAGCAGAGCACACAGAAACTATGACTAGGCTAAGTGAAAAGAGACTGAGTCTCCACATAAACATGGCGTTTCCTATCTCTAGTAACATTATCTGAAGACAAATGTTAGATGTCTTTAGCTTTTTCCTTCCCAGCTTCCTACCACAACTGAATGTCACATGTGGCTGGGCCAGGGTCTAACTTCAGAGGAACAAGCCCTGCCCCACTCTCTATGCTAAAGATGGCTTGTGGAAGATGAACTCTGAGGCCTTTCCTAGAAAAGGTTGGTGAAGGAGAGAGGTGGCAGGAGTAAAGTATACAGATGAGTCAAATGCTGTGAGGAATAGAAAGGCTAATCAAGAGGTGACATTTCTTATTAATGTCTTAAATGAAGCTATTACTGTGTCTTTTTGTATTAACCTATTCTTTAGGTGACTATTTCACATTGACTAGGTTCCCCTAGTTGGAAAGCCAAGGCTCAGTCATCATTTCTTTCCGCCCCTCTCTGCTTGCCTTCCTTCACCACCAAGGAGGATGGCTCAGCAGCAGCTCAGTCCCTGCTTGTCAACCACCGACCTCCATACACTCCAGCCCCGGTCCACATCCCCCAAGGCTCCTCATGGGATTCCTAAGCAGCACCAGTGCACTGACTGTCACTCTACTCATTTATTGAAAGAATGGTAGGCAAAATAATTGTATTATATCTTTACTAATCTTTTGTTACAAAGACAAATAAAAAAAGCTCTTAAAATGCTGCATTTCCCTATTATTTAGAGATAGTGAGTGCTAACCCTGTGATATTTCTCTTTCTGGTCTTCCCTTTCTTTACACTGTCTGTGCGTCCATTGAGTCAGTGGCTGTTCATGTTCCCACCAGCCCCCGGCAGTGAGACGGTCCATCATGGGGATCAGCACATGGTGAGTGCTGAGCCTCACTACGCTAGCTATGCAGGAGGTCTCCAATGAGGGTGATGGGCGCCAGGCTAACAACAACGTTGTCCTCTGCATTCTGATGTGGCACTGGCCCTTGTCTGTCTGCTATAGATTGGAGCATTTCTGAGGCTTGAGGTGGTCTTGTTATTAAATACAATACAATTATCTTCCTGATTTTCCCCTGCTTTGACCAAGTGCTGAGGAATGACCCCAGCTCTAACAGATGTTGATGTGCACTGTTCTATGTGGTATCTTACACTTCTCAGAATCTGTGAGCTGACCAAAAGCCTGTGGGCTTTCTATGTGTATTTCACAGTAATGCCCATGTTAACGCCTGCTGTTCCAGTATCTTTTGCTACCCTGGGTTATGTGACCACTGAGGCCCCCTTGGATGATGGTCAATGTTTGGCATGCTTTATAGGCCATTACGGTTTCAAGTGTACACATAAGTGCTGGAACTCCCTGGTGTGGGGACACCTTATCTCATGCCTGAGTGACACAGTTGAGTAACACAGAGCATCAACACTGGGACCCATTTCTGGGTTCATGTTTGCCTCTTCCATTCAGGAGGTCAAAATCTGGGTTCATTCTTTTCTGTACCCTCTCCATCCCACAATATCTAAGTAGGATATTCAACTGGCCTTCCGGTACAGCTGAGATGAGGGAGGAAAGAGGTGATTTATGTGAAGTGTATGGTGGTGGTGGGATTTTTTCTTCCTTTCTGTTAGATGAATGACATGACTCGGGAGGCTGAGGTGAGAGGATCACTATAGGCCAGGAATTCAAAAACAGTGACACTTGTACTGTGTTGTGCATGTGGGTCCACATTTTCTGGGGGAAACACACATTGACAAACACACTCACAATCACTACATATTAACTCACTACTAGTTACCTCCCAGCCCTTCTGCACACAAACCCACACCATCTAAATGATATGGCTGTTTCCAGAGACCCTAGCAGATGATCACAGTTCTTCAGTGAGCCATCTGTTTCTCACATCCTACCCCAGGTCCTCACACCTATCAGGAACCTGAAGCCAGGGAGGTTCTCCAGACAAAAGCAGGCAAGAGAATCTTCCCTGACTCATCACTTAGATTTGTCATTAGGAAGGGAGTGGTATTAAAATATGTACAGTGTTAGAGAGGGGAACAATACACAGTGGGGCTCTCGGGGGCTGAAGCAGGAGGGAGGGCATTGGGATAAGTAGCTAATGTATGCAGGGCTTAATAGCTAGATGATGGGTTGACAGGTGCAGGAAACCACCATGCCACACTTTTACATATGTAACAAACCTGCACATCCTGCACATGTATCTCTGAACTTAAAGTAGAAATTAAACTAAAAAAAAAAAAGAAATTGCCAAAGTAGGCAAATCTAGAAAAACAGGAAGTAGATGAGTGGCTGCCTAGGGCCAGGGGTATGGGGGTTGGGGAAAAGAGAGAAGTGACTACTAACGGCTATGGGGTTTCTTCAAAGGGGGAATGAAAATATTCTAAAACTAGATTCTAACAATGATTGCACAACCCTGTAAATGTCGTAAAAACACTGAATCACCCATATTAAATAGGTGAATTGTTTTGCATGTCAACTATGTCTCAATAAAGCTGTTTTTTAAAAAATAAACTTAACCTGGCCAGGCACAGTGACTCACGCCTGTAATGCCAGCACTTTCGGAGGCTGAGGCGGGCAATCACAAGGTCAGGAGATCGTGACCATCCTGGCTAACACGGTGAAACCCCGTCTCTACTAAAAAAATGAATAAATAATACAAAAAACTAGCCGGGCGTGGTGGCGGGCGCCTGTGGTCCCAGCTACTTGGGAGGCTGAGGCAGGAGAATGGCGTGAACCCAGGAGGCGGAGCTTGCAGTTGCGCCGCTGCACTCCAGCCTGGGGGACAGAATGTGACTCCGTCTCAAAGAAAACAAATATCTATTTATTATATATATATAATATATTTATATATATAATATATATTATATATTATATAATATATATTATATATTTATATACATAATATATATTATATAATATATAATATATATTATATATTTATATACATAATATATATAATATATAATATATATTTATATTTAATATAAATAATAATATATATTATAAATATATTATAATATAAATATAAATATATTTATATAAATATATAATATTTATATTATATTATATATATTAAATATATATAAATACAAATATAAATATAATAAATAAATATATTATATTATATAATTTTATATAATATTTATATTATATAAATATATAATATTTATATAAATATATAATATTTATATAAATATATAATATTTATATAAATATATAATATTTATATATAAATATAAATATAAATATATTATATATTTATATATAATATACATTATATATAAATATAAATATAAATATATTATATATTTATATATAATATACATTATATATAGTTATATATAATGTATATTATATAGTTATATATAATGTATATTATATAGTTATGTATTATGTTATATATAGTATAGTTATATATATTATATAGTTATATATAATATATAGTTATATATATTATATAGTTATATATAATATATAGTTATATATATTATATAGTTATATATATTATATAGTTATATATAATAGATAGTTATATATATTATATAGTTATATATAATAGATAGTTATATATATTATATAGTTATATATAATAGATAGTTATATATATTATATAGTTATATATAATAGATAGTTATATATATTATATAGTTATATATAATAGATAGTTATATATATTATATAGTTATATATAATAGATAGTTATATATATTATATAGTTATATATAATAGATAGTTATATATATTATATAGTTATATATAATAGATAGTTATATATATTATATAGTTATATATAATAGATAGTTATATATATTATATAGTAATATATAATAGATAGTTATATATATTATATAGTTATATATAATAGATAGTTATATATATTATATAGTTATATATAATAGATAGTTATATATATTATATAGTTATATATAATAGATAGTTATATATATTATATAGTTATATATAATAGATAGTTATATATATTATATAGTTATATATAATAGATAGTTATATATATTATATAGTTATATATAATAGATAGTTATATATATTATATAGTTATATATATTATATAGTTATATATATTATATAGTTATATATATTATATAGTTATAGTTATATATAATATAGTTATATATATTATATAGTTATATAATATATAGTTATATATAATATATAGTTATATAATATATAGTTATATATAATATATAGTTATATAATATATAGTTATATATAATATATAGTTATATATTATATAGTTATATATAATATATAGTTATATATAATATATAGTTATATATTATATAGTTATATATTACATATATATGTAATATATGTTTTATATATTACATATATATGTAATATATGTTTTATATATTACATATATAACATATAATATAAATATATATAATATAAATATATATTATATATTATATATAATATAATATATATTATATATTATATATAATATAATATATAATATAATATTATATATAATAGACTTATATATTATATGTATTATATAGTATATAGTTTTATGTATTATATGTTATATATAATATAATATATTTTATTATATATTTAATATAATATATATTTAATATATATAATCTGTATTTCTATATTATATATATAATATATTTATATATTGTTGCGGGAAGTCAGGGACCCCAAACAGAGGGACCAGCTGAAGCCATGACAGAAGAACGTGGATTGTGAAGATTTTATGGACATTTATTAGTTCCCCAAATTAATACTTTTGTAATTTCTTGTGCCTGTCTTTACTGCAATCTCTAAACATAAATTGTAAACATTTCATGGGCACTTATCACTTCCCCAGTCAATATCCTTGTGATTTCCTATGCCTGTCTTTACTTTAATCTCTTAATCTTGTCAGCGGAGGAGGATGTATGTCGCTTCAGGGCTATGTGATAATTGCATTAACTGCACAAATTGTACAGCGTGTGTGTTTGAGCAATATGAAATCTGAGCACCTTGAAAAAAGAACAGGGTAACAGCAATTGTTCAAGGAATAAGAGAGATAACCTTAAACTCTGACCACCAGTGAGCCAGACAGAACAGAGCCATATTTCTCTTCTTTCAAAAGCAAATGGGAGAAATATCGCTGAATTCTTTTTCTCAGCATGGAACATCCCTGAGAAAGAGAGTGCGCACCTAGGGGTAGGTCTCTGAACTGGCCCCCCCAGGGGTGTGGTCGTCTCTTATGGTCAAGGCTGCAGAGATGAAATAAACTCCAGTTTCCCATAGCGCTCCCAGGCTTATTAGGAAGAGGAAATTCCCACCTAATAAATTTTGGTCAGACCAGTTGATCTCAAAACCCTGTCTCCTGATAAGATGTTATCAATGACAATGGTGCCTGAAACTTCATTAGCAATTTTAATTTCGCCAGTCCTGTGGTCCTATGATCTCGCCCTGCCTCCACTTGCCTTGTGATATTCTATTACCCTGTTAAGTATTTGATGTCTGTCACCCACACCTATTCGCACACTCCCTCCCCTTTTGAAAATCCCTAATAAAAACTTGCTGGTTTTTGTGTCTTGTGGGGCATCATGGATCCTACCAACGTGTGATGTCTCCCCTGGACGCCCAGTGTTAAAATTTCTCTCTTTTGTACTCTGTCCCTTTATTTCTCAAGCCAGCCGACACTTAGGAAAAATAGAAAAGAACCTACGTGATTATCGGGGCAGGTCCCCCGATAATATATGTATTTCGTATATATTTTATATATATATATATATATATATATATATATATATATTTTTTTTTTTTTTTTTTTTCTTTTGTGGCAGTCTCAGTCTGTCGCCCAGGCTGGAGTGCAGTGGCGCAATCCTGGCTCACTGCAAGCTCCGCCTCCCGGGTTCATGCCTCAGCCTCCCCAGTAGCTGGGACCACAGGTGCCCGCCACCACACCCGGCTAATTTTTTGTATTTTTAGTAGAGATGGAGTTTCACCATGTTAGCTAGGATGGTCTCGATCTCCTGACCTCGTGACCCGCACACCTCTGCCTCCCAAAGTGCTGGGATTACAGGCATGAGCTACTGTGCCCGGCCCACTGTAAGTGTGTGTGTGTGTATATACATATATATAAATATATATGGCTGGGCACGGTGGCTCACGCCTGTAATCCCAGCACTTTGGGAGGCTGAGGTGGGGGTATCACTTGAGATCAGGAGTTGGAGACCAGCCTGGCCAACATGGTGAAACCCCGTCTCTACTAAAAATACAAAATACTAAACATATGAAAATAGCCTCATTTATAACACAAACCCCCAATATATTATGTTACCCATGTCTTACCATGATTTCAAACAACTTTCAGATTTATTTTCAGTTCCTGATTTCTACCACTCAGACTGGGCTGGAGGAACTCTAAGAAACAGACTTCCTGCTGACCCTCCTGCTCCGACTTCTAGGCATGTCTTTGGTCCAAATTTGGGCTCCTCTTCCTCCCTCATGCAAACGAACTCTTAAAGATTAGTCCACCAAGTCTTCTAGAGATGTCTACACAAGTCTGAATTTTAAGGTAAAAGTGGCTGAGATTTAAGTTGAGAGTCAGTGTGGCAGATTCCTGGCTCTTAAAGTTTTTTACTTTGAAGACGATAAAATGCATGAATCCTACTAGGGCAGAAAGAGTTCACAATAGCTGTTTTGGTGACAAAGCACTTGTTCTACATAGCCCAAAGGTAAATGCCAATACCTATTCAGAATGGAGCAGGGAAATTGAAAATAAATTTGAACCCTTCTAATGTAAAACTTCTGTTTCATATCCTGGCTCTTAGCAGCTGAGTGATCTTGGGCAAGTAATATAACCTTTCTGAGCCTTCATTTTCTCACCCTAAAATGGAGATAACATCAATATTGTCTCCATCACTCCCAACCCCCCTTACTGTTTGGTAAGAATTACATGAGATAAAATATGTAACTACCACAGTACCTGGTACAAAATAAGGAGTCAGTTAATATTAGCTCTTCTTCCTCCACCAGCTCAGCTCCTTTCCTCTTCCTTATCCAGGAAATACAGAAATATATGGATTCACCGTAGAAGCTGGACCCAGCTCCTCAGATGCAGCAGATGGATTGGCCCACTCTGTAATGACCCAGTATGGGGCGGGTGTTCTCCTGCAGAGTGACTGAGAATGTGAGCCTCAGAATGAAATGTAGGAACACCAGGCTCCATGAGGACTGGCTGCAGCCACAAACTGCAGGTCACTGTTCACAGGTGCTCAGTAGGAAGGGAGAGAGGCTTATGATTTTTTTTCACCCAGATGGAAATATGCATTCATAAAATGATTTTAGCTGGGCGTGATGGCAGGCATCTGTAATCCCAGCTACTCGGGACACGGAAGCCGGAGAAGTCCTCGAACCTGGGAGCTGATGGGTTCATTGAGCCGAGATTGTGCCATTTTAACCCAGCCTAGGGGAAAAGAACAAGACTTTGTCTCAAAAGAAAAATATATATATATCTCTACATATATATATATATATCTCTACATATATATATATCTCTACATATATATATATCTACGTATATCTATCTATCTATCTATATATATACTTACAGAGGTAATCTTCGCATCTCTCCTTTGCCTGCAATAGGAGAAAGGAAAACGCCATGAGGATCAGATCATGCTGGGCCCTGTTGGCACAGGTCTATTATTCACTTGGTGACAGTAGAAAAAAACATGTCAAACAGTGATCAAGTCACTGGCCCCCCGAATGAAGCATAGATGATGCTTGTGGAAAAGGCAATGGGTTTTCATGGAATATTTAGCAAGTCCATGTTGGCTGGCAAACATAAAATTATTTTTCAAGAAGAAAAAGTTGCTACTGAGAAATATGCTCACTACCAGATAGTTTGTAAGTGATGCTCTCATTTTGACTACCGTCATCCAACAGGACTCAGTTGGTCATAAACTCCAGTGACCGGTCGCTAGAGTCCATGACCAAGACCTGATGGACAACAGCAATCAAATATGATATTCCCTTGATATTCCAGCCAACAAAAAAATTGTATTTGTCTTCTATAATATACATGGTCAGATTTTTATATCTTCATTTCATTAATAAGTCAAGAGGACTCAGAAAAAACATTTCTCTTCCAGACAAAGAAATGCATCTTACCATCTCCTGTGTCACGAGGTCTTCAAGACAGACAGATGAGCCTTCATTGAGATCTTTGACCAAATCTAGGAGAACATAGTGACAGTCAGTGCATTGGTGTTGCTGAGGAATCCCACAAGGAGCCTTGGGGGATGTGGACCGGGGCTGGAGTGTATGGAGGTGGGCAGTTGACAGGCATGGACTGAGCTGCTACTGGACCATTCTCCTTGGTGTTGAAGGAAGGCAAAGGAGAAGGGCAGAAAGAAATGAAAGAGCCTTGGCTTTCCAGCTACAGCAACCTCATGAATGTGAAATAGTCACCCTAAGAATCGGTTAACACAGAAAGGCACTGTACTATAGAAACGGGAAGTACATTTGTGGCTGCCTAGATCCAGGGGTGTGGGAGTTGGGAAAGACAAAGGAGTGACTACTAGTGGGGTTTCTTTGAGGGGGAATAAAGAGGTTCTAAGATTAGATTGTAACAATAGTTGCACAACCCTGTGAATATAGTAAAAACGCTGAATCACTTACATTAAATGGGTGAATTGTTTTGCATGTCAACTACATCTAAATAAAGTTTTTTTTAAAAAAAAGAATACGTACGGTGGTCGTGCTCGGCCTCAGATATTTCCTGCAATAAGAGAAAAGAAAAAGAAACACCATGAGGATCAGATCATGCTGGGTTCTGTTGGCAAAGGCCTTTTATTCACTTGGTGAAATAAAAAACTGGATGTCAAACAGTGATCAAGTCACTGGCCCCCAAATAAAGCATAGAGGATGCTTGTGGAAAATGCATTGGGCTTTTTGGAATATTTAGCAAGTTTCCATGTTGGCTGGCAAATACAAAATTATTTTTCAAGGAGAAAAGGTTGCTACTGAGAAATACGCTCACTACCAAACAGCTTGTAAGTGATGCCGTCCTTTGACTGCCATCGTCAATCAGGCCTCAGTTGGTCATAACCTCCAGTGACCGGTCGCTAGAGTCCATGACCAACTGAGACCTGAATCATGATGGCAGTAAAAAATGATATTCACTTGATATTCTAGAAGCCCCAGAAAAAACAAAAAGCATTTCTCTTCCAGAGAAAGAAATACATCTTACAATATCTGACGTTATATTCTCCTCCACACCGCTGTGTGCAGATGCCTGCACATCTTCAGTGGGACCTAGGAGAAGATAGAGTGACAGTCAGTGCATTGGTGCTGCTGAGGAATCCCACAAGGAGCCTTGGGGGATGTGGACCGGGGCTGGAGTGTGGAGGTGGGCAATTGACAGGTACGCACTGAGCTGCTGCTGGACCATTCTCCTTGATGTTGAAGGAAGGCAAAGGAGAGGGGCAGAAAGAAATGAAAGAGCCTTGGCGTTCCAGCTAGGGCAACCTCATCAATGTCACCTGAAGAACAGTTTAATACAGAATGGCACTGTATGGTTCAGCGACAGCATCTCGTCACACCTCCTCCCCATTTGAAGGTCCAGGCAAATCCCCAATTTTATGAAATGTTACAAGATCATTTAACTTCTGTGGCTCTACATATCCTGCCACTACATTGATCATCTACCCTGTTGTGTTTTTCAAATTGTAGTGAAGCATGCATATTTATCATTTTAATTATTAAGTGTGCATTTTAATGAGATTACATTCAATGAGTTACATTCAGGATGCTGTGTCAATAATGAGAAATATCTAAATTCATAATCTAAGCTTCAACTTGGGCAATGAGAGAAAAACAGCAGTGTAATATAGAACAGAGGAAAAATAAATGATTGCAGAATACAGTGGAATAGAAAACAGGAAATCCTCAGAGAAAATCTACAAAACCAAAAGCCAGTTCTTTGAAAAGATCAGTAACATTGATAAACCTCTACCTTGGCTACCCACAAAGGAAAGAAAGAAGTCACAGTATACTCATAATATCCGTTTAAGAGGAGTCAGATCAAAAAATAGTAAATAATAAAGGAATATCCTGAACACGTCTGTGCTCACAATTGGATACAGTAGATGAAATGAGCTAATTGTTAAAATCTATTTTAGAAGACCAAAACTCAGGAGAAATAGATCATCTGAATAGGCCTATATTTATTTTAGAAATTGAATCAATGATTAATATCTTTTCAAAAAACTAAAACACTATATTGAGATGATTTCACTGGTAAATTCTACTGAAATTCTTACAAAGAAAAATGTAGTCTTACCATACAAGCAAGTAATCATAATCCTAAGTATTTCTTCAGTTACATTTTAAAAATTGTGTTTCCAAAGAAGACACAAGAAGGTTTTTATAATAGCTGTATTCATAATTGACCAAACTGAAAGCAAATGTCTAAACATTTGAGATGTCCTTCACTATCAAAGTTGAACTAAGCCTGAGCAATGGTGAAATCCCATCTCTACAAAAAAAAAAAGAAAAAAAAAATTAGCTTGGTATAGTGGCATGTGCCTTATGGTCAGCTACTTGGGAAGCTGAGGTGGAAGGATCACCTGAACCTGGGGAGGTCAAGATCGCAGTGAGCTGTGATTGCACCAATGCACTCCTGGGCGACAAATGAGACCTTTTCTCTCTCTCTCTCACACACACACACACAAAAGAACTGAACTCTAAGTTGTCAATATTACTTTACTTGTGTAGTTGTATCATCTACCATTGATTTAATGCATTTAAATTGGCACAAATAAATGAAGAACATGACATAGCATTTACTGAGTTTCTCTAATATGGAGCACTGAATGAATAAACTAGAATTATTTGCTTGAATGAACTTAATGATTTAATTTCCACGTTACCTATATTTTCTAGAGGCCAAATTCCGTGCCGTCTCCATATTATTTTTAACCAGCGCTTGGAGTGGGCGTCCAAACCTGCAAGGTAGAGCAGACTTCTTATAGATTCTAGGAAATGGATTATAATAAAGACAGTGCTTGACATGTTACTGGCAGAGGACAGCAGAGAAATTAGTAAAAACTAATTCACAGGTGAAAGTTTTGATCCCGGTTTTCGCCGTCTGCTTTTCAACTCTACCTGAATTAGATTTGGGTTCTAGGAAGATTTTGCAAGGTTCATTGCACTTAAAACGGACTGTTTGTGCAGGCAGATACCTTTATTTAGATGAGACAATACAGAAAAGCAGCAGATCCAAGTCACCAAGAATGGCATGGGTTCAAATCCTACTTAGAATCTGCACATACCTGGGAGAGCGAAATGAACCCCTCTGTACCTCAGTTCCCTATTCTGAGATGTGGGAATGTTAGTAGATCTATGCTATAGACCTACTAAGATCTATAGGGCTAAAAAGGATGAGATACAGATAAAGGCTTAAGAAGACTCATGCTTTGTAAATGCCCAACAGTGTTCAATCATTCAATGTCTGGAAGAATAATCCAGATACTTGGTAGTGGTTGAATACAGAGAGGGAGCATGTATGGCTCCCGGGCAGGGGAGGGTAGAAAGTGACTTCACTGTTTCCATGGGCATGATGCTTTCTAGCTCATGAAAGAGATCTGTTATTTCTTTGATCCCCACATTAGCCCCAAGGGACGGGCAGAGCAGGGGCTACAAACCCGTATTTTCCAATTCAATGAATTAAAACTTAGACGTTTTGAGTGACTTCCCCAGAGTTACCACAGTGAGGCATGAAGATCTGGGGCAAGAATGTAGTTTGTTCCCTGGGGACAGAGACCCCTCAACACCTGAGTCCTCTAAATCATGCCGTGGACCCTGAACTGAGAGCTCTTCTCACAAGCTTTGTCAAATCCTGCTGCCCCAGTATTTCTTTGGGATGGTTGATGCCCTGGAGAGGTGGCAGGTGGCTTACTGCATTTACTCACCTGCTCTATTATCCCTGCATTTTCACTTTGATTAGCTTTATGACCCATAAGACAAACATTTCAAGTCTCTCAGTTATGATGCACAGTCGGAGATTTTACCTAAATCCACTCTTTCCACTCATCAGGTGATTCTCATCTGCTGGCCTGGAGGTGGCCTGCCATGTAAGAGGACACACAGCATATCATGGAGCTGCTGCGTGCCCCGGTCCTGTGCACACTCACGCCTTGCTTCTGCTTTCCCAGCTCTGACAATCCTAATTCTGGCTTCCAAAGCAATCGTGTACTTCCCTCTCTGTTCTCAGACTTACCTAAACTGTTTAACGTTTTAATCAATGTTGTGACCATGACTGAGCTGTGACATTTGATATATCATAGTGTATTTCTATCCATTTATAGATGTGTTAATAGCATTTAACTTCATTTTTCAGAGTTTTAGGAACATTTCTGGGCTAGGTGTGCTGGCTCATGGCTGTAATCCTGACATTTTTGGAGGCTAAGGCAGGAGGATTGCTTGAGGTCAGAAGTTTGAGACCAGCCTGGGCAACATAGTGAGACCTCTTCTCTACAAAAAATGTTTTAAAAATTAGCCAGGTGTGGTAGTGAGCTTTTCTTTACCTAGGTACATGGAAGACTGATGTGGGAGGATTGTTTGAGCCAAGGAGTTTGAGGCTGCAGTGAGCTATGATCATGCCACTGCACTCCAGCCTGGGTGACAAAGCAAGACCCTGTCTCTTAAAAATAAAAAGCATTACCGAGTTACAAGTATCTCCATTTTATTTCTCATTATCTAACGTTACTGTTTTAATCCTGAGGCTTAACTAATTTAATAAACTAAAGGAAATTTTTTAAAAGAGGTAGTATCCAAAGCAGCTCATATGCACCTTTTAATAAATTCTAGTTTTATATGCCATGTCTAGAATTTACATTCTTGATCTGACTCTTACTTTTTCAAACCTTGAAAAACTCACTTTATACTTCTTATATCCAGCCTTCTCATATGTGACACAAGGAAAATTCCCATATTACACCTAACTTAAAACATTGAGAGGATCAAATAAAATGCAAGAGCAGTCTATTTACTACATAATGCACAATCAATTACAAAACAAAGCTTCTGGGTGAAAAGTAAACAGTTAACATCCTTTGGAAAACCCATAGCAAAATAACATTTTGAGAAAATACACACTTTGGCTACCCACTGAAGTTAAGGAGAAAACAGTCACAGGTCAGCATCAAGAATTCCCCAGCATTGTTTTTTTGTTTGTTTTAATAATCACACATTATTCCCCCTGCTTTTTTCATGTATATTACTGCATGTTCTCCCTTTTTGCTTTTCTGTGTAACCTATCTGGGGAATCACTCCATAGCAGTAAAAAGACATCTTACTCTTGTTTACAGCTCCATAGTTCTCCTTTAGGTGGAAGTACCAGTTAATTTTACTAGTCCCTTACTAGACATTTCAGTTATTTCCAATATTGAGCTATTGAAAATAATGCAACAAGGACTTTGTGCATAGGTTGTTTCATATTTATGGAGTATACCTTCAGGATAAAATGCCTCAAAGTAGGATTTCCGGTTTAAATGCATTTGCAAGGTTGTGAGATTGTGCCAAATTCTGCTTTGTGGAGTCAAGCCATTTTGCATTTCCACCAGCAATATATGCGTGCAACTTTCCTTACAGCCAAACCAAAGAATGTATTGCCACGTTTTTGGAATTTCACTCAATAGGAGAGACACTGCAGTACAGTTGTCATTTGCCTTTCTCTTATGTGTGAAGATGTGTTTAAGGATCATCTGCATTTCTTTTTCTGTGACTTGTCTATTTACCACTTTATTACCTACTTTTAGGTTCACTTGAATCTAAAGATTCTCAGGTCAGCTTATTTCAGGTCATTATTGTTTGTCTCTTCACTGTTGACTCTCACCTGAACTACGCCACCAACCTCCTAGCTGGTCTCCCTGCTTCCACCCTTGCCTGCATTACAGTATATTCTCACAGAGCCGCTGGTCAGTCTTTTTCTTGGAGAATTAACAGTAATCCCTAGGCTATAATCCTCCAGTGGTTTCCCATCTCAACTAAAGTCCATATTCTTTGTCAACGCTCACTACATGTACAAGGCCTTAGCCCATCATATTCATTTCACTCTGCTGCAGCCACCTTTGTGTCTTTCTGTCCTTTTCCCAAAACAAGTTCCTTCCCATTTCAGGAATTCCAAAGAAGAATTTCCTCTTTGGAAGCCCTCTCCCATCATCCTCACAAGGCTCCCCCTCACTTTTCAATTTATTTTTAAAAACAAATAAGATGGGATCTCTCTCTGTCTATGAAGGTGGGGACCTTCTGTCTTATTTCATAAAGAAAGGGACACAACAAGCACCAAGAGGCACAAAAACAGTCGTGAGAGAGTAGTCAGAGCTCCTCCTTCCACTACCAGCTACGAACTGAAGGCTGCTGGCCCTGGCCGTTGCCTAGTAACCACAAAGCCTCCTATGTCACCCGGTTGCCAGGAAACAACCAAGTCAGGCTAGTGGCTCACAATGGCCGACCCCACACGCCCACCCCATGCCTCACAATGCCCATCCCCGCTGCTGCCCACCTTGTAGCCGCCCTGCCCCTCTGCGGTGACTGCACTATTCGTCCTGGGCTGCCTGAGCCTTCCAGTCCTGAGAAAAGTGCAGCGGGGTGGGGGTTGTTGTTGGAAGTCACCCTGGGCAATGAACTCAATAGAAAACCCCGGTTACTAAAGTCAGTTCCACTAGCATCTCTGTTTTCCTGAGTCTGGCAGCTTTCATTTGCTCACCAAATGTAGTTATACACAAATTTTGGACTGCTTTTGTAAGTAAATGCTTCTCTCTTGTCTTACAAGTGTTAGTTTTTGTCTTCAACTTGACCATAGCAACTCCTAGAGCTCTGGTCCCACTCTCAATAAAGAGTGATGACTGTGACTTGAATGAAACCCTAGGACACATCACACTTTCCCTTCCTTGTCTATGAAATAGGGACTACACTGTTCTAGGGCTGGAGAGACACTCATGTCAAAGTGGGAATTTTAAAGTAATCAGAGCTCCATGGCTAAACTCTTTTGGGTAAAACCAACACAAAAACAACTTCTTTACAGCTCTGGCAGTAACATTTCCTACCTTCTGCAGTCATTTTAAGTATGTCCCCCAATTTTTTTTCCTTCTTTCTTCAAATTACAATTGGAAGAAATAAAGCAGCTTCTGTCAATGTGACTTAAAACCGTCTATTAAGAATACTATATAATCTCTTCCATGGAAAACTGTATTTTGAGTTTAAGAAGTCTCTACATATTTGAGTCTAAATTATCCCAATTATTAGCTACCTTAAGGAATGGGAGAAAAGAAACAATTGGGCCCTTAACTGGCTCCTTCACTTAGGTACCAGACCAGCTGGATAGGTAAGGATAGAGAATGGGATGGGGACTCCAAAACTGGAGTATTTGAAATTTTACTGAGAAAAGGGAGGGACTAGACCAAAAAGTCCTCAACAAAGAAGGCTCAACAACAAAGACAAGAGGCAGAACCAGCCTTTGTCTCCCATGCCTAGCCCTGGGAAAGCTGGCCGTAGGCAGGAGGGAGCTGAAAGCTGAGGATGTGTCTGAGGGTGAGGGACTACAAAGGGGTGGGGGCGGTGGTGGCCAGAGAGATGCCAGAGAGCAAATGGCACCCATGGCTTCTTTACCTTTGGGCATCTTTGGCATCTTCGGCGTCTTCGGGAGGCTGAGGTACTGCATGTGTTGGGCCTTCGCGGCTTTCAAATCCAATTTGGCAGGCTTTGCAGTGGTGGATGCTGGTGCTGCGGCTGCCACAGTCTCAGGAATCTCACACTCATGGCAGGGTCCCACATCTGGCCTGCAGCTGTCACAGTTGAGGCCACCGCTGGGGCCCAGGCAGCAAGTCAGTTTGCTCCCCATTGGGCACCTAAACACACAAAAAAGTCCAAGAGGCACAAGTGACAGAATGTAGTGGGAGCTCCTCCTCCTTCTACTGCCAGCTACGAACTGAAGGCTGCTGGCCCTGGCCGTTGCCTAGTAACCACAAAGCCTCCTATGTCACCTGGTTGCCAGGAAACAACCAAGTCAGGCTAGTGGCTCACAGTGGCCGACCCCACACACCCACCCCATGCCTCACAATGCCCATCCCCGCTGCTGCCCACCTTGTAGCCGCCCTGCCCCTCTGCGGTGACTGCACTATTCGTCCTGGGCTGCCTGAGCTTTCCAGTCCTGAGAAAAGTGCAGCGGGATGGGGGTTGTTGTTGGAAGTCACCCTGGGCAATGAACTCAATAGAAAACCCCGGTTACTTAAGTCAGTTCCATTAGCATCGCTGTTGTCCTGAGTCTGGCAGCTTTCATTTGCTCACCAAATGTAGTTATACACAAATTTCGGACTGCTTTTGTAAGTAAATGCTTCTTTCCTGTCTTACAAGTGTTAGTTTTTGTCTTCAACTTGACCATAGCAACTCCTAGAGCCCTGGTCCCACTCGCGATAAAGCGTGATGACTGTGACTTGAATGAAACCCTAGGACACATCACACTTTCCCTTCCTTGTGTATAAAATAGGGACTGAACTCATCCTTCCCAGTTCTGAAATGCTAGGACCTACCAACTCTCTTTTCTCCATTTGTTTGTTTCTTCCATGGCAGGGATATTCAGATATTTCTTTTACTAACAATGCATAAAGCATGTTTTTCTCACACAAAATTGAGAACCACACAGTGGGATACCACTATCCTCATTTGATGAAGATGAATAGTAAATATCTGGCAAGCCTGACAGTGTTCCAACTGTGGTATACTAATTTAACCCCCAGAAACCACTCCATTTTATGGATTTTACAGAATCAGTCTAGATGGAGAAGTTAAGTAGCTTCCCCAAGTTTCCATGACTGCTCAAGATGGGGCCAGGATTTAATCCTGAGTAATCTTGATCCCCACAAGCCGATCATGATTCTCAGAAAGTAAAGGTAGACGTCATGCTTGGAGGGTAAGTGACCTTGTAGATTAGTATTTTTTTAAAGAATAACAGTTTTTTGATGTGGATTTTAAAATGCCTCCCCTTCATTCAGCATTAAGTCTCTTATAAGTGCCAATACTGCATGTGTGAAACAGTCCCAACCCTCAGTGAATTCAGGCAGATGAGCAAACAAAGGCTTAGAGGGTTTAATTATCTGAGGCTACACTGCTGGACAGTGAATCAATCTGCAATAAAAATGCAGATCTAAAATTAGATGCTGGGGTAGAGTTTGAATTTTATTCTGGAGACGAGAGTCACTGAACCACACATGGGTGAGGAGTCTCTATCCTATGTGTTTGCAGTGACGTCACTCTGTGCAATGGAGAGGGCTTGATGAAAGCAATGGGGCTAATTAAGAGACCCTATGTTCATCTGGAGAACAGTAAGGCTAAAGGCAGCAGCAGTGACTGAAGTGGAAGGAAAAGTTTTGTGATCACTTGGGAGATAGAACAGGAAGTGCTTGGTGATTAGACGTGGAGGAAGAGGGGAAGGAAAAACAGGCTGCTAAGGCCCTAGTTTGATGGACTGTGTAAATAGCAGTGATTCTCCCCTAGACAGAGAATGGAGGAAGAGGAAGAGGTGTGGGGAATGAGACAGTTTTGAACTCTTTAAGTGTCACATTGAAATGGAACCCTCTGGTTGAAAATTGGATATAAACCTCTGTAGGCTAAGTCCATTCTGTGACATCCCAACTCATGTTTTCAAAAGTAACACACACACAGTAACTCAAACCAGTAAGGAAATTTCCTCAAATTTACATACTAAGAACATGACAACTTTTTAGTGATTACTTTCTTAGGGAAACTTTGAATTTATGGTTGTAGCAAATGAGGTGTCACATAAAATAAAACTGTTATATAAGAACAATTAAATTCTATTGTCATAACAGCATACAGAAAACAATTGAAGCCATGGGTGTGACCGTGATTGCTTTAAAAAGCTGTGTCTAATAAGGGGAGGGGTTTGGAGAGAAAGGAGACTTGGGGAATAGGGAAATGTACGTGGCATGAAGTAAAGCCTGCAAAAGTGAAAAGTGAGAGTCAGGGCACCTGAGTGTTCATCAGAAATGGCTGATCTGGTGAGTCTCATCGGAAGGGAGGTGCTGTCTGCTTCTCATTTCTGTAATGGCCTCACCTAGCACAGGGCCTGGTCAGTAGGTTCTTTATACCTAATACCCCAATCAACAGAGTCACATTTTGCCAAGAATGCAGAAAAGCCACAAATGCCATTGCCTGTGGCAGCTCAGTGATTGGGGATGTGTGTGAGTAAGCTGAGCGTCAGCAGTTGGGAAAGAGTGAACCAGAGGTGAGAAAGTAAAGGCATCAACTGAGGGCTTCTCCTCCTAAAAGTCTGGCTGAAAAGAGAGATGTGGGAATAGTTAAAGGGAGATATATGGTTAAGAAAGCTTTCATTCCCTCCCCATAAAGATGAGTATACTTTTATGTTAAATGGTAAGAAGCAATAAAGAAAACACATTTACAATTGGAAGAGAGGGATAATTAGTAACACATGATGCCCAAGAAGGCACAAGTTCATTCAATCCAGAGTGAGGACAGATTAGCTTTGGACTGATACAAAATCAAGAAGGGAGAAAGCAGTGTGTGACTAGAGACATTTCTTCTAGAGGAAAGGTTTACAGAAAGCTCTTCATGACCAGTTTCTCTCTGTTTGAATAGACTTGTCAGATAACTACTCTAGGAAACAGGCAATTATGTATAGAGAAGTCTACACTTTAGAAAAGCTTGATACACCTTACAAACCCCAAATAATGTCTTTCCTCAACAGTGAGTAAATTGAAAAGCAATTTGAGCAAAAACCCAGAGGCTCAAATATAAATAGGTGCACCACAAAAGTTGAAGAGGGGGCTAATTAACTCCCTCAAAGGGTTAAAAGAAAAAGCAGCAACTGGGAGAAGAGTGAAAAATAAGAATAAAAGTATATGCAGTTGCAAAAAGTCTGAATGTTTACAAACCCTGTGACCACAAAAGGCGCCACAGGGAGTGTTATCACAGGAAGAAAAGGGTTGCTTCGAAAAGCAGAAGAGGGGGGAATAAAGATTCCATTTAGTTGCAAAGATTTAGGTAAAGTTTGAGGACAGTTAGGTGACACGTTGAAATGTGGAAAACCACAGTGGAAGAGGAAAAGACCCGATAAAGTTCAGTTTCAGCAACCAACGTCCGATGAAATCCTCAGGACCCAGTGACTGCATTCTACGTAAATAATAATATTGGCTGATGTTCCAGGAATGTCATTAGATACCATTTTGTATGATTCTTATGGACTTGAGGTGAGGTCCATTTTGTTACAAATCAGTGCGTGCATTTAACAACAGACATACACAAAAATACGTATCCATGACCAAGAAAATCTTACTACTTTCCTTAGCTCACACTTTATCACATAATAATGAATTTCTTCTTTAAAAAAAAAAAAAGAGACCTAATTTTGGTCAGCTTTAATATGATTCCTTGGTTGGGTGTGGTGGATCCTGCCTGTATTCCCAGCACTTTGGGAGGCTGAGACAGGCAGATGGCTTGAACCCAGGAGTTTGAGACTAGCCTGGGCAACATGGTGAAACCCTGCCTTTACAAAAAAATACAAAAATTGTGGTGGTGTGGTGGTGTGCACCTGTAGTCTTAGCTCCTGTGGAGACCTGAGAGAGACCCTGTCTCAAAGTAAATAAATAAATATGGGTCCTTATGACATTAGATGACTCAGACGTGGGTCTTGTTTTTCGTTCATTTATTCTCTTTTCCTCATTACTGTAAATTGACATGTAGTAACTGTACATAGTTATGGCATACAAAGTGATATTTTGATATGTGTGTACAATGTAATAAATCAAGGAAATTAACATAACATCACCTCAAACGTTTATTATTTCTTTATGTTGGGAACATTCAGAATCCTCTCTTTTAGCTATTTGAAAATACACAATAGAGTTAACCCAATTTATTTTACAGTGCCATGGAACACCAGAAGGCATTTCTCCCATCTAGATATAATTGTTTATTAAGTAACCAACCTCCCCGCATGCTCTTCCAAGCCTCTATACCCATAATTTTAGTCTCTGCTTCTGTGAGCTCAAAATGGTTTTTTTTTTAGCTCCCACATATGAGTGAGAACACGTGGTATTTATCTTTCTGTACCTAATTTATTTTGCTAGACAGAGACTCAGGTCTTGACCAAGAGGAATGAATAAATCTGCAGATACCAAAGCCTAAGTGATTGGTTTGTACTTAGTTTATAGAATAATAGCTTTGTTTCAAATTTTAAATAACTTGAATATAATCTTACTATTTCCCCTTCCTACACATGTATCACACATTAAATATATATCCTATGTATATAGAAAGAAGAAATATTATATTTTTAATTCATATATCTATACACACAGATATATTTTTTAAGATCTAAATTTGGTCCTATTAAAATACGATGCATACTGGGGTAAAATGACTCTTTGGGATTCAATGTCTGAGCAAGGAAACAACGCTTGGGAGACAGAATATTGAATGTGATTGGAATAAGTTGCATTCTGATTATAAAGGAATCATTTAGGGCTTACTTTTTGCTAGATTCAAGATATAAAGACAGAGTCCAGCCCTGGTATTCTCTACGTGAGAAAATCTCTTCCATAAACAGAAACTATATCCTGATGTAAAGACAGAGTCTGTCCCTGGTGTATTTTCCGAGTGAGAAAATCTCTGCCTTAAACAGAAACGTGTTTTACACTGGACACAATGTGAAACAGAGCAAGGATGACTTATGAAAAGCCAGTTTCACAAGATGATTCTATGAGCTGTTCCAGGCAAGAGGGAGAGAGCAGACAGCAAGATAAATGTGTAGAAGAGGATGTGACGTCAATAAGACAGTGGTGCAGGTCAGGATGAGGCACCCTGAGCACAGAGATGCAGCCAGAGCCACTCAAACACACCTGGGAGGGACTTGGGGCAACAGCCCAGAGAGGGCCTGGGTTCTGTGCAGCCCTTACCGTGAGAGCGGGTGGATGGGGAGGGGCAGCCCTTACCGTGAGACAGGGTGGATGGGGAGGGGCAGGTTCTTGGGTTTCTGCTCTCAAGGTGCCCCCTATCAGATAGGGGGTGAGGAGCCATGATTAAGGGGTATCACATGGCAGTTATTTTGTGGTGATGGAACAGTTTTGTATCTTGACTGTGTTGATTGTTGCACAAATCTATACATGGAAGAAAGCTGCATAGCACCATAGATGCACACACACAGCGAACAAATGCGTGCCAGTAAAAACTGGTGAGAACTCAACAGGGTGTTTAGTGAACAGATTGCACCAGTGTCAATTTCCTGACTCTGCTAATGCGCTATAGTTATACAAAGTGTCATATTGGGGAAGCCGGGGAGGGTTCTGGGGATTCTAATTATTATTGTTGCAACTTCCTCTGAGTCTATAATTGTTTCAAAATTAAAAGGTTTTTAAAAGGAGAAAAAAGAAAACCTCTCCTGAGCTCTGCTTCTTCAGTGGGCAGCCTGTGTCTGGATGGAGGGGAGGGATGCGTGTGTGTGTGCGTGTGCGTGTGCGTGTGTGTTTCTGAACTGGACATCTATTTTTTTTTTTTTTTTTTTTAAGACAAGGTCTCATTCTATTGCCCAGGCTGGAGTGCAGTGGTGCGATCACAGCTCACTGCAGCAACTTCCCAGGCTCCGGTATCCTCCCACCTCAGCCTCCTGAGTAGCCAGGACCACAGGTTTGCCACCACACCTGGCTACATTTTGTATTTTCTGTAGAGACAGGGTTTCACCATGTTTCCCAGGTTGGTCTTGGATTTCTGAGCTCAAGCAATCCACCTGACTTGGCCTCCCAAAGTGCCAGGATTACAGGTGTGAGCCAGTGCCCCTGGCCAGAACTGGACATCTTTCTCCGGAGGAGCTGAAGTCAGAAAAATGCCCCTAACCCAGTGCGATTCCAGCCCTGGCTCTGAGATGAAGGTCCCCACAGAGCTCTTTTACTGGGATGAGGGTGAGGCAGTCAGGTCTTCTCATTTTTTACATGGTGTCAAAGGTCTCTGACAGGGCGTCCAATCCAAATTCTGAGATGATGGAAATGTTCTCCGTGCTGTTCAAAAGGAGTGGAACCAGCTCCATGTCACTGTTGAGCACCTGAAATATGGGTAGTGCAGATGAAGAACTGAATTTGTCATCTTAAGTATATGAATAAGTGGTTTACATTCAAGTAGCTGCATGCAGCTAGTTTTTACTAAATGGGGCAGCACAGGTCTGGGGAACTAGGGATTGAAGGAAGCTGGAAAGACCTTTCCCTGGCTTTGGGGTCTGTGGTCCAGCTAGAGATGGGAACAGGCCCTAAGAGGGCCTGGTGGGGCTGGAGTTTGGAAACAGGAAAGGAGTAGGTCAGGTTTGATGGGAAACAGCTGGGATCTCTTCTCATTCGTGAGCTCTTGGTGACACATGCAACTACAGTAATAAATAATGGAATTCACTTTCTCAAAAATGCATTTCCTCTGTATGTAACCTTTTCTCTTTTACAAAGACACACCCACTCTTTCTCCAACACAGGCACATACACACACCTTCTGTCACACACGCTCTGATATACTCTCCCACTCTCTGTTCCAGTCTTTCTCTCACACTCACACCTCGTCTCCATCTCTCATCCATAGTCTGTCTCACAGCCGAAATGCACATGCACACCTAACACACATGCACCCACAGACACGCTTTCCCCGGCCCTTGTCCTCACCCACTGACAAATGTCTGCAGTTCTCTTTTCTTGCACTGTGTGTGTCTGGCTTTGGAATCAGGGTAAAGCTAACCTCATGGGGTGGGCTACAAGATGTCCTCTACTCTTGGATTTTCCAGGCTCTTGCTGCTGCATAGCTGTCATTTGGATCTGTTGATGTGCTGAAGTCTTCCAGCCACTTCCTCCTCAGTGGCATATCTTCCCATTGCATGACCTGCACAAGAGCCCCTCTGAGTCACTGTCTCCTCTTCTTCAAAATGCAGGTAATAAGGCTGGGCATAGTGGCTCACACCTGTAATCCCAGCACTTTGGGAGGCTGAGGTGGGAGGATCCCTTGAGCCCAGGAGTTCAAGACCACCCTGGGCAACATAGTGAGTCCTCTCCTTTACAAAAAGTCAAAATATTAGCTGGTCATGGTGGCACACACCTGTGGTCCAGCTAACACCAGGGCTCAAGAGGCTGATGTGACAGGATCCTTTGAGAGCCCAGGTGGTCAAGGCTGCAATGAACCGTGATTGCACCACTGCACTCCAGCCTGGGTGGCAGAACAAGACCCTGCCTTTAAAAAAAAAAAAGTGCAGATAATATCAGAGTCTACCTCCAGTGCTGTTCCGAGTAGTAAATGAGTTAACATTTATAAACATTTTAGAAAAAAGTCAGGTGCATAAGATGCTCTACATAAATGTATATTAAATATTACTGGAGCAGCCACTTCACTGTTATCCCTGTTGCCATTGTTTATAATACAGTCATGTGCCCCATAAGGATCTTTCAGTAGAGGATGGACCTCATATACAATGGTAGTTCATCCCATTATACATTATAATCTCATAAAGTTATAATGGATCTGTCCTATACAAGTGTACCTTTTTATATATTTTATACTGTATTTTTACTGTGCCTTTTTTGTTTAGATGTTTAGCTACACAAATACTATTGTGTCACAGTTGCCTGCAGTATTCAGCACACATACTGCACAGGTCTGTAGCCCAGGAGCAATAAATAGGCTGCATCATGTGGCCCAGGTGTGTAGTAGGACGTCCCATCTAGGTTTGTGTAAGTGCACTCTGAGATGTTCCCACAATGATGAAGCTAACAATGCATTTCTCATAATGCATCCCCATTGTTAAGTGACACATCACTGTACTTAGAACAATGTTCACTAACACAGCAAGTACCAGCATGTGTCGTGTCCATTTAAAAACAGCTATTGGCTTCCTATTACTTTCATGGTGAGGTCTGTTCACAAACAAAATTTCAACCAATGTAAAGATTAAATTGGCTTTTATTAGTGATTCATAAATCAGGTAGCATTTCATCTAGAGATTTGGAAAAGGCACTCCACTGGGCATGGCAGCACAGTCAATTTTTATAAGGTAGGTTGAACAGGAACAAGGGAATGGCATAATAGAAAAAGCGGGGCTGGTTGGCTGGGCACGGTGGCTCACGCCTATAATCCTAGCACTTTGGGAGGCTGAGGCAGGTGGATCATGAAGTCAGGAGATCGAGACCATCCTGGCCAACACGGTGAAACTCCGTCTCTACAAAAAATACAAAAAATTAGCTGGGCGTGGTGGCATGCATCTGTAGTCCCAGCTACTCGGGAGGCTATGACAGGAGAAACGCTTGAACCTGGGAGGCGGAAGTTGCAGTGAGCCGAGATGGCACCACTGCAGTCCAGCCTAGGTGAGAGAGCAAGACTCCATCTAAAAAAAAAAAAAAAAAAAAAGAGGGGGTTGCTGGTTAGCGTCAGGTTTCTTTCCTTGTAAGGGTTAAAGCAGAGAGAACTTTCTTATGCTGGCTAAAACTGGCTTGTTTGGGGATTTGGCTATCATCTCTCTTCTGATTTCTTGGAAGGTCAAATCAACAACTTAGTTTCTATTTGAAGACACGGAACTTAAGCATGAGTGACTCCATTTGGGTTTGGTCTGTTGGGGCCCCGTACAGGAGCTCAGTCCAAGTCAGTGGCCTCCCATAAATAGTATTTAACAAGCCTAGGCTTATTTGAGTCCAGGCCTTGCGCAGGGCACTGGGAGTATGATGCGCTTGAGAAACCCACAGTCCAGTCACCACAGCCTCATAAAGAAAGACAGACAAGGAAAGAGGGCATGAGGCTGGATTTAAGCACCCCAGGGTGCCGTGGAATCCCCACGCTGGTGAGAGTCAACGCTACAGGAAGGATCTGGTGGGTTTCTCAGAGATTGCCTGATTTGGACTTTGGATGACTTAGTGTATTAGTCCATTTTCATCCTACTATAAGGAACTTCCCTGAGACTGGGTAATTTGTAAAAGAAAGAGGTTTGGCCAGGCACAATGGTTCACACCTATAATCCCTGCACTTTGGGAGGCTGAGGCTGGGTAGATCACTTGAGGTCAGGAGTTTGAGACTAGCCTGGCCAACACAGTGAAACCCCGTCTCTACTAAAAATACAAAAAATTAGCCATGCATGGTGGCACACGCCTGTAGTCCCAGCTACTCGGGAGGCTGAGGCAGGAGAATTGCTTGAACCCAGGAAATGGAGGTTGCAGTGAGCCGAGATTGCACCATTGCACTCCAGGCTGGGCAACAAGAGTGAAACTCCGTCTCAGAATAGAGTAGAGTAGGGTAGGGTAGGGTAGGGTAGGGTAGAGTAGAGAGTAGAGTGTAGAATTTTAATAGACTCACAGTTTCCACATGGCTGGGAAGGCCTCAGGAAACTTACAATCATGGTGGAAAGGGAAGCAGGCATCTTTTTCACAAGGCGACAGGAGAGAGAAGAGTGACAGGAACTTCCAAACACTTATAAAGCCATCAAATCTCTGAGAACTCACTCATTATCATGAGAACAGCATGAGGGAAGCTGTCCCCATGATCCAATCACCTCCCTCCCTTGAGCTGTAGGGATTACAAATCGAGATGAGATTTGGGCGGGGACACAGAGCCAAACTGTATCACCTAGATTTTTCCAGGTGATGGAATCAAGCGTTCCTGGAAGCGGGAATGGCACAAACACACACCTGGGTGCATGCATTCAATAACAACAATCAGTACAGCAATCAGTACAGTTTCTGATCTGACATCATATGCATGTTCCTGATGCTCTCTGCTCTCCAAAACCATGCACCACAACTAACAGGGCTTATGAGAAAGTGAGGCTGGGAAGGACCCCTCAAGATCTATGGAACTGGCTGGGTGTGGTGGCTCAAGCATGTAATCCCAGCACTTTGGGAGGCCGAGGTGGGTGGATCACCTGAGGTCAGGAGTTCGAGACCAGCCTGGCCAACATGGTGAAACGCTGTGTCTACTAAAAATACAAAAATTAGTCAGGCGTGGTGGTGTGTGCCTGTAATCCCAGCTACTTGGGAGGCTGAAGCAGGAGAATCGCTTGAACCTAGGAGGCGGAGGTTGCAGTGAGCTGAGATCGCGCCATTGCACTCCAGCCTGGGTGACAACAGCAAAACTCCGTCTTAAAAAAAAAAAAAATCTATGGAACATCAAAACTAGACCACTAACCAAACAATGATCATGATAAAAATTCCTCCCCAGTTAAACCTCCACCAACATTGGTACCTGGCCTCACAACCAGGCAATGTTTGCGGCTTTAAGCCCCAAGTCCTGATTCTTCCTTTGAGATGTAGGTCCTGGAGAGCTTTTGCTTTTAATACTGTTTTCATCACAATTAAAATCAGAGCCAGGATATAGCCTTCTTGATGAACCCACTATTTTAATATAGCAGGAAATGTCTTTACACTCTCCTCATCTGCACTCACGGTTTCACCAAAGAGTTGACCATCATAGAAGCCCAGAGGCCCTTGGAGGTGCTAAACCAGCCACAATTTACACAGAAAGGGGCAGATGGGAGCTACTCAGGACGGTGGGGTGTTGGGAGGAAAAAGGTGGTCCCATGTTCCTGTAGATTGTCAACTTTGCCAAGTCTTTAAAATTAAGAGCCTGGGCACTAGCCTGGGAAACATAGCAAGAACCTATCTCTACAAAAAATAATTTAAAATTACCCAGATGTGGTGATCCACACCTGTAGTACCAGCTACTCGGGAGGCTGAGGTGGGAGAATTGCTTCAGCCCGGGAGGTTGAGGCTGTAGTGAGCTATGATCATGCCACTGCACTCCATCCTGAGTGACAGAATGAGACCCTGACTCAAAAAAAAAAAAAAAAAAAAAAAAAGCAACTATTTGTACTGCATTCACTTAGCACCTATTATATTCCAGACCTCCTGCTCAGAGCTGGTGATGCCTTGGGGTTTGGGGTTCGAGTGCAGGAGGAGCCACAGGAGATGAGCTCAGGGTGGAGAAGTAACTGAAGCTACATAGCAAGTTAGTGCCAAGACTGGGAGTAAGACTTCGGGCCTGCGTGTCATCCTGGAGACCTCAGCTGGTTCCCCACAGGAAAGGAGGCTGGACAGTGGGTCATGGCTGGACTTGGGCTGTCCTCTGAGTTAGCCAGTGGACGGATGGAACCGAGGTTGAGAATAGAGCAAGCCAATTTATTTCCTCTGTGTGATTTCTTTTCTTTGTTTTGGCCTCCCAAAGTGCTGGGATTATAGGCGTGAGCCATAGCACCCAGCCTTTTTTTGTTTGTTTGTTTTTTGTTTTTTTGACACAGAGTTTCGCTCTTGTTGCCCAGGCTGGAGTGCAATGGCACAATCTCTGCTCACTACAACCTCCACCTCCCGGGTTCAAGCGATTCTCCTGCCTCAGCCTCCCAAGTAGCTGGGATTACAAGTGTGCACCACCATGCCCAGCTAATTTTTGTATTTTTAGTAGAGACAGAGTTTCACCATGTTGGCCAGCCTGGTCTTGAATTCCTGATTTCAGGTGATCCACCCACCTCGCCCTCCCAAAGTGCTGGGATTACAGGTACGAACCACCACACCCACCTGGCCTCCTCTGTGTGATTTCTGTTTCCCTTGAAAGTGTGTGTTGGATAAGAGAGGGAGGGTCTGGTTAGAGCTCAGTAACAGGGGTCCTTGGGTTGTTGGCAATCAGCATCACCAGAGGTGATAATAGCTGGATCTCACTGGCCAGTGATCCTTGGGGGATAGGGAGGAGGATGGCTTCCCTCTCACCTCATCCTCAAAGTAAAGCCTTTAAAGAAAGAACGATTGTCTCCATTTGACAAAGAAGAAACCGAGATGCAGGAGGTTTAGGTAACTCGTCCAAGGTAGAAAGCCTGCATCCAAATCCAGGTTTATCCAACAGTTCTTTTGCAGTCCTTTTTCCCCTGAAGAATGGAGAGGAAGGTGAGAGAGTGAGGATTCTCCAGGCTCGGCATGGGTTCCCAGACTACTTGGGGCATGGCCAGGAGACCTCAGAAGGCAGCAGCCGTGGGCCATGTGCATTTCTCTGGGCACTTTGGAGGAAGCAAAGGAGGTAGAGGTAGGACATGGAAGACCGGAGACCTGGCCCTTTGTCCCAGTGGCCTGGTCCCATGGGAATGGACTTGGTTGACATCATTAATGTGGCGTAGGTCAGAACCGCCCCCAGGAACCTGCCCCACTCTAGGCTGCCCCAAGGGTGCTACTACTAAGGCCTGACAGGGGAAGAGGATTTTTTTTTTTTGGGGGGGACAGAGTTTCGCTCTTGTTGCCCAGGCTGGAGTGCAGTGGCGCGATCTCAGCTCACCGCAACCTCCACCTCCCGGGTTCAAGCGATTCTCCTGCCTCAGCCTCCCAAGTAGCTGGGATTACAGGCATGCACCACCACACCTGGCTGATTTTGTATTTTTAGTAGAGATGGGGTTTCTCCATGATGGTCAGGCTGGTCTCGAACTTCTGACCTTAGGTGATCCACCTGCCTCAGCCTCCGAAAGTGCTGGTATTACAGGTGTGAGCCACCGTGCCCGGCCGCAGGAAGAGGATTTCTTTTGAGATACAAGAAGCCCAGAAATTGTTTCATCCACCTTGTCTCTGAGCACCTCCTCTTTCCTGCAGGAAAACTGAGGCTCTGGGAGAGGAGTGACTTGTCCAGGGTCCTATGATGGGAGACTGAGCAGGTAAATTGCAAGACTCCACCTCTCTGGCCCTCTGTTCAGGCCTGTGAGGTGATGAGAGAAGAAAGAAGACTGTGCTGTGTGTCCCGAATGGGAAAGATGGCCCACACTGAGGGGGTTGGGTGGGTGCTGGGTTGGTGGGAAGGATACGTTGCAGAGTGGTGTCTGCAGCATGATCCCAGCTTTGCAATCATAAGATTAAAAGCCAAACTGTAGGGCACATGTTCTCAGGATCTCCAGGAGCTATGTCATGGGGAAAAAAAATAGAAAATAATTTTTTTTTTTTTTTAGATAGAGTCTCGCAATTTCACCCAGGCTGGAGTGCAATGGCGCTATCTTGGCTCACTGTAAGCTCCGCCTCCCAGGTTCACGCCATTCTCCTGCCTCAGCCTCCCGAGTAGCTGGGACTACAGGCACCCACCACCACACCTGGCTCATTTTTTGTATTTTTAGTAGAGACAGGGTTTCACTGTGTTAGCCAGGATGGTCTCTCGATCTCCTGACCTTGTGATCCACCCACCTCGGCCTCCCAAAGTGCTGGGATTACAGGCGTAAGCCACGGTGCCCGGCCAGAAAATAAATTTTTTAAAAAGTAAAAGAGAAAAAGCCAAAGTGTACATATGTGAGTGTAACTGTGAGAGCGTGAGCTTAGACCTCTGTGTTTGTCGAAGCAGAGACAAACCAAGCCGCTACAAGCGGTTGGGGACAATTAGTTGGGGATGGAATAGCATCCCATTCCTTACTTCAGAAACTTTGCGATTGGCTGGATGCGGCGGCTCATGGCTATAATCCCAGCACTTTGGGAGGCCAAGGCAAGAGTACTGCTTGAGCTCAGGAGCTTGAGACCAGCCTGGGCAACAACGTGAAACCCCGTCTCTACAAAAAAATATGAAAAATTAGCCGGGCGTGGTGGTAGATTCCTGTAGTCCCAGCTACTTGGGAGGCTGAGACAGGAGAATCACTTGAACCCAGGAGGCAGAGGTTGCAGTGAGCCAAGATTGTGCCACTGCACTCCAGCCTGGGCAACAGAGCAAGACTCCATCTTAAACAACAACAACAATACCCCAAATGCCCTACATGCTGTCCCTGAGGACCTCCACTCCTCGAATGGCCTCAGTTTCCACCTCTGTTCTTGTTACACTTGTCTTTCTGCTTAGGTTTCTGTTCTGATCCCATTTGGGTGTCCCAGGGGCTCCTGACTTGCTGCGTGTCCAGAGAGAGCACCTTATCATCTGCCTCTCGCAAAGCCAACTCTCCTCCTCTGTCTGTATCACAGCTGAAGCGTCAGTCATTCTGTTTTCTGAAACCCAGGTCTCTTGGTGTGTTTAGCTCTGGGCCCCTCCTTTACTTCCTTCACCAAGTCCTCTTAATTTTGCTTCTGAAATGCCTCATGACTCTGACCCTTTCCTGTCATTTCTGTGGCTGTGAGCGCAGTGGAGTGCAGCGCCCCTCGGCCCCATTTCATTCTTCACCCGGCACCTCCCTTCCGGTTGCTCCGTTCTCTCTCTGCTGCTCACAGAGTACTCCAGCAAAGCCCTGCAGGTTACGGGCACCCTGCCTCGGTCCCCTTGGCTTCCTCCCTCTGCCCCCGAGAGAAAGTTCGGTGTGCGGCACTTTTTCCCAGCATCACTGTCCACACAGCACTGTCACTGTCCTGTGTGTGTGTCACCTGTCTCAGGGACATAACAATTTCCTTTAACTGGTTCAGGTTTTAAAACTTCAATGGACTTATTTCAGAAGGCACCTTTACGTCACTACCATAAAAGGAAAATCAGGGTAGCCTGATTTTGTGTAGCCTACCACAAAGAGGGTCTCTCAAAGCTCAGTAAGTGACTACTACAGTGAAGACCACCCCGGGTGCCCTCGGGGGCCAGCAGGGATGCATGCGTCCACTCTGGGAAGTCGTGAGCTGTGGGAGCTCCTCTGCAGCGGGCTCCTTCTCTTCACCAGAGGGAGTGTAGCACCGTGGTTCAGGCCAAAGACCGTGGAGCCAGGCCTGTGTCCAAGCCTCACTCTGCTACTTTCCAGCAACATGACCTTGGGCAACTTAACCTCTCTGAGCCTCATTTTCCCTGTCTGTAAAAGGGGTTAATGTTATTTCCTTCAAGGCCAGATGCGATGGCTCACGTCTGTGATCCCAGCACTTTGGGAGGCCCAGGCGGGTGGATCATGAGCTCAAGGAGTTTGAGACCAGCCTGACCAACATGGTGAAATCCCGTCTCTACTAAAAATACAAAAAATAGCCAGGCGTGGTGCTGTGTACCTGTAATCCCAGCTACTCAGGAGGCTGAGGCAGGAGAATCACTTGAACCTGGGAGGTGGAGGTTGCAGTGAGCTGAGATCTTGCCACTGCACTCCAGCCTGGGCGACAGAACAAGACTCCATCTCAAATAAATAGATAGATAGATAGATAGACAGATAGATAGATAGATAGATAGATAGATAGATAGATAGATAGAAAGAGTAAAAAAAAAAACTATTTCCTTCAATGAATTGTGGGATTAAGTGAGATTATAGTGTATGTGGATCACTTCACGCAGTGCCCTAACCCTCCTGTCCGCTCCTTTTTTTTTTTCTTGAGACAGAGTCTCCCTCTGTCACCCAGGCTGGAGTGCAGTGGCATGATCTTGGCTCACTACAGCCTCTGCCTGCTGGGTTCAAGCGATTCTCCTCCCTCAGCCTCCCAAGTAGCTGGGATTATAGGCGCCCACTACTATGCGTGGCCAATGTTTTGTATTTTTAGTAGAGATGGGGTTTTGCCATGTTGGTCAAGCTGGTCTCAAATTCCTGACCTCTAGTGATCCGCCCACCTTGGCCTCCCACAGTGCTGGGATTATAGGTGTGAGCCACCGTGCCTGGCCTACCCTCCCCTTTTGTGAGCTTACTCCGTGCCCTCGAATGGTGTGATGTCTCTCCTGGGCATCAGCGACACCGGTGGTCTCTTGGTCGTGTTGGCCACCTTCCTCCGTGTTCCTGCCTCTGTGCCTCCTCTTCATCGCTTCTCTCGCAGGTCACTGCTGGCCTCTTCTGGAGGCCTAGATCAGCCGTTGCCTCCTGTGCGATCCCACAGCTGGTCTCCCAAGGAGAGCCAGCCCTCTCCTCCCTGTGACCTCTGGGTACTTGATTCTGGATCTCTTGTTTTACCCCATAACCCCACAATTCATGTTTGGCACACGGGTCTTTCACGTGGGTGTGCCGTGCTGGCAGGATGGCTTTTTGCATTTTCATCTCCTGCCTGGGTCATTTTCTCAAGTGCTTGTGAATCACACAGACGTCGCCTCCCAGTGGGAGTCAGAGATCTCAGGATGGAGGTCCACCTCTCCTATTTTCTGACTCTGTGACCCAAGGTTCACACTGAACTCGGAATCTCTGCTGGCTTAGGCGTAAACCATAAAGCATGCGTCAGTTCTGAAAGCTGCTTGTCCAGTAAAGGCTTAAGTTTCCCAGTATGAGGATTTACCTATGTGGGTAGATTTGGTCCATTGTTCTGAGATACGTGCAGAGGAGGCCCAGAACCCCGACTAGAGGCCTGCGGAGGGCTGCAGAGGTTCTCTAGGGTGGTCTGCTCATATGATCCTTTTCCTCCTGGTTCCTGCCCTTTCTCCTAGCCCTGGTCCAGTTTAGGACTTCAGGTCCTCCAGAGAAGGACAGTGCTGTCCTCATCCAATGCACCCGGAAAGCAGGTGGAGTGTCTCCTGAAGCTGCAGCCACAGAGTCTGGCCCAGGCCTCCCCTTGTGCCCCATTTGGCCACATGGTCCTGCGCAGGGTGTGGCCTGCAGCAGAGACTCCAGCCGGCACATCTGCACATCCTGGGCCTCCTGCTCTCTCTCTGCTCCGTGCAGGGGACCTGTAGCCCCCCTTTGACCCCTTTTTTCTTCTGTTCCCTGGAGCCCGACTTGGGGAGGGCGGACGGCAGGAAACGTGGGAGGAGAAGGCGAGGCTGCTCAGCGGCGGCTCGGGCTGCCTCCAGCAACTGGGACTAGCCCTGCGCGCCCGGGGAGGGGGAGGCGCTGGCGCTGTGACGGCCGCGGGGAAGGCCACCTTCCCAGCACACGCACACATACGCCCCCGGCCCTCAGCCGCTCCTGCTGCCGCCGCCCGCCAACAGCTGACCTCCAGGCACCACAGCGCCCGGGAACAGCGATCTGGGAACCGCGACCGCGCACTGACACGCGCAGTGGCCGCCGCCGCTCCGCCGAGCGCTGCCTGTAGCACCTGCACGGTGGTCTGGCCGGGAAGGTCTGGGCAGGCGAACGTTCCACGAAGGCGTCCCAGAGGCATCTGCAGCCTCCGCTCTCCCTTTCTGCTCTGGCTCCCACCAGCCCCTGACCGAGTCCAGAGGGTCACCGAAGACGCCCGCCGGTGCTCGAACGCCCGTTGATGCCAGGCTGCCCGGCCCTTAGGGCCTTGCCTGAAGACACCCCTTTCCTCCCCTCCGGAAGGGGCGACCGCCTTTTGCCAACCCCAGGCAAAGCTGGGGTCCCAACCTTATGTGCGCTACCGCCCCCTCCAGGCATTTGACCTCCCCGCATCCCCATTCTTGATGAGCCCCGTCCTAGAAGTCTCCCGGGGGGTGGGAGCACTATCCTCAGGCCAGGGCGGGGCCGCGGGCTCCCCTGGACTTGGCCCTCTCTCTGCCAGGTCTCACTGGCCAATCTTAGCCAAAGCAGTCCCGGGCCAGATGTACCCGAGTGAGCTGACCCAAGACCTTGGGTTCCTTGTGCCTCTGCATACTTCAAGAATGGGAATCGGCAGGGCGCGGTGGCTCACGCCTGTAATCCCAGCACTTTGGGAGGCCGAGGCGGGCGGATCACAAGGTCAGGAGATCAAGACCATCCGGGCTAACACGGTGAAACCCTGTCTGTACTAAAAATACAAAAAATTAGCCGGGCGTGGTGGCAGGTGCCTGTAGTCCCAGCTACTCCGGAGGCTGAGGCAGGAGAATGGCTTGAACCCGGGAGGCGGAGCTTGCAGTGAACCGAGATCGCGCCACTGCACTCCAGCCTGGGCAACAGAGCGAGACTCCGTCTCAAAAAAGAAAAAAAAAAAAAAGAATGGGAATCGTGGTCATTAAAGTCCCAGGGGCTGATTAATGCGAGGAATGCAGTAGGACATCAAATCACAAAACACACTTGAGCTTGAACCAGGGACTGTGGGAGATATCGACGACCTTGTAACAAGAATGGGAGTTTGACCTTCGCTGAGTATTTACTATACGCCTTATAATGTAATCCCCACAACGGCCCTGTAAGCATACTGCATTACTCACCCTTACTTTACAGGTGAATACACTGATGCGCAAAGAGGTTCTGTAGCTAGTGGAAGCACACAGAGCTACTAGAGGACCAGAATCCAGAGCCAGCAGGAACTCCGTGCACAGTGCAGTGGGAGCCAGGGATGTGGGACTGAAAGTTTCCTCTGCAGGAGGAGCACTGCCCTGACTCACTTGCTCTGGTCATCGATTCCCTCCGGCATATGGTGAGGGATTTGGAGTGGATGATGGCCACACACCAGCTCTACTGGAGTGAGGCAACGGCAGCCCTGAATCCAGGCTGAGTTACTAGGAAACAGGAAGATGAGATTGGAGGCTGAGCAGAACTGCTAGAAAGTACCTTGGACAGAGCCAGGGAAACTAGGCCAAATTCTCCCTGCCCTAACTTCTCTTTCTAGGCTTCTGTAGACACCACCTCTCCCAGCTCCACTTGGCATTTCCTTTTCCCCAAGCTGGAGGGTTTGCATGAGCAGAGCTCACCAGATTGTCTCCTCCAGGAAGGGAAGAAGGAAGGGAGGGAGGGAGGGAAAGAAATGGTCCAGAGGACAAGTATAATCCCCATATATTTGCTCAACTGCTGTCTCACTTGACATCACAAATATCCTCTAGTCCTAGGCTTCTGGCACCTGCCATTCCTCAAACCCTCATCTCAGGTTTCTGAATGAGCATTTTCCCTTGTTTTTTTCATTCTTTCCTTTAGTCATTTGTGTTCTCCTTGTGAGCTGTGCCAATGTAGAGTGTCCACTGACACCTACATCTGGGAATAAGTTGAAAGCTGGGTAACTTTGCTTGACATTTACTAGGGAGTTAAAGACC
The DNA here is from genome assembly GCF_028885655.2 of Pongo abelii. Classification (NCBI taxonomy): domain Eukaryota; kingdom Metazoa; phylum Chordata; class Mammalia; order Primates; family Hominidae; genus Pongo; species Pongo abelii. The sequence goes on from NC_085929.1 coordinate 38,631,309, forward strand.
CTGCCTGACATCCTGCCCTACAGCCCCTCTGTCTCCACTTATGGTAGGGTGACCTGGCCCCAAGATGCATGACCTGGGATCTGCCCTGAGCCAGGGGGCACCAATCTCACTCTCCATCAGCATGGCTCCAGGCCAATCTCTGATCTCACAGCCCACTCCTGATGCCTGGGCATCACTCTGGTTCCAAGATCTTACTCTGGCCTGGTGTTACAGTTTGAGCAACTGGGTCCCTGATGTGCTTCCTGAGTCTGAGCTCCTGCCTCAGTCACCAGCCTAGAATGCGTGTTCCTCCAGAGCTGAGGTCCAGCCTCTTGCTTTATGATAATCATTCATTCCTTCGACCAGTGTTTTGAAGGGCATACTATCTGCTGGGCAGTGTCCTAGGAGTTGAAGATATAGGAAGGACAAAAACCAGACCAAAATCCCTGCCCTTGTGGAATTGACATTCTAGTGGAGAAAGAGAGACAATAAATAGGAAGAAGATATGTTAGTATGTCTGTTTATCAAAAGTGCCCTGGTGAACAAAAACACAGGAAAGAGGATTGAGACTGGCAGCGTGGGGCTGCAATTTGAAACAGGGAGGTCAGGGAAAGACGCACTAAGGTGACTTCTCAACAAAGACATAAAGAAGGTAAGTTAAGAAAGGCGAATAGTGTTCCATGCAGAGAAACAGCAAGAGCAGAGGCTCCGAGACAGGAGTGTGCCTGGCATGTTCAAGGAACAGTGTGGAAGGCAATGTGGTGGAACAGAGCGGGCAAAGGGAAAAGCAATGGGACCCAAGGTCAAAGGCAGGTGGGACCCTGTGGGGGCTACTGGGTAGAGCAGTGACGTGATCTGATGTATTTTAACAGGATCACCCTGGCTGCAGAGTGGAGAATCATTAACGGGGAAAGAGTGTGAGCAGAAATACCAGTTAGGAGACTCTACTACAATAAGCACATTTGGTGGGCAGGCCAGGGTATAAGCAGAAGAGAGGATGAGAATTGGCTAGAGTAATCATTGTGCTTCTTATTAATTGGAATAAAATGCATTGGCCAAGTCCCAGGATGTGGAAAACACTTGATTCCCATGAACACATCTACCTTCTAAGAGGTGTAATAGAGACTTAGAAAGCAACGTGCTCAGGTTGCACCTCCAGGAAGTGGTGAAACATCCACATTAGCCCAGGTCTGTATGGTTTAAGTTATTATCTTGTTTCCATAATCCTGTTTCCTTAGCAATCTTTTCTCCCAAACCCTCTGCCTACACATGGAAGTCAGTCTCCAAACCCCCGCTCAGAGGTTGACAGATGGTGCCCACTTCCTTTCTGGGGATTTTGGGGCTCCATGGTCCATCTGGTTGCCTGTCAACAAGACACTCCATCCCTTGGAACAGGATCCTGACACTGGGAAGCTAACCAGGCCTCTCACTGCTGTCTACTCTCCTTCCTTATTGGGCTGACACCCCCTGCCACCCAGAGCTGCTCAGATCTGCCCTCCAGTGCTGCCTCCTCCCAGGAACTGTGTCCAGTTTTTAACACCCTTTTCCCAATTTGATTGTCATCCATGCCTGCCTCTACTCTAACTCCTAACAGCAGCAAGGTCTTATCTTACTTTCTTCTTTAAAACAAAACAAACTACACACACACACAAACACACGCACACACACACATGCACAAGCATACATACATATGTATAGTACATATATATATTTTAGTTTGGTGCAAAAGTAATTGCGGTTTTTGCCACTGAAAGTAGAGGCAAAAACCACAATTATTTTGCACCAAACTAATATATAGGATTGAGACTGGCAGGGTGGAGCTGCAATTGTGTGTGTGTCTGCTTGTGGTTTACACACACACACAGACACACATGCCATCTTTGCAAACATCTCCATGTTATTTCTCATTCGTGCTTATATGGAAATGTTTCTTTCAACCAAGTAGTTGGCAGCCTATTTTTTTTCTTGAAGTAACACTATTTGTTTTCATTTCCTTGCTTTTTTTAAAAATGGTAAGTTATGAGCCGGGCACAATGGCTCACACCTGTAATCCCAGCACTTTGGGAGGCAGAGGTGGGCGGATCATGAGGTCAGGAGATCGAGACCATCCTGGCTAACACGGTGAAACCCCATCTCTACTAAAAATACAAAAAATTAGCCGGGCACAGTGGCGGGTGCCTGTAGTCCCAGCTACTTGGGGGGCTGAGGCAGGAGAATGGCATGAACCTGGGAGGCGGAGCTTGCAGTGAGCCAAGATCCCGCCACTGCACTCTGGCCTGGGTGAAAGAGCGAGACTCTATCTCAAAAAAAAAAAAATGGTAAGTTATGAATGATGGCTGTAAAAAAGACTAACTGAATGATTCTAAGTTGGATATCCCTTTTCACAAGGCATGTTTTTTAAACCATAAAATTAGGTTTCAGGCATCAAATGTGGTCCGGTGGCACAGCTTGAACAATAGCTACCATTTATTAAACACCTACCTACTCTGTGCCAGACACCTTGGTATGCATCATCTTAATCTTCACATCTGCCTGAAAAATTGGTGTTAGGATCCCAGTTTTGCAAATTAAGAGACTAAGGTCCAGCTTGATGAAATGGTGTGCCTAATGATACCTGGCAGAGGCAGTGAGGGGGCCCAAACCCAGTCCTGTCTGACCCCTAACTCCTGCATTTGTCTCTGCTCCACTTGCCTCTTCTTGACGATGCCTTTATGGAACTGAATAGGACAGCCTTAATGAGGCAAAGAACATTGCTGAAGGTCCACATCAGCAAGAAGTGAAATGAGCTGGCCAGGGTACCCCGCTGAATTAAAGAGAATCTGGATCTTTTGGGTTATCAGTGGGGAGAGTGTCTGGCCTGGAGAGTCTGTGACTAAATCCTTCAAGAGTCAACAGCAAGCCTAGGGCAGGCCAGCAGAGCCCGGAGCCTCCTCTACCCATACTCCTCATATGGTTTGAGAACTGTGGAAGATTGATTCAGGTCAGTGGGACAGGTCCTGAATGAACACGGAGGGGACATTTAGCTTGTAATTGGGTGGTCTCCAGAAAAACACAGACTGGCAACAGAGATAAAATCCCCTTTCATTTAGAGGCTTCAAAAACAATCAGATTGGCTGGGCACGGTGGCTCACGCCTGTAATTCCAGCACTTTGGGAGGCTGAGGTGGGCAGATCACAAGGTCAGGAGATCGAGACCATCCTGGCTAACATGGTGAAACCCCATCTCTACTAAAAATACAAGAATTAGTCATGTGTGGTGGCGGGTGCCTGTAGTCCCAGCTACTCGGGAGGCTGAGGCAGGAGAATGGCATGAACCCGGGAGGCAGAGCTTGCAGTGAGCCGAGATTGTGCCACTGCACTCCAGACTGGGTGACAGAGCGAGACTCCGTCTCTAAAAAATAAAAAAATCTGATTATTAACAAAGGGGTCCCAGGATGGACAAGAGGCACAGTTTTAGAACAGAGCCTTAGATGAAGAATAGGCTTAGGAAGCCTCTGTTCCTACTCCGTCCAAACATATGAGTCCCTCTTTACCCTTTAGGGACAGTAGTGAGTTTTGGAGTCAGGCAGCCCTGGCCTCAATTTCTGGCTTACTAACTATTAGTGGTGCAACTTTGAGTAAGTCACTTAACCTCCTGAGCTTCACTTTTTCCATCTGTAAAATGGGGACAATAATGGTTCCTCTTTCATAGAGTTATTGTGAGGATTCGATGGTGACAACAGCTAACGATAGTGTGCATTCACCTGTGCCAGACACTGTTTTAAGCACTTTACATGTAATTATCTCCCTCATTAAGTAAGATAATGCAAATAAAATTCCTAACACAGTACTAGGTACTTATTAGGCATGTAATAAATAATTATATTACTGCTAAAGATGGCAAGATCAGTGCCTGCTGAGGTTCCCACTTCATGACTTGATTCATGAGGTTTTCACATTTTTTTTCTTAGGCTCCACCAGTCAGCCTTCCTTTAGCTTTTACCCGGTTTTAACCTGTGGCAGGAGTCCACAGTGCACCCTCTCACCCATGGCAGTTATTTCCCAGACACAGTTCCTAGGCACCCTCCTCACTCTCCACCTCTAGCCAAGTCTTCTGTGGGACAAATGCCTCCATACCTCCCCTGATCATGAGTCTAAAGTCTGCTCATGGCTCTCCTCAAAAACATTACCCAAAACCAACCACCAAACTCTCCACCTGGGCCAAGAAGGATGTAGAAGAGCAGGGCTGCCCCTTTGTGCTTAGACCTCTGGACTGCTGTCACCACTGTCCTTGCAGTCCAGATTTACCCACATTTTGCTAGCAGCCGCATCACCCCTTTGGCTTATAGGAAGCTTGTGGTTCTCCAAGAGCCCTAGGTTTGTTTTCTATGGGGATATTGTTGCTGATGCTTTAAATGAACAGCAAGCCACATCTCTCTAATGTTACTTATAAGCTGTTTAATTTGGAGGCTTCTGAATAGGATTGAAACATTTCACCTTTGACCATGTCCTGATGTTGCAGCCTGTTGAAGGCATCCTACATGGTGAGTCTGTTGTCACTCATATTCACCGTCTCTCTCAGTTAATGCCATTGTCCTTCCACAATCTGATTTTCTTTCTCATCCTAAAGCATTAGTCAAAATGTTAAATAGGAGAATGCCAAAGGCACAGCCCTGTGACTGCCCACACTGGGGGTCATCTGCCCCCTCTGTTCCTACAATTAAACCTACTGAAAATTGCTCCCAACTTCCACATTCTGTAGTCCTCCTTTCTCTGTCTTGTACTCCTGAAAATCATGAAAAGTCTTCCTAAAGCCTGTGCTGAAACCTTGATATGTGCTATGTCCTAATTTCTCTGAGCTGTCAGATGAATAATTCCATGAATAAGGGTGATTGTAACTGGGCCGGTTCTTGGTGAACACACCCACTCCTACGGAGCTCTGCTGTCCTCTGTGTGATCACACGTCGTTTGTACAATCAGCTCTTCTCAAACGCTACTGATGATAAATATCCGAATCCCCTATTGCTGAAGTCACTGTTTTGGGCTCTCAGGAAACCTGAACCCTGCTGCATCCCTGCTACTTAACCCTTCCCGTTACTCATCTCCCAAAGATCCTTCAGGTGCTCTTTCTGGATCCCAGCTACAGTGTCCTGCTGTCTTGACAGGTACTTACTCTGGCCCTGGAGACATAGTCTCATTGAAAGCATCTAGGTGCCCTCTAACAGTCTCCTCGTCTTTCATTTCATGCTTGCTCCACTATCTCCTGTTTGCTAGTCATTCTCTACCAGTACATCCTGTGTGTCTCTGTGACAGGCCTGGAGATGAGAAAGTTTTGCATTCTTTTCAACATCCATCCATGCTTTCTCCTAATGCACCATACGAAGTCCCTTTTGTGGTCCATGGCATTATCCCAACGCTTCAGCTCATTCTGTGATTGAGCGCCTGCAGGGTCCAACAGCTTCCTGCTACCTGCTGACTTCCAGATCCTGACTTCCAGTTCTTTCCATGGCCCTAAGTATGTTTCATAAATTTTATTGAAATATAACAGACAGTTCAGTGAATTTTCCCAAAGTGAACACACTCATGTAACCAGCATCAAGAACCAGAACATTACCAGCACCTAAAAGTCATGTTGTTGGCCAGTCACTAACCTTCCCCAGGATGACCACCATGCTGACCGCTAACACTGTAGATTGGGTTCTGCCCCTTCTCGGGCTTGATATAAATGGAATCCCTGTCTGTCCTCTTTGTGTCTGGCTTCTTTCACTCAACATTGTGAAATTCACCCATATTGTTGTATATGACTGTAGATATTTTATTCTCATTGCCGTATGGTTGCCTTAGCCTTTAAAAAATCTGACGTCATCGCGAAGATCCGAATGTATGGTTTTCTTTCCACCCACCCCTAACCTGGCTGGTTGTGGTCTCACTTGTATCTATTCCTGCCTCTATTCTTACACTTCTCCATGCTATCCTTCATTTACCCTGCCAAACTGACCTTTCCAAATCATGTCACCCCCCCACCCCCTGCCAGCTCAATGCATTCAATGGCTTCCTGTTACCTCTGGGGTACAAACTCCCATGCCTGGTATTATAAGCCATTTACAATGTGGCTCCAATGTTTCCAGCTTTAGCACCAGCTCTCTCTCCCTGCACCTTTTATATTCTAACTACTTAGAATATATTAGCTGGCCCATAAACATGGACCCCTTTTCTGCCTCTATACCTTTGCTCATGCTAGTCCTTCAACTTGGAACGCTCTTCCCACTCTTTCTCCCACTGACAAAATCCTTTGAAACTCAGGTCAAATGTCACCTCCTTTGTGATACCTCCACCAGTCACTCCAGCAGAAATAATTGCTACCTTTTCTCAGCATCCATAGTAAGGCTTGGTTCATGATGAGAGATAATACTAATCACTTTTTTTTAAAGTTAATTACCACATTTCACCATTCTAACACAGATATTCTTATTCATCTCTGGAATCAGGATGCACTTTGCCATTGATGGCATCTTGTAGTTGGAAGTATTTTTTTCTTTCTTGTTGATACATAAAATAATGGTGTTTAAGATTCAGTGAAATATAATATTTCATTTTTATCTCAGCATATTCTAGGAAAGCTTGCCACACTGCGTTGTATAGTTAGTTGTCTACAATTCTGTTTTGCTTTTCATGTGTGAGACCATAGGCACACACAAAGCCAGCAATCTGTTGAATGAAGAGATGTGCAGCATGCACTAGTACCTGAACATTTACTAGGTCATGGGAGGTAGCGTGGCAGGGAAGACCTCTGAGTGTGGTCCTTCATGATGTTCCTCACAAGGTTGAAAGAGTTACCCTTTCCTCCTGAGGTGCTGAGGCCCAGGAGACAGTGGTGGAGGGCTGGAGAGAGCCACAGAAGTCTCTCTTCCTTGTGGCTGGCTGTCATGACAGCTTGCATCGGGGCAGGGGAGGAGAAGTTACATAGGATTAGTTTAATGCCCAATCCTTGATCAGCAAAGCAAGCTTGATTCAATTATAACATCATTCCTATTGGGTAAATAGGATTTGCTTCTCAAGGATCTGATTTATGGCCTGGTTTTCAGGAGCATGCTGTGATGGAACGCAGTAGCATCCTGTTGTGCCAATCTTATTCCAAGCCTCTCTTTTTGAGTAACAACAGTGAGTCTTTTAATTTGCTTTTTCCTGATGAAATCAGTTATTTCTCCTGCCCTCACCACCACTCTATGTTATATTAAATAACAAAGGACACAGATAGACTGGCATCTGACTTTAGTGGTATTTCAGTTACCTTTTGCTCATTTCTTAATATTTCAGCCTTTCAAATTTCATAGGTGGTTTAGGTAAAGGCCAGTATGTTTGTCTTAGTCCATTTGGGCTGCTATAGCAAAATACCTTAGACTGGTAATTTACAAACAGAAATTTATTGCTCACAGTTCTGGAGGCTAGGAAGTCCAAGAGCAAGGCACCAGCAGATTTGGTGTCTGGTGAGGACCTCCTCCTCATAGATGGTGCCTTCTGTGTCCTCACATGGAGAGCAAGACTCCCTCAAGCCTCCTTCATAAGGGCACTAATCCCATTCAAGAGGGTGGAGCCCCCATGACCCAATCACCTCCTAAAGGGCGCACCTCTTAATACCACTACAGTGAGGATTCGGTTTTAACACAATTTTTTTACTTTTTTTATTTTTATTTATTTACTTTTTTTGAGACAGAGCCTTGCTCTGTCGCCCAGGCTGGAGTACAGTGGCATGATCTCGGCTCGTTGTAACCTCCGCCTCCTGGGATCAAGTGATTCTCCTGCCTCAGCCTCCTGGATAGCTGGGATTATAGGCACGCACCACCACACCTGGCTAATTTTTCATATTTTTGGTAGATACAGGGTTTCACCATGTTGGCCAGGCTGGTCTCAAACTCCTGGCCTCAAGTGATCTGCCTACCTTGGCCTCCCAAAGTGCTGGGATTACAGGCATGAACCACCACGCCCAGCTGGTTTTAACACAAATTTTAGAGGGACACAAACATTGGGACCATAGCAGTGTCCTATCGATTTTTCACATGCTTCTGAAATTTGGAATTACGACATAGTCAAATGCTTTGGGATGATCCACTTTATATGATGAATGATACTCTCATATGTTGTGCGAGATACTGCACTATCCTGCCTGCAAAAGACCCCTTGAATTCAGATGGATCTGTGGCTGCGTTTAAAGGATTGGTTGAGGAGAAAGTTTGCTCCTGTGTTCATTAGGATTACTGAACGAGGTAACAGTTTTACAAGATTTCCTCCAGTTTCAGGTTGGCTTTATAAAGAATCACTATATTTATCAGATATTGCTTTCTGTTGGATGGTTTTCCTGGGTATTTTAAGGGCATTGGGGATTGCCAGACCTATGAGCATGATAAAGTTCAATTGCGTGGCCATCTGGACCTCCTTTGGGGAGTTTCTTTGATTGATATCTTTATTTTGTCAGGATCCAGGAAGGCACTTAATTCTTTCATATGATGTTCATTATCTTTTAGCAAATTAGATGCTGCTGGGAATTTTCTAAATTCCATCTTCTCCTTCAGAAAATGGATACCATCGCTTGCAATGTGAAAAACGCAATAAAAAGTTTCCTTCTGCCAAGAGTAGCAAACTCTGGCTAATAGGTCTAAGGATAAGGAATAACTGGCTGGGGGCGGGGAGGTGGGTAAAAACAGATTTATTTTTCACTTTGTACCCTTCTATATTTTGAATTATCTTTTACTGTAAGCATATATTCCTTTTTTTTTTTAAAAAAAAGGTTCTTGTATCACTTTGCCATTTTTTTATTGCTTTTGTTTCTATTTTTCTTTTTCTTCTTTTCCTTTTGTGAAGTTTGTGCAGAGGATGACAAATTCAGTTCGTTTTAAAAAAAATTCCAACAACAAAACAGCAACCAACCCACCATATTTGGTTTCTGTATTTACTATTGTTTTTCATGTTTCAGTTTTCTTTTTATCTCTGCTCTGGTCTTTCTCAATATTAGATTTACTCTTATAATAGAAATAAAATTTTAAAAAAACAATGTCAGCGTCTTTAAACAGTGGGAGGGGGAGCTGTTAGGAACCCTTTAGACAATCTGAGTGGAGGGGTGGGAGTGGTGGCTCACACCTGTAATCCCAGCACTTTTGGGAGGCTGAGGTGGGCAGATCACCTGAGGTTAGGAATTTGAGACCAGCTTGGCCAACATGGCGAAACCCCATCACTGCTAAAAATACAAAAATTAGCTGGGCATGGTGGTGTGCACGTGTAGTACCAGCTACTCGGGAGGTTGAGGCAGGAGAAACACTTGAACCCGGGAGGTGGAGGCTGCGGTGAGCTGAGATCACGCCACTGCACTCCAGCCTGGGTGACAGAGCAAGACTCCATCTCCAAAAAAAAAAAGAAAAGAAAAGAAAAGAAAAGAAAAAAACTATTTCTTTCAATGGATTGTGGGATTAAATGAGATTATAGTGTATGTGGATCACTTCATGCAGTGCCCTAACTCCCCTCTTTTTTTTTCTTTTTTCTTTCTTTTTTTTTTTGAGACAGAGTCTTGCTCTGTCACCCAGGCTGGAGTGCAGTGGCGTGATCTTGGCTCACTGCAACCTCTGCTTCCTGGGTTCAAGCGATTCTCCTGCCTCAGCCTCCCGAGTAGTTGGGATTACAGGTGCCCACCACCATGCCTAGCCAATTTTTTGTATTTTTAGTAGAGACAGGATTTCGCCATGTTGGCCAGGCTGGTCTCGAACTCCTGGTCTCGGGTGATCCGCCTGCCTCCGCCTCCCAAAGTGTTAGGATTACAGGCGTGAGCCACCGTGCCCCGCCCCTTCTGGAGACTTGCTGCTCACTTCCTGCAAACCTGGCCTGAGGTGATTTGGAAATGGGGCCTCTTCTTTGGAGAAGAGAAGGGAGGCTCGCTGTGGGGTTTGGGCAGCTCCCTCGGCTCTCCAGCTGCCACGTGCTTGTCTGCATAATAAGGCTGTTAAGTGGCATCTGATGCTTTCTCCCACGGCTGGTGCTCTCTTCGTCCATGAACCCTGGGATTGAATTAGGGGTGGGTATTGCCATTTTGCATTTTCTGCGGAGTCCTTTTTTTTTTTTTTTTTTTTTGAGACAGAGTTCCACTCTGTCACCCAGGCTGGAGTACAGTGATATGATCACGGCTCACTGTAGCCTTGAGCTCCTAGGCTCAAGTGATTCTCCCACCTTAGCCTCCTGCATAGCTGGGACTACAGGCACGCACCTGGCTAATTTTTCATCTTTTAATAGAGATGGAGTTTCACCATGTTGCCCAGGCTGGTCTCGAACTCATGGACTCAAGCAGTCCTCCTACGTTGGCCTCCCAAAGTGCTGGGATTACAGGCGTGAGCCACCTCGCCCGGCCACGTGAGGAGTGGGGAGTTTTGAATCATCAAAGGTCTAGAGTTGGTGCCCCAAATCTCTGAAATCCTCTTAAAGCATGTGCTGGGATGGGTTGTGACCCCAAGGTCAGCCCTGCCAGGTGCGAACAGGTGAGCAACACCTGCTCCTTCTCAAGCCAGCCATTCACTCCACCTGTTGGAGTCTTTGTTCCTGAATCCAGTGCCCTCTTCCCTCCCCAACACTCTGCCAGGTCTGCTGGGCTCATGCCCTTTCTCCCTTCCACAATGGCCCCAGCACAGGCATGAGGGTCATCAGTGCCCTCATCTCCATGTCTGTCCCCTTGGGGCTTGGAATTGAGCCGTGTGCATACACTCAGGGCCTGGTGGTTCCCACACTGCGGCTGGGCTCGCATGTCCCTGCCTCCCAGCTTAGCATCTACAGTATGTGGGGCAGCAAGTGCCCAGATCTGAAGATGTCCCTGCCCCTGTCCACCTCTGCCTTCTGATCAGTTTTCTGCCTTGGCCCCTCCTCCTCCTTGTCCATTCTTCCAGTTGATTTGAGCCTTGGCAGCAACCACCACCCCCACAAGGTGACCAGCTATTGTGTTTTTGCCATGTACCAGGCACTGTGCTAAGTGCTTTCTGGGCGTTATTCTTAACACCCCATGAGGTAGGTAGTTGTCACACCGTTTTACAAATGAGGAAGCTGAGGCACAGGGAAGTGAGATAAACTGACCACATAGCGAATCAGGAGTGGTGCTGGAGTATTGATTAGCAGGAGCATTGATTAGCAATTACATCTCATTCCCCTCTCCCTGCAGCCCCTCCCTGGCAACCACTCATCACCATTTTGTCTGTGGATTTGCCTGTTCTGTGCATTTCATGGAAATGGAATCACACAACATGTGGCCTTTTGTGCCTGGCTCCTTTCACTTGGCATCATGCTTTCTAGGTGCATCCGTGTTGTAGCATAAAAATTGCATCAGTACTTCATTCCTTTTCTTTCTGTTGCCTTTATAGTCATATGCTATCATTGTTTATTCTGTTTATTTTTATTCTTGAAAACTAATTATTTTTACCTCTTTTTATGGGTGAACAATATTCCACGGTATGGAACAACAGAATTTTATTTATCTGTTTGTTGGCGGATGGACACTTAGATAGTTTGCCCCTTTTGGCCATTATGAATCATGTCATGTTTCTTGTTCCTTTTGGTTTGGTTTTCCCAAGAAACTCTTTGCAGTGCCCAGTTGTCTGTATTCCTCTAGCTTGGCTATTTGGAAAGCAAGAGAAAGCATAGCTGAGCGTGGGTGGGTGGCTGGGAGGGGTGTGGGGAGGGATGCAGAAAAGGGAAGTTACAGGCTTTGTGAGAACCCTGTGTGGAGGGGGCCTTACACCTGGCCCCAGAGCCATCTGCTGCTAGGTGGGTGTTTTTCCTGTGGTTAATTATTAATTAGGGACCTGTCTTCATCTCAGGCAACTCTTCCTGAGCACGAACTCTGTCTTTCCACACAACTTAGAATAAAAGGATTGGAGAAAGAGAGTGAAGGGGTCCCTTTGATCAGTGGTCCAGGGCACTCTGTCTCTAGGGTACCAAATTCATTTCTCCCCCCAGATCCTTCACTCATTAGAATGGGATTGTGCAAATCACTCACCATCTCTAAGTGATACTCAGCCCCTCCTCTGCCCACCCTGCCGGGCTGATGTGGGGATTCCCGGAGATAACAGGAGATGTCCTCCAGAAGTTGTAAGGCATCACACCCACGTAAAAGACAAACAGGGAACCGCCCTCCACTGGCCTGGAGCCACCCAAGCAGCCTCTCTGTGTTCAGCCACTACTAAGTCTCCGGCTTATTCCTTCTGGCATTTAGTAAACCCTTACATATCACTACTGAAGTTCTGATCCTCTTTCTTAATATTCTCCTGCATTTAGTGATTCTTCTAGCCCCATACTGTGATATTAGTAAGTAGGCCCTATGAAAAGTTTAACATGACAGTGCAGAGATCTGAGGACCGAGGGATTACATGACCTTCCCAGGTCCATGTGGCTCCAGTGGGATTGGGGTCCAGGCCCCCACTACACCAGCCCTCTGCCTTTCTGTGTCGTCTCATCTATGTGAAGGCATCACCCACACAGTCTTTCTTTTTCTTTTCTTTTTTTTTTTTTTGAGACAGAGTCTCGGTCTGTCACCCAGACTGGAGTGCAGTGGCGCCATGTCCGCTCACTGCAAGCTCCGCCTCCCGGGTTCACGCCATTCTCCTGCCTCAGCCTCCCAAGTAGCTGGGACTACAGGCGCCCGCCACCACACCTGGCTAATTTTTTTTGTATTTTTAGTAGACACGGGGTTTCACTGTGTTAGCCAGGATGGTCTCGATCTCCTGACCTCGTGATCTGCCCGCCTCAGCCTCCCAAAGTGCTGGGATTACAGGCATGAGCCACCGTGCCTGTCCTCACCCACTTAATCTTTCTAATCCATGTATAAAGTGCTCACTGAACTCCATGCTCTTCCTGAGACCTAACTTTGATTGAGATGGCTCTGCTTGGAAGCCAGTAAACAATGGGATCAGAAGTCAGAACCAATTATCACAATTCTCCCTCTGGTCTTTCTGTCAGTAACATGTCAATGGCTGTCTGCATTGCGAAAAGATTAACCAGGATCTTCTCTGATAGAGACTTTCAGAAGACACAGTGTCTACACCAAGAGGCACATGACACAACCTGGACTCTGGGCAAACCACCAGGTGCACCCACATGAAGGTACCGTGGAAATTTATTACATTGATTTAAGAATAACAATTGTGGATTATATGCAGTGTCCTATATGTAAGAGGAAGCTATGAATAAGTTAAGCCATATGTTCAAATGTGCCAAAGTTTTTGCTCGCCTAGTCAAGAAGTATTGCTGAAATCACAAAATTAAATACACATTTAAAAGTCGATTTTGGTTCACATTTAATAGTAAGACAATCTTTCAAGCTAATATCTAAACATGACTCAATTGTTGAACATTATTGTGAAGAGATCTCCCTGAAACAGTCGTGCTATATTACAATTTAAAAAATGAATATGTTTCTTTAACCAAGAGTTTTAGATTGACATAAGGATTGAGCATGTAATACACAAAGTTCCCATATCACTGTATTCTCTCATCCTACCTTATAATTCCACCTAATATTCGCATCTTACATTACTGTGTTATATTTGCTAAAATTAATGGGCAAATATTGATACATTAATATCTAAAGTCTGTCATTCACATAGTGTTCTTTCTTCCTGTTACACATTTCTATGAATTTTGAAATATTTACTATGTTATGTTTACCATTTTGATCTCATAAGGAATATTCCCACCGCTCCAAAAATTCCCTCTTCTTTACTTAGGAATCTCTGTCCTCTTCTCCAGAAATCATGCCAAGTATGGATATTTTTACTGTCCCGTTGGTTATGCCTTTTCCAGAGTGTCATATAGTTGGAGTAATGTATTAGGTTGGTGCAAAAGTAATTGCGGTTTCCCCATTCTTTAAATGCCAAAAACCGCAACTAGTTTTGCACCAAGCCAGTATTATGTAGCTTTTTCAGATGAACTTACTTCACTAATTAACATATAGTCACCCTGCTCTGCTGCCTTTCTGTGTGGTCTCATCCAATGAAGGCATGCCCTCACAGTCTTTCTGATACATGCCATTGTCTTTTCTATGCCTTGATGGAGAACTCCTTTAAATCATAGAATAATATTGTGTTTTATGGATGATTATTTTTTTTCATTCACCTCTTGGACATCTTGCTTCTAGTCTGGGTGGTTATAGATAAAGCTGCTGTAAACATTTCTGTGCAGGCTTTCTGTGAACATAACTTTTCATCTCAGCCGAGTACATACCTAGGAGCACAATTTTTGGATTATATTGTGAAAATATGTTGGGATTCATAAGAATTTGGTGGATTTCATAAGAGAAATCATTTGGTTCTGGTGTTGTCTTTTTTGGAATGTTCTTAATGTTAATTCACTTAATAGGCAGAGGCTGTTCAGATTGTCTGTTCCTAGTGTGACCTTGGGAAGATTGTGTCTCTCAAGGAATTGATGCATTTCACCTGTTTATCAAACTGTGGGAATAGAGTCACGTGTAACAGTCCCTGATTATCCTTTTAATGCTCAACAGTTTGGTAGACATGGCCCCTCTTTCATTTCTAATATTAGTAATGTGTGGTTTTTTTTTTTTTTGCTTTGTTAGCCTGCAGAGGTTTATTAATTGTAACAATTATAATTAATAATTATAATAATTAATTGGGGGGAATTATCGTTGTTAATGTAGATGAACGCACATCCAGGAAAATGTTACCTGTACTGAGCAATGATGGCAACAACTTGTCTTTTCAGTTCTGGATAGGACATAGGCATTTATCCAGCTCTCTGTTCAAATACACACACACCCACACATACACACACATACACACGCTCACGCATTTACTATGAATAAAATCTACTGTACTCCTATCATTTAGAAAATCACATAATCCATCTGGGTGCAGTGGCTCACGCCTGTAATCTCGGCACTTTGGGAGGCTGAGGCGGGTGAATCCTGAGGTCAAGAGTTCAAGACCAGCCTGGCCAACATGGTGAAATCCTGTCTCTACTAAAAATACAAAAAATTAGCTGGGGTTGGTGGTGGGTGCCTGTAATCCCAGCTACTCAGGAGGCTGAGGAAAGAAAGTCACATAATCCATTAGGTGATATTCCAATGTTTATTTAACTCATAACTTCTATAATACATTAATTTGAACTTACAGAAATAAAAAAGCATTTGGAAATTGATCCCAGAATACAGAATATTTCTATAGGAAACAAGATGTGAACCATAAAACTCAATGAGTTGGATAGTGGCAATAATTACTACTTAGGACTCAATTTACAAACTAATCAAATTGGATTAAGTATAATCATGAAATGTCCCATATTTTTCTCCTGTGACTTTGTATAATGCTTTTACCAAGTAGAGAGTTCCTAAGTCTACCCATCCAAGTAATTTTCTTAACCTGTTTTTTGTTTTTTTGCAGTGGGGGTTTGTTTGGCCTCCCCAGGATGGACTGGAGCATCAGTAGTGCCTGAGTTCATCACAGGACAGATGCTCAAGACACCCTGATCACCATTAGGTGGAATTGAAGGAGCCAAAAACGGGCGCAGTGGCTCCTCAGCAGAGACGCTCCTGAATGTATAGACATGGGAACCACCTTCAGCATCAAAAAAGGAAACGTTCTGCATGCCCGTATCCAGAAAAATCCCCACTCGCTGTAACTTGCGGTCTACGAAGAGGAAAGTCAGCGGCTCCGTGTTGGCAGAGAGGCGGCTTCCATCCCTCAAACTCACAGTCCAGAATCCACGCTCTGTGGTCAGCTGGATCCTCCCTTTGCGGCGAACAGATTCTCTGCAGACTCCCAGGTCCCATTCTGTGCTTGTTCCCACGTCCACCTCCCAGTAGTGGCGGCCACAGGTAAAGCGAGGGGAGCCCAGGACACAAATGGACACGTCAAATCTCTCGGCAAGGTCTTGCCGATTCTGTCTGATGCGCCCACTTCGGACGCTCCTGAGGTCGTCAGAAATGAGGAGGAAGTCGTTGGCTGTGTCGGCATCCAAGGTCATATCCACTGTGAAAAGGAAAAAAGTTGCTCAGCAAATGGACAAAAGCCAACCCCATGCCTCTCCCCTACTTCCAAGGCCCAAATATCTCTTGACTTTGGTTTCTTTAATTCTCTTCTTCCCCCAAAATCAAAACGTTTCAAGAGGCAACTTCTCTGACTAGTTCAAATTCTCATAGGTATGCTTTGTGGCAATACCCAACTCTTATTCACAGTAGCAATTATTTTACTTTATGTCACATGTTTGCTTCATTGGACTTTTCTTCATTTAGAGTGGAGGGTCTCTGAAGGCAGACACCATGCCCCCTTTCTACCACCTTGATGGGTGAAAAAATGAGTGATAATTAAGACAATGCAAATGGTCGATGTGAAATATGTTTCTGCTTCCACCTTGTATTGCTCAATTCAGTATATAGAGCATGATTCCAGGCCTTTGTTTTCCATGTCTGTAAACAAATTAATTGTGCACGGTTCTGACAGCAGATAGGGGATCTCTGCAGCTGACAATGTGATGACAATGTGATGACAGAGGTGCCAGTCCTGGACATTAGGAGGCTCCAAGGCCAGGAGGAGGAGGGGGGCCTTAGAAGAAAGAATGTTTTCCATCCTACATGGGAGGTGAGACCTTAAGCAAAACAATGGTAAATTTTGGAGCGAAGAGAAAGGTATTTGAAAGTTGTTCGTTGGCCGGGCGCGGTGGCTCACACCTGTAATCCCAGCACTTTGGGAGGCCGAGGCGGACGGATCACGAGGTCAGGAGATTGAGACCATCCTGGCTAACACGTGAAACCCTGTCTCTACTAAAAAACATACAAAAAAATTAGCTGGGCATGGTGGCGGGTGCCTGTAGTCCTAGCTACTTGGTAGACTGAGGCAGGAGAATGGCATGAACCCAGGAGGCGGAGCTTGCAGTGAGCAGAGATCGCGCCACTGCACCTCCAGCCTAGGCGGCAGAGCGAGACTCCATCTCAAAAAAAAAAAAAGAGAAAGTTGTTCGTCATAACTGACTGATTGTAGAGAATAAGGGCAGCAAATACAAAGGTCAATAATTTAACGCATTGGGTATGTGGTTGACAGGTGAAGCCACCAGTTCTCATGGAGGAGGCAGTGTGATCTGGCCTAGAGAAAATTAATTGTCCAGAGCATTCTGAAAAAAAATCTACAGAACATATGATCCTTCAAGTCAAAAAACTGATATGATCACCAATATAGATTTTATAGATTACAGTAAGACTTGAGGAGATTGATTGCTGTTTGATGGTGAATTAGGGAATGAAATGAGATGAGTGGACATGGACAAGGAAGGAGGAAGAGGGTTCCAAACATGACTTGGGCAGGGTGAATCTGTCCTCCATATTTCAGCAGAGACACAGGTATGGGTAGGTGGATGAGTAGAGATCATGGGTGTCAGGGCAGAAGCTACCAGTGTCAGGGACATAATAGGGACCCACCACCATTTATAGGTGTAATTCTTTGCCCAGGCTGACCATAACCTCTTCATTTAAATATCCCTTTTCTCCAGCGTTATGGAGAGTGATACTATTTTCTGTAGCCAGGACCACTGTTGAAGCCCATGGCACACGGATGAGGAGACCAGCGTCTGCAACTCGCCCCACACTCACAGAAACAAACACC
This sequence comes from Pongo abelii, assembly GCF_028885655.2. Classification (NCBI taxonomy): domain Eukaryota; kingdom Metazoa; phylum Chordata; class Mammalia; order Primates; family Hominidae; genus Pongo; species Pongo abelii. The sequence goes on from NC_085929.1 coordinate 38,648,899, forward strand.
ATAGATGCTCCATTCCAAACTCTTCCCAACCCTGGGATGAGGTTGTTTGGTACAATGGGTGCCAATATTCACTGTGCATTAGAATTACCAGGCCCATTTTAATGTCAAAGTCCTGGGAACCTTTGCTAGAGAGAAATTCAATTTCAGTTTCTCTATGTTTTTTCTACTCAGCAAAGTCCCCAAGCCAGCGGGATCAATCCTGAGACTTCCCAGTTCAGCATCTGCATTTTAACAAGATCCCCAGGTAATCTGAGCACATTAAGTTTAGAGAATCCCTTGTCTAACCCATGACATAGACATCAGGTTTTTTTTTTTTTTTTGAGACGGAGTCTCACTCTGTCACCCAGGCTGGAGTGCAGTGGCGCAATCTTGGCTTACTGCAAGCTCCGCCTCCCCAGGTTAACACCATTCTCCTGCCTCAGCCCCCGAGTAGCTGGGACTACAGGCGCCCGCCACCATGCCTGGCTAATTTTTTTATTTTTAGTAGAGTCAGGGTTTCACCGTGTTAGCCAGGATGGTCTCGATCTCCTGACCTCGTGATCCACCCGCCTCGGACTCCCAAGTGCTGGCATTACAGACATGAGCCACCGCGCCCAGCCTTTTTATTTTTATTTTTGGAGATCACCAGGTGATTCTGTATGTTGTCAGGGCTGAGAATCTGATGAAGAAGCATCTCAATTTTAGGTGCCAGACAGCAGCTAATCCCCATATGGAATGAGGGGCCAGTTGCACAAATGATTTTTCTTGGTCTGTTCTTGGGAAGGGGGCAGGGTATACAGATTCCTTACCTTGGAACTTCCGCATCCTTGGGTTCATCTGCAGAATCTTCTTCAGCTTGGGCTCCAGTTCCTTGATGTGGGAAACCAGCCTCTCTAGCTTTCGATTGGGCCTGAGGTTGTTCCTCTGAGAGACCGTGGAACAGCAACAGCAAAGTAGATCCTCCCCATGGGGCTCCTTCTGCAGTGAATTGATGCATTTGAGGCAGACGGCGCATCCACACTCCAGGGACATTGGTTTCTCTAGATAGTCTGAGCAGACGGGACAGCTGCTTGCTTCTTGGAAGAGTGCAGCCATGTCCACTGCCAGGGGAAAAGTACACAAGGGAAGAAAATTTCCGTGAGGTGAAAGCCTGTTAGTTGTGACAAGTGACAACCTTTTCATTCATAGAGGTATTGTGTTCCAGCTTTGTCACTCCAAGAACAAGACCATGAGTACAAACACTCAAGCACATCCCCCCACCCCCCATCTTCAGAGATTTGAAGTTCTATTGGGAAAGAAAGTCACGAATCATCACTGTGTTCTGAGCGGAGGTGGAGGAAGGGTCCATTCTCCTGGTGACCCAGCGGCTGAGCCTGAGCCAGTGACATGGCAGCACCCATGTGAGGAACAGCAAGCTGGGGTCATTTCACCTCCTCCTGGGGAGCCCGAGCAAGAGATTGATTGATGAACATAAGAATTATGGGCTGGGAGGTCGGGCCCGGTGGCTCATGCCTGTAATCCCAGCACTTTAGGAGGCTGAGGTGAGTGGATCATCTGAGGTCATCAAAAGTTCAAGACCAGCCTGATGGGTGAAACCCCATCTCTACTGAAAATACAAAAGAAGTAGCCAAGCGTGGTGGCACACACCTGTAATCCCAGAGACTTGGGAGGCCGAGGCAGGAGAATTGCTTGAACCTGGGAGGCAGAGGTTGCAGTGAGCCAAGATCATGCCATTGCACTCCAGCTTGGGCAACAGAGTGAGACACCATCTCAAAAAAAAAAAAAAAAAAGAGGGGCTGGATGCAGTAGCTCACATCTGTAATCCCAGCACTTTGCGAGGCCAAGGCTGGAAGATCCCTTGAGCCGAGGAGTTTGAGACCAGCCTGGGCAACACAGGAAGACCCCGTCTCTACAAATAATAGAAAAATTAGCAGTGAGCAGAGATCATACCAGGTCACTCCAACCTGGACAACAGAGTTAAGCCCCTGCCTCACCGAAAAAAGAAAAAAAAAAATCACATCCTTCTCCAGCCTTGGAAATGAATACCAAATTGACTGCCACCACTCCTAGACTGGGGGTCCAGGGTGACTGGTTTTCAACTCTGTGGCAACACTCAGACGGCCTTTGTTGAATTCATTAATTACGAATTTCTCTCATTCATCCCCCCAAGTCATAATCCCCATTTCTAGAAATCTCAGGAGGAAAAACACACACACAGGCATGGGCTCACCTCTTCTGCTGGAAGCTCCTCTGTCCTGCAGCTGCTTCCACTGGGAGCTCAGGTCTTGTGGGGAAGGGGCACACGACGGCCTTTTATTGGTGAGATTCCCACCTCCCCCTGGGTCACGCCCTTCCACACCCTCTAACCTAATGAGGCTTTGATTTAATTATAACAGGGAATTAGGTTTTTACTGGTGATATTTCTCCAGTTAATGGTAACTTCAGTAAATCCTTCATCCTGACAGTGTATTTTTCTTTCATATGAAGGTAAGATTAAATTGCCTTTAGATTAAATTAGGCTTAATGTACTAACTTCAAAAGCTTATTTTAGAGATGTTTCCATCAGTTGTCAGTAAAGATAATTCCTGTAATATGTTGTAGGCTTCAAGCTTTGCTTGGAAACCTAAAGTACTAAGTATGATTGGATTTGCAATTTTACAAAATGGTTTAAATTCATATACATCGGACTCAAAGGTAATTGAGGAAATTCGAGGTAATTTTTACTTATTTTCATTGGTTTATTTCTGGTTTTGAAAAAATTTCATAATTCATAGGAAAAAAATTGAATAATTAGTATTTTGACAAGTGACCATTAAACTTCTTGGACCTCGAGTACTTCACAGAGTGTTAAGATAAAAGTCACAATTAAAAAAAAAAAGATGATTTTCTTGTGAAACCTGTGTTCTCAAATAAAAATTGTTACCCGTGAAGTGAGTTGTGCTTTCTTCCATTTGAATCAACCCCGAATCTTTTCATTTTCATGCCTTTCTGTGTAGTGGGATCTTTACTGCTTTGTTTTCGAATTTCAAATAATTTGAATATAATCTTATCATTTTCCCTATCCCCTTTGGCACATATTAAAGGAATTTTCTCTTTTTGCATAATTAAAAATAAAGACCTAATTTTGGTCAGCTTTAAGTATGATTCCTCATGGGATTAGAGGACTCTGAGACATTCAGGTCTTGTTTTGGTTTACTTTTTTTTCCTCTTTACTTTCAGTTGACATGGAATAATTGTACATATTTATGGCACACAGTAATATTTTGATACATGCATAATGTGTGTAATAATCAAGTCAGGATAATTAGCACACTCTAAACATTTCTTTCTTTCTTTTCTTTTTTTTTTTTTTTGGGACAGAGTCTTGCTCTGTCAGCCAGGCTGGAGTGCAGTGGCACAAACTTGGATCACTGCAACATCTAGCTCCTGGGCTCAAGCAATTCTCCTGCCTCAGCCTCCTGAGTAGCTGGGATTACAGGCATGTGCCACCATGCCTGGCTAATTTTTTTTTTTTTAGTACAGACAGGGTTTCACCATTTTGGCCAGGCTAGTCTGTAACTCCTGACCTCAGGTAACCCTCCCGCCTCGGCCTCCCAAAGTGCTGGGATTACAGGCGTGAGCCACCACGCCCAGCCAACATTTATTATTTCTTTGTGATGGGAGCCTTCCTAATCCTCTTAGCTTTTTGAAAATATGCAATCATGTGTAAGTGACCATATTTACCCCACAGTTGTGCTAGAGCCCATTTCTCCCATCTAGCTGTAATTTTATATCCAATTACCGACCTCTCCCCAAGCTCCCCTCCCCCTTACCCTTCCCAGCCTCCGCTAAAGCCCATTTCTCCCATCTAGCTGTAATTCTGTATCCAATAACCAACCTCTCCCCAAGCTCCCCTGCCCCTTACCCTCCCAGCCTCTATACCCACAATTCTATGCTCTGCTTCTGTGAGCTCAGCATTTTTCATTTAGCTCCCATATAGGAGTGAGAACACGCGGTATTTATCTTTCTGGACCTGATTTATTTTGCTTAACATAATGTCCTCCAGGCTGAGACTCAGGTCTTGACCCAGAGAACTGATGAATCTGCAGGTGTCATGGAAATGGCCAGGTTAGTGATTAATTTGTACTTAATTCATAAAATAACAGCTTTGTTTTCAAATTTCAAATAACTTGAATATAATCTATTTCCCCCTCCTAAAATGTATCACATATTAAATAAAGATTTTTTTCTTTGTATATATATTTTTAAAAGACCTACATTTAGTTCTATTAAAAAATGATGTACAATGGGATGAGATCACTCCTCAGGATTCAGTGTCTGAGCAAGAAAACAAGGCTTGGGAGACAGTGTGTAGGGAGCCAGGTTAACTCTATGTGATTAGAATGAATTGGATCCGGTCATAAAGCAATCATTTGGGGTTTGCTCTTTGCTGGATTCTGGGTCACTCCACATCCACATGTAAAGACAGAGTCCAGCCCTGGTGTATCCTGTATGTGAGAAAAACTTTCTGCCAAAACCAGGCTGGATACAACATAAAGAGTGTAAGAATGACTTAGGAAATGAGTCAAATTCACAAGATGATCCTTTCAGCTGCTCCAGGGAAGAAGGAACAGACAGACAGCGAGATAGATTTGCAGAAGAGATGTGATGTCAATGAGACAGTAGCACGGTGCAGGGTGAGGCAGCCAGGGCACAGAGAGGCAGCAAAAGCCACTCAGGTGTGGGAGGGACACGGAGCCACGGCCCATAAAACCCAAAGGACAACTGTAACAATACTTTTTAGTATTTAAAAGGCAATTTCTTCTTAATCTACTTAATTGACATTCATGGTTTGAGATGTTCCATATTTTTCTGCTGTAACTTTGTTCCATTATGTTGTAGCAAGCAGAAAAGTTTCTAGCATTGAGCATAAAGTGATTGTCTAAATGGTTTTGTGGCTAAAAGTTTATTCGCCCTGCTCAGGAGAAACTGTAGATTTGTCAATGCCAAGATTAATCACAGGACAGATAGGAAGCCTTGGTCATCGATAATTGAATCTGCAAGAGCATAAAATGGGCACCGTGGCTCTGCAGCAGAAATCTTAGCGAATGTAAAGATATGGGTCCTATCATTAATGTTATAAAAGGAAATCATTCTCATACCCATATCCAGGAAAATGCCTACCCTGCACAGCCCCGGACTCACCCAGAGGGTGGTTAAAGGCACAGTGCTGGCTGCAAAGAGCTTTTCTTTCCTCACACCCACAGTCCAGAAGCCAAGTTCTGAAGACAACACAATTCTCTTGTCGATTAACAGATTTTTGCAGGCACCCAAATCCCATTATTTGCCTGTCCCCATGTCTACCTGCCAGTAATGGCGTCCAGAGGTGAAGCGAGCAGAGCCCAGGACACAGATGACTTGTTTGAATCTCGGCATACTCTCTGCGGTTCTAAGAAATCCATAATGGACACTCCACAGGTCTTCAGAAATGATGAGTCGATTGTTGGCTGTATCAATATCCAGCGTCATATCCACTGTGGAAAGAAAAAAGGTAAATCAGCAAATAGAAACTTCCCTGCGTTCCCTGATTCCGTAGAATTTCTTACAGAAGATTGAAATAGAATTGTAACAAATCCCTCTTGTTCATAGTAAGCATTCTTTTTAAATTTTGATTATTCAACATTTTTTCTTTTAGTACATAAGATCCCTGAAGGCAGAAACCATGTCTGTTGTTTACTCTCAAAATCATAAAATTTAGCAGACTCTGTTCAAATATAGATATCTAATGAATATTCTAGATGATGGAAAAACTACTTATTATACTATTATTAGATCAGGCTGTGTACGGCGGCTTATGTCAGTAATACCAGCAGTTTGGGAGACTGAGGTGGCAGGATCGCTTGAGCCGAGGAATTTGAGACCAACCTGGGCAACATGAAACCACATCTCAAAAAAATTTGTGTGTATGTGTGTGTGTGTCTGTGTGTGTCAGAAATCCAGATTCTCAACCAGCCTAGTCCAATAGAATGATAATTTGCATTTTATAAAAGATCTCCAGGTAATTTTAAATTTTTCTGTAGACATTAAAAAAAATTCAACAATACTTTAAATAACATATTATAAGCCCATATATCCAGAATTATTGTCACTTCCACATGGGGTACACCCATGTTTCAAGGGCCCCATAGCCACTGGTGGCTACTATACCGGGCAGCACAGGTCTAGGGTATGACCTAAATGTTCTATTTTCTTCAAAATCTTCTGTTGTCTCTAATCTATACTCACAGCTGAGAACTGTTGTTTGGTGGGCATACACATTTTAGGTGCCAGAATTCAGCTAATGCCCCTATTTAATAGAGAGCCTTTTGAACAGTTGCTTTTTCCAAGTCTGTTGGTGGGCCAAGTGCGGGTTATACAGATTTCTTACCCTGGAACTTCCGCATCCTTGGGTTTTAATATAGAATTCTTCTCAGCTGGGGCTCTACTTCCTTGATTTTGGAGACCAGTTTTCCCAGCAGGAGATGGGGCCTGATGTCTTTTATAGTGACCACAGAGCAGATGGCGCACAATACATCATCCCCATTGGGCTCCTTTGGAAGTGAACTGATACAGTGGAAGCAGCAGAGATATCCACACTCTAGGTATGTGGGTTTTTATTTTTTTTCTTTTTGCTTTTCCTTTTTTTTTTTGAAACGGAGTCTTGCTCTGTTGCCCAGGCTGGAGTGCTGTGGTGCCATCTTGGCTCACTGCAGCCTCTGCCCCTGGGTTCAAGCGATTCTCCTGCCTCAGCCTCATGAGTAGCTGGGATTACAGGCACTGCCACAGCACCTGGCTAATTTTTGTATTTTTAGAAGAGACGGGGTTTCACCATCTTGGCCATGCTGGTCTTGAACTCCTGACCTCGAGATCCACCCACCTCAGCCTCCCAAAGTGCTGGGATTACAGGCGTGAGCCAATGTGCCTGGCTAGTAAGTGGGTTTTTCAGGATAAGATAGGCAGCCGTCACATCGACTTGCTTCTTTAAAATGTTCTGCCATGGCCGGTGTCTGCAGAAAAGGTACATGATATTGGAGTTCAATGAACTGAATGACAATACTCCTTTGGGCTCTTTCACTTTTACATGCATAGAGACATATCCGTGCCTGCTATAAACAATCACTAGTGATAGGTGATAAAAACACTATAAAATACATATAAGAAGAGTCACGGCCTTGAACTTCTAATATCGGAAATGCTAGTTGGAATGAAGGACATGATTCTTCAGTTGAGAAGCTGGTGTTGTGAAGGGTCTGGGCCCAGCGGTCCAGCCACATGTGGTTCTTGAGCACCCCAAATGGGGCTTATTGGAATTGAGATGTGCCTTTGTTGTAACCAAGCGAGTTATAGAGAAACGCCACACTTTGAGACTAATTCAGGAGTCCTTTATTAGCCGGCGACCGAGAGACGCTAACGCTCGAAATTCTCTCAGCCGCGAAGAAGGGACTAGATTTTCTTTTATACTTTGGTTTAGAGAGGGGAGGGGGAATTGAGCTGAAGCAATCTTACAGAAGTAAAACAGGCAAAAAAGTTGAAAAGACAAATGGTTACAGGAAAACAAACAGTTCCAGGTGCAGGGGCTTTAAATTCATCACAAGGTGATAGGAGTGGGGGCTCCAGACACAAATGTGGGGGCTTTAGAGTACTATCACCTGAGCGAATTCCTGGGCACTGTGGACATAGCTTGCCACAGTACCTTATCAGTTAATTGCACTCTTTGATGTGCTGAGAGTCAGCTTGCACAAGTTAAGTCCTTGAGGGAGGGAGTGGGTAAGGAGCCCTTAATGTCTTGCAAATGAAGGAGCCGAATGGAATCCGTCCGGCTTTCTTAGCTAAGAGAGAGTCAATGAAGTTAATGCAAGTTAGGGTATCACACCTTCAGTGTAAAATGTGCACTGGATTTTGAAGAGGTATGAGAAAAAGAGAATGTAAGTTCTCTTGTTCAGAACTTTGGCCAGGTGTGGTGGCTCACGCCTGTAATCCCAGCACTTTGGGAGGCCGAGGTGGGTAGATCACGAGGTCAGGAGTTCAAGACCAGCCTGACCAACATGGTGAAACCCCATCTCTACTAAAAATACAAAAAAAAAATTAGCTGGGCTTGGTGGCGCACGTCTGTAATCCCAGCTACTCAGGAGGCTGAGGCAGGAGAATCACTTGAATCGTCTCCGGGAGACGGAGGTTGCAGAGAGCTGAGATCGCACCACTGCACTCCAGCCTGGGCAACACGGTGAGACTCTGTCTCAAAAAAAAAAAAAAAAAAAAAAGGAACTTTTAAAGATTGATCACATGCTGAAATAACACTTTTTTTGTATTAAAATTTACATTTTGTAATTTAATGTGGCTGCTAGAAAACTTATAATTGCATATGTGGATTACATTATATTTCTACTGGACAGCTATGGACTAGACTTGGAGAACCTCCAACACCCCTATCCCCTGCAAAATTGTTCTAATCTGGCTGTGGCAAAAACCCCTCCTAAGTAGCTGAGAGGTTGAATAGGTCAAAGAGAGAAACTCCATCATCTCATCGAGCTGGCCACACTATGATTAAGGAAAATGAAGACTGTCATTTCTCCAGACTGGGTACTGAAAATTTAAGTTTTGCTGTCTGCTTCTAGAAGAGGACCCAGGATCTCTCTAAGTGCACACACTGTGCCTGGCATTGAGCTGGCCTCAAACAATGTTGCCGAATTCATAGTGACTCCATCCTCCAGCCCTTGCTCTCTAATATCTGCCCTTGGTACGAACCTAGTAAGTCAAGAAAAACTACATAAGCCTGGATGTGTGTCTCCTCCACTAGGCTCTCCCCTGGCCTCCAGCAGCTTCCACCGACAGCTCAGTTGTGAGTGAGCGCCACTTACAAGGGGTTTTTATTGCAAGAGCCCCTCCTCCCCCCTCATTTACATCCTGCTTATCTTCCTTAATCCAGTGAGATTTTCATTTAATTATGCCGTAATTTTAACTGAGGTTGTAAACAGGTTACCCCAAGTAAAGATTATTTTAACTTAAGGGTTTTTAAAATTGATATAGACTAATATTGCCATCTCATTCTAAATTAGGCCATGTATATTATGGGTGTTGATAAGATTTGGGATTTCTGTAGCCATCTGCTTAGGAAAAATAAAAAGATTCAGGATTAGGGCTGAAACTGTTACAACGAAATATCTGGCATTAAGATTAATCTATGAATAGAGCTAGTGTCAAGTAGTTTTCTCATGAGAATAATATCTCCTCATGTTTTGATCAAAGAAATCTATCAAACTAAGATGTTTTTTCTAAAATCACACTCATGTGACCATTTATTTAAAGGGACTTTTTCTCCAAGATTGTGAAAATGCACATTTAGAAGTTTGGTTTAAAAGAAACCCTAAAACTGTTCACATACAATCAAGCAGAGCCTTACAAGATCCTGTTTTTGTCGTCGTTTTGTTAGTTACAGTATTAATACTAAGATTTTTAAAAACTTTGATAATTTTACTGTTTCCATTGCATCGCAATATATATAAATATAAAAGTTTACGTATTTAAATGTGTATATATACATTTATAAACAAATGTGTGGATACATTTATTTAAATGCACACTGGATTTGAAAGGCTGAAAAAGAATCTAATTATCTCGTTAAGATATTTGAGTGTCAGGCACCTGCAGTCCCAACTACTTGAGAGGCTGAAACGGGATGATTGCTTGAGCCCTGGAGTTCATGACCAGCCTGGGTATCATAGGGAGACCACCCCACTGCCCCCCAAAAATGATCTTTGAAAACTGCATCGTGTAAACCCATGTTTAAATGGCAAAACATTTTGCCAATTAAAATAATTGTGACTTGATTTTTTTTCACTTTCTTCACCGTGGCTACTAGAAAACATGTAATTACATAGATGAGTCACATCATATTTCTATTGTATACTGATACATCCAACGACAACCTCATTGTTTCAGCTCTGGTGAAGGCACCTGTGCTGGAAACATTGTTTCTGATAACCTCAGGAGTGTCCAAAGTGGGCATTCAAAATAGAAATAAAAGAGAGACCGGAGAGATTCACCAAGTCAATTTACACCCCGAGCTCTCCTTGGGCGACCTCTGGCTGCCATACTGGGAATAAATGTGGGAATAGGCAAAGAATGGGATTTCACCATTTTCAGGTTGTTCTCTGTTGTCATATAGAGTTGCTACTGATTTTTATGTGTTGATTTTATATCCTAAAACTTCACTAAGTTTGTCATTTCTAACAGTTTTTTGGTGCGGTCTTTAGGTTTTTCCAAATATAAGATCATATCATTTACAAGTAAGGCCAATAAGACTTCTTTTCCAATTTGAGAGCCTTCAATCTTATTATTTGCGATTGGTCTGTTCAGGTTTTTTGTTTCTTTCTGATTCAATCTTGGTAGGTTATATGTGCCCAGGAATCTGTGCATTTCCTCTAGGCTTCCCAATTTGTCAGTATTAAAATATAGTCACTCATAATAGTCTCTAATGATCCTTTGTATTTCTGGGTTTCCAGTTGTAATGTCTCCTTTTTCATTTCTGATTTCTTAATTTATTTGGGTCTTCTTCTTCTTCTTCTTTCTTAGTTAGCCTAGCTCACAGTTTGTCAGTTTTGTTAATCTTTTCAAAAAATCAACTTCTTGGCTGAGCACAGTGGCTCATGCCTGTAATCTCAGCACTTGGGAGGCTGAGGTAGGAGGACCGCTTGCAGCAGGAGTACAGGACCAGCCAGGGCAACACAGTAAGACCCTCGTCTCTACAAAAAATGGAAAAATTCACAGGACATGATGGTGTGCACCTATAGTCTCAGCTACTTGAGAGGCTGAGGTGGGAAGATTGCTTGAGCCTGGAGTCCAAGGCTGCAGTGAGCCAGGATCATACCACTGCACTCCAGACTGGGTGACAGAGCGAGACCCTGTCTAAAACAAAAAAACGAAAGACAAAAAACCCAACTTTTCCTTTCACTGTGAGTTTTTTAAGTCTCTATTTTGTTTAATTCTGCTCTGATCTTTTTTATCTCTTTTCTTCTCATTTTGGGTTTGGTTTGTTCTTGCTTTTCAAGTTCTATGAGGTACATTGTTAGCTTGTTTATTTGAAAGCATTCTACTTTTTTGCTGTCAGCATTTATTGCTATTAACTTCCCTGTCAGTACTGCTTTTATTATACACCATAGATTTTGGTATATTGTGTTTTCATTTGCATCTGTTTCAAGACATTTTTCAATTTCCATCTTCATTTCTTCATTGACCCAATGGTTCGGTAGCATGTGACTTAACTTATTTCTTTTTGTAGGCTCCAAAACTCTGTTTGTTATTGATTTTTTGTTCTATTTCATTGTGGTCTGAGAAGATTACTTAATATGATTTCAATTTTTAAATATTTTTGAGACTTGCTTTGTGACCTAACATGTGGTCCATCCTGGAAAGGATCCCATGCGTGGAGGAGAAGAATGTAGATTCTGCAGCTGTTCATCTGTTAGGTCTACTTAGCCTATAATGCAGCTTCAATCTGACTTATTTTACATGATTTTATTTTATTTTACCTAGATGATCTAGGCATTTCTAAAACTGGGGTGTTGAATTCCCTAATTATTATTGTATTAGAGTCTCATTAGCTCTAATAATATTTACTTTCTATATCTGGGTGCTCCTGAGTTAGGTGCATATATATTTATAATTGTTATATCCTCTTGCTGCTTTGATCTCTTCATCATTATATAACGACCTGCTATGTCTCTTTTTATGTTTTTTGACTTAATGTCTATTTTGTCTGACACAAGTGTAGCTACTCCTGAATGCTTTTGGTGAACCTTTCGTTTTTCAACATTTGCAGTGAATCCCTGTTTCTTAGGGGACAGGGCTGTGAAAACATATCCCTAAAAGTCCCAGGAGGCTGAGAGGCTGAAGAAAGAAGCTGACAAATCCACTTTCTTAGAAACATTTAATAGGGACTTATGAACAGAAGCCCTGTCTATGTCTCCAGTTGTGGTAAGAGAAGATAGTGAATCCCTGCACCATTATCCCCCAGACCCTCTAGGGCTTATATACTATATAGAAAGGGTGAATTACAAGGGATGTGTAGGATGATTGAAGTAGAGTAACATCAAGGTTGTTTGACCAAAAGGCAGGATTCATGGCAAGTACCTGCTCTTACGCAGGAACAACAGGTAAACTGGAACTCTTAGAGGCCTCCTGGAACAGGGGTTCATCAGAGGCCAACACGGCAAATATCAGCACCCAAGATAGAGTTGCTTTGGCCTCCACCCCCAGTCCAGCTCTTACAATCTCATGTGCCCTCCTCTTCCACGATGGGCCCTCAGTCTTTAGGGAGGATGCTTGATATGGTATACTTTTAGCAGCAGAGCATTGGCAATGGAAAACAGATTGGGCCCAGTGGGGTTCCAAATGAGGGAGAATCACAAGCTGTTGAATCATCTCTAGTCTTGGAATGAGAAGGGCACCATCCCCAGCACAGAATGGGCATCCATTGGTTGTCTGATGGAGGCTGTGTCAGAATCCTATTCAGTTAGGAATCGGGGCCAGGGGACACTAGGTCAAGGCAGGGTAAATGTGACTTGAGGGCTACAGGCAGGAACAGGCTTTCACAGGACTCAGCTACCCTAGACCCCATCTCACCAGGCCCTACTTTCTCCCTCACTCATGTGGCTCAGCCCCCACCCTGTGCCCCTACAGCCTGAGGTCAGAGACACATTCATCCCAGGGTAGCTGACAGCAGGTGAGGTGGCTTTGGGAGATGCACTTCCCAGCCCTCCTCATCAGTCCTGGGCATTGTCAGGCCCCCCCTCAGTGTTTCCAGCACAGGTGCCTTCACCAGAGCTGCTGGGTGGCCAGGCCAGGCCTGGGACAGAGCCACCTTGCGGCAGATAAATGTGTTCTTTTGGAACTTAATCACAGCCACCCCAACCCCAAATCACAACCTACAAGTTGGAAGGAAACTTAAGGGTCCTGATTCTCACCACTCTTTCCGGCCCCATTTCATGGATGTAAAGGCTGAGCCTCTGCAGCAAAGAGAACCATGTTCGTCTCCACCTTCTCAATGGCCCTGCTGGGTAGAACGCCAGACTCCTCTCTGGATGTCCCCCTGGGTGCTGTCCCAAGACTAAGCCCTCTCATTACTGCCTTGTAAGATATTACAGAAAACTGACAGGACAAAAATAAGGAAACAGGAGGATAATACAGCTAATGTTGACCCACCCACAACCAAATAACTACCTTTTTTTTTTTTTTTTTTTTTTTTGAGACAGAGTCTCGCTTTATCACCCTGGCTGGAGTGCGATGGCACGATCTCTGCTCACTGCAATCTCTCTGCCTCCCGGGTTGAAGCAATTCTCCTGCCTTAGCCTCCCGAGTAGTTGGGATTACAGGCACCCATCATGCCCAGCTAATTTTTCCATCTGGGTGCAGTGGCTCACGCCTGTAATCCTGGCACTGTGGGAGGCTGAGGCGGGTGAATCATGAGGTCAAGAGTTCGAGACCAGCCTGGCCAACATAGTGAAACCCTGTCTCTACTAAAAATACAAAAAATTAGCTGGGGTTCGTGGTGGGTGCCTGTAATCCCAGCTACTTAGGAGGCTGAGGAAAGAAAGTCACATAATCCATTAGGTGATATTCCAATGTTTATTTAACTCATAACTTCTATAATACATTAATTTGAACTTACAGAAATAAAAAAGTAAAGCATTTGGAAATTGATCCCAGAATACAAGACATTTCTATAGGAAACAAGATGTGAACCATAAGACTCAATGAGTTTGATGGTGGCAATAATTAATACTTAGGACTCAATTTATAATCTAATCAAATTGGATTAAGTATAATCAAGAAATATCCCATATTTTTCTCCTGTGACTTTGTATAATGCTTTTACCAAGTAGAGAGTTCCTAAGTCTACCCATCCAAGTAATTTTCTTAGCCTGTTTTTTGTTTTTTTGCAGTGGGGGTTTGTTTGGCCTCCCCAGGATGGACTGGAGCATCAGTAGTGCCTGAGTTCATCACAGGACAGATGCTCAAGACACCCTGATCACCATTAGGTGGAACTGAAGGAGCCAAAAGCGGGCGCAGTGGCTCCTCAGCAGAGACGCTCCTGAATGTATAGACATGGGAACCACCTTCAGCATCAAAAAAGGAAACGTTCTGCATGCCCGTATCCAGAAAAATCCCCACTCGCTGTAACTTGCGGTCTACGAAGAGGAAAGTCAGCGGCTCCGTGTTGGCAGAGAGGCAGCTTCCATCCCTCAAACTCACAGTCCAGAATCCACGCTCTGTGGTCAGCTGGATCTTCCCTTTGCGGTGAACAGATTCTCTGCAGACTCCCAGGTCCCATTCTGTGCTTGTTCCCACGTCCACCTCCCAGTAGTGGCGGCCACAGGTAAAGCGAGGGGAGCCCAGGACACAAATGGACACGTCAAATCTCTCGGCAAGGTCTTGCCGATTCTGTCTGATGCGCCCACTTCGGACGCTCCTGAGGTCGTCAGAAATGAGGAGGAAGTCGTTGGCTGTGTCGGCATCCAAGGTCATATCCACTGTGAAAAGGAAAAAAGTTGCTCAGCAAATCGACAGAAGCCAACCCCATGCCTCTCCTCTACTTCAAAGGCCCAAATATCTCTTGACTTTAGTTTCCTTAATTCTCTTCTTCCCCCAAAATCCAAACTTCATGAGGTAACTTCGCTGACTAGTTCAAATTCTCATAGGTATGCTTTGTGGCAATACCCGACTCTTATTCACAGTAGCAATTATTTTACTTTATGTCACGTGTTTGCTTCATCGGACTTTTCTTCATTTAGAGTGGAGGGTCTCTGAAGGCAGACACCATGACCCCATTTCTACCACCTTGATGCGTGAACAAATAAATGGTAAGACAATGCAAGTGGTCGATATTAAATGATGTTTGTTTCCACATTTTTTTGCTTCAATTTAAATAGTATCTAGAGCATGATTCCAGGCCTTTGTTTTCCATGTCTGTCAACAAATTAATTGTGCACAGTTCTGACAGCAGATGGGATATATTTGCAGCTGACAATGTGATGACAGAGGAAGGAGGCAGTGTGATCTGGCCTAGAGAAAATTAATTGTCCAGAACATTCTGAAAAAAAAATCTACAGAACGTATGATCCTTTAAGTCAAAAAACTGATATGATCACCAATATAGATTTTATAGACTACAGTAAGACTTGAAGAGATTGATTGTTGTTTGACGGTGAATTAGGGAATGAAATGAATGGACATGGATAAGGAAGGAGGAAGAGGGTTCCAAACATGACTTGGACAGGGTGAATCTGTCCTCCATATTTTGGCTGAGACACAGTCAGGTATGGGTAGGTGGATGAGTAGAGATCATGGATGTCAGGGCAGAAGCTACCAGTGTTGGGGACATCATAGTGGCCCACTACCATTTATAGGTGTAATTCTGTGCCCAGGCTGACCATAATCTCTTCATGTAAATGTCCCTTTTCTCCAGAGTTATGGAGAGTGATAGTATTTTCTGTAGCCAGGACCACTGTTGAAGCCGATGGCGCATGGATGAGGAGACCACTGTCTGAAACTCTCCCCACACTCACAGAAACAAACACCATAGGTGCTCCATTCCAAACTCTTCCCAACCCTGGGGTGAGGTCGTTTGTACAATGGGTGCCAATATTCGCCGTGCATTAGAATTACCAGGCCCATTTTAATGTCAGAGTCCTGGGAACCTTTGCTAGAGAGAAATTCAAATTCAGTTGATCTATATTTTTGCTACTCAGCAAAGTCCCTAAGCCAGCGGGATCAATCCTGAGACTTCCCAGTTCAGCATCTGCATTTTAACAAGATCCCCAGGTAATCTGAGCACACTAAGTTTAGAGAATCCCTTGTCTAACCCATGACATAGACATCGGGTTTTTGTTTGTTTCTGTTTTTGACATCACCAGGTGTTTCTATGTGTTGTCAGGGCTGAGAATCTGATGAAGAAGCATCTCAATTTTAGGTGCCAGACAGCAGCTAATCCCCATATGGAATGAGGGGCCAGTGGCACAAATGATTTTTCTTGGTCTGTTCTTGGGAAGGGGGCAGGGTATACAGATTCCTTACCTTGGAACTTCCGCATCCTTGGGTTCATCTGCAGAATCTTCTTCAGCTTGGGCTCCAGTTCCTTGATGTGGGAAACCAGCCTCTCTAGCTTTCGATTGAGCCTGAGGTTGTTCCTCTGAGAGACCGTGGAACAGCAACAGCAAAGTAGATCCTCCCCATGGGGCTCCTTCTGCAGTGAATTGATGCATTTGAGGCAGACGGCGCATCCACACTCCAGGGACATTGGTTTCTCTAGATAGTCTGAGCAGACGGGACAGCTGCTTGCTTCTTGGAAGAGTGCAGCCATGTCCACTGCCAGGGGAAAAGTACACAAGGGAAGAAAATTTCCGTGAGGTGAAAGCCTGTTAGTTGTGACAAGTGACAACCTTTTCATTCATAGAGGTATTGTGTTCCAGCTTTGTCACTCCAAGAACAAGACCATGAGTACAAACACTCAAGCACATCCCCCCACCCCCCATCTTCAGAGATTTGAAGTTCTATTGGGAAAGAAAGTCACGAATCATCACTGTGTTCTGAGCGGAGGTGGAGGAAGGGTCCATTCTCCTGGTGACCCAGCAGCTGAGCCTGAGCCAGTGACATGGCAGCACCCATGTGAGGAACAGCAAGCTGGGGTCATTTCACCTCCTCCTGGGGAGCCCGAGCAAGAGATTGATTGATGAACATAAGAATTATGGGCTGGGAGGTCGGGCCCGGTGGCTCATGCCTGTAATCCCAGCACTTTAGGAGGCTAAGGTGAGTGGATCATCTGAGGTCATCAAAAGTTCGAGACCAGCCTGATGGGTGAAACCCCATCTCTACTGAAAATACAAAAGAAGTAGCCAAGCGTGGTGGCACACGCCTGTAATCCCAGAGACTTGGGAGGTTGAGGCAGGAGAATTGCTTGAACCTGGGAGGCAGAGGATGCAGTGAGCCAAGATCCTGCTATTGCACTGCGGCCTGGGCAACAGAGTGAGACACTATCTCAAAAAAAAAAAAAAAAAAAAAGAGGGGCTGGATGCAGTAGCTCACATCTGTAATCCCAGCAATTTGCGAGGCCAAGGCTGGAAGATCCCTTGAGCCGAAGAGTTTGAGACCAGCCTGGGCAACACAGGAAGACCCCGTCTCTACAAATAATAGAAAAATTAGCAGTGAGCAGAGATCATACCAGGTCACTCCAACCTGGACAACAGAGTTAAGCCCCTGCCTCACCGAAAAAAAAAAAAAAAATCACATCCTTCTCCAGCCTTGGAAATGAATACCAAATTGACTGCCACCACTCCTAGACTGGGGGTCCAGGGTGACTGGTTTTCAACTCTGAGGCAGACGGCCTTTGTTGAATTCATTAATTACGAATTTCTCTCATTCATCCCCCCAAGTCATAATCCCCATTTCTAGAAATCTAAGGAGGAAAAACACACACACAGGCATAGGCTCACCTCTTCTGCTGGAAGCTCCTCTGTCCTGCAGCTGCTTCCACTGGGAGCTCAGGTCTTGTGGGGAAGGGGCACACGACGGCCTTTTATTGGTGAGATTCCCACCTCCCACTGGGTCACGCCCTTCCACACCCTCTAACCTAATGAGGCTTTGATTTAATTATAACAGGGAATTAGGTTTTTACTGGTGATATTTCTCCAGTTAATGGTAACTTCAGTAAATCCTTCATCCTGACAGTGTATTTTTCTTTCATATGAAGGTAAGATTAAATTGCCTTTAGATTAAATTAGGCTTAGTGTACTAACTTCAAAAGCTTATTTTAGAGATGTTTCCATCAGTTGTCAGTAAAGATAATTCCTGTAATACGTTGTAGGCTTCAAGCTTTGCTTGGAAACCTAAAGTATTAAGTATGATTGGATTTGCAGTTTTACAAAATGGTTTAAATTCATATACATCGGACTCAAAGGTAATTGAGGAAATTCGAGGTAATTTTTACTTATTTTCATTGGTTTACTTCTGGTTTTGAAAAAAGTTAATTCATAGGAAAAAAATTGAATAATGACTGTTTTGACAAGTGACCATTAAACTTCTTGGACCTCGAGTACTTCACAGACTGTTAAGATAAAAGTCACAATTAAAAAAAAAAGATGATTTTCTTGTGAAACCTGTGTTCTCAAATAAAAATTGTTACCTGTGAAGTGAGTTGTGCTTTCTTCCATTTGAATCAACCCCGAATCTTTTCATTTTCATGCCTTTCTGTGTAGTGGGATCTTTACTGCTTTGTTTTCGAATTTCAAATAATTTGAATATAATCTTATCATTTTCCCTATCCCCTTTGGCACATATTAAAGGAATTTTCTCTTTTTGCATAATTAAAAATAAAGACCTAATTTTGGTCAGCTTTAAGTATGATTCCTCATGGGATTAGAGGACTCTGAGACACTCAGGTCTTGTTTTGGTTTACTTTTTTTTCCTCTTTACTTTCAGTTGACATGGAATAATTGTACATATTTATGGCACACAGTAATATTTTGATACATGCATAAAGTGTGTAATAATCAAGTCGGGATAATTAGCACACTCTAAACATTTCTTTCTTTCTTTTTTTTTTTTTTTGAGACAGAGTCTTGCTCTGTCAGCCAGGCTGGAGTGCAGTGGCACAAACTTGGATCACTGCAACATCTAGCTCCTGGGCTCAAGCAATTCTCCTGCCTCAGCCTCCTGAGTAGCTGGGATTACAGGCATGTGCCACCATGCCTGGCTAATTATTATTATTTTTTTATATATATATTATATATATATATTTTGTATTTTTAGTAGAGACAGGGTTTCACCATTTTGGCCAGGCTGGTCTTGAACTCCTGACTTCAGGTAACCCGCCCGCCTCGGCCTCCCAAAGTGTTGGGATTTACAGGTGTGAGCCACCGTGCCCGGCCAACATTTATTATTTCTTTGTGATGGGAGCCTTCCTAATCCTCTTAGCTTTTTGAAAATATGCAATCATGTGTAAGTGACCATATTTACCCCACAGTTGTGCTAGAGCCCATTTCTCCCCTCTAGCTGTAATTTTATATCCAATTACTGACCTCTCCCCAAGCTCCCCTCCCCCTTACCCTTCCCAGCCTCCACCAAAGCCCATTTCTCCCATCTAGCTGTAATTCTGTATCCAATAACCAACCTCTCCCCAAGCTCCCCTGCCCCTTACCCTCCCAGCCTCTATACCCACAATTCTATGCTCTGCTTCTGTGAGCTCAGCATTTTTCATTTAGCTCCCATATGGGAGTGAGAACACGCGGTATTTATCTTTCCAGACCTGATTTATTTGCTTAACATAATGTCCTCCAGGCTGAGACTCAGGTCTTGACCCAGAGAACTGATGAATCTGCAGGTGTCATGGAAATGGCCAGGTTAGTGATTAATTTGTACTTAATTCATAAAATAACAGCTTTGTTTTCAAATTTCAAATAACTTGAATATAATCTATTTCCCCCTCCTAAAGTGTATCACATATTAAATGAAGATTTGTTTTCTTTGTATGTATATTTTTAAAAGACCTACATTTAGGTCTATTAAAAAATGATGTACAGTGGGACGAGATCACTCCTCGGGATTCAGTGTCTGAGCAAGAAAACAAGGCTTGGGAGACAGTGTGTAGGGAGCCAGGTTAACTTTACGTGATTGGAATGAATTGGATCCGGTCATAAAGCAATCATTTGGGGTTTGCTCTTTGCTGGATTCTGGGTCAGTCCACATCCACATGTAAAGACAGAGTTCAGCCCTGGTGTATCCTCTGGTGAGAAAAACTTTCTGCCAAAACCAGGCTGGATACAACATGAAGAGTGTAAGAATGACTTAGGAAATGAGTCAAATTCACAAGATGATCCTTTCAGCTGCTCCAGGGAAGAAGGAACAGACAGACAGCGAGATAGATTTGCAGAAGAGATGTGATGTCAATGAGACAGTAGCACGGTGCAGGGTGAGGCAGCCAGGGCACAGAGAGGCAGCAAAAGCCACTCAGGTGTGGGAGGGACACGGAGCCACGGCCCATAAAACCCAAAGGACAACTGTAACAATACTTTTTAGTATTTAAAAGGCAATTTCTTCTTAATCTACTTAATTGACATTCATGGTTTGAGATGTTCCATATTTTTCTGCTGTAACTTTGTTCCATTATGTTGTAGCAAGCAGAAAACTTTCTAGCATTGAGCATAAAGTGATTGTCTAAATGGTTGTGTGGCTAAAAGTTTATTTGCCCTGCTCAGGAGAAACTGTAGATTTGTCAATGCCAAGATTAATCACAGGATAGAGACTCAGGAAGCCTTGGTCATCGATAATTGAATCTGCAAGAGCATAAAATGGGCACCGTGGCTCTGCAGCAGAAATCTTAGCGAATGTAAAGATATGGGTCCCATCATTAATGTTATAAAAGGAAATCATTCTCATACCCATATCCAGGAAAATGCCTACCCTGCACAGCCCCGGACTCACCCAGAGGGTGGTTAAAGGCACAGTGCTGGCTGCAAAGAGCTTTTCTTTCCTCACACCCACAGTCCAGAAGCCAAGTTCTTTTTTTTTTTCTTTTTTTTTACTTCATTTTTTTTTTTTATTATTATACTTTTAAGTTCTAGGGTACATGTGCACAACGTGCAGGCTTGTTACATATGTATACATGTGCCATGTTAGAGTGCTGTGCCTGTTAACTCGTCATTTACATTAGGTATATCTCCTAATGCTATCCCTCCCCTGTCCCCCCATCTCACGACAGGCCCCGGTGTATGATGTTCCCCACCCTGTGTCCAAGTGTTCTCATTGTTCAAATCCCACCTACGAGTGAGAACATGCAGTGTTTGGTTTTCTGTCCTTGTGTTAGTTTGCTCAGAATGATGGTTTCTAACTTCATCCACGTCCCTACAAAGGACATGAACTCATCCTTTTTTATGGTTGCATAGTATTCCATGGTGCATATGTACCACATTTTCTTAATCCAGTCTATCATTGATGGACATTTGGGTTGGAAGCGGGATTTAGAGATCACACTCCAGCTGCTACTCACACAGTCCTTTTGAGTCAGACACTCCAAACACACCAAAAATGGACATGAGACCCTGAGAGTGTGATAGGGGCTTGTTTCCAACTTCTCCCTGGAGGTTGAGGCTGGACTTTCTTACTAGCACCTGGTGAGACCCATCCCAAACTAAGACAACACCAGGGAGGATGGAAGGGAGACCCCTGGAGTTGTGGTTGTGGTCAGATTGGACGTTCCCATGGCTGCTGACTCTGGGCCAAGCTGCCCCTTCTCTGGGGCATTGGGGACACCTGAGGATGCCTCCCTGCTCTTGCTCTGTGGTCACACCAAGAGATCAGGGTTACTACAACCCTATAGTGTAGAGAATCCCTGTCCCCTTTCATGCCACTTCCCTCCTTAGGGAAGCAAATGCCCTCCAAAGAGCTCATTCCCCCGATTCCTGGGCCACAGTCAAAGGCAAAACCTGATCAAGACACGAACTTCCTTGGCCTCTGCATTTCCAGATGTCCTGTCATTGCATGCATGGGGTCAACTGTCCCATCTCAGCTTGAGAAGGGCAGGCAGGTACGTGTGGACTCTCTGCTGAGCAAATGCGCACCGGGGTCAGTGGTTTGGCTTTCCTGAATCACGGCTGCAAGTGGGGGCTGGGGAGGGGGGCGTAGGGGGTCCTAGGGAGTAGATTTTCTGTGAGTCTGTGTCACAGTGTGGGGTGTTTCATGGAGGACCTGGCTGACTGTCCTAGGTGAGTCTCTTCTTCCCTCTCCTTCCCTGCTCTCCCTAAGGTACTGAGAAATTTTCTATTTTTCTTCTTTTCTGTATCTCGTGTTGGCTTGTGGTGAGGATTTCTCAAGGGAGAAAGACCCTGGAGGAGCCCAGGCCCTGGGCAAAGATCTCTCCCCTCCCTGTTCAGATCCCTGCCTGCCTCAGTGGGTCACCGTGACCCCTTCACCTCTGACCTCAGAGGTATGGCACTAGGCCGGATGACCTATGGGTGTTCATCTGTCTGTCCATCTGTCTGTCAGGGCCAGGTTGCTTCCCTAAAACTTGCTCTGTTCTGTCCTCGCCCATCTGGGCTTCTGTCTGCCTAATGAAATTTATGCAGGGGAAACTGAGGCCTCATCCCATGGAGAAGACAGAATGAGATGCTTGAGGGAGTGACCACCTGCAAGACTTTAGAAGGACTTGGAACCCTCAAAGCCGAGACTGGGGAAGAAAAGTCAGAGTCTCAGGGCCTAGTCCTTTGGGCTGTGGGACTCCAGATCCAGGCTAGGAGCAAGGTAGGAGGTGCAGGGCCCTCTCCAGGTTTCCATGGGCTCCCAGGGAGAGAGCTCTGTGCTGGCCTGGGACTCAGGAAGCCCAGTCAGGAGAGAGAGGAAGGCTGTGGACATGAAGCAGCCGGGCAAAGGGTCACAGAAGGACATGCTGTTCGGGGAGGTGGATGCTGAGTCTCTGTGGGAGGCACCCCTAGAACCAAGAACTCCTGAATTCAAATCTGACAGGCAGATCCCAAGGCAGAAAAGCTGTAGATCAGCCCTAAACACAGAGGGTCTCTAACACAGACTCCACAGACAGAGAACCCTGGACAGACAGTGGGACTTGGGTGAGCAAAGGCCCTGACCCCACTGCAGAGGCTCAGGAGAGACCGATCTGGGAACAAACAGAGCGTTTAGGTGAGAGACTCACTCTCCTCCAACCCAGAGCAGCTGTGTCAGGTAAGAAAAGTCCCCAGACTGAATTTAACAGGAGGCTCACAGAGCTCAGAGAACACAGCCAGAGCCGGACTGCGTCAGGATGATGCGTGGCAGGCAACGGCAGGCGGTTGAGGGTCTGTTGTCTGTACAAAAGCCCAAGGCCTAGAAAGGATTTCTGAACAGGCGATGGGCAGGGGACAGGCTCGGAGGTTCCCTGAATGACAGAGATTTGTTTTAGGAACATTGTGTGACACTCTTCTGAGACACTGTGGACCATGTCTGAGGGGTCCTGCACTGGCACTGGGGGGGCCTAACCCCTCTTCACACACTGAGGTCAGGGGCTCCCAGGTACACAACAGGATGCTGACCTCCTGCCTCTCACCCACCCCACAGGCCAGCCCAAGGCCACCCCCTCGGTCACTCTGTTCCTGTCCTCCTCTGAGAAGCTCCAAGCCAAAAGGCCACACTGCTGTGTCTCATGAGTGGCTTCTACCCGGGAGCCGTGACGGTGGCT
Organism: Pongo abelii; assembly: GCF_028885655.2. Lineage (NCBI taxonomy): Eukaryota > Metazoa > Chordata > Mammalia > Primates > Hominidae > Pongo > Pongo abelii. The sequence continues at coordinate 38,672,111 of NC_085929.1, forward strand.
TGGAAGGCAAACAGCACCCATCACCCAGGGTATGGAAGTCACCAAGGCCTCCAAACAGAGCAACAAGTACACAGCCAGAAGCGACCTGAGCCTGACACCCGACCAGTGGAGGTCCCGCAGCAGCTACAGCTGTAAGGTCACACACAAGAGAGCACTGTGGAGAAGACAGAGGCCCCTGAAGAATGTTCTTAGGCCCCTGACACTCGCCCCACCCATGGGGGCCTGGAGCTGCAGGATCCCAGAGCAGGGATCCCCTCCCACCCCAAATCATCCAGCCCTTCTCCCTGTACCAGTAAACCCTTAATAAATATCCTCATTGCCAATCAGAAATCCTGCTCCTCTCTTCATTTCTTAGCTAACATATAATTTGACACTCACTCTGGGTTCTTAGTGTGCGTAAGGGGGGATTCCTGGCACCCAGTGGGATAGTAGCCCAGGGGGAGAGACTCCCAGACTCCCAGGGGTGTCTCCTGAGGAAACAGGCCAGCAGGCATTTGGTCATTGAACACCTTTCTACATTCTCTCTCCCCACCTCTTCCTCCTTGCAGCTTGGCCCCCAATTGCTGCCTCCTTCCTGGATGAAGCTGTCCCTGGCTGAGCCTTCAGACGCACCCTCTGTCCCTACCCTGGTCAAGACCGTCTACCCACCCACCACGGCCTCTGTTTCTTTAGCCTTGAAATCCTACTCTTGGCCTGGAGCTCCCCTGCCCCTGGCCCCTGGAATGTCCTCTTTTCTCTACCCAGCTCCAGCCCTGAGAGCCGGACTGTCCAGGACACTGTAGCACCGTCAAATTCATGAGGTCTTACATTTGGGGCCCACCTCGATTCTTCACCTTACAGCAGGTTCAGAGGCGTAAAAAAATTGGAAGCCAGGAAGGAAACACACACAAAGGCCGGCAGGTGGCTCAGGATGCTTGTGAAAGACAGTATCTGAGCTCTGCAGGAAGCAGTGCAAGGAGGGTAATAGGTGTTCCCTTCTTTCTTTCTTTCTTTTTTTTTTTTTGAGACAGAGTCTCACACTGTCGCCCAGGCTGGAGTGCAGTGGTGCGATCTCAGCTCACTGCAAGCTCCGCCTTCCGGGTTCACACCATTCTCCTGCCTCAGCCTCCTGAGTAGCTGGGACTACAGGCGCCCACCACCATGCCCAGCTAATTTTTTGTATTTTTAGTAGAGACGGGGTTTCACCGTATTAGCCAGGATGGTCTTGATCTCCTGACCTCATGATCTGCCTGCCTTGGCCTCCCAAAGTGCTGAGATTACAGGTGTGAGCTACTGTGCCTGACCAGTGTTCCCTTATTTCTATGAGAATATGCAAAGCATTTGGTCAAGGAGAGTTGGTTTTCTCAATGTTGAAGCCAGGCATCTTTTCACAACTAAAAGGGAGGACCTGTCTTAACCAAGGCCTCAGTATTGATGGGATTTGGTCTCTGACACATGCACAGGTGACCTGTGCACCTAGGGCTGCCTGGCAGTTCTAGGACATGGCGATTCTCTCAGGTACTTGGCACAGAAAGTCACTGGCCTTCTTTGGAGAACGCATCATTTATAGAAACACTTCTTTATTGGATCCTGGGTCTCGGGTGGAAAACCAGGTCCCACATCAGGACTTTCTCTGTGAGGCTCCCAGGTTCTGGGGCTCCAGCTGCTCTCTGAGAGGAAGGTGTGGAGACAGAGAACATAGCCCAGCCCCACCCAGCCCCTCTTGCATGGTCCCTGCTCTGTAGGGAGTTAGAAAAGTGGGGGCACCAGCAGCAGTCAGGCCTGTATCACTGTGGGTGGGGCCAGGGAGGGGCCGAGGGGCATCCTGGGTGAGTCTCTCCCACGGCTCCTGTTTGACTTGCCCATGGCTGCTGTCACGAGTGACTCTGCCCGGCCGCCCCGTCTGGGAAGTGAGGAGCGCCTCTGCCCGGCCACCCCGTCTGGGATGTGAGGAGCGCCTCTGCCCGGCCACCCATCGTCTGGGATGTGAGGAGCGCCTCTGCCCGGCCACCCATCGTCTGGGATGTGAGGAGCGCCTCTGCCCGGCCGCCCCGTCTGGGATGTGAGGAGCACCTCTGCCTGGCTGCCCCGTCTGGGATGTGAGGAGCACCTCTGCCCGGCCACCCATCGTCTGGGATGTGAGGAGCGCCTCTGCCTGGCCACTGTGCAATCTTCCAAGTGTGAAGTGACAGCCTTTCTGCAGGTGTACCCAACAGCTCTGAAGAGACAGCGACCATCGAGAACGCGCCATGATGAAGATGGCGGTTTTGTCGAAAAGAAAAGTGGGAAATGTGGGGAAAAGAAAGAGAGATCAGATTGTTACTGTGTCTGTGTAGAAAGAAGTAGACATAGGAGACTCCATTTTGTTCTGTACTAAGAAAAATTCTTCTGCCTTGGGATACTGTTAATCTATAACCTTACCCCCAACCCCGTGCTCTCTGAAACATGTGCTGTGTCAACTCAGGGTTAAATGGATTAAGGGCGGTGCAAGATGTGCTTTGTTAAACAGATGCTTGAAGGCAGCATGCTCGTTAAGAGTCATCACCACTCCCTAATCTCAAGTACCCAGGGACACAAACACTGCTATAGGGCGCAGGGACCTCTGCCTAGGAAAACCAGAGACCTTTGTTCACGTGTTTATCTGCTGACCTTCTCTCCACTATTATCTTATGACCCTGCCACATCCGCCTCTCCGAGAAACACCCAAGATTGATCAATAAATACTAAAAAATTAAAGAAAACAACAACACACATTTATTCTCTCCCAGGTATGGAAGTCGGAAGTCCAAAATGAGGCCTGGGCTGCTAAGATCAGGGTGCCAGCAGGGCCGGGCTCCTTCCGGGGGCTCTGAGACAAATCCATTTCCAGAACTTTTCCAGCTTCTAGAGGACGCCCCCAGCTCCTGACCCTTTCCTCTAACTACAAAACCAGAGCTCAGCATCTTTAGATCTCTCTCCTGCTCTTCTTCTCTCCCTCCCTTTCTGTCTTCCTCTTCCTGGACTCCTCCCTCCTTCTCTCTCCCTCCATCCCCACATCTCCTCCTCTCACTGTGACTCTCCTCCTGCCTTCCTCTTTACCTTATAAAGACCCCACCCTGGAGCCATGCGGAAAACCCAGAATTGTCTCTCACCTCAGGCCCCTTATCAGCATTGTGTCTGCAAAGTCCCAGTGGCCACACAATACAGCACATAGACAGATCCTGGACTGGGACACCACAGTCTCTGGGAAGCCTAATTCAGCCACCTCCATCGGAGGCAAATCATGGTGCCACAGGCTCTAGCCTCCAGTATGTGGCATGTGGCTCCTTCTTAGGGCACTGGGCATCCGGGCAGACAAAGCCAGAAAATCCTAGAACGGGATGCAGAGTGGTAGCATTAGAGCACCACCTTGTCATGCTGGCCACTGGGTGGCAGGGGCCGGTTTCAGTGAAGGTACTCACACCCACACTTCAAAGTCCAGCCTCTCATTTCAGCGCAAGCTGGCCAGGAACTGGGGCCTGGAGTGGGGACTGCAGACACCACAGTGCCCGGGCTTCCCACTCCACAGGAACCGCTGCACCCATCCTGGCTGCGCTCCTCGGGAGGCAGGAGCAGCAGAAACTCCAACCCAGGCAGCCCTCCCCACACAAGTGCCGGTTCCCGTTCCTGATGCCTCCACCCACAGGGCCCTGTGGCCTCGTGGTGTCCACTACTGCGTGCCCGGGGGTCCCAGGCGGTCTCTGCAACACAGAGCAAGAAGAGGCGGGTCCAGGAAGCACCACGGGGCTGGGGCCCCTGCCGCGCTCAGGAAACGCTGTGCGCCCGCCGCACTTGGGCAAAAACAGGAGGAGGTGGCCGGGAAGAGGAGGACCGCTCCTCTCTTGGAGACCACCGCTGTCACTGACGCCTCCACCGCCCGTCACCAGCAGTGCAGTCCCAGATGGCGCCCCTAACTCGTTCGTGCCTAGTACATGCAGCACCCGATGGTGCTGGCAGCCTGCCCCCTGCCACGGGCAGCGCAGCCCGCGATAACGCCCCAAACCCGCTCTGTGCTGTGGGCAGTGCAGCCACGGATACCGCCCTCAACCAGTCCCCCGCCACAGGAAATGACTCCCGGGATAGCGCCCCAAATCAGCCCCCAGCCTTGGGCAGTGACGCCTGGAGTAGGTCACCCAATCCAACCCCTGCGCGGGCAGTGCAGCACCAGATAGCGCCCCTAAAACGCCCCCCCGCCACCGGCGGTGTAGCCCAGGATAGCGCCGCCAACCCGGTACTCGCCGCGGCAGTGCAGCGATAGGGCACCCAATCTGCCACCCACCGCCAGCAGTGCAACCCCGGATAGCGCACCGAACTCACTCCCTGCCGGGCAGTACAACCCCACATAGCATCCAACCCGCCTCCCCACCCAGCCACTGGCAGTCCGCCCCCGATAATGCCCCATACACGCTTCTGGCTGTGGGCAGTGCAGCCCATGGCTAGCGCACCCAACCAGCCCCCAGTCATGGGGAGTGATGCCTCGGATAACACACCCAACAAGTTCCCCACCATGGGCACTGATGTCCCAGGTAGCGCCCCCAGTCCGTGCCCCGCGGCGACCAGTGCAGCCATGGATAGCGCCCCCAACAAGCCCCTCCACTGTCCCAGCCGCTGCGGGAAATGACGCCCGGGATAACGCACCCAACCCTCCCCCGCCATGAGCAATGCAACACCCACTACTGCTCCTTACACGCCCCCAACTACAGGCGGTGTAGCCAACGATGGCGCCCCCATCTCCCCCTCGCCTCGGGCAGTGTAGCTCCCTATAGTGCATCCAACCCATCCCCCCTGCCCCGCACCCCCCACTGAGTCAACCACCGCCGGCAGTCCAACCCCAAATAGCGCACCCAACCCACTCCCTGCCAGGCAGCGCAGCCCCCCGATAGCACCCAACCCGCACCCCCACCCCCGCCACTGGCAGTCCGCCCCGATAACGCCCCTAACACGCTCCTGGCTGTGGGCAGTGTAGCCCATAGATAGAGCCCCCAACCAGCCCCCCAGCCAAGGGCAGTGACGCCTCGGATATCACAGGCAACAAGTTCCCCGCCATGGGCACTAATGTCCCAGACAGCGCCCCCAACCCGTACTCCAGCGCGACCAGTGCAGCCACGGATAGCGACCCCAACAAGCCTCCCCGCGGCTGCGGGAAATGACGCCCGATAAAGCACCCAACCTTCCCGCGCTGTAGGCAGTGCAACACCCAATACTGCCCCTAACACGCCTGCCACCACCGGGGTGTAGCCCACGATGGCGCCCTCAATCCGCCCACCCTCCCACCTCAGGCAGTGCAGCTCCCGATCGATCGTGCATCCAACCTGTCCCCCTCCCCGCCCCCTGCCGCAGGCAGTGCGCCCTGGATAGCTCATCTACCCCGCCACCTTTCTACACTCTGGCTGCAGTCTAGTCTCCCTCACCGCCACCAACTGCAGCGAGCCGAGCCATGCTGCTGCAGGCTTTTAAGCCTCCAGCGTGGGACAGGTGACTCCTCCTCTAATCTGGGCATGGAGCACATGGGCTGGCAGACGCAGAAGTGCCCGGAATGGCAAGACCCCCCCCCCCCCCCCCCACCAAACACACACACAAGAGAGAGGTTGTGCAAGTAAGGTTTCTGGACTATATGTTCAGATTGGATGAGAGAAAAACCTCCAGGTCTACTCTGATTGCGCTTTATTTTCATGTTCTGACTGGATGAGAGCAAGTCTTAGGATAACCAATCAGAACATGATAACAAAGTCCAATCAGAGTAGGCCTAGAGGTTTCTCTCATCCGATCAGACTATGTAGTTCAGAAACTTCATTTGCATTAAACTCAGTATGTAAAGGATGCCAAGAGGGGCGGCTCGCCCTTCCAGGCTCATCTGCGTCGGCATGCCGGGTTTAGAGGAGGAGGAGGAGGAGCCACTTGCCGCGCATGCCAGAGGCTAGAGTCATCTACCGCGCATGCTGGAGGCTGGAACCTACAGTGGCTCGCTTCGCTGCTGCGGTTGGTGGCCGCGAGGGTGACTACAGCGCAGCCAGAATGGTGAAAAGGTGGCAGAATAGGTTCGTTACCCCAGGCCGTACTGTCTGTGGCGTGGGGGGCAGGTTGGGGGCCCTATCCAGGGCGTCACTGCCCGTGTTGGGGGGCTGGTTGGGTGTGGTATCTCCGGCGTCACTGCCCGCTGAGGGGAGTGGGGTGGGGGCGCTATCCGGGGGTGCGCTGCCTATGGCTGGAGATGGGTTGGGGCGCTATCCCAAGCTGTAATTCCTGCGGCAGTGGGGTGTTTTGGGGGCACTATCTGGGGATGCACTGCCCGCGGCCGAGGGGAGGTGGTGAGTTGGTAGAACTATCGGGTGCTGCAATGCCCTAATGCCCTTGTTGGGGACAGGTTGTGGGGGGCTAGTGGGTGCATCACTGCTGGTGGTGAGGGTGGGTGCTGCTATCCTGTGCTACTCTGCCTGTGGTGGATGGGGGCGGGTGTGATATCCAGGGCATCATTGCCTGCATCTGGGAGGTGGTTGGGGGCACTATCCATGGCTGCACTGCCCACAGTGGGGAGCGGGTTGGAGGCACTATATGGGGCTGCAATGCTGGTGGTGGGGGATGGGTTAGGGTCACTATAGGGTGCTACACTGCTGGCAGTGCGGAGGGGGCTGTTGAGGGCCCTCTCTGGGGGCTACACTGAGACAGGTAGCGGGGGGTTGTTGGGATTGGTACCGGGGCTGGACTGCCCATGGAGAGGGGGTGGGGGTGGGGGTTGGTTGGGGGCACTATTGAGGGCCAGGTACACTGCCTGTGGTGGAGGGGTGGGTTGGGTGCTATCAGGGGTCTGTACTGCCTAGCAGGGAGCGGGTGGGTGTGATATCTGGGGCTGCATTGGCTGCAGCAGGGGCGGGATGGGTGTGCTATGGGGGGCTACACTGCCCTTGGCAGGGGGTGGTTTAGGTGAGCTGTCTGTGGCTGCACTGCCCGAGGTGGGGAGTAAGTTTGGGTGCTATCTGTGGCTGTACTGCCTGGAGGCAGGAAGTGGGTTGAGGGTGCTGTCCTGGGCTGCTTCTCCTGGTGGGGAGCAGGTAGGGGCACTATCCAGGGTTGCACTGCCCGCGATAGGGGGCGATTTGGGTGCCATATCGGGGCATCACTGCCCACGGCAGGGGTCTGGTTGGGGTCGCTACCCATGGCTACACTGTCTACAGCCACTGCCTACAGCAGGGAGCAGGTTGGGGCGCTATCCCGGGCTGCGCTGCCCAAGGCAGGGGGTGGGTTGCGGGCACCATTGGTGCTGCAGTGTCCGAGGCAGGGGCGGGTTGGGGTTGCCATCGGGTGCTACACTGCCGGCTGTGGGGGAGGGTTGGGGGAGCTATCGAGGGCTGCACTGCCCCCCTGGTGGCGGGCAGCGGAGGTGTCAGTGACAGCGGTGGTCAGAGGAGGTGAGAGGGACTCCAGTCTTTAGAGGGCCATATCCTCCTGCTTCTAGCCAGCACACAGCATTTCTGCGGGGATCCTGAGCACGGCCCGGCCCCTAGACTCACTGTGGTTCCCAGGCGCGCACCCTCTCACCATGTGTTGCTGAGACCGTCTGGGACCCCTGGGCACACAGTAGTGGACATCAGGGAGTGACAGAGCCCTGTGGGTGGAGGTGTCAGGAACGGGTACTGGCACTTGGGTGGGGAGGGCTGGCTGGGGTTGAGTTTCTGCTGCTTCTGCTTCCTGAGGAGCGCAGCCAGGGTGGGCCCAGCGGTTCGTGTGGAGTGGGAAGCCTGGACACTGTACTGTGGTGTCTCCAGTCCCCACCCCAGGCCCTAGTTCCTGGTGAACTTGGGCCAAAAAGGGAGGCTGGACTTTGGAGGGTAGGTGTGAGTGCCTTTGCTAAAACCGGCCCCTGCCACCCAGTGGCCAGCATGACAAGGTGAGACTCTAATGCGACCACTCTCTGCATCCTATTCTAGGCTTATCTGACTTTGCCTGCCCAGTTGTTCCATGCCAGGAGGAGGAGCCACTTATTCCATGCTGGAGGCTGGAGCTGGGGGCACTGCAGCTCACCTTGCTGTGGTTGGTGGTGGCGATGGAGACTGCAGAGCACCAGAGCGGTAGGAGAGCAGCAATGGAGACTGCAGAGCACCAGAGCAGTAGGAGGGCGGCTGGCTGCTGCCTGGGCAAGGGCAGGGCTGCTGTGGTGTCCAGATGGTAGGAGCCTTGTAGGGTGGACCAGTGGATTGAGGGCACCAGGAACAGTGGTTGTATTGGCATCAGCGCTAGTGGTGGCAGCAGCAGCAAGTCTGGAGGTTGGGAAGGTGGGTAGGAGCACTGCAGGGCTGACCCGCCCGGCTCGGCCTGGCCTGGGGTGGGTGGGAAGCTGTGGGCCTCTGTGGCAGCAGTAGAGGCGCAGCCTGGGGAAGGAGGAGTCTCCTCCGCTTCTCTTGCAGAATCTGGAGGGCGCCCTCCTCCTGGTAGGTCCTGAGCCAGGCGTGAGTGGCAGCATTGTGTCATTATTAACAAAGTTTGGGTAGTGACTATTTGTGTATCTTTTTGCTTGTTTTTTGTTGGGATAGTCTTGGGCTTTTTTAAATTTCATGAATCAGGGAGGGGACAAAAGCTATAATAGGCCTCCTGATTCCCTTGCCTGTTCTTTTTCTTTTCTTCTCCTTATCATCATTTTCTTGTTCCTCTTCATTTTCTTATGCTGCTGCTTCTATTTCTTGTAGCATGTGGAGGAGGGAGTAGGAGGTAGAGACAAGGCCCTCTCTAGAAACAGTCACATCCTGGAGGAACGGTGATGTATTTTCTGATGAGGATTTTCATTCATGAGATGTGTGCAGAGTGACCCTGCCTAGGTGTCCAAAAGCCTCCTTGTCTATGGTGTGACTCCAGGCCCAGCAGGTAGCCCCTTTTTTGTAGAAGAGCCTGTCCTGGAAGCATCTGTCCTGAGAGCACCCGATGGCACAGTAGGGAGCTGAGAGCAACTGAGTCAGGAGGGACAATGGCCAGCCCCTCCCAGGAGTTGTGGCTTGGGCAGATGCTGGCCCACTGAGTTACAGCCCAGGGGCTGACAGGGGCATCTTGTCCAAGCCACTGTGGGCAGGTGTTGCCTAGGCAGTGTGGTGTTGGATGACACTGAAGCTGCTGCACAGCCTGGGGTATTCATCTCTGACAGACTGAGGGCCAGGTACTGCACAGCCTGAGGTGTTCATCTCTACCAGACCGAAGGCCAGGCCCAGGCGGCTCCCCATCCCCTGCCACAACAAGGCCTCATTTTTCCCACAAACCAACTCCATGCACCCATCCTCCAGGCCCCTGAGTATGCCAAGCACCAGGCCTGGTGAGCACTGGTCTCTCTGTGCTGCAGCCATGCACCTGCCTAGGAACCTCCTCCTCACCTTCCTGCCCTTCATGCCAGTTATACCCCACATGCTGTGAGGCTGAAGTCAAGCAGGGAAGCAGCAGAGAAGGCATGGAGAGTGACAAGCCCCACAGCAGGGTCTGAAGGAAGCCCTCTCCAGGGCAGTGTCCTTGTCTAGCCCCTGGGCATGTGCTGCAGGCATTCAGGCCCTTTGCCTCTTCTTCCAAGGGAACCACAAACAACCTTGGGGTCCATTGGCCAGATCTCCAGACAGCGACTCCAGGGTCCTGGTCTCCAAGGGAGAAGAGGGTTTGGGGAGAGGCCTTTGGTCAGGCATGTGGCCCATGCCGTTCCTGAGCAGGTTGGGCAGCTGGTGTGTGCCTGGTTAATGCAGTTTCCACTGGGCCCCTCTCCCTGGAGAAGAGTGTAGCCTCTTTCCCAGCTGTCTTCTAGCCAAGATGCACAGAGAGCAGACCCGAGATGCAGGTCACAGCCAAAGCAAGTGGCAAGTGGTGCTGCTTCCCAGGGGACATTGCCGTGGCTGTTCTGTGGCTCTGAGATGCTTGGGGTCCCCACCTGGAGCTGCGAGCTGGCCTGGCAGGCCTGGGAGGGCCCCACGGGCTCTTTTGAAAGTTTACTTTTCTTGAATTTTACATAGAATCTTCCCACGTCCACTCTCCAGTACTCTTTTCTGCTGTCCCCAGACAGTGCCAGCAGAGGCCATATGCTGTCTAAATATGGCCACAGGCAGGCAGTGCAGGGTCCTGGCCTGAGGGGGCATGAGGCCAGCATCCCTTACTTTAGGTCCAGGAAATCAGTTCTCAGGCTTCCAAAACAGCTGAGACAGCTGCCGCTTCCTGTCACTTAAGCCTGGTCTCTGTACCTCACTTTCCTTCTGGGACCTCAGTGCCTTCTTCCTACAAGATACTGGTGTTCATGTCACTAGCTCTGGGACTCGGGAGGAGACTGAGGCACACAGATGATCAGTTGTAATCACATGGGTGAGGTCCAGAGTTAACCAGCACATGGCTGAGATCTCAACCATAAAGTTTCTAATTCTAAAGTCAGGCTCTGGGGTGGAGTGAGTTTGTGCTTGGTATGTGGCTGAGTCTGTGATGGTCAGCCTGTGTGAGGGGAGGATCCGGTCAAATGAGCAAAGGCACCATCCCAGGCACAGAATGTGCATCCTGTGGTTGTCGGGGGGAGTCTGTCAGAGTCTTATTCTGGACTAGAGTCAGGGCTGGGTCACATAAGGTCAGGGCAGGGTGAGTGTGACCTTGGGGCTACAGGCAAGGTCAGGCATCCAAGGGGTCTCAACTGCCCCAAACAACCCCATCCTGCCAGGCCCCACTCCCCCTGTACCTCCCTCCCATTGTTCAGTCCCCTCAACCCCTCACCATGTGCACCTGCATTCTCATTCAGAGACACCCTCATCTTAGAGTCCCTGATAGTGGGGAGTTTGGCCTCTCAGAGGCCTTGGTTGCTTTGGTTAATCCATAATGCCTGGGCCTGGGACCCCCACTGTTTCTTGTTCATCAGGGACACAGCAGCTGCCTTCACCAGAGCAGCGATGTGGCCCAGCAAGGGCAAGGACAAGAGATGCAAGGTCTGGGGGATTTTTCCACAATGAGCAGAAAGAAAGCCCCTATGGAGCTCAGTCTCAGCCATCCCTGCCCCAGCCGTGAGCTGAACTGAATTTCAGGCATCTCAGTCCCTCCACCTTTGCATGATCCATTTCCAGAACATGACAGGTCAAGCCCATGGGAGAGGGGATCACCCAGGTCTCCCTCATCTCCATGGACCTCCTGGGCACATTGCCAGGGTCCACTCCACCCCTGGATGCTGTCCCCAAGCTTCAACCTCTTTATAAGTTGTACATTTTATTATGAAGATCTTTGAACACAACAATAGGGAGACAAAAGAATAATAATATCCCCAAGGTTCCCATCACCGAGTCCCCATAATTTTTGATTTTCAAATAATGTTGACTCACCCACAACAGAGTAAACGATTCCCTCAGACAATAGTTTGAAGCAAATGCGAAAGCCATCACAAACTTAAATGGAGAGAATCAATGATTTCTTGACACGAAAAACAGTTAACAAGGGTCTCACCAAATGTCTTGTGAATTTCATTGTGTATATTTTTAGTTGACTTTGTGGTGCGTTACGTATTTGTGGATTTAACTTTAGTTTCTATGTGGAGTAAATACTTGATGTTATCAGTGGTGAATGTGTTTTTAGGCCCATTCTATCTGCAGCTGTCTCCCAAATTGCTGTCAGGCTTTTCCTGGCAAGGCAGGAGTGGCAGGAGCGGAGAGCTGGTCCTGAGACCTTCCCACGGTCAGGATGCAGCCACCGCCTCCCTGAGCAGGAACCCAGTGCTTCGTTTAGCTTCTCTTTTCCTGAAAAATTGTTCTAGCATCAAGAGGCTCAGTGGGGTTCAGGCTGGACATTGGCATAACTGCTTCCTAGGACATGTGGTTACTTCCAGCAAAGCCACCCATGTTCATCATTCTTTTAGTGACGTTAGCTGTGTTTGATGATCGATAACTTTGTGCTTCAGATGAGAAGGAAGACAGAGGGTTGAGGCTTCCGTTCACCTTCTTCTTGTGAGAGCTGCAGTGTGTCAGTGAAGGGAGGGCCCAGCAGCTATGAACCTAGGAGTGTGCTTCCTGCTTTGGAAAAAAAGAAGAAATGTAGATTCTTCCCTTTTATTCACCACTTTGATAATGGACAATCTGGTGCTCGGCCATACTCCAGGGTGAACAGAACAACATACAGCCAGAGTGAGCTCCAGCATGTGAGGACATCTGACATGTGGGATCCACTGCGGTTATACTGAATTGGTGATCACGATGTGGCTACGAAACATAAACATTTGCCCACTGAACACCTCCTCAGGGGGCACCTCATTTTCTTTCATTGCTCCGGAAGCTTCAGTGGCTCCTGATTTCTCAGAGGATGAGAGGTCCTGTCTTGTCATGTCCCTTTCCTGCCCCAGGCCTGGGATCCCCCACTGATCCCACTTCCCTTAGTAGGAGGAGGTATTTAAGGACCACACTCTGGAGACTCTCTCATGTCCCCCATTTGCATAAGGAAATGGTAGCCATTATCCCACCTGACCCACCCAATGTAAAACCAGGTTGAGGGGTCCAGGGATCAAGGATGGAGCTTCCATTTTGTTGAGGGGGACCAGCCGGGCCTCACTGGCCAGGTCCATCCCAATTGGGGCAAGACCTGGGAAGATGGGGCTGAAACTCCCGGAGTCAGGGCTAGGTTAATGGGAAGGTTCCCAGGACACTGCACTCTAGGGTAACCAGCTTCTCCCTGGAGGGAGAGGGTACTCTCTGCATCACCCCATGGTATCATCAAGCAATCAGTGTTGAGTCAACTCCCCCAGGGAGACCACGTATCCCTGTCCATGAAAATTCCTCCTAGTGGCATAAATGCCCTCTGATAAACTCATCCCCATGACTGCATGATGGTTGGTGGGAAAACCAAACCCAAGATGCTGGTGTCCTCCAGGGATCCTGCTGCTGGTCACAGGATGTCACTTGTCCCCTTACCTGTGGGGGCGAGGGTGAGGGGTGTGTGGACTCCATAATGAGCAGATGCCACCAGGGGGAGTGGCCAGAGCTTCCTTCCTCATAGCTGCAGTGGGGGCTGGGGGTAGGGGCATCCCAGGGAGGGGTTTTTGTATGAGCCTGTGTCACAGTGTGGCGCTGGGTCTGCTGCGGGCCTCCTGATGCCTGTGCCCATGGCAAGAGGTGGGGCAGAACAATCCCCAGGCTCCCAGGTGATTGCCTGGAAGTGCAGCGGTGGCAAGTGGGGCAAGTCTTCCCTCAAGCCCTGGGACAGCATCTGGGTGGGGTGGTTCCCAGACACAATGAAGGTACGTGCAATTGTGTGTCAGCCCTGCTGCTAGGGGTGGGACGTGGGGTTGCTGTCAGTGGCAGCAGCCACAGGCAGGTGGCTCTCAGGCTCATGCACTTGGGTTTCCTTTGTCATGGAGCTAGCCTCCTTGGTGCACTGCATTGCCCATTCCCTGGGGTGTAGGATTCTTGTGTGGGCTAGAGTGCTGGAGACCCAGTCACACCGCTGGTCTAGCTGGCATCATGCTGCTGTAGCCCTCCAAGTGGTTAAGGGGAGATGTCAGGGGGGCTCTAGGGATGTGGAGATGCAGGCCTGTTGGGCCCCAGGGCAAGAGGCAATCCTCATGGGGGCTGGGCTCTCAAAATGGCACGTGCTGGAGCTGCTTGGATCTAAAGTGTGTATGTGGTACCCAGCATGACTCCCTTGCTGGAACAATGCCATCACGTGGACAAGTACAGGCAGCATCCTATGCTGTCTCAGGGCCCACAAGAGCTGAGGGGCTCTCCCATGGCCAGGGTTACAGGAATCTGTGGTGGGAATGTGGACCCCTGGGAATCTCTCGCTTACCTTTTCCCCTGTACTGGGGAGCTCATCTGGTCTTGCTTTTCTCTCCTTCTGTACCTCGGATGGTTCCTGTCACTTCCCTGCTGAATTCCAGCATTCTCTCTTAGATGCTCTATTTGACGTGTGATTATCTGTTTTGCTCCTTCTTTGTGGAGGAGACGAATGTTGGGCACCTCTAGTCAGTCACCTTGAAGCTCTTCTCCAAGTGTCTTTTTTTTTTTTTGAGTTTTAAAGTTGGCCTGTTGGTCTTTTTATTCTGGATACAACTCCTTTGTCAGACGTGTGCGTACTCTAAGTATTTTCAGTTATTTCGTGGGTTGTTTGGTCACTTCCTTTAAGGTGACTTTTGTTAGCTAGAAGTTTTCAATTTTGATGTAGTCCAGTATATTGCTTTTTTCTCCTATGATTGGTAATTTTTGTGTCCTCTGTATGAAGACATTGTCTATTCCAAGGAGGTTTTATATATATATATATATATATACACACACACACACATACACACACACAGTATATATATACACACACACTATATATATACACACACTATATATGCACACTATATATGTATGTGTGTGTATGTATGTATACATATATGTGTGTGTATGTATGTATACATATATGTGTGTGTATATATGTATACATATATATCGATATATATATCTATATATATGTATACATATATATATATCTATATATATAGCAGGGAAGCCCAAGTGTGTTTCTTCCTATCCAAATGCAGTTCAACAATTGGGCTTACTTGTCTCTTTCTCATTTATTTATGGGAGCTCTTTTTTTTCGTGTTTTGTAATATCTTTTGGACTCCACATTTTCAATTTCATTTGCACTGCCTTTTGATATACAAAATGTGTTTATTATTTTTAGGTTTCCTGTTTTATTTAAGAATGTTCCTCACCTTAAACCACTTGATAGAAAAATAGGAAAAGGTTATAAATAGGCAACTCATTGAAGTTAAAATAACTGATTAGTTAGCACTCCTGTGAGATTTTTCACCAAGGGAATTAGCAATATGTATTTTTTTTTTTTGAAAAAGCAACAACTTTTGTTGCTACTGAGCCTACAGGGGAAACGGTCCTCCTACTTGTTCCCTGTTGATAGGAATGTGAATTGCTTCAACTTTTTGGAAAGTAACTAATCGGTATCTATTAAAAGTGTAAGTAAACATAGCTATGGCTAAGTTATACCACTACAAAGATTCTGTCCTGTAGAAATGAAACCATCCAGTGTAAAAGATGATTGCTACAACACTATTTGTGGTGGCAAAGAGTACTTAACTTGAATGTTCATCTAAAGGGGAATTGTTGGCTGGATGCCGTGGTTCATGCCTGTAATCCCCGCACTTTGGGAGGTTGAGGTGAGTAACTTGAAGTCAGGAGTTCAAGACCAGCCTGGGCAACATGGCAAGATCCCATCTCTGAAAAAAACAGGGTGTGGTGGCATGTGCCTGTAGTCCCAGATACTTGGAAGGCAGAGGCAGGATTTCTTTGGCCCAGAAGTTTTTCTTTTTCTTTTAATTTCTTGCCTTACTGAATCATTGGGCCCAGGAATTGGAGGCTGCAGCAAACCATGATAGTGCCACTGCATTCCAGCTTGGGTGACAGAGCAAGAACTTGTCTTAAAAAAAAAAAAAGAAAGAAAAGAAAAAGCGGGAATTGCTAAGGAAATACATTCAATATTATAAATTAGGCAGAAATTAAAATAAATACATTTGATCTACATTAGTTAGGCTTAGTAATGTCCACAATGCAGTATAAAGAGAAAAAAGTAAATTGCAATATAATGTAGGATTTCAGTATGTCATTTCAAACAAAACAAGACAACAAAACCCTAAAAAGACAATTGAAAGTAAGTCACAAAACCCAGAAGTCATAAGAAAAAAAGAAACAATTTAACTAAATATAAATTAAAGCTTCCGTACAATAAAAGACAACATAAAGTTACAAGGCAAGACATAGACTTTAAGAAAAAATACTTGCTATTCATATGCAAATAATAAATATATAGAATATGTAAAGAATATCTGTAAATGAATTAGAGAATTGGTAAAGGATATCAAGTAATTCACAGAAAAAATATGAATAGCTAATAAATACATGCAAATATATACAATCTCACTAGTAAGTGGAGAAATACCAATTTAAAAAATGAAATTAGTTTTCAATCATCAAATTGACAAAAATTCACTACCATTCGTAATATACCCTGTAGTCAAGCATGTGAGTAAATAAAAACTCTCATACACTGATGAGAATATAAATTGGCAAATCCTTTTTGAAACATAATTTTTAATCAAAATATTAATGCTTGTACACTTTGCTCCAGTATTCCATTTCTAGGAAAATAAAATAAAACTAGCAAATATGGCAAAAGATGAATATACACATATGTCTATTTGAGTATTGTAGATAATAGCAAATAATTGAAACCAACATGAGTGTTCCTCAGTAGAAAAGTGGCCAAATTACAGTGAACTATCCTATGGAACAATAGTGCAGCTATAAGAAGAATGAGGGAGATCTATTTGTACAGATAGACAAAGATCTCCAAGATATATTTTATGTGAAAAAGCCAGTCACAAAATAACACATAAAGGAAGATTGCATTTTGTAAATGTATGTGTATGTTTACATATGTATATAAGTTAATAGAAAAATTACTTACTAGAACATATGCTTTAACCTGTCAACACCTCTTTGGGAAGTTAGTGACAGTAGATGAGAGGATTGGGTTCTCAGTGAAGAGTATTATATTTAATTCTACAGACCCAAGGGCATTGTTTGAATTTTTATAACAATATGATGGATATGTTTCTTTAATTTTTATTATTTTTACCCAGGAAGAGACAGTCTCCAGCATGTGCTGAAAGTGCTCTCTCTTCCGTGTTTCTTTTTTGAGATGGAGTCTCACTCTGTCACCCAGGCTGGAATGCAGTGGTGCGGTCTCGGCTCACTGCAACCTCCGCCTCCCAAGTTCAAACGATTCTCCTGCCTCAGCCTCCTGAGTAGCTGGGACTACAGGCGCGTGCCACCACACCCAGCTAATTTTTTGTATTTTTAGTAGAGACAGGGTTTCACTATGTTGGCCAGGCTGGTCTCGAACTCCTGACCTCATCATCCACCCATCTCATCCTCCCAAAGTGCTGGGATTACAGGCGTGAGCCACCGCGCCCGGCCCTCTTCCATGTTTCTTACGTAATTTATTAAAACATATTTTAGTTTGTTGACTTGCTTACAAAAAGGTGTGTTTTAAACCTCTGTACAATTCTACATAGAGATAATTGTCATTCACTGTTAAAACAGTGAAATAAAGACAGAAATATGTATATTCAAGGATGCCAATAAATGTTAATATCTAAAATTAGATTGTGATAATTATTGCAAAACTCTGTGAATATATTAAAATATACTGAATTGTATGCTTTAAATACATACATTTTATAGTATGTGAATTATATTTTAATGAAGCAGTTAAAAATCAATGGTTTGATGTTTTAGTATTCAGTGACAAATGGCTTTAAGATGTAAGCAATAATTTCCAGTATATTTAAAAGATATTTACAATGGATATTTCTAGTTCACCCCCCTGTCAACTATTAGAAAACATTTTTATTTTTTAAATCCTTGAAATAACTGAGTGAAGGTCGCTTCATAGGAGAAGTCACTGTGGTGTAGATGAGGAGGTTACTAGGTAAGGCAGAGTTGGAAGAGGCATTCTTTTCAAATGGAAATCTCTGGAAACTTCAGAAAGCAAGTATGAGGTAGGGCAATTTGCCTGGTGTGTTAGTCTGTTCTCACACTGCTAATAAAGACACACCCAAGACTGGGTAATTTATAAAGGAAAGAGGTTTAATGGACCCACAGTTCAGCATGGCTGAGGAGGCGTCAGGAAACCTACAATCATAGTGGAAGGGGAAGTAAACACGTCCTTCTTCACAAGGCGGTGAGAGAAAGAAGTGCAAAGCGAAGTGGGGGGAAGCCCCTCATAAAACCATCAGATCTCATGAGAACTCACGATCACAACAGCAGCAGCATGGGGATAACCGCCCTCACAATTCAATTACCTCCCACCAGGTCTTTCCCACAACGCGTGGAGATTATGGGAACTACAATCCATGATGAGAGTTAGGTGAGGACACAGCCAAACCATATCACCTGGTCATTTTCTTTTTAAGTCTTCACATATAAGTGAGATCCTATAGCATTTGTCTTTCTGTGTCTGGCTTATTTCAGCCAGAACATTATTAGCATAATGTTCTGCAGGTTCATCCACATTGTTGCAAGTGGCAGGATTTCCTTCATTTTTATGTCTGAATCGTATTCCATCATGTATATATACAACATTCTCATCATTCATCCATCACAG
The DNA here is from genome assembly GCF_028885655.2 of Pongo abelii. Classification (NCBI taxonomy): domain Eukaryota; kingdom Metazoa; phylum Chordata; class Mammalia; order Primates; family Hominidae; genus Pongo; species Pongo abelii. Next base: position 38,690,243 of record NC_085929.1, read on the forward strand.
CACACTTAAATTGTTTCCGTATCTTAGCTATTGTGAATAGTGCTGCAATGAAAAGTTGAACTCATAGAAGCAGAGAGTAGATGATGGTTGCCTGGGGTGAAGGGGTAGGTAACTGGGGAGGTATTAGAGTACAAACCTTCACTCATAAGATGAATATATTCTGAGGGTGCAAAGGATAGCATGGTGAGTGTAGCTAATAATGCTGTATTGTGTGCTTGAAATTTACTAAGAGTCTATCAGTTGTTCTCACCACACACAGAAAAGGTAAACATGTGAGGTGATAGATGTGTTAGTTAACTTGTGGTTGTTGTTTCAGAATGTATACATATATCAAATCATCACGTTGTACATCCTAAATATAAACAATTTTCATTTGTTTACTGTACCTCAATAAAGCTGGAAAAATAGATTTAGACCTGTGTGTCTTGTTTAGACACGTAGAGGTCACTTCACAGTTTTATAAATTATCAACTCTTAGTGACACAAAGGAACAACAAAAGCAAAATATCAAGTCTGTAGTCATCTCATTGGATAAAATTACCAACTGCTCATTTTTTTTTTTTTTTTGGCCACACAACATACTATAAAATGAAAATGGCCGGGCGCAGTGGCTCACGCCTGTAATCCCAGCACTTTGGGAGGCCGAGGCAGGTGGATCACGAGGTCAGGAGATCGAGACAATCCTGCCTAACACGGTGAAACCCGGTCTCTATTAAAAATACAAAAAATTAGCCGGGCGTGGTGGCGGGCGCCTGTAGTCCCAGCTACTCCGGAGGCTGATGCTGGAGAATGGCGTGAACCCGGGAGGCGGAGCTTGCAGTGAGCCGAGATGGCGCCACCGCACTCAGGCCTGGGAGACAGAGCGAGACTCCGTCTCAAAAAAAAAAAAAAAAAAAAAAAAAAAAAAAAAGAAAATCACTAAAATTATCCTTTGGTTCATTATTAAGAATTATTCATTATTCTAATGGCTCAGATAGAGTTCAGGCATAGTAGCCGTGAATAAAGACCACCACAGCCAGGAGGAGTATGGCGTTGATGTTCACTATTGTCCTCCACAAGGGCCTCTCAGACGTGTCTGTGAGCTTCTTGCTCAAGGCTTCCTCCTCCTCCTTGGTTAGCTTGGGTCCCTTCTGCAAACCGCAGAACAAGTCATAAGCTTCCTTGAGGCATCCACGTGATTGCTCAGGATAATCTGGAACAAAGATAAGCAAATGATCGCAGAAGATGTAGATCACAAAGGAACTAGAAATCCTTGTCAGTGTAGTACCTATGACTGTAAAAAACGATTACAATCAGCTGGGAGTGTTAAGAGGAATCCCTGAGAAAATGTAGATAAATTTAATCATATAAAAACAGGCAACTTTTGCATGGCATGAAGTTCAATAAACGAAGTAAAAACAAATGACAAAATGGGGGAAATGTTCGCATATTCTATTACAAAGGGTTTAATATCTTTAATATATAAGAGATTTCTAAAAATAGGTAAGAAAAGGCTATCAACAGCCCCATGTCAGCATATTAGAGAGATGAATAAACAGTTGAAAGAAAAAAGGCACATGGTTCTCAAGCTCACTCAAAAAAGAGAAATGTAAACTAAACATATACCACTTTGTCATCTATCAGTGGGAAAAATACAGAAGTTTCACAACATACTGTGTTAGTGAGTTTGCGTGGAAACAGGCACTCTTCTATATTGTTGCTAGGGAAGCAAGTCCCCTATGGAGGGGAATTAGTAGCGTATTGCAAAATCATATAGGCATGAACCCTTTGACCCAACAACTGAACTCCACAAAATCTATCCCCAGCTTACACTGGCAAAAATACAGAAAGACTCATGTATATGGGTATCTGTTGCAGCACTGGAAAATTTAATACTTCTAAACTCAAATGTTTATAAAAATCATAATTAAGGTAAGATTATATTTAAAAAGAAATGATAATGAAATTATACAAATTAAAAGCTGTGAAATTTAAAACAGTATTACTTTGAGGGAAATGTATATGGTCTTATTTATATAGAAAAGAACAATCAAAGAAAAATCAAAAGAAAAATCAAATTTCCAGATTTACCGGAAATGAATGAGTTAATATCCAACTTAGTAAAAAAAAAATAAGAGAATCAACCCAAATAATGTAAATGGAAGGGAATACAAATAAAAACGGAAAGAATGAAATAGAAAATAAGGAAAATAATGGAAATGACAAAGCCAGAAGTTAGTTCTTTGAGAAAAGTAAACTAGACAAATCTTTAGTAAGATTAAGAAAAAAGATAAATCACAAAATATACTAGAGATTGAAAGGATAACACAACTATAGAGGCAGCATAGATGGATAAGTAGACACTATGAATAACTTTATGCCAATATATTTACAATGTGCACTAAATGGACACAATCCTAGAAATGTATAATTTTCCAAAAACAATTAATGAAGAAATGGAAACTCTAAATAGTTCCATAGCCATTATATAAATTTGATCAGTAATTAAGATGTGCAACACACACACACACACAGCCCTTATGGTATTATTGGCAAAATACCAAAATTCAGTGGCAACATTATTTCAATCTTATTGAAATATTTTCATAAAATGGAAAAATGGGCTAATTTCTGATTCATTCTATGATAACTCTATGATCTTAATACCAAAACCAAAGACTTAGTACAAAACCAGAAAACGATAGGCCAGTCATACTCAGGAATGCTGATATAAAAAATCAAAAGGAACAGAAAACCCTGACTCTTCACTTTGAAGAAACCAAACCAAAACAGACAATTATTGTCCAGTTTAAGACAACATATTGTGAAGTGCTAAACCTTATCTGAGGTTTAAAAAACCTTGGGTAAACAAAGAGCCAGGGGGATGACTGATGGAGAAATTTTCATGAAGGAAGTGAGATTAGAACTTAGTTTTAAAGAATAAGCATTTTTTTTCCCCTTGGACAGGAGGTAGAAATATTCTAGGGAGCTTGGCACATGTGGGGAAAAGTGAGAAAACCTGTCTGCCTGGAATAGAGGGTATGTTAGAGAAAATACTGAGAAATAAAGTTGGAGAGAAGGTGGGTCTAGATGCTTATTTGCAGACAATCAAGATTGAACACTTACTATGTAACTAGGAACAGGCGAGTCTGTAACTGATTGTCATCTCAGTAACTATGGATGGATGATGGGTGGACAAACCAACCAATGGACAGGCAGATGAATAGATGGATTTAATATGTTGTCTTGGTTTTTGGAAAGGTAAAAATTTAAAGTTTCAGTTTGTCATAAATCTAACAGGCTTTTCGGAAGCTGGATTTAATGACATTAAAATAAAACCATAAACAAGCCTGTGCACAGAGTTCCTACATGAAAACCAAATGTAAACCAAATATTACCTTCTTCAACGCCGTCATCTGTTTCTTCCTTACTTTTCTCTTCTGCATCTATATCGATTCGCTCCTCTGTACTGTTCCGAAGAACCCAGCACAGGCGGTACAGCTGAAACAGGGACCATACAAAAGTGCATTCGTAATAGGCAAATGTTTGCAATAATATAATGGAATGGTACCTTTGTTTATTGCCTGGTTTTTAAAAAAAATCAAACCATACAGGAGAATATAGATCACAAAGAAAAGGCCTCCTACCACACTCACTCACCAAAACACACTAATCATTTTACATTTTTTTCTGTTTTTAATTCTTCTGGTTGCTATTTAGAACTTCAAGTGATATATTTAAAAATACCTACTTCTGGATTTGTAATTTCAGCAAAGTTGAAGATTTAGCTAACATACACTATACCCCAGCTTCACTCATTGTCCTTAACATCCAACAGTTATTAGCCACATCATGATTTCCTTCAGTTTATCTAGTGGTTGCTTTTATAACTTTCAAACTATCTTCTTAAATTCTATTTCTGGATCCATCACATTTGGCTGGTATCTATGTACTATTCTTGAATTCCAGTTGCAATTAGTACCCTTACACACTCCTTTTCCTAACCCACCTCCAAACTTCTGTCAGCTATACCATTATTTTAAACTATTATGCTTTATATAATTTTTATTATTTTCTGTAAATATATTAAGATTTCCATGGTTAGTCTGTATGTTGATTTAAGCATTTGAAAATAAATAGAATTGATGGTGTATGTATTGATTGGACACAAGTAAATATCAGCCCTGGGTCATTCTAAGGAAATTGCTCCAAGTATCAATGTTTTTTTTTTGTTTTGTTTTGTTTTCAATAAGAAGGAGTTTCTATCTTGTTGCCCAGCTGGAGTGCAATGGTGCGATCTCGGCTCACTGCAACCTCCGCCTCCTGGGTTCAAGCAATTCTCCTGCCTCAGCCTCCCGAGTAGCTGGGATTACTAAAGGTGACTGCCACCATGCCCGGCTAATCTTTGTATTTTTAGTAGAGATGGGGTTTCACTATGTTTTTGGCCAGGCTGGTTTCAAACTCCGACCTCAGATGATCCACCCACCTTGGCCTCCCAAAGTGCTGGGATGACAGGCGTGAGCCACTGCGCCCAGCCTATCAATGGGTTTTAAACCTTTATAATCTATCATATTCTAAGTTATACTTCATTTTAATTTGGCTCATGACTTTCTTGTACAAATTTACTAGAATTCGTAATTGGTTTTATTTGTTCTTGACATAACATATGCCTTTACCTTCTCACTAAGATTCCTAATCATATCTTCATAAGCTCTTATTCACAGGATTTCTTGTATTAGATCCACTTTCTTTGTTAAAAACTCTCTTCTTGGGAGTCCTTCAATTTCTGTTTAATTACGCATAGCGTAATTTCTAGTTTTGCTGAAAGACTATCATCCTAGGAAATCTCATTTCTGCACTGTTAGGCTAGATTCACAACAGTTTTCATGACTTTCTCTGAAATAACCATGATATTTATCAGTCTATTTTGGAAGTTAAGCCTTGTAGCATATTAATGAAACATTAACATAAATCAGAAAAATGGTCTCACTGGTCCTTCAGACAATATTTTTTTCCTAAAAATTAGTAATAAAATGGGTTACTTCTATTGGCAAATAAGAATTTAACATATATATATTTAAAAACTATGATATGTTTTCTAGTGTTCTTTCATCTAACTCAATATTCAGCGTAAATATTTAGTTAGGAATTTCAGTGACATGTCCTTTGTAAAACATTTTGAGCTGTGCTGTATTTCAGGTTTCCCATCCACACATAATCTACTGGCCACTTCTCAGGAAAATATATAAAGAAGCATTGCTTCAAAAATTGTGAGTGATAAATTCAAAGTACATAAAAGCTACACATGTTTAGTCATAAATTCAAACAATTCAAACAGTATTAGTATATAAGCAGTATTTATATTTTAGAAATAATTAATTAATATTTGCTGGGCCCCTAGAGTGTCTCCCCACTCCCTGAGATGCCTCTTGTTGAAAATCTTAGGTGGGTATGCCCTAAGATTTTTTTTGTATGCTTAGACAAACATCTATATGCCTACATGTGTTTTATTTCAGAAAGTGCTATTATACATTATTATATTATTCTGCACATATTTTTCCACTTAACCATATTATGAACTTTTTTTTCAGAGCGAATAATAGAGCTCCCTCATGTTTCTAAACAGCTGCATAATGTTCAATGCACTGTGTTTGTGTGCTCATTCCCTTCATGATGAAATCTGGATTTTCTCGCAGCTATTTCCTATTTGAAAACTTTTGCAGAGAAAATCTTTATACACATATTTTTCCTACTTGAACAAGTATTTATACACAGTAAGCTCCTAAAACTGGGGATTGTTGCTTCATAAGTATTCATAAGTATTTATCCATAAATACTACCCAATTGCTCTACTATAAATTATAAAATCTATACACTCTCCAACAGTTTTGGACTGTGGGAATTTTCCCACAACACTAATATCAACCACTAACATTAAATATTATTCATATTAAACATTTTTGCCAAATTGAAAGGCAAAAATGCATCTCATTATTCTATTCTTTCTTTTCCTGCCCCCTGGTACCATGTACTTTCTCCCCATCTCTGTGCCAGTCAGTGTTCATGCTGTATATGAAATCCTATTGACCCAAACAGGCACAGCCCAGATGACAGCTCTGCTGTGAAGTCTTTCCCAGTGTCTTTGGAAACACCAATTATTCTCTTCCTGGTGTCCTATGACAATGCTGTAGATTGACTTTCCAACTACACTGTGCAGTTTACAAAATATAATGTCCATTTTCTAATCCCTTACTTTTTAATTCACTGGTGTTTTGCACATACTAGGTGCAAATTGTTCTTTATTTCAGTGACTGAATGATAATCTTTTAGGGTTCTTCTAGCTCTAGAGGTACAAGGAATACATTTCCTGGAACTCATACATTCACACAATAAAAGGCAAAGAACTCTTTTTTTTTTTTTTTGAGACAGTGTCTCGCTCTGTCACCCAGGTTGGAGTGCAGTGGCCCGATCTCGGCTCACTGCAAGCTCCGCCTCCCAGGTTCATGCCATTCTCCTGCCTCAGCCTCCCGAGTAGCTGGGATTACAGGTGCCCGCCACCACACCCAGCTAATTTTTTGTATTTTTAGTAGAGACAAGGTTTCACCATGTTAGCCAGGATGGTCTCAATATCCTAACCTCGTGATCCGCCCGCCTTGGCCTCCCAAAGTGCTGGGATTACGGGCGTGAGCCACTGCGCCCGGCCAAGAACTCTTATTTAAAATTAGCATATATCCATTACTCATCACTCACATGTACATCAGGAATGGGTTTTGTTAAGAGGGAAATTCCCAGGGTGACCAGCATGGACCCAAAAAAGAGAACGATGGAAAAGTACAGATAGTGCACTCCACAGATAATCTTGGGACAGTTACTGGGAGCCAAGCAACTCCCTGTTCCATAAGCAAACTCTGTTATCATACGAATGAGGCCCATCGCAAGTCCAACCATTAGACCCCAGAATGCTCCCTGCAAAAGAAGCAAGAAGAAAATCAGAATGTTTAGAAAATATGAGAAGCTTATGAGAAGCTTATTCAAGTAAGTCATCATTATAATCCTGCCTGCTTTCTCAGTTAAGGACCAACAAATGGCTAACCTTGGGCAAAAGGTTACCAATGTAGGGAAAATTGCAAATACATGTGCTTCTTAGTTGGATGCTGCTTTCCATGGTCCTGAACTGTACATACCCCTGCACCATCGTTGATTCTCCAACACCAGGACACTACTGTCTACACTGACCCAAGCTGAAGTTTTCCTTGACTTTTGTTTCATAGTTAGATCAAAACACTTGTGATTTATTTAATAAAATAAGCAGAAGTATCAATTATGTTACACAATTTCCAGAGCTGATATTAGGTAGTTTTGAGAGTTCTATGAAGCTCTTGATAATTTATTTCTGTGAGGAGTTGATGGGGGTGGAAACATGTGTCTGTTCCTCTGCTCAAGATGTTATGTTTTAGAAAAACAGTATTGCATGGAGATTAATGGTATGAGCTTTGGATGGAAGAAGATCTAAGCCTGAATACCAAGATCCCACTTACTAATATTAAGTAACATGTGGAAAGCACATAGATACTAACCCCTCTGCACCTGTTCCTCATCTGAAAATCATAATAGTAAGGCTAGTACTAAGGAACAATTGAAAGATTAAGGGTACATGACCCACAATAATCAATTAATTACATATATCACAATAGTAATGAACACAATTTGAATTCTTACTAGTGTGGTAGGTTTTCTTCTAAGAATTTCACATATTTTATCTCACTTAATCCTCACAACAATCCCACAGGATAGGTGCTATCATTATCTTCATTTTACAGAGACTCAAGTAATTTGCTTAGGATCACAATACGATTAGGTGGTATAGCCATGATTGGGCCCTGGCAGTCTGCCTCCCAAACATGTTCCTCAACTCTGCAGCATGTATCTACGTAATATTTTGTAAGAAACATATAAAGGCTGTACTATGAATGTGTGCTATATTTTTATACTTTAGCAAGGATCAGGAATTGTGGCTGACCTCAACTAAAATTAAGATGGGCCATGACTTGCATAAATAGGGTAGAAAGAATGTATTTTGATGCCCCAGTGAAATAAATGATTTTTTTCTCACTCCAGCAGGGAATTTTTTTTTCCAGTTTTCACTCACCTGTTCATTGACTCTTTTACAGAAGATGGCAAGCACAAAGACAGCTGCAATTGGAGGCCCAAGGTAGCTAGAAATTGATTCTGTGTAATGGATTAGTTGTCCATTTCGAGACATTTGTACCAATGGGACCCACACAATGCTCACAACAGTTAATAGAAGAACAAATATCCTGAGAAGAAAACAACATAATTTAAACATTAAACAAAAGCACTATAGTTACTTCCATTGTGCTTTAGTTCTAGCATTCATTCTTGTTGTCACTCATTGATTTTCCAAACAAAATCAAGCTCCTTGACCATACATAAACCCATGCTGTGCTTAATGGTGATCTTTTAGTAAAATGCCAATAAAGCAATTGCTTGTCTATAATTAATCATAATAGCTTCATCTATGAGATTAAATATCTATTCATGAAGATAGTTAAAATATCAGTGATTAATAACTCCAATGCACTACATGTAGTATATCAATTGGAAATAAATACCACACTATTTCTATTAACCAGCAATTATTTGCATGATAAAGAAAGCAGACTTCCATTTTTTGTTCTTTTCCTGGCTTGCAGGAACAAAGTTGGTTTGCATAGGTTAGAATGGAAACAGCTTCTATCTCAGAATGCTGAGTAAATCAGCAAGAAATACTAACTTGTGCATTTTACTACTTGAGTACTTCAGCAGGTAAAAAGCGTGTTAAAGGCTCCTGTTGTCCAGGGAGCATGACTTCTTCACCTTTCTAAACTCCAGCATTGTCTGTGCTTGTTCTGTGAGTAAATGAACCAACACAATTTACTGGAATGTGCATAAAAGGCCATTCATCTCTCTCTGCTCACATGAAACAGAGAAGCAGTTGTGGGGTGGAGGAAGGAACAAGCATTTGGGCAGGAGACTGAAGCACAAATGTCTCATTTAAATGTTACAAAATCACTGCATCCTTGCAACAACTAATTGTGATAAACTATGGGAAGTCTTAGCATAATGCCTAAACCACAGTAAGGATTCAATAAATTACACTTACTGTTGGTATTTTTTAATCACCATTGGAAGGCAAATCACGTGCTTTCCCAACTCGTTCAGTTCCAGTTTCCTATCACATGTAGAATAAAATCCTGTCTCGTTATGACTTCAATAGCCCTGGATGACCTCACCTCCAGGCACCTTTCTGACCTTGCTCTTCACTGTTCCACTGGCTTCTCATGGATGAACCTCACTCCTGGTTGTTCTCAAACATACCACATACGCGACTATGGGAGGAAAGCAGCCCTCATTGTTCCTACCCCCAGAGCACCATGGGGCTCACTCCCACACTTCCTGCATTGCAGGCTCTGCTCAGATGCCACCTCCTCAGAGAGGACTCCCTGAGCACCTGGATGAGGTTGCTTCCATCCTTTTTTCCTGCTTTAATTGTCTTTCTAGCGCCTCTGGTCACCTGAGGTAGCATACCTTTATTAATTGTCTATCTTCCTGACAAAGGCATACATTCCACGAGGCAGGAATTTTAAAAACATACGTGTTTTTTTCCTATTTGTGTTTTGTGGGATAGTAGACATTTGATAACAGAGAGAGAGAGGGGGGAAAAGAAAAAGTTATTACTTTATCATTGAGACTTAAGGAGGATGTGTGTCCAAGATCATATACCTATCAGTGGGACGACTGCATCTTGGGCCTCCTGAACACCAACCAGTACCTTCTCTACTACAGGTACACTCCTGCCCTCCTGTACTCCCTCTCCTACAGCATTTGTTCAGAGTCAAGCTCTGGGCCAAGTGAGGCCTTTGGGTTTTTCCCCCAAGTGTTTAATTTACTAAAGCTATTGTTACTGTCACCAACAAAGTACAGTCTTTTAAAATAGTTGGTCAGTTTCTCTTGATACCAATTTCTTTGAAAAGAGTAGACAAATACTGTTATCTTACTACAGTGGAACATCACAGAGTAAGAAATTACACTACCGCTACACATAGCAGTACGGTTGAATGTTGCAAACATAACATGAGCAAAAGAAGCCGTATTTCGGCAGGTGGCGGTGGCTCACGCCTGTAATCCCAGGACTTTGGGAGGCTGAGGTGGGTGGATCACAAGGTAAAGAGATCGAGACCATCTGGCCAACATGGTGAAACCCCGTCTCTACTAAAATACAAAAATTAGCTGGGCATGGTGGTGCGTGCCTGTAGTCCCAGCTACTCGGGAGGCTGAGGCAGGAGAATTGCTTGAACTCTGGAGGCAGAGGTTGCAGTGAGCCAAGATCGAGCCACTGCACTCCAGCCTGGGCGACAGAGCAAGACTCTGTCTTGAAAAAAAAAATTGTATTTCAAGGGATACAAATTCAATTATTCTACCTATAATAGCCTGAAGTTGGAAAAGACTAAGCTATAGCATCACAAGTCACAGTGGTTAGCTTTGGAATGATGTGGCCCAAGATGAACGAACTTCTGGGTGCTGGTAATTTCCATGTCTTGACTTGATCGATGGTTACATGGGTCCTCACTTGGTGACACATCTCTGAGCTGTGCATCCATGTTTTAACTGTTTTCTTTATGTGTGCTGTACTTTGATTTTTAAAACATTTTACAAAATGCTATGACAGGCCAGGGGTGGTGGGTCACACCTGTAGTCCCAGCACTTTGGGAGGCCGAGGAGAATGGATCACCCAAGGTCAGGAGTTTGAGCCCGGCCAAGGATGTGAATCCCTATCTCTACTAAAAATGCAAAAAATTATCTGGGCATGGTGGCGGGCACCTGTAATCCCAGTTGCTCAGGAGGCTGAGGCAGGAGAATCGCTTGAACCCGGGAGGCGGCAGTTGCAGTGAACCGGGAGCACGCCATTGCACTCCAGCCTGGGCAAAAAGAGTGAAACTGTCTCAAAAAAAAAAAAAATGCTATGACAATATAGGGTCTTCTCGAAAATTGTGAAGGGGAAAAAGGACATTCTGGTATCGACTTTTTCCTCTTGTTTCCCTCCATCTCACTTCCACTATCTTCAAGGCCCCCAGGCTGCTCAGGGTCCTCTGGGTTGACTTAACTCTCCAAGCATCCTCTTGGAATTAGTCCCTTACCTGCTCCTTTGTAACACAGCCCAATCATTAATGAATATGACTGATAAACTCCTCTGTGTTCATGTGTGGAAGACTTAATCCATTACCTCCATGTGATATACACGGAAACTGCTAGAGACAATGCATTCACCTATCAGAGTAGGTGGGAATTTTACACCCCATTAAAATACTGGTGGAGTTTTATGAAGATGTGGACAGGGGGGTGATGTGAGGAGGGGAAGAAATAAGAGCCATTCAGAAGCATTTGAAAGACTGAAAAAGTGATTATTTCATTTAAAGGTATGGTTCAAATTTTTGTATCTGGAAAGTGATCACTTGAATTCAATGTACTCCAATGTCTCTTCCCCCTACCCAGATGCTATGATTACTTTCACCAAAGCCAAAGGCAAGGGAACTCTAGTTCACTTCTACGTCTGTACTTCTCCAGAGGATTCTAGGTGGGAACCAGGGTTCACTCACCGTCCAGCTATCAGGAGCTCTTTCTCCGACGCTTGCTTCCGCATCTTGGTGTAGAGGTCAATGGTGAAGAGGGTGCTGGCGCTGTTGAAGATGGAGGTCAGGGAGCTCATGAGAGAGGCCAGCATGACCGAAAGCATCAGGCCTCGCAGTCCTGGAGCCAGGAAAGGGTACAAACACTGGTTAGTGGCTGGACACCGCCTTGCTAAACCAGAGCGTTGAAAGGTAAAAGCATCATCTGGAACATAGGTTAACTGATGTCCTTATCAATACACATCAGCATGTGGAGTTTTCTGCATATCTTCCTGGTCACCTGAGAATAATCCAGTATAAATAAGTCAGGCACAGAAAGACAAAACATCACATATTCTCACTTACTTCTGCCATCTAAAAATAAAAAGCAATTGAACTCATGGATGTAGAGAGCAGAAGGATGGTTACCAGAGGCTGGGAAGGGTAGTGGGGGACTAGGGGTGGCAGCGGGGATGGTTAATGGGTACAAAAAAAAGAGAGAAAGAATGAATAAGACCTACTGTTTGATAGCACAGCAGGGTAACCATAATCAGTAATAACTTAATTGTACATTTTAAAATAAAGAGTGTAATTGAATTGTTTGTAACTCAAAAAATAAACGCTTGAGGGGACGGATTAAAGCAAAAAGAATTTTAGTCCTAAACATGAACTTAGAGATCATCTACTGGAACCCAGTTTTAGAAGAGAGGAAACAACATCACACCATCTTTCTTTGGGTAGGGACTGTTGGCTTCCTGAAAACTTAAGAGAACTGGAGAGGAAGAAGTCCAGTAGGCAGTTCTGCTAAACAAGTCTTTGGAGAGGCAAAGCCAAGAGTTTTGAGCCATGATGGGAACTTCATCCTCCAGTTCCCTCTGCCCATTAGTAACGGCCCTAAGCCTCCTAGGACAGAGTGTGTGTGGATGGGAAGCATGTGGTGTCATGGTTGTGGGCCCTGGTCTCTTCCTCCCTCCTGTGTGTAAGGGTGGAGGAAGGTGGAAGAAACATAGCCAACCCTTGATAGGGTAGGAGATCACCTGGTCAAGTCCTGAGCTCTGTACCCTGTTCCATTTCTGTTCACCACAGCAGTGATCACCTTCTGGCATCCTAATAATTTATGTATTTCCTATGTGGTTTATTTTCTATCTCATACTACTAGATTTTGAGTTCCAAGAGGTAGGGGACTTTGTGCCTATTTCATTGATGTTTTGTTAGCACCAAAGCAGTGCCTGGCACTTAGTAGGCACTCAATAAATAGTTGGAGATTAAATAGATTGAGATCTATTATTTGGTTATCACTAGCCCCAAAAATGCCCCCCAAAAAGCATAATAAATAGTTTATTCTATGTGGTTTATCTGGTTATCACTAGGCCCCAAAAAGCAGAAAAAATAGTTTACCTCTAGGTCTTGTGTTTACAAGTTTATGACTATGCAACTCTTTTATTGACAAATGGATCATTTAATTTGTTCTTGGCTGCCTCAGAAAACAGTCCTGAATCTGAAGGAGTAAGAATTCTTCTAACAGTAATTGTACCTGGTTCATCTCTGAAATTTTCAGGCCTAGCATAGAGCTGGTAACCTGTGGAAGGTGCTCAAGAAATGTCTGATGAGTTGGATTGAATTAATGGAAGGTACAAGAATTGCACCATAACCCTTCCTCGAGGCCCGTCTGTAGACAGGCCTCTGGGGCTGTCCCAGCAGGGACATTTTCCTACCTTGGGGCATCAGTTCCAGCACCATCGTTGGGTATGCATAGTTAGTGCAGCCAACATCAACGCCACAGTGTTTCACGCATTCAGAAGGTACCACACATGCTACCATATCTGGGGAAGAATTCAGAAGTGAGTCCAGTGAGGCCCAAATAGGCAAAACCAACAACCATTAAACAAAGAGAAAAGTTGAAAGATCATAAGGAAGGAAAGACATTTGCCTGGAAACTGGAGATTCAATTTTGAACTCCATACCATAGATCTGGCCCCTCTATGCCCAAAACACAACCCCAAGTATCTCATCCCCATAGCCCCTTGCACTGACCCATGGGACAGGGACTCCCATGGGACGTGGCCTAGCAAGAGCATTTGAGCAAAGAGAGGGAGTGGACCCCATCCTCTGGGAAAACAGCAAAAGAAGACATTCTTCTGGGAACACAGAACTCCAGAGACTGACAACAGCAGCAACAGGAAGTTAGGTCCTGCGTGCAGTCACATTTAGTCTAGTATCTTTCACCTGCATCTAAGAAGAGATGTCGCTTGTGATGGTCAGTTGGGTGACTGTCCCATGTGTGATGATGCCTCACCTCTGTGGCAGTTGCACAATACCTTGTTGGTTTTTTGTTTTTGCTTAAACAACCTTATGACAACAGACAGGAAGAATTGATAAAGAATCACCCAGAAAAATAACACCTCAGCACATCAGCTTCTTTTCATTCCTTCCTAATCCTTTTCTATAGAGACATGTCTTTTTCGTAAAACTATGGTAGTTGTTGAGACATTATTTTGCAAGTTTCTTTTTACATTTAATATAACCTCAGTATTTTCCCAAGTTTTGAGATAGTCTTCAGTCTCCTGTTTTCATTTTTCCATAAAGGAGGTGCACAATAATTTCTTTGGCCATTCCCCACTAGTTAGATACCTACACTTTTTTTTTTTTTAAAGAGATGGGGTCTCACTCTGTCACCCAAGCTGTAGTGCAATGGTGCAATCATAGTTCACTGTAGCCTTGAACTCCTGGGCTCAAGCAATCCTCCCGCCTCAGCCTCCCAAGCAGCTGAGACTACAGAACACATCACCATGCCTAGCTACTTTATCTTATTGTTTTAGAGATGGGATCTTGCTGTATTGCTCAGGCTGGTCTCAAAGTCCTGGGCCTCAAGTGATTCTCCTGCCTCAGCCTCCCAAGTAGGCGAGATTACAGGCGTGAGCATTCTTTACCCTTATAAACAACATTACAAAGCTCCAGTAAGAAGTGTTGTTGGTCCCTTGATGTTCACTTAACAAGATTTCAGTGAACTCAACTGATGCCCAGTTGAGAAAACATGAAGTGGATTCAGTGTTGTCTGATGGATTACCCCAATAAAAATGAGTCCTTGATTAGCCAAGAAAGATTTGGTTATATTTCCTTCACTTTTCATAATAAAGAAAGGAAGTTGAATTTTTTTAAGGAAGATTTTTAACACTAGCAGTTACTCTTAGCTGACTCAGAAATTTACATATCCTCAAACAACCTGATTCCAAAGCAGTGAAAATTGATTCAGTTCTCCAGTTTTCTCAGAGGGACCAAGACCTTCTCAGTCAGAGATGTCACCAAACTCAGACAGTACAGCTCACTTGACTCAAATTAACCCAATTCTACCTCATCCTGCAGTGTCCTTTTGCCATATTCTCTGGACTTCCTTAAATCTAAGCAACTCATGAAGACGGAACTCACAGACTCAAATGTCTACGAGACAGGCAGATGGTATGAAAAGGATAAAGGAACAGAGCATCCAATATGCCAAATTTTCCTGCCTTTGACCGCTGTGCAGGCTGCTCCCTCCACCTGGAAGTCTGCTTTTACTTCCTTCCAGAATGGATTTTCTCAAGGTTTTATGACATTTTAGAAACACCTCTCAGAATACAAGCATAAAAAAAGAGAGAACATACGGATTCAGGGCTTACCTGTGTACAGGATGCGGCTGATCATCCCCGGCATCACCATGAGGAACATGGGCAGCAGCTTCAGGTAAGCACACATAATGCAAGCGGCCTTCACGTGAGACATGTCCTTGCCACACAGGCAGCGCTGCACAATGACCTGCCCGGAGAACGTGACACACTCGTGAAACAAACCAGGGGATGATTTCAAAGGCAGTCAGCGTCCCTTTCCAGAGTTTAATGTTGCAACAAGAAATGATGTGGACCAGTATACCAAAGAGCTATCTGCACTCCTGTGTTCACTGCAGCACTATTCACAATAGCCAACATGTGGAGTCAGCCTGAGTGTCCATCAGCGGATGAATGGATAAAGAAAATATGCATAATACACAATGCAAAACCATTCAGCCATACACAACAATGGAGCCCTGTCATTTGCAGCGACATGGATGGAACCGGAGGTCATTACATTAAGTGAAATAAGCCAGGCACAGAAAGACAAATGTCACACATTCTCACTCATTCTCACTTCCTGAGGCGTAGCTTAGGAAGATATTGAAGGCTTTGATTTGCCCTGAAAGACGGAATAAACTAAGAAAGAAGACAATAGGCGATACTGGAATAAGGAGAAATAACCGGAGTAGGGCAAAAATGAATTCCCAAAGATGATAGTGAAGGGGTCATTGGATAAGGTTGGGCACCAGAGGGAGTGCTGCCAGACTGTGAGAGGGCAAAGACTCCAGGAGAACCTTTCATTCAATGAGTAATAATTAGGAAGAAAATTCAAAATGAAAAATTAAGAATTGGCCAGGTGCGGTGGCTCACACCTGTAATTGCAGCACTTTGGGAGGCCGAGACAGAAGGATTGCTGGAGTCCAGGAGTTTGAGACCAGCCTAGGCAACATAGTGAGACCCTGTCTCTATTTAAAAAATAATGGTTTTTAAAAAGAAAGAAAACAGGAATTAAAATTATTAATTCCAGGAACAAAAAAAAAAGCTAAGGAAAAGTCAGGCAGTATACATCACATGGTTCAGCTGTGAATTACATTCAGGTAGTCACAAAAATGGTGGCACTGAATGCTGATCGCTCCAAAATTGTGATTGACAGCTATTGGGAGGATGGGGGAACAGGTGTGCTTGCATGGGGCTGAGAAGGGAAAGTTGAAAGACAGCTAAACTCTCATCCTTCATCACAGGGAAGCCAACAATAAAATCCTAAAACTAAGAGGGAGCAACACAAGCATTTATCTGAATCACTTGGGGATCAAGTTAATGAGCAGATTCCAATTCAAAGGGTCTAGATAGGGTTATAGGGTCTGAGAGCATTTATTCCTAGTGAGCTCCAAGGTGATTCCATGTTGATGGCTCACAGACTGCACACTGAGCACAAGGATTTAGGGAACAAATAAATGCCAAAACACTTACTTAAAAGAGCTGAAAGCATTTGCCTCTGAAGGACAAGAAATAGGGTAGAAAGCAGGGCACCATGCAGCTATTTTTACATAGCAAGCTTTGTGGAAGTGTTTGACTCTTTAAGCTGGGTGTGGTGGCTCACCCCTGTAATCCCAGCACTTTGAGAGGCCGAGGTGGGCAGATCACCTGAGGTCAGGTGTTTGAGACCAGTCTGGCCAACATGGTGAAACCCCGTCTCTACTGAAAATACAAAAATTAGCTGGGCGTTGTGGTGCGCACCTGTAATCCCAGCTACTTGGGAGGCTGAGGCAGGAGAATCACTTGAACTGCGGAGGTAGAGGTTGCACTGAGCTGAGATCATGCCACTGCACTCCAGCCTGGGTGACAGAGTGAGCGAGACTCCATCTCAAAAAAACACAAAAAACAAAAACAAAGAAGTGTTTGACTCTTTAAACGATGTGTGTGCAAAATGGAAACTAAATGTTTTTCTATGAGACAAGAAAGAACAACAAACACATGTACACATACAGACACACAGACAGACAGGCAGACACAGACAGACACACACATGTATACATATACTTCACCTGATTTGTGCACCAGTACCACAAAGCTGTAATGGGCATTCCAAATATAATTCCTGGCCATGGAATGTCCCCATTCACAGGATCTCGGAAGATGTGGAAGGAGTCCGCCCGAGGTGTGTAGCAACTGGCACTGATTGTCAAATTGTCCCCCTCGACTACGGACGGGATGGCATTCATGTACTTCTCGGTAAAGCTCTCATAACCTCCAACTTCGTTAAATGCTAAAAAGGCATCAGAGTAAAATGAGATGTCTTACTGAAATCTAAGACGTCCAATGTTTATGATGACTACTTTTTGGTGGAGGTAAACAAGCACCTCCCATCAGCGCAGTCCAATCCTCAGTGACCCTCTCCCAGGTCCATGTCTTTCTGGTACCTCCACTGGCATTTGCCATGCTACCAGATTGACTTTCACGAAGTACACAAAGCAAATAACTCTGACTTTTCCTATATTGCTCTTTGAAATTTTGAGTTAGTGTTTCTTTTAAGGTAAAAATGAAGCTGTTATCCAACAGGCCGACACTGATGTCTCACAACCATTTAAAGCATAAGCAAACTGGAAGGTGAGCTAACAAAGTGAGCCTCATGAAATTATCCATCAGAAAGCCCCAGCTCCTCTGAAAAAGATCAGGAGGCAAAGGCCTCTCTTCTTGACCCAGAGCTTGGCTCTTTTGATCTTACTTGCAATCTGGTTTTCTGGTGCAACACTATATTTTGCCTGTTACAATAAAACATTGGAAGGATAAGAAGCAGAAATTGGGAGTGGCAGGTTAGACGTGACAAGGGAAAATGCTGAGACTCAGCCTGTTCGGGTCTGGAAAGGCTAGTCAGGTGCAGAAGAGAATTGTGGTTGCCCTTAGAAAGCTGAGCCCAGACATCTGGGGTCCCTTAGTATAGCTTTAAATGATGAAAAATTCATCAGGGTATTATACAATTGTAGGGTTGAGTTAACATTAATTTACTTCATTATTTAGCTGAAGGACTACTATGTGCCAAACACTGTGCTAGGATCATGTGGAAAATAAATGTGCAAGGCAGGGACTTAGCCGAGTGGAGGATACAGACAATACAAGGAAGTTGCTTTGATTAGGTAATTATGGTTTGTAACAAAAATACATAGGAGACCCTAAGAGATAAGAGTCCCCCTCTTCATCCTAAAGATGGCAGAATTGAGGCTTAGAGACCCTAATGCCAGGAAGTGTATCACTGAGACCAGAAACCAAGGCACCATGAACAAGAACAGCACCGAAGTTCTGGATAACTGAAGAGAAAGTACGCAAAGAATTGGTGCTAACAACTAGCCTCTGGAGTCACACTGTGCAATAGAAACATTCTGCAATGATAGAACTGTTCTGTATCCATGCCGTCCAGTATGGCTAGTTTTCCTGTGCAAAGATAAATACCATAATAAGACAAAACAAATATTGGCAAGCTGTAAATTAGATCAATATTGCTTGACGGCAATGAACTGAATGATAGTAATAAGTGAGCATTATTAAGAAAACTCCAACCTATATTTGTGTATTGTAACAATGTATTATAATAGATTTCCATCCAAAATAGTCATAATGAGGTTATGGATGTTTTGGATGAAAATCCACTACAATACATCGTTAGAATACACAAACACAGGTTGTGTATTCTATGTTTGTGTATGATTCAGTTGAACTGACTAATATTCAGTTCTCAAATTTTTTCCTACTATTTAATCCTTCATTTCATAAAAATTCTATGTAAATGAAAGGTTTCTAGACAATACTTCTGTAAAATTATCAGCTCAATGCTACTGATTTTGTCTGTCCTTAACACAAAGAAATTAAGGTTAAATGAGATAACTTATCTAAGCAGTAATTTTTTTTTTTTTTTTTTTTTTTGAGATGGAGTCTTGCTCTGTCGCCCAGGCTGAAGTGCAGTGGCGCCATCTCGGCTCACTGCAACCTCCGATTTCCGGGTTCACCCCATTCTCCTGCCTCAGCCTCCCGAGTAGCTGGGACTACAAGCGCCTGCCACCACGCCCGGCTTATTTTTTATATTTTTAGTAGAGACGGGGATTCACCGTGTTAGCCAGGATGGCCTCGATCTCCTGACCTCATGATCCACCTGCCTCGGCCTCCCAAAGTGCTGGGATTACAGGCGTGAGCCACCGCGCCCGGTCTCTAAGCAGTAATTTTTAAAAGAAAGTGATGTTCTCTTCCCCACCATCCATTTCCTCATGCTGAGGTAATAAAGCAAAGAAGTCAGGCAGATATTTCAGTGATGGGGATTATGTAAATAACTGACCAGATGGAACTGGAAGGCATCCCAATAAAGATCAGACAGACTGAACAGAAACAAGTCCCGTGATTTCCAGCCCCTGGGCACTGCATGCAGGGTCATCACTTACCAAACCCCATGAGAATAAAAGAGCCAATCAGCATGATGATGGTCTGGAGGGTGTCTGTGTAAATCACCGAGGCCAAGCCCCCTGGTGAGAGAAAGAAAAGAACCAGGGCAATTTTATCCACGTGTCCTCATGTATTTACCTTCACCACCGGGTTCTCCTCCACCCGGAACCCTGGAAATGACCCAGTAGAAGACATCAAAAGCTCCTAGGTGAGCCACAAGCTTGTCCTGGCATCATGATCTCCTCAGCACTGGTTTTCCTACTTCCCTTGCCTTGCCCTGATTCAAAGTTTCTGTGAATTACAGTGAAGTTTCATCTTTGTGTGAGTTTTTGAATATTAAGTAAGGGAAAAGGCAGCACTTTAATACCATGAAAGTTTCTCTTAATCCCTCAATTTACGCCCATTCAGCACAGTGCACCTGCTCTAAAATATCTAATGAGACCACATTTGCTCTAGTGCCAGAATGTATTATTGTTTCATTAATTCAGTACCAGATATAGTTACTGTGTTTTGTGTTTTGCTGTAGTGTTGAACAACAACAAAACCAAAACCCAACTTCTTTTTCAGTTCTAGACTAACTAGGCTCTCAGTCTAGTTAGTCACCAGCACCTGCAACAAGATATTCCCTTTATGAGAGTGTCATGAGAAAATAAGATGAATCCCGAACACAGGAGACTCATGCCCTTATCGCTCCCTTATTCTGAAACACATGCTCTGTGAAAGTTGTCTGTACCAAAATAGAGACACTTATGCCAAACCCTAACAAAATGGGGCTGGGAGGCCATGCAGGTAGGGCCCTCATACACCTATGCCGGTAACAGGAACTGTTGGAAGACATTATCATGAAGACTGTCTCCTAGCAACAGCCAGTACCACCAATGAACAAACACCAGCACCTGCAGCAAGCAGGTGAAACAATCATCTTTGTTTCAAAACAGCTTATGTGGACTCTCCCTCTCTGTCTTTAAAAGCCTCACCTTGCCCCAACCCCCTTGGAAGTCCTGTGGTCTGCAATAGCGCATGTATCCTGGTTTGCAATCCCTCACTATTCCCGAAGAAACTCCTCATTTTGGAGAGTTGGTCTCTCTGTCGCTCATTTTAGGTTGACAGCTCAAATGCACGAAAATGGCCCCAAAACTGTTTTGACTGTTCTAGCTGGTATTTTTCCTTACGTCTTCCAACTCAGCTGGTATACTTTAATTTTTATGTTAGTATGCATGAGAAGCATATCAACATACCTGGTTCATGACAGCCTGCTTGGACTACTGTCACACATCGTCTCCCGCCAGCAACCCACTGCTCCAGTTCTCCTCTCCCAACTGCACCATTCATGGCCGTGGCCATGCCCTGGCATCCTGTGTTCATTTGAACCTCGCCTTTCATTTGCTAGTCTCCTATCTGAGCTGCTACTTCCTCCCAACCGTCTGTGTGGAGATATGCTGAATTCTAAGTGCCAGTCTGGGTACCAAACACATAGCTGAACCAAATGACCTGTTTCCCACCCCATCCCCCACATAATTCCCTTCCATCAAGATGTTCACGTCTAATATGGAGGATTCTGTGTTGTATGCTCTAGTTGTGTTTCTGGTGCTGTGCTTGACTCTCATAGTGAGAATGAAATGGTGCCTTTACCTCGGCAGTGACAAGGCTAACACTGACAATGCTAATTGCAGGTTGGGGTGGGATCAGCACAAGACAGCCTGAGTGAGCAAAATATGCAACATACTCACCAGTGATGGTGTAAACAGCAGTCATAGCCAAGAGGATGAAGATTGCCAGGTAAAGGTCCAATCCCAAGGCCAGCTTGATGAATATGGCTCCAGAAAATATGTCTGCCTAAAAAGGGAACAGTCAGGATGAGAAAGAAACATGCATTGGAGGCCACTGGCTTCTCTGCCCCAATGTCCACTCTTCTCAACCCTTCTTTTTCTGATCGACTCCTACTTACCCTTCAAGAATCCACTGAGATGGCCCCAGAGTAATACCTTCCATAAAGCCTCAAAAAACGATTTTCACTCTCTTCACTCTCTTCTGTATTCTCATAGAAGTTAGTTCATTGCTCAATTGAGGTGCTTATTAAATGAAGTGACATGTCCTGAGAACTTTTTCTGTATCATGAGGCTTAGAGAGGCTGAGTAATTGCTTATAGGAAGCCCCTGGACTGTGATGGAGTATTTAGAAATATATCTTCTCCTTGAGCCCAGGAGTTTGAGGCTGCAGTGAGCGGTAATTGAGTCACTGCACTCCAGCCTGGGAGTGCATATTTTATATATATATAAAATATATAAAATATATAAAATATTTTATATCATATATATCATATATATCATGTATATTTATATCATATATAAAATATATGATATATTATATATATATTTATATAAAATATATGATATATAAATATATATTTATATAATATATGATATATTATATAAATATATAATTTATATAAAATATATGATATATTATATAAATATATATTTATATAAAATATATGATATATTATATATAAAATATATACTTATATAAAATATATGATATATTATATATAAAATATATATTTATATAAAATGTATGATATATTATATATAAAATATATATTTATATAAAATGTATGATATATTATATATAAATATATATTTGTATAAAATATATGATATATTATATATAATATGTAATATCTAATTATTATATATAATATATAATATCTAATTATTATATATAATATATAATATATAATTATTATATATAATATATAATATATAATATATAATATAATATATAATATATAATATATAATATATAATATATTATATGTAATATATAATATATTATATAATATATAATATATGATATATAAAATATATAATATATTTATTACTTAATAAATATATTAATTAAATATAATATACTTATTAAATATAATATACTTAAATATATAAAATATATCACATATTATATCGTGTGTTTTATGTACTATAAAATTTATTAATGGCAAAAACCGCAATTACTTTTGCACCAACCTAATATATTGGATAGAAAGTATGTACCAAACGGCCGGACATGGTGGCTCACGCCTGTAATCCCAGCACTTTGGGAGGCCCAGGCGGGCAGATCACGAGGTCAGGAGATTGAGACCATCCTGGCTAACACAGTGAAACCCTGTCTCTACTACAAATACAAAAAATTAGCCAGGCATGGTGGCAGCTGCCTGTAGTCCCAGCTACTTGGGAGGCTGAGGCAGGAGAATGGTGTGAACCCAGGAGGCGGAGCTTGCAGTGAGCAGAGATGGCGCCGCTGCACTCCAGCTCGGTGACAGAGCGAGACTCCATCTCAAAAAAAAAAAAAAAAAAAAGAAAGTATGTACCAAAATAGAATGCGACCAAAGAACATTGTTTCATTTATATTCCAAATAGATATGTGCTACAGTGATGGAAAATTGGTTTGAATTGGGAGGTTAGTTATGATTATTTTTGAAATTGAGGGGAAAATGTAAAATTCATTTAGATTATGCAGACTGTGCTGTAAAAGCATGATGTTGGCTGGAATTCAATTAATTACATGTGTCTGTGACCCTCCTAGGGCCCTTAGGTCTAACCAGAAAAAAAGGAGACTATGATCAACTTAGAAATCTCTCTAAGGCAAACATATTTCAGTGGGAAGTACATTTTCTTGTCTACACTGTTTGGCTCAGCATAATTAACATGAATAATTCAGGACAATTTCTTGCTAGTTATTACATACGTGTGTATATATATATGTGTGTATATATATATATAAAACTAATAATATATATGTTCTTAGAATTAGTATTCTCGTTTGCCAATGAGGATTTTTATAATTATCTGTTTGTTTTAATTTTCCTAAAATTATTAACAGAACTGAGTCCGTTTTAAGAGACAAATTGCGTAACATTTTTTTCTCTGTTCTGGAAAAACTTAAGCTGCCAACAGATCATCTCTTACTTGAAACCTTGAAAGAATTCACCCCTACCCTTCTCCATGTCCCCAAACTACCTGTCAGGTAGGTTATTATTATCATCATTTTGCATCTGAGAAAACTGAGGCTTAGGGAGTTTGTCCTAAATCACCCAGATAGAAAGTGGTAAGCTCAGGATTTAGACCTGTGTGGTGTGACTCAGAAGCTTACATGGTTAAACACTTTGTTATACTGCTATCATGGAATTTTACTTAGTGAAATACGTGGGGAACACTTAGAGAAGTATAGATAAATTATTCTAGGAAGATGGTGAATGTGGCAGCATAGTTTGTGAACTTCCATGAATCTCTACATCAGACAGAGCAAGTTTATGGCAAAACCAACAAAATTAGATGACAGGGTATTTCCGTGAGGCCCAAAAGGCAAGATGGTAGGTGCAAATCAACCTCAGCCACAAGACCTGCATGGCAGCAAGATCTGGGAGGAGGCAGAGAGAAACAGCAGCTTATGTGAAGAAATTTAGAGTTAGACATCCCCACATAGCCACCAGGTGACTGCTGAGAAGCACAGTGGGACAATTTCAGAACTACAGCAGAGCATAGAAGAGATTTTGCTTTAATAACCACTGGGCAACTGTAAGGGCTCCTTGGTAAATTCCAAAAGGGTTCAGAGTAGTCTGGGTCAAACAAGCTCTCAAAACTAACAGCCAAAGCTGCCTTTCAGAACAGGGACCTACACCGAGGAGAAGCTTCTAGAAGTGGCAACAGAGTTTGGCAAAATGAGGAACACCATGTTTGATAATACACTAGTCTTATGGTGGGGATGGAGGAGAACTGCAAATAAGTTGTGAATTCATATTTAGTTTGTTTTTTTTGTAGCAGTATGGGCGAGGCAATTTGGAAATAATTTTGTTTTTAAAAATATTTACTTATTTTTGTTTCAGCCAGGCACAGTGGCTCATGCCTGTAATCCCAGCACTTTGGGAGGCCAAAGCGGATGGATCACTTGAGGTCATTTGTCAATTTATGCTTTTGTTATCTGTGGTTTTGAGGTCTTATCTAAAAAAATCTTTGCCCAGACCAATGTCCTGAAGCATTTCTGAAACCATTTTTGATGCATTATAGGGTTGAGCAAACATATTTTATATATATATGTGTGTGTGTGTGTGTGTGTATGTGTATGTGTGTGTGTATATATATATCTGTGTGTGTGTGTATATATATCTGTGTGTGTGTATGTGTGTGTATATATATATCTGTATATGTGTGTGTGTATGTGTGTGTGTATATATATATCTGTGTGTGTGTATATATATATCTGTATGTGTGTGTATATATATCTGTATGTGTGTGTATGTGTGTGTGTATATATATCTGTATATGTGTGTGTGTATATATCTGTATGTGTGTGTGTATGTGTGTGTGTATATATATATCTGTATATGTGTGTGTATGTGTGTGTATATATATATCTGTGTGTGTGTGTGTATATATATCTGTATGTGTGTGTGTATGTGCGTGTGTATGTGTGTGTGTGTGTGTGTGTGTGTATATATCTGTATGTGTGTGTGTGTGTGTATTTCTGTATGTGTGTGTGTATATATATATATGTTGATGACTTGGAGGGCCAGGATTCTCAGTTGTGGAAGAGGGAACATATAAATATAGACTTGCAGAAGGCAATAAAATACTCTATAGAGCTGGATTGGAATTGGAGGTATTAGTGTGAACTCATGATTTCTAAACTGTATATGTATGTGTATAGCTGCCTAGAAAGTATATGTATGTGTGTGTGTGAATATATCTATTTATGTGTGTGCATTTACATGTGTGTATGTATGCATTTATTTCCTAATTATGTCAACTAAAATAGTCAAGAAAAAAAGTCCACCCAATAAGCACACTTAGCATGCAGATTTTTGTTTCTAATACACCTCCCCCCTAAAGGAGCCAGGGCTGTCCCAGAAAAATAGGTGATTCTAGGGCTGGAGCAGGGCTGGTACAAGATGAGTCTGAAATATTTTGTTAGGCCAGAATTTAAGAAATTGCCCAACAAAATGATGGGATCATGCCCCCTCCTTTACACAGAATCCAGTTTGAGGAACTCTCACTGGCCAAATGTGGTGTAAGTATCAAAATAACTGGCTGGGTGCGGTGGCTCATGCCTGTAATCCCAGCACTTTGGGAGGCTGAGGCGGGCAGATCACGAGATCAGGAGTTCGAGACCAGCCTGACCAGCATGGTGAAAACCTGTCTCTACCAAAAATACAAAAAATTAGCCAGGCATGGTGGTGCGTGCCTGTAGTCCCAGCTACTTAGGAGGCTGAGGCAGGAGAATTGCTTGAACCTGGCAGGCAGAGGTTGCAGTAAACTGAGGTCACGCCACTGCACTCCAGCCTGGGCGACAGAGTGAGACTCCGTCTCAAAAAAAAAAAAAAGTATCAAAATAACTGCATATAATAATATTGGTAAACCAATGATAAATAGGAATGTATCAGTCCATATCAGTAACAGATAAATAGAGAAGGGAAGACTCCTGCCCTCAGTAGCCTGCTGAATGCTGGCTGGGAACTATGGAAGGAGCGCTAGGAGTTTTGGAAAATTATGATTTGGCAACCATCATAGTAAAGATTGGATCTGATAAGAACCATTTATGAATGCTAAATCTAGTGGAAAAATTTGAAGAGGAACTGGATATTTCAATGGTTTAAAGGATCTGTCACAGACTGCTTATTGGTTACAGGGGAAAATAAAACAGTAATTCTATAGTGGAGAAACTGGGCAATGCTTTGGCCAGGTGATTAAAATGAACATCATCATTGAGGAACAGACGGGCATTGAATGCTTCTAGATAGGATACTTTTAGTAGGATACATCACTTATGCAGTATTCCAGCCAAGAAGAATGCATAACGTGAATCCAACCATGAAGAAATATCAGGCAAATCCAAAATAAAAATTGTCATATTAAGAAGGGTGGAGTAGGGACTCTATCCTTCAAATTGTCAGTGTCATCAAAGACAGAAAAGGGGTATGGAAATGTTCCAGATGAAAGGAGGCTAAAGACATTTGGCAATTGAATGTAGTACCTGACCCTAGACTGCATCCTGTACTGGAGAAGAAAAGATGATTAAAAAGGGTATTACTGGGTCAATTTACAAAGTTGGAATTTAAATGGTAGATTAGTGTATCCATGTTATGTTTACTTGAGTTGATAATTCCAATTGGTTTTGCAAGAAATTATCCCTGCTTCTAGGAATAACGATATACAGGTAAGGCTCAGTTTAAAAAACCATCATTTTACAACTGCCACAGTAAAGACTGGATCAGGTAAAAATCACTGGATCAGGTAGAATCATCAATGAGTGTTAAATCTGGGGGAAATTTTACATTGAAATTATTGGGGTTTAAAGGTCAATGACATACGTAACGATCTCAAATAGTTAAAAACATATGAGAGACACCTTGGGAGGCCAAGCAGGGTGGATCATTTGAGGTCAGGAGTTCGAGCCCAGCCTAGCCAACATGGTGAAATCCCATCTCTACTAAAAATACAAAAAAAATTAGCCGAGCGTGTTGGTGCGTGCCTGTAATCCTGGCTACTGGGGAGGCTGAGGCAGGAGAATCGCTTGAACGTGGGAGGCAGAGGTTGCAGTGAGCCGAGATTGCACCACTGCACTCCAGCCTGGAAGATAGAGTGAGACTCTGTCTCTGTTTCTCTGTAGAACTTGGGGCTAGAAACAGGTGTAGCAGGAGACGGTTGTATTTTTCTCTAAGATTTGAAATAAAATCTGACATTTTACCATCCCACACGATATTGATGTTGGCCAAAAACCTGTTCTTGATTTTCTGAGCCTGGATCCCAACTCAGTTGTACAAATACAAAGTACTTTCTGTAACTCTATTGCACATTGGGGTTTCCCAGGAATACCAACTAATATTGAGGGAAGATTTCACTTTTAAAAAAATGTTCACCATTTCAGAAAAAGAACGTTACCTGTGGAGGTGCCACGTGTGATAGCTGCCTCTGCCTGCATTTATAGCTGTCTTCACTCATACTGCTTTATCCTCATCCACAGAGGGGCGAGTATTACACCACAGCCTTTTGACTTCATGTGTAGTTCTACTTAATCATTTTCATATTAAAACACACTATCTTATTATGGATTCCTTGACCTTTGTTTCTATTATATAGTACTATTAAGGAATTAAATCCATGGTTTTGAAATTATATGTAAGTAGTTGACATATTATCAATGAATTTTTTCCTAAAGAATTAGGGACTACTCCAGGTCACTCACACTGGGGTGCAATGACATGATCTTAGCTCATTATAACTTAGCTCCTGGGTTCAAGTGATCCTTCTGCCTCAGCCAGAGTAGCTGGGACAATAAATGTGTGCCCCCATACCTGGCTAAATAATTTTTATTTTTTGTAGAGACAAGGGTCTCACTATTTAGCCCAGGCAGGTCTGGAACTCCTGGCCTCCAGTGATCCTCCTGCCTCAGCCTCCCAAAGTGCTGGGATTACAGGCAGAAGTCACTGGGCTCAGCCATCAGTGACATTTTTCTTTTATTGTGATGAAACATATATGACATAAAATTTACCATTGTAACCATTTAAGTGTATAATTCAGTGGCATTAATTACACTAACAATGACCGTAAAATATTTCTCATAATAAAGAAGAATTGCAAGGATCAGGATTTTATTTTGCTATAAAGGACTGTATTAAAACAATAGTCATTATCTGAATAAAGACTGTAGATTAGATAATGGTTTGTATCAAATCTCAATACATATGTTATTGCAGGTTGAGAACCAGTGAACAAGATGATCTTATTCCAATCTGGGCAGAGGAGAGTTACGAAAACTGTCCTGTCCTAACGTCTCATAACGATCTGTTTAATAAGTAACTAGGAGACAATCTGTTATCAGAGTGTAAGAGTACACAAAAGGTCATGTCTAAGGTTAATCATTATTAATGTCACTTAAGACATAAACCTGCAGGCAAGAATGGACTCCTGCTGAGGTGTCTTTCCAGCCAACCACGGACTCTACACAGCCACAGACCTGCACATGGCTTCCCTGCACCCACACCCAGCTCACCAACATTCTGTCCCTCCCCATCCACCAGTAACCCTCCAGCTTGGGAGGTTGCATCTTTCGGGGGCCCCTTTTCACTGTGCATTGTCCTCTGTTCTCTGCCTTCATGCCTGCTCATGCTCTTTTTTTTAAAAAAATTTTTTATTTATCTACTTTTTTGAGACGGAGTCTCGCTCTTGTCACCAGGCTGGAGTGCAGTCGCGCGATCTCAGTTCACTGCAACCTCTGCCTCCCGGGTTCAAGCAATTCTCCTGCCTCAGCCTCCTGAGTAGCTGGGACTACAGGTGCATGCCACCATGCCCAGCTAATTTTTGTATGTTTAGTAGAGACGAGGTTTCACCATGTTGGTCAGGATGGTCTCCATCTCTTGACCTCACGATCTGCCTGCCTCGGCCTCCCAAAGTGTTGGGATTACAGGCGTGAGCCACTGTGCCCGGCCTGCTCATGCTCTTTAGAACCATAAAGCTGTAGATGTCAGCACCAGAGGAGAACTGGGAGATTAGCAAGTCCAACGATTTAAGAAACGTGTGAACTCTAAGCCCCTGACACCTGTGAGCTTCTCTGCTTCCCTCTGCCTCGCCTAACCTTCCCATTCTGGGGAATACTTAAGCGCCCTCTCCAAGAGTACGACCCCCAGTGCCATCCATCAGGGAGCATCCTCTTCTCTGGGTGTGCACAGCACATTTTCTGTACTTGTCCATGCACTCTAGTTCAGCATGTATTTTAGTACATTTACATGTATTGTCATTTCAGACTAATTATTTCATGTGCAGAATTCTTATCTCCTCAGCCAGATGGTGAACTCCCGTGGCTCAAGAATCTTTGCTATGCTCACACAAAGCTCAATAATATGCAGTCAGTGCTAGGCAATGCTCACATTGCATTGGGAAGGCTCATGCCATCTAACCTAAGCAGCTAGTTCACTTCCAACAATGACTCGGCTCAACAGAGGAGCAATAGGAAAGGTCAGCCTTTTCTCTCATGAACTCTGAGACACCTGCCTAGACTGTAAACTGGAGATTATTTCATTAGTCACTGATAATGAGGAGTAAATAAGTTACTCTTTGTTTTTCACACGTGCTGCTGAATCTTCAAATTCCTTCCTTCTTTCCTCACTGATTATCTCCCAAAAATGTAATGTTTGTTTATTTATTTATTTATTTATTTATTTATTTATTTATTTTTGAGATGGAGTCTCACTTTGTCTCCCAGACTGGAGTGCAGTGGTGTGATCTTGGCTCACTGCAACCTCTGCCTCCCGGGTTCAAGCTATTCTCCTGCCTCAGCCTCCTGAGTAGCTGGGATTACTCGTGTGCATCACTATGCCTGGCTAATGTTTGTATTTTTTAATAGAGATGGGGTTTCACCATGTTGGCCAGGCTGGTCTCAAACTCCTGACCTCAAGTGATCCACCTGCCTCAGCCTCCTGAAGTGCTGGGATTACAAGTGTGCGCCACTGCACCAGGCCCCCCAAAAATGTAACTTTATAAAAAAGTACTTAAAATGTACTTTAAAATTTTTTAACACTTATTTGTGACATATGTCTTACTATGGTGGTTTTAGATAGAGTGAACTTAAGAAAACTCAGTATAATAATACAAAGTACTTTCCTTTTGGTTCATGTGTCAGATAATCAAACTGAAAATGAAAATATAAATCTGGACATGGTCTGAGAAAGAATATAAAGGTTATCTTGCAATGGAAAAGGCAGGAGACCAAGTCCTTCTCTTTACTACTAAAGACCTGTGTTACTTGAATGAGACGTTTTGTTCTTTCTTTACATCCATTTTTTCATATCCTTGATGAGAGGGGAGATTTATACCCAGAGCCTCTCACGACTTAAAAGTCTACCACTCTACGAACACAGCGTCTTTGAAGCTCTCCCTTTTTCCTCATGAAGACTTTGAAGAGACACCCCTGAGAATTTAAGACATCTATATCCTTGACCCTTTAAAGGCTGTTGACAGTCTACACATCCAGCTCTCTGATATTAGCACTCTGGCCCCATCTGACCAACCTCTTGAAGCTAAAATGCCAGGAGGCTCTGAACTCACAGAAATTAACAAAACCACACAGATGAAGAGGGAGAGGATGGAGAGGTAGACTTGAAGTCGCTTCCCACCAAACCGCTTCTTGAGATATTCCGGCATGGTCATCACCTGCAGAGACAGACATTGACAGGGACTTACCCTTAGGGCCCTGTGCGTTCAGATTATTCAGTATTTCCTAAGCACCTGTGAGTGAAAGTGCTGTGTGTGGCCCCTTCCTGGTGATGGAACCATGGCTTCTTACTCGTAGAGGCATCCCTGATGCCATGCACAGTGACTGGCAGAGGGTGGGTGCTTAAACCATGCTTCTGAAGAGAAGGACCCCCCCATGGATAACTCCAGCCAAGGTCTCTCTCCTGACCAATCTGCAGATCTCACTTTCCCACTGCCGGTTGGGCGTCTCCACCTTAGTGTCCTGAATGCACCAAACACTCATCCTGTTGAAAAGTGAAATCATCATTCTCCTTGTCATCCGTCATCTGCCTCTGATCTGGAATCCCTGGCTCCATTAATGGTGGCCTCGGGCACTCCGACCCTCGAGCTTCAGTCTTAGAGCCGATCATAATGCTTCCCCCTCCACTGCCTTCACCTTTACTGTGCCATCAAACCTGTCATCTCTGCTCCAGGGTCATTATGCAGGGGCACCATTGATTTCCCCGCTGGCTGCAGCCACATTCTATACTGGAAACCTCTCTAGGCAAGAAATTTGATTTTTTTGTCTTCTGTATATTGCTAGCAATAGGCCAGGTGAAGGGCAGGGACCCAGGTTTCATGATTGAAGAGAAAAAATAAGTGAATAAATGAATGCCTGACAGATTTACCCGAACACCGTGGATACAAAACTGGCCCAGTTGTCCCACAGAACTGATGTCTGTGGTTTATTTGAATAAGCATAGAAACTGATCCTCCCAGTGTTACAACTTGAGAAAGTTACCTTTGTCTTATCTGAGTTCCTCTTTCAGGAAATCAACCATCAGTTCTCCCTATAGGGTCAAAGAGCTGAAACTCACTAGATCAACACACCTGGACAATGAGAAGCCAGACCCCTCGCCCGTTATAATTGTCTAACCCACCACCTGCTTCCTGTTGACCGACTTCTCTTCCTTATCCCCACCCCTAATTCCTGTTTTCCCACACATGGTTACATATCTTCCCTGTTGTATAAACCCCTAATTTTAGTCCATCAGGAAAATGGATTTGAGACTGAGCTCCCATCTCCTCGGCTGTAGCACCTAAATAAAGCCTTTTTTCCTGGCAATACTCATTGTCTCAGTGATTGATCTTCTGTGCAGTGAGCAGCAGTTCCTAGAACTGAACTCTGGCATTTTGGTAACAGATACTTACCCCTGACTTGATGTAGATAGGGACAAAGATCCACCCAAGAATCAGCAACATTACTGAGGACTACAAGGAACCAAAGTAAGAGACAGTGAGACGTTAAAGAGGCTTGGCTTGTGGACCTTCTCCGTATATGACCTCTGAGTCTGGAAATTTAAAAAAAAAGTTGGCTTAATCCTGTCACATTCAAACAATTATAATCCTGAGACAATTGTGAGTTCCTTTTTTTCTGTTTCTGTGACTCAGGGGCCACCATTTTCTGAGGATTAAGTTGTGGTGAAAAAGGGAAAGAAGATAAGGGATCTGATCCCAGTGGAACCCCTGGAAGGTCATACAATCTTTGCCAAAGGGAATTTTTCTTGAATTGCATAAATGATAAATGGAGTGACAAAGCAATGAGAAAGGAACCTGGAGATAAAAGAACATCACCAGTGCTCCCCAAGTCTTCCCACATACAATGATGATAATAATATAATCTAGCATTAATGTGCAATTTTTACAGTCTTCACATAGATCACTTACGCTGCTCTCAGCCTAAGTGAGGCAGATATGAGAAGCACAGTTATTCTTATCTTAGAGAGGGGGAACTTGAGCCTTACAGAGATTAAGGGGGCCCAAGGTCACAGTGACAGGGGGAGCAGCTCAGTTCTCTGCAGCCTGCTCGTCACACCCACTTGGTCCATAGGTCATTCTGGCCATGCCTCTGAAGACTGGCTTCATTCTGGTGTCCATGGCACTATTAAAACAAAGCTCCAGCCATAGGGCATATCTGGAGGCTGGGTCCATCCTGGACTCCTGGATACTACTGAAGTAAATATAGGGGCAAAATCTTCAACAGGGGAGGGGCACAGGCATGTGTGATCTCTCAAGGTCACTTTCTGAATTCAACCAGGGAATGGTCTGTTTAAACTTTCACTATGATCCAACTTTCCTTTACACAGGCATCGTCTTCTGCCTAATATGCACATGCATGTACACGAAAACACCAGAAAGAATAAGATAAAAGAACAGAAAAACTCAGGCAACTCAAAAGCTATTGGTGGCATATCCATCACATGTCCAGCCTTGTGCTAGAGCAAACTTGTCCAACCTGTGGCCCAAACTGGCTTTGAATTTGGCCCAACACAAATTTATAAACTTTCTTAAAAAATTATAAGGTTTTTTGGTGATTTTTTTTTTTTTAGGTCGTCAGCTATTGTTAGTGTATTTTATGTGTAGCCCAAGATAATTCTTCTTCTTCTGGTGTGGTCCAGGGCAGTCAAAAGATTGGACACCCCTTTGCTAGAGGATGGGTTGGATAGTGGGAACTCAGGGAGGAGAGATGAAAGGGAGAGCTAAAATGCTCAAGTGAACATAGGGATTGAGGCATATAGAAATGACATTCCTGGTGGGAATAACTGCTTGAGAAAAATCTTAGAGGTGAGCAGTGATGTGCATGGACTGGGCCAGGCAGAATGGGACCACAGAAGTGCTGAAGGTCAAACAAACGGTGGAGGCTGGGTGCAGTGGCTCACACCTGTAATCCCAGCATTTTGGGAGGCTGAGGTGAGAGGCCCACAGAGCTCAGGAGTTAAGAGACCAGCCTGGGCAACATAGGGAGACCCCCATATCTACAAAAAAACAAAAACCTAGCTGGGCATGGTGGTGCACACCTGTGGTCCCAGCTACATGAGAGGCTATGGTGGGAGGATTGCTTGAGCCCAGGAGGTCAGTGAGCCATGATCCTGCTACTGCACTCCAGCCTGGGGAACAGAGCAAGGCTGTGGGAGTGTAAATTAGTTCAACCATTGTGGAAGGCAGTGCGGCGATTCCTCAAGGATCTAGAACCAGAAGTACCATTTGACCCATCAATCCCATTACTGGGTATATACCCAAAGGATTATAAATCATTCTACTATAAACACACATGCACATGTATGTTTATTGCAGCACTATTTACAATAGCAAATACTTGGAATCAACCCAAATGCTCACCAATGATAGACTGGGTGAAGAAAATGTGGCACATATATACCATGGAATACTACGCAGCCATAAAAAAGGATGAGTTCATGTCCTTTGCAGGGACATGGATGAAGCTGGAAAGCCATCATTCTCAGCAAACTAACCCAGGAACAGGAAATCAAACACCACATGTTCTCATTCATAAGTAGGAGTTGAACAATGAGAACACATGGACACAGGGAGGGGAACATCACACACTGGGGCCTGTCAGGGGGTGGGGGCAAGGGGAGGGAGAGCATTAGAACAAATGCCTGATGCATGCGGGGCTTAAAACCTAGATGATGGGTTCACAGGTGCAGCAAACCACCATGGCACATGGTATGTAACAAACCTGCAGGTTCTGCACATGTATCCCAGAACTTAAAATTGACCAAGAAGACAACAACAAACAAATAAGCAAAAAAAAAAAAAAAAAAAAATTAAACCAAAGAGGAGAACATTCTATACAGACACCCAGAAAAACCTGGGCTATGACTTCTATTAATATACCTGGGTGCTATGGTTTCAACGTGTACCACCAAGTTCATGTGTTGGAAACTTAATCCCCAATGCAACAGTATTGAGAGGTTGGACCATTAAGGGGTGATTAGGTCATGAGGGCTCTTCCCTCATAAACAGATAGATCCCATTATTGAGATGGTGGGTTAGTTATAGTAGGAGTGGGTTCCTGATTTTAAAAAATGAGTTTCACCCTCTCCTCCCCTTTTCTCTTCTCTTGTCTCTGTTTCTCTCCCTGTCTCTGTCTCTCTCTCTCTCTCTCTCATCCTCCATCCCTCTCTCCCTCTCTCTCCTGCCCTATTGCCCTTCCACCTTCCACCATGGGATGATGAAGCAAGAAGCCCTTGCCAGATGTGGGTCCCTCAGCCCTTGCACTTCCCAGCCTTCAGAGCTGTCAGAGATACATTTCTGCTCTTTATAAATTACCCAGCCTGTGATATTCTGTCATAGCAGCATAAAACATACTAAGACACTGGATATGGTTTTGATTTGAAGGAGAAAGCCTATGATGTCACTTACAGTCCATTCAAACGTTACGGTGGAGACTCCTGAAGCTGCTCCCGTCCCAGCCAGCCCCACATAGTGGTTGCTGCCGATGTTACTGGCAAAGAGAGAGGCGCCCATCTGGAATGCAAGAGAACAGACTAAGGTTGGAGTTAAAAGATCCAAATCAGACTTCTTGAAAATAGACAGATGCTGAGATGTTTCGGTCACTACTCCTCAGAGCAGGAGTCAAACAAACGATGGCCCCTGGGCTAATCCAGCCCACGGTCAGTTTCTGAATGGCCCACGAGCCAAGAATATTTTTACATTTTTGCATTGTTAAATAATGGTTAACAATCTAAATAAGCATAATATTTTGTGAAATGTGAAATTGTAAACATGTGAAATTGTATGATTCAAATTTCATTGTCTGGAACACGGCTGTGCTCACTGGTTTTCCATACAGACTTGGGCTGCTTTTTGTTCTACAGTAGCAGGGTTCTGTGGCTGCAATAGACTATAGGGCTAGAAAACTCTAAAGTATTTACAATCTGGCCTTTTACAGAAAAGCTTGTTGGCCTCTGTCTTGGGGGAGCATTGGTCAATCTACTAAAATGCTCTGAGTTGAGCCTGTCCTTGGCCAAGCGCTGCCAGATCTCCCATCAGCTCTTGTCCCTTTAATCATACTCAAAGACCCCAAGCTGGCTAGGAGGGAATTTCTCTCCATCCTCAAAGCCACAGGACCCTCTTTTCATTCATCCCCTCACCATTACAGTGTCTGCTGTTCTAAAGACCCAAAGATCAAGAGAGGTCCCTTGAGTGGACATGGATGAGCACCAGTCCTGGCAGAAGAGAATTGGGGTGTGGCTCTTCCCACTTTTTAAGGCCTCTGTAAAATCACTTTTTCCACTCAGCTACATCGGGCCAGAGGATGGGATTGAGCTGGTTTTTGGCTTCAAGATCTCTTGAGCCTCCTTGCATGTTTCACTAAACAGTCCTAAAAATGCAATGTCTAATTGGATGCCCCAAATAAAATTCATTTCAAACTTCCAGTTGTTCTGCTTCAGTCACCCCAGCCAGGACAGTTGCCCATCTCCACTTCCCCTCATACCATTTAGAAAATGAGTCAGATCTGTGAAGGAAGCATTTGCTAAGCACCCACTGTATAATGTGATGCTGGGCTGACACTCTCCAGGTGCAGAGGGGAAGATGCAGCCTCTGCTGCAGTGGGACCCTGGCTGAGGGGGCCACACATCAAAACCCCACAAGAACACCCACTGGGCAAGAATCAAGAGGCATCAGCATTAGCACCATCACAGGGAACACAACCAATAACTGCATGGGACATAGGGATCCATGGAGAGAGCCGGGAGGCTCCTCAGATAAGGAAGGGATGAGGTGAGGCATTGAACGAAGACAGCAGACAAGGGGAGGCCAATCCTAACAAGAGGGCCAGCATCAGCTCAGGACTGGCAACAAAGCAGGAATGTGCAGAGCTTGCAAGAAGCCAGGAGAAGACTCTTGATAAGGAGCAGAAGAAAAGAATATGAGGTGGGGCTGAACTGGGGTCCTTCGGTGCCAGACTGAACCGGCTGTCATAATAGGTGACATATTTTAATGTCCTGGAATTACAGAGAGGAGCCATGAAGTCAGAGATTTAGGAAAGGAGCCCCAGTGAGTAGGCAACCAATGTACATCAGAAATGATCAACATTCCCAATGTTTTCTACATTCACTTTTTTTTTTTTTTGAGATGGAGTTTCACTCTTGTTGCCCAGGCTGGAGTGCAGTGGCGTGATCTAGGCTCACTGCAACCTCTGCCTCCCAGGTTCAAGTGATTCTCCTGCCTCAGCCTCCTGAGTAGCTGAGATTACAGGCATGCACCACCACGTCTGGCTAATTTTTGTATTTTTAGTAGAGATGGTTTCACCATGTTAGTCAGGCTGGTCTCGAACTCCTGACCTCAGATGATCTGCCAGCCTTGGCCTCCCAAAGTGCTGGGATTACAGGCGTGAGCCACTGCACTCGGCCTACATTCACTTTTAAGCACACACTCAGGAAATTTATCTCCAGAAAACTTTGGTCCACTTACCGGCCACCAGGCCACATCACGACCAGCGAGGAAGAAGCCTCCTATAGTACCTCGGTTGGTCCCCAGCATCGCCTGGGCGGAAGGGAAGACAGGTGAGGGTCAAGCCCCAGCAAGTGCACCCAGACACCCCAGAGGCTCTGGCCAGGGTGCTGAGAGGGGTGACTTCAGCACTCCTACAGAGAGAAACGTTTCGCTGGAAAGTGTTCTATAGCATCAAATTTTAAAAGACTTCAAAAACAGTCGCTTTGTAAAAACCCAGGGCTGGAAGAACTTAAAAAAATCATAATCCTTAACTTCTGTCTTAACTGCTCTGATTATTCTCACTTATGAAACCCATGTGAGGTATCACTGAGCCATGCTTGCAATAAAATTTGCAGTCTCGGCCGGGCACGGTGGCTCATGCCTATAATTCCAGCACTTTGGGAGGCCGAGGCGGGTGGATCACGAGGTCAAGAGATCGAGACCATTCTGGCCAACATGGTGAAAACTCGTCTCTACTAAAAATACAAAAAATTAGCCGGGCGTGGTGGCGGGCACCTGTAGTCCCAGCTACTCGGGAGGCTGAGGCAGGAGAATGACGTGAACCCAGGAGACGGAGCTTGCAGTGAGCCGAGATTGTGCCAGTGCACTCCAGCCTGGACGACAGAGCAAGACTCCATCTCAAAAAAAAAAAGAAAAAAAAATTGCAGTCTCAAACTTATTAAAAGAAAAAAAGCCAACATAAATGAAGAGTCCAACTCACTAAATCAGAAAGTGAGCAAACAACAAAAGAAAGTGAAAAAAATGCGATAATAAAAATACCCTCTTTGTCCATTATGCCAGGTGTTGGCAATGCATAGTAAATCTGAAGGTCCCGGTGCTGGCTCTGTGCACACGATGGGGTTATTAGGAGAATACGTTAGCTCATTGTAAGCGTTACTTATGCAACACACAAGAAAATGATTCTGATAACACAATGACATTTGTGAAAAGCTTTGTCACAACCACACCTCTTCCCCCCTTAAGATACCCCCTCCTAAACCTTGTGCCCACCCTAAAAGCCACTGGGATTCCACCTACCCACAGCCCAACAGCCATCACCACCAGAAAATAGATGACAATGACTGAGATGTCAGCAGCATTTTGGATACGGTCAGACAACGGAGGTGGCTCTGGGGTCTCAGCTATGGTGCTGGGGCTAACCGTACTGGCCATGGCTGCAGGCAGTGCTATACCCATTCCATGCATGAGCCATCTTTATATAAGTTCCAGGTTAATGATCAGCCTCAGGCAGGTGGGGCGAGATATCAGAGCCAGCTTCTGGGTATGGAGACCTTTAAACCTCTTCTCCAAAGCTGTGGCACCCCAGCCCTCCACCCGTGAGTGCTAGCCTAGGTAGAGTGTGAGAATGAGGGATGCAGGGCCAGAAATGAGGGGAGAATTTGAGGTGGAGCATGGGGCGTTCTCTGAGTGCAAAGACAGGGTCTTTAAAGAGATTTGATCAGGTGGAGCGGGGATTTGAGAGAAATGAAGACAGACGAGGAGGAGAGAAGGACAGAGGAGAAGGTACCAGAAACCAGCCAGGAGTGACCGAATGCATTGGTCCTTCAGAGAACAGATACAGTTTCTGACCAATGAGCTATATCCCTTGACAGTGAAGTGAATTATGCCTTTCATGGATTCCAAAGTCCCACATTTCTCTGAAGTGGGTTTCATGTGCCACAAAAAGACATTGGTGGCCTGTATAGGAAAGGAAGTGGCTCTTCAAGCACCATATGTGGAGAGTTGAGGGCAGAGATGTGGAGAGTTGAGGGCAGAGCTGTGGAGAGCCCTGGGTCAGAGGGTTGTACAAGGAGTGAATCAACCTGGAAGCATGTGATGGGGATCATGAGGACTCAGGAAACAAGACTCCTGGACCACAGCCAAGAAGAAGTGAGAAGTAAAGCCTACGCAGTGGCTGACACCTGTAATCCCAGCACTTTGGGAGGCCAAGGAGAGAGCATCACTTGAGGCCAGGAGTTCGAGACCAGCTTGGGCAACATAGGGAGTCTTTGTCTCTACAAAAATTAGCTGAGTGTGGTGATGCACGCGTGTGGTCCCAGCTACTTGGAAGGCTGAAGAGGGAGGATCACCTGTGATTGGGAGGTCAAAGCTATAGTGAGCCATGATCACGCCACTGCACTCTAGCCTGGGCAACCAAGCAAGATCCTGTCTCAAAAAAAAAAACAAAACACACACACACACACACACACACAAAAACAAAACCAAAAGCACACACGAAGAAATGGAAAGCGCGGAAATTCTTCTTTTATACTTCATTTTTTATTGTGGCAAAGTATACATAACATAAAATTTACCATTTTAATCCCTTTTAAGTATACAATTCATTGGCATTAAGTACATTTACAGTGTTGTGCAGCCGTTACCGCTATCCATTTCCAGAACTTTTTCATCATCTCCAAACAGAAGTATGTACCCACTAAAAACTAACTCCCCATCCCTCCCTCTCTCCAGGCCCTAGTAATCTCTGTTATTCTTTCTTACTATATAAATTTGCCTCTTCTAGGTACCTCATACAAATGAAATCATACAATATTTTCCTCTTTGGTTTATTTCACTTAGTATAACATTTTCAAGGTTCATCCGTGTTGTAGCATGTATCAGAATTTCCTTCCTTTTTAAGGCTGAATAATATTCCAATACACATATATACCACATTTTGTTTTTCCATTCAACTGTTGATGGGCATTCAGGTTCTTTCTATACTTGGCTATTATAAATAATGCTGCTGAGAACATTGGTGTGCAAGGATCTGTTTGAATCCCTACTTTCAATTCTTTTGAGTATATATGTAGAAGTGGAATTGCATGTGATAATTCTGTGTTTAACCTTTTGTAGAACTGCCAAACTGTTGTTCACAGCAGCTGCACCATTTTACATTCTTTCCACAGTGCATAGGAGAGTTAATTTCTCCATATCCTCTTCAATACTTGTCATTTATGTTTTAATTATAGACATGCTAGTAGGTATCAAGTGGGTATCACAATATAGTTTTGATTTACACTTCTAACACAATCACTAGTAATGTTGATTTTTTCATGTGCTTATAGCCATTTGTGCATCTTCTTGGAGAGATATATATTCAACTTCTTTGCCCATTTAAAAATTGTGTTGTATTCTTTTTTATACTGCTCCTTGTGGAGCAGGACTACCTCATAGGCAGTGTACCCAGAATAGCCTTATGTTGTATTTTTGTTGCCGTTGAATTGTAGAATTTCCCTTTTATTTCTCAGAGACAGGGTCTCATTCTGTCACCCAGGCTGGAGTGCAGTGAGGTAAGCATGGCTCACTGCAACCTCAACCTCCTGGGCTCAAGTGATCCTCCCATCTCAGCCTCCACCATAGCTGAGACCACAGGCCCATGCCACCCATGCCTGGCTAACTTCATTTTTTTAGAGGCAGGGGTCTTACCATGTTGTACAGGCTGGTCTTGAACACCTGGGCTCAAGTAATTCTCTTGTCTCAGCCTCTCAAAGTGCTGGGATTACAGGCATGAGCCACTGCACCCAGCAAGGTTTTCTTTTCTTTTTTTTTTTTTTAATTTTTTTTTTTTTGAGACAGCGTTTCACTCTTGTTGCCCAGGCTAGAGTGCAATGGCACAATCTTGGCTCACTGCAACTTCCATTTCCTAGGTTCTAGTGATTCTCCTGCCTCAGCCTCCCGAGTAGCTGGGATTACAGAAACACACCACCATGCCTGGCTATTTTTTGTATTTTTAGTAGAGACGGGGTTTCACTATATTGACCAGGCTGGTCTCGAACTCCTGACCTCAGGTGATTCTCCTGCCTCAGCCTCCCAAAGTGCTGGGATTACAGGTGTGAGCCACCTCGCCCAGCTAAGGTTTTCTTTATATATTCTTTATTTTATTTGTGAGACAGAGTCTTGCTCTGTTGCCCAGGCTGGAGGGCGGTGGTACAATCTCTGCTCACTGCAACCCCCACCTCGCAGGTTCAAGTGATTCTTCTCCTGCCTCAGCCTCCTGAGTTGCTGGGATTACAGGCATGCGCCACCATTTCCAGCTAATTTTTGTATTTTTAGTGGAGATGGGGTTGTGTCATGTTGGCCAGGCTGGTCCTGAACTCCTGATCTCATGTCATCTGTGAATAGAGATGATCTTACTTCTTTTCCAGTTAGAATGCCTTTTAATTATTTCTATTTCTTACCCACTTATTCTGGCTGGGACTTCCAATGCTATGTTGAATAGAGGAAGTATGGTTGATTCCAAAATATAAAATAACCCCCCATAACTCAATGGCAAAAACACAAAAACTAATAAGCCAATTAAAATGGGCTAAAGACTTAGACATTTCTCAAAAAAACACATACCAATAGCCAAGAGGTATATGAAAAATTGTTCAACATCGCTAATCATCGGGAAAATGCAAATCAAAAGCAGTATGAAATATCACCTCACACCTGTCAGGATAGCTATTATTAAAAAAAAGAAAAAAAAGACAAGTATCAAGGATATGAAGAAATTGGAACACTTGTACACTGTTGGTGAGGAGGCAAAATGGTGCAGCTCCTATGGAAAACAGTATGAAGCCTCCTCAAAAAATTGAAAAAAAACTACCAAGTGATCTAACAATTCCATTTCTGGGCATGTATCCAAAAAAATTGGCATCACAAAAAGATACATCTGCACACCCATGTTCATAAGTACTATTCACAAAAGATACAGAAACAACCTAATGTCCATCAGTGGATGCATGGATAAAGACTATGTGGTATATGCATCAATGGAATATTATTCAGCCTTTGAAAGGCAGAATATTCTACAACATGCAACAATGTGCGTGAACCTTGAGGACACTATG
This sequence comes from Pongo abelii, assembly GCF_028885655.2. Taxonomy (NCBI): domain Eukaryota; kingdom Metazoa; phylum Chordata; class Mammalia; order Primates; family Hominidae; genus Pongo; species Pongo abelii. The sequence continues at coordinate 38,732,263 of NC_085929.1, forward strand.
CTCAGTGAAATAACCTGTCACAGGAGGTCAAATATTGCATAATTCCACTTATATGAGGTACCCCAAATGGTCAAATACATAGAATTCGTGAGTGAAATGGTAGTTGCCAGGGAGCGTGGGGGGAGGTAAATGGAGAGTTGCTAATTAACAGGCAGAAAGTTCCAGTTAAACAAGATGAATAAGTGACAGAGATCTGCTGTACAACATTGTACCTACAATTAAGTACTGTTTTGTACATTGAAAAATTTGTTAAGGTGTAAAGTTCATGTTAAGTGTTCTAATCACATCATTTTTTATTAAAGTCATGAAAGTAGACCACATGGTCTAGATCATAATCTCAGGGGAAAAGCTTTTAGTCTTTCAGCATTATTAGCTATTAATGGCGAAATTAACCTATTAGCTATAGGGTTTTCATATGTGGCTTTATAATATTGAAGGAGTTTTCTTATATTCCATGTTGATTGTGTTTTATCCAAAAACGGCTGAATTTTGTCAATGCTTTTTCTGCACCAGGTGTTTTTTTTTCCTTTGTTCTATTAACGTGGCATACTACATTGACTGATTTTCATATGTTGAACTATCCCTGCATTCTGAGAAAAAATTCCCCATGTTCTTGGTGTATAATTTAATATGCTGCTATATTAGGTTACCTATTTTGTAGATTATTTTTGCGTTAGTATTAATAAATGACACTGCTCTGTGTTTTTCTGTTCTTGTAGTGTCTTTGTCTCTTTTTGGTATCAGGGTCATGCAAGCCTCATGTAATGAGTTAAGAAGGGTTCCCTCCTCTTCAGTTTTTTTGGAAGAGATTAAGGTGGAATTCTTTGGAAGAATTAAGGTGTTAATTCTTCCTTAATTGTTGGGTAGGATTCACCAGTGAGTCATTTGGTGAAGGGCTTTTCCATTTTTTTGAGAATACACACCAAGTTTTATTGGGAGAAGGGAGTATTCACAGGAGTAGGTAAAAGAAAGGAAGTCACACAGGGTGGAGCGGTGGGATGATTGTGGGTACAAGGCAGACAGGGGAACACAGGGCGATGCCTGCCCCCACCCCAACCCCAGGAAGGGCAGGGGAGCACTGAAGGCCCAGGAAGATTGAGGCTGGTGAAAGAAAGCAACAGCGTCCCCGGGCTGGGGGACTCAGGGGCTTGTAAACATTGACCACTCTCAGAAGCGGATGAGGGTGGGAGAGGGGTCCCCCTATACTTCCTCACAGGGTTAAGGCCTCTCCAGGTCCCTGGGCCCCCTAATTCCAAAGTTTCTTAGCTGGAGGTAAAGAGCAGAAAGAGACAGTAAGAGTGCCCCACTTCATCTACATTGGCTGCAGCAGAGGTGGGGGTGCTTACATTCAGTCACAACAGGAGTCTCCCCCACACCTGCCTAGGGGAAAGGGGGAGCTGGGGGCAGAAGCAGCAGCAGTCACTCCCCCCAGCTGTCACCTCTTACTACTTTAGAGAAAAGATTGTATTTTCATGGACAAATGCTAACACTGTTGAAACCAGGGAGAAACGGCAGAGGAACGCTTCCACCCAAGGCCAGCTGTATCCCCCCAACACCAACCCAGTTGCCATTTTGGTGCCAAAAAAAACCAAAACCAAAACCCCACAAATCATCTTTCTAGGATAGATAGGGAAAGAAACAAGCCACTCTCCATATCCCCAGTGCAGGAGGGAGAAATCTATTCATGGAGGGTGGCAGTGGCAGAACCTTGCCCTAATAGTGCACTCTGAGCAATGAGGTCTACAAGAGGAGTTAGATGAAAAACCCGGAAGATAAAATAAACTATTAAAAATCCGAAAACGGATGGAGACAAATCCAGGTATGGGACCAGGAATAAGAAGTCATGAGGCTGGGCACGGTGGCTCATGCCTGTAATCCCAACACTTTGGGAGGCCGAGGTGGGTGGATAATCTGAAGTCAGGAGTTCGAGACCAGCCTGGCCAACATGGTGAAACCCCGTCTCTGCTAAAAATACAAAAATTAGCTGGGCGTGATGGCGGGCTCCTGTAATCCCAGCTAGTCAGGAGGCTGAGGCAGGAGAATCGTTTGAACCCAGGAGGCGGAGGTTGCGGTTGGCTGAGATTGTGCCATTGCACTCCAGTCTGGGCGACAGGGCGAGACTCTCTCCAAAAAAAAAAAAAAAAGTCACGAGCACTAGAAAAGGCAGCCTCCGCTGACCCAGGAGACCCACACTTCTCTTCACCCCACCCTTAGCGAAGGCTAAACAATGCATCAATATGCACAGGGGAGAATGCTCGCTCCTCTCCCGTTTGGTCAGTGGAGGGGTCAGCTGCAGAGCTGGGTGGTCCACACACCAAGAGCTGGCTGCAGTTCAGGTCCTGGGTCAGAGCCCCCTCTGCCATTGCAACCTTAAGCTGCCCACTCCTTACCCTTTGAAAATCTATCCTCCTGCCCTCTTCACAGGCTCCTACTCAGTCCACTTAGCTTTCTCTCTGCAGCCCCCAGAGCAATTGTCCACCTTCGTTGTTCCCAGGAGTGAGGCAGGAGCGAGGTGGGGGCTTGTGGCCCAAAGAACACATTCACATGGCAAGGCAGAGAGCTGGAGCTTTCAGGCTCACACCCAGGGCGTCCCCCTAAATGGCACTGCTTGGGGAAGCCCCTTACTAGGGGCAGGGTCAGAGTCCTGCTGCCCCGAACTTCCAGCCAGATAAGGTTGGCACACCCTGGCCAGTACAGGATGGTCGCCCGGGGAGCTGGGCCACTCTCCCCCAAAGCAGCGAAGCCAAGGGGCAACTTTGTGTTTGTTTGTTTTGTAATGTACGATTAATATTGACTATAGTCACCCTGTTGTGCTATCAAATAGTATGTTTTATTCATTCTATTTTTTTGTACCCATTAACCATCCTCACCTCCCTCCCAGCTCCACAATACCCTCCCCAGCCTCTCATAAACATCCTTCTATTTTCTATGTCCATGAGTTCAACTATTTTGATTTTTAGATCCCACAAATAAGTGAGAACATGAGATGTTTGTCTTTCTGTGACTAGCTTATTTCACTTGACATAATAATCTTCAGTTCCATCCATGTTGTTGCAAATGACATGATCTCCTTTTTTATGCCTGAATAGTATTCCATTGTACATATACATCACATTTTCTTTATCCATTCATTTGTTGATAGACACTTAAGTTGCTTCCACATCTTGGCTATTGTGAATAGTGCTGCAATAAATAAGGGAGTGCAAATATCTCTTCAATACAGTGATTTTCTTTCTTTTGGGTATATGCCCAACAGTGGGATTGCTGGATCACATGGTGGCCCCAATTGTAGTTTTTTGAGGAGTCTTCACACTGTTCTCCATAGTGGTTGGACTAATTTACATTCCCACCAATAGTGTGTGAGGGCTCCAAGGGACTACTTTGGCCCCACCCCAGACACCTCTGCCAGTCACAGCCACAGCCACAGCCACAGGTTGCTGCTCACAGCAGGTCTGATGGGAGGGGCTCGGAGGGGCCTCACTGTGCAAACTGAATGCTAGCAGCTTCTAGTTACCCTGATGGCCCACCTTCTGGGAGCGGGCCTGTGTCCCGCTGAAGGGCTCTTCTTTATCGCCAAGTTTTTGATTATTGACTCAGTCTTCTTACCAGTTCCAGGTCTGTTGTTTCTTTCCTGAAGATGACTCAGAGTTGGTGGACTGCATGGTTTTTTTTGTTTGTTTAGACTCCAAGTTCTGGGATACATGCACAGAACGTCCAAGTGCAAAAAAGAAAGTTCAAATTCCTACAGTCAGAAATAAAAGTGCGAACATCACTACATTTTTATTTTTATTTTTATTTTTTTTGAGACGGAGTCTCGCTCTGTTGCCCCGGCTGGAATGCAGTGGCGCGATCCCGGCTCACTGCAAGCTCTGACTCCCAGGTTCATGCCATTCTCCTGCCTCAGCCTCCCGAGTAGCTGGGGCTACAGGTGCCCACCACCTCTCCCAGCTAATTTTTTGTATTTTTAGTAGAGATGGGGTTTCACTGTGTTAGCCAGGATGGTCTCGATCTCCTGACCTCGTGATCCGCCCGCTTTGGCCTCCCAAAGTGCTGGGATTACAGGCATGAGCCACTGTGCCCGGCCCTACATTTTTTTTTTTTTTGACAAGGTATCACTGTCGACCAGGCTGGAGTGCATGCACACCTACAAACATACACCACCATGCCTGGCTAGTTTTTGTCTGTTTGTTGTTTTTTGTTAGAGACAGGGTTTCACCATGTTGCACAGGCTGGTCTCAAACACTGGGTTCAAGTGATTCAGCCTCCCAAAGTGCTGCGAGTACAGGCATGAGCCACTGAGCCCTGCCTCAATACTGATTTCATAAAAATTAAAAAGATTTTAAGAGAATACTATAAACATTTGTATGCCAACAAATTGGTTAGCCCAGATAAAATGAACCAATTCCTTAGAAACATGCAGTCTACCCATTTATGCGGCCAAGAAACATGTGAAAAAAAGCTCATCATCACTGGTCATTAGAGAAATGCAAACCAAAACCACAATGAGATACCATCTCACACCAGTTAGAATGGCGATCATTAAAAAGTCAGGAAACAACAGATGCTGGGGAGGATGTGGAGAAATAGGAACGCTTTTACACTGTTGGTGGGAGTGTAAATAAGTTCAATCATTGTGGAAGACACTGTGGCGATTCCTCAAGGATCTAGAACTAGAAATACTATTTGACCCAGCAATCCCATTACTGTGTATATACCTAAAGGATTATAAATCATTCTACTATAAAGACACATGCACACGTATTTTTATTGCAGTACTACTCACAATAGCAAAGACTTGGAATCAACCCAAATGCCCATCAATGGTAGACTGGTTAAAGAAAATGTGGCACATATACACCATGGAATACTATGCAGCCATAAAAAAGGATGAGTTCATGTCCTTTGCAGGGACATGCATTAAGCTGGGAACCATCATTCTCAGCAAACTAACACAAGAACAGAAAACCAAACACTGCATGTTCTCACTCATAAGGGGAGTTGAACAATGAGAACACATGAACATAGAACATCATACACTGGGGCCTGTCATGGGGTTGGGGGCTGGGAGAGGGATAGCATTAGGAGAAATACCTAATGTAGATGATGGGTTGATGGGTGCAGCAAACCACCATGGAGGGATATAGGGGGAATGTTGCTGGTAATGAGGAATCCTGCAAATAGGCTTCCCATTGTAAGGCATTTGATGGGATTAAGTAGAGCGGGGTTGTTTTCGTTGATGGTGATCGGGGTTGGGAAGCGGGGTTTGCCTGTAAGGGTGTGGAGGATTATTCGAGTGCTATAGGCGCTTGTTAGGGAGGTAGCGAAGAGAGTAATAGACAGGGCTCAGGCGTTGGTGTAGGATATGCTTGCGGTTTCAATAATGAGGTCTTTGGAGTAGAAGCCTGAGAGGAAAGGTGTTCCTGCGAGGGCTAGGCTGCTAATAGTGAGGGAGGTCGAGGTTAGGGGTATGGTTTTGAGCAGCCCTCCTATTTTTCGGATGTCTTGCTCATTGTTGAGGTTATGAATGATGGACCCAGAACATAAAAATAAGAGGGCTTTAAAGAAGGCGTGGGTGCAGATATGGAGGAATGCTAGGTATGGTTGGTTGATACCAATTGTGACTACTATAAGTCCTAGTTGGCTTGAGGTGGAGAAGGCTACGATTTTCTTAATGTCATTTTGTGTGAGGGCGCAGATTGCTGCGAATAGGGTGGTAATGGCTCCTAAGCATAGTGTGAGGGTTTGGATTAGTGGATTGTTTTCCGTTAAGGGGTGAAAGCGGATGAGTAAGAAGACTCCGGCTACGACCATAGTACTTGAGTGGAGTAAGGCTGAGACGGGGGTTGGACCTTCTATAGCCGAGGGCAGTCAGGGGTGGAGGCCTAGTTGAGCTGATTTGCCAGCTGCGGCTAGGAGGAGTCCTAGCAGTGGGAGGAGGTTGGGGTTATTGTTTAGGAGGAATATTTGTTGTAGTTCTCATGAGTTGGAGTGTAAGAGAAATCATGCTAAGACCAGGATGAAGCCAATATCGCCAATACGGTTGTATAGGATTGCCTAGATAGCTGCATACGTATGTAACAAACCTGCATGTTCTGCACATGTACCCCAGAACTTAAAGTATAATAAAAAAAAAAAAGAAAAAGTAATTGTCCTGAGACTACTTAAAACCGGACGATGACCTTTCTTTTTTTATATTAGAGAATATAATAGAACTAAGAAATCTCAACCAGGTGTGGCAGCTCACACCTGTAATCTCAGCACTTTGGGAGGCTAAGGCAGGAGGATCACTTGATCCAGGGGTTCTAGACCAGCCTGGGCAAAATGGTGAGACCCCCATCTCTACAAAAAATAGAAAAAATTCGTTGGGCATGGTGGCATGTGCCTGTGGTCCCAGCTTCTTGGGAGGCTGAGGTGGATCACCTGAGCCCATGTAGTTAATGTTACAGTGAGCCATGGTTATGCCACCGCACTCTAGCAGCAGTGGGCGACAGAGACCCAGTCTCAAAACAAAACAAAACAAGAAACCAGAAAAAAGAAGACATCTATTAATCAGACCGAAGTCCTAAAAAAGAAATAACATTTAATCAGACCGAAGTCCTAAAAGAGAAATAACATTTAAAAAGAAGACATCTAAAGTTGTAATAAATCATACCTGCATGTTTTACCCAAGCCTAGAATTCATATTAACACAAAATATATTACTGATAGCTGTTCCACACTTTTTTGTAGCCCTTGTTAAGACTAAGAATGTATGTGTTTTGAATCTGTTGTTGGCTGATAAATGTGTGAACCCCACACGTTTATAGTCTGTTGAAAGAATATACCTCAAATATAGTTACTGTCTCATATTTTCTTTCTTTTTTTCATCTCAAGTTTGGAAATGTTTGAAAATGCACATGTGTAATAAGAATTGTAGTCTCTTTCTTCTCAGAAAGGAAATCACAAATAATTTATATAGAATCTTAATATTTCCACTTATTGATGTACTACAACTCAGATATACTTCCTTTGTTTTACTCTTTGGATGATGTAAAATCAAATTTGCTTCCTTGCCAGGCATGGTGGCTCACACCTGTTATCCCAGCACTTTGGAAGGCCAAGGTGGGAAGATTGCTTAAGACCAGTTCTGGCAATATAGTGAGACCCTCATCTCTACAAAATAGTTTAAAAATTAGCCAGTCTTGGTAGCACATACTGGTAGTCCCAGCTACTGGGGAGGCTGAGGCAGGAGGATGGCTTCAGCCCAGGAGTTCGAGGCTACAGTGAGCCATAATTGTACCATTGCACTCCAGCCTGGGCAACAGAGCAAGACCCTGTCTCAAGAAAAAAAAATTTGCTTCCTTAAATTATATTATTGTTTTAGATGACCTCCAGAGAATCATGAAACTGCAAGGAGGATGAAAAGCAAGAGGAAATATGAAGGAAACTAGATTGATTAAATTATCTGTGGATCCAATAGTAACTATTTGTTGTCTACTTTTTGGTAAATATTTTTCATATTTCATATCCAAAATGTAGGCTACACACTTTTGGAGGCTGAGGTGGGTGGATCACTTGAGGCCAGGTGTTTGAGACCAGCCCAGCCTACATGGTGAAACCTCCCTCTACTAAAAATACAAAAATTAGCTGGGTGTGGTGGCGCATGCTTTCGGGGAGGGAGAGGAACGAGAAACGCTTGAACCGGGGAGGTGGAGGTTGCAGTGAGCCCAGATCACGCCACTGCACTCCAGCCTGGGTGATGGAGTGAGACTCTGTCTCAAAAAAAGGAAAAAACAAAACAAAACAAACAGAACAAAATGTAGGCCACAGATACAGCTCTCAACTAAGTTTGACTCTTTTAAGACCACATCAATACAAATAAGAATAGTAACAGATTCTGTTACAAGTGTTTATAAGTTGCCAGGGGAGGACAACAGAGAAAGGATTTGTCTTGGGGCAAAAGGAAAGGCTCCTACAGGAAGAAACACTTGATCAGGGCATTGGGTGCAGGGGAGCTTAGCCATTTAGCCATGTCATTCAGGGATAAAGGTTTCCAGGGAGCAGGAAGGGGGGAACTTTGCCTTTGAATTTAAACTAGTATAATTTGTAATAATCTTGTGAAGAGCAGGTAGTCAGGATATCCTCAGCTATTAAAAAACAGAAATGATGACTAACTGAGTGGTTATGAGATGCCAGGGGTCCGTGTCTTTTGGTGGGTATTTCAGAAAGTAGAATGGGGACAGAAAGCTTGGATCTGGACCAGGTCTCTTCATAAACTTCCACACAGCGCCACCTGGAGACAAGGAAGAGGGAGGCAGCTGAGAGAAAACCCCAGGTAGTTTCACTATTACTTCATTTATCAAATGTGGTTCAATATGTCTGCAATAGTCATGCAAAAACTAAAACCTGTTCACACTTTACAGATTAAGCACAAACTATTTATAAATACAGAGAGTAATATTAATGGAATTAAATGTACAGGAATGATTTTGTCTAAAAGCAAAGAAAAAATTATAAATACTGGCCACAGGCAATGTTCTTGAGATTTTTAGATACAGCTGACCCTTAAAAAATGTGGGCTTTAGGGGCACTGAGCCCCCAGCAGTCTAATATCTGTGCATAATTTTTGACTTCCCAATAACTTAAGGATGAATGGCCCATTGTTGACTGGAAGCCTTACCCATAATATCAAGTCAGTTAACACATATTTTGTATATGTGTTATATACTGTGTTCTTACAATAAAGTAAGCTAGACAAAAGAAAATGTTCTTAAGAAAATCATAATGCAGAAAAAATATATTTACAATTTATTATGTGGAAGTGAATTCAACCTCTTCTAAACGTGGATCTTCACAAGAGTAAGTCCTTTCTAATAAATGACTGGTCGAATGAGTGTGGTTTTAGGAAAGACCTGTGAGTAAGTTTGACTAATTTCCTTAATCAAACTGTGGGTTTTTATTTTCATGATCAAAAACAATTTGAAATTAGCTCCATTCATAACAATTAATTTTGATGCCAAATATTTTGTTTGAACAGTTTCAATCCTGATCCCAAATCTTACCAACACCCACGATATACAAGACCTAATTTAGAATGATGTGGCAGTATTTGTCCATATTAACTTTGAAAACCCTTTAGTGAGGATGATCTCCTTTGTGGCAATCTGCTTTTGATGTCAGTAAAAATCTCATATATAGCATAATTAAAATCTGATTGGATTAAGAATGATAAGCAGGATGTGAATAAGGTGGGACGAGGGACACTCTACACGAAAACCCCCTGTAAGTGGAGCTCACTCCAGCTGAGTTGTCAGTGGAAGCAACTGGAGGCCAGGGGAGAACCTAGTGGAGCAGAGGTGAGAATAAATTAAGAAAAAATTAAAATTTTAATACAGAAAATGTTATCATTTCAGCATGAAATTAACTTTAAAATTGTTTTTAAGAGACAGGGTCTCCCTCCATCACCCAGGCTGGAGTGCAGTGGCACGATCATAGCTCACTGTTGCTTCAATTTCTTGGGCTCAGGTGATGCTTCCGACTCAGCCTCCCAGGGAGCTAGGACTACAGGCACATGCCACTGCACCCAGCCAACCTTTAAAAGTTCTTAACAACATCATTTACATTCTCTATTTCTCATTACATTTTCCAGATCCACTGTGCCTTTTACACTGAAAGCACATCTCAATTCTGATATGCCCCATTTCAGGTGCTCAAGAGCCACATGTGGCAGGACAGCCCAATATAGACACTTTTACGACATCAACTTCCGAAAGAAAGAATCAAGTCCTGGCCGGGCGTGGTAGCTCACGCCTGTAATCCCAGCACTTTGGGAGGCTGAGGCAGGTGGATCACGAGGTCAGGAGATCAAGCCCATCCTGGCTAACACGGTGAAACCCCATCTCTACTAAAAATACAAAAAATTAGCCGGGCATGGTGGTGGGCGACTGTAGTCCCAGCTACTCGGGAGGCTGAGGCAGGAGAATGGTGTAAACCCGGGAGGCGGAGCTTGCAGTTAGCCAAGATCGCGCCACTGCACTCCAGCTAGCATTTAAAATATCAGAAGCTCAAGGCCCTGAGTCTTTTATGTATGTATTTATATTGTGTTTCATTATGTTTCACTAGTAATTGTGCATAGTAGGCCCCTATATCTCTATGTATATAAGGAGGAAAGATTTCCAAGGAGTGTTGTCCGTCAACTCATGACACTCTAATAGCATGTACATTTTTCCATAGAGAGTGGTCACGGCTGAACAATTTCAAGAAGCGAGTCGATGTCTCATCTCCCTATCTTATCTTGAAAAATCCATGTACCTAAGTCGTGGATGTGTCTGCTGCATCCGCTGCATCAGTTCACTTCTGAAGGAGCCCAATGAGGAAGGTGTAATGTGTTCATTTCACTCTGTGGCTACTCAGAAGAATGACATCAGGCCCGATTTCCAGCTGGAAAAGATGGATCCTAAAATCAAGGAACTGGAGCCCCAGCTGACAATTCTATATCAGAACCCAAAGATGCTGAAGTTCCAAGGTAAGAAATCTGTACAATTTGCTCTCAGCCCGTTAATGGCCCTGAAAAAGTAGCCGTTCAAAATGTTCTCCATTAAATATGGGCATAGGCTGAATTCTGGCACCTGAAATATTTATGCCCCCCAAACCATAGTTGAATATCGACTAGAGATGACTAGAGATTTTGAAGGGAATGTAATAGTTAGGTCGTGCTCTAGGCCTATGCTGTCTAATGTGGTAGTCGCCATTGGCTGTAGAGCCCTTGAAATGTGGTTAGTGTCCTCTGTGAAAATTATAATAATTTGGGATATACAGGCTTATAATATACTATTTAAAGTATTTTTTGCATTTTTTTTCTTGAGACGGAGTTTCGCTCTTTCGCCCAGGCTGAGTGCAGTGGTGTGATCTTGGCTTACTGCATGCTCTACCTTCTGGGTTCAAGCGATTCTGCCTCAGCCTCCTGAGTAGCTGGGACTGCAGGAGCATGCCACCACGCCGGGCTAATTTTTATATTTTTAGTAAACACAGGGTTTTGCCATGTTGGCCATGGTGGTCTCGAATTCCTGACCTTGTGATCTGCCCACCCTGGCCTCCCAAAGTGCTGGGATTACAGGCGTGAGCCACCACGCACAGCTGCATGTTTTTTATTACTTTTTTAGCATGTCTACAAGAAAATTTAAAATTGTACATGTGGCTCTCATATTTCTTTGGGTGTAGCACTGACCTAAAACATAACTTCTCAAGCTTGTTTATATTAAATTACCTGGAGATATTTTTAAAATACGTATTTTGATTCTATAGGACTGGGCTGGCCTGTCCTATAGAAGCTACATCATCGATGTGCAGGCCCTAGATAAGAAGCTGCTCAACATCATTGACCTGCAGTTCCTGCACGGCTACTACGAGCCCATCCTGTTCGAGCCCAACCAGACCGGCCCGGGCACGTGGCTGTGTGGCAGGACACATGCTCCATCGTGGCCATCTTGCTAACATCACGCAGAAGGTGCATCCCGTCATCTGATCTCTCACCAGCTGCCCTTTGACTGCACCCAGGCTCTGGCCGTGCCCAAGCCCATAGGTGGGGTGGTGGTCTTTGTCGTCAGCTTGCTGTTATACCTGAACCAGAGCATTCCCCCGTATGGTGTGGCTCTCAGCAGCCTCACCACAGGCACCACAGTTTTCCTGCTGTGCACCCAGGTGGGTGTGTGAATCACCCTGGACTGCGCCCAGGCCACCTTCATCTCCTATGACAAGATGGTCATCTCCCTCAAGGGCGGCGAGATCTACGTGCTGACCCTCATCACCGATGGCACGCGTAGCGTCCAAGTGTTCCACTTTTGACAAGGCAGCCACCAACGTCCTCACCACCAGCATGGTCACCATGGAGCCCTCTTCCTGAGTTCTTGCCTGGGCAACTCTCTCCTCCTCAAGTACACAGAGAAGCTTCAGGAGCCCCCGGCCAGTGCTGTCTGAGGCTGCTGACAAGGAATAGCCTCCCTCACGGAAGAAGCGAGTGGACGCATGGCCAGCTGGTCAGCCAGGGACAAGTCCGTGTCACAGGACGACGTGGACGAGATTGAAGTGTACGGCAGCGACGCCCAGTCGGGCACACAGCTGGCCACCTACCTTTGAGGCGTGTGACAGCATCCTTAACATTGGACCCTGCACCAGTGCTGCCATGGGCGAGCCTGCCTTCCTCTCTGAAGAGTTTCTGAACAACCCCAGCTGGACCTGGAGATTGTGGTTTGCTCTGGCCACGGGAAGAATGGGGCTCTGTCGGTGCTGCAGAAGAGCATCCAGCCCTAGGTGGTGACAACCTTTGAGCTTCCCGGCTGCTACAACATGTGGACAGTCATTGCCCTGGTGCCTAAGGAGGAGAAAGAGAATCTCAAGGGGGAGGGCACAGAGCAGGAACCCAGCACCCCCGAAGCGGACAATGACAACCGCAGACAGTGATTCCTGATTCTGACCCAGGAAGACTCAACCATATTCCTGCAGATGGGGCAGGAGATCATGGAGCTGGACACCAGTGGCTTTGCCACGCAAGGCCCCACGGTCTTTGCCAAAAACATCGGGGACAACCACTACATTGTCCAAGTGTCGCTGCTGGGCATCCACCTGCTGGAAGGAGTGAATCAGCTGTACTTCATCCCTGTGGACCTGGTCACCTGCAACGTGCAGTGCACTGTAGGCAACCCCTACGTGGTCATCATGAGCGCCGACGGCCACGTCACCATGTTCCTGCAGAAGAGCACACTCCTACAGTGGCTGCCACCACCACCTGGTGCTGCACAAGCCCCCGCTGCACCATCAGCACAAGGTGATCACGCTGTGCCTGTACCGAGACCTCAGTGGCATGTTCACCATTGAGAACTGCCTGAGCGGGGCTCACGATGAGCTAGGGGGCCGCAGTGGCTTAGAGGCAGAGAGCCTGGGCTCGGAGACTAGCCCCACAGTGGGTGATGAGGAGATGCTGTGTGGGGATTTGGACTCCCTCTTCAGCCCCAGCAAGGAGGAGGCCCGAAGAAGCAGCCAGCCCCTGCCGACTGGGACTCTGTACCCTTCCAGACAGAGCCCATCCACTGGTGCCTGCTGTTGCAGGAGAATGGCACCATGGCGACCTGCCAGCTCCCCGACTGGTGGCTGGTGTTCTTGATGAAGAACTTCCCTGTGGGGCAGCGGGTCCTCATGGACAGCTCCTTTGGAGAGCCCACCACACAGGGCGAGGCCCGCAGGGAGAAGGCCATGTGCCACGAGGAGGTGCCTCTCTCATCAAGGAGGTGCTGCTGGTTGTGCTGGGCAGCCGCCAGAGCACGCCTTACCTGCTGGTGCATGTGGACCAAAAGCTACTTATCTACAAGGCCTTCCTACACGACTCTCGGCTCGGCCAGGGCAATCTCAAAGTCCACTTTAAGAAAGTCCTTCACAACATCAGCTTCCGTGAGAAGAAGCCGAAGCCATCCAAGAAGAAAGCAGGTGGCCACACAGAGGAGAGGGCCAGGCCTGGGGCCGCGTGGCGCATTTCCATACTTCGAGGACATGTATGGCTACTCAGGAGTGTTCATCTGCAGCCCCTCACCTCACTGGCTCCTGGCGACAGACTGAGGGGTGCTGCGGCTGCACCCCGTGGGCATCAATGGCCCTATCGACTCTTTCGCTCTATTCCACAATGTCAACTGTCCCCGCGGCTTCCTGTACTTCAACAGACACGGCAAGCTGAGGATCGGCGTCCTTCCTGCCTACCTGTCCTATGATTCCCCGTGGCCTGTCAGGAAGATCCTGCTGTGCTGCACGGTCCACTGTGTGGCTTACCACGTGGAGTCCAAGATGTATGCTGTGGCCACCAGCACCAATACACTGTGCACCTGCATCCCACACATGACTGGTGAGGAGAAGGCGTTTGAGACCATCGAGAGAGATGAGCAGTGCATCCACCCCCAGGAGGTGGCCTTCTCCATCCAGTTCATCTCCCTAGTCTGCTGGGAGGCTATTCCCAATGCCAGGATTGAGCTGCAGAAGCGGGAGCATGTGACCAGCACAAAGACAGTGTCTCTGCAGCGAGGAGACCGGGTTGGGCCTCAAAGGCTATGTGGCCACCGGGACCTGCCTCATGCAGGAGGAGGAGGAGGTCACGTGCTGAGGGCGGATCTTGATCATCGATGTGATTGAGGTGGTACCCAAGCCCGGCCAGCCCTTAACCAAGAACAAGTTCAAAGTCCTTTACGAGGAGGAGCAGAAGGGGCCCGTGACTGCCCTGTGCACTGCAAGGCCACCTGGTGTCGGCCATCAGCCAGAAGATTTTCCTGTGGAGCCTGCGGGCCAGCGAGCTGACGGGCGTGGCCTTCATCGACAGGCAGCTCGACATCCACCAGATGATCAGCGTCAAGAACTTCATCCTGGCAGCCGACCTCATGAAGAGCATCTGGCTGCTGTTACCAGGAGGAGAGCAAGACGCTGAGCCTCCTGTTGCGGGATGCCAAGACCCTGGAGGTGTACAGCGTGGACTTTATGGTGGACAACACCCAGCTGGGTTTTCTGGTGTCTGACCATATGTACCTGCCTGAAGCCAAGGAGAGTTTTGGGGGCATGTGCCTGCTGCGCTGGGCAGACTTCCATGTGGGTGCCCATGTGAACACATTCTAAAGGACCCTGTGCCAGGGAGCCACTGAGGGGCTCAGCAAAAAGTCGGTTGTGGGAGAATAAGCATATCACGTGGTTCACCACCCTGGATGGTGGCATCGGGCTGCTACTGCCCATGCAGGAGAAAACCTACTGGAGGCTGCTGATGCTGCTGAACGTGCTGCCGCACCACGCAGGCCTCAACCTCCGCACCTTCCGGATGCTGCATGTGGACCTCCGCATCCTCCAGAATGCTGTGCTGCGAGCTGGACAGGGAGCTGCTCCACCGCTACCTGTATCTGAGCACCATGGAGCAGCAAGCTGGCCAAGAAGATCGGCACCACGTCCGACATCATCCTGGATGACTTACTGGAGACAGACAGCATCACCGCCCACTTCTAGCTCCGTGGATGTCGCTGCTACCACCACACTGCACTACCTCCCACCCCCTTTTTTGTACAAAACACAAGGAATATACACTTTCTGGAAGACCATCTTATACTATATATCAAGAATCTCAAAAATATTCATATACTATAATGCAATAAGGCCATTTCTAAAAATTTACCCTGAGAAGATAATCCAGACATGTGCTACAATTTCCATTACAGAGACATCTGTTGTAATATTGTTTACGGAAGGGGGAAACAGAAAACAGCCTCCATGTCCACAGAGGAATGATTAAATATGTGGTACACCTACAGGCTGGAGTGTAAAATGGACACAAAAACAAAGAAGAAATGCTCATGAGAAAATGCAGTGATAGAAGCCTTTTCTAAACAGTTTCTGCTTTGTTTGGGGTAAGTGTTCCACCTTTACCATCCCTAAATGCTCTAGTATAGTATAGTCTTAATCAGATGTTTACTTGTATGCATCTATTATTACTTTATAAAATCTTTGAAAACCAAGTCTGTGTCTGTCACATCACTACTGCTGGCACAGCTCACAAGTATTTGCTGAGTGAGTTATTTAATCAGAAGTTACAAAAGCAAACCAAACCTTATTTCCTTTTTGATTCTTTCAACTACCTAACTCTACAGCATACGGCGCTATTTCCTAAACAAGAGAAAGCAAAACAAACAAACAAAAACAAACAAACAAACTCCAAATACTTTAAATGCTATTACAGATTATAAAATTATAACACTGCAGACTTGGCAGAAGGAAAGATTTAGATCTCAGAAAACATACACAAGTCATTTGGTAGAAGGCCCAGGGATATGAACAGATACTACACGCATGAGAAAATATCATGAGTGAAACAAGTACAGAAAACTGTACAAAGCAGTGCCACTTTCGGCATGTTAAGATTTGATATTCTTTTTTTTTTTTTTGGAGACAGAGTCTCGCTCTGTCACCAGGCTGGAGTGCAGTAGTGTGATCTCGGCTCGCTGCAAGCTCCACCTCCCAGGTTCACACCATTCTCCCGCTTCAGCCTCCCCAGTAGCTGGGACTACAGGTGCCCGCCAACAAGCCCGGCTAATTTTTTTTGTATTTTAGTAGAGACGGGGTTTCACTGTGTTAGCCAGGATGGTCTCGATCTCCTGATCTCGTGCTCCTCCCACCTCAGCCTCCTAAAGTGCTGGGATTACAGGTGTGAGCCACCGCGCCTGGCCCTTATTTTCATGTATGGCTAAAACAGGAGTCCAGTTTTATTTTCTTTTCTGGATAGGTAGCCTGTTATGCCAGTTAAATATCTGTGGTTTAGTGAAAACCAAAATAATTATGTATTAAATAATAATTCCCCACTGTATTGAAATGCTTTTGTTATATTAAATTATTATATATACTCACATATATTTTATATTCTAATGTGTCATTCTTATGCCAATGACATATTGATTTGGTCATAGTGTTTTTGTAGTATGTTTTAATTTGGGGGGTTTTAGGAAGGCAATATATAACACTATTTCTGGGATGAGGTCATGAAGAGTGCCTCCTTTATTCTGTTTCCCTTTCCATGACATTCACTGCGGGGAGGCTCTGTGTTGAAATTGTGGAGACACAAGATGAAAGCAGTTGGATCCCTGCATCACTTTATGGAGGAGAGTTTCTTCCCTGGAGCTTTGCCTGATTGCATCATCTTTGTGTGAGCGATAAACAACCCTTTGTTTTTTACCTCAGCATAGCCTATGCTGTCCCGACTAATCATTGGTGCTGCTGTATCAAAAAGCCAAAATATACAGCATTAGCTTAGTGGCTGGTGGTGTGTGCCAAGGACACTGCTACTGGAGGCTGGGGCATGGCAATCTGTACTATTAATGGTAACACACTTGTTAAATGGCATACTTGCATTAAGAAGGCTAAGAAAGAAGGCTATTGTTAAGCATATCTTGGCTGTTGTCTTCATTCAACAAAGCCTTACAAGAAATAAGTGGCTAGTTTGTGAGCAGCAATAAAGGAAATAGAGAAATTCCAGAAAGTTAGGGCTTAGCAAAATTAAAAAGCTGACTGCTTCCAGATGCCAACTAATTTGATACAGGATTGACAACACCATTGAACAACAAAGGCCCAAACTACCTCAGGGCAAAAGGCAGATTAAAAAGATTCAGATAGACTCAAGGTAAGTGCCATGATATTGTGTGTGAGAGAGATGGGGGAGCAAAGAAGGTAAATAAGTTGAGATCTACATCTGAAAAATAACTTTTGGGGGAGTTACGGTACAGGGAACTCTTTGGAAACAAATCAAAAGCAGACTAAGTTTTTAAGGACATTGTATTACAAAAGAAACCCACAGTTTGAACTAAAAAAGGCTCGGACTATTCATGACTTAAAACAAGCTATGGCTCCCTAATTTTCCATGGGCCAACAGCAGCTGAGTTTCACAGTCCAAACACAGCATATTCTTCCACGTCCATTTCAGATGTGGCCAAGGAGAGTGATGGAATGACAAAAGGGCCAGGGAGAACAAGGAATAAGGGACTTCTTCCTAGAGAAGCTTAATGAAGAAACCTTCTCTAACGAGGGTAGGAGCTTTCACAATGTCTACTCAGAAAGATTTCAGAATTGTTACCCCTACCTGTCTTCATTCCCTCCGTTTAAAAGTAAAAGTGTTTATTGCAGTTGTCCTAACCCTACTCCATCATTGAATATTGGGTCTGTATAGGAGGCAAGTAATATGTCTCTTCTAGTTAATAACTCTCCAGACCAAGAAGAAGCAGGTATAGACCTGATGGAGAGCACTAGGCAGTTCACTTGAAAACCCTCAATTTCTTTTTCTTTCTTTCTTTCTTTTTTTTTTTTTTTCTTTAGAGACAGGGTTTCATAATATTGGTCAGACTGGTCTCAAACTCCTGACCTCAGGTGATCCACCCGCCTCGGTCTCCCAAAGTTGTTGGGATTACAGACATAAGCCACTGTGCAGAGCCTAAGAATATTTCAGAATTGTTACCCCTATCTGTCTTCATTCTCTCCATTTAAAAATAAAAGTATTTATTGTCCTAACCCTACTCCATCATTAAATGTTGGGTCTGTATAGGAGGAAAGGAATATGTCTCTTCTAGTTTAGAAATCTCCAGACCAAGAAGCAGGTATAGACCTGATGGAGAGCACTAGGAAGTTCACTGGAAGACCCTCAATTTCTTTCTTTCTTTCTTTTTTTTTTTTTTTTAGAGATGAGGTTTCACCATATTGGTCAGGCTGGTCTCAAATTCCTGACCTCAGGTGATCCACCTGCCTTGGTCTCCCAAAGTGTTGGGATTACAGACATGAGCCACTGTGCCTAGCCTAAGAAGACCCTCAATTTCAAGCTGGATTTGCTGACAATTTCAAGTGGGGTTTTCTCTCTTGAGAAAGTGAGAGTATGTTCTATATATGGGAAAATCAATGACCAGAGGGGCACACAGGAAGATTACACTTCCTACTTCCTGGTAGTTAGGTGGGGCCATGTGACTAGTTCTAGCGAATGAAGTGTGAGTGGAAGTGTCATGTATCACTTCTAGGCCAAAGTTTAAAAGTTGATGTGTTTCCCTAACACTCTGTCTTTCATCATGGTGACCTTGGAGGCCACCAGTGAGGTGATGGTGGACAGGATGAAGGATGCCTAGAACTAAAGGGGTTTTCACCAACCCACATTAGATTTTGCATGAATGAGATAACATATTGCTTTCTGTGTCTCTCTCTCTTTTTTTTTTTTTTTTGTTTTTTTCTTTGTTTTTTTTTTGTTTTTGAGATGGAGCTTTGCTATTGTTCCCCAGGCTGAAGTGCAATGTGCCTCACCGCAACTTCTGCCTCCTGGGTTTAAGCAATTCTCCTGCCTCAGCCTCCTGAGTAGCTGGGATTACAGGCATGCACCACCACACCTGGCTAATTTTTTATTTTTAGTAGAGATGGGGTTTCTCTGTATTGGTCAGGTTGGTCTCAAACTCATGACCTCAGGTGATTCGACCACCTCAGCCTCCCAAACTGCTGGGATTACATATTTCTTAATGTTTAGCTACTGGGAATAATTTATGCTAGATTATTTTAGGTTTTCTACCTATACAATCATATCATCTGTGAAAGGTGATGTTTGAAAATTTCTTCCTTTTTGATCCTTATACCGTTTTTTTCTTGTCTGTGTCTTGCTGTACTGCCTGGGACTTCATAGTCAATGCTGGGTAGCAGTGATGACAGCTGGGACCATGGGCTTGCTTCTTACAGGAAAGGAAAGCTTTCCATATTTCAAGTATTGAGACAAGTAAGATTTTTCTGTAATTTATTGTGGCTAGCTAGTGTCTGTTAAAAGAAAGTTCCCTTGGACTCCTAGCTTGCCTAGCTGTTTTTATCTTGAATGGCTGTTGAACTTTACAATTTTTTTGTATCTCTTGAAATGATCATATATTTTTCTATTAAAGAAAAAATGCTAATTCTCCTAATTATATTTATTGTTTTCTGATGTCAAAGCAACCTGATTGATATGGTTTGGCTCTGTGTCCTCACCCAGATCTCACCTTGAATTGTAATAATCCCCAGGTGTCAAGGGTGGGACCAGGTGGAGATAATTGAATCATGGGGGTGGTTTTCCCATGCTGTTCTCGTGAGAGTGAGTGAGTTCTGATGGTTTTATAAGGGGCTGCCTCCATCACGCTCCTCTCCTTTCTGGTTTCATTTGAGATGGAGTTTCGCTCTTGTTGCTGGAGTGCAATGCAGCTCACTGCAACCTCTGCCTCCCAGTTTAAGTGATTCTGCCTCAGCTTCCTGAGTAGCTGGGATTACAGGCGTGTGCCACCATGTGCCACCTTGTGAAGAGGTGCCTTCTGCCATGATTGTAAGTTTCCTGAGGCCTCCCCAGCCATGTGGAACTGTGAGTCATTAAACCTCTTTTCTTTATAAGCTACCCAGTCTTAAGTATGTCTTATAGTAGTGTGAGAATGGACTAATGCACTGACGTTCCTGTTCATATACCTGATTAGGTCATGCTGATTCTGTCTTATTGTCTTTTAATTGGTATTTTTGCGTCTATGCTGATGAGTGAGACTGCTTTGTCAGGTTTTAGCATCAGGGTAATTCTAGTCGCAAAAATGAATCGAGGCCATTTTATGCTCTTTAATATTCATTTTCTATTGCTTTTCTATTCTCTGGAAGAGCTTGTGTATGATTGGTATGGTTTCTAGAAGAGCTTATGATTGGCATGATCTCTTCCTTAAATGTTTGGTTGAATTTGTAGGGCCTGGGGTTTTCTTTTTTTCTTTTTACTCTTATTTTACTTTAAGTTCTGGGATACATGTACAGAACGTGTAGGTTTGTGACATAGGTATACATGTGCCGTGGTGGTTTGCCGCACCCATCAACCCGTCATCTAGGTTTTAAGCCCTGCATGCATCAGGTGTTTGTCCTAATGCTCTCCCTCCCCTAGCCCCCCATCCCCTGACAGGCCCTGGTGTGTGATGTTCCCCTCCCTGTGTCCATGTGTTCTTGTTGTTCAACTCCCATTTATGAGTGAGGACATGTGGTGTTTTCTCTTCCTGTGTTAGTTTGTTTGCTTAGAACGATGGTTTCCAGCTTCATCCTTGTCCCTGGGGTTTTCTTAGTGGGAAAGATTTGGTTATGGATTCAATTGATTTAATTACTATAGGACTTTTTAAATTTTTATTTTTCTAATATCAGCTTTGAAAATTTGTACTTTTTAAAGAAAAGTATTTCTTTTATATTTTCAAATGCTTTGGATATGATTTTTTCATAACAACTTCCTTTTTAGTCCTTTTGGGCTGCTGTAACAATACCTCAGACTGGGTAACTTACAAACAATAGAAATTTATTTCTCACAGTTCTGAATACTCGGAAGTCCAAGATCAAGGAACTGGCAGATGTGGGGTCTGGGGGAAGACTCGCTCTCTGCCTCCAAGATGACGGCTTGTTGCTGTGTCCACTGGGGATGAATGCTGTGTCTTCATATGGTAGAAGAGATGGAAAGGCAAAAAGGCCCAGAAGGTCCCCTCCAGCCCTTTTATAACGTCACTAATCCCATTCATGCGGGCTCCATCCTCAGGACTTAATCACTTCCTAAGGGCCCCAACTCTTAATACTATCACATTGGGTCTTAGGTTTCAAAATATTAATTTTGGGGGAAAACAAACATTTGAACCATTTCTGCCTCTTTTTTATGCTTGCTGGATGTGTAGTGGTGTCTTCTTTTTAATTTCTGATATTGGAATTTGTCTTCTTTCATTTTTATCATATCAGTTTTGCTAGGGATTTATCAATTTTATTTTTTTAAAGAGCTAGCATTTGGCTTTGCTGATCCTCTCTGTGTTATGTTTATTTTCTTTTTCTTTAGTTGTATATTTATCTTCATTATTCTCTTCCTTTTTATATATGTTGTGTTTATTTGACTGTTCTTTTTTTTTTTTTTTTTGAGATGGAGTCTTTCTCTGTTACCCAGGCTGCCACCCTCCGCCTCCTGGGTTCAAGCGATTCTTTTGCCTCAGCCTCCCGAGTAGCTGGGATTACAGGCATGTGCCATCATGCCTGGCCAATTTTTTGTATTTTTAGTAGAGATGGGGTTTCATCATATTGGTCAGGCTGGTCTTGAACTCCTGACCTCCTGATCCCCCACCTTGGCCTCCCAAAGTGCTGGGATTACAGGCGTGAGGCACTGCGCCAGGGCCAACTGTTCCATTTTTAATTTGTGAAAAGTATGGCTGACATTAGTTTTCAGTCAAACCTGTGTATCAACTTGGGGAAAATTGACACATTTACTGTGTTGTCTTCCAACTCATGAACATGGTACGTCTCTTCATTAATTCAGATGTTCTTTGATTTCTTTACCAAGATAGGCTTTTAAGTTGAATTTTCTTTTAAGCACTTATTTATCTGAATCACATAAGTTTTAATATGTAACAATTCCCTTATGCTCAAATGTATTCTAATTTTCATTATGATTTATTCCTTGACCTTAGCCTATTTATATTTCTTGTTTTCCAAATGTATGGGAATTTTTATATTTTATATATATGTGTGTGTGTATATATATATGTAAAATTTATTTATTTTTCTTGTCTTTCTTTTGTTTTTGGAGACAGAGTCATGTTCTGTCACTCAGGCTGGAGTGCAATGGCACAATCTTGGCTCACTGCAACCTTTGCCTCCCGGGTTCAAGAGATTCTCGTGCCTCAGTCTCCTGAGAAGCTGAGATTACAGGTGTGCATCACTACGCCTGGCTATTTTTTTATATTTTTAGTAGAGACAGGGTTTTAGTATATATATATTATATATATGCACTAGATATTATATATATACAAGATATTATATATACACTAGATATTATATGTACACTAGATATTATATATACTAGATATATACAATACATATTATATATATACTAGATATTATATATATAACATATACTAGATATATATAACATATACTAGATATTATATATTATATATTTTCTAATATATATGGAATATATATGGAACTATAGGAATTTTCTAATATGTACACACACATATATATATTTTCTAATATGTACACACTAGATATATATATATTTTTTTTCTAGTGTATGTGTGTGTGTGTATATGCTAGAAAATCCCTGTATGTTTGGAAAACAGCATTCATTCCCCAGAGAACACAGCAACAAGGTGCTATCTTGGAGGCAGAGAGTGAGTCTTCCCCAGACCCCACATCTGCCAGTGCCGTGATCTTGGACTTCCTAGCCTTCACGACTGTGAGAAATATAGTAAAAAATTCCTATATATATATATTTTGTAGAATTGTATCTTAATGGCATTGTGGTCAAATAAAGTCCTCTGAAGTTCACTGATACTTGCTTAATTATACAGTATAACATAACTTTTTGTAAAAGTTCTGTGTCTGCATGAGGAAAATGTGTATTGGTTATGTGTTGAATGCATTGTTCTAGATATCTCCACTAGGTAGATTTCTTAATCACATTCAGTTCTTCATATTCTTACTTATTTTTCGTCTGATTGTTTGACCTGTTGTAGAGAGAGGTAGGTTAAAATTTCCCACTATAATTGTGATTTTGTCTACTTCTTATAGTTCTATCAGTTTTGCTATATATATTTTGAGGTTATGTGTCAGTAGGTGCCTACCAATTTAAGATAGTTATATTTTCTTGTAGAATTGGCTTTTATGATTATGAAATGTTATCCTATATCTTTGCTAATACTTCTCATCTTTAAGTATACTTTATCTAATATTATTGTAGATACACCAGTTTTTCTGTTTATTGTTTAAGTTAGTGCTTGCACAGTATGTCTTTTCCCATCCTTTTACTTGCACTTATTTTCTGTGACCTAATGTTGTAAATGTCTTTTATAAATAACATATATTTGGTGTTTTTAATTTTAAAAATCCAATCTGATAGTCTTTGTGTTGTAAATGGTGCATTTCATTCACCTATATTTGATGTAATTACTAAAATATTTGGTTTTAAATGTTTTAATTATGTGGTTTTTTTCGTTCCACCTGTTTCATATTCTTCTTTCTTCTCAATTTTTGTTTTCTTCTTTTGGATAAGTGCATTTTGTCATTCCATGTTTTCCTTAATATTAGCTTGGAAGTTATATTTTCTTTTACTGTTATTGCAACAGTTACCCTAGAGATTACAAAATGCATCCTTAACATAATATTGTAAGTACTGTTTGGTATTCCTGGACAATCCAAGGAGCTAACAATACTTTAACTTAATTTATAACCCTCCTGTGTTCTCTGCAGTTGTTATGTATTTTATTTCTGTATATTTTAAAACCCATGAGACATTATTACAACCATAAAATCAGCCATTCTTTATTTAGATTTGCCCCAGATATAACCTTCCTGTTGCTCTTTATTCCTTTCTGTATCATCAGGCTCTGCCTAGGATCATTTGTTTTACTGTCTAAAGAAGACACTTTGGTATATTTCTTAAAGTTGGGGCCTATTAGTTATTAATTATATATTTTAAAAATTTTAATCTTTTCTAAGAAGTCTTATTTTACCTTCACTCTTGAAAGATATTTTTGCTAGGTTTAGAATTCAAACATATATACTGTTTGATATAGTAGTATAAAATAATATTATATTGTCTTCTAGTTTCCAGTACTTTTATTGTAGTTTGCAAGTCTAATTGTGCTTCTTTGAAGTTAATCTCCACCCCCCACCCCACCCCTTTTCTGACTGCTTTTAAGGTTTTCTCTTTGTCTTCTACTTCAGTTTAGTAGAGCTTCTTGAATTTGTGGCTTGATGTCTTTCAGTAGTTGCAGAAAATTCTTAGCCTTTTATCTCTTCAAATAGTATTTCTCCTCCAATCCCTTTCACCTTGCCTACTGGAACAATTGTATTTGTTACATATCTCCTATGACTGCTAAGTACTTTTCTGTGTTTTTCATCCTTTTATCCCCTGCTCTTCATTCTGGATGTTTTCTTGTGACATAGCTTCAGGTTGATTAATTATCTCTCCAGTTGTATCTAATCTGATTTTTTAAATTAAATCTTTTTATTCTGTGATAATTGCATATGCACATGCAATTGTAAGAAGTAGTACAGAGACATTCCTTTACTTGGTTTCCTTCAGCTGCAGCATCTTGCAACACTACATTACAATATCACAACTAGGATACTGACATCAATACACTGAAGATACAGAGCATTTCCATCACAAGGATCCCTCCTGTGGCTCTTTGATAGCCACACCCACTTTTCTCCTGCCCCGCCCCCTCCTTAATCCCTGACAATCATTAATATTAATATGGTATCCATTTTTATAATTGCATCATTTTAAGAGTATTATATAAATACAATATGTAACTTGTGGTGGTTGGCTTTTTCATTAAGCATAATATCTGGAGCTTCATCCAGATTTTTGCATGTATCGATAGTTACTTTTTATTGTCGCATAGTACTGCATGTTATGAATGTACTACAATTTGTTTAACCATTCTCCAGTTGAAGTACATGTGGATTTTTCCCACGTGTTTTTCATCATTTTATCTCTGTCATAAACAAAGTTGCTATAAACAGTTATTTACAGGTTTTTGTATGAACATTAGTTTTAATTTAAATGGAATAAATGTGCAGGAGTACTGTTGTTGGGTTAGATGGTAGTTGCATGTTCAGTTTTCCTTTTTTTTTCTTTTCTTTGTTTTTTGAGACGGAATCTTGCTCTGTCACACAGGCTGGAGTGCAGTGGCATGATCTCGGCTCACTGCAACCTCCACCTCCCAGGTTCAAGTAATTCTCCTGCCTCAGCCTCCCAAGTAGCTGGGCTTACAGGTGCCCACCACTGTGCCTGGCTAATTTTTGTATTTTTAGTAGAGATGGGGTTTCACCATCTTGACAAGTCTGGTCTCGAACTCCTGACCTCATGATCCAGCCACCTCGGCCTCCCAAAGTGCTGGGATTACAGGCGTAAGCTGCCACGCCCAGCCACATGTTCAGTTTCTAAAGAAACTATCAAACTGTTTTCCAGAGTAGCTGTAACATTTTACAGCCCCACCAGCAAGGTTTTTTATTTTTGCTATTCTGATAGGTGTGTAGTGATACTACATTGTGATTTTAATATGCATCTGCCTAATGATTAATGATGTTAAATATTGTTTCATGTACTTATTTGCTGTCTGTATTTAACAAAACAGTATAAAACTTATGTCCTGAAAACTGCAAAACATTCTTGAAAGAAATTTTAAAAGGTCTAAATAAATAAAAAGACATCCTATGTTCATGGATTGGAATACTTAATATTGTTAATGTGACAATACTCACCAAATTGATCTATAAATTCAACAAAGTCCCTCTCAAAATCCTAGCCACCTTATTTGCAAAAATTGACAAGCTGATCCTAACATTCATATGGAAATGCAAGAGACCCATATTAGCCAAAATAGTCTTGAAAAAGAACAAAGTTTGAAGACTCATACTTCCCAGTTTTAAAACTTACAACAAAGCTATGCTAATAAAGAGAATGGTACT
This sequence comes from Pongo abelii, assembly GCF_028885655.2. Taxonomy (NCBI): domain Eukaryota; kingdom Metazoa; phylum Chordata; class Mammalia; order Primates; family Hominidae; genus Pongo; species Pongo abelii. Next base: position 38,758,258 of record NC_085929.1, read on the forward strand.
GGCATAAGAATAGGCATATTAATCAAAGGAACATAATTTAAAGTACAAAAAAAAAAACCCCTCACATTTATGGTCAGTTGGTTTTTGATAGTGGTGCCAGAACAATTACAAATTGTACTGACAATTGGATATCCACATGAAAAAGAATGAAGTTGGACCTCTACCTCACCATATACAAAATTAACTCAAAGTGGATCAAAGACCTAAATGTAAGAGCTAAAACTATAAAGTTCTTAGAAGAGAACATATGGGTAATTCTTCATGACTTTGGATTAGGCAATGGTTTCTTAGATATGAAACCAAAGGCACAAGCAACAATATAAAAAATAGATAAATTGGACTTCCTCAAAATTATTTGCCCTTTGTATATCCTCTTTAAATGGATATCCTCAGTAAAATGTCTCTTCGTGTCTACTTTGATTGTTTTTGTCTTTTACTGTTTACTTTTGAGTGTTTTTTTTGTGTCTAGCTACCAGTCCTTTGTTGGATATGGGTTTGAAATTTTTTTTTACAGTCTGTAGCTTGTCTGTTCCTCCCTTTGACAGGGTCTCTCACAGAGCAAAACATTATGATTGTGATTAAGTCCAATTAATCAATTTTTATTTTAAAGAATATTTTCCCAAAGTTTTATTGTTTTACATTTAACATTTAAATTTATATTCTACTTTAATATTATTTTTACTTAGTATGTAAGACTTAGGTACTTACCTCAAGGGTCTGTTTTATCTTTTTCCTATGAATGTCCAATTGCTCCAGCACCATTTGTTGGAAAGCCTATCTTTCCCTTATCAAACTGCTTTTGCCCCTTAGCCAAAAACCAATTTGGCAAATATGTGTGGGTCTATTTAAGTTCTCTATTCTGTTCCATTCATCTGTGTGTCTGTCCTTCTAACAAAACCACATAGACTTGATTGCTATAGCTATATAAGTAGTAAAATTGGGTTGAGTGATTACTCCCATTTCTCCCACTTTATTCTGTTTCAAAATTATCTTAAGCAATTCTTGTCCTTTGCTTTTCTGTATAAATTTTAGAATAATTTTGTCTGTCTTCAAAAAAATCTTCCTGGGATTTTGGCAGGAATTGGAGATAATTGACGTCAATCTGATTTGGGGAGAATTGACATCTTTGTTGAGTATTTCAATCTATGAATATGTCACATCTCTTCATTTATTTAGATTTCCTTTGATTTCCTTCAGCAGTGTTTTCTCTTTTTTAAAAAATAATTTGTTTACTTATTTATTGTTTTTTCTTTTTTTAAGCAGTGTTTTGTAGTTTTCAGGATACGGGTGTGAACCCAAAAGTCTCTGAGACAGATCTCAATCAATTTAGAAAGATTATTTTGCCAAGATTAAGGACACACCCATGACACAGCTTCAGGAGATCCTCACGACACGTGTCCAAGGTGGTTGGGGCACAGCTTGGTTTTATACATTTTAGGGAGACATGAGACATTATCATCAACATGTGTAAGGTATACATTGGTTCGGTCCAGAAAGGTGGGACAACTCAAAGTGGGGTAAAGGACTTCTGGGTCATAGGTAAGTAAGAGACAAATGTTTGCATTCTTTTGAGTCTCTGAGCAGCCAGCCTTTCACCAAAAACACAATCTACATGTGGGGTGGCGTAGAGGAGTAGCCACTTCTACCTTAGTTTGGCTTTAGTGAAACAGTAGGTCAGAGGAAGCAAATCAGACATGCATTTGTCTCGTGAGCAGAAGGAGGACTTTGAGTTCTGTCTGTCCTTTGTCCACAAGGAATTTCCTTGTGGGAAAATCACAATTTCAGATTGGCTTCTTTCACTCAGTAATATGCATCTGTGTTTCCTCCATGTCTTTTAATGGCTTGACACCTCATTTCTTTTTAGCATTGAATAATCTTGTATTGTCTGGATGTACCACAGTTTATATATATCCACCTACAGACGGACATCTTGGTTTCTTCCAAGTTTCGGCAATTATGAATAAAGCTATAAACACCCATGTGCAGGTTTTGTGTGGACATAAGTTGTCAACTCCTTTGGGTAAATATCAAGAAGTGTGAATGCTGGGTCAGATGGTAAAAATATGTTTTGTTTTATAAGAAACTGCCAAACTGTCTTCCAAAGTGGGTACCATTTTGCATTCCCACAGCAGTGAATGAGAGCTCCTGTTTCCCCACATTCTCACCAACATTTGGTGTTGCTGGTGTTCTGGATTTTGGCCATTCTAATAGGTGTGTCATGGTATCTCATTGTTTTAATTTGCATTTCTGATGACATATGACGTGGAGCATCTTTTCAGATGCTTATTTGCTGCCTGCGTATCTTCTTTGGTCTTTGGCTCATTTTTTAATCACGTTGTTTGTTTCCTTTTCCTTTCTTTTTTTGAGACAGAGTCTCGCTCTGTCACCCAGGTTGGAGTGCGATGGCGCAATCTCGGCCTACTGCAACCTCTGTCTCCTGGGTTCAAGCGATTCTCCTGCCTCAGCCTCCCAAGTGGCTGGAATTGCAGGCATGCGCCACCATGCCTGGCTAATTTTTGTGGGGTTTTTTTCATATTTTTAGTAGAGATGGGGTTTCACCATGTTTGTCAGACTGGTCTCGAACTTCTGACCTCGGGTAATCCACCTGCCTCATCCTCTCAAAGTACTGGGATTACAGGCGTGAGCTACCGTGCCCAGCTTGTTTTCTTTTTCTGAGACAGGGTCTCACTGTAGCTACCAGGCTGGTCTCGAACTTCTGGGCTGAAGTGACCTTCCCGCCTCAGCCTCCCAAATAGCTGGAATGACAGGTGCAAGCCACTGTGCCTGGCTCTGTTTTCTTATGGTTGAGTTTTAAGAATTCTTTGTATATTTTGGCTAATGATCCTTTATCAGATGTGTCTTTTTGCAAATATTTTCTCCCATTCTTTGGCTTGTCTTTTCATTCTCTTGATAGTATTTCACAGAGCAGAAATGTTTAATTTTAATGAAGTCCAATTTATCAATTCTTTCTTTCATAGATCATGTCTTTGGTGTTGTATCTAACAAGTCATTGCCAAACCAAGGTCATCTAGATTTTCTCCTATATTATCTTCTAGGAGTTCTACAGTTGTTTTTTGTTTGTTTTTCTTTGTTTTTTTTTTTCTTTTTCATTTAGGTCTATGATCCATTTTGAGTTAATTTTGTGGAGTGTAAAGTCTGTGTTCAGATTTGTATTTTTCCACATGAATGTCCACTTGTTCCAGCACCATTTCTTGAAAAGACTATTTTTTCCTCCATTCTGTTGCTTTTGTTCCTTTGTCAAAGATCAGGTGACTATTTTATGTAGGTCTATTTCTGGGCTATCTATTCTATTCATTGTCCATTCTTTTGCCAATACCACACTGTCTTATGTAATCTGCTTTTCAGCTCATGTACTGAGACCTTAATTTGGGTTATTATGTACTTTTTAAAAAATTTCTCCAGTTTCTAACCAGCTCTTTAAAAATTTTCCTGCATCTTTTTTTATGGGTTTCAGATGTGATTTTATGTATTTGGAGCACAGTAAGTGTGGCTGTGTGAAGACATGTGTCTGACTGCTCCCAGGCTTGTAGCCTCTCTGCCTGTCTCCTAATCCTTGTGCCTCCGTTGCTTCCTCACATTGCTGCCTTGTGTACCTGCTGATCTCTGATTGTGTGCCAGGAAAGATATATTTAACAAATTGTTGGCAGAAATATTTTGAAGCATCAGATTATGAGACCTCTCTGGAGGAAAATACCAATATTTACCACCATCCATTGCCTGGGGGTGCCAGCGGTCTGGTATCCCCATCATCAGATTTCAGGTGTTGGGGGCCTCTGGGCCCCAGGTGAGGTGGGACTGGGCTTTAAGACCTGGTGCCGCTTTTCTCCACGGTGCAGCCTGTCCCTTCTCCTGCATCCTAACTCCTCCTGCTGGCGGGTGGGGCCAGAATCAACTCTGTGTCCAGCGTGACGGACGGTGGCTTTTCAGGAGCACGGTGCTCATTAAAGGAGGTTACTCCGTCCCCTTGCCTATGAGATGACAAGAGGCACCTGGCATGTCACACCAGGGGCCACTGATGGCATGCCGTCTGCAGTGATCAGCCCTGCCCCCCTCCCCCCTCCTCCATGTGCTTTCAGCTCTGTCTTGTCGGGTGCCAGTGCCAGATTCAGGGCACTGTCACTCCTCTCTGACCTTGCCCTTGCCCCTTTGGAGGTGGCGTCCACCTGCCATTGGCATTGAGTGTTCAGGACGGACTTGCATGCCCAGTTCCCCCTAACACCACCTTGGCTGGGACCCCAGTCCCTGGTCCTCCACCCTCCCCAACAGAATGACAAATTATGTGGGCACATGTTCCCTTGAGCCCATTTTGAGACATTGAAGCAAACGTCAATCTAGGGAACAGTTGACAACACTCTTTATTAAACCCTAGGAACATTGTTATAAAAACTACTGTATATAAAGACAAAAACAGAGCAACAGCGGTCAGTGAAAAACACATTATTGTTACATTCTAGTATTATTAGGAATATTATTGATTTTTGGTTTTCCCGGTTACCAGCTCTCAGAGACCCCATGCCTGCTCACATGAAGTCAGAGTTTACAGGAGAGAAAATATTTCCATCCCCCCACCCCTGCCACTGTGTGCCCTTGTCTGGCTGGCCCTGGGGAGGACACGTCACCCTTTTGTGGGAGGTTTCCTGCCTCGTTAAGGTGACTGAGCCTCTCACCCTTGCAGCCCCTACCTCGTTAACTGCACATTGTCCAGACACTGACCACTTGGTTATTTGACTGTGATGTATGCCACTAGCTTTAAAACAGGAAATGGGGAAAAATAGGAAGAAACTGGGTATGAGAAACTGATGTGCAATTCCAAGAGGAGGCTCTCTCTTGGGCCACCAGCTTGGTTCCAGTTGTGGCCAGGGTGGCCATGTCATCTATAGTGGCCATGTCATCTATAGTTTTTGATCCTGTGCTCAGGGATGGCGCTGACCAATGTGGGATCCTGCACATTTTAGAGGCTGGTTTAGGGTCGTTCAACAGGGTACCTCATTGTACAAACCCAAGGGTCACCGTTCTCAGTGCAATCTATGTAAACAGTATCCCTGGGAGCCCATTACCATTTATGGGACAGTGTCATGAATGGTGCCTCCTGGAGGTGAACCCTACAGCAGCCCTGGAATTCAGTCTGTTAAGGGCAAATCTGTCAGGGCTTTGATGTGAAAATAGGAGTTTTAGGTACAGAATAACTAATAGTCAAATCTGCTCTTCATCAAGCATCTATCTAGCACCAGCTGTTGGCCAGGGGTTTGAACTAGAAACTGGGGTGGTGGGGGCAATGACACCTCCAAGGTCACTTTCCTTGGTGGGACAGGTAAGTCTTCTGAATTCATTTTGTGAATCTGAGTGTGTCTGTTAGGCACAACTAGCCATTTCACGGGTGGTCCCAGCTATAGCAGGAATGGTTCCCAGAAGGGCCCTGGGTACAGGGCCAGGCAAGCGGCAGGCATTCGGCAAGTATCTGTTGAATAGGTAAGGGAGGTCCGTGTCATCGAATGGGTTTTCTAGGAGGATCCTGACCTCTTCTAGCTCGCCTGACTGCTTAACATTTGAGCTTTTTGGGCCACAACCCCCAACGTTGTTTGCATGCACTTAAGCACCAGTGTGGGACGTGTTGGTGCTACAGCAAGAAACTAGGGCATTGTGCATGGCAGCTGGCACATAGTAAGTGCACAGGCTTGTCTTCCGGAGGGGACGGGCCATGGCCCCAGCCCAGTGATGTATTCCTGGACTGCAAAGGGCAGTGATTAGGGCGTCATCCAGTCATGGCCTGATTGTCCCGATGCTGTAGGGGCCAGGCAGACACCCTCTGATGCCCACCACGTGAGCAGGATCATTAAGAATCCCAGCAGTTTGCTTCCATGTTTCCAACTCGATTTTCACAGCAGATGAAAACAACCCACGTGGATGTCTCCCTGCAGTGATGGGTGGCCCTTCAACATTGATAAGACATGTGCTCAATAACTCCATCCAGGTCTGTTATTCCTTCTTACCTACCTACCTAGACAGAGTCATTCTGTCCCCCAGGCTGGAGTACACTGGTACGATCTCAGCTGACTGCAAGCTCTGCCTCCTGAGTTCATGTTATGTTAATTTCAAACATGGGGGAAATCTGTAAATTCACTTCCGAAGGCTCTTCCTGTTGATGGGGACCAGTTCAGCCAAGTTGAAAATTAAAATAAGCCAATTAAAAAATTTTATAAGTCTGCACCTCCAGGAACCCCATCTCCTTGAATGGCACAGTCTCTAATAAACACGGTGATTGCGAAGGCAGCCGAGCCAGTGGAAGTGCCGGGGTGTGGACAGCGGCTAGAGGGATGTAAAGGGCCTGGCCACACCAGGTTGGAATCCTGACCTGACCTGGACAGCAGCCTGTGGGGAAGTCAGTGCCAGGCTCAGCCACACCCACAGCCCTGGTCTGTTTGACATGATCTGAAGAGAGCTTTTGGGATGACGGTGAACTGGGAACCATCTCCTGGCCAAAGCAGCCTGTTAACCCCCATTCCTGGCTGTGTTTCCCCTACATTCCCAAGTCCTTCTCTTCAGCTTTGGGCCACATTTGAATCTTTCTGATGATGAGGGGAGATGCCACCCACCCGGGGAACACTGTCAGCTGCCTACTTGCTGCTTTCTAGAGCACTGGAGACAGCAAGAGGGACCAGATCTACCTGTGAAATCACATGTATGTGTGTGAGGGCATGTGCACGTGTGTCCATGCATGTGTGTGCATGCACAGCTGGTTGTGTGCCCACATGTATGCATGTGTGTATGTACTTGTGTTTTCAATTAAGGCCTGTTGCACATGTTCCCAATAACTCCATCCAGGTCTGTTATTCCTTCCTTCCTACCTACCTAGACAGAGTCTCACTCTGTCGCCCAGGCTGGAGTGCACTGGTACGATCTCAGCTCACTGCAAGCTCTGCCTCCTGGGTTCATGTTATGTTAACTTCAGCAATGGTTAGGGTCAAGTGCTGGCCTGGCAGCTGGAGGGGCCAGGTGAGGTAGGTGCAGGGCACGTTCAGAGGCTAATGTGAGGGCAGCGAGCCAGCGGGCACTACCAGCTATTGGTTCTGAATAGAGATTCCAAAACACACAATAATCACACCATACACAGAGGAGAGGGAAAGCATAAAACTGCTCGTGAATCACACACAGTTCCTAGTGAGAAACAGGCCTTACAAACGCGGTAGTTCTGCAGAGCAGCCTCGAATGCAGATTCCTCTGTGGACATCTTGTCCTCTTATGTTTTTCTTTTTGTATTATTACAAATTACCTGGTGATGGACAGAAGCTCACAGTAAAAAGTAAGAGTAGGAAGCTTAAAAAATCAGGTTGAGGAGTTGCTAAAAATCGCTAACTCTAGAAATCTATGCTTGAACTTGTCACTACCCTGCATCCATCTTGTTCTCAGGGACATGCTACTCATCGAAGGACCTGCCAGCCACAGCAGGATGGGGACAGTGTTTATCACAGTGACCTGGGGACCCACGGGGTTTTTAGGAGCCCTTGACACCACTGGGGGATTGAATACACACACACACACCTGCTTTCCACACCGAGTGTTCACACCCAGGTGCACATTGTTCTCACCCCTCGGCTCCTCCGTGACACAGCAAGGGCCGTGACCCCCTGGCACCCCACCTCACACACTTGACAGGTGAGAAGCAGAGGCTCTGAGAGGTTAAGTGGCTTGTGGGGGTGACCTGCGGGAAGGAGGGTGCTGTGACTGGCTGCACTCTGCACCTGCCTTTGCTGCAAGCTACCTATACCAGGTGTGCTGGGTCTTGGTGATCTCTGCTGAGGCCTCTTGCTTGCCACAGAATGTTCCAGTCCTCAGCCCAGCTGCCCAAGAGGGACTTGGTAGAGCAGCAGGACTACAAACCCCATGAGTTTTTCAGTTATTCCTGAAAAGACCTCTGGGAGGAGGGGGGTGGGGGGTGGCAAGAGGAATGTCCTCCTGGAAGGTTGTAAATCTCAAGGGATGCTTACGTGAACTGCAGCTCTGTTTGGCAGTGACCTCTGACCTTAGGTGTCCAGGAGAGGGAGGCAAGGCCACCAGTTCCTTTTTGGCAGAGGAAGCACCTATAGAGCATCATCCAGGACAGCAGGACATGAGGGTTGCAAACTCCTTAAATACCCATCTGATTCCTTCCTCTTACTGATGGGGAAACTGAGGGAACAGACCTTGCCTCAGGTCCCGCTGCTCTCAGTGGCAGAGCTGATGTCAGAATCTGGGTCTTGGGCCCAGATTCTGGGCCCAAGCAAGTTTGTTCTGCTTTTCCAAAGGCAGGGCATTGTGTTTGCACAGCGTGACTCACAGTGGAGCCCAGGGATGGGCACTCTTGCCCTCATCTCCTGCCTTCCCTCTGGGTCCCAGCCACCTGGCTTTCTTATGCTTCCTTGAAACCACCAAGCCTGTAGCTGCCACAGGACCTTTGCACTAGCCGTTCCTTCTGCCTGGAATGCTCTTTTCCTGTCTTTAATGCCCATTACTGGCTCCTGTGTGTCATTCAAATCTGGCCTTCAATCACCTGCTCAATAAGGCCTTCCCAGACCACCCCAGGTCCACAAGGGTCTCACTCACTTGTCCCTCAAACTGAGTTCCCGGCAGAACACTTGCTGCCCTTGCCACCTTCACTGTATTCCCGCCCCAGCTAGAAAGCCAGCACAGTGAGTAGGGACCTGCCTTGCTCACTGTCGTGTCTGGTGAATGGATGGGCAGTCAGTGTGAGAACACTAGGTCTGATGAGATGAGGAAACTGGGTCAGAGGACACACATGTTTATTAAGAGGGCCTCCTGAGCTAAGAACTGGGGGAGATTTGGTATCACTAACACCCATGGAATGAGTGTGTCTACACTGGCAGTGTGGCCTTTGGAGATGTTTGTGATCATTTAGGTGATGCCATCTCATAAGTGCCCCGGGGCAGAAGTGGAGGTGATTAGCTCTGTGGGTGGATGTTATGGGCATCTAGGCTTATGTGGAAATCCCACTTGAAAGTGGGTGGATTTCTAGAACCCTCCTCTGGGTTTCCATAGCCTCATTACCCTGCCCAGCAAAGATCCATGTGTCTGTCTCCCACCAGATGGGAGGCTCCCCAGGGGCAGAGATGAGGTCTGACTCATCTTTCATCCCCATCACTGCCCAGCACGGGGCCTGGCACACAGCAGGTGCTTAGCCAGAATGTGCTGAGTGGATCAGCGCTCCAGGCAGTGATGGTGGAGAACTGGCATCTAGGTTTACGTGAAGTCCCACTTGAAAGTGGATGGATTTCTAGAACCCTCCTCTCTGGGTTTCTGTAGCCTCGTCCAGCAAAGATCTATGTGTCTGTGTCTCCCACCAGATGAGAGGCTCCCCAGGGGCAGAGATGAGGTCTGACTCATCTTTTGTCCCCATCACTGCCCAGCAAGGGGCCTGGCACACAGCAGGTGCTTAGCCAGAATGTGCTGAGTGGATCAGCACTCCGGGCGGTAATGGTGGAGAACTCAGGGCGACGGCCTGTGGAGGCATCAAGGAGATGCTCCTGGCATTGTGCAGGGTGTGCCCTGGCTGGGAAGCATGTCATGTCCAGGGAGTTGGAGCCTGGACTTTGGGTTCCTGCACCCCTGAGGTCAAACGAGGGGTTGGGCCCATGTGGCCCTGGGCACCCCTTCCCCACTGTGAGCTTTTTCGGCAGGGGGTTAGTCATACCTGCCTCCCACGTGGTGAGGGAGAGAGTGCATGAAAACACTTAACTTGGTACCTGCCCCGTGGTCAGCCTGAGATGCGTCCCTTAGTATTTCTGTTACAGGAACGAATTCTGTAAGAACCAACCCTGACTGGCATTTTCAAATCCCCAGTGTTCCCTGAGACACAGAGGGGCTGTACCCTGTGCTTAGCAAGAAGCTTGCAGCCCGGACATTGACACGGATGAGAACCCCCAGCCAGAAGGTGACCCGTGCCCATCAGAGAACTTGGGGGGAAAGCCCCAATAAAACCCAACCAACCAAACAAGAACACCCCAAATCACACGCACATTCAATATTCTGACACAAATAGCCCCAAGGGGCCGCTATTGGAGGGAGCAGGGGCAAGGGAAGCTTCGGTTTTCAACCACGGGTATAACTCACAGGCCTCAATCCTCCTGGCTGGAATCAGCCAGAGTTGCTTTGTCTTGGTCGTCCTGAGGCCACAATGAGTCACCTCTCAGAAGCCACCAGCCCAAAACAGGACTCTTGCTTGTGGACAGGTGGCTCAGAATCCCCTCCCCTGCACCCCCAGCCCCTACCCCTGAGTTTGCTCCTAATCTTAGAAGTCCGCAGAAGGGGGCTTTGGGCACAGGCAGCATTTCCTTCTCTGCCACCTCGGCTGTCCCTGGCATCTCTGTAGAAGTTGTTCTTCTTGGAGGCTGCACTGGGTGTTTCAGATCTCATCTCCCCCATCCTGAGGCATGGCAAAAGGGTTTTCTGGAGGAAATACAAGGAAAAAAAATATCATATGGTGTCTCCTCAGTGGGGACTCACTGGGGCCATTTCTCTCTGGCCTCAGTACCAGAAGCAGCCAGGTTTCCTCTGAACACATGGGTTTTGTCTTCTGAACATTGTGAACCATGTGACTTTAAGACTGGAAGCAAGACAAAAATGTCTGCTATCATTATAGCTCCATATAGTACTAGAGCTTTCGCTCATGCAATAAGACAAGAAAAAAAAAGCATAGACTAGGACTGGAATAGAAGAACCAAAATTACACTTAATTGTGGAAAACTTACATAGAAAATTTAATAGAATCAACAGGTTAATTAGTAGGATGGAGAGTGCAGACATAGAGGTATAATAGTCAACCTATAAGACATCAGATCAATTTATAAAATGCAACAGTGTGCATTGACCTCAGCAGTTACTAGGGTAATTACATGTCATGGCTTGGGCAGTCTCAGTTAACACTTGTTGTTCTGACATAATTTTTAATGTTGTTCCCCTTTTACCCTCAAAAGTATTCTGATTTGGATGATAAATTATATTGTCACCCTTGCTATAACAAACTAAATATTAAACACAGATACAAATACCATTCATACTGACAAAAACGATCACATATTTTGGAATGACACTAAGATATGACCATGTCATACAAAGCTATAGAGAAGATACCAAGATGCTCCTGGAATAGGGAAGAGCCAGGAGAGCAGTGGAACAAGATCTACCGTGTGGAAACAGGTCTGCTGGGCACTTATAGCTTTGAATAGCAGAGTCAAGTTGCAAACAAGACAATGAGGAAAAGAAATACAAACTCCATCTGTGGCATGCAGCATGAACCCCATTGCCCTGTGTCTATTACAAGAGCAATTGCCCAGCCACAAATACTTACCTTCCCAGACTCCCTTGCAAGCAGAGGTGGTCACATGACCCAGTCTGGCCAATGCCATGTAAGCGGGAGTCTACTGGGAGGGGGACATGAATCCAGGGGAAGATGAACTATCTTGCATGCATGAGAATGAAGGATGCTCACTAACACAGGTGGAGGAGAAGGCAGGGAGAAACTCTGTTCTGGTGGCAGCCCTGGACTGCCCCCTCCAGACCACTGCAGTCAAATTTCCTTTACTTGCATAAATTGCATCTGGTGACAGTTCTTAACTGATAAACCATCTTCAACCAAACTACATGTTTTTTTGGGCAAATGGAGAAGTCAAGGGAGTGGCTCCGACAAAGCCAGCAAAGCCCACCTCCCCACAGTGAGAAATACCCCAAGAAGCAGAACCTACTTTCCACTCTTTGCATCAGTGGGAATGTGTACAGGGGCTAAGGGTGAGAGATTCCGTGGGGCCATCTCCTCTGCTTCACAGAACAAAGCCAGGTACTCTCCCCATCACCCACTTTGTTTTTCTCCATAGCACACACCTCTATCCAGCATACCACCTATTGTACTTACTTGAATAGTTTATTGTTTGTCTTCCCCACATAGAAAGTTAGCTACAAGAGGGTGAAGGTGATGGTGTGTTTTACACACTGCTGCATTGCCAGGGCCTAGGACAGTAACTGGCATACTGTAGGGGATTAATAAAATTTATCAAATAAATGAATGAACCAAGAATTTAGAGCCCAATGAACCATCTTTCAAGTATAAAGTCAACAGAAAAACGTGTTGAACGTTATTTTTGAATTATAGTTCCCATGACCCCTTCTTAAAAAAATTAAGGACACCCTTAGGCAAATCAAGAATGATTCAGAAAGGTTTAATGTAAAAGGATGGGCAGATGATTTTTTTAAAAGTTATGTGGGTGGATGGCAGTGATGGCTGCTGTATTAATCCATTTTCATGCTGCTGATAAAGACATACCCAAGACTGGGCAATTTACAAAAGAAAGAGGCTTAACTGGACTTACAGTTCCACATGGCTGGGGAGGCCTCACAATCATGGTGAAAGGCAAGGAGGAGCAAGTCACGTCTTATGTGGATGGTGGCAGGCAAAGGGAGAGAGGGAGAGAGAGAGCGAGCGAGTTTGTGCAGGAAAATTCCCATCAGATCTCATGAGATTTATTCACTATCATGAAAACAGCATGGGAAAGACCTGCCCCCATGATTCAATTACCTCCCACCGGGTTCCTCCCATGACACATGGGAACTGTGGGAATTACAATTCAAGATGAGATTTGGGTACGGCCACAGCCAAACCGTATCAGTTGCCCTACAGTGAGAAGGTACTTAATGCCCCTGAACTGTATACTTTAAAATGGTTAAAATGGTAAATGTTAGGTGCATTTTACCACAATTCATAAAAAGGATGTGCAGAAGCATAACAAATGCAAATGAAGAGAAATCAGGGGTCAAGGTGTAAATGCAGCACTGCCAAGAGTGCCAGCAATGAGCATAGAATTTGTGTAACTGCAGGACTGTTACAGCCAATCTAAAGATTATGACCATCACAGAGAAGAATGAAACAAAACAGAGAACTGGCATAAATAATAAAAAGTAGGAGGGGTGGAAGTGAGAAGGAGGGATGTAATACAAGTAAACTATGTCATATTCATATATATAGTTGGGGGTCTAAAGTGTTGCTTAGAAGTCTAAGTAAAATTAGAGGCATCAAGGTAAACAAAAAATATAATCAACTAAAATAACTCGATGGAAGGGAGACAAGAAGAGGGAAAGTAGAAATATTCTAATTTTGATATTGTTCACAGTAGGGAGAAAATAAACGTTGTCTAGAGAAATAAAAGGATTAAAGATATCATGTCATATTATAATTATGAAGATAACCATGGGATCAAAAACGCAGCTTTCCAAATTATCAGAAGACATACACACAGAAAATAAAGACAACAGAGACCATATGGTGAAAATTGACAACCCCCACAAAACTATAAAAGCAGAAAGCCTATCAAACAATGATGACAGAACTAAGACCAAATGCATCTGCCATATCAGTAAATGTTAACGAGCCATACACACTTGCTAAAAAAACAGACTGGATCACAAACAAGGGCAGTGAAGGTAGAATGATTCAGCAAGGTTTCATAGAAAAGGATGGGCAGGGCCGGTCACGGTGGCTCACACCTGTAATCTCAGCACTTTGGGAGGCCAAGGCAGGTAGATCACGAGGTCAGGAGTTCAAGACCAGCCTGGCCAACATGATGGAATCACGTCTCTACTAAAAATACAAATAAATTAGCCAGGCGTGGTGGTGGGTGCCTGCAGTCCCAGCTACTCGGGAGGCTGAAGCAGTAGAATCGCTTGAACCCAGGAGACTCTCTCAAAAAAAAAAAAAAAAGAAAAAAAAAAAAGAAGGGGCAGATGATTTTTACAAAGTTCTGCAGATGGATGATGGTGATGGTTGTACTACAGTGAGAAGTACTTAATACCCCTGAACTGTATACTTTAAAAATGGTTAAAATGGTAAATGTTATGTGCATTTTACCACAATTTTAAAAAAAGGATGAGCAAAAGCATAACAAACAAATGCAAATGAAGATAAATCAGAGGTCATAATTTTAGTATCAGACAAAGCTGAAGTCAGGGCAAAACAGTAATGAGTGTTCATGTACCAAATAGCATAGTGTCAATATTCATAGAGCAAGACTGGAAATTTAGGGAGAAAAAGCAAAGTATGCTAGCATTAGTGCCTTTTTTTTTTTTTTTTTTTTTAAAGACAGAGTCTCACTCTGTTGCCCAGGCTGGAGTGCAATGGTATGATCTCGGCTCACTACAACCTCCGCCTCTTGGGTTCAAGCGATTCTCCTGCCTCAGCCTCCTGAGTAGCTGGGATAACAGGTGCTTGCCACCATGCTCGGCTAATTTTTTTTTTTGTTTTGTATTTTTAGTAGAAATGAGATTTCACAATTTCACTGTTGGCCAGTCTGGTCTCGAACTCCTGACCACCGGTGATCCGCCCACCTCGGGCTCCCAAAGTGCTGGGATTACAGGCATGAGCCACCACGCCCAGCCTAGTGCATTTTAATTCATCTTTCTGAATCCATTCCATATGCAGTTGGCAAAAACAAAAGTAAGGAGATAGGGAGCCAAATAATCTAATTAACAACTGTGTGTGTGTGTGTGTGTGTGTGTGTGTGTGTGTGTGTGTAAAACACAGTCTTCCTTCGTTCTATTCAAATGCTCTTGAAAGTGCATACACAAAAAGTGACTTACCAGGCCACAAAGAAAGTAAATTCCAAAAAATACAAAAAAGACAACATTCTCTGATCACAATATACTAGAATTTGAAAATACTAATAATGAAACCACAGACCAAACCAAACTTTGCCACCAAGAGGTCTATAAACACTTAAATAAACTTGAGTCAAAGACAGCAAAAAAAAAAAACAAAAACAAAAAACTGCAGAATATCTAGACAATAACAAAATACGTATTTAAGGACCTGTGGGATGCAGATGAGCCAATGCTAAGAGGAACATACATAGCCTTAAACACTGATCTTAATAAATTAGAAAGCATGAATTAATTGCCCAACTCAAAAAGAAAAGACAAACCTAAGAAAGACATACAATAGCAATAAATAAATGAAAACAGAAATGGAGTTAACAGCAGAAGAAAGGAACTCATAAATAACTCCATGTTCTTTTTTTATTTTTAAACTATTTTATTTTTTTGAGAGACAGTCTCTTACTCTGTCACCCTAGCTGGAGTGCAGTGCTACAATCATAGTTCCCTGCAACCTCAAACTCCTGGGCTCAAGTGATTCCCCTGCCCCTGCCGCCTGTGTAGCTAAGACTACAGGTGTGCACCACTACACCCAGCTAATTAAATAAAAATTTTTTGTAGGGATGGGGTCTTGCTGTTTTGCCCAGGCTGATCTTGATCTCCTGGCCTCAAGCAATCCCCCTGCCTTGGCCTCCCAAAATGCTGGAATTAGAGGCATGAGCCACCATCCCTGGTCCCAACTACTTGTTCTTTGAAAAACAGTGAGACATGTTCCTGCTGGGGAATCTAATGAAGCAGGAGATATAATACATAGAAGGTGGCGGTGACTGCTTGGAAGGATTCTCTGTACTTCTGCTCTCCAGCTTCACTTCTCACCACCCCTTAGCCCCTCCCAACAGGCTTTTCTTCCAACTTCTCTGCAGAATTTGCCCTTGTCAAGGTCACCAAAGACTTCCATGTTAATAAACCCAGTGGTCAATTCTCAGACCCCCTTCCACTCATCTTCCCAGCAGCATTGACTCAAGTGATCACTCCACCTGCTTCCAGGACACTGCAGTCCCCTCTCCTGGTCCTCCTCTTCCTCCCACTGCTCCTGCTCCAGCGCCTTGCTGATCCGTCCACATCTTCCCGACCTCCTCTTCTCCACTCTTTCTACTCACTCATGGACCTCATCTCTTCCCAAGGATTTAAACATTATATGTTGATTTTTTTTTTTTTTTTGGTGAGATGGAGCTGGAATTTCACTCTGTCACCCAGGCTGGAGATAAGTTGATGACTTTTGAGCCTCAAACTCTCACCTAAACTCCATTCTGATGGCCAATGTGTCTACTCGATGTCACCAAATTGATATTTAATAGACACCTCAAACTTAATATACCCCAAACTAAAATCCCAACCTTCCTCCCCCATCTAGCTTTTCCCACAATTTTCCTGACCTCAGGAAATACAACTCCATCCTGCCAGTTGCTCTCCTCAGAGGCCTGGAGTCATCTTTGACCACTCTTTTCCTCTCACACTCCATATCCAACTCAGGAGCAAATCCCATTGGCCCTTCCTTTGGAATCTCAATAAACCTTACACTTCCCGCTGCTTCCACCACTCCTACTGTGGTCCACGCTGGCAGGATTCTTGCAGTGGGTGTCTGTGCTGGTCAGCCCCTTCCACCTGCTCTCAACACAGCAGCCAGAGGAGCCCTGTGAAAACCTAAGTCCAATTATGCCACCCCGTTCTTCAAAACCCTCAGTGGCTCCCAGATTCACTCAGAGCAGAAGCTAAAGCCCTTCCCACCCCATCACCTCCCTGTCCTATTCCTCTTTTCCTTTTCATTCCCTCCACTCCAATGGTAATGGTTTGTTTTGTGTCAATTTCACTGGGCCACAGGGTACCCTGATACTTGGTGAGACGTTTTTCTGGGTGTGTCGTGAAGGTGTTTCATGATGAGATGAACATGTGACCTGGCAGATGGAGGAAAACAGTGCCCTCCCCTGTGCAGGTGGCCTCATCCAACCCGCTGGAGGCCTAAACAGAACCAACAAGTAAGGGGAAATTCATGCTATCTCTGCCTGCCTTTAAGTGGGGACATCGTTCTTCTCCTCCCTTTAGACTCAGGCTGGGACTGGAATTCACACCATTGGTTCTCCTGGGTCTCAGGCCCTTGACTCACAGTGGAACTCACACCATCAGCTCTCCTGGGTCTCAGGACTAGAACTCGTGCCATCAGCTCTCCTGGGTCTCAGGTCCTCAACTCACACTGGAACTCATACCATGGGTTCTCCTGGGTCTCAGGCCCTCGACCACACTGGAACTCACACCATCAGCTCTCTTGGGTCTCAGGCCATCGGCTCACACTGGAACTCACACCATTGGCTCTTCTGGGTCTCAGACCCTCAAATCAAACAGGAACTCACACCCTTGACTCAAACTGGAACTCACACCATCAGCTCTCCTGGGTCTCAGACCTTCAAATCAAACTGGAACTCACACCATTGGCTCTCCTGGGTCTCAGGCCCTCGACTGACACTGGAACTCACATCATCGGCTCTTCTGGGTCTCCAGCTTGCTAACTGTAGACCTTTGGATTCCTCAACCTGCATAGCTGCAGGAGCCAATTCCCTACAGTGTGTGTCTTCATGTATGTCTATATGCGATTGGTTCTGTTCCTCTGGAGCACACTGACTAATACACCATCTGTACCAGCATGCTTCTGTCTCTTCTCCCAGATAAACCCAAGGCTGAATCCCTGATCTTTAAGTCACCTTTTTAGTGAGCCCCTTGGTCACATGTTTAAAATTATCCTTTACCTCAAACGCATTATCACTGTCTAAAAGTCCATATATTTCACATATACATTTTAAAAATTGTCTGCAGTCTCCATAAAAGCAGGCTTTTGCTGCTTTTGGCCCATGACTGTATCCCCAGGGCCAATAACGATGCCTGGCACAGGGTCAGCCCTCAATTTAGATGAACTGAACAAACAGAAGAACAAAGGCGACTGCCTGCTCAACTCTACAGAAATCAGGAAGCCCCCAAGAAACGGATCAATTTCCAAGAAAAGAGAAATTATCCAAAGGATCCGGGAAGGGAGACTCTAAACAGACCAATTGCCAAGAAGAAAGAGAGAAACTGTCAAACAGCAAATCCAAAATCTAAAATAAGAGAAATGCAAATTAAAGCCATAATGAGAGAGGATTTCAGGGCGCAGACAACAGGGAGCATCCGCATTCCTTCACTTGCCACCCTGACACCGATCAAAAGGGCTGAGCACCCGATGCGTTTGCTGGTTTGGGTTTCCGCTTCACTGGTCAGGGGGACGCTGGGGTCATTTCTGTGGAAGGCAATTTGACACATGCCTATGGTACAGATGCCCACATCCTCTGACCCAGCGGTCTCACGTTAACGATTATCCTACAGACATGCTCACAAGGGCAACATAGGTACAAGCACATTCATCACAGAAAGGTGGGTCACAGCAGAAGATTCGGATCACTGAAGTGTCCATCAGCAGAATGCCAGGTCAAAAACAGCTCCCACACAATGGAGAGCCACGCAGAGACCAGGCAGGCTTGGGCAGCTGTCCTCAGCCACCTCCCATGCTCTGCTTTCCTTCCCTGGGCGTTAGTCATCGAGATTCATGATTTGTGGCATTAATGCCACTTATACGCTGAGCCCTCTGCCCCGAACTTTAGTCTTGAATTCCCACCTTCCTCCCCTGGGCAATTTCTGTACTTTCTGCTCAATTTTTCTGTAAACCTAAAACTGCTTTAAAAAAATAAAATCTATTCATTACCTAGATAACAAAATTCGTAAGACAGTGAGATGTCACTTTAAATCCATCAAATCAGCCAAACTTAGGAGGATCAGATGATTTGAAAGGTAAGTGAACACCCATGAAGGGGACTCGCCACCATGCTCCGAGGACGATCCGGCAACCTCTCTCTGTGTGTACTTCTCAAAGAAGCCCGGGAGCCGGTCTTCAGGGGCAACCCGTCACCTTCCTAGGGAACTGCATTAGCATGAGCTGCTTCTTTTTAAAAAACATTTAAGGCCAGGCACGGTGGCTCACGCCTATAATCCCAGCATTTTGGGAGGCCGAGGCAGGCGGATCACCAGGTCAGGATTTCGAAACCAGCCTGACCAACATGGTGAAACCCCGTCTCTACTAAAAACACAAAAATAAGCTGGGCATGGTGGCGTGCACCTGTAATCCCAGCTATTCGGGAGGCTGAGGCAGGAGAACTGCTTGAACCCAGGAGGCGGAGGTTGCGGTGAGCTGAGATCATGCCATTGTGCTCCAGCCTGGGCAACAAGAACGGAACTCTGTCTGTAAATAAATAAATACAAAACTTAGCCAGGCATGGTGATGGGCACCTGTAGTCCCAGCTACTTGGGAGGCTGAGGCAGGAGAATCACTCGAATCCAGGGGGTGGAGGTTGCAGTGAGCCGAGATCGTGCCACTGTGCTCCAGCCTGGGTGGCAGAGCGAGACTGTCTCAAAAACAAACACAAATCTTTTAAGTTCAGGGGTACACGTGCAGGATGTGCAGGTTTGTGACACAGCTAAATGTGTGTCATGGGGGTTTGTTGTACAGAGTATTTCATCACCCAGACAGGAAACCTAGTACCCATTAGTCATTTTTCCTTGTCCTCTCCCTCCTCCCACCTTCCGCCCTCCAGTGGCCCCCAGTGTGTGTCATTCCCCTCTATGTATCCATGTGTTCTCATCATTTAGCTCCCACTTATAAGTGACAGCATGTGGTATTGGGTTTTCTGTTCCTGTGTTAGTTTGCTAAGAATAATGGCTTCCAGCTCCATGCATGTCCCTGTAAAGGACATGATCTTGTTCTTTTTCATGGCTGCGTAGTATTCCACGGTGCCTACACAGTCTTCCATACAGTTCTCAGAAGTGAGGGCGCAAGAGCCCCTATGGCAGAATGCATACGTCTTGCACACAAAATGTTGGGTCAAAGGTGAGAAATACTATACATGAAAAGTGAAAACACTTCCATGTTCCCAGCATTGTGCATAATTTGGGCATCACACTCAATTAAGATGAAAGAGTGGGGTGGATGGAGTAGGCATGGAGGGTGGGGGGGATGGGGGGCAGGTACAGTAAGGGACCCATCACAGCCACTGATGTGGGAGCTAGGGACTAGGAGGTGTGACCAGCTCAACATTCTGGACCTAAGGGTTGGAAACCAGAATGAAGCCTGGCTGACTCGACCATGAGGCTGAAAAGCTGAGAACATCACACAAGGCGAGTGAAAAAGGGAAGCACATCCTCACCCGCCCCGCTATGTTCTTAGGTGGAAACTTGCAACAGGGTGTTCACATGGTAGAAACGGCCAGAAGCGGGCCAGGGGCAGTGGCTCACGCCTGTAATCCCAGCACTTTGGGAGGCTGAGGCGGGTGGATCACGAGGTCAGGAGTTTGAGACCAGATCGAACGTGGTGAAACCCCGTCTCTACTAAAAATACAAAAATTAGCCAGGCGTGGTGGCATGCACCTGTAATCCCAGCTACTCAGGAGGCTGAGGCAGGAGAATCACTTGAACCCGGGAGGTGGAGGTTGCAGTGAGCCAATATTGCACCACTGCACTCCAGCCTGGGCAACAGAGCAAGACTCCATCTCAAAAAAAAATTTAAAAAAAATTAAAAAAAAAAAAAGAAACAGCCAGAGGCCCAGAGGAGCTGGGAAAGAGCAGGATGGGGGCTGCTTCCTGGGTGGAGCCCTCGGTTGCACAAATGGGTTCCGAGAAGTGCTTCCTGCCCCTGGGCTTGTGCATGGCACGGCTGTGTGTGGGGATGGGCAGACATTCTCACATGCCAAGGAGAGCTGAGAAGGAAAAGGACTTTGGGTTGCATTAATAGAAGTATATGTGCCAAAATAGAGGAGATGACTCAAGGTTCTGCTGATCTTTGTGGTGGCTGGACCACAATGTCAGAATTTCAGCTTAGAGGGGCTTGCAACCGAGTGTCCAATTTTCCTAGAATTTATCTTTACCTTTCTTCTTTTTCCCTCTGTGTTCACCTCTTAGCTCTTCAGGAATGCAATTATAACGTTTACTTCCTCTCCACCAGGCGCTCCCTGCACTGCAAGCGTATCTAACTATAGTTCGATTTGCTTAGAAATTCTCAGGACAAAATGTTGAACCAAACCAGGCACCCTCCGGGATTCTCCCCCACCAGAAGATTGCCTCGAGACAACGGTCAGTTTACAGCTTAGCTCTGTCCACCATGGCGCCCTCCAGACTACCCAACTGAGAAGACACAGAAGCAACTCAGAAGGCATAGAAGCAACTCAGAAGCAACTGAGAAGACATAGAAGCAACTGAGAAGACATAGAAGCAACTCAGAAGGCATAGAAGCAACTGAGAAGACATAGAAGCAACTCAGAAGGCATAGAAGCAACTCAGAAGACACAGAAGCAACTCAGAAGACACAGAAGCAACTCAGAAGACATAGAAGCAACTCAGAAGACATAGAAGCAAGTCCCGCACCTCCTCACCCCCTCCCCTGCATGCTTTTCACACCAAGTTCCCTTTTAAAGACTCCACTTTCCTCCCCGAAAGCTGAAGCAATTCCCTTAAGTCAGGAGCCGGTATGTTTCCCCTTAACCAAGCTCTGGAATAAAGTCCCTTTCTTTCTACCAGACCTCTCTCTGTTCATTGGATTCTGCAAGAGGCTGGACATGTGTTCGGTTACCGCCTGACTCAAGAGCCCATCTCCAACCTCCGTGCTGCGCAGGAAGGGAAGGATGTGACATGGACTCATTCTCAGCCCAGGACCTGGTGACAATTCAGTCTCTGGCCTTGGAGACCCTGTCTGCAGGCATGGACGGTGCCATTAGGCTGGAAAAGGTTGGAACAGAGGGAGCCCAGGGGCTGAGGGAAGAGGGACAGAAAGTCAGAGGAGGCTTGGAGAGGAGGTCCAGGTGATGGTCGAGGCCTTTGCTTGGTTTCCCCAGGAACAGTAAGCTCACTCCTTTACAGGCCATTCCCTTTTAAGCTGCTCAGCCAAACCCTTGCCTGTGGGCCACAGTCTGGCCTTCCTGGCCCGTGGGGGCCCTTCTGGGATAAGGGTGGCAGCAGCCATGCCCCTCCTCACTCCTTTTTGCTGCTGCAGGCTGACATGGAAAAGAGGTTGTCCATTCTGGGGTGGGGGCAGCCTCACTCCTGACTTTGGCCGAGGCCTCCCGATGGTTGCCCCTGTGTGGCAGTCTTTGCATTCCCCAGAGCGGTTTCCCTGGAGGGCAAAGCAGCTTTGGTCACTCCCTGGGCATACACCTCTGTTTGGGGATGCCAAGCACAAAATTCAGGCTGGTGGACCCGGGAGGGGAGGCGTGCCACTGGGGCACGCTGAGGGCCGCTATGGCATTGACGCGGCTCTATTTCTCATGCCAGTGGCGAAAACGTGGTGTTTGCTTCATTACTTTTTATACCTCATATATATATATGTATATGTGTGTATATATATACACACACATATGTATATATACTATATGGATTCTCTTGCAGAAAATGAAATATTTCAAAATCAATGACTTTAAAAAAAACATTCTACTTATAGTTTCTTAGAGGGTAAAATTTTGATGTCTTAGGTGGGCCTCAGGGCCTTTTACCAACAGAACTGTTACCGCCTTCAGTTTTGTGGTCTCCACTCCAAAGTACTCTCTTTCCAGAAAGCCCCAGTGTGCTCTTCACACTACTGGGAATACCATCCCCTATCTCCACCTAGAAAACTCCTATACATCCTTCAAGACCTCACTCACTGAGCGCCCCTTCTGCGCAGCTTGTCTGATTCCCACAGGCCTTTGTAACACCCTGTACCACACAGCACTGTAGAGTCCCATGGCAGAGATGTCCATGGCCTCAACATCAGACAAGCCCGGGTTCAGGTCCCAGCTCTGCCCCTCACAAGCTGTGTGACCCTGGGCAAGTCATTAACCTCTCTGGGCCTTAGGCACCCACCTAATATCACTGTAGGCCATCCTCACCGCTACCCAGCAGGGCTATCACTTCTATGGACATAGCGCAGCCCACAGTAGCCCCGGGAATGCTTCCACATTGCACAGCCTTCTGGAAGGAATCTTTGGCAAATGTCAACTCTTGCTTGCTTTCATGGCAAGCACGCCTTGGTCACAGGCGGGGCTGTGGCCTGTGAGTGCAGGAAGCTGTTCCTGTGTGGCCATTGACTCCTGCCACGGAGAGCACTCGCCTGCCCTGATGCGGGGGTCAGGTGCCCTCCTAGGCACTCTGCAGGTCACCTCGCCCCTCATTGCCAGTCCCGTAGACCCCAGGCCCAGGCCCACCAGTGCTCCCCTCATTCAGTGTCAACTCGTGGCCCCTCGCACTAGGCCTTCCATAAGCCGCGACTGTGGCACTTTTGGCCAGGCCTGGGCTGGGTGCTGGGGGCTCAGAAATGAGTCAGGTGTGGGCCCTGCCCTCGAGGGCTCCAAGCTGGTGGGGGAGCCACACCAGGACCCCAAAACAAGAGCAGCAGACCCACGCTGTGTCAGTGGCAAGTGTCTAGCAGTCTTGGGGCCCTGGCCGGGGTGGAGATTGGGGAAAAAGTTATCGGGAGGAGCCACAGAGCTGGGCCCTGGACAAGGTTTGTTGGGACGACAGGGCATTCCGGGCAGATGGAACAGCCTCAGCCAAGGCCATTCAGAGGATCACAAGGAACACGGCTGTTGCGGCACAAGATGCTCCCGGCAGGGGTGAGTCTGGAGAGGCGGCAGCCACAAGGCCTTCATCTGCCAGAAGGTGTCTGGACCTGATCCCAAGGCTGTGGGGAGTCGACATAGAAGATCATTCCTAATTCTCATAGCGGCAAGATTAGGGCTGCAGGGTACTGATTATCTCTCCTGCGCCAGGCACTGTGCCAAGCACTTCCCATGCGTGTGTAGCCTCAGTTCTCTCAGCAGCCTCAGGGGTGGGGACCACTAGTTCCTGCAACTTGCTGATGAGGAAACTGAGGCTCAGAGAGACAATGTCACTAGCCCAGAACTGCATATCTAGCTAGCAGTGGAGCTTGGCCTGTGCTGCTGACCACAGGGCCACACAGCCAGCCCCTCTCATCTGGGGCAGTGGCCTGGGCAGGCTGGGGAGCAGCAGGCTACCCTGCTGGCCCTAGTGGCCCTGGTGAGAGAGGAGCTGAGCCTGGAACCGGGAGCAGGGCCCACAGGGTGAGGAGGGTCTGCAGCTGGCAGGCCTGGTGGGCTGGTACCTGCAACCTAAGTGGGAAGATAACAGAGCACCTGGCAATTTGAATAACAATGAAAGCTTCTAGAACTCAGACCATCTGTGACAATAACCCTTCCTGCCGACAAAAGCAGAGGAGTCATGAGGCACAACACGCCTCATTCCAGGTGAACTGGAGACAATGTGTTCTCCAGCAGCGGCAACGGCTTCTGTTAGTTGGCGCTGACTGTATGCACGTGGGGTATGGGGCTGAGAGGCTTCACTTCTTTTTTTTTTTTTTTTTTTTTTGAGATGGATTCTCTGTCGCCCAGGCAATGGAGCGATCTTGGCTCACTGCAATCTCTGCCACCCGAGTTCAAGTGATTCTCCTGCCTCAGCCTCCCAAGTAGTTGGGATTACAGGCACCCACCACCACGCCCAGCTAGTTTTTGTATTTTTAGTAGAGACGGGGTTTCGCCATGTTGGTCAGGCTGGTCTCAAACTCCTGACCTCAGGTGATCCTCCCAAAGTGCTGGGATTACAGGCATGAGCCACTGTGCCCGGCCATCTTCATAAATTTTTCTAAGGGATTCTCACAGGGACCTGAAAGGGGGAGATGCTATTAATCCTATTTTGTAAATGTGTCCCTGCAGACAGTACAGGGACATCAAGGAACCTATTCGGGGCAAAATGGCCATCCCAAGGAACACTACCTCAATACGGAGAAAGAGACTCTGCTGACGCGACGGAGTTGAGGGTTTTGGGAGAGAGCGATGAGGCTGGATTAACTGGCTGGGCCTGATGCCATCACAGGGTCCTAAGTGAGGAAGGCAGGAAGCTGAGAGTCAGCGGAGGGGATGTGGCCACAGGAGCAGAGGTCGGAGAGATGTCCTTGCATCTGGAAGGGGCCACAAGCCGAGGAATGTGGGTGCCTCTGGGAAGTGGAGCAGGCAAGGAAACGGACTCACCCCCATGGCCTCCAGCAGGGCCCCGTGCTGGTGATGCCTTGACATGAGGTGTTCACGAGTCTCCTTTCCAACTGCTGTCCTCCAGATCTGTACAAGGCTAAATCTGTGTTGTTTTAAGCTACTGCATTTGTGATAGTTTATTACAGCAGTTATGGGACACTCACATAATACCCAAGAGAGATGTGTGCATTCATTTCACCAGGAGACCTGGATGCAAAGGTTCACAGCAGCTTTACTGATAATGGCCAGAAGGTGGAAACAACCGAAGTTTCCTCAAAAGGTGATGGAGAAACACAGCTTGGTGCGTCCACACAATACAATGGGCACAGATCCAGGCTGGGGCCAAGATGGGAACCTTCATCTTTTCCTTGCTGGCCAGAGTGCTCTGCCCCGGCACCTGCCTTGTCAAAGCCCTGGTGGACCCGTGGGATCGCCCAGTTCTTGCACCCTCACTGGGAGGAAAGCAGAGATGATGACTCCATTTTACAGTTGGGTAAAGTGAGGCTCAGGGCCATGCTGCCCAGGGAGGAGCTGAAGAGAGACCCAAGGCCTGCTGGGGACCAGATCTTCTCAATGGTGGTTCCTTTTGGCAGCCTCTCTCCAAGCCCAGTGCAGAGCCTGGCACATGGGAGAGCTTTATGGGAGTTTGCTGAATAAATGACAGAGAGCAGGTATGGTGTGAGCTCTGGTGGCTGGACTCACCTTCCCATCCCCTGCAGACCTGTCCTCCTGGCAGGGTCCAATGTGCAGGGGTTTGGGGCACAGTTGGGGTGTCCTGATGGATGTAGTCACTCTCGGGGGATGTCAGTCCACGGATGAAGAAGCTGCAAGGTCCCTGGAGCCCTGCCTGCCTCCCTGCTCACCCTCTGTGCTCTGAGGGATGCTCTCTGCTGGGATGGGGCACCTCGGGCATGGCATGGGAGGCCTCTAACGTGGCCCACGATGTTTAACCAGAGTCCTACAGGCCCCAGCCTGAATTGGGCCCAGCAATTCACAAGCCATGTGACCTTGGACGAGGTCCCCAACACACACGCCAGAGACCCAGCAATTCACAGCCGTGTGACCTTGGACAAGGTCCCCAACACACACACCAGAGCCCCCAAAACACACACACCAGAGCCCCCAACACACACACACACACCAGAATGTTGACTTTTCCCTTCTGCTCTCAGTCCCCATATCTGTAAAATGTGGCTGCTCACAGCCCCCTACTCCGATTCTAAATTGAGGCCTGTGGTATGCAGCCCTAAGACAGCCTCCAAAGAATCCACCTGCAGCTACTCACACCCTCCTTTGGTACCCAAAGGAGAACAAAGGATGGGGACAGAGCCAAGTAGCTCGCTTGTAACAAATGGATAGAACAGAAGTGACAGGGATGGGATGTCCCTTCCAAGGTTAGGCTCCAAAAAAGTGGGTTCCACTGAGCCCTGCACCTTGAACTCTCTCTCCCAGAGCCCTCTTTTTGGGTGGTCATCTGTCATGCCATGAGATACCCTGTGGAGAGCCCCACCCGGTGAGCAACTGACACCCCCAGCCAACATGTGAACCTACTACCAGCCACCTGAGTGAGCTGGGAGGTGTATCCTCTCCAGCAGAGCCTTGAGGATGACCACAGTCTCAGCCAATGCTTTGACTGCAGCCTCCTGAGAGACCCCAAGCCAGGAGACCCAGCAGAGCCACACCCTGACTTACACCTTTCTGACTCACAGAAAGGGTTAAATGCTTGTTGTTTTAAGCTGACTTGTGGGGTACCTTGTTACACAGCACCAGCTAGCTAATACAAGGCCTCAGGGCAGTGCTAGAGATTCTGGGAGAGGGAGGATCTTGGAGATTGTGCATCTGGACATCCCTCTACTCTATCCTCAGGGAACGAGCCTCTGACCTTGGCTTGCACACCCCAGTGATGGGGAGCTCCCTGCTTACTGAGGCCAGCAAATCTGCTGTGGAGCCAGGCTGCCTGGGAAGGTCTTCCCTCTGCCTCCTGCTTCCTCTTCCTACTGGCGCCAGCATGGCTCTGGGGGTTCCCTGGCACCAGCCCCATCCTTCAGGGATGTGTGGGTTCCCCCAGAGTGAGCTGGTGTCTGGATCAGGCTTCTCTGCATCACAGTTGCATTCCCTTTTCTGCTTTTTTCTGCTTCAGGGGAGAGTTGTTGGGAGGCAAGTGAGGGCTCTGGCCCAGCCTTACCATTCAGTGTGCACCCCTGGCAGAGAGGACTCCAGAATGCACCAATCTTCACTCACCCTTAGCTTGAAGTCACCATCTCCACCCGCCCCAGTTTACTCATCTGCTACATGGAGATTTCTGTGAGGACATGAGACAGTGCATGTAACAACACACGGCACACAGAAAGCACTCAAGAAATGTATGTCCTATTGTCGGGAGAAAACATATTCAAAGCGGGGCCGCAGAGATGTTTGAAAGAATTTTTATTTTGCCTTTAGCAAAATATCTTGATGGGCCATCTAGATAGATGCAGATGGGGAGTGGACAAGGCTGTGTGTGTGTGTGTGTGTGTTGGAGGGCTTGTGTTTGTTGGGGGGGCTCTGTGTGTTGGGGGGCTCTGTGTTGGAGGCTCTGGTGTGTGTGTTGGGGGCTCTGTGTGTATTGGGGGTTCTAGGGTGTGTGTTGGGGGCTCTGGTGTGTATTGGGGGGCTCTGGTGTGTGTGGAGTGCTCTTGTGTGTTGGGGGCTCTGGGGTGTGTGTTGGGGGGCTCTGGGGTGTGTGTGTGTTGGGGGGCTCTGGGGTGTGTTGGGGGGCTCTGGGGTGTGTGTTGGGGGGCTCTGGCGTGTGTGTTGGGGGGCTCTGGCGTGTGTGTGTGTGTTGGGGGCTCTGGCGTGTGTGTGTGTTGGGGGCTCTGGCGTGTGTGTGTGTTGGGGGCTCTGGCGTGTGTTGGGGGCTCTGTGTGTATTGGGGGTTCTGGGGTGTATGTTGGGGGCTCTGGTGTGTGTGTTGGAGTGCTCTTGTGTGTTGGGGGCTCTGGGGTGTTGGGGGACTCTGGGGTGTTGGGGGGCTCTGGGTTGTGTGTTGGCGGCTCTGGGGTGTTGGGGGGCTCTGGGGTGTTGGGGGGCTCTGGGTTGTGTGTTGAAGGGCTCTGGTGTATGTATTGGGGGCTCTGGGGTGTGTGTGTGGGGCTCTGGTGTGTGTGTGTGGGGCTCTGGTGTGTGTGTTGGAGGGCTCTGGGGTGTGTGTTGGAGGGCTCTGGGGTGTGTGTTGGGGGGCTCTGGGGTGTGTGTTGGGGGCTCTGGGGTGTGTGTGTTGGGGGCTCTGGGGTGTGTGTGTTGGGGGCTCTGGGGTGTGTGTGTGTTGGGGGCTCTGGCGTGTGTGTTGGGGGGCTCTGGCGTGTGTGTTGGGGGGCTCTGGCGTGTGTGTTGGGGGGCTCTGGCGTGTGTGTTGGGGGCTCTGGGGTATGTGTGTGGGGGGGCTCGGGTATGTGTGTTGGGGGCTCTGGGGTGTGTGTTGGGGGGCTCTGGGGTGTGTGTTGGGGCTCTGGTATGTGTGTATTGGGGGGCTCTGGTGTGTTGGGGGCTCTGGTGTATATGTTGGGGGCTCTGTGTTGGGGGCTCTGGTGTGTTTGTGTTGGGAGGCTCTGGTGTATATGTTGGGGGCTCTGATGTGTGTGTTGGGGGCTCTGGTGTGTTGGGGGCTGTGTGTGTTGGGGGCTGTGTGTGTTGGGGGCTCTGGTGTATATGTTGGGGGCTCTGTGTTGGGGGCTCTGGTGTGTGTATTGGCTCTGGTGTGTGTGTTGGGAGGCTCTGGTGTGTTGGGGGCTCTGGGGTATGTGTGTGTGGAGGGGCTCGGGTATGTGTGTTGGGGGCTCTGGGGTGTGTGTTGGGGGGCTCTGGGGTGTGTGTTGGGGCTCTGGTGTGTTGGGGGCTCTGGTGTATATGTTGGGGGCTCTGTGTTGGGGGGCTCTGGTGTGTGTGTTGGGGGCTCTGGTGTGTTTGTGTTGGGAGGCTCTGGTGTATATGTTGGGGGCTCTGATGTGTGTATTGGGGGCTCTGGTGTGTGTGTTGGGGGCTCTGGTGTGTTGGGGGCTGTGTGTGTTGGGGGCTGTGTGTGTTGGGGGCTCTGGTGTATATGTTGGGGGCTCTGTGTTGGGGGCTCTGGTGTGTGTATTGGCTCTGGTGTGTGTGTTGGGAGGCTCTGGTGTGTTGGGGGCTGTGTGTGTGTGTGTTGGGGGCGCTGTGTGTGCGTGTGGTGTGTTGGGGGCTGTGTGTGCGTGTGTGTGTGTTGGGGGCTGTGTGTGCATGTTGGGGGCTGTGTGTGTGTTGGGGGCTGTGTGTGTGTGTTGGCTGTGTGTGTGTTGGGGGCTCTGTGTGTGTGTGTTGGGGGCTCTGTGTGTATTGGGGGCTGTGTGTGTGTGTGTTGGGGGCTCTGTGTGTGGGGGGCTGTGTGTGTGTTGGCTGTGTGTGTGTTGGGGGCTGTGTGTGTGTCTGTGTGTGTGTGTTGGGGCTATGTGTGTGTGTTGGGGGCTGTGTGTGTTGGGGCTGTGTGTGTGTGTTGGGGGCTGTGTGTGTGTGTTGGGGGCTGTGTGTGTGTGTTGGGGGCTGTGTGTGTGTGTTGGGGGCTGTGTATGTGTGTTGGGGGCTGTGTGTGTGTGTGTTGGGGGACCAAGGCACATTGTAGGTGCTCTGGGAGAGCCTCTCCCTGGCTGTCTGACTTTGGACACCTGCTGTGGCCTCTCTGAGCCTGAGTTTCCAGCAAAATGGCAAGAAAAACGCCACTGGCAAGATGGCGGCGCAGGGGAAATGGCCGTGCTCTGCAAACTCCCTCGCGCCCCAGTCAGCTCCCCTGGTCTCCAGGAAAAACCAAAATAAAGATCCTGCTTGAGGACAATGAGAATTATTTTGTGCTTTCTAGGGCGCCACATAATCTAAATAATCAAGCATGGAAACTTTGTTTCCTTCAGGAAGAAGCTGGCAGGCAACCCAGCTATAGTAAAAGGCAGGCGGTGGGGTGGGGATGGCAAAGCTATTTGGTGCCGGCTATGCCCAGCGGCTTCTGGCAGACAGGACGGTGCCCGGTGTGTTGTTGGAGCCCACGGATTGTACCTGGGATGGGGACGTGGGCATGGGAAGCAGGGGACATCGCAGGAGCGACAAGCGGAGGGCAGGGCACGCAGCCCACATCCGAGGCCACGTCCCACGTCCCTCGGCTGCCCTGATCCTCTCGCAGCTTCCAGACCCCATTCGCCCTGGGGTTCCTCCTGCCACGGGTGGGGGATGCTCCTCCCCAGGCCCATTGCAGTGGTCTCTCGGGGCATCTCAAACTCAAGACACTCCATGCTGCTGAGCCCAAAGCCACGTCTGCCCCAAGGTCTGCATCTTGGAAAATCTCCCAGGCTGCTCAGCCCAGGGTCCCAGACATCCTCCTTGGACCCCCACCTCCTTCTCAGCTCCCACCCCAGGCCCTGGCCAATCTCACGGACTCCACTCCCTGGTGCAGGCCCCTCCCCACCACCACCCTCCGCCAAGCCGCAGACATGGCTGCAGCTCGTGGGACAGTGGCAGCCTCTCTAGTGGACTCCCAGCTCCCTTCCCAAAGGCAAATGCCTCCTGTCACTCTCCTCGAGGGCACCCTTGTCCCTGGACTAAGAAGCCCACATCTCACCATGGCCCTGCACAGTCAGACCTACTTGCATCTCCCACCCGTCCCCTCCTGTATTTCTTTCCTCCCCCACACTCGTGCCACCTGACTGCCCTTCTGATGGATGGATGTGCGGCTGTCTCTGCCTCAGTGCCTCTGCACATGCTATTTCCAGTGCCTGGACCACTTACTTCCCACTTCCTCCCCTGGTATCGTCCAACTCCGGC
Source organism: Pongo abelii (assembly GCF_028885655.2). Taxonomy (NCBI): domain Eukaryota; kingdom Metazoa; phylum Chordata; class Mammalia; order Primates; family Hominidae; genus Pongo; species Pongo abelii. The sequence goes on from NC_085929.1 coordinate 38,788,866, forward strand.
AGGCTCATTCCTTTCCATCCTACAGATCCCAGCTGCCCAGAGAGGCAGGACCAGGTCATGGAAGGCTGTGGATGCCCAGCTGAGGGCCTTTCTTTATCCTGCAGGCCTTCTGGGGTCTCCGAAGGGCTGGGAGCCTCTGCAGAGACAGGGCTGGAGGCTGCCCTGGCTTTGGAAGTGGGAGTCAACAGGGAGCTATGTCAGGTTTAGAGGCTTCCATTGTTCACGCCCCGCTTGTAGCCTTCCTTCCTGTCGCTTTACCCTCCTGATATTCAGACACTTCTCAGGGATCTTAGAGACTTTATACATCCCCATGGTAAAGGTTAATTTTTAATGCTGCTTTGGTAAATATTTGATGCCACTGCTTTAATGGGAGGACGCATTAGACATTAAACACCACAAAGTGCTCTGAGATGCTGTCCTTTTCATCGGCAGCCTCTGTCCATAACTCCTCTGCCTCCCACTCTGAAAAAAATAAAGATTCTTTCTCCTTTGCCTTCTGCTATGAATTTTTCAAAGTGTTTTTCAAATCCATTCTTGCCCCTGATCAGTGCCTCCATTAGCCAGATAGAAAGTCAAAGGTTTTAAGCTGAGAGATGGCTTAGAAGCCTCAGTCCCTTCCCTCATCTTATACAAAGGGAGAGTGAGGCCGAGGAGGGATATGACCTGCCCAAGGTTAAACAGTGAGTCTGTGGGTGAGGGAGTGGAATGAGGGACTCCCAGGCCAGGGCTCTGCTCTAGCACTGGCACCTCCCAGAAGACTCAGACCAGTCCTGTCCTCACCCAGTCCAGTGGAAACAGGCCACGGGGCTCTCTGTGCTGGAAGTGGGCAGCAGGGAGAGGGGTCTTTTAGAGGATGGGGAGAGGCCTCTGGAAGGGGCATGACCTCACTGAGGTTTTGAGGAATGAGTAGGAGCTCACTAAGGGGCTAGGGTGGGGAAACCTGTGAGGTGAATGGGTGTGGGTAAGCACCTCAGGGCAGGGATGGGGACTGATCCACTCTGTATCCCCAGTCCTGGCCTGGGCCCAGACTTGGCCCATGCTTTTTAATCCTTATGAAATGAATGTGTCCTTTGCCTCCAAGGCTGTGTGCACTGTGGCCTTGATCATTGGCTCCTGGTCCCATGGGCCCTGGTGCCCTTACATCTCTGTGCTTCCTTCAGCCCGGGCTCTGACCTGACCAGCTTCCACGCATTCTGCACTCCTGGCCCGTCCCTGATGCTGGGGCTGCTTCCCCGACGTCTTTTCTACTGCCCAGGACAGTAAACATCCACAATACACACACGCACAGCATGCCACACAGGCACCCACAATACACATAAACACACATGCCATGCCACACAGATCCACACAGTATCACACATACCATGCCACAGACCTTCACAATATACACACACACACCCCCCATGCCACACACCCACAACATACACGTCACACACCATGCTGCAGACCCACACAATATACACACACCATGCCACACAAACACTACACACACTACACCATGCCAGATACCACACCATACACACACACACACCATGCCACAGACCCACACAACATACACACACTATGCCAGACACAACACACACACGTCACATAGACCCACACAATATACATATACACACCATGCCACACACTCACAACACACACACCCCATGCCACACACACATCACACAATGCACACACCACACACCATGCCACACAGACTCCTGCTCACCTGTGACCTGTCCTAGCCCCTCAGGACCCACCTCTGCCTCTCTGCCTCTCCCCTGGTGCTGGCATCCCATGGTTGTAACAATGCACGACCCTGTGCCCAGCCCCGCCCCTCCAGTGCTGTCCTTCCTGGTCAGCAGCAACACCACGTGTCTCTTGGGTCAGACCCTCGAGTTGTCCTTGTCCTCACTGTGTCCCTCCAACATCCAATTCTGTGGGTCCTGCCTGCACTACCTCCAAAATACTGCCTTGTGTCCCCCCCACTGCCTGGGGCACAGTGATGGCCTCCCCCAGACCTCCCTGCCTCCATTCCTGCTGGTTGGCTGCAGTCAGCTGTGCGGTAGTGGCCTCTCGCCAAAACCCCCACCTGACCAAGTCCCCGTGTTTCGCTGGCTCCATGTTTCCCTTAAACGAACGGAAGCACTCTCTCCCATCTTGACAACCCTGCAGACTTGAGTCCCGAAGCTCCCTCCCTCTCGGATGCCATCAACGGTGAGATGTCCCATGGATTGAATCACGGCTTTGGGGAGGAGGTAAGCGGCACTCCAGTAAAGTGTACACATTGATCGGGGGACACATCTGGGCTTGAGGCCCTGCAGGGTGACAAGGACGTGTCCCTTAGAAACCAAGTGACAACAGAATTGGTCAGAGTCCAGGCAGGGACACAGCAGCCGTGGCTGTCATGGAATAGGGCATTTATGATAGGGACTTGAGTTTCCACACTTGTGGGAGGAGCTGGGCAGTGAAGGTCCAGAAGGGACCGTGGAGGCTTAGAGAAGGGACACTTAGCAGTGCCGGGCAGGAAGGCAGCGGGGCCAGCTTGCATGGAGGCTGAAGCCAGGCCCATCCTGCCTCCGTGAGACCACAGGGAGGGTTCACAGGGTCTGCCAGCCTAGGGTGGGTGGTTGGGAAGGAGCCAAACACAGATGGAAAACCCAAGGACACTGGGGGCCCTGGGGAACCCCTGCAGCTGTGCTTCCCTGGCTCTGCCCAGTGAGACCACCAGCATCAGTGACAGCTGCTTCCGCCTCCCAAGTTTCAGACAGCTCAAGCCAGCTCACCGGGAAGCAGATCCTAGGATACAACGACCCCAGAGCAACCAGGCTGGCAACAGAACCAACCACCTAGCACAGTATCTCCTTCTTGTCTGGCTAGAGAAGCCGTAAGCCCTGAGCAACCTCAAACGAGGGGTAAGCGAAGGAGGCACGCTTAGCAAGGACCTCTTTCCCCACAGAGTGGACAGAGACAAGAAAAGAGGATAAGACTTTGGGGATTCTTCCTATGAGCGGGGTGCGGAGCTAGGCCCTCCCCACATCCCCTCTGATTTCATCCCGTGATCCCCTTGCCAGGTGGAGCTCATTTGCTCTCTGTGCCTACATCCACATGGCAGCCCAGAGAGGTGATGCAACTTGCCCAAGGACACACAGCTGGGCAGCAGAGTCCGGTCCAAGCCCAGCCGAGGTGGCCCCAGAGCCCATTGTTCCTGCCTGCCCCCAGCTGCCGCACCCAAAGATTCCTGAAGCCGTAGGTCCCAGCACACAGGGTGTGACAGACTCAATCCCAGAGCTCACGGCTGAAGGGGTCAGGTGACAAGTCCCCCTCTCCCCCAGCACCCTCTGGGACCCCTTAGAAACTACAGGAAGTCCAAGCTGAAGGGTGCTTAGGAGGAGCAGGGAGTGAGCATCCTCCAGCCCACGGGCAAGCCTCGGTTTCCATCATTGTGATGGGAGCCGAAATGCCCATATTCGGAGACATTTGCAGTGCCAACAAGAATCTATTCTTAGAAGCAGATATTTTAGCAGTGAAGACCAGGGTCTTAATAGTGGGGGAAATAAAGTAGAATCCATGGTCCTCCCTTACCCAGGCCGATGGAGATAAATTCCTTCTCCACTCGCCCTGCCCTGCAGTGCCTGATCTGGGAGCCAGGCCCATTAAGGGCCACTGAACTAAATTGGTTTTTTGGGAACATCACTGCCACCGGCCCAACCACACTCCTCTCTGTAGGATCTCGCGTCTTCCACATTACTCTTGCTGCAGCTCAGAGGGTGATTGAGTGGGATTCCTGTCAAATCAACATAAAGGAGCATCCTGAGCTGGAGGCATATTCACGAGCCCCCAGATTCACCTGGGCCTTTGTGAAAGCGTCTTTTTGTTAATTACTCACACAAGCTGGCATCTTTGTTTGCACAGTAGTTGCTGCGTTAGGGCATTTAAATTAAGATTCCAAACTGGCTGGGTGGAGCCATGCGGGTCTCTCCCGGGGCAGGATTATAGGAGCCACCTCCGAGGAGGGGGCTTGTAAGATACCCGCTGCAGGCAGCACGTCCCCAGAAACAGGTGTGCCACGTTGCCAAGCTCCTAATGGGAGCTGTTTCCTTTCTCCTGACAGCTGCACCCTGGGCCCAGAGACACAAAATCTCCATCTGAACTACAAATACTTGTGTTAGGTCTAGTTCATTCCAGAAGTGCCTCTTCAAAATGACTTTTCCAAAACCTTCCCTAAGGAATATTCACCCTTTGGCTGAAGACATTGTTTTTTCCAAGCAAAGCCAGGGCAGGGTCAGAATGGATTTTCTACACATCACTGGACAGAGTTCCTTAAGGGCAGGGGCCTGGCCTTTTTCATCTTTCTGTTCCCAGCACTTAACACGCGGCATGGCCTTCAGCCAGCCCTCAATAAATGCTTGCTGAATAAATGAGTAAATTAATCTTGTCTGGGCTGCATCCATACAATAAACACGGATTGTTCCAGAGAAAGAAAAGCAGGACAGGGCCGGAGGCTTTGCAAAGAGGATGCCTAAGACGTTTCCTTGGGAGAACTAAAGACCCAGATGTGTGGCACGGAGGTCAGACCAGTCTTTCTGCCTCCTCATCTGCCCTGCTTTCTTTGCCTGGGGAAGGGCTAGGAGCTGCAAAGGGCCGATGAATTGGCCTCCCAGGACCACCTTGCCTCTTGTCCTGGCTATCATCGCCCTGGGTGCCTGTCTGTGGGTATCCCTGGAAACACTAGGTTGCTGTTTTCATGTGCACATAAGAAACACATTGGCTGTAATCCCAGAACTTTGGGAGGCCAAGGCAGGCGGATTGCCTGGGCTTAGGAGTTCAAGACCAGCCTGGGCAACGTGGCAAAACTCTGTCTCTACTAAAAATACAGAAAGTTAGCTGAGCGTGGTGACACAGGTCTGTAGTCCCAGCTACTCAGGAGGCTAATTCAAGAGAATTACTTGAACCCCGGAGGCGGAGGTTGCAGTGAGCTGAGATCGCACCACTGCACTCCAGCCTGGGCAACAGAACAAGACTCTGTGTCCAAAAGAAAAAAGAAACACATTGGCTTCCCACAGTAGTGTTCACAGACCACTGGAGCAAGTGAGATTATGTGAGGAGGTAAATATACTAGCATTTGAACCCTTATGCACAGGAGCAAGCTGGTAAACATTTAACACAACCTGTTCTCCAGAGGGAGAAAACCCTGATTTGTAGCACGTGCTGTAAATTTCCCGAGTGTAAATACTGGTGCTGTCACTGAATCAAAGACAGGAAGAGATACAAGTAGTCGCCACTTAACAGATTTCCACCATACAGACACAACAGATGCAAATAACTTTGCCAGCACAGATGATAGGTAAATGTAGCAAAAGAACTAAGTGATACATTTTGAGGATGTATTACCTCTGTGTTTAATACAATGTATTTAATTGAATATTTATATAATTTGCAATTGTGGCTGTTTAACAACAGGCTCCCAAAATTCCTACAACTTGAACTCTCGAGTCAGTGTGATGCAGCCCCATCTCATACTGCATATGTTTACTTGTTCGTTTTAATGCAAATCTTGAGTTTTCTACAAATTTGACTTGATTTCAAGTCAATTAAAAATGTATTAAGTAAACAGAATGAGGGATGTACACAGACAAGAACACCAAGGAACTGAAACGTGGAGGATCAACGTTGCTTCATGAAAATGGCTTCAAACCTCAACCGTCCTAGGGGTGCAGCAAAATAAATGGGCAACTCACAAGAGAGGAAATACAGTTAACAAATGAAAGTGTTTTATCTCAAAAACCATCAAAGAAATGCAAACAGTCTGGATGCGGTGGCTCACGCCTGTAGTTCTAGCACTTTGGGAGGCCGAGGCAGGTGGACTGCTTGAGGTCAGGAGTTCGGAGACCAGCCTGGCTGACACAGTGAACCTCCCCCACCACCCACCCTATCTCCACTAAAAATACAAAAATTAGCCAGGTGTGGTGGTGGGCGCCTGTAATACCAGCTACTCGGGAAGCCAAGGAAGGAAAATCACTTGAACCTGGGAGGCAGAGGGAGGCTGTAGTGAGCCAAGATCACACCACTGCACTCCAGCCTGGGCGACAGAATGAGACTCCATCTCAAGAAATGCAAACTGTATAGAAATGGGGGCACCCCATGCTGGAGAGGGTGCCCCGAATCCAGTGCCCTCAAAAGCTGCCTCACTGCACTAGCCCTTTGGGAATGGGGCTGGTGCTGGAATCGAGACCCATAAAACTGTCACCCCCCTGGACTCAGGAATCTCCCTGCCTGGCATCTATCCAGAGGAAATCATTCCAGAAAGGGAAAGGCCACAAACTCACAAAGGTGTCTTACATGCTGTACAAATGCCCCGCTGTAGGGAAATGACTGCATGAATCCCACACATGGAATCCAGACAACTGGGTGGCCGCTGAAATGGTATTTAGAAAGGTCGGGTAAAATTGCAGGATCATCGCTGATTCAATAGGAGAATAAAATCAGAAGGCACATCATTATTAGAGACGTGCAAAAGCAGGTGTGCATTAGAAGGGAGAAAAACGGAAAGCAGTTGTAGCTGTGAGTGGGATGCCGAGTGGATTTTCTTGTTTTTTACTCTTCAAATAATAGTCACGACGATCATCACAGTTAGCATTTCCTGAGGCATCTGCCACAGGCCGGGCTCTGTTCCAGTCCTTACAATCATCTCACAACCTAAAGGCCACTTGTGTCCATTGTACTGATAGGAACACTGAGGCTCAGGAGAGCTACTGGCTTACCTGCAGTTGCCCACTGGCCCGTAGACAGGATCTGAACTCAGCTCTGATTCGAAGACTACGCAGCTCACCCCTCTGCGGGTTTGCTAGAGTATAGCTAGGAGGTGTTCGAAGTAAACTCATTAAAACTAAACGTGGGTGTTGTGTTTTTACCTTCTGTTCCGCCGGGCCCTCCTCTTGTGGGGAGTGGTTTGCAGAGGGAGGCGGGGAGCTGCCAGGTGGAAGAGATGAGTACACCTGCCGCCTCCAGAAAGATTCCCAGGGCTGCAAAAGACCTTCACAAATGGTGCAGGGGAAAAGACAAACCCTGAGAGCAAAACCAACCATGCACCCCAACAAAGGCTGGCACCATCACCTCATTTAAACCCCTGCCTGGCAGCCCACGAAGGGGCCGATGGCAGATCAGAAGCCAGGCTGAGTTTCAGGAGGCTCCTGTACCCAGACCAGGACTTGTTTCACTGACACCTGCAGGCCAGATCTCAGGTGCTTTGGGGGAGCCCTGAGGTTCTGCCCTGGGGATAGGTGAGACCTGCCTTGCACAGAGAACCCACAACCATAGGGCAGCTATGCACCCAGCATAGAGTGGCATCATCTCAGGTTGAGTTCTCACAGGGAGAGAAGTAAAAAGGCAGAGACGTTGCTCTTCCCAGTACAAGGATGCAGGCTTTGGAGTTCACCAGACCTGAGTTCCAATTCCAGCTCAGCTGCTGTGCATTTCCCAGGAATCTCTCACCGAGCCTCGGTGTCTCCTTCGTAAAATAAGGCTCGGGATGGCCAAGCTGCAGTGCAGCTGGGGAGGCTAAACAGCACAATTTGTTGCAGCTGCTTAGCTCAGTAAGTCCTCAACAAATGGGAGCTACTAACGGTACTAATGCAGTTCATTGACTGGACACTGTCTAGGTGCCTTCTGTGCACAAGGCACTGGGCAAGAAGATCCATTCATGCAACATGGATGTACTGAGCACCTACTATGTACCAGGCACTGTTCTATATGCTGGGGTCACAGCTGAGCAGAAGAAACACCAATCCCAACTCTCTTGGGGTTTACCATCCTGCGGAGTAGACAGGCACAAAGCCAGAAAGCAAACGTGATGTCAGGCGGCGGTGCACATGACAAGGCAGCTGAAGGAGGACAAAGGGAGAGTGATGGGAGCAGGTGGCTGCTTCTATTTTGTAAACCTTGGCCAAAGAAGGCCCCTTTGATCGGGTGACCCTGAGCAGGGGCTGTGGAAGGGAGGTGTGAGCCCTGCTGGTATCCAGGAGGGGAGAGGTCTCAGTGGAGGGAACAGCAGTGGGGCTGGTGTGGCTGCAGCCAAGTGCCATTGTCGGGAGATGAGGACAGAGGGACAGTGGGGTGGGGTGGGATCATGTTGGCCAAGGAAAGCATTTTGATTCCTAAGTACAAAGGCGGCCATCGCCAGGTCTTGACAATGTTTTTAAAAGATCACCCTGCCGCTGTCGGGGACAAAGGCTGGCATCAAGGAGACATGTGGAGGCGGCTGCCTCCATCCTGGCCAAAGACGGACAAGGAGGGCTGGTCTCAGTGGAGGAGTGAGTGCGGATGGATTCTGGCTTCATTTTCAAGGTATTGCTGATGGAACACGTGAAACAGGAAAGAAAGGGAGGAGCCAATCAGATGGTAGGAGGCAGTGGGGACGTGGATGTGCCAGTCTCCTGTGTCTATGGGGTATCCAAGAGCTGCTCTTGAGGACTCAAGCTCTGCAATGAACAGCTAGTCTGGATTCAAGGGAGACAGACCACGGGAGAAAGACCGGGAGGTGGACAGGATTGGAGCTGTGGGTCTGGGTGGGGGTCCCTGGGGTGTGGGTGGAGATGAGACAGAAGTTAAAGGGAGGAGCCCTGGTCTCTAAGATCAGGGAGATGAGGATGGAGCCACAAAGAGGAGAAAGGGCGGCCAGGAGGGACCAGGAGCCAGGACCCTGTGGTGCAGAAGACCCGGGGCTCCCCAGTTCCCCTCAGCCCCTCCCTCCTCCGAGGTTCTGCCTACGCTGCTCTCTCTCTGCCGGGATGACCTTTCCCCACTTTGGTGAACTCCTAGCTACTCATCCACTGAAACTCTTTCTTTGTGATGGCTCTTCCTCCCCTGCCTGACCAGTGCTTAGTCCGGTGGACCGTGAGTCCCGGGACAACAGAGCACTGTCTTCAACAGAGCCGTGAACAGTGGGGAAGGCTCACGGACGTGATGCCTGGAGAGCATCCTTCAAAACCTACCAAAGGCTTCTTGCCACAACTGAGTAATTCTGAAGTCCTATCTGTGGCCTAAATGGCCCCTTCTGTTCTGCCCCTGCCAACCTCTTCATTTCCTACAGTTCTTCTGCTAATGCACTCTGCCTAACGCTGCCTTTCTTGCTGTTCTCCAAATACACCCAGCGTGTTTTCAACTCATGCCCTTTTTACATTTCACTCCCTCCACCTGAGTGAACTATGAAACTATGTGAGTAAAGAGCATATTCAGGTCTCTGCCTAAATTGCTTCTCGTTAGAGAGATCTCCCTGGATCGCTTCATTTTTTCCCCGACATTTAACACTACTTGAAATTTTATTGTTATTACAAGCATTTTATTTTATCTCCCCAGGCAGACAGTAAGCTCTGTTCACCAGTGTATCACCAGTGGCTAGTACAGTCCCTGGTATATGATACAAACTCAAACCCTATGTGCTAAATAAATGGTAGCAGTAATTAGCATAAAATAAAACTGAAAATGGCTAATGCTACACAAATGGCTAATGCTACACATTATATCTAAAACATGAAATTTGCTTTAGATATAAGAACTGACTTAAGAACCTTTCCTTTTGATTTCAAAGAACACAAAAAAATTTGACCCAGGAAAAATTAGACCTGGTAGAAACACCACCAAGTAACACTGTAGAAGCCTAAAACCACACGGAATAAAATCTATAACAAAATAATGATGGAAGAAGCAAATCTTGACAATAATCAGGTCTGTAATAACTAATCTAGGTGAATGAGACCTGGTAGATGTAACTATAGAGAGGAAAAAAAAAACCACTGGCAGGAGCTGAAATCCACAGACTTTAAGATAAACAAAAACAACCCAAAATTTCTTTGTGAAAGTTAATAAAAATAATCTTAGTAAATTAAAAATAAAAATAGAAGTACTTAGAAGTAATTTACTTCTTCATATAAAATTTAAAATTAAGCTTATTTAATAGTGTCCACTGGAAAATACTTTCACAATAAAAGTTATTCATTATTATAATAATTCTGATTCAAATCTGGATTCCTAAACATGTGAGCATAACATTCTGGAGATGACAACACCCATCAGAACAAAATGGTATATTTAAAATTAGAGTCAAAATATATTCACTTCAATTAATACAGAGCACGAGAAAACTAGCTTTCTGGCTGCTAGATCACATTGTTGACAACTGCTATTCCCAATTTTTTTTTTTTTTTTTCCCCCAATCGCTGCCATGTAGCCATGGCTCTTGTACATTTAATCAAACACAGAACTGAAAAAATCATCCCTTTCAGATCTTATATGGTTGGTTGTTGAATACTTCTGTAATCCTAAAACTTCTCTTTCTCAGCGGCCTTCTAATATTCTCTCATGCTTTGCTGCATTCTGAAGGTGACAAAGGTCTTTATGACCATGTCATCTCAAACTGAAATAAACTGGCCACAACTGTGACACTTTCGGCAGGTGATTTCACACCCCCACACCTTCCTTTTTCCTAACTACCTTCCAGTTTAGAATGAATGTGTGCCAGACAGAGTTCTGGCCATAGAGACATACTCAGAAATCTGCTAGATGGGGCCTTTGGGGAAGACACTGCTACCCTGACAGAAAAGGACAATCAGCTGACATATCTCCTTGCCTTTTTCCTTAGTCCTTTTCCCTTGTTCCTATCTGGATGGCAGATGAGATATGACAGCAGATGGAGGCATGATGAGAAAAACAAGACGGTAAAAGCAACACTCTAAGAATATTCCATTTTAAGAAATGCAGAAAAGTAGGGTTGCTGATGGCATCACAGAGTTGTAGGCTGCCAACCTCCAGACTCTATGCTACATGAAAACATAAATCTCTATTTCTCTTAGCTACTGTTAGTTAGATTTTCATTGCTTACATCCGTAAGCAGTCTTAACGGATAAACTATCAGCTAATCTTCATGCATAGCTACTACATTTTTGTGGTCTCTACCCGAACTTTTCAAGGCTCTGTTAATGAACCCAATTATCAAGTCTGAGGCACTAGATAGATTATTAATAATTAGAAAAACACATTTTAAGTCATGCAAAATAAAACAATGCTAATACAACTTTTCTAACTTCACCTTTGTTCAATATACATTTTAAGGAGTGAGTCAGAAGAGAAGCAGAATCATTCCACTGGTTTGTTATATTGAACTCATCCCTGGCATTATAGATCTAATAAGTCATTAGTATATATCTCCACCCACATCTTAACCTGTAGGCTTCAAACAGGTGTAAGAAAACACTAAGCAACATAAATAATGAGACTGTAAAAATGTGAACAGAAAGGAGAGATGATATCAGTGATATTTGTAAGTGCTATGGCAGTGAGGGTGGATAGACTTCACCTTGTGTGATAGATTAAAGAAAACAGGATGAGAAGGCTAGTTTTCAATAGGAAGAAAAGACATTGCTGGGTTCAACGTGTGACATTAAATTAGATGAGTCAGTGTGATATCCACAAAGAAATGTCAGGTTTAAAGGTCAAAAGAGACCTTTCTGAGCCACATTTGCCTCAGTTCACCCCTGTTGTGTTTTTTCATTGCACTAGTTTCCAGATAGCATTACTATAGACACACACAAATATAAGAATGCATACACACATACACTTTTAAGAGCGTATTTCTCATTCCCCATGTCCCCAGCTCTTATTTAAACCTTAATTAAAATCCCTTCTAAAAATCGTATTCACTAACAAAGATGCAGGAAAGTACATGTCATTCACCTGTTTTTATTGCATCTAAGTAACTGTCTCTTATGTGATATTGACAAGACATAAATGGTTTCAATATTAAATCCATGTAAATATCCTGCAAAAACATATTAAAACTAGAAATGAGATTTTTAGTATTCTTTTTGTAGCGATTGGCAGATTTTAATATTCAAGAAAAATTAATTTCATCATACACATTAAAAATATAGGAAATTTCATGCAGACATGAAGCTTCCAATTCAGCTTTTATGGCAACTTTTAGAATGAGAATTACATATAAATACAGTACATTTTACAGTTAACAAACTTTATAATTTTATACTGAGATTTATACAGCTTCTCCTTATATTGTACATATTGCACCTTGCTCACTTGATTAGTGTACCCTATATCTGCACTGCTTCAGGATACAGAAATTAAAGGAAAAAACCCACAAGAACAATGGACTATCTCCTCCCATTTCACAAAGTATATGAAAATGTTTGTGTCTACAGCTAATTTAAGAAAAACATTTTAAACTTTAAGGCTTACATACTTTAGTAGCTAGGACTAAAATTAATACAAAATTAAATAAATCCTCCAGTGATACTTCTATTACTGACTGATAACCACATTTTCAAGTTTAGAATGTATTAACTGCAAAAGCTGTAAGAAAAAAAGTGGTGCAAATTTGTATAGAACATTTAAAAAACAATATTCATGATATGAGGAATAAATCAATAAATGAAGTAAGTGATTTCAGAATTAACTAAAACATGTGCTATAATTTAGAAATGTAACATTATTAAAGAAAACCTAATAGAAAAAAATTAATTAATAAAGCCAACCCACCAGTGTCAACCTGTTTTTGCCTGTGAGAAAAACAAAGATCATTTCTTTTGATACAAGCTGTAAAAAAGCGAATACTAGTCAGTGAATAAAAAGCATGGCCATTCAAAAACACCATGCATTCCTTTCTGTTCAATTGATTTCTTAAAAATACGTAGTTTGCAAGTTTTTTTCTTTAAAAACAATAATTTGAGTCTTTTCTTCCTTGCCACTAAATTCAAGCATTCATGTGAATAAGAATTCCCACCAAATGAACATCTGCTAAGTAATGAGGGACATGAAAAAGAGAAATCTTAAAAAAATAAAAACAAAAACAGGTTACAGACTTCCCAATTTCGACATGTCAAATTAACTGCATGAAACTCTCTATTGCATAGTGAGAATAAAGGTCAAAAAGTCACATCACTGTACACAGAAAAGGTCCTCCCAACTAGTAAGATGCCAAATAGGGTAGTGACTCCCCAGCCTAAGTGACAACAAAGGTCTAAAGATTTACAAGTAAGTTTTCCTATTAAAACATGACATTTATGTGACCAGCACATTACTGAGATTAAATCCATCTAATTTAAATTGCCACAGAGGTCATTTAAAGCAATCACAATCATCTGTGAAAATATTCAACAAGAGTTCTTCCTTTTCTCCAAGAAAAGGCTAAAATATTAGTCATCTCTACCTTCCAAGCTTCTGGAAACAGAATAACATTAAAAAATACAAAGGAAAACTCCCTCCAATACAGATCTGCTAAAGGTAGAAATTTAAAGCAGCATATACTGTTTAAGTTCCATCTATCAGGGAACAAAATTGGTATTAATCTGAAATTACATGATAGCTGCTGCTTACAATACTGAAGACACAGACCATAGGCAGCAATTTATCCCTGAATTTCATAATCAGTATTGCCAACATTAATACCATTATGACAGTTTTTCCTAGTACATAATTGTTTTAATGAAAAAAGTGCTTGCTTTCGTAATCCAGATAATCTAAAGACAAGACATTACTGTCAACACCACACTGTCAAACTCTGCATTCATTCAGTCTGAAAATCATATATTTCAAAGGGTAAATTTTATTCTTATTTTCTCCGTTTCCTAGCACTACTTTTAATAAAGGCTTTTTCTCACTTTGAATATTGAGATCTCATATATTTCAAAGTGATCCATGATGAGTATGCTTTCTTAAAGTGTTCAGTTTTTTGTGGCTGAAAGACCTGATAATTTCCCAGTTACTTGAATGTATTTTACTAGCCTGTGATGCTATTAAATTTAACATTTCATAAAAATGGAAATGTTTGATGCTTCTTTAAGTTCATCTGAGCTACAAAATACAAAATTAAATTAATCTGAATGATAAAAGAATAGACACAGGCCAGGCGCGGTGGTACATGCCTATAGTCCTAGCTACTTGGGAGGCTAAGGCAGGAAGATCACTTGAGGCCAGGAATTTGAGGTTACAGTGAGCTATGATTGTCCCACTGCACTCTGGCCTGGAAGACAGAGCGGAATCCTGTCTCTGACGGGGGGGAAAAAAAGACACATTTTACGCATAGTTTTCTTAGATTGAAAATGAACAAAGCCCCAACTCCAGATGTTGAATATAACTGAGGATCCTTAGACTCTAAGTTACATGTGCAATGCATACAAAACGACAAAAAAAGATTATGGACTTCAATACAATTAGTCGTTAATACGGCAGACTTGCAATGGACAGCTTCATGAAAACACTGTAGATGAGGTTTTTTTCCTACTGAAACACAATTTTGGGCTTCAAAGAAAAAGTATACTTCAAGACATTTCCTCCATTGTTACTTGTGTAGTTCAGATCCACATGGCATAGTGTATTTCTGAAAAAGCAACATATATAAAGAAAACAGACCCTACTTCTAAATTTCGTTAGGAGTAAGAAGGGACCACTGATTTGAGGTTGTGTCCTGTCATCGCTGATAGTGGATTTTGAGTCGTTTATTTCAGCATTTGTTCTTACAAAGCTTTTTTCCAGGTGTTACCACTTGAGACCATTATTGTGGCTTAAAGACCACAAACAAGACACATTCATAGTAGTATTTCATCACAGAGAGATCATTCACAGTGTATGTTGACAACACAGATTCTTTTTCCACCTCTACCTTGAATCCACACTGCAGAACGTTTTTTATATCCCCATACCTCAATTCTATGGAAAGTTCATCTGCCAGATTTTCAAAGTGGTACAGCAGAGGACCTAGATTTATCCAAATTCTACCTGGCTTGAGTATCTTCCATATTGTATCAATATAATCAGTTACATCGTGAGCTGTGTCTGTGAAGAAACAGGTAGCAATACAGTCCCAGGTATTGCATTCTGAATAATCTCCTGAAAATCTCCTGCTGTCATAGAAAAGTTAGAACCAGGAGGAAGACTGTGGGGGTCAACATCAGGCAAAAAGATGGGTCAAATCTGATCAGCTGATCTCCAGTTATTGCTAAACTGATGGATCCAAGGATAAAGTTTATTAATTTCAGAACATCTGTTGAGTACAAAGTTGGAAGAAAAGAGCATTAAAAAAAACTCCATTCATTTCCTTGACAAGCATGACCTAACATAGCTATTTCCCAGGCCAGTCTTCCTAGTCTAGCACCAGGTACCAAAATGTTTACTTTAGAAAGATCCCATCTCTCTTTTGGAAAAAATTTTAAAATTTCTTTAATGATTGGCTGGTAATGGGCATCCCGTTCTGCTTTCCCAGTTTCACTCCAGTCTCTCACAAACTGTTTCAATGTGGATTTTAACTTATCCATGCTGAAATGCCTAACCTTGTTTTTACTCTAACTCGTTACTTTGAATTTTATCCTGCTTGTCTCTTTAATCACCTAGCCTTGCTTCTCATGTAAATAAGACTCTATCTAGCTGGGAAAGCCGGACAAACTCCAATAGACCCCTTAATTTACAAGACACTAAGGGCTCCTTACCCAACCCCCTTCCGCAAGAAGTTGACCTGTGTAAGCAGATCCTCAGCATTTCAAAGGAGCCCAATTAACTGATAAGGTACTAGCAGCAACAATGTATGAAGTTCCCAGGATTTTTCTCAAAGAGGTAACAACATAAAGCCTTGAGTTCGAGTCCGGCATACCCCCTATATCTAATTATAATATAAGATTTAGAGCCTTGCACCTGGTACCATTGCTCTTCTTATAACCATTTCTTTTAAATTGTTTATCTCTCTGTAACCATTTTGCTTTTGATTCTTGCATGTTTTTACTTCTGTAGAATTATTGCATTTGAGTTCCCCTCCCCTTCCTAAACCTAGGTATAAAAAGTTAATCAAGCCCCTTCCTTGGGGCCGAGACAATTTTGAGTGTTAGCCGTCTCTTTGGCCGCCGGCTTAATAAAGGACTCTTAATTCGTTTCAAAGTGTGGCGTTTTCTCTAACACCCCTGGGCACAACAATATCAAATGTAGATACTGGCATAATCTTTCCATTTTCATCTTCTCTATATTCTTTATTTTCAAACATATGTATGGAATCATTCACAATGGTCAGTAGTATTTCTGGATTATTATCAATGCATTTCTGAATCTCTTTCAGGTCTCCACAGGAGCTGAGACTACAGGTGCACACCACCACACCAGCACAATTTTTGTATTTTTTGTAAAGACAGTGTTTCACCATGTTGCCCAGGCTAGTCTCAAACTCCTGGCTTCAAGCAATCTGCCCGCCTCGGCCTCCCAAAGTGCTAAGAATATAGGCAGGATCCACCACACCCAACCAAGGAATCATATTAAAGCTGACCAAAATTAGCTCTCTTTTTTTAAAGAAAAAATTCATTTTGTGAGCAATAATAAGATTTTATTCAAATTATTTGAAATTTGAAAACAAAGCTGTAAAGATCCCACTACTCAGAAAGGGGTTAGTAGAAATGAAAGAAAGTACAATTAACTTCATGGGTAACAATTTCTATTTGAGAACATAAGTACCACAAGAAAATGTTCCCTGGGTTTTGACTCTGACTTTTATCCTAACACTCTGTGAAGTACCCAAAATTCAAGAAGAATTGAATGGTCATTTGTCACAACTGACAGTTATTCCTATGAGTTATTAATTTTCAAAACCGGAGATAAGTAGAAATAAGTAATCTGTACAGCAAACTCCCTTGCCATGAATTTACCTGTATAACAAACCTGCACATGTACCGTGAACCTAAAAATACAATTACCAAGAATTTCCCTAATGGGATGCATGCACCTCTTACCTTTGAGTCTGATGTACATGAATTGACACCATTTTGCAATACTGCAAGTGCAATCTTATTTTAGGATTATAAGCAAAGCTTGAAGCATATAACATATATTACAAGAACTGCCTTTATTGACAACTGATGGAAAAATCTCTCAAATAACCTTGCAAATTTAGTATGTGAGATCTAATTTAATATAATGGCAATTTGGTCTTACTTTCATATTAAAGAAAAAAGTACACTGCAAGGATGAAGGATTTTACTAAAGGTATGGTTCACTGGAGATACATCACCAATAAAAACATCATTCTGTGCTATAATCAAATCAAAATCAGATTAGGTTAAGGGGCATGGCAAAGTGTGAAGAGGAGGGAGAACACTGCCAATGAAAGATCCTCATCAGCTACTCAGGAGGCTGAGGCAGGAGAACTGCTTGAACCTGGGAGGCAGAGGTTGCAGTGAGCTGAGGTCACACCACTGGACTCCAGCCTGGGTGACAGAGCGAGCCTCCATCTCACAAAAAAAAAAAAAAAAAAAAAAAAGGCCCTTGTGTGCCCCTTCCCCACAAGACCTGAGCTTCTGGTGGAAGCAGCTGAGCTGGAGGACAGAGGAGCTTCCAGCAGATGTTGAGTCCACGCCTGTGTGTTTGTTTTTCCTTCTCAGATCTCTAGAAATGGTGATTATGGCCTGTGGGGGTGAATGAAGGAAATTCGCAATCAATACATTTAACAAAGGTTGGCTAAGGGTTGCCTCAGTGTTGAAACCAGTCATCCTGGATCTTCTCACACTAGCAGTGGTGGCCGTCAATTTGGTATTCAGCTCCAAGGCTTCAGGAAGCATTCAATTCTTATTTCCATCAATGTCTTGCTCAGGTTCCCGAGAGGTGGGAGGTGGCCAAATGACCCCCAGCTCGCTGTCCTCACATGGCTACTGCCATGTCACAGGCTCAGGCACATCTGCTGTGTCACCAGGAAAATGGACCCTTTCTCTACCTCAGCTCAAAGCACAGTGACCATTTGGGACTTGTCTTTCCTGGTAGAACTTCAAATCTCTGAAGATGTGGTACATGCTTGAGTGTACTCATGGCTTGTTCTAGGGATGACATAGCTGGAATACAATAACTCTATGCATGTAAAGATTGTCACTTGTCACAACTAATTGGCTTTCAACTTACGGCTCCTTCAATTCCACCTAATGGTGATGAGGGCATCCTGAGTATCTGTCCTGTGACGAACCAGGGAACTACTGATGTTCCAGTCCATCCTGGGAGGCCAAATAAACTCCCACTGCAAAAAAAACAGGGTCAGAAAAATTACTTGGAACTTTCTACTTGGTACAAGTATTACACAAAGTCATAGCAGAAAACTATGGAATATTTCATTATTGTCATTAATCAGATTAATTAGAATATAAGTTGAGTTCTGAGTATTTATTATCACCAAACTCATCAAGTCTCATGTTTTATATTTTGTTTCCTATCAGTATGTCCTATATTCTCAGAACAATTTCCAAATGCTTTAATTTTTATCTCTGCAAGTTCAACTTAATGTATTATGGAGTTTATGAGTTAAATAAACATTTGGATGTGACCAAATGGATTATGTGATTGTCTAAATGATAGGAGTGCAATAGCTTTTATCCACAGTAAAATGTGTTTATTGGAACACAACTGATAAATGGCCTATGTCCTATGCAGAACTGAAAAGACAACTGTTCATCACTGTGACTAACGTTTTTCTTGGACCCATCTAACATTTTATATGTAGCTAACATTTTCTTGGACCTGTGCTCATCTACATTAACAATGGTAATTCACCCACTGTAGGATGTACTGTTTTTTCTGAAGTGCGCTCCTGGTAATACCTGACCCTGATTGGCTGTTCCTTCCTCCTTCCTTTTCCCATGACATCCTCAGTGCTGTGCTCCTCCTCCTGCTGACACAGCCCTGGTCACTGTGTAGATGCATGGTGGGGGCCAGACAGTGACGCTCTTATCACAAGTCAGTTCCCCACAGGGGGGATCTACTGAACCTAGTGCTGGCTCTTTCAAGGGCTTCCTTGCCATATTCCAAATCAACTCAAAATTAATTAGAGACTTCAAGACCCGAAATCTTAAAACTACTAGAAGAAAACATGAGGAAAAAGCTTCTTGACATTGGTTTGAGCAATGCTGTTTTTGGATATGACACTAAAAGCACAGGCACCGGTAAAAATAGACAAGTGAGGTTGCATCCATCTAAGAAGTTTCTCCACAGCAAAGAAAATAAAATGAAAAAGCAGTACCTACAGAACTGGAGATGACGCCTGCCAACCATACATCTGATAAGGAGTGAATATCCAAAATATATAAGGAACTTATACAACACAATAGCAAAAACAACCTGATTTAAAATAGGCAAAGGACCTAAACAGATTTCTCAAAAAAAAAAAAAGACATACAAATGGCCAAGAGGTACATGAAAAAGTACCCAAAGTCACTAAGCATCAGGGAAATACAAATCAAAACCTCAATGGGATATCACCTCACACCTTTTGGAATGGCTGTTATCAAAAACATGGCAGATGAGTGTTGGTGAGGATGTGGAGAAAACGGAAGACTTGCACACTGATAGTAAAAATGTAAATTGGTACAGCCATTATGGAAAACAGTATAGAGGTTCTTCAAAAAATTAAAAATAGAACTGCCATATGATCCATCAATCCCATTTCTGGATATATATCCAAAAGAAAGAAAATCAATACATCACACCTGTAATCCCAGCACTTTGGGAGGCCGAGGCAGGCAGATCATCTGAGGTCGGGAGTTCGAGACTAGGTAACCAATATGGAGAAACCCTGTCTCTACTAAGAATACAAAAATTAGGCCAGGTGCGGTGGCTCACGCCTGTAATCCCAACACTTTGGGGAGGTCTAAGTGAGCGAATCACAAGGTCAGGAGTTCAAGACCAGCCTGGCCAATATGGTGAAACCCTGTCTCTACTAAAAATACAAAAAAATTAGCCAGGCGTGGTGGCGTGTGCCTTTAATCCCAGCTACTCAGGGGGGCTGAGGCAGAAGAATCGCTTGAATCCGGGAGGCAGAGGTTGCAGTGAGCCGAGATTGCGACATCGCAGTCCAGCTAGGCAGCAAGAGTGAAACTCTGTCTCAAAAAAAAAAAAAAAAAAAAAAAAAATCAATATATCAAAGAGATGTCTGCATCCCCATGTTCACTGCAGCAACTATTCCCAATCGCCAGGCATGGAAATAACCTGTGTCCATTAATAGATGAAAGGACAAAGAAATTGTGGTACATATACACAATGCAGTACTATTCCACCCTAAAAAAGGAGCAAACCCTCCATTTGCCACAACATGGATGAGCCTGGACGACGTTATACTAGAGAGAAATAAGCACAGAAAGGCAAATACTGCAAGATTTCACTTATGTGTGGAATCTAAAACAAACTAATAGAAGCAGAGAATAGAACTGTGGTTTCCAGAGACTGAAGGTGGGAGAAAAGGGGGTGTCATATTTCAAAGGGTATACAGTCTTAATTACACAAGGTGAATAAGTTCTGGAGAGCAAATGTACAGCATGGCGACTATAGTTAACAACATTAAATTGTATACTTAAAATTTCCTAAAATGACAGATCTTTGGTTTCTTAACCTGCTTCCCAGCCCCCTCAAAAAGAAAGAAATCAGTAACTCCTTTGAGGTAATGGATATGTTAACTAGTTTGAAGTGATCATTTCACAGTGCACACATATATTAAACATCAGTTTGAACACCTTAAATATATACAACATTTATTTGTCAATTACAGCTAGATAAAGGGTGGAAAATAAGCAGCCTTTCTGAGGCCACTGTTTGCAGACCCTTGATTTCAGGCTTTACGTGATGTGCTGGGTCAGTTTCACTTGAGCACGGTAAAAGGCGCCTGACAAAAACTGGCATGCAAAGGGGCTGTTGGCACAACACACACACAAAGACACACACAGTTTACTAACCAACTGGGCATTATTAAAATCCTCTACTTACAACAGTGTCATATCACCTGTTCTGTCCCATACCCTCTCAATGAGACACTCAACTGGATAATTCCTTTACAAAATATGGCACTACCTATCTTAAGGGACTTTTACTTTTATACCTCATCAATGGTCTATTTGATTCATTAGTTCTAGAAATGTGAGGTGAATCAGCAGTGATAGAGATTGGCACTGAAGTGGTTCACATCTTGAAGGGTACCAACTTTTCATGGCAAAATTCTTGTTTTTATCCTAAAATTTTTAATTGACACACGTTTTTGAGGGTTTGTCAATCAACTTCCTATAGCTCATAATCAAGATCAGATCAACAGAATGGCTGTGACTGCATATAGAATTATAAGCCAGAGCACATGTTTAATTTTGGAGTTTGAAGTTATCTAAATCCTTCCATTTAAAAAAGCATTCATTGTATGTTTTCGGTCAATCCACAGGTAAATGTAGAGTGATTATTTTTTTAAATTACTCAGGGAATAGCCAATATTTTACATATACAATGCAACAGAAATTGCTAACTCACAGAAATTGAGAAAGAATTGAGTACACAGACTTAGTTGCATACAAAAATAAAACAGGCACTATATATAGGTGATGAGTAGGATTTATAT
The DNA here is from genome assembly GCF_028885655.2 of Pongo abelii. Taxonomy (NCBI): domain Eukaryota; kingdom Metazoa; phylum Chordata; class Mammalia; order Primates; family Hominidae; genus Pongo; species Pongo abelii. The sequence goes on from NC_085929.1 coordinate 38,810,242, forward strand.
AATTTCATAATTAATTCTATTCTTACAGAAAGACACTAAGTTCTAAAAATTTAGTTTCTATTACTTGAAAAAAATTTAGTCTGGCACAAATTTTAAACTGTATGATGTAGAAAAGGCTGATAACTCAGGAATAGTAGAAACGAGGGGGATGGTATTTCCAATCAAGAATGGAATCTCTTTTTTTCTCAACATGCTATCTTTGTCCCTTTTGACCCTGAAAATTTCATTATCAATTGTATATGAGGAGCACGTCATTTTTTTCTCATGTAATTGATTTTCATAAACAGAAAATAATAATGTGTGGGCTTGGGATTCAGGCTTTAAAACCAAACATGTATTCTTAAGTGACATAATTGTAAAACTATACCTGTTTAGATAGCAGCAGCTGGACCCCCTAGTGTGGTGTGGTGTGGCCTCTGTTCACTTTAATATTTTGTAGGACCTGTTGCCATGGTAATGTGGGGGGTATACCTCTTGCCTTCCATTTCAACTGCCACTCTGAGAGTGGAGAGGTTGAAATTCATAGCGATCGCAGAGCTCTCAGCTTTATTGATAGGAACTGTAGTGCTCTCATTTTTGTAACAGGATTTCTTCAAGATGTGCTATCTAAATTGCTGCTCAGGAGCTATGGCCATTTTGATCTTCTGACTGCTGTTTCTTCAGATGGGCCAGTCACCATGTACTCAATATATTTACTTCATATTTTTTACTTCCTCCAACATTTTGTCTATAAATTTATAAACGTGCTTTATAATTTTGTTGGATTAATCAATTTGTATTTTTAAATCTTCCATTAAGTTAGTTGCCTTAAACCTTTTCCCCAATCTAGAAAAATGTACTATTTCCTAATGCCAACTTTGTACACACTCTTCTGGAGAACAGATAACAGAAGAAACACACCCACATTGCCTTCATCAGATCAGGAGAATCTTGATACCAAACGCGTGTTAGACTTTCCAGGAAAAGAGAATTACAGGACAAACTCTTCTGAATGTAGATGTCAACCTCTGAAGCCATGTTAGAGCAGCCTGAGTCTAGAGAGTTCTAGAAAGACAAGAAACTGGAATTTCATGGCAGAATTACCACGGGGTTGATGACGACAGGATCACTGGCTCTTTGAATGATGCCTGGGAAAATGGTGAGAAGGGACAATGCCACTGGATTGGTGAAATGGACATTTGGTGACAGAGGAAAGAAGGGCCTGATGGATTCTCCAGGCTGTAACGATGTCCATCTAATAAGAAAACGGGCTCTGTCCTCTACCTGAGCAGGGCCCAGGGATGCACGAGGACGTTGAATAGTAGAGACTGATTCTTACTGAGGAAGGACATGAGCAGGAAGGTGCACAATCTGTGCCAGAGCAGCTGCCTCCCATTCTCAGCCAGGCCTTAGTCCAGGCTGCTCATACAGTTGCTGAGATCAGAAGTCAGTGAAACAGTGGGGGTCACAGATTCAATCCATTAAACCATGTAGCACTAGCTCAGCAGGCCACATCCCAGTTAATTTCTATTAACTGCTCATCTAGGCTTGGTCAGTGGAAGGGAAGTTAATTCTTGGCACAGCCATCTTGTGGCAGTTGGTTTGTAATGTCCTCAGTTCTGAGCCAGCTTGGGACTCAAGCCAAACAGTGGTCACTTGGAGTGGTCAGCTGGTCATGGGGAGGCTCCCCACGAGGCAGCTGATGGTGCAAAGATGCTGGGGAAGGAGGTAACACAATTGAACTTGCCCTTTTGAGAGGCTTTGTTTGAAGAAAACTGTCAGATTTTAGGGTAGGGTTAGAGACCTGCAGGCAAAAGGCTGTGTTATAATTTGAGATCTTCTCTTGCTTCTGCCCCCTCCTCCAGGGCGTCAACCTTCCTGAAGAAATATTGGGGCAGGAAGATTTGACAAAGCTTTGAGAAGAGCTCTTGGTTCAGCATCCAGGGCAAAATCTACAGGATGCAGGTGTTCAGGGATCTCCGTTCCCAGGGAACCAGCTACATTCTTTTTTGTTTTGTTTTGAGACAGAGTCTCGTTCTGTCACGCAGGTTGGAGTGCAGTGGCGCAATCTCGGATCACTGGAACCACTGCCTCCTGGGTTAAGGTGATTCTCCTGCTCAGCCTCACGAGTAGCTGGGACTACAGTCATGCGTCATCACACCCGGATAATCTTTGTATTTTTAGTAGAGATGGAGTTTCACCATGTTGACCAGGGTGGTCTTGAACTCCTGACCTCAGGTAATCCACCCACATTGGCCTCCTAAAGTGCTGGGATTACAGGTATGACCCACTGCGCCTGGCCTAACCAGCTACATTCTTATCCCATATCCATCACTCCTAACTGTTGTGACTCTTGGCAAGTCACTCAAAATGTCTACATTTTAAATTCACTGATCTGAAAAATATGGGTTGTAGCCCCTGCTTTGCCCATCCTTCCTGGCTAGTGGGCAAAACTCCCACAAATTCCTTTGTGGGGATCACAGGAAATCACAGGTATTGTCCATGAGCTGGAAAGCATTATGTCCACAAAATGAGTCAAGTAACCTTCCACCCTCCACTGCCCTGGAGCTATGCAAGCTCCCTCTTGTATTCAACCACTACCAAGTATCTGGTTTATTCTTCCAGACACTTAATAATTGAACACTAAATGTCCTAAGACATTTATGAAGCATGCGTCTTCTTAAGGCTTTATCTGTATTGATTTTTGACCCTTTACTATAGCACAGACCATATTAACATTTCCACATCTCAGAATAGGGAACTGAAGCACAGAGGAGTTCATTTCACTCTCCCAGGTATGTGTAGATTCTAAGTAGGATTTGAACCCAGGCCATTCTTGGTGACTTGGATCTGCTGCCTTTCTGTATTGTTTCATCCAAATAGGGGTATCTGCCTGGACAGTCAGTCAGTTTGGTTTTAAATGCAACCAAACTTGCAAGATCTTCCTATGGCCCAACTCTGATTCAGGTAGCTTTGCTATGCAGATGGTGAAAAATGGGATCGAAAGCTATGTCTGTGAATAAATTATTGCTAATTTCTCTGTGGTCTTCTATGAGCAAGATGTCAACAGCTCTCTTTATTGTAATACATTTCCTAAGATCTTTCCTCAAGAATACGAAGCTGTGTCCTCAGTGTTCCAGAAGATCTGCTGCCTGCCCGAAGCAGTGGATGAAGAAAAACTGCATCTGGACACATAAGAAAGTCCACAACGGTGGACAATTTATTGACAGTCATGTGGAAATTCAATTACTAAGTTTATTTAAGCAAACGATTCCAGTTTATTCTGTGTTCCATGTTAGAATCAAGATTCTAAAAATGGTATGTCATATTCCTTTTACTTCATGTGTGCAAATTTAAATATATTAAGTCAACAAACAGTGGTATAATTACACATTGAGAATTAAAATTTTGGTTGACTTTTATGGTAAAGGACATCTCAAATGTTTAGAAATTTGCTTTCAGTTTGGGAAATTATCAATACAGCTATTATAAACCTTCCTATGCAGTTTTTTTGTGAACATAAATTTATTTACTGTAACTAATCAAATACTTAGGTTTATGATTACTTGCTAATTATGATAAGGCTGTTTTCCTTTGTAAGAAAATTTGATAGAATTTACCAGTGAAGCTATTTAGACTCAGTGGGTGTTTTTTGAAAAGTTACTAATTATTGATTCAACTTCTAAAATAGATATGGACTTATTCATGTTATCTGCTCCCCCTTAGAAGACTTTTGGTAGTTTTTGCCTTTGAAGGAATTGGCCTATTTCATCTAAGGTATCAAATTGTGAGCACAGATTTGTACAAAGTATTTATTATTATTTTAATGTTCGTAAGTTCAGCAGTAATGACTCCTCTTCAGCAGATATTATTAGTACATTGTGACTCCTTTCTTTGCTTTGTGGTAAGCCAGGGTAGAGGTTAAATAAGTAGAGTGTACTATATGAACTTTGCTATATTTGGATCCATTCTGGCTACTATTAGAATTTTCTTGCTCACAAAACCTGTTCCTGTAGTACACGTGAGTAATGAGTAATGAACTTACGTTTATTACCAAAACCTCTTTGACTCATCATGAGGATGGATTACATCAGCTTCAAGGAGACAATACCCAAACATAAATACTAGCTTTATCTAAACTAAAAAATGGTAGACTTTAAAAGAAGCCATTAAAGTGACAGAAGAATGTGGAACATTATTAGCTTCTGAACAGGAATTTATAGAACAAATGGAAAATTCTCATCAAAAAATGACACCTAAAAATGTCGGTATGATACCCAAGATGGAACTCATTAGTCACAACAATGATACACATACTGTGTAACCTTGATCTCTCAACTGCCATAAAATCTTTCTTCCATGTAACTCAAAGTTTTATTTTGTAGTTTAACCTCTCCATTTATTTCTGTCCTCTTAAGAAAAGACTATTAAAAATTTCGTATTTTTTAAAATGTGGTTACAAAGGGTTATAAAATTTCATTGTGATTATTCTTCCTTTAAGTGGAAAATCCCTAATCTTTCCTTAGAGATTTGGAATAGACTACTATTCGCCTATCAATAGCCAATTGTTATTACTGCATTGGTCACCATAGATACATGATTATGGTTTTTCTTCGAGTCTCCCCTATAGCTAGGTATGGTCATATGACTAACCTTTAAGCCAATGATTTGTAAGCACTGTGCTGTGTGGAACTTCCACAAAGTCTTCCTTCTTCTTCCTTTCCTCCATCCTGGAATGAATATACAAAAGCTACAGATCAACAGCCACCCTAGGCCACAAAGATAGCAGAGATGGGCCACACTGTCTGCTGACTCCCTTACTAGAAGACAAGTTACACAAGAACAGAAATCTTGTTTATCTTGGTCAAAGCAATCTCCACAACACTTACAAAGTATGTGTCATGTGCTAAGGGCACAGGTATTAAATGAGTATTGAATGAATAGGTGAATAAATGAATTTACTTCAGACCCACTAATGAATAAGGTCTCAGCTTCCTTCAGACTATAACTCTTGATTAATTTAAGTCACATTACTTCTATTTGCCTTCCTTTGCTCTCCCAAACTTGCACCTGCCATAGAAGGACAGTGTTTTTTTTTTAATGTGCTCCGAAATTCCCCTCAAAAGTTTTAAAATCTATTTTCATAACAATGTTTCTCAGTATATTCCTGCTTAGCAAGTTCAAAATTCTTCAGTTTTCATGGTCATGGATACATATTTTTGTGTATGTCTGTTGTTAAATGCACGCACTGATTTGTAACAAAACAGACCTCACCTCAAGTCCATAAGAATCATCCAAAATGGTATCTAGTGACATTCCTGGGATTATTGACATAGAATGCAGTCACTGGGTCCTGAGGATTTCATCGGATGTTGGTTGCTGAAACTGAACTTTATCGGGTCTTTTCCTCTTCCACTGTGGTTTTCCACATTTCAACGTGTCACCTAACTGTCCTCAAACTTTACCTAAATCTTTGCAACTAAATGGAATCTTTATTCCCCCCTCTTCTGCTTTTCGAAGCAACCCTTTTCTTCCTGTGATAACACTCCCTGTGGCGGCTTTTGTGGTCACAGGGTTTGTAAACATTCAGACTTTTTGCAACTGCATATACTTTTATTCTTATTTTTCACTCTTCTCCCAGTTGTTGCTTTTTCTTTTAACCCTTTGAGGGAGTTAATTAGCCCCCTCTTCAACTTTTGTGGTGCACCTATTTATATTTGAGCCTCTGGGTTTTTGCTCAAATTGCTTTTCAATTTACTCACTGTTGAGGAAAGACATTATTTGGGGTTTGTAAGGTGTATCAAGCTTTTCTAAAGTGTAGACTTCTCTATACATAATTGCCTGTTTCCTAGAGTAGTTATCTGACAAGTCTATTCAGAGAGAAACTGGTCATGAAAAGAGCTTTCTGTAAACCTCTCCTCTAGAAAAAATGTCTCTAGTCACACACTGCTTTCTCCCTTCTTGATTTTGTATCAGTCCAAAGCTAATCTGTCCTCACTCTGGATTGCATGAACTTGTGCCTTCTTGGGCATCATGTGTTATTAATTCTCCCTCTCTTCCAATTGTAAACGTGTTTTCTTTATTGCTTCTTACCATTTAACATAAAAGTATACTCATCTTTATTGGTGGGGGAGAATGAAAGTTTTCTTAACCATGTATCTCCCTTTAACTATTCCCACATCTCTCTTTTCAGCCAAACTTTTAGGAGAAGCAGCCCTCAGTTGATGCCTTTACTTTCTCACGTCTGGTTCACTCTTTCCCAACTGCTGACGCTCAGCTTACTCACACACATCCCCAATCACTGAGCTGCCACAGGCAATGGCATTTGTGGCTTTTCTGCCTTCTTGGCAAAATGTGACTCTCTTGATTGGGCGTATTAGGTATAAAGTACCTACTGACCAGGCCCTGTGCTAGGTGAGGCCATTACAGAAATGAGAAGCAGACAGCACCTCCCTTCCGATGAGACTCACCAGATCAGCCATTTCTGATGAACACTCAGGTGCCCTGACTCTCACTTTTCACTTTTGCAGGCTTTAGTTCATGCCACGTACATTTCTCTATTCCCCAAGTCTCTTTTCTCTCCAAACCCCTCCCCTTATTAGACACAGCTTTTTAAAGCAATCACGGTCATACCCATGGCCTCAATTGTTTTCTGTATGCTGTTATGACAATAGAATTTAATTGTTCTTATATAACAGTTTTATTTTATGTGACACCTCATTTGCTACAACCATAAATTCAAAGTTTCCCTAAGAAAGTAATCATTAAAAAGTTGTCATGTTCTTAGTATGTAAATTTTAGGAAATTTCCTTACTGGTTTGAGTTACTGTGTGTGTGTTACTTTTGAAAACATGAGTTGGGATGTCACAGAATGGACTTAGCCTACAGAGGTTTATATCCAATTTTCAACCAGAGGGTTCCATTTCAATGTGACACTTAAAGAGTTCAAAACTGTCTCATTCCCCACACCTCTTCCTCTTCCTCCATTCTCTGTCTAGGGGAGAATCACTGCTATTTACACAGTCCATCAAACTAGGGCCTTAGCAGCCTGTTTTTCCTTCCCCTCTTCCTCCACGTCTAATCACCAAGCACTTCCTGTTCTATCTCCCAAATGATCACAAAACTTTTCCTTCCACTTCAGTCACTGCTGCTGCCTTTAGCCTTACTGTTCTCCAGATGAACATAGGGTCTCTGAATTAGCCCCATTGCTTTCATCAAGCCCTCTCCATTGCGCAGAGTGATGTCACTGCAAACACATCGGATAGACTCCTCACCCCTGTGTGGTTCAGTGACTCTCGTCTCCAGAATAAAATTCAAACTTTACCCCAGCATCTAATTTTAGATCTGCATTTTTATTCCAGATTGATTCACTGTCCAGCAGTGTAGCCTCAGACAATTGAACCCTCTAAGCCCTTGTTTGCTCATCTGCCTGAATTCACTGAGGGTTAGGACTGTTTCATACATGCAGTATTGGCACTTATAAGAGACAATGTTGAATGAATGGGAGGCATTTTAAAATCCATATCAAAAAACTATTATTCTTTAAAAAAAAATACTGATCTACAAGGTCACTTCCCCTCCAAGCATGACGTCTACCTTTACTTTCTGATAATCATGATCGGCTTGTGGGGATCAAGATTACTCAGGATTAAATCCTGGCCCCATCTTGAGCAGTCATGGAAACTTGGGGAAGCTACTTAACTTCTCCATCTAGATTGATTCTGTAAAATCCGTAAAATGGAATGGTTTCTGGGGGTTAAATTAGTATACCACAGTTGAACACTGACGGGCTTGCCAGATATTTACTATTCATCTTCATCAAATGAGGATAGTGGTATCCCACTGTGTGGTTCTCAATTTTGTGTGAGAAAAACATGCTTTATGCATTGTTAGTAAAAGAAATATCTGAATATCCCTGCCATGGAAGAAACAAACAAATGGAGAAAAGAGAGTTGGTAGGTCCTAGCATTTCAGAACTGGGAAGGATGAGTTCAGTCCCTATTTTATACACAAGGAAGGGAAAGTGTGATGTGTCCTAGGGTTTCATTCAAGTCACAGTCATCCCTCTTTATTGAGTGGGACCAGGGCTCCAGGAGTTGCTATGGTCAAATTGAAGACAAAAACTAACACTTGTAGAGAAGCATTTACTTACAAAAGCAGTCTGAAATTTGTATGTAACTACATTTGGTGAGCAAATGAAAGCTGCCAGACTCAGGAAAACAGAGATGCTAGTGGAACTGACTTAAGTAACCAGGGTTTTCTATTGAGTTCATTGCCCAGGGTGACTTCCAATAACAACCCCCACCCCGCTGCACTTTTCTCAGGACTGGAAAGCTCAGGCAGCCCAGGACGAATAGTGCAGTCACCGCAGAGGGGCAGGGCAGCCACAAGCTGGGCAGCAGCGGGGATGGGCATTGTGAGGCATGGGGTGGGTGTGTGGGGTCGGCCATTGTGAGCCACTAGCCTGACTTGGTTGTTTCCTGGTAAGTGGGTGACATAGGAGGCTTTGTGGGTACTAGGCATCGGCCAGGGCCAGCAGCCTTCAGTTTGTAGCTGGCAGTGGAAGGAGGAGGAGCTCCCACTACATTCTCTCACGGCAGTTTTTGTGCCTCTTGGCGTCTGTTGTGTGTCTTTCTTCTTTAAACAACATGGAAGTTCCCTACCTTCATAGACCAGCCAGTTCGAGAGGTGGCAGCAGAGTAAGGACTGAGGCCTCAGGCCTGCCTGGGGTCACACCACTTCTGCAAGTGGGGTGCCACCCCAGACTAGTGTGGCTGCTGGGGCAGCGCAGTCCGTTTCATTGAAGGCTCAGGCAGGAGCGAAGAGGAGTGTAGGTCCCCCATGGGGAGCAAACTTACTTGCTGCATGGGCCCCAGAGGTGGCCTCAACAGTGACTGTTGCAGGCCGGACGTGGCACCCTGCGATGAGTCTGAGATTCCTGAGGCTGTGGCAGTCGCAGCACCAGCATCCACTACTGCAGAGCCTGCCAAAATGGATTTGGGAGCCACGGAGGTCCAACACGGGCAGTACCTCAGCCGCCCGAAGATCCCCAAAGGTAAAGAAGCCATGGGTGCCATTTGCTCTCTGGCATTTCTCTGGCCACCACCGCCCCCACCCCTTTGCAGACCCCTCACCCTCAGACACATCCTCAGCTTCCAGCTCCCTCCTGCCCATAGCCGGCTTGGCTTTCCCAGGGCTAGGCATGGGGTGAAACCTGGTTCTGCCTCTTGTTGTTGTTGTTGAGCCTTCTTTGTTGAGGCCTTTTTGGTCTAGTCCCTCCCTTTTCTCAGTAAAATTTCAAATACTCCAGTTTTGGAGTCCCCATCCCATTCTCTATCCTTATCCATCCAGCTGGTCTGGTACCTAAGTGAAGGAGCCAGTTAAGGGCCCAATTCTTTCTTTTCTCCCATTCCTTAAGGTAGCTAATAATTGGGATAATTCAGACTCAAATATGTGGAGACTTCTTAAATTCAAAATACAGTTTTCCATGGAAGAGATTATATGGTATTCTTAATAGATGGTTTTAAGTCACATTGACAGAAGCTGCTTTATTTCTTCCAATTGTAATTTGAAGAAAGAAGGAAAAAAAATTGGGGGACATGCTTAAAATGACTGCAAAAGGTAGGAAATGTTACTGCCAGAGCTGTAAAGAAGTTGTTTTTGTGTTGGTTTTACCCAAAAGAGTTTAGCCATGGAGCTCTGATTACTTTAAAATTTCCACTTTGACATGAATGTCTCTCCAGCCCTAGAACAGTGTAGTCCCTATTTCATAGACAAGGAAGGGAAAGTGTGATGTGTCCTAGGGTTTCATTCAAGTCACACTAGACTGACTTGGTTGTTTCCTGGTAAGCAGCTGACATAGGAGGCTTTGTGGGTACTAGGCATCAGCCAGGGCCAGCAGCCTTCAGTCGGTAGCTGGTAGTGGAAGGAGGAGCTCTGACTACTCTCTCACGACAGTTTTTGTGCCACTTGGTGCTTGTTGTGTCCCTTTTTTTTTGAAATAAGACAGAAGGTCCCCACCTTCATAGACATAGAGATCCCATCTTATTTGTTTTTAAAAATAAGTAAATAGTGAGGGGAACCCTTGTGAGGATGATGGGAGACGATTCCAGAGAGGAATATCTTCTCTGCCATTCCTGAAATGGGAAGAAACTTGTTTTGGGAAAAGGACAGAAAGACACAAAGGTGGCTGCAGCAGAGTGAAATGAATATGATGGATTAAGGCCTTGTACATGTAGTGAGCGTTGACAAAGAATATGGACTTTAGTTGAGATGGGAAACCACTGGAGGATTATAGCCTGGGGATTACTGTTAATTCTCCAAGAAAAAGACTGACCAGCGGCTCTGTGAGAATATACTGTAATGCAGGCAAGGGTGGAAGCAGGGAAACCAGCTAGGAGGTTGGTGGCATAGTTCAGGTGAGAGTCAACAGTGAAGAGACAAACAATAATGACCTGAAATAAGCTGACCTGAGAATCTTTAGATTCAAGTGAACCTAAAAGTAGGTAATAAAGTGGTAAATAGAGAAGTCACAGAAAAAGAAATGCAGATGATCCTTAAACACATCTTCACACATAAGAGAAAGGCAAATGACAACTATACTGCAGTGTCTCTCCTGTTAAGTGAAATTCCAAAAACGTGGCAATACATTCTTTGGTTTGGCTGTAAGGAAAGTTGCATGCATATATTGCTGGTGGAAATGCAAAATGGCTTAACTCCACGAACGGGGAATTTGGCACAATCTCACAACCTTGCAAATGCATTTAAACCGGAAATCCTACTTTGAGGCATTTTATCCTGAAGGTATACTCCATAAATATGAAACAACCTATGTACAAAGTCCTTGTTGCATTATTTTCAATAGCTCAATATTGAAAATAACTGAAATGTCTAGTAAGGAACTAGTAAAATTAACTGGTACTTCCACCTAAAGGAGAACTATGGAGCTGTAAACAAGGGTAAGATGTCTTTTTACTGCTATGGAGTGATTCCCAAGATAGGTTACACAGAAAAGCAAAAAGGGAGAACATGCAGTAATATACATGAAAAAAGCAGGTGGAATAATGTGTGATTATTAAAACAAACAAAAAAACAACGTTGGGGAATTCTTGATGCTGACCTGTGACTGTTTTCTCCTTAACTTCAGTGGGTAGCCAAAGTGCGTATTTTCTCAAAATGTTATTTTGCTATGGGTTTTCCAAAGGATGTTAACTGTTTACTTTTCACCCAGAAGCTTTGCTTTGTAATTGATTGTGCATTATGTATTAAGTAGACTGCTCTTGCATTTTATTTGATCCTCTCAATGTTCTAAGTTAGGTGTAACATGAGAATTTTACTTGTGTTACATATGAGAAGGCTGGTTCTAAGAAGTATAAATTGAGCTTTTCAAGGTTTGAAAAAATAAGAGTCAGATCAAGAATGTAAATTCTAGACAAACGGCAGATAAAACCAGAATTTATTAAAAGGTGCATATGAGCTGCTTTGGATACTACCTTAAAAAAAAAAAACAAACTTTCATTTAGTTTACAAAAGTAGTTAAGCCTCAGGATTAAAACCATTTTATTTCTAATGAGAAATAAAATAGAGATACTTGTCACTCAGTAATGCTTTTTCTTTTTAAGAGACAGGGTCTTGCTTTGTCACCCAGGCTGGAATGCAGTGGCATGATCATAGCTCACAGCAGGCTCAAATGATCCTCCCACATCAGTCTTCCACGTAGCTAGGTATACAAGAGCTCACCACCACACCTGGCTGATTTTTAAAATATGCTTTGTAGAGAAGAAGTCTCACTATGTTGCCCAGGCTAGTCTCAAACTTCTGACCTCAAGCAATCCTCCTGCCTTAGCCTCCAAAAATGTAAGGATTACAGCCATGAGCCAGCACACCTAGCCCAGAAATGTTCCCAAAAGTCTGAAAAATGAAGTTAAATGCTATCAACAAATCTATAAATGGATAGAAATATACTATGATATATCAAATGTCACAGCTAAGTCATGGTCACTACAACATTGATTAAAACGTAAAACACTTTAGGCAAGTCTGAGAACAGAGAGGAAGTACAGGATTGCTTTGGAAGCCAGAATTAGGATTGTCAGAGCTGGGAAAGCAGAAGCAAGGCGTGAGTGTACACAGGACTGGGGCACGCAGCAGCTCCATGGTATGCTGTGTGTGTCCTCTTACATGGCAGGCCACCTCCAGGCCAGCAGATGAGAATCACCTGATGGGTAGAAACAGTGGATTTACATAAAATCTCAGACTGTGCATCATAACTGAGAGACTTTAAATGTTTGTCTTATGGGTCATAAAGCTAATCAAAGTGACAACACAGGGATAATAGAGCAGGTGAGTAAATGCAGTAAGCCACCTGCCACCTCTCCAGGACATCAACCATCCCAAAGAAATATTGGGGCAGCAGGATTTGACGAAGCTTGTGAGAAGAGCTCTCAGTTCAGGGTCCAGGGCATGATTTAGAGGACTCAGGTGTTGAGGGGTCTCTGTTCCCAGGGAACAAACTACATTCTTGCCCCAGATCTTCATGCCTCACTGTGGTAACTCTGGGGAAGTCACTCAAAACGTCTAAGTTTTAATTCACTGAATTGGAAAATACAGGTTGTAGTCCCTGCTCTGCCTGTCCCTCGGGGCTAATGTGGGGATCAAGAAAATCACAGATCTTTTTCATGAGCTGGAAAGCATCATGCCCATGGCAACAGTGAAGTCACTTTCCACCCTCCCCTACCCGGGAGCCATACACGCTCCCTCTCTGTATTCAACCACTACCAAGTATCTGGATTATTCTTCCAGACACTGAATGATTGAACACTGTTGGGCATTTACAAAGCATGAGTCTTCTTAAGCCTTTATCTGTTATCTCATCCTTTTTAGCCCTATAGATCTTAGTAGGTCTATAGCATAGATCTACTAACATTCCCACATCTCAGAATAGGGAACTGAGGTACAGAGGGATTCATTTCACTCTCCCAGGTATGTGCAGATTCTAAGTAGGATTTGAACACCCAGGCCATTCTTAGTAACTTGAATCTGCTGCTTTTCTATATTGTCTCATCTAAATAAAGGTATCTGCCTGCACGAACAGTCCGTTTTAAGTGCAATGAACCTTGCAAAATCTTCCTAGAACCCAAATCTAATTCAGGTAGAGCTGAAAAGCAGACGGTAAAAACTGGGATCAAAACTTTCATCTGTGAATAAGTTTTTACTAATTTCTCTGCTGTCCTCTGCCAGCAACATGTCAAGCACTGTCTTTATTATAATACATTTCCTAGAATCTATAAGAAGTCTGGTCTACCTTGCATGTTTGGCCACCCACCTCAAGTGCTGGGCAACAAAAATATGGAGACGGAACAAACTTTGGCCTGTAGAAAATAAAGGTAGTGCGGAAATTAAGTCATTAAGTTCATTTAAGCAAATAATCGCAGTTTATTCCTTCAGTGCCCCATATTAGAGAAACTCAGTAAATGTTACGTCATGTTCTTCATTTATTTCATTCATTCATTTCATTTGTGCCAATTTAAGTGCATTAAATCAATGGTGGGTGATACAACCGCACAAGTAAAGTAACATTGACAATGGTTCTTTTTTTTGTGCGTGTGAAAAGGTCTCATTTGTCGCCCAGGAGTGCATTGGTGCAATCACAGCTTACTGCGATCTTGACCTCCCCAGGTTCAGGTGATGCTTCCACCTCAGCCTCCCAAGTAGCTGACCATAAGGCACATGTTACTATACCAAGCTAATTATTATTATTATTTTTGTAGAGATGGGATTTCACCATGTTGCCCAGGCTTGGTTCACTTTTGATAGTAAAGGACATCTCAAATGTTTAGACATTTGCCTTCAGTTGGGTCAATTATGAATACAGCTATTATAAACCTGCCTGTGTCTTGTTTGGAAACATAATTTTTAAAATGTAACTGAGGAAATACTTAGGATTATGATTACTTGCTTGTATGGTAAGACTACATTTTTCTTCCTAAGAATTTTAGTAGAATTTACCAGTGAAATCATCTCAATATAGTGTTTAGTTTTTTGAAAATATATTAATCTTTGATTCAATTTCTAAAATAAATATAAGCCTATTCAGATGATCTATTTCTCCTAAGACTTTTGGTCTTCTAAAATAGATTTTAAAAATTAGCTCATTTCATTTACTGTATCCAATTGTGAGCACATATGTGTTCAGAATATTTCTTTACTATTTTTTGATCTGACTCCTCTTAAACAGATATTATGAGTATACTGTGACTTCTTTCTTTCCTTTGTGGGTAGCCAAGGTAGAGGTTTATCAATGTTACTGATCTTTTCAAAGAACTGGCTTTTGGTTTTGTAGATTTTCTCTGAGGATTTCCTGTTTTCTATTCCATTGTATTCTGCAATCATTATTTATTTTTCCTCTGTTCTATATTACACTGCTGTTTTTCTCTCATTGCCCAAGTTGAAGCTTAGATTATGAATTTAGATATTTCTCATTATTGACACAGCATCCTGAATGTAACTCATTGAATGTAATCTCATTAAAATGCACACTTAATAATTAAAATGATAAATATGCATGCTTCACTACAATTTGAAAAACACAACAGGGTAGATGATCAGTGTAGTGGCAGGATATGTAGATCCACGGAACTTAAATGATCTTGTAACATTTCATAAAATAGGGAATTTGCCTGGACCTTCAAATGGGGAGGAGGTGTGACGAGATGCTGTCACTGAACCATACAGTGCCGTTATGTATTAAACTGTTCTTAAGGTGACTATTTCACATTCATGAGGTTGCCCTAGCTAGAAAGCCAAGGCTCCTTCATTTCTTTCTGCCCCTCTTCTTTGCCTTCCTTCAACACCAAGGAGAATGGTCCAGCAGCAGCTCAGTCCGTGCCTGTCAACCGCCCACCTCCACACTCCAGCCCCGGTCCACATCCCCCAAGGCTCCTTGTGGGATTCCTCAGCAGCACCAATGCACTGACTGTCACTCTATCTTCTCCTAGGTCCTGTTGAAGATCTGCAGGCGTCTGCACATCGCAGTGTGGAGAATATATCAGAACTTGTAACACGTATTTCTTTCTCTGGAAGAGAAATGTTTTTTGTTTGTTTGTTTTCTGGGGCTTCTAGAATATCAAGTGAATATCATTTTTTACTGCCATCATGATTCAGGTCTCAGCTGATAATGGACTCTAGCGACCGATCACTGGAGGTTATGACCAACTGAGGCCTGATTGACGATGGCCGTCAAAGGATGACATCACTTACAAACTGTTTGGTAGTGAGTGTATTTCTCAGTAGCAACCTTTTCTCCTTGAAAAATAATTTTGTATTTGCCAGCCAACATGGAAACTTGCTAAATATTCCAAAAAACCCACTGCATTTTCCACAAGCATCCTCTATGCTTTATTTGGGGGCCAGTGACTTGATCACTGTTTCACATCCGGTTTTTTATTTCACCAAGTGAATAAAAGGCCTTTGCCAACAGAACCCAGCACGATCTGATCCTCATGGTGTTTATTTTTTTTTCTCTTATTGCAGGAAACATCTACAGCCCAGTACCAACACCGTACATTTTTTTTTTTTTTTAACGATTTAGATGTAGTTGACATGCAAAACAATTTACCCATTTAAAGTAGGTGATTCAGCGTTTTTACTATATTCACAGAGTTGTGCAACCATTGTTACAATCTAATCTTAGAACCTCTTTATTCCCCCCTCAAAGAAACCCCACTAGTAGTCACTCCTGTTTTTCCCAACTCCCACACCCCTGGATCTAGGCAGCCATGAATGTACTTCCTGTTTCTATAGTATAGTGCCTTTCTGTATTAACCGGTTCTTAAGGTGACTATTTCACACTGATAAGGCTGCCCTAGCTAGAAAGCCAAGGCTCTTTCATTTCTTTCTGCCTCTCTCCTTTGCCACCAAGGAGAATGGTCCAGCAGCAGCTCAATCCATGCTTGTCAACCACCCACCTCCATATACTCCAGCCCCGGTCCACACCCTCCAAGGCTGCTTGTGGGATTCCTCAGCAACACCAATGCACTGACTGTCACTCTATGTTCTCCTAGATTTTGTAACAGATCTTGATGAGGGTCCATTTGGTGGTCTGGAGGACGAGATGTCATCCAACATGGTAAGATGCATTTCTTTGTCTGGAAGATAAGTGTTTTTCTGGGTCCTCTCGTCTTATTAATGAAATGAAGATATAAAAATCTGACCATGTACATTATAGAAAGCAAATACAATTTTTTTTTTGTTGGGGGGAATATCAAGGGAATATCATATTTGATTGCCGTTGTCCATCAGGTCTTAATGGATCAGGGACCCTAGTGACCAGTCACTGGAGTTTATGACCAACTGAGGCCAGTTGGATAACGGTAGTCAAAAATGAGAGCATCACTTACAAACTATCTGGTAGTGAGCATATTTCTCAGTAGCAACTTTTTCTTCTTGAAAAATAATTTTGTGTTTGCCAGCCAACATGGACTTGATAAATATTCCATGAAAACCCACTGCCTTTTCCACAAGCATCGTCTATGCTTCATTCGGGGGGCCAGTGACTTATCACTGTTTGACATGTTTTTAGAATCTTTTCATTTCCCCTTCAAAGAAACCCCACGGCCATTAGTAGTCACTTCTCTCTTTTCACCAACCCCCACACCGCTGGCCCTAGGCAGCCACTCATCTACTTTGTTTTTCCAGATTTGCCTACTCTGGCAATTTTTTTTAAATTTAATTTCTACTTTAAGTTCAGAGATACATGTACAGGATGTGCAGGTTTAAAGATACTTTGCTTTCCTGATTTCTTTTGTCAATTAATTTTGATATGAAAATCTCACAATGCACATTATGTACAACATATACAATTCTCTTTGTGGGGGTGAAATTCAGTGGGAGTGTAATTCAGTGGGAGTGTCTTCCTAATATGTGATACACTGGGAGGTTTTTAAAAGACAGCATCCATTATTGGCTGTAATGCGGGGCATTTTCTTCAACACGTTTTCCACCTTGGGTTAAGCATTGTGTGTTTGCCTATTAAATCGGCTTTAAAGGTAAATTCTGTGAATAAAGATCTTAGTTTTCCATAGGCATCCTCATAGTTTTTGGGGATGTTGACCTATGGCTCAACCACCGTACTGCTTATGGTTTTCTAACATTGTCAAGGGAATAACAGATCTATGTGAAGTGTGCAGCAGAATCTGATCCTCATAAGGTTTTCCTTTGTATGACTGCAGCTAACATTGCATGGCAGCAAATGCAGTAAGTACCATGAAGTTATTCACCTCATGAGGGACAAACTTGTTGCTTGAGCGTATAGAAACCTGATTCTAGGATTCTGCTGGGAAGGAGGACTGGGGGGTCTCGTGAGAGAAAGTGATTTTGCTGGTATAGGACTCTGGCCAGAGAGGCTGTAGCAGGGTCTGTCAAGGTAGAGCAAAGACCAGGGGATCATGTGTGAGGCAGCATGGCTTCAGCTGGAGGAGGAGTGGGTGAGTCACCCTTTCTAATCACTTGTACTGATGTTTTCGTTTCTAAAGAATGGTTTCTGGGGAGCCTCAGTGAAGAGGACCACCCTCCAGGTAGGGAACGATTCCAGGTAGGACCTGATGGGAAAGGGTTCCCAAGAGCCTTCAGGTTATCCCTGCTGCTTGAGGGGCTGAAGGAGGGGGTATGAAATCAGAAACAAAATGAAAATATGTGTGAGGTCTGGTTTGTTCTTTTCAAAGTTTCTTGGCATAAATGTAAGAACTGTCTCTAGGGGCTATATGGATGCTGTGTTCATAAGGGTACTTTGCAGTATACCTGCTCTCTTCTGCCCAGTGAAACAACAAAACCTTTGGTTTGGATTAATCAGCACTCCTTGGGGTTGTGCACAAGGGCTATAGGGCTGGGCACTGAGTGTCATCTGTAATGAAAGGACTCTGTGGGACACAGCTCTCTCACAGGCATTTACTTGAACTTAGAGAAAAAGTTCTTCTGCTGTATGCCAAGGGGAAGCTGGTAATCACTCTCTCAACTTTGAGGACTTGTTATAGCACGTCCATGTTTCTGTCCTCACTGTGCGTTTGAAGGGATTGCCCATGGGTGGATGGCAGAGTGAATATTCACTCTGGCCTCACTGGTAAAGCTCCAGTCTCCTGGGAAGGCAGGGGAGAAGTCTGACCTTGAGCATGTTTCCAGCCTCCACTTCCCACCCCTACTACAGATTCTGAGATGAGGCTTCTTTCTCTTCAGTTCTCTAATTTTTTGGGAAGCCAAGAGTTCCTTCACACAGAAGATGGCATTACACTATTTCCTGTCTTCTAAAATTAGGCTTCAGTTGTTGTCTAAGTTGATATTTACAAGTTAAGTTCTAGTCTTTTTATTCACAGATTGCTAAGAATTATGCAGGAAGCTCTACATGATAAAATGTGCGGATAGCACATAGGTCTGTCCATGCTACGGATGACATTTTTTATCCTTGGAGGATCCTCATTTTACATAATGAGATATAAAACTAAGTGGGCACCCTCTATCCAGTGTGGGGCACTTCATTAGACCCAGAACTCTGAGTTTGATGCTGCCTATCATTTGCTTTTCCTCATGAGACTCCCCCGACCACCTAGGCATCGCCAGCACCTTCTTTATTAGAGACCCTCAATCAGCATCAAGGTCTAGAAGAAAACATCAGAGAGGGTGAGATGGAGCTCCCCTGTGAAGTGAAGACAGCCCTGGTTCCTCCATTAAATTTCTTACACCGTTAAGTCTACTTCTTCCTTAAGGTCACTACTCTGACTGCTAATGAATTGTTTGTTCAGATTTGGACTATTATGTATAGAATAAGTCAGTATGTATTTCTTCATGTCTGGCTTTTTTGGGCACATTATGATTTTGAAATTCATTCATGTTCTTAAGTGTAACTATAGTTCTTTCATTTCTTTCTTGCTTACTATTCCACTGTAGCCACATATTATAATGTATCCACTCTACTGTTGATTGACATAAGAATTTTTTTCTCCTTCCGGTTCTAGGTGCTTCGGGTGGCACGGCTTAAGGTGCAGACATGATCAAATCCAAGAACCACACCACCCACAACCAGTCCCGAAAATGGCCCAGAAATGGTATCAAGAAACCCTGATCAAAAGATGTGAGTCTCTTAAGGGGGTGGATGCCAAGGCCCTGAGGAACATATGCTTTGGCAAGAAGCACATAAAGAAAGGCCTAAAGAAGGTGCAGGCCAACAATGCTAAGGCCACGAGTGCACGTGCTGAGGCTATCAAGGCCCTTGTAAAGCCCAAGGAGGTTAAGCCCAAGATCCCAAAGAGTGTCAGCCATAAGCTCGATTGACTTTCCTACACTGCCCACCCCAAGCTTGGGAAGTGTGCTCGTGCCCACATGGCCAAGGGGCTCAGACTCTGCTGGCCAAAGGCCAAGGCCAAGGATCAAACTAAGACCCAGGCTGCTACTCCAGCTTCAGTTCCAGCTCAGGCTCCCAAAAGTGCCCAGAGGGCTTCAGAGTAGAGATCTCTGTCTGCCAACGTGAGGACAGAAGGACTGGTGCGACCCTGACCTCGGGCTGCCATCTGCAATGGGGCTAGGGTCATCATGTGCTATTTGTACAAATAAACCTGAGGCAGGAAAAAAAAAAAGGAATTTTTTTCTTTTTTTTTTAAAAATAATTGTGGCTATGACAAGTAATGGTGCTTTGAGTATTTTCGTCAATGGTTTTGGAATACTACTGGCACTCATTTCTTTGAAGTAGACTGTTAGAAGGGAACATATCTTTTATTGTCATGAACAATACCAAATGTTTTTCAAAATGATGATGCCAATTCATGCTCCTGTAGCAGCACATGTGAGCAGACATTTCTCCAAATCCTTGTGGACTCTTAGTTTTATCTCTCTAAAAATTCCATCACTGTGGCTAGTCTTTCATTTGTATATCATTTTACCTAAAAATTTTAACCAAAAAAAAAATCTGTTTTAATCTAATGATGCAGCACAGGTTTGTTTATACCAGTCTCACCACAGACACATAAAGTAATGCAGTGTGCTGATATTACTACAGCTATGAAATTACTAGGCAAAAGGACATTTTCAGCTTTCTTATAATCTTACGGGACCATCATCACATATGCAGTCTGTCATTGACCAAAATGTCATTATGCCACATATGACTGTACTTAATAAGCAGCTGCTTAAGTTATAAGAATCAAAAGGTGACTGATATAAATGGAGTATTCGATACTATACGGGCACTTCTCTATGTTGCCTCCTTGAAGCATCACAATCGCTTTGGGGCATAAATTAGTTTGGTTATATTCATTATACAGATGAGGAATGTGAGTCTCAGTTAAGGAAATTATTCACAAGACACACCAAGAGCTGGATTTCTCTGACACCAAAGGCCAATCTATAACCTAACATGCTACCACCACTGCCTGTAGTGGTGAAGTAGACTTGCCATAAGATGAAGTTTGCTTCCACAGCTGGGCGTGTGAGTTTAGTGGGGTTGGCGTTACCCATTGCTCCATGAGTTCGAAATTGGTCTTGCAGAAACCCGGATGGAGAAGCTCTTGGCTGAGGGAGTGAAAAACTACTGAAAGGATATATGAGTGCAATTGAAGGATTACGCTTCCACAGAGCATGTTGTTGAGCCTCTCGGAGTAAGAACAGATAATCAAACAGAATCACCCAGTCCTCAGTTGTACCATTCAGTAAGCATCAGCATGCCACGACGCATGCTCAGTGCTGTGTTGCTGGGACATAAAATACATCTCAGGCACAGCCCCCCGAAACAAACCATTTTAAAATGCACTGGAAAGCAATGACTAATATGAGTGTCACAACTATCAAGTATAAAACACAGTAAGCCATTATGTTTAATTGTGTTCTAGTGTTAAATATTAACATTAAAAAAAAAGGCCAAGTCCATCTTAAATCTTGATAATGGCATCCAAATAAAATAAACTTCAGGAGCTGGTGGACTATACTATGTAATATTAGCAATTATACCTCTAAATAATTGTATATTCTTTACTTAGAAATTTAATTTCAAAGTGGGTATTCAGGTTAGTTTTTTTTTGACAAGTAAACTCTTATAAAGTAAGGAAATAGTTTTTTTCTTTTAGAAATATACCACATCTTACACACCAAAGTAAATGTTCTTCAAAGAAGTCACCGTGGGAACCCATGCACATACAATTTTGTTTTAGTTTTAATTTTCAGTAAACAAAAGGGGACCCAATGAAGTACTTGTCACCTTCAGTTTCTCACTTCCACTCCCCAGAGACAACCAGCATTAAACATTTTTGTGTATATCCTTCCAAAGATATTCTTCCCATATATAAACTTTTTAAAATGTATAATATGTATGCATTTAATAGAATCGTAACATGAAGTTATACAGCCTTTTTGTTTGTTTGTTTTTTGTAACCACTGGTACCACATTATAGACAGATTTCCATGTCAATGAGTAGAGATCAATTACATCTTTTTTCACGTTGTATTTGTAGTAAGTGTTTTACTGAAAAGTGAACAAATCACAGTGCAAAGACAGATGAAATATCACAAACTGAACACACGCTGGTAAGCAGTACCAGGTCAAGAAAGGACTTATTTGTTTTCTTCCTTTCCAAACTTTCGACTTTGTTTCTTTTTCTTGCCTTGTTACACTCACCGGTCAGGATCTTTAGTGCAGCTTTGAGTTGAAGTGGAGGCATCAGGCCTTCTTCCTCCATCCCCAGTCTTAGTGGGAGAGCTCTGAGTATTTCACCACTAAATATTTGATGTCAGTTTTTTGTAGCTACCCTTTGTCAGACTAACGAAGTTTCCTTCTAGTCTTAGTTTACTAAGATTGTTTATCACGAATGGTTTTTGAATTGCATCAAGTATCTTTTTCTGCCTCTACTGAGAGGATTATATTGTTTTTCTCCTTTTCTCTGTTGATGTTGAATTATATGACTCAGTTTTGAATACTAATTCAATCTTGCATCCTTGGAATAACCCCAGCTTTGTGGAGACACCACAACTTATTCTCCAAAGTGACGACGTCAACTTACATTCTCAGCAATGTATGAGAACATGTTTCCTAACCACCCCAGCCAACACTTGATGTTTTAAGACTTTAAAAATATTTTCCCATTTAATAAGTTAGAAATTAGATACAGTCAAGCAAGCTGGGTCTTACTTTGTAAAAAAAGAAATGTTTTTAGACAATGAGAGAAAAGAAAAAAGAAAGAAAAATAGTTCCTGTGTTCTATGTGGGACTGTGGGAGAAACTGCTTTTTAAATAGGATTTCTTATGAAGTTATTTAGGCAATAAGTAAAAATGGAAGGGAAACCTGACGACAGAGAGCAGCCAGGCCCACAGTTCCCTGTGGATGCACAGACTGTGGAAGGCCTGGAATGCACCAATGACCACCAGTACCCACAGGCAGTCAGTTCAGTGACAGCATCGCTAATTACCTGATCAGCACCCCAACAGCACATGGAGAGGACAGGGGGGCCCAAGATGAGTGCGGGCCAGGGGAGGTCTCCAGTGATGGGATGTGGCTTGGTGGTCCAGTTTCCTTTGCCTATCTTACTTGGTACGGCAGAGAGGTACATATGCAGCAGCCCCTGGTGTCCTTCCACTTCCCTAAAGGTTTAAATGCCCCATGATGTTTATCAGTCTTTTAAAGAGCACAATAGGACGTGACTGAAGAACCAAGATTGCAAAGAAATGCCTCGTTTCCTGGAATTGTTTCAGGTGGGGGAAGTGGTGAGGATCCACTGAGGGGAAATGCTCATGGCTGAACAATGATGAAGCCTGATGACTGGCAGTTGGGTTCAGTCACACGGAGACCACGCTGTGCCCTGCAAGAGCAATCTGGTGGAGTGGTGCCAGAGAAGGGAGAAGGCTGGGGTCACAGAGCCTGTGCAGGGATTTGGAACCAGAGGGCTCCTCAGAATGGGTCTGCCGGGACCTGTCCGGGACCAGAGATGGTCTGCCGGGACCTGTCCGACTCCAGTGAAGGTTTGAGGCACAGGGAGCAAGGAAAGCAGCCCTGTACAGGACACCCAGGGTGGGGAAGTAGGTCTCAGGAGGACTAGGTTTCAGTCCAAACAGCAAGGGAGAGAATGTGCCAGGGAGAGGCTGCCCTGGGGCCTCCCAAGGGCTCAGAGGAAAGATTTCAGCAGATGGGGTCAGAAAAAGAGTGTCCAGGGCCATAGTGGATGGGTGACCTGAGCTTCTTGCAGCCCCTGATGTAAACAGGGATAAAGGACATATGAGATTAGTCTGGAGTCTGAGGCAGAGAGTGATGAGGAGGCTGTGAGTTTGGGGGAAGGAGGGAGAAAAGGGCCTGGCTGAAAGGAAGGCAGGTTCCTGGGCTCTCTACAGTCCAGCCAGTGAAGGACAAAGCCCAGAGAGACCCAGAGCTCCCCTCCTGACACCTGCACAAAGAACTGTAGTCTGGCCAGATGGTGCTCTGTAGCCTGCTGTGGGGTTGGGGAGTGGCTTCTCCTGGGCATAGGACCCCAGGCACCTGCAGGATGCAGGGCTCCAGGCTCCCTCAGATGCCTGCTGATGGCTCTCCTCTGAGGGGGTGTAAATTGGCTCGCTGGGTACCCACAATGGGCAAGGCACTTGTTCTCAGTATAATGCACTAAACACTGACAAATTCACACCCATTTATGATAGGCACAGTTACTATCCCCATTTTAGAGCTAGGGAAACTAAGACACTCAGCAGTTAACTTGTCCAGGCTCCATAGATAAACAGTCACTGTAGAGCTGGGGTCTCAACACAAGCAGGCTCCCTCCACAGTGTGAGCTCCCAGCTACTGGCTGTCCCACTGCCCTTATCCAGCCTTGGCTGTCTGGGGTGGCAGTTGTGCCTTTGGACAGCAGTTGAACCACCAATTACTTTTTCCAGACCGGCTCCCCGCCACCCCCCTCCCACCAGCGGCCTCTTAGGTCCCAGAAGCTGATAATGGTGTGATAAATGGGCCTTTGAGAATGGAGGTAAGGGTGTAGGTGAACTGAAAAACCCTGAACAAAGGGATTGTCTCCTCCTCATCCAGGGGGAAACTAATTCCAGGAGCTGACCAGGGTGCTGACCCAAGGTGAGCAGGCCCCAAGGGGCAGGCCAGCATGTGCTTACAGGGACATCTCAGCAATGTCAAGCCCCACAGGCGTTTTCTCTAACGTGGCCTAGAGAAATGATGGCGACCTTCCTGTGCTTTTCTTCTCCTGGACCGCACCAACAATGTGCATGTGAGGTTCCAGGGTGAGCCTTAATGTGGACCAGGCTGTGAAACTGGGAGCTGCCTTGAGAAGACATTCCCCATGAGGTTGCCAAAAAGAGTGGTGTTTATTTCCATGACTCAAAGGGTTGTTTCCGTCCTCCTGATCGAGGGGATGCAGGGGACATGCTCAGAGGATCAGCGACCACCTGCCCTAGACCTATAGAGACAGGTGAGGGTGGCATTGCTGCAGCTCCCCAGGGAGGGCTGTGCAGCTGTGACACCACCTCCATCACCCACCTGAGGAGATCTGGGCATGGCTGAGACTCTGCACTCCACGCTGATCCCATCGTGCTCCCTATGCCCCTCACCCCCACTCTCTGTTGTTTCTCTAAGGACGGTTGGAGGCATTCTCTAGCCAGGGGCTGAGGACGGTTCTTTCATATTAGGAGTGAGCCTGTGGGTCTTCATACTGCACCCGTGGAGGATGAGAGGTGAGTCCCTACGAGGGCTTCCCTCTTGTGCTGTGGCCTGCCTGCTCCCTGACCTTTGCCTATTTCTTCTGTCCTTGACTATTTTAGATATGTTCTGTGGCCTCAAGGCACAGCAGGGCCCCATAGTGACCCCAGCAAAGGCAATCGAGGCAGAGGAGCAGATGTACTGGGAGTCACAGAGGTGCTGGCCCCGGGAGAGGCCACCGAGGAGGTGGAGGCTGCTGAGGAGAGGAGGGAAGGTTTGGAGTGGGATGACGTGTCAGACAGGTACCCAGCCAGCAGCTAACTGAGTCTGATGCCTGAGCAGTAGGGAGTTTTCCCTGGACAGGGGGTCCTGGGGTGCAGTTCTTGCTCACCTGGGAAGGATGTGGAGCCTAATGAGGATAGAATGGTGGCCCTGAGAGGGGCATCAGGGAGAAATGAGGAAGGTTCCAGGAGCCCTACTGTGGGCTAGAGCAGAGAACACTTGAGCCCAGGCCATAATCAGAGAGGAACAAGGCTGAACCTCCTGGTCCCATCCATGAACTTGGTTAGAGGACCATTTACTCGGTGAGGGGTCCATGGTTGTGCCATCACCAACGGGCATGAAAAGGCTGGAAAAGGGAACGCTTCTGTGTAGTTTTCAGTTTTAAAATGCACATTAGCTATAAAAGCTACTGGCAAGTCCTGCAGTTGGAAAACAGTTAATTTTATATAACCTTAAAAGTCAGTAATTCTATTCACTGTCCCGACCAACTTAGCAAGCCCTAGAATGCTCCTTCAAGACACTGGTGTTTATGTCACTAGTGCTGGGACACGAGGCATGCAGGTGATCCATTGTGATTAAATGGATCAGGCTCAGTGTTGACACCAGCCAGGCCAGGGACACAGCATGGGGCTGAGATCTCAACCTTGAAGAGTATCCAATTCTAAAAGACAGGGTACAGGGTACAGTTAGTGTATGGTTATGGCTGGAGTCATCATGGCCAGCCCATGTGAGGGTAGGACTCAGGTGGACTGGGTCGAATGAGAAAGGTGCCATCCCCAGCAGAGAGTGGGCATCTATTGGTGGTCTGATAGAGGGTGTGTCAGAATCCTATTCAGTTAGGAATCGGGGCCAGGTGTCACACTAGGTCGAGGCAGGGTGAATGTGACTTGAGGACTACAGGCAAGAACAAACAGGCTTTCACGAGACTCAGCTACCCTAGACCCCATCCCACCAGGCCCTTCTCCCTCCCCTCAACTCATGTGGCTCAGCGCCACCCCACCCCCTCCCCCGGCCTCCCATGTGACAAGGCCTTGAGCCAGTGTGGGACTCAGGAACCCTGCAGAAAAGGAGGAGGGAGGGGAAGGCCCTGGACTCCAGGAGGCTGTGGGAAGGGTCATCTAAGGACAGGGCTCCTGAGTCTGCAGGACACACTTCCTTCCACACGAGAATCCCAAAAGGGACAAGGGGCAGGGTACACAGTGTAGACCTCTGTCCTAAGACCAGGTAGCTGGAGGGCAGCAGGGGGTGAACAGCAGAAAAGACCCTGTAGAGTAAGAGAAGTCCAGGACAAACTCTCTTGTCCTCCAAGGCCTTTACTCCATAGAGAGGCTCCAGGACCTAGATTTGGGTAAAAGAGACCTGAAGGGCAAAGGCCTGAATCCCTCAGAACAGTAGAGTCAGGTCACAAATATCCCCAGCATAGACCACAGCAGAGGATGTAGGAGATCAGGGGGCAAAGAGATCCCAGATTCCCTGTCAGGATGTCAGGAGGTGGCAGGGGCAGATGACTGAAGGTCCCCTGTATGTGTGACAGGCCAAGGCCTGGGAGGGTCTCAAAACAGGTGATGGGCAGGGGCCAGGCTCTGGAGTTCCCAGGACCGGCAGAATTGTTTCAGGAACACTCTGAGGCACCCTCCCCAGGGACATTGTGGCCCACATCTGAAGTGTCCTGCACTGGAACTGGGGGGCCTGACCTCTCCTCACACACTGAGGTCAGAGCTCCCTCCATGGAAGTTCAACCTCTGATGTCCTGTCCCTCCTACACCCCATAGGATAGCCCAAGGCCGCCCACACAGTCACTCTGTTTCTGCCCTCCTCTGAGGAGTTCCAAGACAACAAGCTCACACTGGTGTGTCTCATCAGTGACTTCTCCTCAGGTGATGTGATGGTGGCCTGGAAGGCAGAGGGCACCCCCATCACCCAGTGCATGGAGACCACAAAGCCCTCCAAATAGAACAACAACAAGTACGCAGGCAACAGCTACCTAAGCCTGACGCCTGACCAGTGGAGGTCCCGCAGAAGCTACAGCTGCCAGGTCACGCACCAAGGGAGCACTGTGGAAATGACAGTGGCCCCTGCAGAATGTGCTCAGGCCCCCGACCACAGGCGTCTGGAGCTGCAGGATCCCAGGGAAGGGGTCTCCTCTCTCATCCCAAGGCAACCAGCCCCTCTCCCTGCATCCAAGTAACCCTCAATAAATACTGTCAATCAGAAATCCTGTTCCATCTCACTATTTTCTATCTCATGTTCAATTTGCAACCTCCAGGAGAGGCTCTCATCTATCTGAGGCATCATCCAAAGAGGCCCCCCCTCAACTGGTCACCCCTTTCCTTCACGCTCCACTGTAGCCTGGAGCTCCGCATGGCATCTTGCTCAGACCAGGCAGATCTTGCGCCCCCTCGATTCTGATTACAATGACCCACTGTGCCTCTTCTGGTGGCCCCAAGATCCTCCTGAGAGAACACAGTAGACCTGGCTTTCTGCTCTCTGTTCACATTCTGTCCCGGGCCCATCTTTCTCCTGCTTCATGCCTGAAGTTGGTCATTAACCCCGAGTGGACTGGTTCCTTGAAGTGGCAAGCAGGATTTAGAGATCACACTCAGGGTACTACTAACACAGCCCTTTTGAGTCAGACACCCCGAACACACCCAAAATGGACACGAGACCCTCAGAGGGTGATAGGGGCTTGTTTCCAACTTCTCCCTGGAGGTTAAGGCTGGAACTTCTAACACCTGGTGAGACCCATCCCAAACTAAGACATCAGGGAGGATGGAAGGGAGACCCCTGGAGTTGTGGTTGTGGTCAGATTGGACGTTCCCATGGCTGCTGACTCTGGGCCAAGCTGCCCCTTCTCTGGGGCACTGGGGACACCTGACGATGCCTCCCTGCTCTTACTCTGTGGTCACACCAACAGATCAGGGTTACTACAACCCTATAATGCAGAGAATCCCTGTTCCTTTCCATGCCACTTCACTCCTTAGGGAAGCAAACACCCTCCCAGGAGCTCATTCCCATTCCTGGGCCACAGTCAAAGGGAAAATCTGATCCAGACACGAACTTCCTTGGGCCTCTGCATTTCTAGATGTCCTGTCATTGCGTGTATGGGGTCGACTGTCCCATCTCAGCTTGAGAAGGGCAGACAGGCATGTGGACACTCTGCAGATCCAATGCCCTGTGTCCCTCTGAGGATTCCATCATTTCAACAGTCCATGAGCCCGCGTCACAGTGTTTGATGTTCAGCATCAAACCTGCAAAGGGGTTCTTAAATAGAAAGGTTTACTGAAGTTCAGTGTGACTTTTCGTCTAATGCCAAGTTAAGATTGCCTTTGTCTGAGACAGCAATGTTGCTTTATCTTTTTTTATCAGTTGAATTCAGATATGAAAACTCGATCATGTACATTGCAGATGTTAGTGACAGTTTCCTCTTGGGGCTGGAAGGAGAGTCTCTTACCAACTGATCCCTGATTCAAGAGGACACTCACATCTGGAAGTATCAGGTTCTAAGCTGTGGATAGGGGGCCTTTTCCTCAGTTGCAATTTTTCCTCCTTGGGTTAAGATTTTTGCAATTACCAACCAAAATAGATGTGAGAGAAACATCCCCCAGAAAAAGTGTGTGTCCTTTGGCACAGGCAGGTTTTCTCTACTCTTGCTCTTTTATATTCCCTTGACTTGACCACCATTTCTCATCTTGTTTTTACAAAGTCACCAAGAAGGCTTGTACAAACAGTACACAGTATGAGCTGATTCTCAGTGTTTTTTTTTCTGTAATTGCAGGTAGTCTCAGAAGAAAAAAAAAGCAAAAAAAAAAAAAAAAAAATTAAAATCGTGTGTATTCTGGTCCAGTCACTGGACCAGATTTTGCTGAGGAAAATCTCGATGATACCTGTGAGGAGTGTTTCTTTCTGACTTTAGTCTAGAGAGCCACCCTGACTCTAGCTTTCTGATGGGAATGAGGTTTCATGGTGTGATGGGAAAAAATTATTTTCTAGGCACAGCACTATGTTCACGTTTTGACAAGCAGTTGTATTCCCTCTAGATGCCATGTTTGTGTGCATGGACAGTGGGGTGTGAATTTATGTGGTGTGATTGTGTGCATGTCTGTGATTCCCCTAGAGTTATATCTCCCTTACACAGCAAACCTGCAAGTGTCAGCTTCCTCCATTAATAATCCCTTCACCATTGCTCCCTTGGGCATATTTGTCTTCTAGCTGGGTGTACTACAATTCAGTTCTGATGGTCAGTCACCACACAGAGTCTGTATCAGATCCCACAAGTCCAGCACAAAACCTTCTACCTGACTGCCCTTACTTGAGACACCAGCTGCACTTTAGGGGTATGCAGGCCATTGTAAATTAAGAGATTACCACCACTGCCTCCCTAAGACTCACTAATTCACTAGAAATACCTCACAGAACTTAGGAAAGCACTACATTTACTATTTGCTTATTAAGGACCCACATAGGGCAAGATGTGTGGGGGGAAGGTGGCGGGGGCCAGGGTCCTAGATGCATAGCTACCATGCCCTTTCCCCTGGGAGTCACAAGGTGTCTCCCCTATAGCCCATCAATTGTTCACAAACCTGGGAGTTCCACTGAGCCTCGGTGTTTGGGATTTTTACTGGGGTTTCATTATAAGTCGACATGATTGATTAAAGATTTGCCTATGTGACTGAAGTCAGCCTCTAGTCCCCACCCCCACCTTCCTGGAGGTTGGTTGGCCCAAACAACCCTCTCATTACGTGGTTGATCTTTCACTCTCATCCATAAGCTGTCCAAGGCCCACAGTGAGCCCCTCATTGGCATAACAAAGTCAATCTTATGCAGGAAATTTCAAGGGGCTTCAAAATCCTGTGACAAGAACTGAAGACACAGACTGGCTATATTCATTATTACACTTCAGTATGTATGACAAAATTTATCAAATTGTACACTTTAAGTATGTGCAGTTTATTTTATGTCAAGTATTAAGCAAAAATAAAATTCTAAACCTCTCAACCAACTTAATAGATTCCCCCTCTTGGCCAAGGACGTTCAACAGTAAACCTGAAAAACTAATTCAAGACATGATGGGATTGGGGACGGGGATCAGAAGTGCCTCATTCTACCCTCCTCCCTTTGGAGTTCAGGCACAACTGATTGGCATTACCATTAAAACATAAATCTTAACACTGAAAAACAGACTCTTTGTAGCAATAAGATACTAAATTCCAACCTGACACTAGTACAGCATCACATGACAGAGAGCAGGCCCTGAAAGCAATCTAAGTATTCCAAAATGTATTTATTTGACATATTTTAAAATGGCCCTGGCGAAGCTGTCTCTTGCAGAGGAAATCTACATTCTATAGAGATTCCCCTTCCCTTTCCAGGTCTTTTCCTGACCCAGGAGAATTTAAGAGTGTTGCACCTTTTTAAGTCTGATCAGACACATTTATCATCTATTCTCTCTGAAGCCTGCTACACCTGGAGGCTTCAGCAGCATAATAATTGATCTCCATGAGCCCTTATGTTAACCCAGACATTCCTTTCTATTGATTCCAGGTCTTTAGATAATAACTCTTTCAACCAATTGCCAATAGAAAATCTTTGAATCCATCTATAATCTGGAAGCCCCCACTTTGAGTTGTTCTGCCTTTCTGGACCAAATCAACGTATACACTACGTGTATTGATTGATATCTGCCTACAACTTCTATCCTCCTGAAATGTATAAAATAAAGCTATAACCCAACCATCTTGGAAACATGTTCTCAGGACCTCCTCGGGCTGTGTCATGGGCCTTGGTCACTCATAGTTGGCTCAGAATAAACTTCCTTGAATATTTTACAGTTAGACTCTTGTCATTGACACAAGTATACGTCAATAAACAAGGGAAAAAAAATACCGTCACCATCCAGGGAAATGTTCACAGGGTTCTAGAAGAAAATCTGTGTGCCAGGATTCCTATTACTGGGTCAACAACAACTTCAATTAATAAAAAATTTCACTTCTGAGTAGGCCCTGATTGTTTCTTGTGGAATTTTGATTGATCATAGAAGAGAATCCATAACTCTTTAGGTGACTTATGAGAAAAAAGAGGCTTGAGAATGTGGACAAATTATGCAGTTGCACATCCAGCAAATGGAAAAGCAGAGTCCTTTTAGATTCACCCTGTGATTCCCAATCCCATGCCCTTTCTTCCCACCTTTACTTCTTGGGAGAGATCCTAGACTTCTACTATGAGTTTGGCATCCATTAGGATTTTTAATCTTTGTTCCTGAGCTTCCTGGCCTAGGGCACTTTCCAGGACAGAGACTGGAGGAATCTCAGAGCCCTTGTCCTCTCAGACAACTTTTAGCATTTCGAGGGATGTTTTCCAAATTGATGCTTCATTCCTGTACCTCTTCCACATTCTATTCGCCAAAGCATTTTTATTATGGGAAACCTCAAAATCAATTTTCACCCCATGTTAAAAGCAAGGAGTCCTAACCCAGGGCTCCTTCCTTTTTCAGGGAGCCCCTGGTGCAGTCACCCACCACACCCAGTTCCAGTATGAATCTGAGAAAGGAGGGGTCTCCAGGCAGAGTCAGGTAAATTTTCCTTTAGCTTCTCAATTGAGGTCTAATGTTTCACTGCAGAAAATGTTGCCAGGAATATGAAATCCCATGCCTATGTGGAAAATCTGCCTCCCATCAACTATGGCAGCCAACAGCTTGTGTGTGGCAGGGCAACACACACTACGTAAAGTGACAAGCGGGCTTCTTCAGGGGTAGAGCATCAGGGCGGGCACGTGGCTCCCTTCCTAAGGAGGAGGACATGGTAGGTTGAGCACTGCAAGGTGGGGAAAGATAAACACGGCCGTGCAGCAGAAGAATCCCCACTCCAGTTCCTGCCAAACCTCCTGGGTGAAATAGGCTCTTGCTGGCTTCTGAGAGCCTTTGCAAGGTAACAGGATTCTGGCTTAAGCAAAGGTAAAACGAGGCAAATTATGGCTTGACGAACCTTTGGGATCATGTGAAACGCTTTGTATTTTCGTAGAATTCCATTGCCCTACAATTGAGCTCTTAATATTTTTCCCCACAAAACAGAGACCGCTCAATTTGAAAAGGGTAACTGTTTCCCATAGAAACATGCTTCTCATATCAAGATTCTCCTAGAAATCTTTCTTCTCTACAACAGTTTCCCAGTGGTGCTTGAGAAAAAAACCTGAAGTGAGAGACCAAATGCTAAAATGAGTGACACCAAGACCAAGGGCTCCAAGAACCCAGAGACAGTCGCCCAGTGAACTCTGTGGGAGAAGGCAGGTCCCAGGGCCCTGGGGTCGACCTTTAGAGGAGAAAATACAGAGCGGCAGATGGATGTCACACACTACCCGGGCCAGGCAAGGATGAAGATGAGGGGAGGATGAATCCCAGGATTTTAATCTCGGGATAATTATCACATCATCATCCCCTCAGTCCAGTGATTTCTCTGCTCCTTCTAAGTGGGAAAGAGCAGGGTGTGGCTGTTGTGGCTGGAGTGAGCTCG
Organism: Pongo abelii; assembly: GCF_028885655.2. Classification (NCBI taxonomy): domain Eukaryota; kingdom Metazoa; phylum Chordata; class Mammalia; order Primates; family Hominidae; genus Pongo; species Pongo abelii. The sequence goes on from NC_085929.1 coordinate 38,842,667, forward strand.
GCATGGACATCCCTGAAACTTCTCAGGAGAGGGGGTTCCTTCCTGTTGAAGCTCTGTGACAAGAGCTGGGGACTGGGGTCTTCATCCTCCTTTGTGACAAACCAGGCTTTTCCCATCATGGAAGCTGATGAGGGGCAGAGAGCAGGAATCAGGTTTCCAGTTCTCTGAACCAGACTGGGAAGACATAGGTAAGCAGGGACAACCTCAAGGTCAGGCCAGACACACAGAGGTTCCCTGGCCCGATCTCCCAGGGCCTGGGCAGGGATCACATTCTAGCTTTCACCTGCTTCCTGAAGTTGCCTGTCAACTGCCCTTGTGCAGACAGCGCTAGCCAAGAATTGCCCAGAAGTGCACTGAAACTGAAGGTTGTGTGGCACCACCTGGCCAGGGCAGCTGCACGCACTATAGCTGCTGGGCAGGGGGGAGGGCACTGGCTCCCATGCAGGGCCAGCTCAGCAAGGCAAGGGAGGCTGATCCCAAAATTCCATGTCATCTTTGCTCCTTTTTATGGCCCAGAGAACATGGGTTTTAGAGTTTCTCTGAAATGGTCTTGGAGTCCTCAGGCCTAAACTGTGTCCTCTCACTCATGGGGAGAAGAATTCTGGCCACAGCTGGTCAGTGTGAGGGCAAGAACTCTGCCCTCCGCATTTCCTCTCATCATAGCACTCGGCCCTGGGCAGCCCATCTTAGGCCCCATGAAGGTCTCATGAACACACCCTTCAGCTGGGCTCTAGTCTAGCTTGAGTGGGCAAAGGTTCCCTGCTCACCCTGTCCAGACTGTTGAACCTCACACTGGGAGAGGTATTTTTCCAGAGTCTGACCCAGGTCAAGGGAGGTGAGGGGTGTCCCTCTGCTCTGATCCGGTCTAGACAGGGTCTGCTCCGCCCCTCTTGTGTGCAGATGCACTCCCCTACCCCCACTGGATCCCTCATCCCTCTGGGCCCTCATGCTCTCCTCACTGTTGCATCCCCAGGCCTCACACAGTGCCTGGCCCTTGTGCAGGGGCCCAGAAAGCACCCATACGTGAATGATCGGATCAGAGCCACCAACTTTTCTGCAAGAAAACACCCGGGGAGGGGAGTCATGTCTTCCTCATCTTTGTATCTCTAGAGCTGCAGTATCCAGCATGGGAGTGTCCCTACCTGGAGGTGCTGTTTGTAACTAATTAGTGCTGTTCATTAAAATAAAATGAGACATTCTATTCATCAGTCACACTGGCCACATTTCCAGTGCCCCAGAGAGTTGTGTGCCGCTGGCCACCATATTCAACAGCAAAGAGAGAGCATTTCCATTCGCACAGAACGCACTCCTGGGACACTGCTCTGAGCCTGGCATGGGGTCTCTTCATTGAACTCATCTAATGAAGAAGCCTGTGCATCAAAGTTGGAATTTCAGGTGAGCCTGGAGGTGAGAGCTATAATCCAGTGGAAACAGGGAAGTGGGAAGATAAAGATGGTAGATTTGGGATTGTGTTTAGAAACATTTATTTTTAGTGCTGGTGGAGGCTTTATCTACTAGTAGCTTTATTTTTAAATATTTTATATAAAAATAAATATATAAATATAAAAAGCAGCCCAAACAAAAGCAGACCTTGATGGACTGTTCTGGGCACTACACTTTGTACAGCGGTCGTGTTTCCTTCCGTAGAAGCCCAGTGATCCCGAGAAGTTTCTCTTGGCTTCCTGGCCCTGTCCTCAGACCTCCTTATGGAAAGCCCCTGCACCTCTGTTGGCTTCTCCCAGCTCTCCTGCTCTGCCTCCCACCTTCTGAGGGTGCTGCCCCACTCATTCTGTGCTAATCATGTGTCTTGTGCTCAGAACATACATGGAGTAACTAGTTTCTTTCTTAAAACCTGATGTTAGGTGTGATTCCCATCCCCATCCACAGCAGGCACCTAGGGTACTGTTGACATTGTGTGTGTTGAACTGCGGGTTAGCAACAGACATGTTTATAGAAGCCATAAGGCTGTACACTTCATATCTGTGCACCGTACCATAGATAAAATCAGCATCGATTTAAAGACAAAATATAGCAAAAACAAAAATTTTTTTTGCCACAAAGCCAACTTCAGGCACAGGTTGATTTCCTCTGATTTCTACCAAATGTTTACGGGAGAAAGAGTGCCAGTCTCCTATATACTCTTCCAGAGAGTAGATGTGGGGACTCATCTACGCTGCCTTCATCAGATCAGGAGACTCTTGAGCCACCCCAGCAATGAACACTGCAGGGAAGGGGAATGAATCTCAGGCCAAAGGCTCCTGAGTGTATCTGCCAAAATCTGATGCCAATCTTCAGCAGTCTCAATTCAGAGATGTTTGGAAAAGAAAACAACTGAAATCTCATGGTGGAATTTGCATGGGGTTGATGAGGACAGGACCACTGGCTTTTGGGTGCTGCTGGAGTGAGTAGTGAGGAGGGACAGTACCATTGGGTTCGTGGAGCACACACTTGGTGACAGAGAGGAGGCAGCCCTGGGTAGTCCTCAGGAAGGATCCTGGGGTGGGGGTCTCCAGGCTATGGCAATGGACAGATCCCTCTAAGAGGAGATGAACACTGCCCCTGCTCCCACAGGGTCTACTAGGTAGGAAAGAGGAGTTTGTAGAGACTGAGACTTGGTGAGGAAGGATGTGAGCAGGGAGGTGCCCACTCTGTGTTGGAGCAGCCTTGTTAACCCTTTTCAGCCAGGCCTGCATCCCGGCTGCTCAGATCTTTAGTCCATGAGACCCTGAGAGCCTGTAGGTTTCTGTCACTGAGCCACCCAAGCACCAGGCCAGTAGGCCTCTTCCCCAGTTAATTCACCTTCACTGCTCATAAGAGTTTGTCAGTTATAGTGAAGCTAATTCTATGTGAGGCTCTGTCCTATGGGTGTGTCTGGCTTGGGCATCCTGATCTCTGAGCCAGCTGGGAGTCCAGCAGGCCACTGGTCATTCAGGGTAGTCACTGGAGCACTGGAAACCTCACTTTGAGGCAGCTCATGGTGTGAAGGTGCTGGGGGAGGAGTGACACAGATTAGACACCCTGGTTCTTCAAGGGACCTTGGTTTGGGGTCAGCTGCATCATATTTTGGGTAAGAGATTAAAATACAGAGGCAGAAAGCTGGGTCAGGCACCTCCTGTAGGACATCACCTCTCCCCAAAGCAATCTTAGAGCAAGAGGATTTGGGAAATGGAGTGAGAGAAGCCCTGGTTCAGGGGCCCAGGGAATGATCTAGAGGACTCCAGGCTTCAGGGATCTCTGACTCCAGGCTTCAGGGATCTCTATCTCCAGGAAACCAAATACATTCTTAGCTCAGGCCCATCCCTCCTCAGTTTTGTGGCTCTGGGAAAGTCACTTCACCCTCCAAATTTCAGTGCCCCCAACTGCAAAATGTAAGTTACAGCCCAGCTATGCCCACCCCACAGGGCTCATGTGAGGGTCACAAGAGATGACAGCAGATCCTCTTGAAAGGCTATAAGGCATCCTGCCCATATAAAGGCTGGAAACTGACCTTCCACTTTCCATGACTTGTAGCCATCCAAGCTTCCTCTCTGGAGGCAGCCATTGCTACATGTCTGCCTCATTCCTCCAGACATTTCATATTTAAACACTTTTGTAGCACTTAATGAGGTCACTCTTATTCAGGCTTAATCTGGATCTGCTTAGAGTAAGCTTCATAACATAATGCCAATAGGCAGGCCCCATTAACATCTCCACATCACATGGCAGGGAACTGAGCACAGAGGGGTTAAGTCACTTTCCCAGGGTCACACAGCTTCTAGCTGGTATCTGAGCCCAGGCCATCAGGCACCTTCCTCTTGCTCTGAGTCACTGAGCTCAGCTGCCTTCTTGAACTGTCTCCTCTCATTAGAGTAACATCCCCATGCGATCAGCCCATTGTGTATTTTAAGCACCCACCACACTGCAGGACCCCTCCTCCTAAGCCCAACTTTGACTCTGTCTCCCCCTAGGCTGCTGATGAACCCACGTGTGACCTGGGAAATATGAACACTGGCCCATGGTCTCCTGCCAGCAGCCTATCAACAGAGGTCTCTACTTTGAATTTATTTTTCTCAAGCTCATGGCTCACGGATACAACAAGAGATCATGAAAAATTCAAATACAGGATATGCCAGAAAATTGATCTGGGTTGTCAAGGAAACCCTCCTGCCCATCCCCAGAAGCATCTCAATCAGCATCTGACCAACAGCAGGTGGGGCCTCAGATATCACCCCCTGCCAGCTTCTCCACTGAATGTGCTGTGGACCTGAAACCATCAGGATTGGAGTCGTTGTTGTGGTTTATACAGTAGGGTCTGAGTCTTGGTAGGAAGGGCAGGAGCAGGGAGCCACCCACTCAGAGCTGGGGCAGCCACTGCCCCTTCTCAGCCAGGCCTGAGTCCAAGCTGCTCGAGCAGCTGTTCTGGTCAATAGGCACTGAGACCCCAGCAGCTTGTAGGCTTTACTCCCTGAGCCACCCAAACACCAGCCCCATAGGCCACTTCTTCGGTAATGAATCTTAACCGCCCAGCACTCTGGTTTGGTCAGTTGAAGGCGAACCTGAATCTAAGTCCAACTGTCATGTGGGCAAGTGGTTGGGAACATTCTGCATTCCAAGTCAGTTGGGAGTCAAGGTGGCTACTGGTCATTCAGGGTGGTCGCACGACCACAGGGAAGTCTCCCCACAAGGCAGCTACAGAGTAAAGTGCGAGGGGAGACAGACAAATTTGGACTCCCAAGCCTTGAGCAGGGCTTCATTTGGGGGAAAGTCTTGCATTTTGGGTAAGGGATTGAAATGTAAAGTCGGGAGTTGAGTCAGGATTTGGGCCCTTCTCTTGAGCCAGGCACCTCCTCCAGGGCATCAGTGTCTCCCTGCAGCAGCCTTGGGGATGGGAAGATTTGGAAAAGGAGTGAGGAGGGTCCTTGCTTTGGAGTCCAGGGCGTGGACCCCCAGTCTCAGGCATTCAGGGATCTCCATCCCCAGGGAACCAACTAAATTCCCTGCCTTAGCTTCAGTACTCATCAGTGTTTTAACTCTGAGAAAAGTCACTGAATCTCTCTAAATTTCAGTGCCACGAACCATAAAATAGGAGTCAGTTCCTACTCTGCCCATCCCATATCACAAGAGATAAGAGATTTTTTTTCCATGAGCTGTAAAGCATCGTGCCCATGACAATGTGGGAAAGTGGGGCTCTGTCTTTCCCTGACCTGTCGCCTACATCTCAGGCACAGCCCCCCAAAATGAATCATTTTAAAATGCGCTGGGAGGCAATGACTAATTTGAATGTCACAACAATCAAGTACAAAACACAGTAAGCTATTGTGTTTGTGTGCTAGTGTTAATTAACGTTAAGACAACCTACCAAGTCCACCTTAAAAGTTGATAATGGCAAATATATAATGATAATATCTGTGTCTAGGTCAGTTTATCTACCAAAACATAATTTAAAAACATATTTTTGTGGATTATTCAAAATTCCCTATGTACAGAGGTATCAATAATATGCTTTTACCCAATCTATTACACCTCAGAAGTAGGGAATACACAAATCAGGTCTCCTGTGACACCATACAGAGCATTTTTCCAAGGCTAAGCTATGGTCATCTCCATAACCTGGCAACAGGCTCAGTTTGAGCCACTTTACATTTAACAGAAATAAATCATACAGGATATTATGTCATATGCTTAGGACCTTCCATTATGGTAGACAGTTCTCCTCCCCAAGTAAACTGGTGTTCATTCCATTTGACCAGGTATCTGTTATCTTTCATCAGGTCACCAGTTCATTTTGTAGACAACATGCACTTAATATATATATATATTTTTTTTCCAGAAGTAGCTACTGTGTGGAATCAGGATGTCACAAAAAGCATTTCTGACACTCGTATCTCATTCTTTTGGCGCAAGGTTAGCGTTAAGTTGAACTGATTATTTTTGGACAAAGCAGCTGTGCATCGTGACATTACCCCTGACTTGGGAGCTTATCTCTTGGGTTTGCATGCAGCTCTGGAACTTGTTAAGCTGTGAGGTACCAAGCACATCAGTTCTCCTTTAGTTTATCATCCTGAAGACAGACAATGCACACTTTATTTTCATTAACTCATTCAATCCTCACTACAGACCTCACCTAAGTAGTGGGTGTTTACTATCCACTCTCTCCTTGGATGGAGAAACCGAAGTGCTGATGAATGTGCCTATGCTTCTAAGCCCCTAAGGGAAGGAGGCAATACGTGAATCTAGGCATGTAGCCCTAAAGCTGAATTGATAATGAATGGTTGAGCTGCAACTATTACCCTGAATTACCCTGAGAAGGGTGGCTCTCAACCCTACCATCACGTGTAGCCATAAGGTGGTTCCTTCACACATGCAAGTCCTAGATTTACATGAGTCTACAGAGATCCCAAGCACTGTGTATGATTACAAGGTGGCTGCAGCAGTCACGTAGCTTAGGGCAGACATCAGTGAATATAACCGCAAAATTTGGCACAGCCATTGATGTGAAAAGTATGGAGATGTCCCAGATACCTCTGACAACAGGGTCAAATACAAGTTCTGAATATCAGGAAGGACTACTTAGAAATATTGATAAACTCCTTTCAGTGCTGGGAACATTCCTCAGCAGTTGGCTGGAAACAAATAAGATGAAAAAGATATTTTTGAGATAGCTGAAAACTCTATCAACACAAGACCTAGGAATGATCAAATCCTGCAAGCTACGTACATTAAACACAATGACAAGACAGCAAATGAGCATTTGGTTATTAGTTCACCACACTCATTGCAACTCTTTGCACTGCAGTGTTAAAACACATCAGCATCCAGCCCATGTCTCCTTCCTTGAAACAAACTATGCTAAATTGACTGGCAAGTACAAAGATAGATACCCTCCATAGGCAATTACTACAAGTGCATGACAAAGAAAAGGTAGACTGAATAAGGAAATATCACGTGATTAAAACCAGTTATTTTACAGGATATAATTTCAGTATTTCCAATTCTTCCATTGACTATAATAAAGGATTAGTAAATAACTACAATGGACTGTTTTGCCCAGAACTGAATCCATCTGTCTATTCAACTTAGCTTTCATTCAAGAATTCAAAATCCTAAAAACAGAACTGCAGTCACAGCCAGTGTGAATCCATAAATGGAAAAATATTCTTGAGACATAAATCATACAAATATTGTTATTTCTCATTGACACAATAAGTCCCTACTGTCCTCTTCTAAAAAATAAAACCCACCATGATTACACATTGTAAACCAAAGAGTTATCTGAAGCAGGTCTCAATCAATTTAATTAATTTGAAAAGGTTAAGGACATGCTGGTGACACAGCCTCAGGAGGTCCTGAGTACATGTGCCCAAGGTGTTCGGGCTACAGTCTGGTTTTCACACGTTTTAGGGAGACATAAGACATCAATTAATACCTGCAAGATGTAAATTCATTCAGTCCAGAAAGACAGGACAACAGAAAGTGGGAGAAGGGTGGGCTCCAGGTCATAAGGAGGATTTCAAAATTTTCTGATTGTCGATTGGTTGAAAGAGTTTCTCTAAAAGCCTGCAAACAATAGAAGAAAGTGAGTTCAGATAAGGGGTTGGGGACACCCAGGGTTTCATTATGCAGATGAAGGCTCCAGGTAATAGGCTTCAAAGAGAATAGATTGTAAATATTTCTTGTCTGACTTGAAAAAAATGCCAGACCTTTAGTTCTTTCCTGGACCAGGAAAAAGACCCAGAAAGGGAAGGGTATTCTCTACAGAATATAGATTTTCCCCATAAGAGACAGCTTGAAGGGGCCATTTCAAAGTATGTCAAGGAAATATATTTTGAGTCAAAAGACTTGGATTTCTTTCAGGGCCTGCTCTCTGTCATGTTGGTATCTTACTGCTGCTACAAAGCATCTGAGTTGTCAGCCTTAAGGTCTCTATGTTAATGTGAATGCAGGTGAGTTGTGCCTGAATTCCAAAGAGAGTATAATAAGGTGTGTCTGACCGCCCATTCCCATTATGGCCTGAACTAGTGTTTCAGGCTTTCTTTAGAATGCCGTTGGCCAAGAGGAGGAGTCCATCCAGTTAGCCGGGCAGTTTACAATTTTACTTTTGGTTTTCAATACTATATACTTTAATTCATTCAACCCTTGCCAGAGCCACACCTGCAGTTTGCCTAGTTATTCCCACTGCTCAGGTGGAGAATATGAAGTGCCAAGATGAGTGATCCAAGCTCTGGAGTTCTTGAATGAAAAAGTCAAAACATGAATCCAGGCACATGGTCCAATGCTGATGCTCTCAACTACTGACATGCACTTCTGCCTCAGCCATGGGGTTTTAGTCTCTATGTAGAGAGAGCAGCATTTCCCTATAAGCCTTAAAGCACTGAGCCTAAGAGATCCCAGGCACTGACCATGATTATAAAGCGGCCTTTGTGGTCACATAACCCAGAGTCATGATAGGTACCTTTTCCCACAGACAGATGCATAGTCGTTAGTGTTAAAAGCACAAAGACACCCAGATGTTTTCAGTCAGCTCAGAGTCTAAGAGGTGTGAGGGATCACATAGGCCTGTTTGGCCCACCTCTGTCAGTTCTGAAGTTACTTGGCTCAGGAGCTGGCCAAACCTTGTAAGAATCAGCGATCTGTTTTAGTATATTTTGTAATATGATCTTCACTGGGGAGAAAGTGCTGAAATCCTAAAATGCTGAAATCGTGCCAGCTGAAAATGGTGAGGAGAGTGACAAATGAGAACCCAACGCACCACTCGGTTATTAGCCTGGCTTCCATCATTTTGTGGCAACTTTCTTGTACATCTGAATCGCAGATGCTCAGCCTCAGCTCATCCCCTTCCTCCATGATGAAAAATCTCCCCCTTGACTGCCTAGTGTCACCTGGACAGCCATCAGCCCGATGCAAATGAAATTTAACTTTGATGCAAGTATAAATCTCACGCAACAGATAAATGCATAGCAGCATGATCTTGCAACATGTGAAGAAGACAATGGCAATTTAACTCAAGCCAGGTAGGCGGAATGAGGGATTCCTGTCACTGAGTCACAGTGTCACAGCATATAGTTCAAGACCTTTTGGAGACTTAGCTACTAAGCCAAGGACTCTCTTTCTCATTTCTTTCCTGCTCATCTTTGTCATCCTTCTTCCACAAGGGAAGATAGCATAAACAGAAGGAAATTTCCCTATTAATCCTCAAAAGTTATATAGTTTATTATCATCCAGGTAATCAAATGCAATCCTCTGACTGCCTGACCAGTCTACTCTGTCTCTATGTTTTTATTTAATAAATATATTTGTAATTTTCTATGTGCTAGATTTTTTGGAGGCCACAAAGTAAATGAGATAGGATCTTTATGTTGACAGCCGATAAGTTAAGATTTAACATGACTGATAACTTGTGATTTTTTATACCAATATTTTCTATGTCTGAATGAACAGGCATCAAAAATAATCTTGCAAGCTAGTTAAAAACAAAATCATCCCCCTACTCATGGACAATTTTTTATGAATTTGTTCACTGCTATTTTTATGCATTTCCTCATTTAGTAGATAACATATATTTGAACCTGTAAACTTACTCTCATTACAGAAAGTATTCAGAGTCATGTCTCTCAGCTTCACTGGTGTAGGCAGAGCAGGCTCTGTGAGCCTGGCCTGTTTGAATGAAGCCTGATTTTTAGGAATCTCCTCAGCAAGAATGACACAGAAGCTGCTGGAGCCCCTGATCACAGGGACCCAAAAAGGTACGTGTGCACACACCATGGTTCCACAAGAGGACTTAAAAAAGGAAATCATGATGATTTTTAACTGTAGCATTTTAGTATTTAATTTTTTCATGACCTATATGAAAAAGAATGTGCGGTAAATAGAATTTGGCTAAAATTGAATCAATTTCACCCATAAAGTAGCCTTTAAATCAAGTAATAAATTCTTTGAAACAGACGCTATGAATCTACTTCCTGTTTCTATAGTACAGTGCCTTTCTGTATTAAACTGTTCTTAAGGTGACTATTTCACCTTGATGAGGTTGCCCTAGCTAGAAAGCCAAGGCTCTTTCATTTCTTTCTGCCCTTCTCCTTTTCCTTCCTTCAACACCAAGGACAATGGTCCAGCAGAAGCTCAGTCCATGCCTGTTAACCGCCCACCTCCACACACTCCAGCCCCGGTCCACATCCCCCAGGGCTCCATGTGGGATTCCTCAGCAGCACCAATGCACTGACTGTCACTCTATGTTCTCCTAGGTCATGCTGAAGATCTGCAGGCATCTGCACATGGCGGTGTGGAGGAGAATATGACATCAGAACTTGTAACACGTATTTCTTTCTCTGGAAGAGAAATTTTTTTTTTCCGGGGCTTCTAGAATATCGAGTGAATATCGTTTTTGACTGCCATCATCAATCAGGCCTCAGTGTCATGGACTCTAACGACCAGTCACTGGAGGTTATGACCAACTGAGGCCTGACTGACGATGGCAGTCAAAGGATGGCATCACTTACACATTGTCTGGTAGTGAGTATGCTTCTCAGTAGCAACCTTTTCTCCTTGAAAAATAATTTTGTATTTGCCAGCCAACATGGAAACTTGCTAAATATTCCAAGAAAACCCACTACATTTTCCACAAGCATCCTCTATGCTTTATTTCGGGGCCAGTGACTTGATCACTGTTTGACATCTGGTTTTTTATTCACCAACCCACACACCCCTGGCCCTAGGCAGCCACTCATCTACTTTCTGTTTTTCTAGATTTGCCTACTCTGGCAATTTTTTTAAAATTTAATTTAATTTCTACTTTTAAGTTCAGAGATACATGTACAGGATGTGCAGGTTTAAAGATATTTTGCTTCCCTGATTTCTTCTCAATTTTGATATAAAAATCTGACAATGCACATTATGTACAACATACACAATTCTCTTTGTGGGGGTGAAATTCAGTGGGAGAGTCTTCCCAACTAATATGTGATACACTGGGAGGTTTTTAAAGGACAGCATCCATTACTGGCTGTAATGCGGAGGCATTTTCTTCAACACGTTTTCCACCTTGGGTTAAGCACTGTGTGTTTGCCTATTAAATCGGCTTTAAAGGTAAATCCTGTGAATAAAGATCTTAGTTTTCCATAGGCATCCTCATAGTTTTTGGGGATGTTGACCCTATGGCTCAACCACCGTACTGCTTCTGGTTTTCTAACATTGTCAAGGGAATAACAGATCTATGTGAAGTGCGCAGCAGAATCTGATCCTCCTAAGGTTTTCCTTTGTATGACTGCAGCTAACATCGCATGGCAGCAAATACAGTAAGTATCATGAAGTTACTCACTTCATGAGGGACAAACTTTGCTTCAGTGTGCAGAAACCTGATTCTGGGATCCTGCTGGGAAGGAAGACTGGGGGTCTTGTGAGAGAAAGTGATTTTGCTGGTACAGGACTCTGGCCAGAGAGGCTGTAGCAGGGTCTGTCAACGCAGAGCAAAGACCAGGGGATCATGTGTGAGGCAGCATGGCTTCAGCTGGGAGGAGGAGGAGTGGGTGAGTCACCCTTGCTAATCACTTGTACTGATGTTTTCATTTCTAAAGAATGGTTTCTGGGGAGCCTCAGTGAAGAGGACCACCCTCCAGGTAGGGAACGATTCCAGGTAGGACCTGATGGGAAAGGGTTCCCAAGAGCCTTCAGGTTATCCCTGCTGCTTGAGGGGCTGAAGGAGGGGGTATGAAATCAGAAACAAAATGAAAATATGTGTGAGGTCTGGTTTGTTCTTTTCAAAGTTTCTTGGCATAAATGTAAGAACTGTCTCTAGGGGCTATATGGATGCTGTGTTCATAAGCGTACTTTGCAGTACACCTGCTCTCTTCTGCCCAGTGAAACAACAAAACCTTTGGTTTGGATTAATCAGCACTCCTTGGGGTTGTGCACAAGGGCTATAGGGCTGGGCACTGAGTGTCATCTGTAATGAAAGGACTCTGTGGGACACAGCTCTCTCACAGGCATTTACTTGAACTTAGAGAAAAAGTTCTTCTGCTGTATGCCAAGGGGAAGCTGGTAATCACCCTCTACTTTGAGGACTTGTTATAGCACGTTCATGTTTCTGTCCTCACTGTGCGTTTGAAGGGATTGCCCATGGGTGGATGGCAGAGTGAATATTAACTCTGGCCTCACTGGTAAAGCTCCAGTCTCCTGGGAAGGCAGGGGAGAAGTTTGACCTGGAGCATGTTTCCAGCCTCCACTTCCCACCCCTACTACAGATTCTGAGATGAGGCTTCTTTCTCTTCAGTTCTCTAATTTTTTGGGAAGCCAAGAGTTCCTTCACACAGAAGATGGCATTACACTATTTCCTGTCTTCTAAAATTAGGCTTCAGTTGTTGTCTAAGTTGATATTTACAAGTTAAGTTCTAGTCTTTTTATTCACAGATTGCTAAGAATTATGCAGGAAGCTCCACATGATAAAATGTGCAGATAGCACATAAGTCTGTCTATGCTATGGATGACATTTTTATCTTTGGGGGATCCTCATTTTACATAATGAGATATAAAACTAAGTGGGCACCCTCTATCCAGTCTGGGGCACTTCATTAGACCCAGAACTCTGAGTTTGATGCTGCCTATCATTTACTTTTCCTCATGAGACTCCCCCTGACCACCTAGGCATCGCTAGCACCTTCTGTATATTAGAGACCCTCAATCAGCATCAAGGTCTAGAAGAAAACATCAGAGAGAGTGAGATGGAGCTCCCCTGTGAAGTGAGGACAGCCCTGGTCCCTCCCTGAAATTTCTGACAAAATTAAGTTTACTTCTTTAAGGTCACTACTCTGACTGCTAATGAATTGTTTAGACTTCTCCAGGTTTGGACTATTATACACAGAATAAATCAATATGTATTTCTTCATGCCTGGCTTTTTCGCTCACATTAATTTTCAAATTCATTCATGTTCTTAAGTGTAACTGTAGCCTTGTTGCATACTAGTCACATAGTCAATGTAGTCAATATGTAGTCACATATTATAATGTATCTACTCTACTGTTGATTGACATAAGAATTTTTTTTCTCCTTCAGGTTCTAGGCGCTTCAGGAGGCATGGCTCCTGAAGGTGCCGACATGGCCAAGTCCAAGAACCACACCACACACAAACAGTCATGAAAATGGCACAGAAATGCTATCAAGAAACTCTTCTCCCTATTTAGACCCCTAGATCCTCTGGTGTGGTCTGTGCTGGGGAGATGTGTGACCTGACTCCTCTGTTCTGAGGGATTCAGGGCCAGGCCCTCCAGTTCCAGTGCAGGACACTCTACATCCCACAGGATAGCTCAAGGCCGCTCACACAGCCATTCTGTTTCTGCCCTCCTCTGAGGAGTTCCAAGACAACAAAGTCACACTGGTGTGTCTCATCAGTGACTTCTCCTCAGGTGATGTGATGGTGGCCTGGAAGGTAGGGGGCACCCCCATCACCCAGCGCATGGAGACCATCAAGCCCTCCAAATAGAACAACAAGAAGTACACAGCCAGCAGCTACCTGAGCCTGACGCCTGGCCAGTGGAGGTCCCACAGAAGCTACAGCTGCCAGGTCACACACGAAGGGAGCACTGTGGAGGTGACAATGGTCCCTGCAGAATGCGCTCAGGCCCCTCGACCCTCACCCCATCCACAGGGGCCTAGAGCTGCAGGATCCCAGGGAAGGGGTCTCCTCTCATCCCAAAGCATCCAGCCCCTCTCCCTGCATCCAAGTAACCCTCAATAAATACTGTCAATCAGAATTCCTGTTCCATCTCATTATTTTTTATCTCATGTTCAATTTGCAACCTCCAGGAGAGGCTGTCACTCTCTGAGGCATTATCCAAAGAGGCCCTTCCTCACCTGGTAAACCCCTTTCCTTTACGCTCCACTGTAGCCTGGAGCTCCACATGGCATCTTGCTCAGACCAGGCAGATCTTATGCCCTCCCTGATTCTGATTGCAAGGATCCACTGTTCCCCTTCTGGCAGTCCCAGGATCCTCCTGAGAGAACCCAGTAGACCTGGATGACTTTCTGCTCTCTGTTCACAATCTGTCCTGGGCACATCTTTCTCCTGCTTCATGCCTGAAGTTGCCCATTAACCCCGAGTGGACTGGTTCCTTGAAGTGGGAAGCGGATTTAGAGATCACACTCGGGCTGCTACTCACACAGCCCTTTTGAGTCAGACACTCCAAACACACCCAAAATGGACACGAGACCCTCAGAGGGTGATAGGGGCTTGCTTCTAACTTCTCCTTGGAGGTTGAGGCTGGAATTTCTTACACCTGGCGAGACCCATCCCAAACTAAGACACCAGGGAGGATGGAAGGGAGACCCCTGGAGTTGTGGTTGTGGTCAGACTGAACCTTCCCATGGCTGCTGACTCGGGGCCAAGCCGCCTCTTCTCTGGGGCATTGGGGACACCTGAGGATGCCTCCCTGCTCTTGCTTTGTGGTCACCAAGAGATCAGGGTTATAACAACCCTATAATGTAGAGAATCCCTGTCCCCTTCCATGCCACTTCAGTCTTTAGGGAAGCAAACGCCCTCCCAGGAGCTCATTCCCATTCCTGGGCCACAGTCAAAGGGAAAACCGGATCCAGACATGAACTTCCTTGGGCCTCTGCATTTCCAGATATCCTGTCATTGCGTGCGTGGGGTCTACTGTCCCATCTCAGCTTGAGAAGAGCAGGCAAGCGCGTGGACACTCTACTAAGCAAATGCCCGCCGGAGTCAGTGGTTTGGCTTTCCTGCATCACAGCTGCTGGTGGGGACTGGGGAGGGGGGCATAGGGGGTCCTAGGAAGTAGTTTTCGTATGAGCCTGTGTCAGTGTTTGATGTCCAGCAGAGGGACCCAGCTGACTGTCCTAGGCGAGTCCTTTCTTCCCCTTCCTTCTCTGCTCTTGTCAAGTTGGTGACAATTTTCTGCTGGTTTTGATCTTTTTCTGTGACTTCTCACAGCCTGTGGGCCTGGTTTTCCTTCTGGACCTTGGTTCTGAGGGGCTGACCTCTCCTCTCCCTATTTAGACCCCTCTATGCCTCAGCTGGTCACTTAAGACCCCTTTACCTCTGACCCCAGAGGCAGGGCACTGAAATGGTGACCTCTTGAGACTCCTCTGTCTGTCTGCCAGGTGCATGTGGGTCCCCAAGACTTGCTCTGTTCTGTGTTCCTCTGTCTGGGCTCCTGTCAGACCAGCTTTGTCTGTGGGGTGAACTGGGGCCTCATCTCACGGAAAAGAGGGACACAGAGAGTGATATGAAATCCATTAACAAGTTTAAAAAAATCCACTACCCGGTAAAAAAAAGAATCCACTACCAGGTAAAAAATTTGGTTCTTAACATCATTAGTCATCTCAAACCTGTAAATAAAAATCACACTCAGATACCACCTACTGTAATTAGAATAAATATAACCAAAAAAGAAACTATCATTTTATCTAGAAATTCCAATAGTGAGTATACACTTCGTGAAAATGAAATCAGTATATTGAAGCAACAGCTGCCTTCCTAGGTTTAGGGAAGCACCACTCACAATAGCCAAGGTATGAAATCAACCTAACCTGTCCATCGACTGAGAGCAATGAAGGAACTTCAGCACACAGACACGATGAAATATGCCTCATCCTTAAAAATTCATGGCCTGATGTCATTTGCAGCAACCCCAGATGATCTTGGAAGTCATTAAGTTAAACGGAATCAGCTAGGCAGAGAAAGACAAACCTTGTATCATCTAAACCATGTGGAAGCTAAAAGAAAGTAGTTGAAGGTGAAGGTACAACAGTGTTTATGAGAGGCAGTGGGGAGGAGAGGGAACGGGCAGTCATTGGTAAGGGGTGCAGAGCTGCGGTTCCCGGGGAGGGATGAATTCTGCTGATGCACTCCACAGCAGGGTGATTGGTGGTACCAATATGGCAGCCTCTTTTTCAGCATAGCTAGAAAGGAGGACACTGAAGGTTCACAACACATAGAAATAAAAACTAGACATGGGAACAGATGTGAGAAACACCCTGATTTATCATTCCTCAGTGTATACAAGTAGGAAAAGATCCCACTGAACCCCCTAATTTTGAACATGTATTACAAAACAAATTTTAAAACTAGAAATAAGCAATACCAAAATACACACAGAACAATGAAAGTCCCTGAAGATCCAAAGCAGTTCCCAGAAATATAGATGCGGCTGAGACCTCACTCTTCCCAATGTCAAATTATGTTGAAAAGCTATAAATATCTAAACAACACGAGAGAGTCATAAAAATGGAACCATATGCCAATGGGCACAATTAGGCAGCCCAGAAATTCACCTGAATGTGTAAGTCAACACATTTCTCAAAAGAGCCCCCAAAACACAAAATGGGAAATGGCTAGTCCATTCAGTAGATAATTTTGAGAAAACTAGAAATCCAGACACAAAAGAATGAAATAAAACCTTTGTGTTTCACACTACACAAAAATCCCATTCAAAATTATTTCAAAATCCCAACAGGACACTTACACGTATAAAACTTCCATGAGAAAACTTAGGGTGAGCATTACATTTGGGAAACCTGAACCTATGCTCACAGATGCAAACAGAAAAGAAGATGAAGAAAACATAGGAGAAAAACACTCACGGCCACAGGAATGAATCCGAAATTATTTCTTCTCTTGATTGGACAAAAAATCACTACCAACAGAAGGAAAAATAAACATGTCGGAACACAAAAAACTGAAGAGCTTCTTCACAGGAATTTTTAAAAAATGAAGCAAAACAGCAGGCCCCTATAAACTGGAAGAAAACGGTTTTAAGTAATCGCATATCTGAGGGAGGTTCATATTGAATGTTTACCAGAAACAAAGACTAAGAAAACGTACACACACACACACACACAAATAATCCAACCAAAATTGGACAAAGAACATTAAAGGTCACTTCATGTAAGGACACATGAAACTAACAGGTAAAAGAATATGGGTTTTCCACATCACTGTCACCCAAAACACCTCAAATAACACTGCAGCCCTACCTGTCACCATACAAAAATTAACTTAAGATGAATGAAAGATTTCAATGGAAGACCTCAAACTACAAAAATCCTACAAGAAAACTTAGAAAAAAAACCTTCTCCACATGGGCTTTCCCAAAGTATTTATATGGCTTAGCCCCCAAAAGCAAACTGCAAGAATCACGGACCTGTGCAAGTTGGGCCTAATGATCCACAGAGCTGGGGCACAGAAAAGAAACTGCCAACACAGTTAAACACACAGCCTACAGGATGGGAGAAAATGTTCTCACCCATGCATCTGACCCACTTCTAACAGCCAGAATCTACAAGGACCTTAAGTAAGTCAAGACACAGAAAAATAATCCAATTTTAAAAATGAGACCCTGTCTCAAAAAACAAAAGAAAAAAGATCGGGAAAAAACCCACAACAGAACAAACCCAAATAATGTAAATGGAAGGGAACACAAATGAAAACAGAAAGTAATGAAAGAGCTCTTCCTGCTGAGCCCTCCCTGAGGGATGGTGGCAGGGAAGTGGCCAAGGAGCACGAAGCTGGGTATGTCAAGGTGGCTGCCCCAGACATGACTCCCTGTGACCCCAGATTCCTCTCTCCTGGGAATGCTAACCTGAGGTCTCCTGGGAAGAAGGTTTCCTTCCCACCACTGTCGGGATAGGGCCCAAGCCTTCAGCGCAGCACCAGCTGTGAACAGGGATCAAGAGCATAAATTGGCTCTCTTGACCTGAGTCTCCGGAAGCCTCAGGCGCCTTCCCAGGGGCCTCAAACTTGTGGGGCTCACATCAAGCGCCTGACCTCGGTCTTCCCAGCCCACATCAACCCTCATCTGCTGACATCTCCTCCTAAGGGAGCCTCCCTGCCACCCATCTCGTAGAGCTCAGCTCTGGGGATTACAGCAGCCCACAGCGGCCCCTAGAACTATCTCTGCGGGACTGTTAGATGCCACTTATCCCTGAGCTGAGACTGCAGGAGAGCAGAAGCTTGGACAGGGCCTTCCCAGCAACAGATGATCTGGTCCCCACAGCTCATCCAGAGGGGGACGCCCTTGCCAGTATGGGCACTGAGGCTGCTCTGTCCAGCTCCTCTGCCCACGTTGCTCGCACATGGAGTCTGGAGTCCCCAGCTGAGCACACAAAAGGATGCAGGGTACTCTTCCCAGGCTGTGCAGCAGGCACCAGGGCTCTGGGCAGTACTGTCCAGTCTGACTGTCACTCAGCCAGGTGAGGCGGGGCAGAGGGAAACCCCCGGATTCTTCGGATCCCACCTGCTTGGCCTTTGGAGCAAGGTAGAGTAGGGACAATCAATACCTGCTTATCCTGAGAGCATCTTCTCTCTCTCAGCACCAGAGTTACTCCTTCCCGAACAGCATTGGTGGGGGGGCCCCTCCTTGGTGCAGAGCTCGCTCAGGCCCATCTCCCACAGCCTCTCTCAGGGTTGCAGATCTGGTCCCCATCCTGGCCCTTGGAGGGCCCACTGGGCAGCTGGGTGCAGACTGGGGTCCAAGGAATGGAATTTAGAGGAAATGCTTTGTGGGCACAGGGTCTTGAGAGAGGTGGGTCTGTCCCTGCCTGAAGGCTGCATGGTGGAAGGTCTCAACTGGATGAGAAGGGACCCACAGATGCACCTGCCTTCTTCCTCAGCTTGCAGCTCTCCAGGTCCTATCTGTGCTTAGCCCACAAGCAGCAGACGTGCAGACAGACCCAAGCTCAGGTGGCTACAGGCCAGTAGGTGTCAGGGAGGCCAGCTGGGAGGCTGGGACAGTGAGAGCCAAGGATGGGCAGTGGCCAGGACAGTAGCCTGGGAGCTGGGTGGCCTCTTCACATCTCCAGCCCTCCTCGCCCTCAGTTGGAGGACAGAGGTCCTAAGGTGTGGAGAAGGCACTGAGGCCCCAAAAGGAAAGTGAGGTGCAGAAGCCAGGCTTGGGTGACAGGAAGTGGCAGCTGTCTCAGCTGTTTTGGAAGCCTGAGAACTGATTTTCCGGTCCTAAAGTGAGGGATGCTGGCCTCATGCCCCCTCAGGCCAGGACCCTGCACTGCCTGCGGCCATATTTAGACAGCACGTGGCCTCTGCTGGCACTGTCTGGGGACAGCAGAAAAGAGTTCTGAGGAGTGGACGTGGGAAGATTCTGCAAAATTTAAGAAAAGGAAACTTTTTTAAAAAGCCTGTGGGGCCTTCCCAGGCCAGCTCACAGCTCCAGGTGGGCACCCCAAGCATCTCAGATCCACAGAACAGCCACAGCAATGTCTCCTAGGAAGCAGCACCACCTGCCACTTGCTTTGGCTGTGACCTGCATCTCGGGCCTGCTCTCTGTGCATCTTGGCTGGAAGACAGCTGGGAAAGAGGCTATGCTCTCCTCCAGGGAGGGGGCCCAGCGGGAAGTGCATTAGCTGCCCGACCTGCTCAGGAACAGTATGGGCCACATGCCTGACCAAAGCCCTCTCCCCGACCCCTCTTCTCCCTTGGAGACCAGGACCCTGGAGTCGCTCTCTGGAGATCTGGCCAATAACCCTCTGGATCCCAGGGCTGTTTGTGGTTCCCTTGGAAGAAGAGGCAAAGGGCCCGAATGCCTGCAGCCCATGCCCGGGAGCTGGACAAGGACACTGCCCTGGAGTGGGCTTCCTTCAGACCCTGCTGTGGGGCTTGTCGCTCTCCATGCCTTCTCTGCTGCTTCCCTGCTTGACTTCAGCCTCACAGCATGTGGGGTGTGACTGGCATCAGGGGCAGGAAGAGGCCACCCCCTGCCTGAAGGTGAGGAGGAGGTCCCTAGGCAGGTGCGTGGCTGCAGCACAGAGAGACCAGTGCTCACCGGGCCTGGTGCTTGGCATACTCAGGGCCCTGGAGGATGGGTGCATGAAGCTGGTTTGCGGAACAAATGGGGCCTTGCTGTGGCAGGGAATGGGGAGCCGCCTGGGCCTGGCCTTCGGTCTGGCAGAGATGAACACCTCAGGCTGTGCAGTACCTGGCCCTCAGTCTGTCAGAGATGAATACCCCAGGCTGTGTAGCAGCTTCAGTATCATCCAACACCACACTGCCTAGGCAACACGTGCCTACAGTGTCTTGGACAAGACGCCCCTGTCAGCCCCTGGGCTGTGACTCAGTGGGCCAGCATCTGCCCAAGACAGGACTCCTGGGAGGGGCTGGCCATTGTCCCTCCTGACTCAGTGGCTCTCAGCTCCCTACCGTGCCATCGGGTGCTCTCAGGACAGACGCTTCCAGGACAGGCTCTTCTACAAAAAAGGGGTTACCTGCTGGGCCTGGAGTCACACCATAGACAAGGAGGCTTTTGGACATTTAGGCAGGGTCACTCTGCACACATCTCATCACAAAATGCATCAGCATTCCTCAGGGATGTGACCGTTTCTAGGGAGGGCCTCGTCTCTATCTCCCACTCTCCCCTCCACATGCCTCCCCCACCTCTCTCCACACAATATTGGAGCAGTGAGCCTTCTCCAAGTTCAGAGTCAGAGGCTAGAAGCCACTGCCCCCGGCCAGGTTGGAGGCCTTGACTTTGGAGCATTTAGAGAGCAAATGGCAAAGATGAGCAACCTGGAGCCACTTTGGCTGTTACAAGAATGGCTTCTCGGTCAGGTCCTGGGGCACTGCTGAGACAACATCTGACCTATGACCCCACCTCTTCTGTGGATGGCTGAGCTATTCTTTACATCTGAAGGGTTCCTCCACTCCCTCAGCAATTAGGTTCAGCCCTGGTTACAGACTAGGCATAAAATGTGTAAATTTATAGCAGGCTTCATAAAAAGCAACAATAACAACAGTGTGAGTTTCTGGGTAAGATCTCTCTAGATTGTGTGTGAAATGTGGAGCATCAGATTGTCACTGGCTCTCAATCTTCAACTAAAATAAACAGCGTAGTGCATGTGATGGTGCCAAAAGTATGGACAGCGGAGTTTTCATTCACAAAAGAATCTGGCCACAAGAGCTACACACACAATGCCCAGGAAATACCTTTCATTGTCCTTCCCAAGTTACGGAACAAACGCCTCTGTCCCCAGCCTTCAACATCAGTTCTGACAGAGGCAGTAACTATGTGAACACGGCATTTAGACCAAATAGGCTAATTCATTCTGAAATTTAATTGAGACAGCTACAATTTCCTAATCCTATGACCAGAAGAGTCAAGTGTTTCACTGAAGGTCTGTGATTGGTGTCTCCAGGAGCAGTCCCAGAAAGGAAGCAGCTCTTGCTCTTTCGACTAAGAAGAAGACAGAGGTGCAAGAAAGGCCACCACCCAGCAGCAGGGGTGGCGCAGGACTGGGGCAGGGCCGGATGTGTTCATGTAAAATAAGTGTACACGCTCCTTATGCTGTGACCAGGCTTCCTTTAGAATACAATGATGTTCTTAGAGGAGGCCAATGAAGGTAGAATTTGGATGAGGCCAAACTTACACAAAACCCTTCTACATCTTCATACTGGATTGTGTTACACATAAACCTCCAAGGACCTACAGGGATACAAGGACAAGGGCTTCTTAAACAAGAAGGATCAACATCCTTGTCGTATATGAAGATCCACAGAGAAAGCAGTCTGGGAAGAATTAAGTAAAGCGGAAAACAAGGCCAGAAGAAGCCGTGAGAGATGAGGAGTGAAGAAATCAAACTACAGGGGCCCCCAACAAGCCAGGATCAGAGTTCCCCAGACATGGCCATTATTGCTGGGACAAGGTGGCTGGAAGTGGACCTGAGGGGAGTATGTGAAGAACATGCCTGTGCTGGGGGGGAACTAAGCGGTGACGACGTTCTGTGATCATGGGTGTCAGCTGGGGGATGTTATCATAGGACAAAATTAGAATGCGTAACAGAAAACAGCAGAGTTGAAAATATGATTTCTCCAGGGAAAACAAGAATGTAGAAAAATGAAACAGAAGTAAGAAATATGTAACATGGAGGAGTTAACTTCCTGCAAAAAAATTCAACAGAGATTTATAAATGAGAGAATTGACTAATGAAATAAAAAAGAAAGATAATAATAGACACAAATAACTGTCAGGCCTCTGAGCCCAAGCCTGCATGTATACATCCAGATGGCCTGAGGTAACCAAAAAGTACAAAAGAAGTGAGACAACCAGCTCCTGTCTTAACTGATTGACCAACCTTATGACATTCCATTATGACTTTTTCCTGCCCTGTCCCAACTGACCGATCAATCAACCTCGTGACATTCTTCTTCTGAACAATGAGTCTTATGATCTCCTCACCATGCACTTTGTGTCCCCCGCCCCCGCCTGCAAGAGAAAACACCCTTTGACTGTGATTTTCCACTACTGACCCCAGTCCTATAAAAAACTGCCCCACCCTTATCTCCCTTCTCTGACTCCTTTCTCAGACTCAGCTCACTTGCACCCAAGTGAATGAACAGCCTTGTTGCTCACCCAAAGCCTGTTGGTGGTCTCTTCACATGGACACGCATGACAACAACAAAGCCAGAACTCGGTTCTTTGAGCAAGGTAAACAAGGCAAGTATTTTTAAGATTTAGTGCAGAAAATAAAGAACCGTAAAGATTACAAAGAAAAGAATTATATAACTATAAAAAGTTCTAATCAACAAGACAACTATCCTAAATATATGTGCAGCCAACACAGAACACCCACATTCATAAAACAAGTTCTTAGAGACCTAGCAGAGACCATACAGTAATAATAGGTGACACTTCAATATCCAATTCACAGTATTAGATTATTAAGGCAAAAAACAGATATTCGGGACATGAACTTGATACTTGACCAAATGAACCTAACAGCCATATATGGAACTCTCTACTCAGAACAACAGAATATATATTCTTCTCATCTGCACATGGCATATACTCTAAAACTGACCACGTGATTGACCATAAAACAAATTGCGGCAAATTAAAAAAAAAAAATCTTACCAGCCACACTCTCAGACCACAGTACAATAAAAATAGAAATCAATACCAAGAATATCTGCTCAAAACCACACAATTACATGGAAATTAACCTGCTCTTGAATGACTTCTGGGTAAACAATGAAACTAAGGTAGATATCAAGAAATTCTTTGAAACTAAAAAGAACAAAGATACAACATAGGAGAATCTCTGGAATACAGCTAAAGCGGTGTTAGGTGGAAAGTTCATAGAACTAAAATCCCACATAAAAAGTTATAGAGATCTCAAATTAACAACCTAAATCACACCTTGCAGAACTAGAAAAACAAAAGCAAACCAACCCCAAAGCTAGCAGAAGAAAATAACCAACATCCACCTGAATTGAATGAAATTGAGATGCAAAAAACTGTACAAAAGATCAATGAAACCAGAAGTTGGTTTTTTGAAAAAATAAAATAGACTGCTAGCTAGATTAATAAAGAAAAAATGAGAGAAGATCCAAATAACCAGAAATGACAGAGGGGACTTTACCACTGACTGCACCAAAATACAAAAGAAAACCATCAGACTATTATGAACACCTCTATCCACACAAACTAGAAAACCTACAAGAAATAGAGCAATTCCTGGAAACATACAACCTCCCAGGACTGAACCAGGAAGAAATTCAAACCCTGAAAATACCAACAAGTTCCAAAATTGAATCAGTAATAAAAAGCCTAACAACCAGAAAAAGCTCAACACCAGATGGATTCATAGCTGAACACTACCAAGAATATAAAACAGAGCTGGTACCATTTCTACTGAAACTATTCCAAAAAAATTGAGAGGGAGGGACTCCTCCCTAACTCATTCTGTGAGACCTGCATCATTCTGATACCAAAACCTGGCAAAGACACACCACCACCAAAAATACTTCAGGCCAGTATCATTGACGAACATAGATGCAAAAATCCTTAAGATGCCAGTGAATCAAATCCAGCAGGACATCAAAATCTAACCCACTATGATGGAGTAGGCATTATCCCTGGGATGCAAGGTTGGTTCAAAATATGTAAATTGATAAATGTGATTCATCACATAAACAGAACTAAAATTAACCACATGATCATTCAATAGGTGCAGAAAAAACTATTGATAAAATTCAAAGTACTTTAATGTTAAAAACCCTCAACAAACCAGGCACTGAAGGAACAGACTTGAAAATATTAAGAGCCATCTATGACCAACCCATAGCCAACATCGTACTGAACAGACAAACACTGGAAGCATTCCCCTTGAGAAGTGGAACAAGAAAAGGATGCCTCCTCTCACCACTCCTATTCAACACAGTACTGGAAGTCATAGCTAGGGCAATCAGGCAAGAGAAAGAAATAAAATACATCCAAATACAAAGGAAGGTAGTCAAACAATCTCTGTTTGCAGATAATATGACATTATACCTAGAAAACCCCATAGTTTCAGCCCAAAAGCTCCTAGATTTGGTAAATAAATTCAGCAATGTTTCTGGATATGAGTAGCATTTCTATACACCAATAACAGTCTAGCTGAGTGCCAAATCAAGAACAGAATCCCATTTACAATACACACGCGCGCGCACACACTCACCCCTAGGAATACAGCTAAATGGGGAGGTGAAATATCTCTACAATGAGAACTACAAAACACTGCTGAAAGAAATTAGAGGTGACACAAACAAATGGAAAAACATTCTAAGCTTGGGCAGCCATACTTCCCCCCAAAATTTACAGATTCAATGTTATTCTTAACAAACTACCAATGATATTCTTCAGAGAATTAGAAAAAACTATTCTAAAATTCATATGAATTTTAAAAAGAGCCTAAATAGCCAAAGCAATAAAGCTGAAGGCATCACATAACCTGACTTCAAACTATACTACAAGGCTACAGTAACCAAAATAGCATCATACTGGTACAAAAATAGACACATAGACCAATGGAACAAAGAAGAGAGCCCAGAAATAAAGCTGCACACTCACAACCATCTGACCTTTGACAAAGTCGACAAAAACAAGCAATGGGGAAAGGACTCCCTATTTAATAAATGGCGCTTGGATTACTGGTTAGCCATATGTAGAAGATTGAAAGTTGACCCTTTCCTTACACTATATACAAAAATCAACTCAAGATGGATTAAATACTGAAATGTAAAACTGAAAACTATAAAAACCCTGGGAGAAAACCTGGAAGTACCATTCTAGACATAAGCGCTGGCGAAGATTTTATGACAAAGATGCCTAAAGCAACTGCAACAAAACCAAAAATTGACAAATGGGATCTAATTAAACTAAAGAGCTTCTGCACAGCAAAAGAAACTCTGAACAGATTAAATAGCTCACAGAATGGGAGAAAATAATCATAATCTCTGCATCCCACAAAGGTCTAATATCCAGAATCTGTAAGGAACTTAAATTAACAAGCAAAAAACAACCCAATTAAAAAGTAGGAAAAGGACATGAACAGATACCTTTCAAAAGACATATACGCAGCCAATAAGCATATGAAAAAACACTCATCATCACTGATTATTAGAAAAATGTAAATCAAAACCACAATGAGATACTATCTCAAGCCAGTTAGAATGGCTATTATTAAAAAGTCAAAAAATAACCGATGCTGGCAAGACTGTGGAGAATACAAAACACTTACACACTGCTGGTGGACACACTGCTGCTGGGGAAGTAAATTATTTCAGCTGCTGAAATGTGGAGAATATGAAACACTTACACACTGCTGGTGGACACACCGCTGCTGGGGAAGTAAATTATTTCAGCTGCTGAAATAATCACAGTTCGGGAATTTCTCAAAGAATTTAAGGCAAAACTACCATTCAACTCAGCAATCCCATTACTGGCTATTATACCCAAAGGAATATAAATTGTTCTACCATAAAGACACATGTACATGCATCCTCATAGCAGCATTATTCACAATAGCAAAGACATGGAATTAACCTAAACGCCCATCAACATTAGACTGGATAAAGAAAATATGGTACATATACAGCATGTAATACTACTCAGCCCTAAAAAAAGAATGAGTTAATGTCCTTTGCAGCAACGTTAATGGAGCTGGAGGCCATTACCCTAATGGAGCTCACGCAGGAACAGAAAAACCACCACCACATATTATCAGTTATAAGTGGAAGCTAAACTTTGAGTACACATGGACACAAAGAAGGGAACAACAGGTGCCTACTTGAGGGTGGAAGGAGGGTGAGGATGGAAAAACTACCTATCGGGTACCATGCTTATTACCTGGGTGACAAAGTAATATGTGCACCAAACACCCACAATATGCAAGGTCAAGAGATCAAGACCATCCCGGCCCACATGGTGAAACCCCGTCTCTACTAAAAATGCAAAAATTAGCTGGGCATAGTGGTGTGTGCCTATAGTCCCAGCTACTCAGGAGGCTGAGGAAGGAGAATTGCTTGAACCTGAGAGGCCTTGGAGGTTGCAGTGAGCCGAGATTGTGCCACCACACTCCAGCCTGGTGACAGAGCAAGACTGTCCAAAAAGAAAAAGGAAGCCCATCAGTTATAAATGGGCAACTTTACCAGATTCAAAGGAAGCATCCAGGTCATCCCCAAGACCTCTGTAGACTTGTGGCCAATGGTGTTTCAGTCATGTCTTGTGCTCTCTGCCAGCAGCCTGACATCAGCCATTGCTATCCCATAGTCGCCATTTGCACACCGCTGTGCACATCGGTCACTTCTTTTTTGCTGATCTGGATCAAGTCCCTCTCACCAAACACTGGCGTGTCTTTGTGTGCACTGCACTCTCCACTGTCAGCCTCTGCTGCATGGTCCCCTTACAGATGCTGAATGTCCCATGCGTGCTGCTCTGAGCCATGGGATATGATAATGTCCAGTCCCTCGGACTCCGTGAACTCCTCCATACTTGTCTTCTTCACTCCTCACAAAGCACCCAGTCCTCGTCCACATGAGTAGATAGGCAAGTGCTGTCCCCATAGGCTCTTTTCACTGAACTCCCACGGAGGGCACTGAGGACTGGCTGGGGGCACCTAGGACTACTGACTGTTCTGCCTTTGTATAGACACGGTCTATCCTGGAACAAACCCGTCTTCCGAGGGAGTTGATGGAGGGGCCACTGTATTTATAATGCCCCAGGGACCTGCTCACATCTGCTCGTCCTTTCTGTAACCTCTACCTTGGTTGGACCTGCCCGTGGGCCGCCTTTAAACCTCTGCAGCCCACTGTGACCCCCTCACCGTCACACAACACTGTGTCTGCGTCTCCATCTACACAAAGCCACCTGGCAAGAAAGACACCCCCCTCCTCTCAAAGATTGACACTTTTCAGCAAAGGGTGACCCAGAAAAGATGCAGACAGAACCAGGCCAGTGTACCTAAACAATACCTACCCAAGGCATGCACAACTTTCTACAGTACAAGAAACTCATACTTCTTCATTTCAATGGACTTCACAGGAGAGTTTAGAAATGAAGATTGGACAAACATAGAAGACACACATAAGTATAAATACACAGAGATGTTGGGCAGACATGCCAGGCAAACACTCATGAAACAGAAGATGATGTGGCTGTGGTGATAAACAGCAAACTCAATACGCTTGAAGACAACACGTGTTATTTTGTCTTTAGAAGATCAATGCCTAGGCCAGACCAGTGGCTCACACCTGTAATCCCAGCAATATGGGAGGCTGAGGTCAGCAGATCACCTAATGTCAGAGGTTCGAGACCAGCCTGACCAACAACATGGAGAAACCCCATCTCTACTAAAAATACAAAATTAGCCAGGCGTGGTGGCACATGTCTGTAATCCCAGAAACTTGGGAGGCTAAGGCAGGAGAATCGCTTGAACCCGGGAGGCAGAGGTTGCGGTGAGCCAGGATCATGCCATTGCACTCCAGCCTGGGCAACAAGAGTGAAACTCTTGTTTTTAAAAAAAAGAAAAAAAAAAAAGAACATTAATGCCTGTTAATAAACAGTTCAATTTAAAGAACAGAATTTCAGTCCTCAGCTCCAACACTGATCAGCTTGGACAAATCTGTTCCCTGCTCTGGACCTCGTTTTTTGGATATTTCACATGGGGATAATAGCACTGATGACTGGGTTGTGGTGAGAATTAAGGGAGACAGAATGCATAGTAAATCCTTCATAAAAATGGGCTTCTGTGACTTGGGGTGAGCTCCTGGAGGACAGGGAAGTGTCCAGTTTTTTCCAGGACACCTCCAGGGCCCCACCCCAGGACTTTGCTCTGTGCCAGACACATAGTAGGAACACAGATTGCTGAAGCAACTGAGTCTCCATTTCTGTGGCTACTGGTTAAAG
Organism: Pongo abelii; assembly: GCF_028885655.2. Lineage (NCBI taxonomy): Eukaryota > Metazoa > Chordata > Mammalia > Primates > Hominidae > Pongo > Pongo abelii. The sequence continues at coordinate 38,870,825 of NC_085929.1, forward strand.
ACCCAGAGAGCCAAGGCAGGCTTCCAGAACGCCCTCCCCCCCAGGCCAACTCTCCTGTGTGTATCCATCTCATTTCCTGGGTAGGTGGGGGCAGAGCAGCAGCCGAGGCCTGGCCTTCTGTGCTGAGTCTGGTGGGGGCCAGTGGCAGCTGCTCCTCCAGGGGAGCACCTCCCAATGGAGACTAGGAAGGAGGAGAGAGCTGGGGGTGGTAGTGTTACCAGAAAAGGGTCCCAATCCAGACCCCAGAGAGAGTTCTTGGATTTCTCAAAAGAAAGAACTCGATATGAAACCCAATTTTATTTTTACGTTAGTACATCTTTAACGCTAAAGCTACTTTTTAATAATAAAATTTTATGAATCCAGTTTTAATTAATGACTATAAGGTAAGATTTTCATAACTATTTATAACTCTTTATAATATTTTTTCTTGTTAAAAAATTGATCAATGTTCCAAAAAACCTTATTATTTTGACACATGGGCCCAGATTCTGGCTCTGTTTCAGTGCCTTCTAACATTTTATTTATGGAAGAACTGAATAATACCCTTTTCATTTTGGTCAACATGCTCAGACACACAATTCTTTACAAAGTTAAGTTTCATAAACGTCCTATAACTTGCTTAAATTTTATTTTCTTTCAGCTAAAGATAATACTTAAAATTTCTAAGTTTAGACAAAACTCTTTTTTTTTTTTTTTTAAGACAGAGTCTTGCTCTGTCGCCAGGCTGGACTGCAGTGGTGCGATTTGGCTCACTGCAACTTCTGCCTCCCAGGTTCAAGCGATTTCCGTCTCAGCCTCCCGAGTAGCTGGGATTACAGGCGTGTGCTACCAGCCTGGCTAATTTTTTGTGTTTTCAGTAGAGACAGGGTTTCACCATTTTAGCCAGGATGGTCTCGATCCCCTGACCTCATGATCCACCCACCTTGGCCTCCCAAAGTGCTGGGATTACAGGCGTGAGCCACCGCACCCAGCCTTCCCATGCCTTTTTTTAAAAAATCAGAAACAGGTAATTTTTCTTTTTAGTATAAGCTGTTTTAATTACGTACCAGGTGCAGAGTCTAGGATACAAGACAGAACTGCAGATAAAGTCAACTCTTTCTAGCATAGCTAGGAGGCATGGCTAACTCCACCTGTCCCAGGGCCTTACATAGAAATCTAACAGCTCCAAACCACATAATCTGAACAATTTTCCAAAGTCAAAGAAGCGGTTTATGACATTAAAGCACTTAGCAAATTTAACCTCTGACTTAATTTACACCAAATGTCTAAATTTTGAAGATATTTTCATTTTACCAATAACTCTTAAAAACCTTTATTCCCCAAAGATTACTGAAATCACATGAACTAAAAGGCATTAGAGCTTCTATTTTTCTGAAGTATTTGAGAGCTTTCATTCTCTTTAAAGCCAGTTAATTAGAACTCCTTTATACAAACATCCCACATACAGCACTTCTAGACAAGATCGAGCAGTTCTAAGTTTTTCTTTCCCATGTTACGGCTTTCTGACTTGTCCTATTTCCCTCTTTTTCTAAATAGTCATTCTACTTTAGGACAAGAATTTGTAAAACAAGATCCTCCCTCCCACAAAATCTCTTTCCTTCATAACCTTCTTTACCATAAATACATCTTCTTATCTGCAACTTTCTTTAGCTCTCTTTCCCCTACTGATTTCTAATGTCCACCCACAACGAAAAGGTCAGGTAAAGCAAAAGGCAAAACAAAGCACAGCCTTCCCCAGCTTTTCAGAGGGACCTGTCTGCTTACACTTCTTGGGGTCCAGGAGGAAAACAGAGGCTCCTCCTAAAATGGGGTCTGTGGCACCTTCTGCTTTTCCCAAGGAGTCCCAGGCTGCCAGAAATTACCTTAGCTCCTCTCATGTGGCCATCAAGAGTGACGACAAGACAGACTACGGAAATAATTCAGTCAACTGAGAAGCAAAACTTAGTACTGCCCCCATTGTAAAGATGGATACACGAAGGTGCCAAACAGTTTAAAAATTCACGTACACATAGAGTTAGGCTCCAAAGCTCACTCAACCATCCTGGGAGTGTGCTAATGCTACGCCCAGTCACTGATGCACTTGGTATGGTAGCTCATGGCCCCCTTAGAGCTTAGAACCTGGGTTTCATGTCTTCATCTACAGCTATATAATTTAACAATTTTCCTCTGAATTTGTTGGATTCTACCCCTATATATCTCAAATTTTATTAATATTACTCAATCTTAAAGGAGACTGTGATGCCTTTAGTCTGCAGAAACATTAACCTAATAAACAAAGGACTACATGAGGTTAACGGTATTCAAATTTTTTCTATATGCTTTAAAACACTGAGGCTATGTATTGAGAAACACACCTAAGAAACTGCAACCTATCTACTCTGGACAAAAATTTAGACACCACGTCTTCAAAATAAGCTATATAGTGGTACTTAGGCATATTTTTACATATATCAACAGTATTTTACATATTCATGACCTTAAAAATAATTTAAAAAGTGTAAAAATTATAGACCTTATATATTTGTTGGCTTGAAAAAAATGACACAATATAGATTGTTTCCTTAAAGCAGTCAATACAATACATAAACTTCTAGAGTAATCAGTAAAAAAAAGAAAAAAAAAAGTTCATAACAAAGGTAGTAACATTAGGAATAAAAGAGGGTTCAACACTGCAGGTTCTTAAAGGCAAAAGTTAGTGAAGCATTGTTTCTGGTTGTGAATCTTGGCCTAAAAATATATAATTACACGTGATCCTCCCCTTCCTTTTCCTGTTGCAAAGATGTGATGAACCAAATTTGCTCATGAAGATGACAATACTCCTGAAAATGGTGGCAGAGAAATAAAATGAAGTGAATATGGTTCTCTTAATGATCTCATACACTGGAACTTATTACCTCCATGCCTCTTGCGTATCTCCAGATTAATATGTGAGAGAGAGAAAATGGCTGTTTGCGACCAATATTTTATTCGACGCTTCATTTTTTGATTCCCCAAGTAACTACTTACAACGAATTAACAGGATATGAAAACACAACTACTCAAGAATCTAAATAATTATCCAACTGATTTTTTCCTCATCTCTAAAACAATAACGGACCGATCATTTTAAAAATACAACACACTGGGCCGGCGAGGTGGCTCACGCCTGTAATCCAAGCACTCTGAGAGGACGATCACAAGGTTAGGAGTTCGAGACCAGCCTGGCCAACATGGTGAAACCCCATCTCTACTAAAAATACAAAAATTAGCTGGGCACGGCGGTGTTCGCTTGTAATCCCAGCTACTCAAGAGGCTGAGGCAGGGAAATTGCTTGAACCTGGGAGGCAGAGGTTGCAATGAGCAGAGATCACCACTGCACTCCAGCCTGGGCAACAGAGCAAGACTCCGTCGGGGCAGGGTGTGGGGGTGGGGGAATACAACACACTGACAAGTGGTCTATTTTTAACTCAGTTTTGGATTGTTGTTTGTTAAGGCCATTGCTTGGGATAAAGAAAACAAAGGGAGGAGGAGAAACAAGAAAGGATACAAGAAATAGAAGCAGCAGCATAAAAAAATGAAGAGGAACAAGAAAATGATGATAAGCAGAAGAAAAACCAGGCTGGAAAAAAAGAAAAAGAACAGGTAAGAGAATCAAGGAAACCTATTATACATTTTGTCCCCTTCCTAGTTCATGAAATTTTAAAAAGTCCAAGAAAATGTGGCACATATACACCATGGAATACTATGCAGCCATAAAAAAGGATGAGTTCACGTCCTTTGTAGGGACATAGATTAAGCTGGAAACCATCATTCTCAGCAAACTATCACAAGGACAAAAAACCAAACATTGCATGTTCTCACTCATAGGTGGGAATTAAACAATGAGAACACTTGGACATAGGAAGGGGGACATCACACACCAGGGCCTGTTGTGGGACGGGGGGAGGCGGGAGGGATAGCATTAGGAGATATACCTAATGTAAATGGCAAGTTAATGGGTGCAGCACACCAACATGGCACATGTATACATATGTAACAAACCTGCACGTTGTGCTCATGTACCCTAGAACTTAAAAACAAACAAACAAACAAAAAAACTCCAAGAGCATCCCGATAAAAAAGAAGCAAAAACATACACAAATAGTCACTCCCCCAAACTTTTGTTAATAACATAATGGTACCACTCACGCCTGGCTCAGGTGCCAGCAGGAGGAGGGCGCCCTCCAGATTCTTCAGGAGATGCGGGGAAGACTCCTCCTTCCCCTGGCTGCGCCTCCACCACTGTCACAGAGGCCCACAGCTTCCTACCCACCTCAGGCCAGGCGGGGCTGCCCTGCAATGCTCCCACCTGCTTTCCCGGCCCCTAGACTTGCTGCTGCTGCTGCCACCACTAGTACCGATGCTAATACAACTACTACTGCTGTCACCCTCAATGCACAGGCCCACCCTACAAGGCTCCTAACACCTGACCACTGCACTGCCTGTGCCCTGGCGGCAGCCAGCCGCCCTCCTACCGCTCTGGCGCTCTTCAGTCTTCATTGCTGGCCTCCTACTGCTCCCGCGCTCTGACTCTTTAGTCTCATGGCCGCCACCAACCACACCGAGGCAAGCGGTGGTGCCACAAGCTCCAGCCTCCAGCAGGCAGCTCCTCCTCCTGGCATGAAGCAACTGGGCAGGCAAAGCCAGGAAAGCCTAGAACAGGATGCAGAGAGTGATAGCGTTACAGCCTCACCTTGTCATGCTGGCCACTGGACGGCAGGGCCCAGTTTCAGCGAAGGCACTCACACCCACCCTCCAAAGGCCAGCCTCTCCTTTTGGCCCAAGTTGGCCAGGAACTAGGGCCTGGAGTGGGGACTGGAGACACCACAGTGCCTCGGCTTCCTACTCCACTAGAACCGCTGGGCCCACCCTGGCTGCATTCCTCGGGAAGCAGGAGCAGCAAAAACTCAACCCCAGCCAGCCCTCCCAACCTGAGTGCCGGTTCCCTTTCCTGACGCCTCCACCCACGGGGCCCTGTCGCCCCGCAGTGTCCGCTACTGCGGGCCCGGGGGTCCCAGGCAGTCTCCGCAAGAGAGAGAGGGCGCGGGCCTGGGAACCACGGCGGGTCTAAGTGCCGGGCTGTGCTCAGGATCCCCGCGGAAACGCTGTGCACCTGCCGCGCTCCAGCAGGAGGAAATGGCCCTCTAGAGTCTGGAGTCCGGGGAGACGAGGACCGCTCCTCTGACCACCCGTCACTGACACCTCCACCGCCCACCGCCAGGAGGAGCAGCGCAGCCCCCAACAGCACCCCTAACCCGCCGCCGGCAGTGTAGCCCCCAGATAGCGCCTCCAACACCTCGCCCCCCACCACCAGCAGTATAGCAACCGATGGCGACCCCAACCTGCCTCTGCCTCGGACACTGCAACACCCGATGGCGCCCACAACCCGCCCCCTGCCGCAGGCAGTGCAGCCCGGGATAGCGCTCCCAATCCGCTCCCTGCCGTACGCAGTGTAGCCACGAATAGTGCCCCCAACCAGACCCCTACTGGGGGCAGTAATGCACTGATATGGCACCCAAACCGCCCCCCAACTGCGGGCAGTGCAACCCGGGATAGCGCCCCAACCTGCTCCCCACCGGGAGCAGCAACCCAGGAAGGCGCCACAACTCACTCCCTGCCTCCGGCAGTACAGCCACGGATAGCGCACCCAACCCACCCCTGCGCGGGCAGGGTAGCCCCGGATAGCGCACCCAACCCGCTCCGCCGGAACCAATGTGGCCCCAGGTAGCACACCCACCAGCTCCCTGGCAGGCAGTACAGCCCTCTGATAGCACCCAACCCGCTCCCTCCCAAAACGGGCAGTGGTTCCGTCCCTCAATAGTGCCCCCAACCAGCCTCCCACTCCCTCTACACGAGCAGTCTGGCCCCCAGTAGCACTCCCAATAAATTCTGCTACCTCTGTCTCAGTGTAGCCCCAGAAAGCGCCCTCAACACCCCCCCCCTCCCTGCTGCCAATAGTGTAGGACCCTATAATGAGCCTAACCCATCCCCCACCACAGCATTGCAGCCCCAGATAGTGCCGCCAACCCGCTCCCTGCTGTGGGCAATGCAGCTATGGACAACGCCCCCAACCAGCTTCCAGACGCAGGCAATGATGCCCTGCATATCACACGTCCCGCCCACCGCAGACAAAGTAGCACCCGATAGCGCCCCCAACCCGTGCCCGACAAGGGCAATGCAACACCCGATAGTTCTTCCAACTCGCCCCCCGGACACGGCCACTGCCACTGCATCCCCAGATAGTGCCCCCAAAACTCCCCACTGCCACTAGCAGTACAGCTTGGGATAGTGCTCTAACCCACCCCCAGCCACGGGTAGCGCACCCCCAGATAGCGCCCCCAACCCACTCCCCTCCGTGGGCAGTGAGGCCCCACATACCACATCCAACCAGCCCCCTAACACAGGCAGTGACGCCCTGGATAGGGCCTCCAACCCGCCCCACCACGCCAGACAGTACGGCCTGGGATGGCGAACTTTTCCCACCACCATTTTACCATTCTGGCTGCACGGCAGTCTCCCTGGGCCGCACCAACCGCAGCAGCGAGATGAGCCATGGCAGGAGCCATGGCAGGCTCCAGCCTCCAGCGTGCTAACGAAGTGGCTCCTCCTTTTTCTCTAAGCTTCCAACCTCCAGCGTACTCAGGAAGTGAGTCTTTCTCTTTTTCCTCTAAAACAATACTAACCAGCTACACAAGCCGACGCAGAAGAGCCTGGAATGACAAAACTCCCCACTTGGCATCATTTATATATTAGAGTTTATGCAAATGAAGTTCCTGGGCTACATGTTGTGATTGGATGAGGGAGACCTCTAGGCCTACTCTGATTGGACTTTGTTATCATGTTCTGATTGGTTGTCCTAAGACTTGCTCTCATCCAATCAAAACATGCAAATAAAGCCCAATCAGAGTAGACCTAGAGGTTTTTCCTCTCATCCAATCAGAACATGTAGTCCAGGAACTTCGTTTGCATAACCTCAGTAAGGGGAAGACTCGCAGTTCCAGGCTCTTCCGTGTCTGCCTGTCTATTGGCTCTGAGCGCTCCTCAGAAGAGGAGCATTCACCGGTGTGCTATCTGGAGCTACACTGCCCAAGGCTAGGGGGTGATTGGGGGTGCCATCGTGGGCTACACCGCCAGTGGTCGGGGGCGTGTTAGGGGCAGTAGTGGGTGTTGCATTGCCCACGGCAGGGGAAGGTTGGGTGCGTTATCCCGGCGTCATTTCCCACAGCAGCAGTGGGGCTTATTGGGGGCGCTATCCGTGGCTGCACTGGTCGCAGCAGGGTACGAGTTGAGGGCGCTGTCTGGGACATCAGTGCCCATGGTGAGGAATTTGTTGGGTGTGATATCCAAGGCCCATGGCTGGGGGCTGGTTGGGGTCGCTATCCATTGGCTGCACTGCCCACAGCCAGGAGCATATTGTGGGCATTACCGCAGGCAGACTGCCAGTGGCGGGTGTGGGGGGTGCGGGTTGGGTGCTATGGGGGACTGCACTGCCCGGCAGGGAGTGGCTTGGATGCGCTATCCGGGGTTGCATTGCCGGGGGAGGGTGGCGGATTGGGTGCACTATCAGGGGCTACACTGCCTCAGGGAGTGGGGGGATGGCGGTGCTATCTTGGTCTACACTGCCGGTGACGGGGGGTGCGTGTTGGCGTTATCCGGTGCTGCACTGCGTGCGGTGGGGGGCTAGGGCCGGGGGGAAGGGTTGGATACACTATCGGGAACTACACTGCTCGAGGCAAGGGGGGGATTGGGGGCGCCATCATGGGCTACCCCACCGGTGGTTGGGGCGTGTTAGGGGCAGTAGTGGGTGTTGCACCGCCCATGGCAAGGAGCGGTTTGGGTGCATTATCCCGGGCGTCATTTCCCGCAGCGGCAGGGGGGGCCTTGTTGGGGGCGCTATCCGTGGCTGCACTGGTCGTGGCGGGGCACGGGTTGGGGCACTGTCTGGGGCATCAGTGCCCATGGTGGGGAAATTGTTGGGTGTGGTATCCGAGGTGTCACTTCCCATGGCTGGGGGCTGGTTGGGGGCGCTATCCATGGGCCGCACTGCCCACAGCCAGGAGCGTGTTGGAGGCATTATCGGGGGCCGACTGCAAGTGGCGGGGTTGGGGGCGGGTTGGATGCTGTCGGGGGCTGCACTGCCCTGCAAAGAGTGGGTTGGGTGTGCTATTCAGGGTTGCACTGCCGGCGGTGGGTGCAGATTGGGCGCACTATCAGGGGCTACACTGCCGCAGCGAGTACCGGGTTGGCAGCGCTATCCTGGGCTACACCGATGGTGGCAGGGGGCGTGTTAGAGGCGCTATCCGGTGCTACCTGCACGTAGCGGGGGTTGGGTTGGGTGACCTACAGCAGGCGTCACTGCCCGAGGTGGGGGGCTTTTTGGGGGCGCTATTCCGGGAGTCATTTCTCGTGGTGGGGGGCTGATTGAGGGCGCTATCCGTGGCTGCACTGCCCACAGCAGGGAGCGGTTTGGGGGCGTTATCCTGGGCTGCGCTGCCCATGGCAGGGGGCAGGTTGCAGGCGCCATCGGGTGCTGCAGGGACCTAGGTGGGGACGAGTTAGGGGCGCTATCGCGGGCTGCACTGCCGGTGGCGGGCGGTGGAGGCCTCAGTGACAGCAGTGGTCTCCAGGAGAGGAGCGGTCCTCCTCTTCCCGAACTCCAGACTCTTAACGGCCACCTCCTTCTGTTTTTGCCCAAGTGCGGCGGGAGCACAGCGTTTCCGCGGGAATCCTGAGCACGGCAGGGGCCCCAGCCACGTGGTGCTTCCAGGACCCACGTTCTCTTGCTCTATATTGTGGAGACCGCCTGGGACCCCCAGGCACGCAGTAGTGGATACCACAAGGCAACAGCACCCTGTGGGTGGAGGCATCAGGAACGGGAACCGGCACTTGGGTGGGGAGGGCTTGCGGGGTTGAATTTTTGCTGCTCCTGCTTCCCGAGGAGCGCAGCCCGGGTGGGCCCAGCGGTTCCTGTGGAGTGGGAAACCCGGGAACTGTGGTGTTTGCAGTCCCCACCTCAGGTCCCAGTTCCTGGCCAACTTGGGCCAAAAGGAGAGGCTGGACTTCGGAGGATGGGTGTGAGTCCGTTCGCTGTAACCAGCCCCTGCCACCCAGTGGCCAGCATGGCAAGGTGGCGCTCTAATGCTGCCATTCTCTGCATCGTGTTGTAGGCTTTTCTGGCTGTGCCTGCCCGGCTGCCCAGTACCCTGAGAAGGAGCCACATGCCCTGCACTGGAGGCTAGAGCCTGTGGCACCGCGGTTTGCCTCATGATGGAGTTGGCTGAATTAGGCTTCCCAGAGATTGCAGTGTCCCAATCCGGAATCAGTCTATGTGCTGTATTGTGTGGCCACTGAGACTTTGCAGACATGATGTGATAACGAGCCTGAGGTGAGAGACGAGCCTGAGGTGAGAGACGCTCCTGGGTTTTCTGCATGGCTCCAAGATGGGGTCTTTATAAGGGAAAGAGGAAGGCAGGAGGAGCGTCACAGTGAGAAGACATGTGGGGGATGGAGGGAGAGAGAAAGGGAGAGAGAGGAGTCGAGGAAGAGGAAGACAGGGAGGGAGAGAAGAAGAGCAGGAGAGAGATCTGAAGATGCTGAGCTCTGGCTTTGTAGTTAGAGGAAAGGGCCAAGAGCCAGGGGCGTTCTCTAGAAGCTGGAAAAGTCCTGGAAATGGGTTCTTCTCAGAGCCACCAGAAGGAGCCCGGCCCTGCTGGCACCCTGATCTTAGCAGCCCAGGCCTCATTTGGGACTTAAGACTTCCAGATCTGGGAGAGAATTAATGTGTGTTATTTTAAGCCACTAAATTAGGGGTCATTTGTGACAGTGGCCATGGGATAGTCAAACTGGGGCCATGGGAGATGCTCACCCAGGAAACTTCCCTACAGAGCAGGGACCATGCAAGAGGGGCTGGGTGGGGCTGGGCTGTGTTCTCTGTCTCCACACCTTCCTCTCAGAGAGCAGCTGGAGCCCCAGAACCTGGGAGCCTCACAGAGAAAGTCTTGATGTGGGACCTGATTTTCCACCCGAGACCCAGGATCCAATAAAGAAGTGTTTCCATAAATGATGCGTTCTCTAAAGAAGGCCAGTGACTTTCTGTGCCAAGTACCTGAGAGAATCACCATGTCCTAGAGCTGCCAGGCAGCCCTAGGTGCACAGGTCACCTGTGCATGTGTCAGAGACCAAATCCCATCAATACTGAGGCTTTGGTTAAGACAGGTACTTGCTTTTAGTTGTGAAAAGATGCCTGGCTTTGGCAGGAGAATAGCTTGAACCCGGGAGACAGAGGTTGCAGTGAGCCGAGATTGTGCCACTGCACTCCAGCCTGGTGACAGAGCGAGACTTTGTCTCAAAAAAAAAAAAAAGGAAAAGAAAAGATGCGGATTCAGCATCTCTGGCCTGGCCGGGCTAGGGGTTGTCGGTAGCCAGTGCGGCCTTTCCACTGCTTTCGCTTCCCTGGGAGCCTCCGACACTTCCTCCTCAGTCAGCTAGATGAGTTCGCCCCTCAGGTTCCTTCAGTGGAGTAGATTCTGAGCGGTCCAGAATAGCTCCTAGTGCTGTGTATGGGAGAGGAGAAGACAGAGACTTGACTTGGAGGCCTACCTGTACCACCAGTGCGGACTTGACTCCCAGTTTCGAAATCAGTATGACAATGATGTCACTGTTTGGAGCCCTCAGGGCAGGATTCATCAAATTGAATATGCAATGGAAGCTGTTAAACAAGGTTCTGCCACAGTTGGTCTGAAATCAAAAACTCATGGAGTGTTGGTTGCATTGAAAAGGGCACAATCAGAGCTTGCAGCTCATCAGAAAAAAATTCTCCATGTTGACAACCATATTGGTATCTCAATTGCAGGGCTTACTGCTGATGCTAGACTGTTAGGTAATTTTATGCGTCAGGAGTGTTTGGATTCCAGATTTGTATTCGATAGACCACTGCCTGTGTCTCGTCTTGTATCTCTAATTGGAAGCAAGACCCAGATACCAACACAACGATATGGCCGGAGACCATATGGTGTTGGGCTGCTTATTGCTGGTTATGATGATATCGGCCCTCACATTTTCCAAACCTGTCCATCTGCTAACTATTTTGACTGCAGAGCCATGTCCATTGGAGCCCTTTCCCAATCAGCTCGTACTTACTTAGAGAGACATACGTCTGAATTTATGGAGTGCAATTTAAATGAACCAGTTAAACATGGTCTGCGTGCCTTAAGAGAGACACTTCCTGCAGAACAGGACCTGACTACAAAGAATGTTTCCACTGGAATTGTTGGTAAAGACTTGGAGTTTACAATCTATGATGATGATGATGTGTCTCCATTCCTGGAAGGTCTTGAAGAAAGACCACAGAGAAAGGCACAGCCTGCTCAACCTGCTGATGAACCTGCAGAAAAGGCTGATGAACCAATGGAACATTAAGTGATAAGCCAGTCTATGTATGTATTATCAAATATGTAAGAATACAGGCACCACATACTGATGACAATAATCTATACTTTGAACCAAAAGTTGCAGAGTGGTGGAATGCTATGTTTTAGGAATCAGTCCAGTTGTGAGTTTTTTCCAAGCAACCTCACTGAAACCTATATAATGGAATACATTTTTCTTTGAAAGGGTCTGTATAATCATTTTTTAGAAAGTATGGGTATCTATACTAATGTTTTTATATGAAGAACATAGGTGTCTTTGTGGTTTTAAAGACAACTGTGAAATAAAATTGTTTCACCGCCTGGTAAAAAAAAAAAAAGAAAAGATGCCTGGCTTCAGCATTGAGAAAACCAACTCTCCTTGAACAAATGCTTTGCATATTCTCATAGAAATAAGGGAACACGTATTACACACTCCTTGCACTGCTTCCTGCAGAGCTGAGATACTACCTTTCACAAGCACCCTGAGCCACCTGCTAGCCTTTTGTGTTTCCTTCCTGGCTTCCTCCCTTTTTTTTTCCATCTCTGAGCCTGCTATAAGGTGAAGAATCGAGGTGGGCCCCAAATGTAAGACCTCATGAATTTGATGATGCAACAGTGTCCCGGACAGTCCGGCTCTCAGGGCTGGGGAGCTGGGCAGAGAAAAAAGAGGACATTCCGGGGGCCAGGGAGCTCCAGGCCCAGAGTAGGATTTCAAGGCTAAAGAAACGGAGGCTGTGGGTGGGTAGAGAGTCTTAACTAGGGTAGAGACAGAGGGTGTGTCTGAAGGCTCAGCCAGGGACAGCTTCATCCAGGAAGAAGGCAGCAATTGGGGGCCAAGCTGCAAGGAGGAAGAGGTGGGGAGAGAGAATGTAGAGAGGTGTTCAATGACCAAATGCCTGGCCTGGCCTGTTTCCTCAGGAGACACCCCTGGGAGTCTGGGAGCCTCTCCCCCTGGGCTACTATCCCACTGGGTGCCAGGAATCTCCCCTTACACTAAGAACCCAGGGTGAGTGTCAAATTATATGTTAGCTAAGAAATGAAGAGAGGGAGCAGGATTTCTGATTGACAGTGAGGATATTTATTAAGGGTTTACTGGTACAGGGAGAAGGGCTGGATGATTTGGGGTGGGAGGGGATCCCTGCTGTGGGATCCTGCAGCTCCAGGCTCCCATGGGTGGGGTGAGGGTCAGGGGCCTAAGAACATTCTTCAGGGGTCTCTGTCTTCTCCACATTGCTCTCTTGTGTGTGACCCGGCAGCTGTAGCTGCTACGGGACCTCCACTGGTCGGGTGTCAGGCTCAGGTCGCTTCTGGCTGTGTACTTGTTGCTGTTTGGAGGCCTTGGTGACATCCATACCCTGGGTGACAGGGGTGCTGTTTGTCTTCCAAGCCACCGTCACGGCTCCCGGGTAGAAGCCACTCATGAGACACAGCGGTGTGGCCTTTTGGCTTGGAGCTCCTCAGAGGAGGACATGAACAGAGTGACCGAGGGGGTGGCCTTGGGCTGGCCTGTGGGTGGGCAGGGGGCAGGAGATCAGCATCCTGTTGTGTACCTGGGAGCCCCCTGACCTCAGTGTGTGAAGAGGGGTCAGGCCCCCTCAGTGCCAGTGCAGGAACCCTCAGATGTGGTCCACAGTGTCTCAGAAGGGTATGACATGGGGTTCCTAAAACAAGTCTCTGTCATTCAGGGAACCTCTGAGCCTTCCCCTGCCCAGGAGTGGTGGCAGTTAATTTGGTATTCATTTCCAAGGCTGGAGAAGGATGTAATTTTTTTTTTTTTTTTTTTTTTTTTGGTGAGACAGGGTCTTACTGTGTTGTCCAGGTTGGAGTGCCCTGGCGTGGTCTCTGCTTACTGCTAATTTTTGTATTATTTGTGGAGATGGGTTCTTCCTGTGTTGTCCAGACTCGTCTCAAATTCCTGGGCTCAATGGATCTTCCTGCCTTGGCCTTGCAAAGTGCTGGGATTACAGATGTGAGCTACTGCATCCAGCCCTTTTTTTTTTTTTTTTTTTTTTTGAGATGGTGTCTCACTCTGTTGCCCAGGCCGGAGTGCAATGGCACAATCTTGGCTCACTGCAACCTCTGCCTCCCAGGTTCAAGCGATACTCCTGCCAAAGCGTCCCAAGTATCTGGGATTACAGGCATCTGCCACCATACCTGGCTAATTCTTTTGTATTTTCAGTAGAGATAGGGTTTCACCATGTTGGTCAGGCTAGTCTCAAACTTTTGACGACCTCAGATGATCCACCCACCTTGGCCTCCCAAAGTGCTGGACAGGCATGAGCCACCGCGCCCGGCCTCCCAGCCCCTAATTCTTATGTTCATCAATCAATCTCTTGCTGGGGCTCCCCTAGGAGGAGGTGAAATGACCCCAGCTCGCTGTTCCTCACATGGATGCTGCCACGTCACTGGCTCAGGCTCAGCTGCTGGGTCACCAGGAGAATGGACCCTTCCTCCACCTCAGCTCAGAGCACAGTGATGGTTCGTGACTTTCTTTCCCAATAGAACTTCAAATCTCTGAAGATGGGGGATAGGAGTATGTGGTTGAGTGTTTGTACTCATGGTCTTGTTCTAGGAGTGACAAAGCTGGAACATAATACCTCTATGCATTAAAAGGTTGTCACTTGTCACAACTAACAGGCTTTCACCTCACGGAAATTTTCTTCCCTTGTGTACTTTTCCCCTGGCAGTGGACATGGCTGCACTCTTCCAAGAAGCAAGCAGCTGTCCCGTCTGCTCAGACTATCTAGAGAAACCAATGTCCCTGGAGTGTGGATGCGCCGTCTGCCTCAAGTGCATCAATTCACTGCAGAAGGAGCCCCATGGGGAGGATCTACTTTGCTGTTGCTGTTCCACGGTCTCTCAGAGGAACAACATCAGGCCCAATCGAAAGCTAGAGAGGCTGGTTTCCCACATCAAGGAACTGGAGCCCAAGCTGAAGAAGATTCTGCAGATGAACCCAAGGATGCGGAAGTTCCAAGGTAAGGAATCTGTATACCCTGCCCCCTTCCCAAGAACAGACCAAGAAAAATCATTTGTGCAACTGGCCCCTCATTCCATATAGGGATTAGCTGCTGTCTGGCACCTAAAATTGAGATGCTTCTTCATCAGATTCTCAGCCCTGACAACACATAGAATCACCTGGTGATGTCAAAAACAGAAACAAACAAAAACCCGATGTCTATGTCATGGGTTAGACAAGGGATTCTCTAAACTTAGTGTGCTCAGATTACCTGGGGATCTTGTTAAAATGCAGATGCTGAACTGGGAAGTCTCAGAATTGATCCCGCTGGCTTGGGGACTTTGCTGAGTAGCAAAAACATAAGAGCAACTGAATTTGAATTTCTCTCCAGCAAAGGTTCCCAGGACTCTGACATTAAGATGGGCCTGGTAATTCTAATGCACAGTGAATATTGGCATCCATTGTACCAAACAACCTCACCCCAGGGTTGGGAAGAGTTTGGAATGGAGCATCTATGGTGTTTGTTTCTGTGAGTGTGGGGAGAGTTTCAGACAGTGGTCTCCTCATCCATGCGCCATGGGCTTCAACAGTGGTCCTGGCTACAGAAAATACTATCACTCTCCATAACTCTGGAGAAAAGGGACATTTACATGAAGAGATTATGGTCAGCCTGGGCACAGAATTACACCTATAAATGGTGGTGGGTCCCTATAATGTCCCTGACACTGGTAGCTTCTGCCCTGACACCCATAATCTCTACTCATCCACCTACCCATACCTGACTGTATCTCTGCTGAACTATGGAGGACAGATTCACCCTGCCCAAGTCATGTTTGGAACCCTCTTCCTCCTTCCTTGTCCATGTCCATTCCCTAATTCACCATTAAACAGCAATCAATCCCTAGTCTTGACTAGGGTAGTCTTACTGTAATCTATAAAATATATATTAGTGATCATATCAGTTTTTTGACTTGAAGGATAATATGTTTTGTAGATTTTTTTTCAGAATGCTCTGGACAATTAATTTTCTCTAGGCCAGATCACACTGCCTCCTCCATGAGAACTGGCAGCTTCACCTGTCAGCCACATACCCAATGCCTTAAATTATTGACCTTTGTATTTGCTGCCCTTATTCTCTACAGTCAGTCAGTTATGACGAACAACTTTCAAATACCTTTCTCTTGGCTCCAAAATGTACCATTGTTTTGCTTAAGGTCTCACCTCCCATGTAGGATGGAAAACATTCTTTCATCTAAAAGGTCCCCCTCCTCCCCCGGCCTTACAGCCTCCTAATGTCCAGGACCGGCACCTCTGTCATCACATTGTCAGCTGCAGAGATCCCTATCTGCTGTCAGAACTGTGCACAATTAATTTGTTTACAAACATGGAAAACAGAAGCCTGGAATCATGCTCTATATACTGAATTGGAGCAATAAAATGTGGAAGCAGAAACATATTTAATATCGACCACTTGCATTGTCTTAATTATCATTTATTTGTTCACACATCAAGGTGGTAGAAAGCGGGGCATGGTGTCTGCCTTCAGAGACCCTCCACTCGAAATGAAGAAAAGTTCAATGAAGCAAACACATGACATAAAGTAAAATAAGAATTGCTCCTGTGAATAAGAGTGATGTATTGCCACAAAGCATACCTATGAGAATTTGAAATAGGGAAGTTTCCTCATGAAAAGTTTTGATTTTGGAGGAAGAAAGGAATTAAAGAAACTAAAGTCAAGAGATATTTGGGCCTTTGAAGTAGAAGAGAGGCATGGAGTTGGCTTCTGTCCATTTGCTGAGCAACTTTTTTTTCTTTTCACAGTGGATATGACCTTGGATGGCGACACAGCCAACAACTTCCTCCTCATTTCTGATGACCTCAGGAGCGTCCGAAGTGGGTGCATCACACAGAATCGGCAAGACCTTGCTGAGAGATTTGACATGTCCATTTGTGTCCTGGGCTCCCCTCGCTTTACCTGTGGCCGCCATTACTGGGAGGTGGACGTGGGAACAAGCACAGAATGGGACCTGGGAGTCTGCAGAGAATCTGTTCACCGCAAAGGGAAGATCCAGCTGACCACAGAGCATGGATTCTGGACTGTGAGTTTGAGGGCTGGAGGCCACCTCTCTGCCAGCACGGTGCCCCTGACTTTCCTCTTCGTAGACCGCAAGTTACAGCGAGTGGGGATTTTTCTGGATATGGGCATGCAGAATGTTTCCTTTTTTGATGCTGAAGGTGGTTCCCATGTCTATACATTCAGGAGCGTCTCTGCTGAGGAGCCACTGCGCCCGCTTTTGGCTCCTTCAATTCCACCTAATGGTGATCAGGGTGTCTTGAGCATCTGTCCTGTGATGAACTCAGGCACTACTGATGCTCCAGTCCATCCTGGGGAGGCCAAATAAGCCCTCACTGCAAAAAAAAAAACAGGGTCAGAAAATTACTTGGGTGGGTAGACTTAGGAATTTTCTACTTGGTAAAAGCATTATACAAAGTCATAGGAGAAAAATATGGGACATTTCTATAATCTATATTCTAATTTGATTAGATTATTGAGTCCTAAGTATTAATTATTGCCACCATCCAACTCATTGAGTCTTATGGTTCACATCTTGTTTCCTATAGAAATGTTCTGTATTCTCAGATCAATTTCCAAATGCTTTACTTTTTCATTTCTGTAAGTTCAAATCAATGTTTAAATTATAGAAGTTATGAGGTAAATAAACATTTGGATATCACCTAATGCATCATGTGATTCTCTAAATGATAGGAGTGCAATAGATTTTATTCATAGTAAAAACATGAGTGTGTGTGTATGTGTGTGCGTGTGTGGGTGTGTGTGTATTTGAACAGAGAGCTGGATAAATGCCTATGTCCTATCCAGAACTGAAAAGTTGTCGCCATCATTGCTCAGTGTGGGTAACATTTTCCTGGATGTGTGTTCATCTGCATTAATGATAATTCTCAATTAGTTATTGCAATTATTAATTGTAATTGTTATAATTAATAAATCTCTATGCAGGCTAACAAAGCAAAAAAAGATAACACACATTACTAATATCAGAAATGAAAGAGGGGCCATGTCTACCAAACTGTTGGGCATTAAAAGGATAATCAGGGACTGTTATGTGTGACTCTATTCCCACAGTTTGATAACCAGGTGAAATGCATCAATTCCTTGAGAGACATAATCTTCCCAAGGTCACACTAGGAACAGACAATCTGAACAGCCTCTGCCTATTAAGTGAATTAACATTAAGAACATTCCAAAAAAGACAACACCAGAACCAAATGATTTCTCTTATGAAATGCACCAAATTCTTATAAATCCCAACATATTTTCACAATATAATCCAAAAATTGTGCTCCTAGGTATGTACTCGGCTGAGATGAAAAGTTATGTTCACACAAAGCCTGCACAGGAATGTTTACAGCAGCTTTATCTATAACCACCCAAACTAGAAGCAAGCAAGATGTTTAAGAGGTGAATGAAAAAACAACCATCTATAAAACACAATATTATTCTGTGATTTAAAGGAGTTCTCCATCAAGGCATAGAAAAGACAATGGCATGTATCAGAAAGACTGTGAGGGCATGCCTTCATGTGGATGAGACCACACAGGCAGCAGAGCAGGGTGACTTTAAGTATATTGATTAGTGAAGTAAGTTCATCTGAAAAAGCTACATAATATTGGGTTGGTGCAAAAGTAATTGTGGTTTTTGCCATTTGAAGAATGGAAAAACCACAGTTACTTTTGCACCAACCTAATACATGACTCCAACTATATGACATTCTGGAAAAGGCAAAACAAAGGGGATGGTAAAAATATCAATAGTTGGCAAGGTTTCTGGAGAAAGAGGACAGAGATTCATAAGTAAAGAAGAGGGAATTTTTGGAGCGGTGAGAGTATTCCTTATGAGATCGAAATGGTAAACATAACAGTAAATATTTCAAAATTCATAGAAATGTGTAACAGGAAAAAGAACACTGTGAATGATAGACTTTAGATGCTAATGTATCAATATTTGCCCATTACTTTTAGCAAATATAACAGTAATGTAAGATGTGAATATCAGGTGGAATTATAAGGTAGGGTGAGAGAATAGAACAATACGGGAACTTTGTGTATTACAGGCTAGATTTTTATGTCAATCTAAAACTCCCTTGGTTAAACATTCAGTTTTAAAATTATAGCTCCACTGTTTCAGGGAGATGACAATAATGTTCAACAATTGAGTAACGTCTAGACATTAGTTTGAAAGATTGTCTATTAAATGTGAATCAAAATTGACTTTCAAATGTATATTTAATTGTGTGATTTCAGCAATCCTTCTTGATTAGGCAAATAAAAATTTTGGCACATTTAAACATATGGCTTAACCTCCTCTATAGCTTCTTCTAACACATGGGACACTGAATACAATCCACAATTGTTATTCTTAAATCAACTTAATAAATCTCCACAGTACCTTCATGTGAGTGCACCCGGTGGTTTGCCCAGAGTCCAGGTTGTGTCATGTGCCTCTTGGTGTAGACGCTATATCTTCTTAGAATTTCTATCAGAGAAGAGCCTGGTTAATCCTTTTGCAATGCAGAGAGCTAATGACATGTTACTGACAGAAGACCAGAGGAAGAATTGTGATAATTGGTTCTGACTTCTGATCCCATTGTTTACTGGCTTCCAAGCAGAGCCATCTCAATCAAAGTTAGGTCTCAGGAAGATCATGGAGTTCAGTGAGCACTTTCTACATGGATTAGAAAGACTGCGTGTTTAATGCCTTCACATAGATGATGACACAGAAAGGCAGAGGGCTGGTGTAGTGGGGGCCTGGACCCCAATCCCACTACAGCCATGTAGACCTGGGAAGGTCATGTAATTTCTCAGCCCTCAGATCTCTGCACTGTCATGTTAAACTTTTCATAGGGCCTACTTACTAATATCACAGTATGGGGCTAGAAGAATCACTAAATGCAGGAGAATATTAAGAAAGAGAATCAGAACTTCAGTAGTGATATGTAAGGGTTTACTAAATGCCAGAAGGAATAAGCCAGAGACTTAGTAGTGGCTGAACACAGAGAGGCTGCTTGGGTGGCTCCAGGCCAGTGGAGGACGGTTCCCTGTTCGTCTTTTACGTGGGCGTGATGCCTTACAACTTCTGGAGGACATCTCCTGTTATCTCCGGGAATCCCCACATCAGCCCGGCAGGGTGGGCAGAGGAGGGGCTGCCGCTCAGATTTTACAGTGGAGGGCACTGAGTATCACTTAGAGATGGTGAGTGATTTGCAGAATCCCATTCTAATGAGTGAAGGATCTGGGTGGGGGGCGGAATAAATTTGGTTCCCTAGAGACAGATTCCTGAACAACTGAGACCTCTATATCATGCCCTGGACCACTGATCAAAGGGACCCCTTCACTCTCTCCAATCCTTTTATTCCAAGGTGTGTGGAAAGACAGAGTTCGTGCTCGGGAAGAGTTGCCTGAGATGAAGACAGGTCCCTAATTATAAAGCATTCTTTTCCTCTGCCTTTCAAATCTTCCACCCCAAGTATGACACAGTTTCCTTTAAAGGATGTCATCTGTGGGACCTTGGGAAGCACAAATGCGTGGGCTTCCTCCCCTACTCCCTTCACCCTGTCAGCTGCCTCTCAGTAACTGTTTCTTCCAGTGACCACAGTGAGCGACCAGTGTCTGCCTGTCTCCAAGACTGCTCAGGCCTTAGAACAATGCAAAACATCTATCACAAGATGCTTCTGCAAGTAACAACTTCTCTCCCACTTATCAAACCTGAATAAGTAGCTAATGCGAATTAACTGAAAATGAGGCCATCTGGGCTGGTGCTTTGGTGGTTTAATGAATTTAGTCTGCCACCCCCACTTTCTCCTTGACTGCTGATCTGAGCCACCTGGAACAAGCTGTGGCTAAGAATGGGCAGCAGGTGCACCAGCACGGAGTGTACACCTTATCAGCTCATTCTTTCCTCATCAAAGATAACTTTCTATTTTACAAACTCCACATCCATTCCTTGACCTTGCCGTGGCAGACGACAGTCCTATCTCCTCTCAGAAAGACCCCTCCGGCTGAGCGCGGTGGCTCACGCCTTAATCCCAGCACTTTGGGAGGCCAAGGCGGGTGGATCACGAGGTCAGGAGATCGAGACCATCCTGGCTAACATGGTGAAACCCTGTCTCTTCTAAAAATACAAAAATTTAGCCGGGCGTGGTGGCGGGCACCTGTAGTCCCAGCTACTCGGGAGGCTGAAGCAGGAGAATGGCGTGAACCCAGGGGTGGAGCTTGCAGTCAGCCGAGATTGCGCCACTGCACTCCAGTCTGGGAGACAGAGCAAGACTCTGTCTCAAAAAAAAAAAAAAAAAAAAAAAAAAAAAAGACCCCTCCATAGCCACAGCCTGGAAACCTCTGCCCCAGGACTCTCATTCAGGTTCACTCCGATCCCCCTTTCCTGTCTCCAGATGTCCCTTCCATTAAGCCAATGGCTCTGCCTCTTCTCCCAATCCTTCACTAGTGAAAATGCCACTGATTCTCTCTCGTGAGCCCTCTGAAAGTCCTCTCATAAAATACCACTGTTCATCCTATTTTTTTTTAAGTCCAACTCTAGATCACTAACATTTGTTTTCAGATTTTGGGTTCTACGTTCAGAGGAATGTTTCTGTCCTTCCCCTTTCCAGTCAAGTCTATTATTGCAGGAGTGGAATCAAGATTCTACTAAAATGATAAAGCACTATGGCTGTGTTTGCTCTGTGTATTCTCTGGAAGTGTGTGCCCAGGATTGCCAGTCTTTATTTTATTATTTGGTAGAAATAAAAGTAAGTGACATGTCTGATATTTACATTTTGAGTTTAAAAAATTTTTTATACTGTTTCCATCAAAACTCACTTTAGATATTAATATATTCATCTTGGTATTTTCTTCTAAATGCTATAAACCTGTGTTTCCCGTATTTATTTCTCTTAGTGATCTCTATCCTTCTGTGAACCCTTGCTTGCTCTCAGAGGGATCCTAAATACAAAAATAGAGATTTGCATTCCTGTTTGGAGAGATGTCATTTTCCGTTCTCAGAGCCTCCTGTGTGCCGTAGAGACCACCGTGTCCCTGCTTTAACCCTATGTAATAGAAACAAATAAGATCTTTATTCTCAGAAAGTTCAATAGTCTTAGAGGAGTCCCATATTCTTACACAACTCTGTCATCCAGGTCTCAGGCAAAGCCCTCATAACTTGGCAAAATTTAAGGTATCACAACTTTACAAGCTTCTATTTGTTATCACAAAGATGTGCCCACTTTTAGTAGAGATTTTAACAAGAGTGGCCTAGTTAACAAAAAGCAGAAAGTACTAGAAGAAAGCACATAAAGAACACATTATGTAAAATTTGACCTAAAAATGACCAATCTCACAGGGACACACAGAGCTGAACAACACACACAGGGCTATCGGATGGGGGACGGCGGGAGGAAGCAGGATCAGGAAAAATAACTAATGGGTACTAGGCTTAAAACCCAGGTGACAAGATAATCTGCACAAGAAACCCCCGTGACACAAGTTGACCTATGAAACAAACCTGCACATGCACCCCTGAACTTAACAGTTAAAAAAAACTGGCGGGACAAAAATGAGATACCATTTCACACCAGTCAGAATGGCTGTTATTAAAAAGTCAAAAAATAGCAGATACTGGCAAAATTGCAGAGAAAAGGGAGCACTTATACATTGTTAGAGACCGTGTAAATTAGTTCAACCATTGTGGAAAGGAGTGTGGTGATTCCTCAAAGAGCTAAAAACAGAAATATCATTCAACCCAGCCATCCCATTACTGGTTATATCCCCAAAGAAATATAAATCATCGTACCCTAAAGACATCCACACACATGTTCACAGCAGCACTATTCATAATAGCAAAGACCCAAATGCCCATCAATGACATATTGGATAAAGAAAATGTGGCACATATACACCATGGAATACTATGCAGCCATAAAGGAGGATGAGATCATGTCCTTTGCAGGAACATGGATGGAGCTGGAGGCCATCATCCTTGGTAAACTAATAAAGGTACAGAAAACCAAATACCGCATGTTCTCACTTATAAGTGGGAGCTAAGTGATGAGAACATGTGGACACAAAGAGGGGAAGAGCAGACTTGGGTTTACTTGAGAGTGGAGGGTGGGAGGAAGGAGAGGATCAGAAAAATAGATCCATTGTATACTAGGCCTAGTACCTGGATGATGAAATAATCTGTACAACAAACCCGTGTGACACAAGTTGAACTATATAACAAACCTGCACTTGGACCCCTGGACTTAAAATAAAAGTTAAAAGGCCAGGTGCGGTGGCTTATGCCTGTAATCCCAGCACTTTGGGAGGCTGAGGCCGGCGGATCACGAGGTCAGGAGATCGAGACCATCCTGGCTAACACGGTGAAACCCCGTCTCTACTAAAAATACAAAAAATTAACCTGGTGTGGTGGCGGGCGCCTGCGGTCCCAGCCTCTCGGGAGGCTGAGGCAGGAGAATGGCGTGAACCTGGGAGGCGAAGCTTGCAGTGAGCCGAGATCGCGCCACTGCACTCCAGCTTGGGCAACAGAGCAAGACTCCGTCTCAAAAAGTAAATAAATAAAAAATAAAATAAAATAAAAGTTAAAAAATAAATGACCCATCTTATTGACTAACCTCACCAGAGTCTTATGGATTCAATTAACCTGTTCAATTCTTTGTTGTGTTTACTCCATCAACTTCCTGTGTAACTGCACTCCACAAGGCACATAACAGAACCACTGAACACAGGAGGCAAATGAGGTCTTTTATCCTCCCCTTCAATTGTCTTACAAAGCTCATGCCCGAGTTTAGAGCATAAGTCATCAGTTTAGTCATAAGTCTATGACTTCCCAAATGAATGCTTTAACTGCAGCTACAGTACATACCATGCGTTGAGTAGCACTTCTCATGTGCTTTTAAGCAACTCTTTCAATATTGAGAGACAAGATTCAATACTAGGGAAATATTCTATGGTATTACATCATTAATTTTATGTTACAGAGACAACAGATTATTGAAAATGTATAAATAATGAAGTCCAGTCTTACTTTCAATACAGTGTGTAAGTTCATGGAGTGTGCAGACCCCTTAAGCTTGCACTCACCTGTGTGTGTTAGACACACATTCACAAACACATCACACAGACCTACACATAGACACCTTCTGCCTTGGTGCACACAAATCCATACCACCTAAAGTGAATATGCCTGTTTCCAGGGATTGCACATAGGTGACAACAGTTTGTCACCCGAAAAACCAGTTTTAGTCGACCCCAAATTCTCATTCTTTCCAGGTGTCTTGGATCATGGAGATTGTCTAGACAAAAGTCAGCAATTAAGTTCCACATTTCTTATATATACACTTTTTTTTTAAACACCTGGTGAATGATTCCAGAATACATACCATTTATTGTGTTCCTTGGGGTCACCTGCAATTAGAAGAAAGAAAACACTCTGAGGATGAGATCATACTGTGGGCTGACTGCACAGGTCTTTCGTTCTCTCGGGAGCTCTCAGTAACCAAGATGGGAAAGAATGTTTAAGTCTAAAGCCCCAAAATCTAGAGTAGAGTTCATCTGTAGAAAGCACAACAGCTTTTGTTGAAAAATATCTTTGTTGGCCGGGTGCAGTGGCTCACGCCTGTAATCCCAGCACTTTGGGAAGCTGAGGTGGGTGAATCATGAGGTCAGGAGATCAAGACCATCCTGGCTAACATGGTGAAACCCTGTCTCTACTAAAAATACAAAAAAAAAAAATTAGCCAGCCATGGTGGTGGGCACCTGTAGTCCCAGCTACTCAGGAGGCTGAGACAGGAGAATGGCGAGAACAAGGGAGGCGGAGCTTGCAGTGAGCCGAGATCACACCACTGCACTCCAGCCTGGGCTACTCAGCAAGACTCCGTCTCAAAAAAAAAAAAAAATCTTTGTCAAGACAATTTTGGGGTAGCAGTTACAAAATTCTTAATCTAAAGTGGAAAGCTTGTTGCAGAAGAAAGTGTCCCCTAACATGCTGTGTGTGACCCAGCCCTGCTAATTCCAGATGTCCTCTTGAATCAGGTGTCAGTGGGTGAGGTGCACCCCCTCCATCCCCAAGGAAACATTATCTAACACCTACAATGCACCTGAGCATTTTTCTCTATCTGATATCAATTGAAAAATGAAATAACCAAGAAAATAACACACATTTTAGGCAAAGACAGGCTACTTTACCTTGGTAACAGAGAAGGGGTCCTCATTTGCCCACTCTTTGGAATCCACCTTCCATTGATCTTCTGGGGGAACTGAAAGGACGCAGCATGACTGTCAGTTCATTGGTGGTGACACGAACAAAGGGCTAGAACTTATGGATGTGGTTGGTTAACAAGCATGAATTGAGCTTCTCCTGGGCCACCCTCTTCCATGGACCAAGGAAGGCAGAGAGACGGGCAGAAAGGAAATGAGAAATAGAGCCTTTGTCTTTCCAGGTAATAGCAAATGAAAGCAAGATGAAATAATCAAACTTCAAATGAGCAAATACTAAAATGCATGCTAGAATTCAACCACAGAGTCCTGTCACTCCCTCAGCCCATTTTAAAGTCCAGCAGAACCGCCACTGACTCCTTGATATTGACCAACTCCCTTTCAACCTCCACAGACCCCCATCTGCTGCTGTAACATTTAACATCTGGGGTATAGGACTCAGCCCCTGTTTATGTGTAAATTTATATTGAGGAACTAAATTCAATATCAGGTACCAGGGTTAATTATATTTACTCAATTCTTTGTTATAAATCAATTATTAAAAACTGGAAAATACTGAAATACATGTTAAAATATCCACTGTAAATCAAAGATCTTCCTTTTAGTCTTCCCTTCCTATCCCTTACGTTTGCAATCATTGCATGAGGGGGCCTAGTTTCAGCCAGGTCTAGTTCACCTAGCCAGATGAGGTCTAGTTTCAGCCCAAGCTACCCACAGTGAAGGAAGGCAGAGTGAGGAGATGACCCCATGTGAGCACCACCGAGGCTCTTTAACCCAGCTGTACAAGAGAGTTGCCACAAGGGTGACACCAGAGGCTAATTGTGAAGTGGTAT
Organism: Pongo abelii; assembly: GCF_028885655.2. NCBI lineage: Eukaryota > Metazoa > Chordata > Mammalia > Primates > Hominidae > Pongo > Pongo abelii. Next base: position 38,896,327 of record NC_085929.1, read on the forward strand.
CCCGTGTTCTGTGATTCTTGTGCCTTAGCCCTCTGAGTAGCTAGAATTACAGGTGTGCACCACCATGCACAGCTAATTTTGCATTTTTAGTAGAGATGGGGTTTCTCCATATTGGTCAGACTGGTCTCGAACTCCTGACCTCAGGTGATCCGCCTGCCTCGGCCTCCCAAAGTGCTGGGATTACAGGCATGAGCCACCGCGCCCAGCCGCCTTATTTATTCTTAACAAATGTAAGTGCCTCTAACTTTCGATTGTTTCCAAGTCATGGAACGAACAACCTCCTTGGAAAGAACTCTGAATGACAGGTCAGAAGAACTAAGTCACACAATCCATCAGAAACAATATTAACAGTTTTTCAAAGTTACACTTTATATGCAAACTTGTACAATTATCATCTTATTATTTTTAAATGTATCTTTACATATATGTATGTGACCTACGTGTTTCCCGGTGTGAGTAAATCTGTATGTTCTTGGTTAATAGTGTTTACCGATTCATTTCACTTCTCTATCTTTGTGTGTTGAAATATGAACTGGATGAGAAAAAATGATTATACTTGATTATATTTACCTTTGGAAAGGTAAGTGGTTTGGGTGATTGACTGTAATTGTTATCTCTATCATTTTGGATAAAACCCAATCATAAAAATAAGTGTGTTTTGTTTCACACACTGACACATAGACAATACACATTCTTACTTCTTTTCAAAAAGTTAATATGTGAATATAAACGACATATTCCAAATTTACTAAACTGAATACACATTTCATGAAAAAGGAGAGAGGAAGGACATACTAAAAACAGGCCAGGGCCCGGTGTGGTGGCTCACGCCTGTAACACCACCACTTTGGGAGGCCGAGGCAGGTGGATCACCTGAGGTCAGGAGTTCAAGACCAGCTTGGCCAACATGGTGAAATCTCGTCTCTACAAAAATACAAAAATTAGCCAGGCATGATGGCGGGCGCCTGAAATCCCAGCTATTTGGGAGGCTGAGGCGAGAGAATCATTTGAACCCGGGAGGCGGAGGCTGTAGTGAGCCGAGATTGCACCGTTGCACTCCAGCCTGGGCGACAGGGTGAGACTCCATCTCAAAAACAAACAAACTAACAAAAAACAACAACAAAAGACAACGATAGACACATTTTGTTGTGTTAAAAGCCTCAAAGATATCTGCATCATTCTAGCTTTGCTCCTAATTTTCAAAATTAATGATTTTAATCGGTTCTTAATTAGGTAAAAACTGCATTAAAACATACTTTGTCATATTTTTCCCAGAAGGATACCTAATTGGGTGGTTTGAGGGGTGCCAGATGTAACAGGAAATAAGACATGTCTTTTAAATAAAGGAAAAGCTCAAAGGCATCCTGCTTGATACTAGAATCAAATATATAAATTGAGGAATAAAACATAACCGGGAAACACATTTATAACTGCATATGAAAAATAGAGGAGAATTTTTAAATAAAATATATTTTTAAATATTAACTAGTACATTTGACAGGACAGCATTCAACAGGCCAATGTGAACATACCTTTAATGCAGGAACTCAGGTTCCCCATAAGAAAGACCAGAATCTGTGAAAATGACAGCAAGCATGTTCAACCTGCTATGAACTTTGAAAAACTCAGCACAGACAGTGGCAGTTAGGACCGAGGGCAAGATATACCCAATCACATAACCATGGTGATAGGAGCATCATCAACGTCTCAGGGTAAAGTCACAATGCGTATTGTGAGGTCCACTTTCTGCTGCACCAACAAGAGTGCTTTCACACGCACAGGAGGGTCATTAAAGATTAGGCGTTTTACGGCAGGGAGTGGTGGCTCACGCCTGTAATCCCAGCACTTTGGGAGGCCGAGGTGGGCGGATCACGAGGTCAGGAGATAGAGACCATCCTGGCTAACACGGTGAAACTCCGTCTCTACTAAAAACACAAAAAATTAGCCGGGCGTGGTGGCGGGCGCCTGTAGTCCCAGCTACTTGGGAGGCTGAGGCAGGAGAACGGCATGAACCGGGGAGGCGGAGCTTGCAGTGAGCCGAGATAGCGCCACCGCACTCCAGCCTGGGCGACAGAGCAAGACTCCGTCTAAAAAAAAATAATAAAATAAAAGATTAGGCGTTTTACTTCAAAAAAAAAAAAACCCCAAGCTCATTAATTACTATTCTGTGCTTATTAAAATAACTTTTAGGAGGAGAAATTGTGTACCCCAAAATATACTCAATGGCAAGAATTTCAAACTGAGCAGGGGCAAAACCGATATGTTAGTAACAACCAGAAGTTCCATTCTCAATTCGAAATTCCATTACCAGATATTTCTACCATTCCTGAGTCATCTAATATTTCTAGAACCAATAAGCAAACTGTTCAGGATTAAATTAAAGACAGCATAAATGGATATTCAGTTATAAAAGTCATGTTTCTTAAAAAGTGACATTTTTAAAAGTCACATTTTTTAAAAAGTCATATTTCCCTAAAAAGTCATATTTCTACATTCCTGAGTGATCTAATGTTTCTAGAAGCAATAAACTGTTCAGAATTAGAAAAAAATGTTAGTTGATATTGTTATAAAAATCGTATTTCTCTAACAATATAATTATCAAACTTATTTTTCCACTTATCTCTATATATTACTATGCACTTATTTATCTCCCAAACTTTGTGAATTCACAGAGGAATTTGTCTACCATTGTGTATGTAAATGGCTGGCCATTCACTGAGTATTTAAAGGAAAAAAATCACTATATTTTCACCAGTGCATCTTCTCGGTGGGGTGAACACTTTGGGTGAATACATATAATTTTTTATTTGAGACAGGGTCTCACTCTGTCACTCAGGCTGGAGTGCAGTGGCTTGATCACGGCTCACTGCAGCCTTGACCTCCCAGGCTCAGGTGATCCTCCCAACTCAGCCTCCCATGTAGCTGGGACTACAGGTTCTTGCCGCCATGCTCAGCTAATATTTCGTAGAGACAGGGTTTTTCCATGGTGCCCAGGCTGGTCTTCAACTCTTGGATTCAAGCAATCCACCCACCTCGACCACCCAAAGTGTTGGGATTAGAGGCGTGAACCACCACGCCCAGCCTAATACATATAATTAAAGTGTTTCTGAATGCAGAATTTTAGATAACTTTCAAAATGTATATATAACTACATGTGTATTCTGGCTGATACATCAACACCCAATTGCAAATACTTTTATGATATGCTCAAGAAAACAAGCTGTTGAAAGGAAACTGACCTGCCCTAAAATAAATAGAACAAATGAAAATTTTAGGGTTAAGATGAGAGAGTTGCTATGTTTCAAAGAGAATAGGTACCCTTCATGATATAAATATTACAGTACAAATGTCTATCATTGCTAAGTACAAATTTCTAGAACAAATAAATAGGTCACAAATGATGTATACAATCTGCATTAATATAGATGATGCTATATTTTGTCCACCGATTATAAAACAGAGGGTGTAATGGGGTAGGTGCTGAAAGAATAGGTCATTCTGTGTTGTTATAAACAGAAAATTTCAACGGATTCCAGATTGAACAAATATATGTATATACACAAATTATATATGTATACACACACACATTGATACTATAAGTTATATGTGTATGTGTTTGTATACTCAGAAATGCAGCAAACTAAAAAAAAAACTTTAAAAATCCCCACAGATTCACACTTCTGAATGCTCAATTGGAGGAGAAAATTTAAAAAGAAGTGGAAAATATAGTGAGAAAATCTACTCATCCTATTAGAGGAGCTGATATCTTTTTTAAGTTTAGAGAGGCAGGCTTAAATAAGTAAATGTTTAGGATTTGAGATTTAATTGTACAAGTATTTTTTTTCCTTGAATTTCCTCCCAACTTTGTAAAATCATCAGACCAAAAACACATCATTTGATTAGGGTGCATTTTTATAGTACCTAACAATCAAGAGACTGAAAAAAAAAAAAAAGTTGATGATGGTGAATTTTGATAAATTCTAACATTGTCCTAGTTGAAAGAGGTAAATATGTTTTTATATGTGCTAAGAATTGTCTGATTTAAGAGTACAATGATGTTATTATGACTCGATAAATTTTGATCGTTTTTGAAATTATATCTAAAAGAATGTTTTTATTTGGCTTTTATTCCAGTTGATTTCAACAATGCTGAGTGAAATACATATATCAGAACAAAATCATGATGATGTCACAAATATTAACTATCTAATAGCTACTGTAGGTCAGACTTTTTTTTAGTTTGAGTCTAATTTGTTTCTTCCATCTTAAAACTCTCTAACATGAATTAAAGGGCTAAAAAGATGTACTGATTAGACATTTTTGATTAAAGGTTTGGTAAACTAAACAGTACTTTCATCTAGCATTAGGAATATTGAAAGGAAGAAAATGGATTATTTAGTAACTATGTAAAATGCATTAGTATTAGAGTTGCATTGCTTAGTATTGTGGTTGTCATCTAGCTTTTTTTTTTTTTTTAAACGGAGGCTTGCTCTGTTGCCCAGGCTGGAGTGCAGTGACGCGATCTTGGCTCACTGCAGCCTCTGCCTCCCGGGTTCATGCCATTCTTCTGCCTCAGCCTCCCGAGCAGCTGGGACTACAGGCGCCCACCACCATGCCCAGCTAATTTTTTGTATTTTTAGTAGAGACGGGTTTTCACCGTGTTAGCCAGGATGGTCTCGATCTCCTGACTTCGTGATCCGCCCACCTCAGCTTCCCAAAGTGCTGGGATTATAGGCGTGAGCCACCACGCCCGGCTCATTTAGCTTATATGTTAATGGTAGGATTAAATATTATAGCTTTTCCTTTTTCTCCATGATGAGAATTCCTTTATTTTTGAAGGAAATAATTTTTATCTAATTTTTGATCTACTCATAATAATCCTAGAATTTTTATAAGCACTCTTATTGCATAATAAAACAGTTGTTATCTCATGCCATTTTATTCAAAGTCATGTGTTTCTGTTCAGTTGCTGGTTAGAATTGTTTAATAATTGACAAATATTTATTGAACACTCACTCTGTGCCATGTCCTCGTTTTGTCAGGTGCTGGGTATAGTGATGAATGAAACAGACTCTATCTTCATGGAACTTGGTCTAGTGAGCTTAGAAGTAAATTTTGTGAGTGCGAGGATGGGGAGTCAAACTGAGGGTTCTTAGTTTTGCCAGCATTTAACATGCTGCTCTTACCAATTTTAAGAAATAAATGGGCCAGGCGCGGTGGCTCACGCCTGTAATCCCAGCACTTTGGGAGGCCGAGGTGGGCGGATCACAAGGTCAGGAGATCGAGACCATCTTGGCTAATACGGTGAAAACCCGTCTCTACTAAAAATACAAAATATTAGCCGGGCGTGGTGGCGGGCGCCTGTTGTCCCAGCTACTCGGGAGGCTGAGGCAGGAGAATGGTGTGAACCCGGGAGGCAGAGCTTGCAGTGAGCCAGATGGTACCACTGCACTCCAGACTGGGTGACAGAGTGAGACTCCGTCTCAAAAAAAAAAAAAGAAAAGAAAAGAAAAGAAAGAAATGTTAGTGTAGAAAGGTAATGTATTCCAAAAGAATCTGTTTTTCTTAGTGAAGAGTATCCACATAGACACTCATAGCAAAAAAAATTATAAGACGCATCAGAGATAAATAAAATAAAGTGTAGTTTTCCCAGAGCTGGATTTAGTTTCTGGTTTGATTTACTTTTACAACAGACATAAGAGATCACTTTGTAATGAAGTAAAATTTCACACTATAGAAACACAGTAAAAATATCTTCTTGAAGAAAATGCCAAATCCACCTTTAATCTCAAGGAAATAGGATTACTCAGATAGATCTGTTAGCATGTTACATATTAATAGACAACCTGCTGTGTAAATTACTTAAAAGCCATCTTTTGCAAAAATTTTCTCCCATTCTGTAGGTTGCCTGTTCACTCTGATTATAGATTCCTTTGCTGTGCGGAAGCTCTTTAGTTTAATTAGATCCCATTTGTCAATTTTGACTTTTGTTGCCATTGCTTTTGGTGTTTTAGTCATAAAGTCTTTGGCCATGCCTATGTCCTGAATGGTACTGAGTTCATGTCCTTTGCAGGGACATGGATGAAGCTAGAAACCACTATTCGTAGCAAACTAACACAGGAACAGAAAACCAAACACCACATGTTCTCACTCATAAGTGAGAGTTGAACAATGAGAACACATGGACACAGGGAGGGGAACATCACACACTGGGGCCTGACAGGGGGTTGGGGGCTAGGGGAGGGATAACATTAAGAGAAATACCTAATGTAGATGACGGGTTGATGGGTGCAGCAAACCACCATGGCACGTGTATACCTATGTAACAAACCTGCACGTTCGGCACATGTATCCCAGAACTTAAAGTATAATAAAAAAATAAATAAAAATTTAAAAAATGGTTAAAAAGCCATATTTTAAAAGGTTTTTAAAATTCACAACATACTCCATTTTTGATATAACGTCTAATATTTCTTCTCTGTGGTAGAAATTTGTTTCTGAGAAATAAGAGGTCAAGGATATTAGAATAGCACAAAAAGTTTACATAAATGTGTTAACATTTTAAAGGCAACTACATATGAATAACATTAAAACATTGTTAAAAATTTATTGGAATGAATAATAAAATTATCAAGTTTATACTTAATAAGATCAAATATATTGCTTATATAATTTTAAAAGTAGTGCAGAATGTTCATTATTCTAGTCTTGCTAAAAATGATAAACTTCAAACATATCTATAGGAAAATAATTACAAAACTCAGCAAGTAATACGGGAGATAATTTGAAGAAATGTTGAAATAGTTTCTTACATAAAAACACTAGGTATTTCTTTCATAAAGGACACTAGGTAAAAGTTCCAGCAATGAGTAGAGAGGTGATCTAGGTACATTTTATTAATGATTATTGATACAGGTTTTCTCTTGAGAAAGTGCACAGCTGGGTATCAGCAGAGGAGACAGCATAGGCTCCTCAGATGTCAAAGCAGCGATATGTCAATGCCCATCACTCATCATCATAAAAGAGTGGCTGTGCCTTCCTGTGTCAGGCTCTGTGCCAGCAGCTGTGTGCCCCGTCTTCCCTTCCAGGGTCCTGCCTGAAGTCTGTGCTCACTCAGCCAGCCCTACCATCTGGGAGTAACAGTCACCTCCTTCTGTACTGGAATAAGCAGCAGAGTTGGGTGGACAGTGTGGCCTGGCCCCACCAGCTCCCGGGAGAATCTCTTGTGCTCTCTCTCTCTCTCTCTCCTCTCTCTCTCTCTCTGTCTCTCTCTCTCTCTCCTCTCTCTCTCTGTCTCTCTCCTCTCTCTCTCTCTGTCTCTCTCTCTCTCTCTCTCTCTTCTCTCTCTCTCCTCTCTCTGTCTCTCTCTCTTCTCTCTCTCTCTTCTCTCTCTCTCTCTCTTCTCTCTCTCTCTCTCTTCTTTCTCTCTCTCTCTCTCTGCAAGTCAGTTAACAACAATAAAACCCACCTGGTCAACCCATCTACAACACTCAGCTTTATCCCTATCCCTCTCTCACCATTCCTCTAGGGACACAGTTACCCTGTGGTTTCTCTTGGGTTCCTTCTCCTTCCTCCTCCAGATCCCTGGGATCAGCCATCAACCCTCCTGATACTCCCTCTCCTGTTTGGCTGCCTTCAGGCTCTTTGTTGAACCTGACACCAAAGGATGTCTTTTTAAACTGTCAGTTTCATCTATTCTGCCTCCAGTTCACAACCCGAAACACAACCAGATAATGAATCAAACCAAACCCCTCACTCTGACACACAAGGACCTCTACAGTCTGGATCCAAATGTCCTTACCTGACTTGACACTTACACTTCACTTGTTCAATCTGCTCATCAATGATGTATTCTGTCATCCCCTCAGCATGTCATTGCATTTAAAATGTCTCTTCTTTTTCCAAAGCCCTATCTCTCCCTAGTAATGTTGTGTATTTGTTCCAGAGCAGGACCCCACAGCCCAGTGAGACCCAAGTCACAATCAGCTCCTTCCCTGGCCTCTGTGGAAAGAGCTGCCCAGGACTTTGCTCCCAGAGCCCTCTGCAGCCTCCCCGCCGCCTCCTTTCATTGGATGGGGGTGATATTCTGCTCATGTCCTTCTAGTAATGCAAGAAAAACGTATTGAAAAATGCTGTTTTTTAGTATCAGTAACTTGGGGCATGACCCAGGGCGTGGCCACAGATGCTTCTAGACTGATACTCACCAGGCTCTCAGGCCGACACCACTCACATGGTTTCTACTGAGGGAATTCAGTCTGGCGAGAGAGCAGCAGGAGACACTGTGGATCTCTCTCAGGGTCTGTGCAGTGGGCAGCCACAGCTGTGCCAACCCCCTCCTACCCCACAAATTCCCCAGGGCTGGGTGATGGAGCTTGTACTCACTGAGGCTGACCTGGAAGCTGTGCCCTCCCTGGGTGTGGTTCCAGCACCCACTTCTTCCCAGGTCTGGCCTGTCAGACTTCCCCTGTCCACCAGCCCCTAGGACTTGAATAAATACATGGGGTGAGGTAGAGGCAGGCAATGGTGGGGGACACATTGGCATCTATAACTCCTCCTCTGTGTGGAAGGGATAAGAGAGGCCTGGAGCAGCCCACTCCAGCTCTGTACCTCAGAAGGGCTGTGTCCACCATGGCTTCTGTCCTCTTGCTGCTCCTCTCTCACTTCCCAGGTAGGGACAGGCCTCCCACGTCCAGGGCAGGTCCCCCAGGCTTCAGCCGTCCCCTCTGGCTCAGATCTTCCAGCAACTTCATGCTGGTAGGTGAGCCAGCAGCCATGTGCACATGTGTCTGCAGGTTCCCTCTTCCAGCCTGTGCTGACTTAGCTGCCCTCCCTCTCTGCATCTCTGGAAGCACCAGCCACACTCCCCTGCACCCTGAGCATTGGCTTCCATGCTGATTTCTATTGGATATACTGGTACCAGCATAAGCCAGGGAGCCCTCCCTGGTATCTCCTGAGCCACTACTAAAATGTACTTCATGACCAGGGCTCCAGGGTCCCGAGCTGCTCCTCTGGATTGATGGAAGGCTGGTCCAATAAAGGGCTTTTGCTCATATCTAGCTCCAGTCTGAGGACGAGGCTAATTACTGTGTGACTGAGCACAGCAGTCCTTCGCACACTGACACACACAGGTGGGGAGGTGGGATAAAACCTCAGCCTGCTCAGAGTCTTGTTCTCTGACAATGTTCAGATATTAAAATAACTCACATATACAAACTCCACAGGGAAGCAATTTCTGGCTCAAAAAATACTCTCTTCTCAATTCTCCATGGAATGTTTCTGAAGTCTCAGGAATGCTGAAAACAAAAACAAAAACCTCGAGATACAACTGGTGTTGCCCGGTTATCTAGATGAGCAAAACTCAGAGCCTGTGGAGCTGACTTTATTATTATTATTATTATTTGGAAGAAGAGAAATGAGCCTTTCCTAGTTTTCTTTTTGGCCAGAGGCTGGAGACCATTCAAGCAGGTAGACAGTCGCTACAGCATGGACTCTGTCTTTGAGGGATCAGAGCAGAAACCTCCTTTTCCCTCTCCAGTCACCTCCCTCCAACCCCGATCATCTGTGCTTGGGGCTGCCTGAGGCTCCCCATGACCCAGGGATGAGGCACTAAAGTGTGAAATGAGTGAGGACACAGGTCCCAGAGGAGTTCCAGCGAAGATGTGGCCAGAGTCACTCACAGGTAGGTACCTGAACCTTCAGTGTTCATGTCAGGAGGTTGGGGGTACAGATGGGGGGAAATGAGGGCCTGAGGGCAGCAAACCTTTCTGTGGAGCATGAGAGGGTGAAGGGGAGGATCCACCATTGCTGGAAAAACACCGTGCCTGCTCTGGGGAAGTTGGGGGATGTTGATTTCATGGATGTGACTTTCCTATAGCTGATCCCACTCAGGACCACGGGGACCCCCATGGGTGATTTTCTCAGAGACCACAAAAACTATCTAGTGTTTTCTCCTCTCGTACCTTACCATCAGAGCTTTTCAACAGTCCAGGTGGCGGGGAGGGTTGTGGGGCATCAGGGAGCAGGAACTCCGCAACCTGTGCATGCAGAATTCCCTCTGTAAAGCTCTTGTTGTGCCCCAGACCCTGAAGTCACCTTCTCCTGCACAAGGGGCAGTAGAGACATTGGAAGTTACCATGGCAACAAGTGCCATGGACTCTGAGGGAGAGACACTGTGTTTGTCACCTAGGACAGGGAGGATGGACCTTCAGAGATTTGAGCCTTATTATCCAGATGCAGGTTTGTCAATAGAAACCCTCTGTCCACCTCTGGACTGCAGCATTATGGGTAAGGCTGATTGTCTCTGTCCTACGGCTGAACACAGCCTCATGAACAGAAAGAGCTCCTGATCCATGGAAAAATGGATAAAAATCTTGTCCTTCTCATCTTACCAGAATGTACGTTGGTCCAAATAGTGGCCATGGCACTGGATGTGTAGGTGGCAGCTGCAGAGCCAGGGGCAGTGGATGGGCCAGGGGGATACGGCAGGGTGGGTGCTTGTGGGGTCAAAGTAGAAGTGGTGAGTAATGGCCCCCCAAGGTTGAATGTGTTTTGGTGCCCGGGGCTGGCTGGCCTCCCGGAGCAGAGGTTGGGGCTGGACTGGAGCTGGAGGTGTCAGGCCTCCAAACTGGAGACAGTGGTCAAAGGTGGGGATCTGTGCTGCTGCCCCTCAGGGGCCCCAGATATGGGCTAAGCAGTGGCCCCAGGGTTAGTGGAAAGTTTCAAATTTGGGGTGGGGCCACAGAACCCCAGTGCAGGAAGGTGGTAGTGTCCTTGGCTGAGGCTGTGCTGCCACCTAGGGGTGTGGAAAAGGTCTGGAAAGATGGAAAGTAGCTCCCACTGGAGCCAGCAGGAGGCCCTAGAATGAGAGGCTAGGAAAGGGGAGTGGTGTCCGTGGGTGTGACAATGGTGTCCACTGGGGAGCCAGTCCTGCAGATGTGCTGGCTGAGGGCCTGGAACTGGCTGCACATGCAGCCAGTGGCTGACCAGGGAGAGAGGGGCACTAGGATCCATGGGGAGAGAGAGGCCCTGAGTGAAGAAGACAGGAGAATCCATATACATTTTTGTTGCGGTTGACTACTTCGTTATGGGGGTGCTGGGAGACGTGAGGAAGACTGAACTGGCACTTGCTGCAGCTGTGGCTGAGGCCGTGGGGCAGGCCTCAGATGTCTTGAGCAGCCCCCACCCTGGGTCAGTGCACTCTATTCCTCTCTTTGAAGAGCTAGACTTGTATCCTTGCTGCCTCACCCATGAGCATCTCTGTTCCTGGTTTCCTCTCCGAGTCTGCACTGACTCACTCACCTCCCTATCTTCATCTCTGAGAACTTTGAGACTTGCCTGTGCACTGAGCAGTGGTTTTAGTGTTGATGACTTTGTGACCATGTGGTATCAGCAGAAGCCAGGGAATCTTCTCTGGGTTCAACTGTACTCCTCAAGTACACTGTGGGGATTAGAAATCCAGGGGCTTGGCTGGGCACCGTGGCTCACGCCTGTAATCCCAGCACTTTGGGAAGCCGAGGTGGGTGGATCACAAGGTCAGGAGATTGAGACCATCCTGGCTAACATGGTGAAACCCCGTCTCTACTAAAAATACAAAAAATTAGCCGGGCGTGGTGGTGGGTGCCTGTAGTCCCAGCTACTCGGGAGGCTGAGGCAGGAGAATGGTGTGAACCCGGGAGGCGGAGCTTGCAGTGAGCTGAGATCGCACTACTGCACTCCAGCCTGGGCAACACAGTGAGACTCCGTCTCAAAAAAAAAAGAAAAAATTACTGTGAAAAATATTCCATTACATATTCCCAAGCAAATGAGCTGCATCTTCTTTACTGTATTTTACAATTTAGTACCACAATTTTAGGCCTCAATCTTCTCTTCACATCACTGGTATTTTAAATTTGGCAATAAATATGAAATTCCTTTTCACTTACAGACTCATTATATTATTACTTTGAAAATGCATTAATTTCTTAGGAAGGTTTTGAGCCTCTATCTTTTTTGAGTTAATATTTAAATTCTCTGCTTATTTTAATAGCCTGTACTAAGTGAAAATAGTATTTATGCAAGTAAACAAATCACTATAGGTGTTCAAGACTTTAATTTTAAATTTTGTCATCATTGAGGTTTAAATTTTTTATCTTCTGTCCTCTTAAAATGTATATTAACAGCCTGTGACGTAAAATAGTTTTAAGTATGATGTATGATGCACCTGCATATAAATGAAGATGGTGTGCACAAAGACACTTTGCTATGGGAACTGTACTGGAAGATTTATGAAAGCATGTGAAATTGCACCTAAAATTGTGTTATTAGTGACTATAAGCAGCAATGCTAAATTTATTGTACTTGCTGAATGAATGTATTTAGTCTAGTCACAATTACTTTGGTTTAAATGTATAAATGTCTTTAGAGTTTTTTTAAAGTGTAATTTGTACTATTGTGGGGGTGTACGTGGACTGCAGGGGTTATTGTCAATGTGTGATTTGTGTTTTTATTTTATATATAATATATAATATATATTTATTTTATATATTAGATGATTTTATAGAATCATCTAATGTGATATACCAATTTTTTTTTTTTTTTGAGATGGAGTCTTGCTCTGTCGCCCAGGCTGGAGTGCAGTGGCGCGATCACGGCTCACTGCAAGCTCTGCCTCCCAGGTTCATTCCATTCTTCTGCCTCAGCCTCCTGAGTAGCTGGGATTACAGGCGCCTGCCACCACATCCGGCTCATTTTTTTTTTTGTATTTTTAGTAGAGACGGGGTTTCACCATGTTGGTCAGGCTGGTCTTGAACTCCTGATCTCAGGTGATCCACCCGCCTCGTCCTCCCAAAGTGCTGGGATCACAGGTGTGAGCCACAGCACCTGGCCAGTGTGGATTTCTAGAGAGGGGGAATTCTTCTCCACACTTGTTGGGGAAGTAAACTAATACATACACTACAGAAACAATGTGATGCTTCCTCAAAATATTAAAACTACAATGACCATTTCCGCTAGCAATTGTACTGCTAGGTATACATTCAACCCACATGAAATTGGTACATGGAAGAGAGAGGTGGTGGACTGCAGCACTATTCACAGGAGTCAGGGAAATGAATCAACCTACCGTCCATATGCAGATGAAAAAATAAACTCCCATGTGTGTACAAAATGGACGACTCTTCAGCCAGGAAAATTCAATGACATCACCTCATGGGGAGCCCTGTGGTTGTACCTGGAGGATGTGATGGTAAATGAAATGAGCCAGGCAGAGAAAGACAAACCTTGTATTATCTCACTCATACAGAATCCAAAAATAAAAAACTTGATCTCAAAGACCTAGAGAGTGCAACAGCGGTTACTAGAGCTTGGGGGAAGAAGGGAGGATGATAAGGGATTGGAAATAGATGCATAAAAAATTACCACTGAAGTATGCAAATATAAATATGTGGGACTAGGTAAAACTTTAGGATTTCTACAGAGCAAAGGAAACAATGAACCAAGAGTCAAGGCACCCTAAAAACTGAGAGAGAATTTTGGAAGAAAATCCTATCTCTGAAACGGATTCTCATCTAACACGTACAACAAACTGACATGACTAAGGTGAAATAAACAGTATCAACAACAAAACGAAAAACCCCTGCAACCTCAAATACCCAATCCTAAAGGACCTGAATAGACCCTGTCTGAAAAGAAGACATGAAATTGACACACAAATGAAAAGTTTCTCACAATCACTAATTCTCGCAAAAACATAAAATCACACTCAGTTACTATTTTATTTCACTAAAAATGCGTATTACCAGGCCGGGTGTGGTGGCTTATACCTGTAACCCCAGCATTTTGGGAAGCCAAGGCGGGTGGATCACGAGGTCAGGAGTTCTAGACCAGCCTGGCCAACGTGGTGAAACCTCATCTCTACACTAAAGATACAAAAAATTAGCCAGATGTGGTGCCACGTGCCTGTAATCCCAGCTACTCAGGAGGCTGAGGCAGGAGAATCGCTTGAACCTGGGAGGTGGAGGTTGCAGTGAGCCGAGATCGTGCCATTGCACTCCAGCCTGGGTGACAGTGTGAGACTCCATCTCAAAAAAAAAAAAAAAAAAGCATATTACCAAAACAAAAACAATAATTCTTGAAGGGGATGGCCAGTGCAGACGTGCAGAAAGGAAAACTCTCATACACTATGGGTAGGAATTAAATCACTCTACACACTGTGAAAAACAGTTGGAAGTTCCTCAAAACACTACATACAACTACCGTTTCAGCTAGCAGTCCTACCACTGGGTATACCTTTAAAGCAAGTGAAATCTTCATGTTCAAAAGAGATATCTGCTTTCCCATGGTGACTGAAACACTAGTCACGACAGCCAAGGTACAGAATAAACCTATCTGTCCATCCTCAGGTGAAGGGATAAAGAAAATGCCCTGTATGTGTGTGTATGTGTATATATATATATATATATATATATATATATATATATATATATATATATACATATATAATGAAATACTCTTCAGCCATAACCTTCCAGGAAATCCTATCATCTCTGCCGCCAAGTGGAGAAAGCTGGAGGACATTAGGTAAACTATGAAATGACCCTGGTTGGAGAGAGATCTACACTGCATGATCTCAGGCATGTAGAATCCAAAAAATTTATCTCCTAGAAGCAGAAAGTTCAATAGTGGTTACCAGAGGCTGGGGAGATGAGGAGGCCTAGGCAAGGAATGGTGAGCCGAACACTACCCACTCCAAATGTATTCACTTGTTCGGAGACAGTCTTGCTTTGACACCCAGACTGGAATGGGTGCCATCATGGCTCACTGCAGCACCCACCTCCCAGGCTCAAGTGGTTCTTCTGTCCTAGCCTCCCAACTGGGACCACAGAAATGTGCCACCATTTTCAGCTAATATATATTTTTTTCATTTGTAGGGACAGGGGCTCCCTATTTTGCCCGTGTTGCTCTCAAACTCCTGGGCTTAGGCAATCCTCTCAGCTTGGCCTCCCAAAGTGCTGAGATTCTAGGTTTCAGCCACCATGCCTGATCCTATGTTTATATGTTGAAATTCTAACCCTCAATCTCATGGTATCAGGAGGTGGGAGGTAATGAGGTCCTGAGGGTAGAGCCCGCATTATTGGGATTGCTGGCTTATTAAAAGGAACCCCAGAGAGCTCTCTTCCCCCTCTCTCTGCCAGGCGAAGACACAACCTGAAGTCTGCAGTCTGCCACTCAGAAGACAGTCCTCACCAGGGCTCAACCAGGCTGGCACCCTGATATCCAACTTCCAGCCTCCGGAATTGGGAGAAATACAATTCTGTCTTTGATGGGCTCCCCAGGCTATGGCTCTTTGCTCTAACAGCCTGAACTAACACAGAAGTGCTATCCCATCATCTGTGTTGTATTCTATTCAGAAGGGCATCACTAACCCCTCAGTGCTGTGAGCCTTTGTGGACGCTGCCCACCATAGGCTGAGATGAGACACAGGGTCTGGTTCTAAATAGAATCAGAAGGCACTGGAAAGTGCAATGTTAGAGGATGATGATGGCTGAATTTCATTTAATCTCAACCTCTACTGGTGCAGCGTGGAAAACGAGGCCCAGAGCAAAAGTGCCTTTCCCGAGATCACACTGTGGACCCCAGGCCCACTGGAGTTGTATTCCCTGCTACCTCTCACCCCTCACTCCTTCTTGAAATTCTTCCATCTCTAAGTGCATGCAGTATCTACAGAGGACACCAAACAATGAGTTTTATAAGATTTATCTCAAAGACACCTGATGAGTTCACTAGGAAGATGCTAGCATAACCCCACTGTGCATGTTGCAGGGCTGGGGAGGACCCAAAACACCAGAAAACTTCTCTAGGGTCACAGAACTGGTAAGATCAAGGAGGTTTGGCCCAGCACTGTCTCCTCAAACCTAGGGCCTTAGTTCCCTCCAGGTCTTCCCAAGGTGATGAGGGGGCATGTTTTTTGCATAATTTGGAACAGGTAAGAAGTTGGTAAGAACAGGTAAGAACAGGGGGTTGGTGAGTGGTCAGAAGCCCAGAGGGGCCTTTAAGTAGGTCTTACGGACGGAAGGAGCATAGGGGATTGGACCTGGAAGAAGTGAGTCTCCTCTCAGATCCTGGGTCTTGTGATGGGCTTTCTCCCACCCTGGAGTCTTCCGGCATTTTCCCCCTGCCAAGGGCTGAAATGGCCTTAGCTGTTTCTCCAGACTCCCTTTCATGTTAAAGGATGAAATCCAATTATATTCCTTTAAGTCAAAGCGTTCTTCTAGAGTGTCTTGTCCTGTGCACTGTCTCTAAAATGAGAAGGGGACGAGGCCTCCCCAGGCCCTTTCCCTCCATATCAGAAGTGGAGCTTCAGGTGGCCTAGAGGGGATTTCATGTAGCCCCCCCTCTGGAAGGTGCTCAGTTCTTTTTTTTTTTTTTTTTTTTTTTTTGAGACGGAATCTCACTCTGTCATCCAGGCTGGAGTGCAGTGGCGTGACCTTGGCTCACTGCAAGCTCCGCCTCCCGGGTCCACACCATTCTCCTGCCTCAGCCTCCCAAGTAGCTGGGACTACAGGCACCCGCCACCACACCCGGCTAATTTTCTGTATTTTTAGTAGAGACAGGGTTTCACCATGTTAGCCACGATGGTCTTGATCTCCTGACCTCGTGATCCACCCACCTCGGCCTCCCAAAGTGCTGGAATCACAGGCATGAGCCACCACCCACGCCCAGCCAGGAAGGTGCTCAGTTCTGACCCAGGTGCTGCTGCGCGGCCATTTGACATCCAAAAGCCCGCGTCTCCTCATCTCTACCATGAGGATGATTTTTGAGGACTCCCTGGGATGATGCTCTTGTAGGCTACTAATACAGCAGGTGCCACTGCTTCACAGCTGACAAACACCGTGACGATGCCTCGAAGGCACTAATGTTTTCATTATTCTCCGCTTTTTTTTTCTTTTTTTTTTTTTTGAGTCTTGCTTTTTCACCCAGGCTGGAGTCCAGTGGTGCAATCTTGGCTCACTGCAACCTCCAACTCCCGGGTTCAAGCGATTCTTCTGCCTCAGCCTCTTGAGTAGCTGGGACTACAGGCACATGCCACCAAGCCCAGCTAATTTTTGTATTTTTTTTTAGTGGAGACGGGGTTTCACTATATTGGCCAGGCTGGTCTCAAACTCCTGACCTCGTGATCCGCCCACCTCAGCCTCCCAAAGTGCTGGGATTACAGGCGTTGAGCCACCGCATCCAGCCCTATTCTCCACTCTTACGTCAAATTTTACTTTGAAAGTCTAGAACCGTTTCCACCATGGGCACCCATGTCCTCCACATCCACAAGTCTCCGAAGGGTTGGGGATTCCTTGTGTGAGCTCCAGATCCCAATCCTCCGGTGGTTCATGGTGTTGTCAATGACATGTCTCTCCTTGTCACCCCAGTATGAAAATCAGACTTACAGGGTGCGAACATTCCAGATATGTACAGGGGAGAAGCTGGTGAAGGCCCTGGTTCCAGCCTTTCTGGGTAGAACCATCTCCTCCTATGCCACCTGACTGGGCCCCTCCTGGGACTTCATCACCGTGCTAGACATCATGGAGGAACTGTTTACCAGGTGCATGTCCATCCCCTCCAACTCACAGTGGTGACTCTCTCCGACTAGCTGTGTCTTGAGGATGTCACCGAAGCCCTCTGAGCCTGTTTGCTCTTTTGTAAAGTGAAGTAGTGAGATGAACCTCATATGGTTCTTGTAGGAACTAAAAGGCCTAAGGCAAGCAGGTCCCGAGTGCCTGGCTCTGTGAAAAGGCTGCTGGGCATGCTATGGTTCACATTTATTATTTTCTCTTTCCCTTCAAAGGAGCTCTGGGCATCCTGTCTCAATGGGCCATATCTCTGTTTGGAAAAGCACACAGAAAGCAAATCTGTTTTTGCATTTGTAAAGGATGTTTGCGATTCCTTCTAACTGGTCTCTGTTCTTGACTCAGACAGAACAGGGGTCCCTTGGGTCCTGAAGGAGGGGCCCAGGCTCACTCAGATATCTGGAGAGGTTCTGGTTGAGGTTCATTCATTCAACAGATATATATGAAAAACGTAATTTATGCAGTCACTTTTCCAGTGGCTTGGCATAATTTAGTAAAGAAAGCAGATGACAATGCCTGGGCCTCAATTCTACTTGAAGTGTCAGATACTTACAGTAGAGCGCATAAGCAGGTCATATCCACAGAATGTTAGATGTGACAGCCTCATGGCCTCCTCTAGGTATGGTGGCATCTTCCCAGGTTCTGGGACTAAGACGACATAGCCTAGGAACAAGTATAAACTGGGTGGATTTAAGGTTCTGAAGGGTCTTTTGACACCCAAACATATGTGGAGGAAATATGTGGACTGTAGCTGGGAAGAGACTGAAAAAACCCTGGGTCTCATATCTCTTATGATTCCCATGAGAAAGTTGAGATCTAGGGACTTTCCCTGCAAAAGGAAAGGAGAGTTGTAGATGGGGCCTTAGGTCCCCAGCAAAATATAGAGAAGGCTGTGGCCAGGGCCGACCCCCAAGAGAACCATTCCCAGCACAGTGGTTTCCTATCTCTGCCTGTCTTCCACCCCACATCTGGCAGGAGAATGGCGTGAACCCAGGAGGTGGAGCCTCACCCGAGCACCAAGTGGCCCAGAGCTGGAGTTTTGATGAGCAACCTGCTCATAAATCTGCCTGGAGCTGCAGTTTTGAGTGTCCAGGTGCTCAGCGCTATGTGCCAGGGCCTTTGGGAAGAGAATGTTGGTGGGAAGCCAGGGCCCACAAGGGTCTGTTTATCCCTGCTGCGTGGCAAGGTCTGCCCCTGTCAAGACAGCACAGATGCCTGAGGGTGGAGTGGGGCTGTCCTCTACACTGGCAGCAACAGGCCAGGGGCCCAGAACCACAATAAAAAGCCCTGCGAGGGCCAGGTGCAGTGGCTCACACCTGTAATTCCTTTGGGAGGCTGAGGCGGGCGGATCAAGAGGTCAGGAGATCAAGACCATCCTGGCTAACAAGGTGAAACCCCATCTCTACTAAAAATACAAAAAATTAGCCGGGCGCGGTGGCAGGCACCTGTAGTCCCAGCTACTCAGGAGGCTGAGGCAGGAGAATAGCGTGAACCCGGGAGGTGGAGCTTGCAGTGAGCTGAGATCACGCCACTGCACTCCAGCCTGGGCGACAGAGCAAGACTCCATCCCAAATAACCAACCAAACAAAACAAAACAAAAAAAAGCCAGGCGAGGCATGTGTAGGAGGGAGGCCAGGCCTCTGGTTCTGCTGCCGCCCTCTCCATCACCAGCACCATCACCTCCATTTTGTTCACCCGGCCCCATGGATACAAAAACTCAGCCGTGTATTTAGAATAAGAAAGGTAGTAAGGCTAAGAAGACTTTGTCTTTTGGGCCCCTATTCCTTAAACCTCCCCATACTCCCTCTTCAATGTGTTCCACTATCCATTCATCTAACAGCCTGATTACAACTCCCTGGGTGCTCTCCAAGTAAGAGGGGTATTTAGGGTTTTGCTGAGGGCAGGGGTGATCCCTAAATGGGTGGATGAATGGACAAACTGACAAAGCAACAGACGAAAGGAAACATTCCAAAACCTTATTTAATAGAACTTTCTTCATGACACCTCTCGGAATGTAAACAGAGCTTGGTGTAAAGAAGATCAATCTGATGGCTAAAGATTTGTATGACTGCGTAAGGCAGTTTGACACCTACCCATCCCTAACAGATTTTCCTAAAACTCTGTGGAACGACCAAGGAGAAGGCATATTCCTCCCTTTCCAAAGGTGGGCAATGTGCCTCTTCCTGGAAGGTTATTTTACAATCACGGGCCCCTGAAAGCAGCAGCTTCCCCATCAGCCATTTTGGCATGAGCAGTTACAGCTGCACACTCTGCAATTTGTCCTGCCTTGAGTCTGATGTCAGAAGAGCATGTCAGTCCACTTCCACTTCAGAGAGGGTCGGTGGTGTCTGACAGCCCTGCTGTCCAAGGTTCTATCCTTTGATCACAGCAATTGGTCTCAGTTTAATGGCTTTCTTGCTGATTCCAGCATCATGGCAGGTATTCACCACATCTGTCACATTCTTATAAGACTCAGGAGCCTGCGGGAGAGGAATTAAAACATTGTACAAGTCCACTGAAAATACAGTCTTTACAAGCACCAAACTTCACTTGTGATGAAATAAATGCACACTAAAATAATACAGAGAGTTTCTTTGCCTATGAAATTAGCAAAAATTTAAAAAAGGAGTAAGCCTGATGTTGGTCAGTGCTGATTTCCAAAACACTTTCATCTTGTTTTATTTTTTTTCTGTATTTTTTCAAAATGTCTCTAAAGAACATGTATTACTTGTATAACTAGGAAATGTAGTAAATGTAAGTAAATAAAACACACACCAGAACCTGACTGGAAGAAACCGCACCAAACCATCATATGTTAGCGGTAATTATCTCTTGATGGTAGAATTACTGGCAATTTTAATTTTCTTTCTTTATATATTTCTGCAGTTATCAAAATTTCTGGAATGAACATGGAGTACCTTCACAGTAAGTTATAAAATTCATATATGTGTAAAACAAGTAAAACTGTGTGCACGTGTATATGTGGGTATCTATGTGTACCTACACTCACACACAATTTATTTCTGTGACTTTCCAGCAACATTCCCACCCTTCCATCCTACCCACACGGCCTTGCCACCATTAGCACTAATCTCATCACACACTCACTTTATCTTCATTCCTGTCAATACAAGCTTAGGCCATCCATGCTGATTCCCGTACGGTTCTGTACATAATAACCTTTTCCATCCCATCTCCCATTCCCTTCCAGTTTCTGAAACTTTCCCACTGTGGCCTCTGGAACTCCTTCCAGAAGGAGCAAAATCCCCTCCTTCCCTTCTTCTTTGAATGAATGTTCCCTTCACCTTCTTGTTTTACTGAAACACGGATCTTTCCCGAGGATATCACTTTCATCTCCAACTTTCTGAATGGTGGCTGCTGTTTTCCCCAAATCGGTTCATGCCATTGGTCCCAGAAGTAGGACAGGTGTGCTCCTGGCTTTCATGGTTGTTTCTGTTCTCCCGTTCTCCCTAGGCACTCCTAGTTTTGAATCCTGCAGTCATTACATCGTACCACAAACTACCTTTGGCTGTAGTTATCTGTGGGAGCCTGAATCACTCCCCAGCATTACTTGGCGATTTCTAGCTCCTGGCAATCAGATAAAATTCCACTGGGCCAATGACTATCTCTCCCCAAGATGAATATTTCATACCTTTTCTCAGATCCTCACTCTCACTTCTGACCTTACTATGTAATACACTGAAAAAAACAGAAGCAGCCAGAATATTCACAAACACGCTAACTTTATCTTCCCCACATATCTATATCTATACCGTCTCTCCTTTTATTTTTTTACTCTGTCGCCCAAAGTTGAGTCCAGTGGCACAATCATAGCTCACTGAGACTACAGGCATGTGCCACTGTGCCTAATTTTTTTTATTTTTGTAGAGATGGGGTCTTGCTTTGTAGCCCAGGCTGGTCTCAAACTCCTGGCTTTAAGTGATACTCTCACCTCAGCCTCCCAAAAGTGCTGTGATTACAGGTGTGAGCCACTGTGCTCAGCTTCTTCTCTCCTTTTATAAAGGATGAATTATCTGTGCTCCTAGCAAAGACCAACCCCATCCACTTGTACATCAGACTCTATCTCCTCTCATCTATTCAAGGACACTTCTCCAGCAATTTCCTCCCTCTTTTCTGCATCATTAATTTCTCTTGTAGATTCTTCTCATCAACATGCAAACACATTTGTCAGATCAAGTCACTATTCTGCTCAAAATCCTCCAAGGTTTTTTCATTTTAATCAGAGTAAAAGCAAAAGTCCAAATGCTCTGGCGCCCCCTACCTCTCTGACCTCATCTCCCTCTGGCTCGCTCTTGTCATGCCTGGCCTCCTTGCTGTTTCTCGAACACTCCTCTGGCTCGCTCTTGTCATGCCTGGCCTCCTTGCTGTTTCTCGAACACTCCTCTGGCTCGCTCTTGTCATGCCTGGCCTCCTTGCTGTTTCTCGAACACTCCTCTGGCTCGCTCTTGTCATGCCTGGCCTCCTTGCTGTTTCTCGAACACTCCTCTGGCTCGCTCTTGTCATGCCTGGCCTCCTTGCTGTTTCTCGAACACTCCTCTGGCTCGCTCTTGTCATGCCTGGCCTCCTTGCTGTTTCTCGAACACTCCTCTGGCTCGCTCTTGTCATGCCTGGCCTCCTTGCTGTTTTTCGAACACTCCCTCTGGCTCGCTCTTGTCATGCCTGGCCTCCTTGCTGTTTCTCGAACACTCCTCTGGCTTGCTCTTGTCATGCCTGGCCTCCTTGCTGTTTCTTGAACACTCCTGCATAACCTCAGCTCACAGATTTTGCGCTTGCTGTTCTCTCTGCCTCAAAAGCTCACCTCCAGATGCCCAGGTAGCCTGTTTCCTCTCTCTCTTCAGGTCTTTGCTCTATTGTCACCTCACTGAAGTCTTCTCCGACCACCTGCTTAAAACTGTACCCCTTCCCACCTTTCCTTACCCCCTTTCCCTGCTTCATTTTTATTTCATAGAACTTGCATGGTCATTAACACACTGTATGTTTTATTATTTGGAAAGCTCCACAACGAAGGGACTCATGTTTCTTTTGTTCACTGCAGTATCTCTAGCACATAGAACAGTACCTAACTATAGCAGATGGTTATTAAGTGTTAGCTGAATGAGTGAATGAAACAATCACGTACTGCAGGTGAAAAAACAAAACAAAACCAAAAAACCAAAAATCCAAATGTTAACTGTAGTTATTTCTGGCTGATTGAATTCTAAATGTTTTCTGTTTTCTCCTTTGTATTTTCCAAATCTTTTTTTTTTTTTGAGACGGAATCTTGCTCTGTCGCCCAGGCTGGAGTGCCGTGGCGTGATCTCGGCTCACTGCAAGCTCCGCCTCCCACGTTCACGCCATTCTCCTGCCTCAGCCTCCCGAGTAGCTGGGACTACAGGCGCCCGCCACCACGCCCGGCTAATTTTTTGTATTTTTAGTAGAGATGGGGTTTCACTGTGTTAGCCAGGATGGTCTTGATCTCCTCACCTTGTGATCCGCCCGCCTCGGCCTCCCAAAATGCTGGGATTACAGGCCTGAGCCACTGCGCCTGGCCAGTATATTCCAAATCTTTTAAATTAAACATGTGTTCTTAAGATCAGGGGAAAAATGAATCGTTATTAAAAAAAAAAATAAGTCTTTGTCATACTCTGACTCAGTAATTCCACTTTTTTTCCTTATTTTTTTTTAGAGATAGGGTCTTGCTTTGCACCAAGTCTGGACAATCACATAGCTTACTGTAACCTCAAGGTCCTGGGCTCAAGCAATCCTCCAGGTTCAGTCTCCTGAGTTGCTAGGACTACACCTGGCTAATCTTTGCCCAAACTAATCTTGAACTCCTGGCCTCAAGAGATCTTCCTGCATTGGCCTCCGAAAGTACTAGGATTATAGGCATGAGCCACCACGTAACTCCACTTTTGAGACTTTGTTCTAATTACTAAAACAACTGGAAAAAAGCTTCATGCATGAAGACACTCATTACAATTTAATTTATAGTAGCAAAAATTTGGAAGCTACTTAAATGTCCACTACAGGCAGAAAGTAAGGTACTCAGCTGGTGGAATATTCAGCAATGATTTTAAAAAGTGACATAAACAATTTTATAATAATGTGCTAAATTTTAAAAATAACTACAAAATGTTTCTTAACTATAATTAAGACTAGCTTTAAAAAAAGCATTTAGGAAAAAACTATGACAATAAGTAAATTTTTTTTTTTTTTTTTGAGACAGAGTCTTACTTTGTCATCCAGGCTGGAGTGCAGTGGCGTGATCTTGGCTCACTGCAACCTCTGCCTCCCGGATTCAAGTGATTTTCCTGTCTTGGCCTCCTGAGTAGCTGCGATTATGGGTGTCCACCACCATGCCCAACTAATTTTTGTATTTTTAGTAGGGGTTTCACCATGTTGATCAGGTTGGTCTCAAACTCCTGACCTCATGTGATCCGCCCACCTCGGCCTCCCAAAATGCTGTGATTACAGGCGTGAGCCACCACGCCTGGCCGACAATAATAAGTATTCTAAAAGATAAGGTAATAACTGTGTCAGGGCATTGAGTTTTTGGATGACTGTTTTTCTTTTCTCTTAAATCATTAAGGAATTATATTGCTTTTAATTTAAATATGTACATATATGTAAACATATATACAGAATTTAAACAAAATCTGTTCTCCTGTGAATCAAATAAAACTTTCTCCAAACATTTATGCCTTCCTTTTTCAAATTTGCTTTCATATTGAAACCTAAGTATACAATTGTGCAAAAGCAAGAGTCAGCTCAAACTACTCTTGAAAAGCTTAATATGTAGATGGAGACTATAAATGAACAGTAAAAATCATTCTTAAGGTCTTGGCTCGTAATTTTAACCAAAAGAAATGAAAACATAAAACTGAAATAAGCTAAACCAAGGAAGATAAGCCAAAATTGAAGTCATAAAAAAAAAATAACCCGAACAATTTCTGTTAGTAATACCCTAAATTGCTATCTCTGTAGACTGGCATAAATTACAAATGGGGAACAATAAATATTCATGTATTTATCAAAATTTCACTTACCTCTTCCATAACCAGTTTGGGTGAGGCAACACGGATTGCAATTCCCATGTCTGCCAATTTGTCTAAGACATCCTGGAAATCTAAATTACGTCGAGATTTTGCCCGGGACAACGCACGGCCCTAGAATGGGAAAGGAATGAACTTCACTTTAAACCCTATGATAAGCCCTTTCCTTGATTTTTCTCTTACACTAAAAAGGAGCTTAAAAAACCATCTTTTTCTACTTTATCAAACTGGTAACAGGCCTTTTAAACCTCATCATATCCTTTTAGATTTTGGACCAGAGAATTCTTTGTTGGGAGGCTGTCCTGTGCAGGGTATTCAGCAGCGCAGCACAGCACAGGGTATTCAGCAGCATCCTTGGCCTCTAAGGCCCACTAAATGCCAATAGCAACTCCTACTAAACCATGACAATAAAAAAAGCCTCCAGAAATTGTCAATGTCCCCATGGCGGTAGGGGGATCACCTTCGTTGAAAACCACTGGGTTAAAATTAGGAGTTGGGAGGCAGCTAGAAATGAGAAACAATCAGAAAAAAAGTAGGATTAAATACATTTGTGAAGGTCTGTCCTAGGAGAAGGTATTCTAGACAGTTTCTCTTTTCCATTTCAACACTGGCTCCATACTCTGGATGGCTTAGAAAAGGGGCTGGCAAACTAGAGTATATGGGCCAAATCTGGCCCACCACCTGCTTTTTAAAATAAACTATTTTGTTTTTTGAGAAAGAGTCTCCCTCTGTCACCCAGACTGGGGTGAAGTGACATAATCATAGCTCACTGCAGCCTTAATCTCCTGGGCTCAAGCAATCCTCCTTCCTTAGCCTCCTGAGTAGCTATGACTACAGGTGTGCCACCACACCCGGCTAGTTAAAAGTTTTTGTGGAGACAGTGTCTTGCTAATGTTGCCCAGTCTAGTCTTGAATTCCTGGCTTCAAGTGCTCCTCCTGCCCTGGCCTCCCAAAGTGCTGTAATTACAGGTGTGAGCAACCATGCTTGGCCTAAAATAGTTCTATTAGAACACAGCATTGCCCATTTACACAGTACTTAAGGTTGCTTCTGCACTGAAATGGCATAGCTGAATAGCTGGTACACAGACCATCTGGTCCCAAAAGCCTAAAATATTTACGGTCTGGCCCTTTATGGGAAGAGTTTCCTGACCCCTGGGCTTAGAAGATGAGAGGCAGTGTTTTGAAATGGGTGTGTGTGTAGACTGCACATGGGCTCTAATTTGCAAATAGGGCCTATCCTTCCAATCCTGTGTGGACCTACACAATAGGAAGGGGCAAATTAAACAAATGAGCAGGTTCAGTCAATCGCTGAGATAAACTGTGATATTTGCATCAGTTAAAGTTCCATCACTTATAAACCAGTTACAGTAAGCTCAGCTAGTGTGACAGTTTCCCAGTCTGGATTTTCTGGACTTGCAGAGATAAGAAACGGTCCCTAACCCTACCAGATCTCAGTAAGGCAGAGATACTAGGTGACCCTAGTCAGTTCACTAAATAGTATACATTATGGGGAACAATTTGAAGTACAAGACATGATAGACCCAAGTCTCAACTCTGTTAATGTTCAATCGGCTACATTTACCAGTCAAAATGGAAAACCATAGCTAAACTGAAGAGAGCATTTCTAAGGAAGTTTCTGTTTTCCTCACCGCTCCATGACAGGTTGTTCCAAAGGTCTCAGTCATGCCCTGTTCAGTGCCAGTAAGAACATAACTACAGGTTCCCATGGTGCCACCAATGAGCACTGGCTGTCCAGTGAGCTGAGGATGCACATAAATCAAACATGTTAAAATTCAGAAAAACATAAGCTTTTTATGCATAAAATTTAAATTTTCTCTTGCACTGTAGGATTATAGGAGAAACCCAGACTTTTTTTTTTTTTTTTTTTTTTGAGATGGAGTCTTGCTCTGTTGCCCAGGCTGGAGTGCAGTGGTGGGATCTTGGCTCACTGCAAGCTCCGCCTCCCGGGTTCACGCCATTCTCTTGCCTCAGCCTCCCGAGTTGCTGGGACTACAGGCGCCCGCCACCACGCCCAGCTAATTTTTTGTATTTTTAATAGAGGAGGGGTTTCACCATGTTAGCCAGGATGGTCTCAATCTCCCGAACTCGTGATTCGCCTGCCTTGGCCTCCCAAAGTGCTGGGATTACAGGTGTGAGCCACCACACCCGACGGAGAAACCCAGACTTTTAAACACGCGGTTTGTAAACTATATTAAGATAGTACTTTGACTCTTTGATAATTCGGAGGGGAAGGAAGAGGACGAGAGTGAAAATGTGAGGACCAGTAAAAATGCAGAAGAGTCAAAATAAGAGCAAAGCAAAATCCAAAAGTGTAGGGAAGTGTTGCTAGAACCACCATGCTGGCAAGGTGCTTGTCTTCTCTGTTTTGGGTTTCTCATCTGTAAAAGGAGCAAGCAGACTATGGGGTCTTTCGAACTCCACCACAGCCAGACACCAAGAGGACAGGAGGAATGAAACAGACTGAGTTTACTCTGTCTTCTGTAACTGAGTTACTTCTGTCTTCCACTAATTCAAAGACCTCAATTCATGGTAGTGGAGTAAAATACACTTCCTGCAGCATTTGCTAGTTAGCACACGGCACCATTGCAAACACAAATGATGGGGGGAGGAGTTACTGCTTCAGAGAAGATTGGGAATCACTGTTCTCATGAGTGACAGAGTATTTTCTTTTCACAATTGCTGCTTTTCGTTTTAAATGTAATTCACATTTTCAACAATCTAAATTGTGCCCCCACTGCTTAAAACTACAAACGTAGTGCTACGTACTTGGTAATCAACAGCAATGAGGGGATGGTGAGGAGGGAAAGCACGGGTGGATCCCTTCCTGTGTACTAACAGTGTCCGTTCCTTTCCGTCCACCACATGCTGCTCCACTTTGGCAATATTGTGAGAAACATCATAGATCACGTGTAGGTCCAAGTCATCAGGGGTTGTGTTGAAGACCTTGGCGAAAGCCTAGGAGAAAACACAGAAGATAAAAGCAGCCAGAACTTCAGGACTTATCTTCAGCTCTTCGTGACTTATCTCACTGGTTTCAGGTAGTCTGTTCTGAAGGGAGTAAAAGATTTAAAAGATCAAAAGTAGCCGTAAAATTATCTTCACGTAAAGGACAAAAGCTGTCTTTTAGACCACATAGCAAATGCCACCACATCATTTTCATCTTTAGTTGAAAAGCTGCCTGGCTACTTTTGATCCCACCTTTCAAAACTGCTTCTTCCCCAGCCTTCTGAATCTTACTCAATGGCATTTCTATTCTCTATGCTGTTCAACACAAATTCTAGGAATAATTTTGATTCTCTTCTCTCATTTCTCATGCCTGATACTCTGATGATTCAGTTTAAGACGACACCAAAACCTTGGACACTTCTCTGGTATTCTGAATGTTAACTATGTGAATTTCCAAAACCAAACACCACAGGCTTTGATTGGACTGCACTATGTTTTTTTTTTTTTTTGGAGACAGGAGTCTCACTCTGTCACCCAGGCTGGAGTGCAGTGGCACGATCTCGGCTCACTGCAAGCTCCACTTTCCGGGTTCACACCATTCTGCTGCCTCAGCCTCCCGAGTAGCTGGGACTACATGCACCCGCCACTACACCCAGCTAAGCTAATTTTTTGTATTTTTAGTAGAGACGGGGTTTCACCATGTTAGCCAGGATGGTCTGGATCTCCTAACCTTGTGATCTGCCCCCCTCGGCCTCCCAAAGTGTTGGGATTACAGGCATGAGCCACCGCGCCCAGCCTGGACTGCACTATGTTTTAAAGCACTTAACATCATCATGAATGACTCGGAACAGAAGAGCAACTTCTACTGTACCTGACGGGTTAAGAAGGTCATGGAAGAGCGGTTGACCCAGGCATAGTTCCCAGCAGCTGCCATTCCCTTCAGATAGTCTTGACCCTCTGGGGAAGCGATTCGAGCACAAGCCAACTGCCGATCATTGACTATAATCTTGTCTCTCTTCATGGCCTTCTCCATAGCTACCAGCGCATCTGGAACAAGAGCCGCAAAGTCCAAACCAGTTAGCTTTCCCTTAAATGAACAGTTCAGATTTACTGCAGAAAGGTAGGCTACATTCAAATTCATTCCACAAAAAAACCAAATGAAAGGCAACTTTCCCTTTAATGTGTTTCTGAGTTCATCTATTTGTTCAGTCAAGAGGTACTTGAGAATCTTTCAGAGTGCAGTGACAGTTTGTGGGATACAAAGTCAACCTAGGAACTTGAAAGAGAATCGGATATGTAAACAAAGAGCCACAATATGGTCTTCATTACTCCTTTCTCAGTATGTGAATGCATGGGAATAGTCGTAGTAAAATACATTTTGTTGCCTTCATGATTAATCAAATCCATGACAAAATGCAGAGAAGTACTCAGGGGAATGTTCTGAAACACTAGTCGACACTTCACACATCTGCTAGGTTAAATAGTCTAAAGGGTCAGGCTGGCACAAATTATTAAATTCTCACACAATAAAATGGACTAGAGGTTGATCTGTAACATGAAATTTTAAGCTTTTAACAATTTCCAGGCATCTATATACCCTTTCATTGATTCACTGTTGGAGGCCAAAAGAATGAGGGTCATGAACAACTCAGTATACCACTGGAGGCTGTATGAGTAAACAGCAAACTGTTCTTATGAATGCAGGATGTTGGCAAGCTGACAACTGTGTCTGCTGCCCAGAAGGAATGCTGAGGGCAGCCACGTCCCAGGCACAAGTGTTTCTTGTGATCAGGCACATGTGAAGCCTGTTAGCAATAATATGAACCTGTGATCAATCAAGCAGCTGACCAATCATTACCTCCTCCTCCCTGCTCTTTCTACCCAATAAATACGAAAGGCTGTGGAAGCTCAAGGCCCTTGCTCACTAGAAGCAAGAAGCCCCCGACTCCTTCTTTAGAGGTTCTTCTGTTTTTTGTTTTCATTTCTGCATTCATCCCACTTCATTCAGTCCTGTAGTAACTATCACAATTCATACATTATTTCACACACCCTCCAAGCTATCGAAAAGGACCTATCCAGTACTTCGCTGCTTCCTGCTTTTGTTCATGCTTCCTTGTCACCAATGTCTTTGTGTGTAATTGTCCAAACTGAGATCCAGTTGAACACTGGGTCCATGAAGCCATCTCCAAAATCTTTTTCCTAAATGTGTTTTGTTTGACTCTCCTATATAATTAATTGCTACCTTTTAATATTTATTTTTTCTTTTAAATAGACATGACCTTTACTTCATGAGACAATTTGAGTGCAAAGTATCTGCCTATTTCATCAGCAAACCCACCATAACACCTAATGTTGCAGAGCAGGTATATGATACGTAATCTGCCAAATGAATGCCTATTTCATAAATTCCACTCTTTACATATTTCTTGCTCTTTCTTGGCCAGATAGTAACTCATAAGAGTAAACATAACGATAACTGCAACTAACATTTATTGAGTGCTTACTAATGTCAAACATTAAGTGCTTTACATATATTATTAACTTTCCATGATAATCCTATATGAAATAACTATTATACTCATTTTTTTAGACAAGAAAGTTATGGCCCAGTGAATTTGTTCAAGTTATTTGATTGTTGAGGACTCGGGATAAAACCCATGCAGTATATTTCAGAGTTTTTGCTCTTAAATTTCTATCTGGTTGCCCATAAAATGTACATTTTAGCACGAAGTCTAGAATATACCTGTGGCTACTTGGTGGCCCAAGCCTCTGCTTCCACTGTGGATCATCACACACACCTGTCCCTTATGGTCGATGCCCATTTTTTTAGCAGCATACTCATTGAAAATCTCATCCACAACCTGGATTTCTGCATAATGGTTGCCTGCTCCCAGGGTCCCCAACTGCAAATGTAAAAATGTCTGGTAAGATAGTTTTTATTCCAGTTTTTTTTAAATCTATTTAAAAACCAAAAAGATAAAAACAAACTAACAACAAAATAACCATACAAATAGTGTTTCAGTAACAAAAAAACTCCTAAGCTAAAGAAGTGTTTCATTTACAATATTCTACACAACAAAATAACATAGACTAGCTCCTGAATTTTGTTGTAACATTATATGCTTGGTATACACATATAAAAAACTAACAGAGGAACAGAAAACCAAACACCACATGTTCTCACTCATAAGTGGGAGCTGAACAATGAGAACACATGGACACAGGGAGGGGAACATCACACACTGGGACCTGTCGAGGAGTGGCAGGAAAGGGGAGGGAGAGCATTAGGACAAATACCTAATGCACATGGGGCTTAAAACCTAGATGACGGGTTGATAGGTGCAGCAAACCACCATGGCAAATGTATACCTATGTCACAAACCAGCACGTGTATCCCAGAACTTAAAGTAAAGTAAATAAATTAATTTAAAAAAAAAAGCTTCATAAACAAACAAACAAAAATCAAGCTTTTAAATGGTTCATGGGATATTTTAAACATCACAAAGGTCAAATTTTGGGACAAATGTTGGTGAATGTTGACTCTTAGACAAGGTCCAAGTTCAAATGATTTTGAAACATCTATGAGTTCATGGACATCCACCATTATCTATAACTGAAAGAACATATACCACAACTAGAGCTAATATTAATAGATGATTTAGAGGACCAGAGAATGTCAGTGCTGGAAGAGTCTTTAGAGCTTGTCTAGTTTTAACCATCTCAGTTTTCCATAAGAAAATTAGATCCAGAGAATACAGTCTTGCCCACCTGTCACACTGAATTAGTGGCAAAGCCTTCACAACTAGCTGTAATTTCAAACATCTAGTATATTCTTATCTCATGGATACCATCTATAGACTGTCAAAATATGTATATATATAATTTTGATGTATGAACCTTATAAACATATTCTATTTTTCTCCCATTCACTCCTAATCCATTATTTCTTATTTTATGAACATTTGCAAGCTCCTGATTGCTCTGTCACCCAGGCTGGAGTGCACTGGCTTGATCACAGCTCACTGCAGCCTCAAACTCCTAGGCTCAAGCAGTCCTCCTGTCTTAGCCTTCTGAGTAGCTGGGATTACCTGCATGTGCCACCATGCCTGGCTAATTTTTTTTTTTTTTTTTAATTTTTGTAGAGACCAAGTCTCCTTATGTTGCCCAGGCTGGTCTCGAACTCCTGGCCTCAAGCGATCCTTCCTCCTTGGCCTCTCAAAGCTGGTGTGAGCCACCGCATCCAGCCCTGATAGTTTTTTTAGAATAAAAATGAAGCATAAACAAATTTGTGTTTTTTGATATACCATAAAAAAACCTGAGAATATGTTTGCTAAATGTAAGATACAGATTTTTTCCCCCAATGAAAATGAAATATGAAAAAAAAATTAACATGTTGCCCCTCCAAAGTGAGTTACCTGAGGAAGACCTCTTTTCTTCGCCCTTGCAGAAACCTTATTGGGGTCAGCTTGCAGCATTCTTCCATACTCCTCGCAGTGCTCCTTGTCTTCAGCCCAGGCATACCCTTCTCTTAAGGACCAGTCCACTCCCATCTCCAAGGCCTCCTCTAAGTCTCTGGATAAGTATAAAAGGTGTTAGTCATTTCACAGCAAAGGCAGATCAAAACCTAAGGATGACCACATCCTTAAAGGGCAGAGGAAAACTCGACATTTACTATCTCCTGTGTTCCAGGCCTTGAGTCAGATACAAAGTTTAAGCTCTCAGTAACTGGTTTTTTGAGGAATGCAGTCATATAAATAATTGCAATATAAAATGGTAAATGCCCTATTAGACATCATTATAGTTCTACTTGACATTTATACTGCTCCTTGTTAATTTTCAAATCTTTTTTATATTCAGTTTTGCCTCTCTGATCCTGAATTCCATTGAGGTAGTGATTAAGCAGACAAAAAAAAAAAACAACTACAACAACTTTGTAACCTTAATCAGCTATCACTCTCTAATCACTAATTCAACCAGGTACACACCTTAATCATTTATGAATTACGGTCAAATAAATGAAGGTATCTAGAATTCCTCAGGCAACACAGGTTAAATTTTAAGCTCTTTTCCCATCTTCACAGAAGTTCTGAGTGGCTTACTGCACCTCCATTTTGAAACTGAGGTACACGTACATTAAACCCTTAGAGGGAACGAACTTTAATCTTCATCCAAGGTCCAGGTCTCTTCTAAAACACTGCCAGGAAAAACTACACTTTTCAATGTTCTCTCCCCACTACCCCAGATGATAACCCATTTCAATATTATTATTTCATTTTGTTATTATTTTTTACTGCTCCTTGCAGAGCAGGGTCACCCCACAGGCAGTGTGCCCAGAGTAGCCCCATTTCAGTATTATTAGGACAAAATTCCTATCTAAAATGTTTATAAAGATGTTCGGAATTTGTGTGTTCCACATATGCTTTTCAAATTGGGGCTGCATGTCAGGGATCACGTGAAATCACAGACCACACATCTTCCAAGTATATTGATTTTACTTAGGTTTTTTTTTTTTTTTGGTTAGGGGGAGTTAAATAACATTACAAGTAATAGCTAAAAACATTTTTTCCTATTAATTATAATGCAAAGTTCACATAAATTTCAACGATAAAGCAAAATATTAAAGAAATATAGCTAGCACACTATTCTGCTACTGAAGTACTCTGCAAAGTTTAGGGTGCACTGCTTTGCATAAGCTATGCCATGGTAAAATCTATGGCCATCTGAGATACACTGTAGCATTATATTTAATCCTCTACTTACCAAAGAACACATCCAGTGCTACCATTCAAAGAGGAAGGTTGGGGTTAAATAGACTTAATGACAAAAGGCAGTACGATTCAGAATATAGCTTCTGAACTCAAAGGATCTTTGGTTTGAATCCTGATATCACCTACTAAGTTTTTTTTTTTTTTTTTTTTTGAGACAGGGTCACTCTGTTGCCCACGCTGGGGTGCAGTACTGAGATCTCAGCACACTGCCACCTTGAACTCCTGGTCTCTCAAGGGATCCTCCTGCTTCAGCCTCCTGAGTAGGTGGGACTACAGTCACAAGCCATCATGCCTAGTTAATTTTTTTTTTTTTTAGAGACAAGATCTATGTTGCCTAGGTTCATCTTTTACTCCTGGACTCAAGTGATCCTCCTGCCTTGGCCTCCCAAAGTGTTGGGATTCTGTAAACCCAACCACACCTGGCACTAAGCTTATTATCTCTCTAAACCTCAGTTTTCTTTCTTGTAAGTTAGGGGAGATAATAGGGTTATTGTCTGGATGAAATGATATGATGCTCAGTGCCTTACACATACCAAGTGCTCAATAAACGTTGGTGGATATGATGTTATTATAAATACTACTCTATGTCAAAGGCTGTTATAACATCGGTTGACTAATGTCTCCAATAAATGGGCTGAACCTCATGCTTAAAAAAACAATTCTTACTACTTCCTGAAAAGTAACTGAACAATCCTCATCTCTCAAGTGTAGTGCGCTGGAAACGAAGCTGAAGGTCATGTGGTTATTATCCCTCCCATACCACGTACTGGAAACGTGTGCTCTTACTTGGCATTCATTGGGATGACACCTTTTGACCCCACCCCAACAGGAATGTGGTCAAACATAGCTTGGGCAAGTTGCTCCTTCACAGGCTGGACATCACTTTCATCTAAATTGGTTCTTAGCAAGCGGACACCACAGTTGATGTCAAACCCGACACCACCTACAAAATAGAGAAAAGTTAGCAAAACCAGCTGGTAAGGCACTGTTACCTGCAGTTTCTCGCCATTAATATAGGACTATAAAGATACCCATTCTTTTAAAGATAACTATGTTTTAAAGTAGACAACAAAGTGGTTCTCTGCTGGGTAAAGCTTGATGACACCAAGATAATCTAAAGTAACATACACACTAAAGGCACTTCATGGACTAGGGAGGCAGCAATGAACATTGAGTAACATGTAAAACAGAGATCAAAATATGCCTCTCTTTTTTTCTTGACCACTGTTTTCACAGGTTCATGAATTTTTTCAGTCTTTTCAAATAACCAACTTTTGCGTTTCTTGGTCCTTTCTATAATATCTTTCCATTTCACTAATTTTACTCCTAATTATTTCCATCTTTCTACTTTTTTAGGGTATAATTTGTTGTTCTTTCTTTAGCTTTCTAGGGTCACTGATATTCCAGCCTTTCTTCTTTCCCAATTTGTGCATTTAAGGCTGCATGTTTCCATTCTAAAAGGACATTAACAGTAACCTCAAAACTTCAGACATAAGTACTTTTATTTTTCATTTTTATTTTTGAGACGGAGTCTCACTCTGTCACCCAGGCTGGAGTACAGTGGCGCGATCTCGGCTCACTGCAACCTCCGCCTCCTGCATTCAAGCAATTCTCCTGCCTCAGCCTCCCGAGTAGCTGGGATTACAGGCGTGCGCCACCACACCCAGCTAATTTTTTTTATTTTTAGTAGAGACGGGGTTTCACCATGTTGGCCAGGATGGTCTTGAACTCCTGACCTCATGATCCACCTACCTCGGCCTCCTAAAGTGCTGGGATTACAGGCGTGAGCCACCACACCTGGCTAACTTTTGTTTTTTTGAGACAGGGTCTTGTTCTGTCACCCAGGCTGAAGTGCAGTGGAGTAATCATGGCTCGCAGCAGCCTCGACTTCCCAGCTCGAGCAATCCTCTCACCTCAGTCTGCTGAGTAGCTGGGACTACAGGTGTGAGCCACCACGCCTGGCTAACTTTTGTATTATTTGTAGGGATGGGGTTTCACCATGTTTCCTAGGCTAGTCTCAAACTCCTGGGCTCAAGTGATCCTCCTGCCTTGGCCTCCCAAGATGCTGGAATTATAGGTATGAGCCACTGCATCCAGCCCATAAGTATTTTTTAAATCATTTTCCCCCCAGCTTGACAGATGACCGGCAAATAAATGGCAAATAAAAACTGTATATATTGGCAGGGTGCGGGTGCTCACGCCTGTAATCCCAGCACTTTGGGAGGCCGAGGCAGGCGGATCATGAGGTCAGGAGATCGAGACGATCCTGGCTAACGCAGTGAAACCCCGTCTCTACTAAAAATACAAAAAAATTGGCCGGGTATGGTGGTGGGTGCCTGTAGTCCCAGCTACTCAGGAGGCTGAGGCAGGAGAATGGCGTGAACCCAGGAGGTGGAGCTTGCAGTGAGCCAAGATTGCACCAGTGCACTCCAGCCTGGGCAACAGAGCGAGGCTCCATCTCAAAAAAAAAAACCTGTATATATTTAGGTGTACACAATGTACATTTACATTGTGAAATAATTATCACAATCAAGCTAATTAACATATTTATGATCTCACAGTTACTTCCCCTTCTGTTTTTCTGGTGAGAACACTAAGATTTATTTTCTTAGAAAATGTCAAGTACACAATATATTATTTTAGAGACAGGGTCTTGCTCTGTTGCCCAGGCTAGGTCATAGCTCACTGAAGCCTCCAACTCCTGGGCTCAAGCTATCCTCCCACCTCAGCCTCTCAATTGCCTGGGACTATAGGTATTAGGCTGGTGCAAAAGTAATTGTGGTTTTTGCCATTAAAAGTAATACAATACAATACATTATTATTAACTACAGTCACTACATTATACATTAGATTTCCAGAACTCATTCATCTTAAAACTGAAATTCTGTATACTCTTAACATCCACCCTGTTAGCACCATTCTACTCTCTCTGTGAGTTTAACATTTTTAGATTGCACATATGGGCAAAATCATGTAGTATTTTCGTTTCTGTGTCTGGCCTATTTCTCAGCATATCCTCTAGTTTCATCCACGCTGTAGTAAATGGCAGGATTCCCTGTCTTTTCCCTTCAATTTTAAAAGATTGATTTCTTTCTTTATTAAGGTTGAATAATGTATTCAGGCTGTTTCCATATCTTGGCTACTGTGAACAATGCTACAATGAACATGGGAGGGCAGGTATCTCTTTGGATACTGATTTCATTTCCTTTGGATATATACCCAGTGATGCAATTGCTGGATCATATGGTAGTTCTATTTTTGACTTTCTGAGGAATCTCCATACTGTTTACCACAATGGCTGTGCCAATTTACACTCCCTCCAATAGCATATAAGGGTGTCCTTTACTCAACTCAATGTCAATTTTTAGACATAAGTATTTTCTACTTACATATTTTCTCATTTCCATAGTTTTGTTTTTGACTCATGGGTTATTTAAAAGCATACTACTTAATTTCCAAATATATGGATTTTCTTTTTTGAGATCACGCCAGACTAGAGTGCAGTGGTGTGATCATAGCTCACTGTAGCCTCAACTTCCTGGGCTCAGCTGGTTCTCTGGATTCAGCCTTCCCAGTAGCTAGAACTACAGAAGTGCGCCACCATACCCAGCTATTTTAAAACTTTTTGTAGAGATGAGGGTCTCCCTATATTGTGCAGGCTGGTTTCAAACTTCTGTTCTTATGTGATCCTCCTGCTTTGGCCTCCCAAAGTTTTTCCAGTTTTTTTGTTTGTTTTTGAGACAGGGTCTCATTCTGTCGCCTATGCTGGACTGCAGTGGTGCAATCTCAGCTCACGGCAACCTCTGCCTCCTGGGCCCAAGTGATCCTCCTACCTCGGCCCTCCCAAGTAGCTGGCACTGCAGGAACACACCCCCACGTCCGGCTAATTTTTTGTATTTTTTTTTTTTTTAGAGATGGGGTTTTGTCATGTTGCCCCTGGCTGGTCTCAAACTCCTGAGCTCAAGCCATCCGCCTGCCTTGGCCTCCCAAAGTGCTAGGTCTAGTTTTTATTTAAACCATTTCTAATTTAATTCCACTGTGGTCAGAAAATATCCTCTTATATGAGTGGGTTCTTTAGTATGGTCCAGAGACCCTGGGGTGTGGGTGAGGGGGAAGACCATTTCAGGCGTGTAAGATTCATTTTATAATACTCAGACATTATTTGTCTATTTTATTCATATTCTCTCATGACTGTACAGTGAGATTTCTCAAAAGCTATATGACATAACATCTTTGTTCTAATGGATGAGACATACTTATATATTCTTGTCTTTAAAAAATGTGTTTTAATTTCTAATAAGGTAAACATTGATAAGAGTCTGAGATCAATCCTCAATAATTATTACTAAAGTGGTCCCGAGTGCAAAAAGTTTGAGAACTGCTGGTCTACATGATTTCAATGCTTTGAAATTTGATGCCTGCTTTACGGCTCAGCATGTGGTCAGTTTTGGTAAACTGTGTGCATTTGAAAAAAATGTATATTCTGCACTGCTTGGCTGTACTGCAATGCAAGTGCACACACACACACACACACACACAAAACCACACATGTATATTAGAGGTCACGTGTCAAGTTTGTTATTGGATCATTCAAATCATGTATATTCTTACTGACTGAAATTTGCAGTCACCTCGAAACAGCCCTACATGTACGGCTCACACATCTGGAACTTTTTCTTCTCTTCCTCTAGATCTTGACCTCGCAAATTCTTACTGCCTTAGTAGATTTTCTGTGCCTTCAAACAGATTTAAGAAAAAATTTTTTACCCAGCCTTTCTCATTATTTTCAGCAGGGATTGGTCTGAAACAACCTAGTCCACCAGTGCTAGAAACAGAACTCTCAAGATGTCATTTAAACTTCATTTCTAAATTCACACTCTTTAACTGCAAAGATATTACTTCTGATATAGAATGTTCATTGAAAGCACCCCATAATCACAGCAGAAGGCGTATGCAACCTTCTGTATATTCAATGTTATCGTTGAATAATAATGATAATATTACTGAATATGTTCTATGTGCTTAGCACTGTTCTAAATATTTTACACAGCTGAACTCATCTAATCTACTAATACTGTGTGGTCATCAACATTACTAGACGTGATCTGTCCACGAGGTAACTCAGTTACAAAGATAAAAAAAAATTGCCAGTTTGTTTTATAGCCAAAGTCTGAATACCATGATGTTTGGTAGGAGCCTCCCAAAATTTTCAATAAAAATATGCTTTGCTTGAAGTTGTAATAGCCTCTCAGTATCCACAAGCAACACTTCCAGTAAATATCAAAGAAAAATGACAGAACATGATGAGACTGAGTCATGCACATGGAGAGAAGTGCTCTGTTTCACAAAGGCTATGGTCCACAGAGAGAAGTTACACACATTTTTTTTTGAGAAGGAGTCTTGCTCTGTCACCAGGCTGGAGTACAGTGGCGCGAACTCGGCTCACTGCAACCTCCGCCTCCCGGGTTCAAGTGATTCTCCTGCCTCAGCCTCCCAAGTAGCTGGGATTACAGGTGCGCGTCACCACCCCCAGCTAATTTTTCTATTTTTAATAGAGACAGGGTTTCACCATGTTGGCCAAGACGGTTTCAATCTCTTGACCTCGTGATCCACCCGCCTCGGCCTCCCAAAGTGCTGGGATTACAGACATGAGCCACCGTGCCCGGCCAGTGCTACACACTTAACAGCAGATGTCCACAGTGATCTTACCTGGGGATACTACTGCTTCAGGGTCATTCATATCAAAGGCTGCCATGTTCCCAATAGCAAACCCATATCCTGAATGGACATCAGGAAGCCCAATAGATCGCTGAAAGAGAATTAGAAAATGAAATACAAGTGTCTTGACCTGCTACTCTGGTTGCCCTGATGGACCTGACACTGATTCTCAAACAGGTTGCAGGCTGAAGCTTTCCCTAAATCAAGACTGTGTTTTCACAAAATCTTCTCTATGCATGGAAATCGTAAGAACTCCTAATCGCAAAGCTAAATACAGTGAGAAAAAAACTTTTTTATAAGATCTGAATGTTAATTAAGGAAATACAAAACAGAAAAGCCTCAAAAT
Organism: Pongo abelii; assembly: GCF_028885655.2. NCBI lineage: Eukaryota > Metazoa > Chordata > Mammalia > Primates > Hominidae > Pongo > Pongo abelii. The sequence continues at coordinate 38,935,772 of NC_085929.1, forward strand.
AACATGATATAGGAGTAACACATACTAAATTTAATGTACTATTACATTTTAAAAATAATCTTAAGACACTGACAAACTCTGGTTTGTCAGGTTAAGAAGAGGAAAATAACTGATTTATATAAGTCATTAGTTTAAGTAATCACAGCCAAATGTAATCCATTTGATGGTATAAATACTGTAGACTTCCTACGAGCCTAGAAAAGGACCCTGACCCAGGAAGAATGCAGGTCAAACACAGCATATATGGAGACACCCAGACACTTAACAACTTCCTTATATACACAAACCATACCACTTCATTCCCTCTACCAAGTGCCCAACATGGTAACTGGCATAAAGAAGACCTCAAAAATGTCTGCCGAATAGATCCATTTTCAACATCTACCTCTAATGATAGAACATGAATGTTAGACTGTGGTGGGGGCTGTGCTCTTCCTCCCCCCTCAGTGCTAACCCTTAAACTTCTTGCCCTTTCTTCAATGATCCTCTGCATAGGAAGTGAAACTTACATCCAAGTGAAACTTACAATGAAACTTACATTGAAACAGTGAAGTGAAACATACAATGAAACTTACAATGGTGGTGCACTGATCCAGGAATAATGTTAAGGTGATAAAGAAACAAAACCCAAAAACTACTTCAAAGGTTCTTAACACTTAGAGATTCTAGCCAAAGGCATCCAGAAACTGAAATGCCATCCAGATTCAATTATTTCTTTAGGTCCACGGTTATTTCCTTTTATTTTTTATTTTTAGGGACAGGGTCTCACTCTGTCGTCCATGCTATGCTAAAAGTGCAGTGGCGTGATCACAGCTCACAGCAGTGTGGAACTCTGGGCTCAAGTGATCCTCTCAGCATTCTGAGTAGCTGGGACTACAAGCATGTGACATCACATCTGACTAATTTTTTTGGTATAGACAAGGTCTTGCCATGTTGCCCAGACTAGTCTTGAACTCCTGGGCTCATGCAATCCTTCCATCTTGGTCTCTCAAAGTGTTGCGGGTGGCATGAGCCACTGAGCCTGGCTTCATGGTTATGTCTGGCTGTCCAAAGGTCATTGTCTAAATGACACTACTATCAGGCATGGCCATTCATCCATTCGATGGACTTTAAGAAATATAAATGATTAAAGCTCTGAACTCTGACTCACATGAACAATTCCAGGCAGGGCTGCCACGTTGCCAATCTGTTTCATGGCTGGCAGGAAGCCACCAACACCTGAAGACAAAAATTGGGTATTAGAAAAGACAACACACTTGATTTTTAGCATTAATTATATTCATGTTTTTAGACTGTGTAACATGAAGAGGTAGTCAGCAGGGCTACTAAGACAACAAAGCCTAGAAGGATGTTTCAGATGCAAGATGGACGGGAGCTCCTTTTAGAGTTACTGTAAGTATTACATGAGATAATCTATGCAAAGCACCTAGTAACATGCCTGGAATAAGTGCAATACAAATGGTAGGTCACTTGCCATTATTGTTCAAGGTTAGCTGAGAAACAAGTTCTACCCAGCTTCAAATTCCAGATGGAGCTTCAAATCTGTTCTATAACGCCAACTGGCTGACAGTGTGATTACAAATAAGTGCTTTTGGTCTTACTTTTAAGTTGTAATCACTCCTTGACAATATTTCAAAATTATAATTATTTGAGTTACCACTTTTTCAGGCCACAGGGAAGGCACTACTGTACTAACACAAGTGAAACTCTAATGTACTTACCACCACCTCGACAGGCATTCCTTAATTCCTCAAACATCAATTTCTCCAGAGCATCATTCACATAGAAAACGCCTTCAACCTGGTACCAAAGAAAGTGAAAAGCAATGTCTGAGTACATGCACGGCAAGTGTAGGCACTGGACAGAATACACTGTATGCAATATTTACTGTGCTTTACTCTTTACCAAACACTTTCACGTTACCTTAAGCACGCAGAAAACTTCCTATCAAAGACTACGAGCTGCTCCCATCAGAAAATATACCTTAAGAAAAATTTTGCAATGTTCACAAATTGTTTTGTTTATTCTCATACCCTCAAAACCACATTTAAGAATTCAACAGATTCAGCATCTTTTTGTGATAAAGAAAAATCTTCCAACTATACTCACAAAGCCCAAAGGTCTTAATCCTCAAGCTTCAAAAATATCAATGGTTTTTTGAAAATTAAAAAAAAAACACCAGATGAATCAAAAACTCAAATTCTAAACATAAAACGTAGTCATCTAACCTAGTATGTTTATTCTGTGTTTAAGCCAATAGCAAATTACACTTTATTGTGCTCTAGTGGTGACTTACAAATCTCTAGTTAGGTAAATAATGAGAAGAAAAATTTAACATGCAGCTACGTAGTTGTGTGCTCAGTTCTAAAAGCTATATAATTTTTTTAAAAAATCTATATAATTTTAAAGCTTGACAATAGAGGTGGCACGCAAAAGGCAATGGACAACATACTTATGTAACACTAAAGAGCAGAACATTTTTATCACAGGTCAAATATTTTGAAAGAGCTGTCCAGTAATGAAGAACCAAAGATTTAACACTTAATCAACTTTATGTAGTTTTTATCAGAAACATGACTTCATCACCATTGCATAAATAACAATTTAATACTCATTGATGGAAAATGTTTCCAGTACAATTTCTTAAGGGTCACATTTATTAATTCACCAAACATTAACTGAGGATTTACTACGCATGAAGCACTGTCCTGGGCACTAGGGGAGATACAAAGAATAAGATAAGATCTTGCTTTCAAGGAGCTCCCAGTACACAATACAGCTCTTATATTCTCTTTTCTTTCTTTTTTTTTTTTTGGAGACTGAGTCTCGCTCTGTTGCCCAGGCTGGAGTGCAGTGGCATGATCTCGGCTCACTGCAAGCTCTGCCTCCCAGGTTCACGCCATTCTCCTGCCTCAGTCTCCCGAGTAGCTGGGACTACAGGTGCCCGCCACCACGCCCAGCTAATTTGTTGTATTTTTAGTAGAGACGGGGTTTCACGTGTTAGCCAGGATGGTCTCGATCTCCTGACCTCATGATCCGCCCATCTCGGCCTCCCAAAGCGCTGGGATTACAGGCGTGAGCCACCGCACCCAGCCAATACAGCCCTTATATTCTGATAAGAATATCAGAGTGCAATGAAGCAAGTGCCATAACAGTAAGTACACAGTGCTATGGAAGAATCTGATGAGGAAGTGCTTCAACAGTCTAGGGAGCTGGGAGAGGTTTCACAGAGATCCTGTAGAGCTGGCTCTTCGAAGACAAGAGACATCACTGGCGCAGCAGAACATTTAGACGCTAAACGCAAAAATGACGTAAAGATGTGAGGGGAGCATTTTAAGGGAATAAAGAGAAATTTTTAGTCCAACATGTGGGTCTTGGGGGAGAAATGGAGATTTAGTAACAGAGATGATTATCCGTGTGAAATTCACTGGTCCCACAAGGATGGAAGCACAATTCATGCTTAGAAGTCAATAGCGTTTTAAGAGCAATGCATCAACATTCCAAGTCTCTATTCCCAAAGGAAAGGTGGTAGTAAAGTGCTGTATACATACTTAAACCAGAACTGCCTAGCAAAATCAGACTTGCCCCTAGATAGAATGAGCAGCAGTGTGTGCATCAAAGGCTGAGTCAGAACACCTGCCAGACAATGACAGTCTGTGTTATTAGATCCTACAGATGATCATGTCATAGTGTTTTCTGTTTTCTTTTTCTTTTCTTTCTTTTCTTTTTTTTTTTTTTTTTGAGACTCACTCTGTCACCCAGGCTGGAGTGCAGTTTAGAATGATCACAGGTCACTGCAGCCACGATCTCCCAGGCTCAAGTGATCCCCCTGCCTCAGCCTCCTGAGTAGCTGTGGTGCACACCACACCGCCTGGCTAATTAAATTTTTTTTTTGTAGAGACAGGGTCCCACTATATTGCCCAGGCAGATCTCAAAGTCCTACGCACAAAGGATCTTCCCTCTTTGGCCTCCCAAAGTGTTGGGATTACAGGCCATGAACCACTGCGCTCCCCCTATGTTAGATTTTCTATTCCTTCCTTCAGGGTATCGGTTTCCACACAAAGAAAGTGGCCAAACAGCAAACAGAACACAGATTTATCCCTGTGGGCTTTTTCTTCCCTCAGTGTAAGACATTGCCAACAAGGGAAACTCAGTAAGCTTTGATTCTGAATAAAATAGTGGAGTGGCTATTGGGAGCTGTTTACCAAGACGTGAGACGAGACGGTAAACCTTTGAAGCATTTACTTGGCACCTTCAGGGATTTCAAAAACTATCTAAAAATACGTCGCAAAACTTCACAAACGTTTTCTTTTTTCACATTAATGAAAAATATGAGCACAGATGGTGATGAAGGCCAACAGATACAGAGCCCAAGCTTTCAAACTGTCTGATGATCCTGAGCCCTCAAGTCGCCATCTGGGATGTCAAAGTAGTAAACCGCACATCAAGTCCTGGCTGAGCTTCTTCCTTAGGTGGGTGGAGGAAGCTATGTCACCGACAGATCCTCGAGGCCCTTCTGTGAAGTGAATATTAAAATCAAACAGGCCCTGCCCTGCGCTACTGCAAGAAATGACATCGCTTTATTAAAAACCAACATGGGATACTGAATGCTGAAAACCTGGTTTAGTGAACAAAGGTTTGTAAACGTTATATAAATTACCAGCATGACTCAGAGGAGGTGAATTCCAGTCCCAGCAAATGAACCCGGGGCTGGCTGTTCCACCCTGGAAAAGATCACTGAAGTTTCTGCGAACGTAAAACAGCTCACGATACGTTTATGAGACTGATCTGTGAAAACGATTTGGAAACCCCAATTTCGTATTTATTTAGATTCCCATATCCACCGCGCTTAGCTTGTCCTCTTGGTTCGGGGACCTCTTCTGGCGGGAAGTGGTGCCGGAACAGGTTGGGCGGCCCCACAACCGTGAGGGGAGAAGGACGGGATGAGGGAAACTCTGCAAGGGGCCGGGGCGGACCCAGTGGTCAGGGAAGGTCCAGAGGGCGCGGTGGACTCCGGCCGGGCCGGGGACGGAGCAGAGAAGGCCCCGCCATTTGCTCTCCTGCCTTACCTGCATGTTGGGCACGAAGCCCTTCTTGATCCTCCAGCAGTTTTTATTGATCTTCTCCAAGAACTGCAGCTCATCATTATAGCTGCGACTCATGGTGGCGACAACTGTAGCAAAAACTCCCGGCTCCGCTTTGAAGAGCGGGTGCCGCGTTGTCCGGCTTCCCAGAGCACCGCCTTCCAAGAACCAAAGCGCAGGCGCGACCAGCGCCGCAGCAGGATGCGCAACGGCAAGCGCCGAGGCTCGAAACTCTTCCGGCGAACGTCTTTCCTCTGATTAAGTTGTACTGTCCTGTAGTGTATAACTTTGGGATCTTTATTAGTCGATTTCCTCTAAGCTACAGCTAAGCGAAATCCAGAAGTTTAAAGTATAATCTAGTTATCTTTTGTTTTGGAAATGCTTTCTAGCAGCTTATGAAAACACCTTGAGTCTGGGTCAGGTCTGGTGCACTGGCTTGGAGTTTACACCCTCAGCTGGGAGGGGAAAAAGATACGCCAGCAGCTGAGAAAGAAAAACCTGTTTGAGTAAATACGATAGCTGAACATTTATGTTTCAGAATGAATCTGGATATACATCAAATAACTTTTTTGGTCAGAAAGGAGCATCCCAAAGAATGAAGCATGGCAGCTTATCATTTATTCTAACAAACACTTGTGGGTATATCTATTATGGCGAGACATGTACTACAAAATGATCAAATCACAGCCCTTATGGATCGCCAAAACTCCCCAGTCTAGCCTCCTTTGATGATCAAGACCTCTTTAATCATGCTTTTATACGCCGTGTCTCTTGTTCACAGTGGTAAGTGAGCTTTAAGTGATTTCAGTTTCGAGTTCGGCCCACGTCAACAACTGCAACTTTGGGATTAGAAAGACTTGCAAGATTCAATTTCTATCTGTGCCATTTACTGGCTTGGTGTGATTAACCCCTCTTATCTCTGTTTCATCATCTCTAAAATGGGATCATAATTCTTTCTTGTGTAGAAGGCTAAATGAAGTGACACTGGAGGGGTAATCAGCACGGGGCTTGGCACACGGCAAGCACTCTATAAACAGCTCTCCTCTTTCCATTCTCCCACTAGACTGTAAGTGCTGCAAAAAACAGTATGTAGTTTCCATTCATTTATTGCATTATCTACACTGGTTCCGCTTTTCTTCTCTTCTGCCCCAATTTCTCCCCATTGATTAGTTGCTCTGACACATTAATATCATTCTCAATTATGAATTGTCTGAGTTTAGTACTCTGCACTGCCATTTCATTGAATCTGTGGTGGGTGAAAAATCCTAAAGCTTGAAGTGATGCAACTTTTAGAGTTTCCTGTGGTTACCCTGTTTCTTCTTGGAAAGATTTCAGAGGTAAAGAATTCTCTTTTGAAATCAAGCCTTGATGTCTGTGCAACCTCAGGTCTCTTCCCTTTTCTATGTCATATTATATTATATTATATTATATTATATTAAGACGGAATCTCACTCTGTCTGTCTGGAGTGCAGTGGTGCCATCTTGGCTCACTGCAACCTCTGCCTCCCAGGTTCAACCAATTCTTCTGCCTCAGCCTCCCAAGTAGCTAGGACTACAGGTGCGTGCCACCACTCCCAGCTAATTTTTCTATTTTTAGTAGAGACTGGGTTTCACCATGTTGGCCAGGATAGTCTCGACCTCCTGACCCCGTGATCCACCCGCCTTGGCCTCCCAAAGTGCTGGGATTACAGGCATGACCTACTGTGGCTGTCCTCTTATTTTATTTTATTTTTTAAAAATTCAGGGCAGGACATTTCTCAAATATAAAAAACAAGATTGAAGTTGATAGAAAACAATTTTAATTAAACACAGAAGACAGTAACAGTGAATATAAAACATGAAAACCAATATGCAGGTAGGGGAAAACCACTAGAGGGCCTAAGGGATTTCCACTGAGAATGACTGATACAAATACAGACTTAGAGTTTCTTACCCACCTGGTCAGAAGTACATGCCTAGCTCTTGTCCTAGAATCTTTCTTGCCCCAAACAAACAAACAAACATAAACACAGGCACACGCAGCATGCATACACTCACATTCAGACACCTCTATTTAGCCCTTTAACACAGTCTGCCTTATTCTGGGTTCCTAAAGGCTTGAGAAAGAAAACTTTCTGCCTAAGCAATTCACAAGGGCTTTACAATTCCAATGTGTACTGTCTTCCCCTTCTGGGTTTACAGTAGTTGTGGGATTAAGGACCATTTACTTCCTGGGGTGAATTGCAAACCGGCGATCAAGGGGCTGACTTCCCCCTCCACTGTCCACTTATCAGGTTCAGACCTTCCCAACCATGGAAACTTGGCTGCTGCTTTGAGGATGTTTCATACTTCAGGTCAGTGGAAATCAAAAGGAAACCCTGGAAAGGATGTGACAATGAAGATAACGTCAAAACTTGGGCATGTCTGGGTTTGTCTGAGGGGTGAGGAAATGACGGCTTCTTTTTTTTTATTATTTTAATTTTGAGATGGAGTCTCAAAGGCTGTCGCCCAGGCTGGAGTGCAGTGGTGCAATTTTGGCTCACTGCAAGCTCCATCCCTCGGGTTCAAGTGATTCTCGTGCCTCAGTCTCCCAAGCAGCTGGGACTACAGGTGTGTGCCACCACACCCGGCTAATTTTTGTATTTTTAGTAGAGACAGGGTTTCACCATTTTGGCCAGGCTGGTCTCAAACTCCTGACCTTAAGTGATCCACCCACCTCAGCCTCCCAAAGTGCTAGGATTACGAGCATGAGCCACCATGCCCGGCTGAGAGATGGTTTCTTTACCAGGTCCTACAGAGAGTCAGGCCCTCCTCTACCCTGTCCCTGCTTTGTGAATACCCCAGAGAAAGGAAAGGCCATTTTGTACTGTCCTTTGAAAGGCCAAAAGTACTGTCACCTGATGTGACTTAGCCATTGTAGAAGCAGTGGAGGAGAAGCAGGGAGGTGGGAGAGCATGCACGGTCATGTACGGCAGCGGTCCCCAGCCTTTTTGGCACTAGCGACTGGTTTCATGGAAGACAATTTTTCCACTGACTGGGATTGGGGGATGGTTTCGGGATGAAACTGTTCCATGTCAGATCATCAGGCATTAGTTAGATTCTCATAAGGAGCGTGCAACCTAGATCCCTCGCACAGGCAGTTCACAATAGGTTTGTGTTCCTATGAGAATCTAATGTTGCTGCTGATCTGATAGGAGGTGGAGCTCAGGCAGTAATGCTCGCTCCTCTGCCGCTCACCTCCAGCTGTGCAACCAGGTTCCTAACAGGTCACAGACCGGGATAGGTCCTGGGCCTGGGTGTTGGGGACCCCTGAACTGTACAGGATTGGAGAATTTCTTTAGAAACATATTTCCACCTCTCCAAACAAACAACAATGCCAAAAAGAAAGAAAGAAAAAAAGGTATTCTGAAGTGAATGCATAATGACGAGCCAGAAAACGATTCGATCCCTGAACTCAGAGGTGTGCCTTTGGTTCAGGGGAAAGTCTTCTGACTGGGAGAATCAGAAGAGGCAGTCCTGTCCCAGCCATGCTCCTTTCCAGCTGCCTGAGCCACTTCTCTCTGAGTCCTACTTTCCTCATTTGTAAAATGGGACTAATAATTCCAGCCTTACAGGTTGTCTTATGGAATAAGTGAAATAAAGTGTGCTAAAGACCATCTTCTTATACTGTGGATTTGGCTGCTAAGTGAAATTGATCTTGGTCTGATTTTTAAACTCAACTCTAAATATTTTCTGTTAATTGTGATTTAAGAACTAAACATGTTTATAAAATTCCTTGGTCTGGGAAAAAGCAAAGCAGGACAAAAACAAACAACAACAACAATAAAAACAAGCAAAACAGGAGGAGGCTTAGTCTACTATAAAAAGAAATGGGTCAGTTAAAAGGTGAGATTTGCATTCTTACCTCAAGAACTTCAATATCTGAATTGACGAATGAGATTTTGTGTGGATTGGGCAGAGGAAATCCTTGCTGCAATTTTGCTGAAATATAGAACAAGACATAAAATAATTGGGCACAAGCACAGAGGTTTTAGCAAGCTTTTTAGTAAGAGACTGACTGACAGCTTGCTTTTTTTTTTTTTTTTTTTTTGAGATGGAGTTTTGCTCTTGTTGCCCAGGCTGGAATGTAATGGCATGATCTTGGCTCACTGCAACCTCCACCTCCCAGGTTCAGGCGATTCTCCTGCCTCAGCCTCTCGAGTAGCTGAGATTACAGACGCCCACCACCACGCCTGGCTAAGTTTCTTTGTATTTTTAGTAGAGATGGGGTTTCACCATGTTGGCCAGGCTGGTTTCGAACTCCGGACCTCAGGTGATCCACCTGCCTTGGCCTCCCAAAGTGCTGGGATTACAGGTGTGAGCCACTGTGCCCGGTGTGGACAGCTTTTTAATAGTTGATCTTTTCATTCTCCCAGGTTCCATGTTTGCATTCTCTCTGATATGTCCCTAGAATTTTCCTGGAAAAATTGCTCATTAATCCGTGATTAATAAAAAATGCATCTACAATTATGTTCATTTGGACAGTAGTGAAATGCTGTCCATTTTTAGTCTGCCCGTTGTATATTTTGAACCTAATTAGTGGGTCTTGAGAACATTTTGGTGTCTAATATAAAAAATATTTTAACTGGGCCAGACTCCAGATACTGCAGTTTATGAACAACTGCTATGCAAGGAGAAGGCCCAGGATTGTCATACATGAAAACTGTGTCTATCCAGTTAGTGGTCCTTGCATAAGCCCCACAGAGATATCCCGTAGGGAAAATAATCTCATTTCCGGTTGTCTGGAAGGAGATTCTTTACTGCCTAAGGAGCATGGTTTCAATCTCCTTAACTCAACCAGAGTTAGCTGATCTTGCTGAGTTAGCAGATAGAATTGCTAACAGGGCTTGGACCTAGAATAACTAATTGTGCATCCACATCATTGATGGTACAAACTGCAAATTCTGACGCTGGCCTGGATTCATGATAACATGATAGAAGTACAAGCTTCAGGGTGGAAAGTCCCAAACAATCCCCAGTGCAGCCGATGCAGATGTTAAATGTTAGCCGATGTTACAGTCACATTGTTTCCTGATAATCCCTTACCATTGGCCAGTGGGAGGATTCCAAAGTGAAGAATGGAGGACAGAATATTTTCAAACCTCAAGACCTAAAATAAAAGAGGAAATAGAATCAGTTGCCAGATGAGGCTTTTTTTTTTTTTTTTTTTTTTTTTTTGCTTTGTTACCCAGGCTGGAGTGCAGTAGTGTGATCATGGCTCTCTCCAGCCTCGAACTCCTGGGCTCAAGCAATCTCCCTGCCTCAGCCTCTCAAGTAGCTTGGACTATAAGTGTGCACCACTACACCTGGCTAAATTAAAAAAAATTTTTTTAGGGACAGAGTCTCACTATGTTGCCCAGTCTCAAAGTCCTGGGCTCAAGCGAACCTCCCATCTTGACCTTCCAAAGTGCTAGGATTACAGGTGGGAGCCACCACGCCTGGCCAATCATGAGTGCTTCGAAAGTACCATGCCTGGTTTGGATGTGTACTTTCCCAGAACTTCTTAGGCTAGAAAGCAATAACTAGGATCTTTTCAGAGGGATAATAGCTTTGTAGAAAATCATATTACAGGGTTTTCTAACTTTTTCCCTCTTGAGGACAGACCTGCACTGGATTTTGGTGATAGCAAATTCAGAGGGACTACATGGTGCCAGCAAATGTGGCAGCTCAGGTATCTACCAAGACAGTCAAGAACAACTATTAGATTTCCCAATTAGCAATCTTCCCTTTACTTACTGGGAATCTCAGCCACAGGAGTTCCCTTGCGTTACATCACGCTCCAAAGCTAATGCCATCCCCAGAACACCCAATTTATCTTTTTTTTAATTAAAAAAATTTTTTTTGAGATGGAGGCTCACTCTGTTGCCCAGGCTGGAGTGCAGTGGGTATGTCTTTATCACCAGTGTGAAAATGGACAATGGGAATTCACGTTTGCAGTTGGGACCTCAGAGTTTATGTATGAAACTATTATGCTACACTGCCTCTTGACATAAAAATGACAATAACTGAAATAATTATTGTAAATATGAAAACACAGAAGTGACAATAACTGAAATAGTTACTGCGAATATGAAAATAGTGGCCACTGTTCATTTAATGCCTACTATACGGTCAGTGTGCTAAGTGCATTTCATATATAATCTCAGCTAATCCTTTCAACAACCCCAAGGTTGTAATTTCAGCTCCATACCTAATCGCACTGCCTATCCTGATTTCTTTTTCTCTATAGTATTTCTTTTAGTAAACACTATATTTGTTTGTTTGTTGTCTGCTACTCTTAGCCTGTCACACACACATAAGCACAATCACACACACTCTGGAACAGGGTTTCCCAGTAGTGGCACTCTTGACGTTTTGAGATGGATCATTCTTTGTTGTTGGGAGCTGTCTTGTGCACTGTGAGATGTTTAGCAGCATCCCTGGCCTCTACCCACCAAGTGTCATTAGTATGTCTCCTTCCATCCCAGGCTGTGACAACCAAAAATGTCTTCAGACATTGCCAAATGTTCCTAGCTGAGAATCACTAGTTGAGAACCACTGCTTTAGAATGTAAGTGCCTTGAGGGTAGAGATTTTATCTTTTTTGTCTAGAACAGTTCCGGGCTCAATAAGTATTTGTAAGTAAATGAATACTGTTAATACTAATAATTAACATTATGTAGTGCTGGCCATGAACTAGGCACTATTCTACCTGGGCATTCTGACACCAAAATCCACTTAACTTCTCTATGATAGTGCCATCCATGAATGTATGAGGTAGTGATTTAGCTGATCTTCCTGAGGCTTGAAGGAAGGGGGATTCCAAGTCACAAGTTGGGGTGTCCTCTTCTAATCAGAAAGTCACCAGGCTGGGAACCCCCTCCCACAAAGGTATCCATACAAGCAGCACTGACCTAATTTTAGGAGATGGGCAGAAAGTGTTCAAAGAGTAAACCTAATCATGGCTAAATAATTTACATATTCCTTTGGGGTATGTAACTCTGTATGTCTCGTCTATAACTCTACAGGATTATTTTATTGAGAAAACAGGCATTCCCTGAGAATGCCTGTTTTTCTAGCATTATACAATGTCTCAACAGTCTTTTGAGTTTTTAAAAAAGTATTTCTGCATAAATAAAAGTAAACTGTAGAGTTCCTCTCATGAATGGTTAATGGGCTCAATTGATGAGTAGCTACATATAGAATTTCAAAGTTAAGTCCTACAATTATGGAGGAATCAAGGACTCCAAGTCACAGAAAACAATTAGTTCGCTATTATATGTAGTAGGAGAATCCTTGTTCTTCCAGTGCCCGGTAACCCCAAGAGCTCAGATTCCTACCTCAATATTGCTGCGATTGGACTCTGGCAAAGCAAGGCGGAATCTAAAAGAAAACAAGAAAAGTTTAAAGGATTTGAAAACAACAGCCTTAGTAGAAAGAAACCAAAAAGTAAAAGGATATTTTCAGCTCAAAAGTCACTATTTTAAAAAAAACACACAAGGCTGGGCATGGTGGCCCACGCATGTAATCCCAGCATTTTGAGAGGCGAAGGCGGGCAGATAACTTGAGGGCAGGAATTTGAGACCAGCCTGGCCAATGTGGTGAAACCCTGACTCTACTAAAAAAATGCAAAAATTAGCCGGGCATGGTGGCATGCGCCTGTAGTCCCAGCTACTTGGAAGGCTGAAGCAGGAGAATTGCTTGAACCCGGGAGGTGGAGGCTACAGTGAGCCAAGATCATGCCACTGCACTCCAGCCTGGGTATCAGAGTGAGACCCTGTCAAAAAAAAAAAAAAAAACAGATAAAAATAAAACACACACGCACAAATAAAATTGGGAAGACATTGAGTTCTATTACATCTTCTACCCCTATATTTTGCTGCTTAAGAAGCAGAGCAGGAATAGTTTAGGGCTTGGATTTGTAACCAGGGTGGGTTTCCCAAGTGCGTTTGCTATATGGAACTTAATGTTGGCAACTTGGAATGTAGAACAATCTTAAGAAACAGTTTTGGCTGGGCACGGTGGCTCAAACCTGTAATCCCAGCACTTTGGGAGGCTGAGGCGGGTGGATCATGAGGTCAGGAGATCGAGACCATCCTGGCTAACACGATGAAACCCCATCTCTACTAAAAAATACAAAAAATTAGCGGGGCATGGTGGTGGGCGCCTCTAGTCCCAGCTACTCAGGAGGCTGAGGCAGGAGAATGGTGTGAACCTGGGAGGCAGAGCTTGCAGTGAGCAGAGATCACGCCACTGCACTCCAGCCTGGGCGACAGAGTGAGACTCCGTCTCAAAAAAAAAGAAAAAAAGTTTTCAGGTTTCTGGCTCTGAACTCAGCCTTGTAACTTCCCTGAGCCCTTATAATCCCAGGCTACTTGACACTAAATTCTATGACCAGTCTAGGCCACACCCATCACATCACTCACACCATTTTTTTTAGCTGTTCAATCATTGCATATAAGGGAAGCATTAGCTAAGAAAGATATCTGATGTGAAAGGTACAGTATAATTGTTAGTAACCCCATTTCTGCCTCTTCTTAACTCTGTAGATTTACTTAATCTCTCTGGATCTTAATTTTCTCAACTATGAAATATGAATAAGAATATGTGAAATGACTATAGTTAACAATAATATATTGTATAGTTTCAAATACTAGAGGGAAGATAGAACAGTCTCAACACAAATAAATGACAAATGTTTGAGATAACAGACACGCTAATTGCCTTGATCTGATCACTATACATTGATACATATTGAGACATCACTAGGTACTCCATGAATATGTAAAATTATGATATGTCCATTAAACAATACAATTAAAAAAGAACAATACCTGCCTCGCAGGGCTGTAGTGAAAACTGAATGAAATGATGCACATAAAATGCTTAGAACTGTGCCTAGCATATCCTTATCACTCTAAATATGAGCCATTTTTATTAGGAAGAGAAATGCTAACAGTTATAACAGCACATAATGTCCTTGATGTTCTTTTTCAAATATCAACAGAGCACTTGCTGTAGGTCCAAGTAGAAGGGAATCCTCCTCCCAGATCCCTCTCCCAGCTTGATAAGGCTGAGTGACGGCGTGTCCTGTTGCTTGATATTTTATGGGAATTTTCATAAGAAAACTCAAGGTCAACATTGTCTGTTTCCCAATTTTGCCAAGAGCTGATCCATAAGTAGTCCTCCCAATATACACAGTTGATTTTTCTATGCAGTAATAATAATACTATGAAGAAATAGTAATGAATAGAGAAGACTCCTTCATTTTGCAGAGGGAGAAACTGAAGGTCAAAGAGGAGAAATATTAACGGCAGATTTGTTCCTGGGACTCAGATCTCCTGATGCCCATCCCGGAGCTCTCTTTTTCGTATCTTGCTTTTCCTCTTAGCTTTCTATGGCTCACTTTTGCCCAGGTCTAGAGCCCTACTTCTGCAACAGCTTTCTAACAAATCTCCCTGTTTCCACTCCTGACCCTTTCCAATCCATCTTCTACACCATCCCCAGTGGAAGCGACGTTACAGGCATGTCTGATGGAGACACTCTCCTGATCAAAATTCTTTAATGGCTTGCGATAATGTAAGTGCCTTGAGGGTAGAGATTTTATCTGTTTTGTCTAGAACAGTTCCAGGCTCAATAAGTATTTGTAAGCAAATGGACACTGTTAATACTAATAATTGACATTATGTAGTGCTGCGATAAAGTGCAAGTCACTTATACGGCCCATGAGCCTTCCTGTACCCTGGCTCCCAGTTGCTTCTCTGCTCTCATCTCTTCGTTCTCTACTTTGAATTTTAACCTCAGTAACTCTGAACTACTCAGTGCTATGCTGTTTTATTCAACAGGTGCTATATAGACCTGAGGTTTACAAAAATATATTGGCTTCAAAACACATACCAAAAAATCCTGAAAAATTAACATTAGTACATGCCTACAAAAAGTAACATTATGGCCAGAAGTCACTGCAACTCAACCCCACCATAGTTAAATATAACTTATATTTAATGTGAACCGTAGTTGAATAAATGCAATTTATCTTGGGCTGGAGTCTCCATACATTAGAGGGGCTAAGGCCAAAGAAGATCTTAACAACTCTGGGTATTTCCATGCACATTCCATGATATTTCTGGCCTCTGTGCCTTTGCACACGATGTTCTCTCTTTATGGACTTCCCCTTTCCCTTTCTCTTTGAGCAGGTAACTCTTTTTTTTTTTTTGACAAGAGTCTCACTCTGTCAACCAGGCTGGAGTGCAGTGGTGCAATCTCAGCTCACTGCAGCCTCTGCCTCCTGGGCTCAGGCGATCCTCCTGCCTCAGCACCCCCAGGTAGCTGTGACTACAGGTGCACGCTACCACACCTGGCTAATTTTTATATTTTTTGTAGAGATGGAGTTTCGCCATGTTGCCCAGGCTGGTCTTGAACTCCTGGACTCAAGTGACTCTCCCACCTGGTCCTCCTAAAGTGCTGGGATTACAGGCATGAGCCACCACTCCTAGCCCTGGGTGAACTCTTTTTAATTTTTAAGATTTAACTCAGGGTTACCTCCTCTAAGAATCTTCCTGTTACTGCATTTAAAGAGCGGATATTCGCAGTAGAGGTAAGATAGCCCTTGCTCAGCCGGTATCATGTTTGTATCAATTAGGCTTTGAGATTGCTTCAGAGTGACAACTGAGAATCAAAAAGAGAGACAGTTAGGTCCGGCAAAGAACAGAAAGACTATCAGTGGCATGGAGGCTCAAACTGATTGCCATGGAAAATGAGCACCAGAATCTGTAGGGCATCCTTGAAGGCAGTTCTGAGGAAATGTGAGGCAATTCCTGCCTCTGGTTACACCACCTCTTACAATGGGCAAACCTATTCCAGTTTAGAAATTAGCCTACACCTGTGAGTTTCCTTGCATTTCTTTCATTCCAAGTCCAAGCCATGCCTGGCCACCCCAAGACCGCCTGCTATGGGTGAGCTTGTCTAGGATTTTCTATGAACCAGGCTATCCTTTCCTCCTATGGACATATTAATTCTGTCTCTTTCCTAGTTTTCTAGGCACACTTACCATTTTCGAGTACCGATGAACAGTTTTCACTAAATGAAGAGAAACAGGCAGAACAAAGAGTAAACTCTCCCAGCACCCTGGGAGGCCAACGCGGGCAGATCACTTGATCCCGGAGTTCAAGACCAGCCTGAGAAACATGGCAAAACCCCAACTAAATTTAAAAAGTTAGCCAGGCGAGGTGTTGCATGCCCGTCGTCCCAGTTACTCAGGAGGCTGAGGTGGGAGGATTGCTTGAGCCTGGAAGGCTGAGGTTGCAGTAAGCCGAGATCGCACCACTGCACTCCAGACTGGATGACAGTGTGAGACCCTATCGCAAAAAAAAAAAAAAAAAAAAAAAAAAAAGGCAAACTCTCCTTGCCCCTGGCGCTGAAAAACAGGTAAGCTCAACTCAGGCCACCAGGTGGCATCCAATTCCAGTCCTTTGACCTTTTAACCTCTGCCAGGTTCCTAAGATGTTACTTAAAGCCCTGCTACTGGGAACTGATTCTTACTGTAGAACCATGGAGTCCCTGGGGAGGAAGGGAGCTCAAATAGCCCTACTTTGCAGACATATAAAAGTGTAGCTGGCCTGGCGCGGTGGCTCACGCCTGTAATCCCAGAACTCTGGGAGGCTGAGGTGGGCAGATGGCTTCAGCTCAGGAGTTCAAGACCAGCTTGGGCAAGATGGTGAAACCCCGTCTCTACAAAAAAAATTTAAAAATTAGCCCAGTGTGGCGTGCATCTGTAGTCCCAGCTACTTGCAGGGCTGAGGCAGGAGAATTGTTTGACCCCAGGAGGTTGAGGCTGCAGTGATCCATATTTGCGCCACTGCACTCCAGCCTGGGTGACAAAGTGAGACCCTCTCTCAAAAAACAAACAAATAAAAGTGTAGTCTGTTTTTACTGTGTCCCATAAATATGTACAATTGTTATGTGTCTATTAAAACACAAAACTTTAAAAAGTTTTATAGAAGACTTATTGCCCGGATTGAAACCAGAGCTAAAGTGCAAACTCTTAAGCATGGCAAAGGCCCTTCATGATCTGGGAGAATATAGCAAATATGACCTAATGATAACCAAGTGTCAAAGTTAAGTGTCAAGATGAAGTGCCATGGCACTCACAGTGTTATTCCTCCAACTCAGTGTCCATGGCAGATGTTGAAAATCAATCCCACCACTCAGTACCCTTTGAACTTTTGTTTATGTCTTTGCCCCCTGACTCTGAACTCCTTGAGAGTAGAGATCCAGTCTTAATTATCTTTGTATTCCCAGGATTGAGTACAGAGCTTGGCACATTTAGGTATTTAATGTTCACTTATTCATTGATTGGGTCATCCAGCAAATATTTATTATGTGTCAGTACTGGGACAGGTGCTAGAGATAGCAGCCTTGTGAGCAAAACTAGACACAACCACTGTTCTCATGTAGCTTACCACCTAGTGAGGTGGCAGTCATTAATCAAATCATCCCACTAATTAAGGTTTAATTACAATTGAGATAAATGCTCTTAAGGAAAGAAACAATTTCATGGAGTCAAAATACAAAGAGGAACTTGATTTCATTTGGTAGATGTAGGAAGGTTTCCAGGGGAGGGCTGCTTGAGCTGAAATATGAAGGATGAGTAAGATTCAAAAGGCAAAATGGGGAAGGGAGTGGGGAAGGTTCCAGGCAGGGGTTGCAAAAGCCCCACGGAGGGAACTGAGACCTGGGAGAGCACAGCAGGGCAATGCAAGAGGCAGACAGGATTGACCAGGCTCAGTGCCTCTGGCTGTGTTACGATTTTCATTATCCTCAGAGCAAGAAATCCAGTGAAGGTTTTTTAAGAAAGGAGATGATGTCTGTGTTTTGTAAAGATCAATCTGGCTGCAGCATGGAGAAAAGATCAGCAGGCCAACAGGTCACCCAGGTGCTCATTCTGTGCTCAGGAATGT
The DNA here is from genome assembly GCF_028885655.2 of Pongo abelii. NCBI lineage: Eukaryota > Metazoa > Chordata > Mammalia > Primates > Hominidae > Pongo > Pongo abelii. The sequence continues at coordinate 38,953,811 of NC_085929.1, forward strand.
GTGAGGCAATGTGAAAAACTTAACCTCTATCTATAATTATGAAGGATGGCGAGAAGTCGTTTGTAGGAGGTAATTAGAGAACACAAAGCAATGTATACTCAGGTGCTTCTTCATGGGTTTACACATCACACAGACTTGCTGCAGAGACTAAAAAGGGTGTGAAGCCAGGCGCAGTGGCTCATGCCTGTAATCCCAGCACTTTGGGAGACTGAGACTGGCAGATCACCTGAAGTCAGGAGTTCGAGAGCAGCCTGGCCAACATGGCAAAACCCCATCTCTACTAAAAATTAGCCAGGCATGGTGGCGCACGCCTGTAATCCCAGCTACTCAGGAGGCAGAGGCAGGAGAATTGCTTAAACCTGGGAGGCGGAGGTTGCAGTAAGCTGAGATCACACCACTGCACTCCAGTTTGGGCGACAGAGCAAGACTCCATTTCAAAAAAAAAAAAAAGGTGCGAAAACATGAAGAAACAGCGTAGTCTAAAGTTGTGTGTGTGTGTGTGTGTGTGTGTGTGAGCATGCATGTGTGTGTGATATGGGGCATATCATGGGGGGAAAACAAGTTTCCCTTTGAGAGAAGACTCTGTACACCTCTCTAGCATGCCCCTGGCACCCAGTAGTGTTTCTCCCAGCAGGCTGTGGACCTGGAAAATAGAAACCATTGTCCTTCTGTGTTAAAAAACAGTGCAAAGCACATAATAGGGGCTCAGTAAATTCTTACTGAATGGATGTGTGGATAAATGAGCAGATGAAGGACATGAGTTGGGGAGTGTTTGTTGGAATTGGGGTCACTTTGAAGGTGAGCCAGTCTAAAGCAGAATGTTCATTTTAGTGAGCTGAGGAAGATAAGGTTGGCTGGCTTGAGAAGTAGGACCAGTGGATGAAGAGCTTGAAAACCTCAGGCTGTGGATTTAATCCAATGATGAAAAGTTTTAAGGGGAAGAATGTGTTGAACCCATTCCACTAGTAAAGGACCCTCTTGATGAGTAAGAGTTATCCAATGTTTGAATTTCATTGTTTCCTGCAGCCTGGAAATTCTGGAAGAAGCTTCCATTTGGGGTTTCCTCCTCTGGCAGGGGCTACCCCGCTGTAGCATTCTTCTGCCATGGCTTCAAGAGTAGTTCAGAGGAAGGGTGGAGTTGGGGGTCAGCCCAGGTGCCAAGTCTGAGCTCCACTGACTTGTCCATCATTGGGAATTGTTTATCTGCCCAAGCTTGAGGAGTAGAGTTAGGTAGTGATTCCATCTGCTTGCAGTCAGCTATATTTGCATTCTCTGACTATGTTGCTTGGGAGGAGCTGTAGGGTGTGCGTGTGTGTGTGTGTATGTGGTGTGTGCATGTGTGTTGATGGTGGAGTTCAATTTGGAGTGTCCAAAGCCTCAATCAATGCAATGTCAAAAAAAAAAAAAAACCTCCGAAGTTATAGATGGCTCAACAGTAACATACATCTGATTGCCTTGAGCTTTGCATGGGATTAAGAAAAGAGGGTTTAGAATTAAGTCATCTGGAAGAAGACCAAAAAAGGGAAAGTGTCATTTAACTTGGCCTCTGAAGTAATCTAAAACATGTCTACTATGTGGGCCAAACTGTACTGAGGTTGCCTGCAAAGAGAAGTATGTTTGGAACAACTCTCAATTGTAAATAGAGCAGTGAGTCTGGTTTAAAACTCCACAGCTTTAAAAACTATCCTGACTTGTCATGTCTCTTATCAGTTTCTCCCTGTTTTTTGGTCAAAATTTGATCTTAGAATGGGGAAAGAGAATGAAATACTAGTACTGCTAGGAACAAATATTCCTTGATCAATGACTATATGCTGACTGTTGTGCTAAGTGATTTACATACATTATCTCATCCACCCATACAACAACCCTATGGAGGGGTGTTCTGTTTTGCTGATGAGGAAAGTGATACTTAAAGAGGTTAAGTAACTTGCTTAAGGTCACATAGGTAGCAAGTGGCAGAGGTAGAATTCAAATCCAGATATGCCCGACTCCAGAGACTGTGCTCTTAACTAGACATGCTCAAAGAGCTCAAGTGTATTATTAGAATTCCTAGTTTTTTATTTTCTTCACCATTTCTCCCCTTGATTCCTTGATGCAATGAGAAGAGTGCTGTGTGTTTTTTGCTATTTCAGCACAACCAGTTCCAGTGTTTTTTCTTTCTTTTATCAATGCTGAATATTGAAAAAGGGCATGCTGCCTGTTTCAGTTTAGTGTGACTCCATGCTCATGGGTTTCCTCTTCCAGGCAAGGGTATTTATTTATTTCCTAAATCTTAAGTGTTATTTTCTTTTTTTTTCTTTTTTTTTTTTTTTTTTGGAGACGGAGTTTTGCTCTTGTTGCCCAGGCTAGAGTGCAGTGGTGCGATCTTGGCTCATTGCAACCTCCGTTCAAGCGATTCTCCTGCCTCAGCCTCCGGAGTAGCTGGGATTACAGGCATGCACCACCATGCCCAGCTAATTTTTGTATTATTAGTAGAGATGGGGTTTCACCATGTTGGCCAGGCTGGTCTCGAACTCCTGACCTCAGATGATCCACCTGCCTCAGCCTCCCAAAGTGCTGAGATTATAGGCGTGAGCCACCATGCCTGGCCCTAAGTCTTATTTTCTAAGTCGTAGCTCTTCACTACATCATAGGCAGTACACTGTGGTAAGTAAATACTCACAGCTTTGAAAGCGGACTCATCCAGGTTCAAGTTCTGGCTCAGCCATTCAATAGCTCTGTGACCTTCAGTAAGTTATTTAATCTCTACAAACTGTAAAATGGGGATAATAGTACCTACCTCTAGGACTGTTCATTTAATCTACTGACATTTATTGAGCACTGTGCCAGGCCCTGGAGACACAGAGTTGTAAGATTTAAAATGAAATAATAGAGGTGTTGGGCTTCGCACAGGACCTAGTAGACGATAAAGATCCAATAATAAAGAATAGCCATGAATTATACAAAAAAGGACTATTTCTTAGCTATCCATGGGCAGGATACAGGGGAGCGAAGTGTATTCTGAATCAGGGGACTCTGGAAATGATCTTGTACGATTGAGTACCTCCTTGTCCTGGCTGAGGCTATCTCTAAATTTGAAATCATAGTCAAAGCCAACAGCTAAGAAATAGTCTTTTTTTGGTACAGTTCATGACTATTCTTTATTATTGGGCCTTTACTGAATACTAGGTCCCGTGCCAAGCCCGGTGCCTCTGTCATTTCATTTAAACCTTACAACTCTGTGTCTCCAGGGCCTGGAACAGTGCTCAATAATGGTCAATAGATTAAATGAATGGTCCTGGAGGTAGGTACTATTATTCCCGTTTTATGCTTTATGGAGATTAAATAACTTATACCCAAGATCACAGAGCTACTGAATGGCTACCACACACTTTACCTATATCAACTCTCATACTTCTCACAACCTTCTCCTGAAGTAGGCTTTATTACACCATTTTACAGAGGAGGAAATGGAGTCCAAGAGAGGTTAAGAAACTTGCCTGAGATGCCACAGCTAATTAGTGGCAGCCCTGGGATCAGAACCAGACCAGCTAGTCTGACTCCAAAGCCTGTGATCCTATGGTCTGTCTAGACCACCAGCACTGGGTTTGTCTCTGATTTCTGTATTTTCTATCTATGCACCCAGCCCCGAGCAGCTCCAGGAAGATGCACATTCAGGCAGGGGATAGTTAGAGAGGCCATGTTGTTCTGGGGAGAGTATTTTGGAGCCCCCGTGTTCCCTGGTTCTTCTCAGGAATGTTCCACTGATCCCCACCCACTTGATCCTTTTCCTGCTGCATCTCTCTGACATCACCCAAGACCAAACCAGCTCATCTTGAAAAGCTTGGGGAGCCCAGGAGTGGAGGAGCCAGCTGGGGCAGCCTGCATGGGAGGCAGGGCTAGGGATCCTACTGCCAGAGCCCAGGGCTGTCATTTCAACACAGCCTTGGCTCCTCTGCAAAGTCTTGCCTCCTGGTTTGGCTGCTTTAAACCTGAGTGAGGCCCAGCCCACCTGCCTTGCCCCCAGCCTGCTCACTACCTGAGGTTTGCTATAACACCCCATGCAGGAGCCACCCTCACTTGTGCTTAGAAGGCCCCTGTGCTTGGTTTAATGCCCTGCCATCTCTATCTTAAAATTCTCGACCAGGCACGGTGGCTCACACCTGTAATCCCAGCATTTTGGGAGGCCGAGGTGGGCGGATCACCTGAGGTCAGGAGTTCGAGACCAGCCTGGCCAACATGGCGAAACCCCGTCTCTACCAAAAATATAAAAATCAGCCGCATGTGGTGGCACACGCCTGTAATCCCAGCTACCCAGGAGACTGAGGCAGGAGAATCACTGGAACCTGGGGTGCAGAGGCTCCAGTGAACCAAGATCGTGCCACTGCACTCCAGCCCCAGCAACAGAGCAAGACTCTGCCTGAAAAAAAAAAAAAAGAAAGAAAAAAGAAATTCTCAATCCTTTTGAAAAGAGGCTCTGCATTTTCATTTTGCAGTGGGCCCTGCAAATTATGTAGCCAGTCCTGCTCAGACCCAGCTAAGGCATCAGAGCACCAGAGGCCTGCCCAGCAGAGAATTTCCAGGAGACTGCTGGGCAACAGACAACAAGCCAGGGGTCCTAATTTCAGGGTTCATGTTCATGAGGTCAAAGAACTCTGTGGACTGTAGGAAGCCAAGAGAATGAATTCACACATTTCCGGGATGATGTAAATTTATCGGCTTAAAACAGTTTTTTCTATTACTCCCATAAATAAACATAACAGCCATTGAACGTGCTGTTGCTTACTAGTATTATAGAAACATTAGAGATAAGGATCAGTTTGATTTAAGCAGAAAAGTGAACCTGGTCTCCATGCTTCTTAAAGTCTTTTGCACCTTCTTGCCACAACCCTGAAGTTGAATCATGATTAAATTCTTCCTTGAGATCCTGCCAGTAAACCAGACACCTACTCAGATGCAAGCGTTGTTTCTACCTTCTCTAGGAACCTTCTGCCTCAGTTAGCAGCCCTGCCCCTATGCCCCGCCCCGCATCATTCTCCATTTCCAGCCTTTCCTTTCCTCCTGGTTCTTTCCTCTTTGTTTCCCAACAGATTGAGCATCACAGTCCCGATGCTCAGGCAATGCTATCCAGATTCTCTCCTTCCTTCCTCTCCTGGCCCATCTCAGATGCTGCCAATTTCTCACCTTTGGTTCCTTCCCCCCTCACCCTCCTGCTCTCTGGCTTTCGTCCTCTGTATTAGAACTGCCAAATATCATACCTGTAATCCCAGCACTTTGGGAGGCCAAGGTGGGTGGATCACGAGGTCAAAAGATCAAGACCATCCTGGCCAACATGGTGAAACCCCATCTCTACTAAAAATACAAAAATTAGCTGGGCGTGGTGGTGTGCGCCTGTAGTCCCAGCTACTCAGGAGGCTGAGGCAGGAGAATCACTTGAACCTGGGAGGCAGAGGTTGCAGTGAGCCCAGATCGTGCCACTGCACTCCAGCCTGGGTGACAGAGTGAGATTCTGTCTCAAAACAAAACAGAAAAAAACAAAACAAAACAAAACGAAAAAGAACTGCCAAATAAAGATCACCCTTCATGGTTCAGAGTTTCATCAGCCTGATTCCCTGGAAATAGGGTCACCTCATGACTTCTGGAGGCCTGAGGCACTTTTGTCTTTGGGGACCTTTCTTTTGTTAAAAAAAAATGAAAATTATATTTTATAACTCTTTTGATATAAAGATAAGTACGATCAAGTCTAAATTGTATTCATTTTTTAAAATTATTATTTTAAAATACATTAAAACATTTTCGTGTGCGTGTGTGTGTGTGTGTGTGTGCTTTTGGACAGGGTCTTGCTCTGTCGCCCAGACTGAGATCATAGCTTACTGCAGCCTCGACCTCTTGGGCTCAAGCAATCCATTCACCTTGGCCTCTCAAAGTGCTGGGATTACAGGTGTGTGCCACCCTGCCCGGCCTCTTATGGGCTTTTAAAGTATTGTGGCTCTAGGCACTGTGCCTACTGTGCCTAAAGGAAGCTAATGAAGAAGTCAGGACTGCTTTGAAGGGCTTGGTAAATGCGAGTAAACCTTCATAAAACCTTTTCTCTCTGGGAAACCATACTACTTTGAACAAACAAACAAACAAAACATTGTATTTCTCGGCATGGTGGTTCACGCCTGTAATCCCAGCACTTTGGGAGGCCGAGGCCAGCAGATCGCCTGAGGTCAGGAGTTTGAGACCAGCCTGGCCAACATGGTGAAACCCCGTCTCTACTAAAAAATACAAAAATTAGTCAGGTGTGGTGGCAGGTGCCTGTAATCCCAGCTACTTGGCGGGCTGAGGCAGGAGAATCACTTGAACCCGGGAGGCGGAGGTTGTAGTGAGCCGAGATCGCACCCCTGCACTCCAGCCTGGGTGACAGAGTAACACTCCATCTCAAAAAAAAAAATATATATATTCCCTTTGTTGGAAAAACAATATACTTACAAAGAAAATTTTAATGAAAAAAGAACCCTTTCATAATCCCATATCCTAACACAACTCATTTTCAGTTTTGTGATTCACTTCCTTGTCCAGATGCAAAGTTATTTTCCTCTTCCAGATGCAAAGCTATTTTACACAATTAATGGCTGTTGTGTTTGTGCAGTTTTGTATTCTGTTTTTTCCATTTAACATAATTTTCTTGAAAACATTTTCCACGTTTCTTTTCTTTTTTTCTTTTTCTTTTTTTTTCTGAGATGGAGTCTCGCTCTGTCCCCCAGGCTGGAGTGCAGTGGCGCCATCTCGGCTCACTGCAAGCTCCACCTTCCAAGTTCACGCCATTCTCCTGCCTCAGCCTCCCAAGTAGCTGGAGCTACAGGCATCTGCCACCACGCCCGGCTAATTTTTCGTATTTTTAGTAGAGACAGGGTTTCACCATGTTAGCCAGGATGGTCTCGATCTCCTGACCTCATGATCCACCCGCCTCAGCCTCCCTAAGTGCTGGGATTACAGGCATGAGCCATGGCACTCGGCCTTTTTTTTTTTTTTTTTCATGTAGTCCCGCTCTGTTGCCCAGGCTGGAGTGCAGTGGTGCAATCTCCGCTCAACACAACCTCCGCCTCCCTGGTTCAAGCAATTCTTCTGTCTCAGCCTCCCGAGTAGCTGGGATTACAGGCCCATGCTACCATGCCTGGCTAATTTTTGTATTTTTAGTAGAGACGGGGTTTCACTATGTTGGCCAGGCTGGTCTCGAACTCCTGACCTCGTCATCTGCCCTCCTCGTCCTCCCAAAGTGCTGGGATTACAGGCATAAGCGACTGCACCTGGCCATTTTCCATGTTTCTACAGTAGACTTTGTAACTACCACGTTGACTTGTGATTGATTCACTCCCCCTCTGCTGGTTTCTCAGATCTTTTCTGACTCTGCTTACGTCTGTTTCATTGCTTCCTTTTCTTCCTTCCATACATTCAGTCTGTGCCACCTGATCTTTCTGTAAATTCTCCCCCCAGGTAGTCTGATGGATGACTTCAACTACCAGCTTTATAGGGCTGAGGAAAATGGGCTTTGCAGGTGGTTCTGCCGAATGGCACTTAGTGTTCAATGATCTGCGTCTGTGGCCTGCGCATGGCCTTTCACAGTGCATCACATGCATTTGACAGGCAGGCCATGGGGCAGATCTTGTTAACTTCTCTGTTCTAGTAATGGGATCAGATGGTCAGAGTCTGAAGGTACCTTAGGCATGATCCAGTTCAACTTCCTTATTTACAGATAAGGAAACTGAGGCTCAAGGAGGTTAACAGACTTGATCACAGTCATAGAGCCTGTGAGTAAGGACTGGAAACTTGGTTCCTTAACTCCCAAAGCTTTATGCTCTTTCCTCACTAGCATATGCTCTATGAATTTGATAAAGAAGAACTGATGTTTATATTGGTGTACCATTAGAGTGTACACTTCTATTACAGAATTATATATATATTCTTTGTATGTTTATATAAAATAAATAAAAATAAAATATGGAAATATATATTATATATAAAACAATATATTTTATTAAATGTTTTCTATAAATATAAAAATATATTTATTACATATGTAATATTTTATGTATTTAATTTATATATGTATATAAATATATAATATAAAATATATGAGAGATATATATATATTTTTTAGAGACAAGGTCTCATTCTATTGCTCAGGTTGGAGTGCAGTGGCACGATCATAGCTCACTGTAATCTCAAACTCCTGGGCTCAAGCAATTCTTCCCCCCAGCTTCCTGAGTAGTTGGGATTACAGGGGTGCACACCATGCCTAGCTAATTTTTAAAAAAGCTTTTGTAGAGATGAGGTCTCACTTTGTTGCCCAGGCTGGGCTCAAACTCCCGGCCTCAAGCAATCCTCCCACTCCCAAATTGCTGGGATACAGGTGAGAGCCTGTAAGATGGCACCTGACCATATTGCAGAATTATATTTATAATTATTTTGTTCCCTATTTTATTTTTATGTTACTATAATGGAAAAAAGAAAAGCTTGACAGTACAATTTTTAGTAAAGTACATACTTTAAAGTTATCTGGCCCATTACAGGAGAGGTGCTTAACTGACCCATGTTCACACACACAATGGTTAACTTCCCCTTTTTTTCTTTTTTTTTTTTTTTTTTTTTGAGACAGAGTCTCACTGTCACCCAGGCTGGAGTGCAGTGGTGTGATCCTGGCTTACTGCAACCTCTGCCTCCCGGGTTCAAGCAATTCTCCTGCCTCAGCCTCCTGAGTAGCTGAGATTACAGATCACTTGTTTTCTTAATGGTCACTTTGTCTCTGATCAGTTGACTCACTTATTACTAAGGTGTCCCAACAGTCAAATTGATTATCTTACCTGTTCAGAGACAAGGAGCAGACCAGTCTTTGTCCCAAAATAACCAGGCCAACACTGGTACTAGCAACCTACAGACAATAAAAGCATTTATTATTAAAACAAGTGAGTGTCAATTTTGGCCATCAATATAATTTCCAATAGTTGAAACATTATAAGCCCAACTTTCCCCCTTAGTCTAAAGACATTGGAAGTCTAAAAGACATTGGAAATAAATACCTCTGAAAATCCTGTCTTGTAGTTAGGGAAGCTCCCTTCAAAGACTTTTTGTTTGATGATCTCCTTTGAATTTTTTTTTCTCCTAATCTCTCTTCTTTATGTACATGTGTATGTGCCTATGTGCATATGACATTTTTGTTAGGTTTATTATATCCTTCTATCAGATTGCATCTGGCCTTCATTTGCTCAAGTAAAAATGAATTCTACCTTGATTGACTTATTTAGATTAAAAAAAAAAGAGAATTCCAGCTCTCCATGTAACTTAGGTAGGTGATGGGAAGAGTGTGCATGAAGTAGAGACTGGAGAGAGATTTTACAATGTATGAGAGTGTGAGTGCTGGCCTCCCATCCTGCCACACATACCCTTCCCTCAACTCTGACCTCACTGAGACAGGGTCTTACCCTGTTGCCCAGACTGAAGTGCAGTGGTGCAATCATAGCTCACTGTAGCCTCAAACTCCTGGGTTCACAGCAACACTTCCACCTCAGCCTCCTGAGTAGCTAGGATGACAGGTGCACAACACCACCACACCTGGCTAATTAAAACAATTTTTTTTTTTGTAGAGATTAGGTCTTGCTATGTTGCCCAGGCTGGTCTGTAACTCCTGGTCTCAAGCAATCTTCCTGCTTCGGGCTCCCAAGACACTGGGATTATAGGCATGAGCCATCACGTTCAGCCTCCATCCTCACTCTTAATCAATGTAGCATCCCCACCCTCTTCAAACATTTCAAAGCTGCTGGCCAACAGTCCACAGCAGGAGTAGGACTGGCATCTACAGGCTGCTCCACTGCCTCCCCAGACTTACGAAGTCCATGGAAACGATGGTTTCAACTGTGGAGTTCTTGGGTTGGGTGAGCATCATGATGGAGGCAGGGATGTCCAGGGTGAAATTGCCTGGTTGTAGATTGATCATGGGAGGCTCTGTGGCCATGATCCTCACCATGAAGGGCTGGGACAAGATGTAGATCTCTGCAATCTGCTCACATTCCAAGAAAGAAATAAAGATTGTGAGGCGTGGGTTGATGAAGGGAAATCACAAGGTTAAGATGGCCTGTCATGACTAAATCTTACATTGTGCAGTTAGAATAGAAAAAAAGCTCTTTAATAATAATAATTACACACAAAAATCAAATGATGATAACAGTTGGCAGTTACTGAACACAATACTTGATACTACCCACTGTGCCAGGGGCTTTATGTATTACACATTTAATCTTCAGAAAATCCCTGTGAGGCATATTCTATCAGCATCCGTGTTTCATAGCGGAGAATTTGAGTTTTACAGAGGTTAAATGATGTTCTCAAGATTCTAGGGGAATAAGTGGTAGAATTGGGATTCAAATGTAGGTCTGGGCTGGGCACAGTGGCTCACACCTCTAATCCTAGCACTTTGGGGGGCTGAGATGGGTGGATCACTTGAGCCCAGAAGTTTGAGACCGGTCAGGGCAACATGGAGCAATCCTGCCTCTACAAAAAATAGAAAAATTAGCTGGGCGTAGTGGCTTGTGCCTGTAGTCCCAGCTACTCGGGAGGCTGAGGTGGGAGGATCACTTGAGCCGGGGAGGCGGATATTGCAGTGAGCCAAGATCGTGCCACTGCACTCCAGCCTGGATGACAGAGCGAGACCCTGTCTCAAAAAACAAATGAACAAAAACAAATCTAGGTAGGTCTATCTGACTCAAGATCCTTGCTCTAAAACCAGGATGCTACATGAACATCTCTTTGTCCTCAAGGGCAATCCCTAGCCCGGAGGTTCATTATGTTCAATACTTAGTGTGCTATGAAGGCACAATATTAACAGTTGCTTTACTACAGTTACAAGTGTGGGCACTAATCCTTCATTTAACAATTGAATCCTTCATTTACACTAATAAATCCTTTATTTAAACTAATTATTTCAAGTATGGTGGAATATTGTGGAAGGCATGGGTGATTTATTTTGTGAACTTACAATTATACTCTAACTTGTATGTTAATTGCACTTTGTATTGTTCAGTAAATATTTGTGGATATTTGATTAAGAGAAAAAACTCCCAATAATAGATAGAGGGACTTATCCAAAAAGGAATACATAGAACCCACAAGTCTTCCAGAAGTAATTGCAGTGGAGACAAATACACTATCAAGACTCAAACCCTGAGCACTTACCCGGGAGAGCACGTTGCCAAGGCCTTGAGAGTTTTGAACAAAATGGTTGGAAATCTGGAAAATAAAGCCCATTATGTCACTGTTAGGATTTTACCTGGATCATCTTTTCAAGGAAAATGTAGTGTCCCCTGTAATTTTATGAATTGTGAAGCTGTTACACCATAAAATATTCAGTGTTTAAAGGTGACCTATCATTTTATAGCCCAATCATAGGGAATCCGAGGCTCAGAGAAGTAAAGTGACTTGCCCAAGGTCACACAGGAAGTTATATTTCTTTTAACTCTGGGAACAATACAGTCTATTGTTAATAACTGTAGAATGTTTACACACGGATTGTATGTATATAGTACAAAAAACTTTTAGTTATATGTATATTACAAGCTATGTGTACATATTCTTTATATATATTACAATCTATGTGTACATATTCTTTATATATATTACAATCTCTCTATGTGTACATATTCTTTATTTATATATATATTACAATCTATGTGTACATATTCTTTATATATATTACAATCTATGTGTACATATTCTTTATATATATTACAATCTATGTGTACATATTCTTTATATATATTACAATCTAGCTATGTGTACATATTCTTTATTTATATACATATTACAATCTATGTGTACATATTCTTCATTTATATATATTACAATCTATGTGTACATATTCTTTATATATATTACAATCTATGTGTACATATTCTTCATTTATATATATTACAATCTATGTGTACATATTCTTTATTTATATATATATTACAATCTATCTATGTGTACGTATTCTACAGTCATTAACAATAAGCCTTGTGTTATTGTCCCCACTTTTAGGGATTACTGAGATACCAGATGCTTAGGAATTTACCTTCAGAGATGAATGATTTTCAAGTCTGCAGCTAAAAGTGTCTAATTCTCAGCATCGTAAGGTAGCCACTGCTGCCATACTTACCATTCTGAATATAAGCTTTATACCTACTTATATAATTAAAACATATAGAATGAGAAGATTCAAAAAGAGATGCTCAATAAAAGTTTTTGGTTGACTGGCTAGAGATAGTGCTGTCATTATAAAAGGGAGGTGCATGACAGAGAATCAATGAATATCTGTATTATTACTGATCACTGTAGATAAACCAGCTGTAATTACAACCAGGATAACTATGTTAGCATAATACAGGGAATAATGATGATGACGATGATGATAAGCAACAGTTATATCACACTTATTCTGTGTTGGGGATTGGTCTGAATGCTTGACATGTATTTAAATCCTTTAATGCCCATATAAACTCTATGAGTATGGAACTATTATTATCTGCCTTTTCCAGATGAAGAAATTCTGGCCCATAGAAGTTATATAAATTGAAATTACCTCTAAGGTCACAGGCAATACATGATGGAAAGGGGTCTTGGTATTATTGGAGATTAATCTAGAACAGTGGTGAGTGGTGAGGTATCATGAAAAAACAAATTTAGCAGAACTGGAAACTTGACAACTCCCCAATTAATACAGGTTGAACATTCCTAATCTGAATATCCAAAATTCAAAGTGCCCCAAAATCCAACTATTAAATGCCGACATGATACACAACGGAAATGCTTATTGGAGCATTTTAGATTTTGGATTTTCAGATTAGGGCTGCTCAATGGGTAAGTATATATAATGCAAATATCCCAAAATCTGACAAAATCCAAAATCCAGAACACTTCTGGTCCCAAGCATTTTGCATAAGGGATGCTCAACCCGTAACAATGTTCACTCCACAATTCCCTCATTCCTTCACTGTCTTGCTGGGAGTGATAGCCTAAAAAGATCCAGGAATCGAAATTATGGCATAAAAGTTCTATAATAGGATACTTATAAAAAGGCTGAATGATGGTGACCATTGACATCCTCAGTTAACTCTCCTCACCTCTTTGGTGGAGAGAGTGACATTGAAAGCCCCAGCTGTGAAATGAGCAAAGGACGCAGATTTAAAGAAATACTCGGTGATTCCAATGTAGAGCATGGAGTTGCTGCGTTCTGGGAGCACAAAAGGAACTGGTGAGAAGAGGGGGTCGGTGAGGTTTTCCAGTGGGTAGAATACGCCCTGTGGGAAAACAGAGAGAAAGACCAGCGTATCAGGTGAAAACTCAAATTCTAAGAAGACTAAGAAGATGGACCCTCTGAAGTCAGAATAAGAATTCCAGAAGCTCAGACTGGGCGTGGTGGCTCAAGCCTATAATCCCAGCACTTTGGGAGGCTGAGGTGGGTGAATCACTGGAGCACTGGAATTTGAATTGATTGAATGATTGTTTTTCCATGATCAACCTGGGCAACATGGCAGGCTCCGTCTCTATAAAAAATACAAAAATTAGCCAGGTGTGGTGGCGTGTACCTGTAGTTCCAGCTACTTGGGAGGCTGAGAGAGGCGAATCCCTTGAACTAGGGAGGTTGAAGCTGCAGTGAATTGTGACTGCGCCACTGCACTTCAGCCTCCAGCCTGGGTAACAGAGGGGGACCTTGTCCAAAAGAAGAAGAAGAGGAAGAGGAAGAAGAAGAAAGGAAGAAGAAGAAGAAGAAGGAGAAGGAGAAGAAGGAGAAAGAGAAGGAGAAGAGGAAGAGGGAGAAGAAGAAGAGGAGGAGGAGGAGGAAGAAGAAGAAAGAAGAAGAAGAGGAGGAGGAGGAGGACGAAGAAGAAGAAGAGGAGGAGGAGGAGGAGGAGGAGAAGGAGAAGGAGAAGAAGAAAGAAGAAAGAAGAAGAAGAAGAAGAAGAAGAAGAAGAAGAAGAAGAAGACTAGAAACTCAGTAATGATGAAAAACTGTTAAGGCTTTCTGACTCCTTGACCAGTGACTATTTTTCAAAAAGCTCTTAGGATTCTTGAGCACATTTAGGTGTGTCTGTTCACCCCAGGGTGTAACCCAATGAGAACCCTTGTTTGAACTTTTCTAAGACAAAGAAGGAGGTGTATTTAGCTGGAAGGACAACTCTGAGTAAAAGTACTTCCTGAGGTGCCATGTAGTGGTGACAAACACGTGACCTTCAAAATCTGTGTCTGCTGAGTACCTGGGGAATCACAGAAAGAACCCAAGACTCCAAATGGTTTAAGACATTTTTTTGTAGCATTTCTATCACTGTTCTCATTAGCTATAGGGCGTTATTACAAAGTATTGTCTTGTCCAACATTGAACTGAGTTGAAAGACTCTGGTGAGTGAAATATGAGCCAATATGCATTTTAAAAGACAATGATATTAGCTTTGGGGCAAAATGAAACATAAGCACAATGATTGTTTTTCCATGATCAGTGAACACTAATTCCACGTGCTTATGGCCCTGACAGAGGTCAGTAGCCCTCAGTTAAATCCACTAACCTGAACACTTAGGAATGGAAGTGCCAACGTGTACCAGCTACTGATGTGTTTAGTTCCAATAAATGCAGACTGCTCTACTAGCTGCCTGCTAGCCTCAAACCTACTCCTAGGGGCAAAGACATATGATCCTTCTCCTGAAGAGGGCAGACATATGTTGTACAATACAATCATTTGCTTATTAATAAAACATTCAAGAGTCTTTTGAAAAGGTGTAAACATGAGGCAGTCACTTGAAAGGAAATTAAATTATTCGGAGAGCATATATATATATTTCCTTCTGTACAGAATCATTGTTTTTTGTTTTTGTTTTCGTTTTGTTTTGTTTTGTTTTTTTGAGACAGAGTCTTGCTCTGTCGCCCAGGTTGGAATGCAGTGGTACGATCTTGGCTCACTGCAACCTCTGCCTTCCAGGTTCAAGCAATTTTCCTGCCTCAGCTTCTCAAACAGCTGGGAATGCAGCCATGTGCCACCACACTGGCTAATTTTTTGTGTTTTTAGTAGAGACGGGGTTTCACCATGTTGGCCAGCCTGGTCTCAAACTCCTGGCCTCAAGCGATCCACCTGCCTGGGCCTCCCAAAGTGCTGGGATTACAGGTGTGAACCACCGCGCCCGGTACATAATCATTGTTTTCTAAATATTGGCTGTTGACAGCCAGGCTGAGGATTCTGATGATGATAAAGTTACCTTCAAGTTCAGGTCAAGGTAGCTCTCAGTAATTTCTGGAGAACTGATTAGGGAGTAATCCAGCAGAGTGTAGTTGTCAATCTTGGTTAAAACTAAATAACCAACAAAGAAAAAAGAAAATCCATATTCATTAAAGGCATAGTATAATATATGAATGATGTCTATCTAGAACAATATAATTTTAAATTCTCTGTTTAAAAGATCAATTCCTGCTTTTCATAAGTAATACATGTTATCTTTTGAAAACCCAGGAAAAGTAGATAAATCAAAAGAAGAAAGTGAAAATTTTTTCCAAGCGTATTACTCTGAGAGAAGCATCACTAAAATTTTGGTGTGCAGTGGTCCCCCTTATCTGCAGGGCATATGTTCCAAGACCCCAGTGGATGCCTGAAAGTGTGGACAGTACCAACCCCTACATACACTGTAATAAAAGGAATGTGAATGTGAACGTGAATGTGGTCTCTCTATCTCTCAAATTCACATTGAGATACTGAATATTTTTAAACCATGGTTGACCACGGATAACTGAAACTGCAGAAGGCAAAACTGCAGATAAGGGAGGACTACTTTTTAGGTATACACACATACAAACACACAAAATGCACGTATAGTTTGTTTTTTGTTTTTTTTTGAGACAGAGTCTCACTCTATCACCCTGGCTGGAGTGCAGTGGTGCAATCTCAGCTCACTGCAACCTCTGCCTCCTGGGTTCAAGCAATTTTCATGCCTCAGCCTTCCTAGTAGCTGGGATTACAGGCACCCACCACCACACATGGCTAATTTTTATATTTTTAGTAGAGACAAGGTTTCACCATGTTGGCCAGGCTGGCTTCGAACTCCTGACCTCGAGTGATCCACCCACCTTGGCCTCCCAAAGTACCAGGATTACAGGCGTGAGCCACCATACCCAGCCCTATATAGTTATTTTTTAAAAAGGAAATTAGTACAAACACAAAACTCATATCAATATTTAGAGATATATATTGGGTTGGTATAATGAAAGACTTTTCAGTTTGATGTTATAAATTGCAGTTAGAACTTTATTTTTTTTTTACAAGGAGTATGCTTTACTGTTGTCATTAGAAATATTTTTAGAAACAGATTGTGTGAGAGAAAATAAAGTCCACTAAATTGGAGAGGCCAAGGACATTCTTAGGCACAGTGCTACTAATCCAAATAATTTTATGTATTATCATTTTCAGAATAAAGCAGAAGTCAAGGGGACCAGGGTGCAGTGGTGGGTGAAGTTCTGGGTGAAGTTCCAGAAAGCACAGATTGGGCTGGGTGTGGTGGCTCATGCCTGTAATCCCAGCACTTTGGGAGGCTGAGGTGGGCGGATCACCTGAGGTCAGGAGTTTGAGACCAGCCTGACCAACATGGAGAAACCCCATCTCTACTAAAAATACAAAATTAGCAAGGTGTGGTGGCACGCGCCTGTAATCCCAGCTACTCAGGAGGCTGAGGCAGGAGAATCTCTTGAACCCAGGAGGCGCAGGTTGCGGTGAGCCGAGATTGTGCCATTGCGCTCCAGCCTGGGCAACAAGAGCAAAACTCCGTCTAAAAAAAAAATAAATGAAAGCACAGATTTTAGTGTCTGAAGCTAGTTGTATGTGCAGTGACTCAGGGCTCAGGTTTCCCACTCGGCTTTGGAGAGCTGCTTTCCTGACCACCATCATGTGTTCTACAATATGAAGACCTACTCCCTGTTCTAGAGAAAGTTACTTGAGCATCATATCTTCTCTCTTCTTGCATGTCATAGATGGAGAGGAAAAGCAAGAAGAGATGAAGTGTCTTGCTAAGATAAAGGAATAATATTATCCTAAGCCACCATAGTTTTTATTTTTTATTTTTCACTTTTTTTTGGAAACAGAGTCTTGCTCCGTCACACAGGCTGGAGTGCAGTGGCACAATCTCAGCTCACTGCAACCTCCGTCTCTCGGGTTCAAGTGAGTCTCCTGACTCAGCCACCCAAGTAGCTGGGATTACAGGCCTGCGCCACCACCTCTGGCTAATTTTTGTATTTTTAGTAGAGACAGCGTTTCACCCTGTTGGCCAGGCTGGTCTTGAATTGCTGACCTCAAGTGAGTTGCTTGCCTCAGCTTCCCAAAGTGCTGGGATTACAGGTGTGGGCCACTGTGCCTGGCCATTGCCACAATTTTTAAAATACTTTCAAGTCGTTACTCTGAGGGACAGCAATCATTTCACAGATTTGGTGAATGAGGCTCAGAGGTAAAGGAACTTGCTCAAGGAAAGCTAGAACATGGCAATCCTTGGTTACTTCTTTCCTCACTACATCTCGTTTTCCTTCCCTACATCTCCAATCCATTCATTTTCTTTCATCCATCTGCATCCATTTATCAGTCTAATACATATATTTTTTGAGACAAGATCTCACTTTGTCACCTAGACTCCAGTCTAGGTGACAAAATTCTATATAAAATTTTTTTTTTTATAGAAACAAGGTCTCACTATGTTGCCTAGGCAGGTCTTGAACTCCTGATCTCAAGCAGTCCTCCCACCTTGGCCTCCCAAAGTGCTGGGACTACAGGAGCAAGCCACTGTGCCTGGCCACAATCCAATATTTCTTAATCTAATGGGCTAGGTGCTGTGCCTGACGCTGGGGGCACAGCAGTGAGTCAAAGTTCCTGCACCCAAGGAACTCATAGTCTTGGGGAGTAGACAGATATATCAATAGGAAATTATAATCCAACACAGCAAAGGCTGATCTAAACTGAGCTCCTGATGGTCCTGCTACAAACTTGTTCTTATGTTCTTTCCCATCTCAATAAATGCTAAATCCCTTCTTCCAATTTTCCAGCTGCTTAGGGTTTTACCCACCAAAGTCACCCTTCACTCGTCTCGTGACCCACATTTGATCTGTTGGACAGATACCACTGCCTTGACCTTCAAGATATATCCAGAATCCCAACATGCCTTACCATCTTCATCACCCCACCCTAGGCCAGCCACCATCATTACTTGTATGGGTCACTGCACTCATCTCTTAAGTAGTCTCTTTGCTTTTGTCCTTGACCCCCTTCCTTCCCATCTATTTTTTTTTAGCACAGAAGCCAGACTGATCTCCTTAAACTGTAAGTTAGGTCATGCCGGCCTTAGTCTTCAAAGGCATCCCATCTTAGATTAAGAGGTGGACTTTGCAGTCCCTACACATCCCTGAAGATCAAACCATCCCCTTTCCTCATCTCTGGCCTCATTGCCTGCTCTCCCCCAACCCCCTGCTCCTAGTGTGTCCTTCTCACAGCCTCCCCAGCACACTTGAGATATTCAGCCTCAGGGCTTTTGTGCTTGCAGTTTCCTCGATCTGGAATCTTCATCTAGATTGAGCAGCGGCTCACTTTCTACTCCCTTTGGGTTTTTCTAGTAATGCCACCTGCTCAGTGGTGCCTTTCTTGGTCACTCTATCTAGAATGGAAGTTCCTCTTCAGCTCCTCCACTGCTTTATTTTTCTTCTTACCACTTATCACTGCCATAACTTAAATTTTACTTGTTTATCTTGCTTGCTGTCTGTCTCCTCCCACTAGTCCCCTCCCACTAGTCCCATGATGGCAGGTATGTCTGTTGCCTCGGAATACTGCTGCATCCCTAGCACCAAGAACAGTGCTCAGTCTATTTCAGGTGCTCAGCACACCATTGGTGAATGAATGGATGGAGTGCAAAGAGAGAGAGAGATGTCCAAAGTGTCATGTGAGCACAGAGGAGGCATAACTTTATGGAGTGGGGGCTGTCAGGTAAGGTTTCCTGGAAGTGGCTATGTCTGAGCTGGGTCTTAAATATAAAGAGGAGGAAACACAACATATAAAGAGAGGTAGAGAATGGAAAGGATTAAATCCTCCAGGGTTTAGCACAGTGCTGGCTAAACTCTGCAGGTTTAGAAATGGGCACTCAATACATATCTGTTAAAGCAGTGGTCCCCAACCTTTTAGCACCAGGGACCAGTTTAATGGAGGATGATTTTTCCATGGCCTGGGGTTGCGGGGGATGGTTTCGGGATGAAACTGTTTCACCTCAGATCATCAGGCATTAGATTCTCATAAGGCACATGCAACCTAGATCCTTCGCATGCACAGTTCACAATAGGGTTCGAACTCCTATGAGAATCTAATGCTGCCACTGATCTGACAGGAGGCAGAGCTCAGGCAGTAATGCTCAGTCGCCTGCCCATTGTTCACCTCCTGCTGTGCAGTCCAGTTTGTAACCTGTCTGTGGCCCAGGGATTGGAGACTCCTGTGTTAAAGGAATGAAAGGATGGAGGAGAGAGGAAGCTCTTCCAGGCAGAGAAAACAGCAAAAGCAAAGGCAAGGGGTGAGGAGGGCAGTGGAAATAGTTTGATTGATGGGGCAGAGAAAGGTAAAGAGAAAGATGAAGCAGAGAGAGGTAAGTAGGAGACAGGGTGTGGTGAGTCTTGTAGTCCATGCTAAGGTGCGTGGACTTGATGCTCAGGGCACCCACTGCAGGCTGAGAACCCCAGAATAACCTGGTCAAGATTAATGTTAATCCCTCTGAAGAGAAGGAATGTAATGCCACTGCTTAGGTTAGTGCTCGTGAGGGTTTAATTTGTGAACCTACATCTCATCCCCCTGGAGCCACCCCTCTTGCAGCAGTGAAGTTAGTTATTAGCCAAAGAGTACATATGCCCTACCACAAGGCACGTCCTCCCAAGCACCTTCCTGGGGCTCTAATTTACAGAATATGAAGCAGGATGGAGAGCTCAAGCTATACTGCCTTGAAAAGCAAACCCAGACAGTACCAGCTTTTGAAGGTGGGAAGACAACCATCTGGAAAAGACAGTTCTAAGACTCACCCTCCAGTGTGCTGAGGTTGGCATTTAGCTCTTTGACTTCACTTGCAATAATGGGACAGAGCTGGCCACAAAGGAATAAAAAGAAAAAAGCAAGTTACCACGTTGTACTGGAACCCCTTATTGATGGGCCTAGACCCTGCAAACAAAGGCCTTCTGGTTAGCAGTCATTATCCCTTTGGTTGTCGAGACTTTCTCTTAAATTTGTTGATGTCTACAGGCCTCGCTTTATGTAGATACGGGTGGTATGTCACTGAATGCCAGCTGAACTTTGTAGCAACTAGCACTACATCCAATCAGCCCTGTAAAGAGTGAGTGAGCCCTTGTTGTTTCTTTCTGTGACATGATAGGGCATGCGTCCCAGTCCATGCTGTTATACCCGAGGAACCTGCTGCTGGAGCTGCTGTATCTTTCCTGACTGCCGGGGGTGCTGCCAGCTTGCTATCTCCTCTAGGAGCAGCTGCATGCCCTACCTGGAATGGTTAGAGCTGGAGCCTTTTTTTTTTTTTTTTTTTTTTGGGACGGAATCTCGCCCTGTCACCCAGGCTGGAGTGCAGTGGCGCAATCTCAGCTCACTGCAAGCTCCGCTTCCCCGGTTCACGCCATTCTCCTGCCTCAGCCTCCCAAGTAGCTGGGACTACAGGCGCTCGCCACTACGCCCAGCTAATTTTTTGTATTTTTAGTAGAGACGGGGTTTCACCATGTTAGCCAGGATGGTCTCGATCTCCTGACCTCGTGATTCACCCGCCTCGGCCTCCCAAAGTGCTGGGATTACAGGTGTGAGCCACCGCACCCGGCCCCAGAACTGGAGCTTTTACTTTCCCCCTGGGCTAGTTGGAGAGCACATTATATCAGAGATCTACTTAGAGATCTATTTTGTTGCCACCTTTTTGGAATTTGAAAATTAGTCTTGAGTCAGATTAATATTTTTAGGAAGGGGCAGAGGTATCAGCACTGATGTGCCTCTTGTGTGCTCATTGATGTGCTTGGCATAGTAGTTACAACACAGGCTTGGGTGCCTGGGGCCGAGGGTTGAATCCCTTGGCAAGTTACTTGTATTCTTTGACCTCAGTTTCCACATCTGCAACATTTGCATGGAGATGATAATTGTATCCACCTCATCATGTTGTTGTGAGTAGAAACGGAAGTAATCCATGTAAAATTGCCCAGCTTATAGTAAGCATTGAGTAAGTGTTAGCTGTTGTTGGTTTAACTCCATTTCACCTTCACTACAGCCTTGAGAGGGGGGCATGACTGTCCCCTGATTACAGATGGGAAAACCAAAGCTTAGAGAGATTAAGTGAGTTGCCAGGTGTTGCATAGCCAGGATTTGAACTCTAGTCTTACACAGCTAGACAGCTGTGGTCTCAGCATTCTTTTCTATCTTCCAGTGGCACAGAGAGAATCATAGAAACATCTATTATCTTTAAGCCATAAATCAATTTCAGGCAAACTTAATTATTGGCTTCTGTGACATAACTCATTCTTCACTGGCCTCCTGTCAGAGGCCAAAGGACCGTGCCTCGTTTCAAACGGGAATGATCAAGTTTGGGGTCCTTGAGGATGACAGTGCACTTTGCCAGGGACTCTAATGTGCACACTCATTGGCATTCAGCATCTGTCAGGTAAGGATGGAGAAGGACCATAAGGCTTCCGAGTCCTGGACAGCTGTGCCATCTCCTGGGATGAGCTGTGCCACCTCCTGGGACGAGCTGCTTGATGCTTCTGAGTGTTAATTTCCTTACTGACTTTCATTAAGCATCTAATGTCTGTCAAGCACTGAGCTGAGCACTAGAGAGATGGAGGTGGCCAGACACTGTCTTTGTCCCTTCTTTTCCAGAAGAGTCTTCCTTCTTTTCTAGTCCTCCTCATCCCTGTCCTTATCTCTCCCAAAATACAGGTAAAGAGTTCAGGGAAGGTGTGGTCAGTATTGGAAAGAGAGTGCATAGCCAATTCCATCTTTCCCTTCTTCAGACACTGACTTCTGAGACTGGAATACTTATAGCTTTGGAAGGGATCTTAATATATTCTATTTTCTTAACTTATTCCTATTGTATTTCCTGGAAATGCCTCTTCTTATCCTTCATTCCTTACATATACAAATCCTACCTATATGTTAAGATCTAGTTCAAGTTCTGCATCCTCTAAAAATTATCTCCCAGGACACTTCCAGGCCCTATTTCTTTAAAATTTTCCATTTCTCTGAACCTCTCCTGTTCAATCTAATGATCATGTAACTGTATACTAAATTCAAGTACTCAGTTAATTATTGTTTCACAAGCCCGAGTTTGAGCTTTTGAATAGACAAGTGTATCCCTCTGTCCTATTCCCAAAAGACCCTAGTCCATGGCAGCTGAGCATGCAATAGGTACATAATAAGTAAATTCTTGTTGGTTGTTTGCCCACCCTATGGTAAGAAATTTGAGAGATGTGCTGTTGTTTTATCTCTGCATCCCAAGCACCTACCACAATATTTGGCACATAGCAGGGATTTGAGAAACTGTTACTAAGTTGCAAAGGATATTTAATGTGTGTGAAAGTGCCTGGAATAGTGCCTAGCACACAGTAGATGCTCAATAAAGGTTTCTTGATTAAGAATTAATTAAAGGATTGGCCGGGCGCAGTGGCTCACGCCTGTAATCCCAGCACTTTGGGAGGCCGAGGTGCGTGGATCACGAGTTCAGGAGATCAAGACCATCCTGGCCAACACAGTGAAACCCTGTCTCTACTAAAAATACAAAAAGTTAGCCGGGCATGGTGGCGGGCACCTGTAGTCCCAGCTACTTGGGAGGCTAAGGCAGGAGAATCCCTTGAACCCAGGAGGCGGAGCTTGCAGTGAGCCGAGTTCGCGCCACTGCACTCCAGCCTGGGCGACAGAGCGAGACTCTGTCTCAAAAAAAAAAAAAAAAAAAGAATTAATTAAAGGATGATAGAACTGCTACTAATGGCATTTTACTGTGGTTGTCTACCCTCTAAAGACTCACCATTTCATTTAAGTTCTTTAAAATGGGTTTCTCCATGGGCTCAGCAAAGGAGTTATACAGAACACTAAGGAAAAAATGAAAAAAAAAAAAAAAAGGTTACTCAGAGACCATAATCAGCCATTTGTAAACCTCCCCTAGGCGATGCCTGAGTATCCAGCCCCTGACTAGCCACTGCCCAACCCAGGGCTGTCACTCACCTGAGTTCTCCGGAAAATGAGACGTGGGCATGGCTCAGTTGGGCATAGCAATCCTGGAGCTTCACGGTAGGATGACCAAAGTCATTTCGGGTCAGGATAATGATACCGGTAAAGTAGACTCCAGAGAGAAACAGATCAGCTCCTCCTGTGTCTTGGCTGTTTAGAGAAAAAGTGCAAGGTTATCCAAGCCTGAGTCAGGCACAGAGATGGATCTTGTTTCTCTGATTACCCAGAGACTCTGAGCTCCTGGACTGCAGTGACTTTGTCATGTTCACCTCTGACTTCCTTGCACCTACAACAGGTAGGAGCAGAGTGGGTGCTGATTGAATATTCACAGAACAGACGAAGTACTGAATATGTGAAAGCTAACAGCTATTGGGATATTCTAATTATTTCACTCTGAGTGCTCTGGCCCTGGCAGTGAGTGAGCTTGAATTGAGCACCCTTCATATACAATGTTTGTTTGGGGAGAGAAAAGAAAGGGTAAGATTGGCAACACTTTATTCAGGAGGGGCATAGATGAGAAAGTGATGCTTAGATGTAGTCTGTGAACTCCTTGAGGGAGTGGATTGTGTGTTACTCATTTCCATGTCCCCAAGACTTAACATGTGGCCTGACACAGAGTAAGTACTCAACATAT
The DNA here is from genome assembly GCF_028885655.2 of Pongo abelii. NCBI lineage: Eukaryota > Metazoa > Chordata > Mammalia > Primates > Hominidae > Pongo > Pongo abelii. Next base: position 38,977,691 of record NC_085929.1, read on the forward strand.
GGTTGATGAGTCATTGAATAAATGAATGAATACATGAATCTATGTTGCTGTGGGGAACGTGTCATTTCTCTATAATCTACAAGACTGGAGTTCTTTAGATGGGGATAAATGTTACATAGTAGGCACTCAATAAATGGTTGTTGACTTAGTGGATGAATGAATGTGTTATCCTATGGCACCAACCAAGGCAGACCTAAACATTACACCCAGAATAGTGGTTTACACATCATAACTGGCCTGTAAAAGTACCTTGAATCTGATTTCTTCCTTCTATACGAGGGTGCAAAGGCCTTCCAGTTGGGCTCGGGCTTAAGCTGACTACCATCCTTCAAGCTCTGTGTGAGGGAGAAAGACTCCATTTCCCATCAGTTACTCCTGCAGATGGGGAAGTGTGTTGAATGGCTGGCTCAAGATCATGCAGTGATTTGTGGGTGATCTAAAATGTTGAGCATGCATCTGTTTCTCTGATAGTCAGGGACTTCTACTTCTTAAAAGAATCTTAAATGACATTCGATCACATGCTCTGCCTTTAAGGGAAGAATATTTTTCACCAAAACCCCCCAGCAGGGATTTCCTAATTTAAGCCTCACCTGGAAAAAAAATGTTTTTAAGAAAGATTGTTAATAATAAGGGAAAGAAGCCTACTGCCAAAAACGTTGGTGAATTTCTACATTTTCCATTTTTGCTCACATTCTCCCAGAACAGCTGCAGACATTTCAGTGGAATACTCACAAAAGTGGAGACTCGAACCCCCAGTCTGTGCTGATGTTGGCAGTGCCATGGTTGGTTAGCACTTTGATTCCCACCCCAGGCACAAAAGCCAATGAGGTATTTGGAAATGAAAAGGCACTGATTTTTATACTGCAAAACCAGAAACAAGAAGTTAGAGTGACTCTTCCAGCACATCTCTTCAGTCAAGCAAACTTAGGAACACAGTGGCAGAACTCTTACCATTGAGGCCATTGTGAATTCCTGCAGAGAAAAGAACCTCCTGTCTGCAGGGCTGTCTCTGGGAACTGCCTCCTAATTCTCCTCAAACTCTTACCAGGAAGTCCCTTGATTCCAGTTGATGAGGGAAATGAGCAAGTTTAGAAATATATATGTAATTTTCTTCTCTCTCTCTTTTTTTTTTTTTTTTTTTTTTTTTTTTTTGAGACAGGGTTTCATTTGTCTCCCAGGTTGGAGTGCAGTGGTGTGATCATAGCTCACTGCAGCCTCGAACTCCTGGGCTCAGGCAATCCTCGTGCCTCAGCCTTCCAAACAGCTGGGTCTAGAGGCATGTGCCATCACACTTGGCTAATATTTTTTATTTTTTTTGTAGAGGCAGGATCTCACTGTGTTGCCCAGACTGGTCTTGAACTCCTGGCCTCCAGCAAGCCTCCTGTCTCAGCCTCCCAAAGTGTTGGGATTACAGGCATGAGACACCTCGCCTGGCCTAGAAATATATTTGTAAATAATCAAACAATCTACTTGTTTAGTTTATTTAAAGACAAAAAAAAAAAGGCACAACATTGCTATCATTATTTTTCCTTCAGCAGTTCCAGTGTTTCACGAAAGGGGTGATATTCGTATTTTGCATGGCCCAGCTATTTTTTTTCTTTTTTCTTTTTTTTTTTGAGACAGAGTCTCACTCTGTCACCCAGGCTGGAGTGCAGTGGCACGATCTCAGCTCACGGCAATCTCCGCCTCCTGGGTTCAAGGGATTCTCCTGCCTCAGTCTCCCAAGCAGCTGGGACAACAGGCGCATGCCACCACACCTGGCTAATTTTTTGTATTTTTAGTAGAGACGGGCTTTCACCATGTTAGCCAGGATGGTCTTGATCTCCTGACCTGACCTCGTGATCTGCCCGCCTCAGCCTCCCAAAGTGCTGGGATTATAGGCGTGAGCCACTGCGTCCAGCCCTTGGCACAGCTATTTTTGTAGAGGACTATCATACACATTACAGGACATTTGGTGCATATGCCAGTAGTGTCCCTCCCCACCTGTCATTGGGACAATCAGAAACTTGCCTTCCTCCTATTTCCAAATGTCCTCTATGTGGACAGTATCTTTGCTAGTGGAGAAACTTAGAGAGTTGACTTCCCCTAGGATTCTCTGGGCTGTCAAAAGGGTAACAAGGAGGCAGTGAGTTGCATGTAATCTGCAAAGGTAGATGGCCACGTGCTTTATAAGAAATTATTATGAACAGCTGGGCGTGGTGGCTCACGCCTGTAATCCCAGCACTTTGGGAGGCCGAGGTGGGCAGATCACAAGGTCAGGAGTTCGAGACCAGCCTGGTCAACATGGTGAAACCCCATCTCTACTAAAAATATAAAAATTAACCAGGTGTGGTGGCACATGCCTGTAGTCCCAGCTACTCGGGAGGCTGAGGCAGGAGAATCCCTTGAACCCGGGAGGCAGAGGCTGCAGCGAGCCGAGATCGCCCCACTGCACACCAGCCCAGGAGACAGTGTGAGACTTCGTCTCGAAAAAAAAAAAAAGAAATTATTATGAATATCTATTGAGTGGTTGCTGCCTGCCAGGCATTGTGGTAAGCGCATTACATGCATTAGCTCATTTTAACTCTCACAGTAATCCTATGAGTTGGTTGCTGTCTTTGCAATCCCCATTTCAGAGATAAGAAGATAAGGAAAGTGGCTGAAGTCATATATAAGTGGCAGAACCAGACCTGGAACCCTCCTCAGTCTGACTTCAGACTGTACTCTTCACCACGAGGCTATGCCACTTCACATATTGTGCAAAGAGTGCTTGACTTGGAGCCAAGTTTAGTACCAGCTGTAAAAACTTGGTTGGGCAAGGCACTTAACCAGATTCAGTCAATCACTCAAAAGAAGTGCTATTCACAGGTAGGTGGGGGAGACAAAATGAGTTCATCTGTGTATAATTACTGCACCCGAGAAAGGGATTGTTGTGAATGAAGATGAAGAAAAATTTAAAACATAAATGTGATAGCTGATAAGAGACAATTATTTGCTAATAATATTTCCTCTTCTATGTATCCTTTCCTACCTACTCTCTGTCACACAACCTGAGTCCCACTGTGGGAAGAGGATGGCAGAGATTCATTTACTATATCTTGGAAATATTTTCATTTTGATACATGCAGTTCTAACCAATTCTTTATAACTGCTGCAGAGTATTTCAAACTGTGGATGGACATACCATTTCAAAAAAAAGCATTCCTATGTTGGTGGACATCTAGGTTCTTTCTAGCACTTCTGTATTATACATAATGTCACAGTGAACATCCTCATACATACTACTTATGTACATGTAATGTACTTCTCTTTTTTTTCTTTTTTTTTTTGAGATGGAGTTTCACTCTGTCGTCCAGGCTGGAGTGCAGTGGCGCAATCTCGGCTCACCGCAAGCTCTGCCTCCCAGGTTCACGCCATTCTCCTGCCTCAACCTCCCGAGTAGCTGGGACTACAGGCGCCTGCCACCACGCCCGGTAAATTTTTTGTACTTTTAGTAGACATGGGGTTTCACCGTGTTAGCCAGGATGGTCTCGATCTCCTGACCTCATGATCTGCCCACCTTGGCCTCCCAAAGTGCTGGGATTACAGGTGTAAGGCACCGCGCCCGGCTGTGTACATGTACTTCTCTAAGGAGGATGCTGAGAAGTGGAATTGTTGGGTCAAAGAGCATACACACACACACACACACACACACACACACACCACACACACACACATATATACACATATATATAAGATTATATACTGTATTTTTACTGTTCCTTTTCTATGACTAGATATGTTTAGATATAAAAGTACTTACCATTGTATTACAATTGCTTACAGTATTCAGTGCAGTCTCATGTTATACAGGTTTGTAGCCTAGGAGCAATAGGCTATGTCATATAGCCTAGGTATGTAGTTAGCTATACCATCTAGGTTCATGTAAGTACACCCTATAATGTTTGCACAATAATGAAATCACTTAATAAGGCATTTCTCAGAACACATTCCTGTTGTTAAGCAATACATGACAGTAATTTAAAATCTTGTAGTAATCACATTTTAAAAAGAGAAAAGAGAGGTGAAATTAATTTTCTTAATATTTTTACTTAAGCCAATATATCTAAAACATTGTCATATCAACATGTAACCAATATAAAAATTACTAATGAGATATTTTATTTTCTTCTTTTAAAAAAATAAGTTTTCAAAATCTGATGTGTATTTTATACTCATGATACACCTCAATTCAGACATTGGATTTTATGAGATACTGACCTATATATGTTTAGCATCCCACATCCAAAATTTTTAAGTGCTGACATAATGCTCAAAGGAAATGCCCCTTGGAGCATTTTGGATTTTTGGATTGGGATGATAAGTAAGTATAATGCAAATATTCCAAAATTCAAAACAATTAAAAATCTGAAATACGTCTTGTTCCAAGCATTTTGGATAAGGGATACTCAACCTGTATTTAGATTTGATAAGATTTTCAGTTGAAAAAGTAAACTTACAAAATTGTTCCAAACATACTTAAAAGCTTTTCAGTAGTCAAACTGAGCATCAGTTTTTATAATTAAAATTAATGAAAATCAAATAAATAAAAATGCATTTCCTCAGTTGTACTAGCTGCATTTAGTGTTTAATAGCCACCTGTGGCTAGTGGCTACTGTTTAGACAGCACAGGCCTGAAATGATTGTATTGGTTTATCTACCCTGTCTACCAATGCATGAAAATACCTGTTTCCAGCTTCATCCATGTCCCTACAAAGGACATGAACTCATCATTTTTTATGGCTGCCTAGTATTCCATGGTGTATATGTGCCACATTTTCTTAATCCAGTCTATCATTGTTGGACATTTAGGTTGGTTCCAAGTCTTTGCTATTGTGAATAGTGCCGTATGAATAGCACACGTATGAATAAACATACGTGTGCATGTGTCTTCATAGCAGTATGATTTATATTCCTTTGGGTATATACCCAGTAATGGGATGGCTGGGTCAAATGGTATTTCTAGTTCTAGATCCCTGGCAAGGAAAAAAACCAAACACCGCATGTTCTCACTCATAGGTGGGAATTGAACAATGAGAACACTTGGACACAGGAAGGGGAATATCACACACCAGGGCCTGTTGTGGGGCGGGGGGGTGTAGGGTGGAGGGATAGCATTAGGAGATATACCTAATGTAAACGACGAGTTAATGGGTGCAGCACACCAACATGGCACATGCATACATATGTAACAAACCTGCATGTCGTGCACATGTACCCTAGAACTTAAAGTATAATAAAAAAAATATATATAAATAAATTTTAAAAAAAAGAAAATACTATTTCTCCCCATCTCCACCTACACATGATATTGTACAATTCTTCCTGTACTTTTCTGCTGTGGCATTATGATTGTAATTAAATAATTAGTTTTGTAAATATATATTTAATGTCCATCTCTCCCACTGGACTTTAAGGGCAGGTGTGTTGTTCACTACAATATTCTCTATTGCTTTCTCCTTTTTTGAGACAGGGTCTCACTTTGTCCAGGCTGGAGTGCAGTGGCGCAATCATGGCTCACTGCAATCTTGACCTCCAGGGCTCCAGTGATCCTCCCGCCTCAGCCTCCCATGTCACTGGGACTACAGGTGTGCACCATCATGCCCAGCTAAATTTTTGTATTTTTGGTAGAGATGAGTTTTCGCCATGTTGCCCAGGCTGGTCTCAAACTCCTGAGCTCAAGTGATCCTCCCACCTCGGCCTCCCAAAGGGTTGGGATTACACGTGTGAGCCACTGAGCCCAGCCTAATATCCCCTATTCCTAGGACAAGGCTTGGTATGTAGTAGGTGCTCAATAAATACTTGTTGAATGGCTAACTTTATAGAGATCAGAGCATTAGCCAGAAACTTTCCCTAAGTCACCATCTCTCTTCCTCCTTGTCAAAACCTCTTGGTTCTGGGCTGGGCGCGATGGCTCACGCCTGTAATCCCAGCACTTTGGGACTCCAAGGGGGGCGGATCACTAGGTCAGGAGATCGAGACCATCCTGGCTAACACGGTGAAACCCCGTCTCTACTAAAAATACAAAAAAAATTAGCCAGGCGTGGTGGCGGGTGCCTGTAGTCCCAGCTACTCGGGAGGCTGAGGCAGGAGAATGGCGTGAACCCGGGAGGCAGAGCTTGCAGTGAGCCGCCACTGCACTCCAGCCTAGACGACAGAGCAAGACTCCGTCTCAAAAAAAAAAAAAAAAAAACAAACTCTTGGTTTTATAGAATATTATCATTGACACCAGGGGAATGATCACTCCAAAGGGTCGGAGTAGCAGGGAATTATCACTGGAGTGTTAAAATCTTTAACAATTGGGGCAAATTGTGAATCACAGTCACAGAGAACCCCTTAGAAAAGCTTGACTCTCTCTTGACCTTTAAGACTGAGCTCCAGATGGACAAAGCTATCCTATCCTTATACTGCCTTTGGGGCTTTTGCTGGAGACTATGGCAGAGATTGTCAGTTGCTGTCTGAACTTCCAATTCACTTTCTTCCCTGAACATTCCTGATTTTATTGGGAATGACAAAGTTGTTTGGTTGGAAAACTAGTTTTCCAGTCTCCCTTGTTAACAAATGTGGCCATATAATTAAGTTCTGTCCATTGTTGGTTAGGAAGGATCTTATTAGGGTAGAGCTTCAGAAAAACTCATTAAAAAAGAAGACTGACTCAGCTTTTAAGAACCCCTTTACCCTTGTCTCTTCCTCCTTTTAGCTGCCTGAAACATGATTTGATGGTGGCTGGAACCGCAGTGGCCATATTGAGCCATGAGGCAAACTTAAGACTAGAAACCAGAGCTAAGGATAGCAGAACAGAAAAAGATAAGAAGGCTGGATTCTGATGAAATTGTGGGGCTTCCATAGGATTCCTCCACTGTTTCCTTTGAGCTTCTTTTAAGAGGAAAAATGCTCTTCTTTTTACTTACTTTGAAAAATTGTAGTTTACATAATCAACTTTTAGAAATTCAAGAGACTCAGAACCGCTTAAATCTGGGAGTTTCTTTTCTTTTAGCATTTGCTCAATCATCTTCATTCCAGCTTGAACACCTGTGAAGGAAACAAGAAAGTATCTGTTGATAATGACAAAGATAATAATAACATAATAACATTAACCACACAAATACAATTTATTAAGACATGCCCTTAGATACTTACAAAACGACAACCCCACAAAGTGGGTATTATTGTCCCTGGTTTACAGATGAAAACTCTGGTTCTCAGAGAGGCTAAGGAACTTGTCCAAGACCACAGAGCTAACATGAGAAATTTTCATTATGTCTGGAGGACTAAAGAGTTTTATCACAGGACAGTGTGAGAAGAAAAGTATAACATTTTCTTCAGGCCAGGAGCAGTAGCTCATGCCTGTAATCCCAGCACTTTGGGAGGCTGAGGCGGGAGAATCACTTGAGCCCAGGAGTTTGAAACCAGTCTGGGAAACATTAAGACCCTGTCTCTACAAAAACAAGAAAAAAATTAAAAAATTAGCTGGGCATAATGGTGTGTGTCTATAGTACCAGTGACTCAGGATGCTGAGTTGGAAGGATTGCTTGGGTCCTAGAGGTCGAGGCTGCAGTAAGCCATGATTGCACTATTGTACTCTAACCTGGGCAATAGAGTAAGACCCTGAGCCTCGGAGAAGTTCACTGTTGCCCAAATCATACAGCTAAGAACTAGGGGAGCCAGTGGTCAAATTCAGACACTTTGGCTCCAGAATCTGTGTGCTATGGACAGTTCCAGAAGGTTATTCCACACTCTTCTTTCCTTTCAGATTCTTTAAGCTCAAGAATTTTTGGTCTGAGGTTCATGGGCTGTAGGAAACTCCCGAACCACATGAAATTCTAATAAAAAACTGTGGGTGAGTCGTGTGTGCATATGTGTCTCATTTTTGAGGGGAGAGAATCTACATTTTCACTGGATCGTCAAAGGACCCTGATATTTTTAAAAACTTAATAACCACTGCTTTTGTTTCATCCTGGAATAACTCATCAGCTTCTTTATATGGAAGCATAACACAACACATTTCTCTGAGCTTATTGGGGAAAAGAGACCTCTCCCACATTAAAGAGCTTGAGAAAAGTAACCTCCATAGTTAATGAAGAACATTTACTTTCAACCTTTTCAAGAAGGAAATATTGCCTTTATCCCTTGTTTTGCAGTTGAAGTTCCTTTCCAGTTATTCTATCCTTGTTGGGGATGAAGAAGAGCAGGTTTTATCCTCTAAAATGCCAGAAAAAAATATTGCAATATGGTGATGCAAAGATTCATATAAAGGATGTGAAGATAGAGCCAAAGGCACTACCAGAGAGCTTAGGTTTGAATCCCAACTTTGCCACTGGATAGCTTGTGTGACTCTGCAAGTTACATAGCTTCTCTGTCCCTTACTTTCTTCATCTATGACATGGGGGCAATAGTAACCTTGGAGGGGTCTGTTCACACATGTGAAAATGACAGTAGCTGATACTTGTTGGGCCATATTTGCTATGGCCAGACAGCATTCTAAGCGCTTTACATATGTTAATTCATTTATTTTCCACAACAATCCTACGGGTAGGTACTATGATTTTCATCTCCTTTTTTTTTTTTGAGACGGAGTCTCGCTGTGTTACCAGGCTGGAGTGTAGTGGTGCGATCTCAGCTCACTGCAACCTCCACCTCCTGGGTTCAAGTGATTCTCCTGCCTCAGCCTCCCAAGTAGCTGGGACTACAAGCACCCGCCACCATGCTCAGCTGATTTTTGTATTTTTAGTAGAGATGGGGTTTCATCATGTTGGCCAGGATGGTCTCGATCTCTTGACCTCATGATCCGCCCACCTCGGCCTCCCAAAGTGTTGGGATTACAGGTGTGAGCCATCGCGCCTGGGCTTCCATTTTAATAAATACCTTGCAGATACTACTAATAATAGACACATCAGATCTCTTTTTAGAAAATGTAGGGGCAGAAATAATTGATAAAATTTTAAAAATATCTAATTTGTATTGAATGCCTGTCTATGCTAGGACTCCACATACATTCTCTCCTCTCTTCTTGGATCCTCACAGCAACCCAGTGACGAGGTGTTATTATCCTTGTTTCACATAGGAGGCAGCTGAGGCTCAGGGAGGTTCAGTAACTTGCCCAAGAGCCCACAGCTAGTGAGCAGCATTATCCAGAGCTTGGAGGAACAGGGAGTAGATGATAGAGTGTAGGTTTCAAGATCCAGCAGCACAGACCTGAATTCACATTTGCCTGAGTCCCTTACTGCTGTGAGACTTGGGAAATGTCATATTCCTCCTCTATAAAATGACAACGGCTTATTTGTAGGGTTGTTGGTGGAAGTAGATCAACACACAGCCCAGAAAGCACATTCAAAGAGCCTGGCCATGGTAGATGCTCAAGAAATGATTCTGAATTCAAAGCCTGCCCTTCTCCACTAGCCCATGCTATATTTCCCGTGGATGGGAATGTAGCCCATGGATGATCCTGTTTGATCCTCACCTCACACTAAGTATAGGTAGGTAGGCACCATTTTTATCATCCCATTTTCCATATGAGAAAATCTACTGGCCCAAGGCCATGTATCAAGGAAAGCAACAGAACTGACATTTACAGCCATGTGGATAGACTTCAGATCTGTTCTTTTAATGACTCTGCTCCAGAGGGTGAAGAAAAGAACTGCACAACTTTAATACTGTTACAAGATATCTATTTCTGATATGTATTTCTATGCACATCAGCACATCAGTATAGTAACAAGATACACACACAGGCATATACACATACATATATTCCTGATACATATTTCTACACACACCATTGTCCACATAACATTTGTGCAAGATGGCTCAATTTTAGATCTCCTGCACTAGATGATGTACTAGCAGAAAAACAAGGAGTTGCCTCTAAATCCTTCTTTCTTCCTTCTCTCCCTCCCTCCCTCCTTCCCTCCCTCCCTCCCTCCCTCCCTCCCTCCATCCCTCAATCCTTCTTTCTTCCTTCCCTCCCTCCCTCCCTCCCTTCCTTCCTTCCCTCCCTCCCTCCCTTCCTTCCTTCCCTCCTTCCCTCATTTATTTTTTTTTTCTGGTATAGTAGAAGCAGCATTTCTTAGTTAGGCTTAGTTAGGTATTTCTTGGTTAGACTAGCAGTGCTTAGGGTGACTGCTTTAGTTAAAGAGGACTGAGAAAACTCCGTCAACCTACCTTTAGCTAATCTCAAGTAAAATTTCACAGGAGAAAATAGGTCCATATACTTTGATTTTTGCAGTCCATTCCCTCTCCACAATCTGCTCCCACCTCATCTTAGCCCGAGGAAAATCACATCCCAACATTTATCTCTCCCTGGTGTTTATAAATGTTCTCTAAAGGAGTGGCTTTTAACCTTTCGGTGTCTCAGTCTCCTTTGCACATCCAATAAATATTATGGAGCCTCTCCTCAGACAAATGCACAGTTACCCATATTACATTTGAACACAATTTTAGGGGATTCTAAGTCCCTTTTGAAACCAAGCCCTTTCTGAAGCCCCAAGGTGTTACTTTACTTTCAAATCTCCTTTCCTGTATCCTATAAATGTGTCTTATTTGGAACGCTCAGATGTTCATTATGTGTATATGTGGGAAAGAGAGAAAGAGAGTGAGAATCTGTGCTGTGTTTGGATGTGCTTCCCATCAAGTTGACTATTTTTTAGGCAACGCTTTCTTCGCAGCCATCTTAGCAGTTTCTGCATAAGGTACTGGATCACCCCACAGTAGAGCATGTCTCAGTTAGGAGACAGCCCATGTTATGAGCTGTTGAGTTTGGGTCACAGACCCCACCTAGTGGGTCTGAGGTCTGGCTTCTGAAAGCATCCAACTCACCATAGTCAAGTGCCCTCTGAGTAATCCTTGCCTTGATTCCAGGGTAAATGGTCTGAGAGGATGAGATATAGAGATTCCACAGGAGGAAACATCCCCAGAGGACTGGGATTGTCTTTGTACACATCTGAAATTAACCAACAGTTAAGGTTCCTTTATTATTCTTGACTTTCTCTTTGGTCAATTAAATCCAACATTTCTAGATTTTCTCATTTTTATTGTTTACTTCCAGAACTCAATACATTCATCCATTCATCCATCCATCCAACCATCCATCCATCCATGCACTCTCCCACCCACCCATCCATTCATTCAGCAATCATTTATTGAGCATGTGTTCTAGGTGCTGAGGGTGTAGTGTTGACCTATACATGGCCCCTGACCTATATTTTTCACAGACTAGTGGTGAATATGCATCCTTCAGGGCCAGCTCCATGTCCCTCTCTGTGAAAACTTCCCTCACCAAGTCATTTTACCCTGGGCTCATCACACTCTACTCTGGGATCCCACCACACTTTACACAGTGCCTAAGCATCCATTAGAACACCTGACACACGATGTTGTCTGTTTGCAGGCAGGACTTCTCCTCTCACACTGGTTCAAGCCAGTACCATTTCACATAGATTTTTGTAATAGCCTCCTTACTGGTCTCTCTGCTTCGGCCATTGCTCCTTTCTGGCCATTCTCCACACCACAGCCAGCGTGAACCTCTTAAAATGAAAGTTAGATCATGTTACTCCCCACCCCCGTTAAAGCCCTTCAGTGGTTCCCTGTCTTACTCAGTGTAAACGCCAAAGTCATTTCATCAGCTAGAAGGTGTAGAGGGCCTTGTAGCTGACAGAATGACCCTATGCCTCTACTTCCTCATTGACCTCTGTCCTTAACACACACACGTGGCTCTCATGGTCCCCAGCATCACTGGCTAACTTGATCTTTCTTTAATGATCTAAGTAGCCTGTACACCAGGATCTTTGTATTTGCTGTTTCCTCTTCCTGGCATAGTCTTCCTCAAAGAACCAGGTTTTGCACTTCTTCAGATAACTCCTCAAGTGTCATCTCAGCAAAGTCTTTCCTAGCCACTCAATGCAGAACATGGACACCTTCCCTGTGGCCCTGTTGTTATGACTCCACCATTGCTTTATTTTCTCCAAAGCACTTATCATCATCTAGTGTAGTATACAGTTACTAATGTGTGTATTGTCTACCTCCTCTACTGGAATTTTTAGGCTTCATGGGGAAGGACTCCATCACTTCAGCACCTTGAATAGCGACTGACACACAGCAGGCATTAGGGAACTACTGAATGGCAGACTGAATGAATGAATGAATGAATGAATGAATGAAGTTTCTTTCACAAGCTGTGAATTGGGCCATGTGTGCCTTATGGGTTCTCCAGCACCTGGGGAAGCCCTTGATCTTAGTATACACCATCCGGTATTGTGACTGTCTTTTTACTTGTCTATCCCTTTGTCATGGGGATTGTGTCTTACTTCTATAACTCCGGAGTCCAGTACAATACCTGGCACATAGTGGGCACACAACAGATTTTTGATTAAATAAACATTCTCTGCAAAGAGAGGGACCACATCTTATTCACTGTTATATCACCCATACTTGGCATACATGAATGATTAATGTATGCTTGTTGAATTAATAGACCAAACAAATTAATGGCATCCCATTTTCTTGATAGATGAAGCACAGGTCCCAAATGAAGCACAGGTCCCAAAAGCAGCAGTAATTTGGGTTTCTTTTAATGAAAATCAAGTGAGTAATATATTCACAGGCCTTCTTTCTAGTTTGGAAGTTACAATCTGGGTGAGCTATCACTGCTGCATTTACACATGCAAAAGACTCACAGGTGGCAGGTACCACTGCGCTAACACACAAACATGAAACAAATCAAGGAAGGCCCAGGAAGGTGATCTTGTGGATGTGGTCAGAGAGGAAGAAGTAGGCAAGGTGTGGTGCCTCATACCTATAATACCAGCACTTTGGGAGGCCAAGGCAGGAGGACTGCTTGAGCCCAGGAGTTTGAGACCAGCCTGTGGAACATGGCAGGACCCCACCTCTACAAAAAATAAAAAATAAGGCCGGGCACGGTGGCTCATGCCTGTAATCCCAGCACTTTGGGAGGCTGAGGCGGGTGGATCACGAGGTCAGGAGATCGAGACCATCCTGGCTAACGTGGTGAAATCCCATCTCTACTAAAAATACAAAAAATTAGCTGGGTGTGGTGGTGGGCGCTTGTAGTCCCAGCTACTCGGGACGCTGAGGCAGGAGAATGGCATGAACCCGGGAGGCGGAGCTTGCAGTGAGCTGAGATTGTGCCACTGCACTCCAGCCTGGGTGACAGAGTAAGACTCCGTCTCAAAAAATAAAAAATAAAAATAAAAAATTAGCTGAGGGTGGTGGTACACACCTGTAGTCCCAGCAACTTGGGAGGCTGAGACGGGAGAATTGCTTGAGCCTGGGAGGTGGAGGCTGCAGTGAGCTGTGATCATGTCACTGCACTCCAGCTTGGGCAATGGAGCAAGATCCTGTCAGAAAAAAGAGAAGAGAAGAGAAGAGAAGAGAAGAGAAGAGAAGAGAAGAGAAGAGAAAAGAAAAGAGGAAACCGTGAGAGCCATGTATTTAGTCAGAGGGAGGGGTCAGGCCAGGTGGTCAGGTAAGGATTCAGAGATGACCAGGATTCAGGAGCAGCCTGGGTGAAGGAAGAGAGGACATTGTAAGAGGTGGAGCACTTGGCTAAAGTAGGTGAGAGGTTTGATTAAGGGGGGTGGGTAGGCTTTAAGGCGAGGCCATGGAGGTGGGAATGGGGCAATATAGACAAAGGAGACTTCTACAGAATTTGCTTGAAAAGAACAGAGCAGTCTGATTAGGGATGGAAGTGTCCAGGCAAGGCCACTGCTAGCTATCTTGGGCTTTTGTGTGAAATGGGAAAAGGTGTCCCTCTGGAGAGATGCCAGCCTCTTGGCACAAAGTGGAGTCAGTGGAAAGCATTTTAGGAAAACCCCACACCAGTGTATGCAGCTGGGTGGGAGGTGGAAGGGCTATCCTACGTATCCATTGGGCTGGAATTTTGTCTAGTGCACAAACTCCCCAACTTATACAGGGGGCCTGTGCTCAGATTAGTGAATGCTCATGTGGGTATTTTGCTGGAGGCCAAAGGTTTAGAAATAAGGTCTTAACCTGTCTGTACATAGGTTCGTCTTCAGGTCTGAGAAGGCTGGCTGGGTCAACCTGCTTACATCTCTCACCTGATCTCCCAGGAGCCCCCTCTATACCCCACCATCCAGCCAAACTGAACTACTGGTCCCTAAACACATGCCACGTTTTCTGCCTAATGCTGTTGCTTATGTTTTTCCCCTCCGCCTATGCCTGCAGGAATCCTGCATATCCCTAAGGCCCATTTAAAACACCATCTTCTTTCTAAAGCCATTTATGACTTCCCTGAGCTAATTTCATTTCCTCTTGAACCCTTGATCAAAATACATATTTATTCATGTGTATATGTTTCTTTTCCGGCTTATTATTTGCCTTCCCTACCAGAATATAAGTGCATGAAGGCAGAAACTACAACTGGTTTGGAGGTCCTAGGTCTGGCTCAGTGCCTAGGATAGAGTGAGTGACTGTTAAGTGTTGATAGAATGAATCAATGAATTAATAAATGAAGGAATATCCGTTACCTTACTCTATCATGTATTACACTTCTTTGCAGAGATGGTTAACAAAGTATTTCTGTACTAGTAAACTGTAGGCATCCATCAAAACAGATGTTGGCCAAAGTCCTGGAGCAGGGGCCAGCAAGTTGAGTGCTAGATCACGGGGAGGACAGGGGACGTCTTATAGGAGGGGCCAGAGTAGTTGGGGGCACTGGGAATAGGAGCGGGACACTCAGAGTAATGGCTTCTTACCCTTAGCTATTAAGGCATTTCAATATTTTGCCACTGATATGGCCTTATGAATCCAGCGTGATATTTCAGCCCTAAAGAGCTGGTTTGGGTTCTACAGGACAAGCTACAGAGGGACACTGGGCAGCGGTGTTGGGAGCAGAGCTACAGAGGGACACTGGGCAGCGGTGTTGGGAGCAGAGCTACAGAGGGACACTGGGCAGAGGTGTTGGGAGCAGAGCTAAGAAAGGATGACTGGAGGGTGGTCAGGGTGCAGGCAGCACTAAGGGAAGCACAGGGAAATGGGAGGGTTGAGAGCCGAGGGGAAGGGATTTGGGTAGGAGAGGAGGATCTCTGGCCAAGCAATGAGTGATCTGAAGGTTGGAGGAAATGTGGTGAGTGGGATAAGGGGGTGTAAAGCCCTCCATGTCCTGGGAGGCAGAGCGACAGTAACAGCATCTTAACACTCTGAATGGATGCATGTACCTCCTGCAGTTGCTAGGTCCAGTTGGTCTTCTGCTGTGCTGGGCCTTTCTTGATCCTTCAGTTGCCCTTGGGGGTTAGTCAAGGTGTCCTGGAAAGGGGGATAAGTAGAGATGAACCATGGGAGTGAGGAGAACACTTCTGGGACTCAAGTTATTGGCTACTGACCAACTGGTATAGGAGCATTTCCACATTTTAACATATGGCGAGGCCAAACTGAAAAGCAGACTTGCTAATATCACCGCTGGCTAAAAATTGTAAAAGGGTGTGTTATGCCAAGACAGGCATTAGAGAGATTTTTGTTTTAAAAGAGCAAAATAGGCTTGCGCGGTGGCTCACTCCTATAATCCCAGCACTTTGGGAGGCCGAGGCGGGCGGATCATGAGGTCAAGAGATCGAGGCCATCCTGGCTAACATGGTGAAACTGTCTCTACTAAAAATACAAAAATTAACCAGGTGTGGTGGCGCACACCTGTAGTCCCAGCTATGTGGGAGGCTGAGGCAGGAGAATCGCTTGAACCCAGGAGGCAGAGGTTGCAGTGAGCCGAGATTGTGCCACTGCATTCCAGTCTGGACACAGAGCGAGACTCCATCTCAAAAAAAAAAGAAGAATATTTTCGTAGCAATGGAATGCAGTGGGAAAGAATGTTAAGACCAAAATGTCTGTACCTATTAGACTGTGTGCAAATTAAGGCAGACATGATATCTCTCCCTGGCACATGGTAGGACCCCAATTAATATGTGCTAACTGATCAACTGACTGACTTAAAAGATTCCAGTTAACTAACAAAGGTTCTACAAATGGTTAGGAAAAACCAAACCATTATATATAATATAGAGCTCTCCATTTCCATAGTGAAAAAAACATAATAAACCAAAGAAGAAATATTACTTGTGAATGGAATAACAACTAAAATAATAAATTTTTATTTCTTTACCCTTTACAAAACTCACACTTCTTTGAAGTGGATGTTCTTATTATCTTACTCCCATTTTAGACACGTGGACATGGAGGCTTAGAGAATCTGATGACTCGTCCAAGATCCCACAGTAAGTAAGGCACCTGGGAACCCAATCTTGTTCTTCTGGTTCCTAATTCTAGTGTTGATGAATTTATTTTTATTGAATGACTCGATACATGCTAGGGTTTTCATTTTCATCTGAGAATTTTAAATAGGGGTTGCTTGACACCATTTTCAAGGTGGAAAAATTCAACAAGCATCTAGAAACGTTCAAGCATCACAGTGCAAATCCCTTCTTATTTTCTTGGACACAACTGGAGTTTTAAATTCCCTGCCAGTGGTAAAACCTGTTTTCCCTTCTTGGTTAAAAAAAGTTTCTGAAGTGGTACACTTTGATGGAGATCCAGGAATCCAAAATTACAGGCAGGAAAACATATTTTTCCTCTAGAAATTTTATGAGTGAAAGAAATTACTGGGGTATGAAGGGGTGAATTGTACATAACTTTTGGTTGAATTGTTCAGTTAGGATGATAACTTATGGGCAGGGGAGGAAAGGAACCTTGTCAAGCAAGGTGATGACTACTAAAAGGTTAAGTAATTTGGCTGACAAGTGCAGGCAGGGCTAGTTGCCTGTTAAAAGGATCCAAGATCACTTAAAAACCCCGCCAGCAAGTTATCTATTTTGTTGCTTCTGGGGAATTGCTTCTTTCCAAGATTCAAAATCTCAGTAGTCATTATTCTTCCATACAAATATACAGACAGAATAATACTCCTAAATTAAATGGTCCTTGTGTGAGTCATCCTGACAACTAAGAAAATGCCAGTCCAATTTAGAAAACACCTGAAACTCACAGATGGTCCTGTTACTACTGCTCCTTGGCAAGAGCTTTGACTGACTCTGGAAAAACTGATTAAGGGAGTAATGAATGAGTAAAATGTAGCCTTCAAAACAGAGGCGCAGGTTGAAAAATTAAGTTCAACAGGTTTAAAGAAGTCTAGACTAGAAGGGTATTCCAACATATTGGTTAAGACAAAATGACTGTACATAAGAAGTCTAAATCGACAGGTACGGAATGTGGGCAGAATATTTCAAGGGATCCACTCCTTACATCTAGTTTTTTAGCAACATCTCTAATGACAAGGACCTTGAGAATTCATAGCACGTCTTTTCCCCAAAACTCTATGCCTAACACCAACAAGTTCAACAGTCCAGGCAAGTGGGTGGCTAGTTTTGCTCTGGCAGGATCTAGGTCACTGATGTGCTTTAAGACCTGCCTTGAAAGCACAGAGATTATAACAACTCCTTAGTCCTAACCATGCCGATTTTGAGAGATAAGATAGAATTTTCTGCCACTGTGCTGGGTTCCCCTCTGAAACGGAGGCAAAAATAAGTCCAGATCACTGAGCAACCCTCTTAACATTGTTCCATGATGCAAAACTAAGTAGGCAGTTTAAACCAACTCTTTTCTCTTTCTTATGGCTGTTTAGTTGTCACTAAAGCTTTTGCCTAAGAAGCCTCCAGGTGGGCATGTGTGACATCACACAAACGAACAAACAAAGATACAGAAAATTCTAGGCAGACAATAATAATAACTCAGGATATAGACAGCTGCCTGTTCAAAGTGTCCTACCAAACCTGGGACATCTCCAGTTTGGAGATCGTGGCTGGCAGAGACCCAAAGTTTGTTCATGAGTCTTACCTCAAGCAGAGGAAGTGTCCAAAGCTGGAGAGCACCTTCAATTCTCTCTGCCTTTGAAGCTTATGTGTTCCCCACCTTGTGCCTTAAACTCAGCTGCTGAAAAGCCAAGATAATTAAGTCTGACTCATTTCAGTGGTGAATGTTTTTTAACGCCTCTTTCAAAATGTGATACATAATTGCTTCACTACAATTACCCAATGGCATGAATGAACACTACAGTATCTACCTAGATAAACAGACAGTGCCACCTATGCAATAATTATCTTCCTGCAAAACACACACACACACACACACACACACACACACACACCACTTGTGAAATTGTGATGGCTACTTTACCAAAATGATTGAAAATGGTGTTAAACTGAATTGGAAGAGGAAGAATTTTCCTGTCTGGAATCATAAGCTGGTTCCTTCTGGTAAGGGTGCCTGCAGTGGATGGCTCTACTACTGTCCAGAATACCTTTGGGACTTGTGGTGAATCATCAGATTCAGTCTGAAAGCATGAGGCTTGACAATCGGGCTGACCTAGTTACCTTCTTTATCACTCAGGGTAGGACCTCAGTTGGCATCTCTCAGTGTCCATCTGCTCCTTTGCAAAATATTATTAATGACTTCCTGTTCCATCATTCCTTAAACCTAAGTTGGGTGGGTGGGTTCATCAACTATTATGCAACTTAACATTTTCAGATTCCAAACTCCAGCCCTACTCTCATCTCCGATAAATGCATTTTAGTTAATGTGTTTTATTTATTTTTATTTTTATGTATTTATTTTTTGAGATGGAGTCTTGCTCTGTCACCCAGGCTGGAGTGCAGTGGAGCGATCTTGGCTCACTGCAACCTCCGCCCCCTGGGTTCAAACAATTCTCCTTCCTCAGCCTCCCTAGTAGCTGGGATTACAGGAGTGCGCTACCACACCCACCTAATTTTTTGTATTTTTAGTACAGACAGGGTTTCGCTGTATTGGCCAGGCTGGTCTCGAACTCCTGACCTCAAGTGATCCACCTGCGTTGGCTTCATAAATGCGGGGATTACAGATGTGGGCCATCATACCAGGCCATTAATATATTTTAGATGGCCAGGGATTTGATTGTATGAAGTTTTTTTTTTTTTTTTTTTGAGACAGTCTCACTGTCACCCAGGCTGGAGTGCAGTGGCGTGATCTTGGCTCACTACAACCTCTGCCTCCAGGGTTTAAGCGATTCTTGTGCCTTAGCCCCCTGAGTAGCTGGAATTACAGGTGTGCACCACCAAACTTGGGTAATTTTTGTATTTTTAGTAGTGATGGGGTTTCACCATGTTGGCCAGGCTGGTCTTGAACTCCTGACCTCAAGTGATCCACCTACCTTGGCCTACCAAAGTCCTGGGATTACAGGCATGATGCACTGCACCCAGCCTGATTGCATAAAGTTCTTATGGCTTATCTACGCTTTTCTGGGTAAGACCCGGTGATCAACTGTCCTGGTTTCCCAAGAATGCAGGATTTTCAGTACTAAAACCAGAACAGTTCTGGGAAAATCAGGATGATAAGTCAGCCTGAAAGGAACTACAGACACTTTCACTTGGCATTGTCCATACTTCTCACGGCTTTTCAGGGGAGTTATACCTTGGGTTATACTTACTGATTTGAACTGAGTTTCCTTAGGGTAAAGTGGGGATAGAAATAGTAACTTCCTTGATAGGTTCTGGTGAAGAAAAACATAATAACACATGAGAATGTGCTATTAAAACTGTAAACTGCTGTGAAATTCTACTCATTAGCATGTGGCCGTATCAATAATGATACGGTGCAGAGACACTCTTCATGGGATCATTTATTGTCAGTCGTCATAGATGAATCCATTCATTCAATCAACAGATTTACTGAGCACCTACAATGTGCAAAGTCCTCTTCAGCAAAAAAGACGAAATTTTTGTCCACAGGGAGTTTATGTTCTAGTCGATGGAGACAAAATAAATAAGCAAACAATAAAATAAAAATGTATAAATTGTGACATGTACTATGAAGGAAGTAAGGGAATGTTGTTGGTAAGGTGGTCTTATAATTGGTAGAGCAATGCAACTGGGAGAGGTGGGCTTATTTTATCAGGATCCCCAGGTGGGCGTCTCTGAGGAGGTGATATTTGGGCTGAGATGTGACCCTTGGAAGCCAGGCAGGCGAAGTGCTGAAAGGAAAAGGTGGAGGGAACTGCAAAGGTGAGCCAGTTTGTCTGAAATGGAGTGGGGGCAGAAGTTATGGTATTCGAGACGTAAACGGTGATGTCAGGTGGGTAGAGTTCAGGGAAGAGGTCAACTGGAAATATGAATGTCTAAGTCATCATCCAAAAGGTGGAGTTAAAGCCACAGAAATGAATGAGATCATCGGAGGCAGCTTCCCACGTGCATGTGCTACTGAAAGTGTGGAAGATGACTTCAGGCGCTACGCAGAGAAACTCTTGAAATTGTACTGTGCATTAGAAAAAATACAGAGCTAGACATGGAAGACGAAGGACAACATGGAAAACGAAGGACAACATCACAAGCACTATATGGGAAAAAAAATCACAAAACACCTCTACATCTTTCTACCTTTTCCTCACTATTTTCCCCGGATGGCAACATCAATTTCCTCCCCCGCCGCCTCTCTCCTTGTCCTTCTCCAGGGTCCGAGGTCTCCTCTTTCGCTTCTCTACTCTCCAGAGCAGCTTCTTGGCTCCATCTTCTTCCCCTGCTCCCACCTTCACTGTCTGGCCCCTGCCTGGCCCATCCCCTGCTCATTCTCAATTCCTTTTCTCTGTTAGAAAGAAACCAACAACTGGCCGGGCGTGGTGGCTCACGCCTGTAATCCCAGCACTTTGGGAGGCCGAGGCAGGCAGATCACGAGGTCAAGAGATCGAGACCATCCTGACTAACATGGTGAAACCCCGTCTCTACTAAAAACACAAAAAATTAGCCGGGCTTGGTGGTGGGCGCTGTAGTCCCAGCTATTCAGGAGGCTGAGGCAGGAGAATGGCGTGAACCCGGGGGGTGGAGCTTGCAGTGAGCCAAGATCTCGCCACTGCACTTCAGCCTGGGCAACAGAGCGAGAATCCCTCTCAAAAAAAAAAAAAAAAAAAACCAACAACTGTAAAATAACAGTATCTTTCCATCTTTCCTGAAGCAAATACTTTTTCTTCCTGTTACAAAAGACCTGAAAGTCTCACCATGTCTTTGGTGAAAACCCCAGAATCATTGCTGTGTATTCCAGGAGTCTGCCACAAGATAGAAGAAGGAGGATGGCTTGGATGAGAATGATGAGGAGAGACAGTGCAAGGTGTAGAGATTCGCCCTACAGTCCTGAGGGCTCTCGCCTCCCCTGGACCTGGGCCTGTGCTACCCATTCCAACTCTGGGTTCTTGAACAATTTACTTCACTTCCAGGTCTCAGAGCTATCACCTCTAAAAGTGGAGCTCACATTTACTTTGAAGAGTCATTGTGAGAATGAAATTAGACAAGGCAGCACCTACGTTTTTCACAGTGTCAATAAATTAGATGCACTTCATCTATTTTTATTTAAAGTTAATAATTACAAAGATAACTTAAACAAGTTTTGTTTTTAAGAAGTATACAAAGTTCAGTTTTCATGGTATTTACTTTTTACAGTTACCCTCTATTTGGAAATTTTAAAAGTTTCCCCTTTATATAACTTTTCCCTTTTAAATAAGATTATATACATTTTAAGAAGTGGGTTGATTTATGGGAAAAAAAAAAAAGTAAATAACAGTACAGCTCACATGGGACATAGAATACTTTTTTTTTTTTTTTTTTTTTGAGACGGAGTCTCACTCTGTTGCCCAGGCTGGAGGGCAGTGGCACCATCTCGGCTCACTGCAACCTCCCCCTCCTGGGTTAAGCAATTCTCCTGCCTCAGCCTCCTGAGTAGCTGAGATTACAGGCGCCACCATCACGCCCGGCTAATTTTTGAATTTTTGGTACAGATGGGGTTTTGCCATGTTGGCCAGGCTGTTCTTGAATTCCTGACCTTGTGATCCACCCGACTTGGCCTCCCAAAGTGCTGGGATTACAGGCATGAGCCACTGTACCCAGCCTTAGGACATAGAATAATTTCTGAAAAAGGGGCTCAAATAATTAGATCCTAGGAAACAAAGATCTAAGAAGAGAGTGTAGCTAGTCTGTTGTCTTTTATTTGGAAGAGGCCTTAGAAATCAGCTAATTAGCCTTCCTAATTAGCTGTTTAGGGCACATTTGCCAAATTCATCTTTAAAAACATCAACAACAAAAGCCAGCAGCACCCTATTCAGTTTCATTGTTTATTTTAGCTTTCCATATTTAACAGAAGATTTGCTGGGAATGCCTGCTTCTTCAGCTTACTCACGACGGCAATCTAAAATGCAAGATTAATTATTACACTGTCAAATAGCTGACAGTGTGTTTGTCTTTGCAGATCAGGGAACACTCTTAATTAAGACTCCAAAAGAAAAATCATAAATAACTGGGTAGAAATACTTGTTCATTAAAACGAGATGTCAAGAGATAGTGTTAGGGAACTGAGCATCCCTGTTCTTGGTTTCTAGAATGTCCGGGCTATAACCATATAGAAAGAGCTAACTAGGCTGGACGCGGTGGCTCACGCCTGTAATCCCAGCACTTTGGGAGGCCGAGGAGGGCGGCTCACGAGGTCAGGAGATCGAGACCATCCTGGCTAACACGGTGAACCCGTCTCTACTAAAAAAAAAAATACAAAAAATTAGCCAGGCGTGGCGGTGCGTGCCTGTAGTCCCAGCTGCTGGGGAGGCTGAGGCAGGAGAATGGTGTGAACCCGGGAGGCAGAGCTTGCAGTGAGCCGAGATCACGCCACTGCACTCTAGCCTGGGCGACAGAGCGAGACTCTGTCTCAAAAAAAAAGAAAAAAGAAAAAAAGAAAGAGGTAACTGAAGATCAAACATTTTTGAGACTGGAGGACAAATTATATTATTCTTGGTAGGAGACAAAAGTGGGAGGGAAGAGGGATTATGTGGATATGGAGGGAGGCGCCACACAGGGCAGTCTTGGGGCAAAAGACATTGTGAGTTCCAATCCCTCATTGCCCCCCAATGTTTGTGTTGGTGAAATCTGGTTAAAAGGAAACCCTAAAGAAGGATATATAGGATAGAGAAAAATAAGAGCTAACATTTATTGTTTGTTATGTTCTGGGCACCATCCATATATGAATTCAATAAATACTCATCAAGACTGTATAAGAAACTAATATTATTTCCATTTGCTAGGTGGGACAACTTGCCTAAGCTCAGACATTACAGCTAGTAAGTTGTGGACCCAGGATTCAGGACCCAGGTGTTCCGTTTTCAAGGATATGCCTTTTTACCACTATACTATGCTGACTTTTTAGGAAGGTCACTAAAGGGCAACACACAACCCAGGGTACGCAGAAGGTGGGAAGAGAGAAGGATGCTGTTGCTAGGCAACCCATCTGGTTTTCTGAGCTGCTAATTGAATCTCTGTAGCACAGATTTATGTGTTTGTTTGAAATAACTAGTTTATTTCTAGCCAGAAGAAGCTGCCTGGAGTTCGTGTGATTCTGGAGGTGATGAGTCATCTTACAGTTCACCCTGGGAGGGCTGGGGAGAAGTCTGGCAGAATCATCCTATCACCCAGCAGTAGCTCCTCCTCTTGTCCCTGCTCTGTTGCAGGCCACACTCCATTGATGTCTGTGTAATGATGTTTCTGGGTGGACATCAATGACTAACTCAGACTGTGACTCCTCACACCAGTCACGCTCTGGAACGGTTTACAGCAGCGATGCTCTCTTGGTTTTGACAAATGAACCTACTCACGTCGGTTCCTTCCGTTGTTACTAGTTATCTAGAAGGGAGTCAGATTATATTACTGCAGTTCAAAATGAACTTAAATTCATGCTAAAATTTAAATTCATATATGTATGACTTTTTGAGATATGAAGGGTATTATGGAACCAAACAAACAAGATAGTGTGATATTACTCTGAAACATTTGGGAATCAATGGTGTGAGCTCAATTCAAGTAGACCAGGATTTCCTTACTTTGGCCCTGCTGGCATTTTGAGCTACATAATTCTTGGTTGTAGAGGGCTGTCCTGTCTATTTTAGAATGTTTAGCAGGCCAGGTGCGGGGGCTCATGCCTGTAATCCTAGCACTTGGGGAGGCCAAGGCGGGCAGATCACTTGAGGTCAGGAGTTCGAGACCACCCTGGCCAATGAAGTAAAACCTTGTCTCTGCTACAAATACAAAAATTAGCTGGGCGTGGTGGCACACGCCTGTAATCTCAGCTACTTGGGAGGCTAAGGCAGGAGAATGGCTTGAACCCTGGAGGTGGAGGTTGCAATGAGCCAAGATTACACCACCGCACTCCAGCCTGGCAACAGAGCAAGACTCCTTCTCAAAAATAAATAAATAAATAAATAAATAAATAAACAAATAAATAAATAAAGTTTAGTAGCATCCCTACTATCAGATGCCAATAGCACCACAACCTCCTACCCTAGTTGTGACAAAATGTTTCTATACTATATCAAATATCTCCTGTCAGGCAAAGTCTCCACAGTTGAGAGCCACTGAAATACAGTATATTCAAGTATTCTATTTAGCCCTTGCAGCAGAAAACAGCATTCCTGTCTATGATCAGATGCTAATATTCCTAATAACATTTTTCTCAACTATCCAATAAATATGTGAACACATTCTTGTGATAAAAGATTCAAATAATTACTGAAGTTTACAGATCAAATTGGGAAAATTCTTACCACATTCCCCCGCCCCCAACTTTGTCCCTATCTCTCCCTCTTTTTATTTCTATTTTTTATTTTTTGAGATAGGGTCTCACTCTGTTACCCAAGCTGGAGTGCAGTGGTGTGATCACGGCTCACTGCAGCCTCAACCTGCCAGGCTCCAGCATTCTCCCACCTCAGCCTCCCTAGTTAGCTGGGACTATAAGTGCCCACCACCATGCTCGGCAGGTTTTTAAAAAAATCTTCTATAGAGACAGAGCTGGTCTCTAATCCAGTGGTTCTCAAGGTGGCTTTTCCTCCCAGGGAATATTTGGCATCTTTGGTTCTTACAAATGGGGAGGGAGATGGTTCTACTAGCATTTTGTGGATAGAGACCACGAATGCTGCTAAACATTCTACGCACAGAACCACCTCTTGCAACAAAGACTTATGTGGTCCAAAATGTCAGTAGTGCTGAGGCTGAGAAACCCTAATCTATCCCCCACATCCTATCATAATCCCTAGTGATAAATTCACATTACAGATCTGAGCCTGCCCTAGTAGTTAGTATACACCTGTCAGATTCAAGGCTTCCTACCATCTTTTGAATAGCCTTCCCTTTTTCGGGAGGAAATTCCAATATTCTACATCTTGCCTCCCCGAGGAAGGAGTTCAGACCCCAATTCCCAGTCTCCTTTGTAGCCAGGACTCAGGTGTGGGGCCCAGACTTCCTTAATCAGACACCCCTATGAGCTTTGGATGTGGAAGTGAGCAAGGTGAAGAAACAGGATCTTTTGGAAGTTTGGCATTATGTAGGAGGCTGCAAAAGCATGTGGGATTTGATATTAACAGTGGCAGTGGCAGCCATTCCCTAGTGAGTCCCAGCAGTTGTGATGGCGATTTCCTCCAGCAGCAATACCAGTCATAGTAGTTTCCTCATCAGGCCAGTTTTCAGCTTGGTTCTGAGCTTCATTCTTGGAAGCTTAGCCTGGGGCCACTTCTCCATCCTCCCTAGAATTCCCTGAGCTGTACAGCATCCTTTTAATACACACCTTTTCTGCTTAGTCAGCCAGAGTCAGCTTCTACTGCTGAAAATTAAGAACCCTGATAGTAAAGACTCCCTGCTAAAAACTGTCTAGCGGCTTCCCATACATTCTAGAATATGTCCCAAACCCTGTGCTTAGCCCAAGGCTCTTCTTTATCTGGGATGTACCTATGCTGTCCATCACTCTGGTCACACAGAGTCATCCTGGTCCTGGCACCATTCCTCATTGCTCACTACTAAAGAATCCTACGGGCATGGCAAACCTCCTCTATGTACCCTCTTAAAACCAAAATGTATTCAAACACCCGTGCTAACATTCTTAAGTATCTGCTAGCCATAATAAAAAAAATCAATGTACTTTACGTTCTTAACTCCCACAATTTAGCCTAAATATTTGCCCTAACATACTTATACTAGTTCAAACAAACATTAAGTCATAGCCTATTCCTCTTCCTTAAAGGGGTTTTGACCTTTCTCAACATTCCACAAGTTACTTCCTCCTTCCTTTGTTCTCCTCTGCCTTTGCCTGTTTTAAAAAGTTCTAAATTACTAGCCAATCAAGACAAATACAAAATATAAAGTCCCGTTCCAGCCAATAAAAACCAGACACAGGCTGGGCGCGGTGGCTCATGCCTGTAATCCCAGCACTTTGGGAAGCCAAGGCAGGCGGATCAGGAGGTCAGGAGATCGAGACCATCCTGGCTAACACGGTGAAACCCCATCTCTACTAAAATAATAATAATAATAATAATAATAATAATAATAATAATAATACAAAAATTGTCCGGGCGTGGTGGCGGGTGCCTATAGTCCCACCTACTCGGGAGGCTGAGGCAGGAGAATGGCGTGAACCCGGGAGGCGGAGCTTGCAGTGAGCCGAGATCGCGCCACTGCACTCCAGCCTGGGCGACAGAGTGCGACTCCATCTCAAACAACAACAACAACAAAAAACAAAAACAAACAAAAAACCAGACACAGCAGTAAAGTGGACATATCAGGTTATATATGACCCTGTCTCCTTTGTTCGGTGTACTCTCGTGACAAAACTGCTGGCGAGTATACCCTTTCTACAAAAAATAAAAATGGCCTTGCTAAAAAAATTAAATTTATATTCAAGTGCTATTTCTTTACAACATCAAAAAACAAACATTTCTAATAACCCCAATCCTCAGGTCTATATTTATGTCTATCATAAAGCAGAGACTTTTTACACTCTACTGCAAGAGCTGACTCACTCAACTGTAAACTTTGCATGGGCAGAAACATGTCTTTTTGGTCTCTGAGTCTCCAGCATGTGGGATATCTGTCACAAAGCAGGCAATCAATACATATTTATTTGCAGAATCAAGGGCAGGATGTGGACAAGTGCTGCCACCTATTGGGAGAAACTTTATTTGACTCTAAAGATTTGGACTATGGTTATCACATAAGGATGAAACTTGATACTCTCTCATCTAAGTTATCATTAGTTAGACCCTCTATGGTAGCCAGCCTCCAGGATGGCCCGCAGCGATCCCTGTCTGTTGGCATTCATACCTTTGGCTGGATCCTCTCACACACAGGGTTGGTCTGTAAATATGACAAAAGCCGTATGTGACCTCTGGAGCTAGGTCATAAAAGACATTGTGGCTTATGCCTTGGTCTCTCTGGGATCAGCTGCTCTGAAGGAAGCCAGCTGCCATGTCATGGGGACACTCAAACAGCCCTATGGGGAGGTTCACGTGGTGAAAACAGGTCTCCGGCCAACAGTCATGACTGTGCCATCCTGGAGGCCGATCCTCCGGCCCTAGTCAATAACTGCTGCCCTGGCCTACACTGTGTAATCTCATGGGAGACCTGGAGACAGAACCACCCAGCCACGCATCCCCAAATCCCTTACCTCTAAAACCTGTGGGACAACAAACGTTTATTGCGTTAAACTTTGGGGTGATTGTTATGCAGCCACAGAGTTCTAATAAACTGTCGGACATAGATTACTGGCTACAAATAGTTCTACTTTTTTTTTGAGACAGGGTCTTGTTCTGTGGAACCAGGCTGAGGTGCAGTGGTGCGATCACAGCTCATTGAGGCCTCGACCTCCGGGCTCAATCGACCCTCCCGCCTCAGCCACCCAAGTAGCTGGGACTACAGGCAGGCGCCAGCACACCTAATTTTTTGTAGAGATGGGGCGGGGGGGGGGGGGGGGTCTCACCATGTTGCCCAGGCTGGTCTCGAACTCCTGGGCTCAAGCGATCCACCCGCCTCGACCTCCCAAAGTGCTGGGATTACAGGCGTGAGCCACCGCGCCCGGCCAACCTAAGGATTAACCTAAGGCTTCTCAGAGCAGATGCCGCTGGAACTGAGGGCCACGGAAGAAATGGGGTGACACTTGGTCCTGGGGAGTGGCGACTGTATTGTCTGTCTGCAGCATCCCTATCGGCGCTACCGTTGTTCCACGCACACAGGCAGCAAGTACAGGGAGTCCCAGCCACCGCCGCGGAAAAGCTGGGACGCCGGCGAGCGGCCGCATCTCGGCGCCTGCGCACTGTGCCCGCGCTCTCAGGCAGCGCCGTTGCGCGCGGAGTCATCGATCGGCCGACCCCGAGAGGCCCGGCTCCTTTAGGCCGCCTGCCCGCCTCTAGCTGTGGGGGTGGGCTGCACGAGGCGCCCTCGGGAGAGGGGCGGGCGCTCTATTCCAGAGACCTAGTGGCAGGGCGGCCACCGTGGCGGGGCTCTTTCCCCGTTTCGCCTCAGCTACCCCTCAGCTCTGGTAGTCGCCGGTCCGGGGTCGTCGCCGTTTGGGGCGGGAGCTGCTCGGCCCCGCCGCCGTCACCGTCCCCGTCGCCGCCTCCAGGTCCAGGCCCCTCGGGCCGCCTGTCGCCGTCATGAGGCTGCGGGTGCGGCTTCTGAAGCGGACCTGGCCGCTGGAGGTGCCCGAAACGGAGCCGACGCTGGGGCAGCTGCGCTGGCACCTGAGGCAGTCCCTGCTGTGCACCTGGGGGTACAGGTACGCGGGGGCCGGGGCTGGGCGGCCCGCGGGGAGTGGGGAGTGCTCGGGGTGGGTGCAGGGCGGGTTGGCGTCATCTGTGGGCTGCAGGCGCGGGCGTGGCCGGGCGATAGGCCAAGTGCGGGGACGCCGCGGGGGGGCCTTCACGGGAGGCCCGGGCTCTTCCGGGCGTCGCAGAGCCGGAGGGTGCAGGCGACGGGACGCGCGGGTGGTCGGCTGGGGTCCCGCTCCTGGAGAACATGGCCTGGCCTCCCGGGGGCTCCGGTCCCCTCCTCGGTGAGTCATGGCTTCTGGTTTTGCAGTAAACGAAACCAGGGAGAGGAGGGAACGCAGAATTTCCACAACTGGTTAGATTTCAAGTTGGAAATGATGAGCTTGGCTTGGGTTAAACCTTTCTGGACTGTCAGGGGTCCAAGTTAATTTCTTCAGCTGTTGGAGTATTTCAATGAAAAAGTTTGGAAATTGCTAGAAGTTAAAAATCTGCCCTCCATCCGAGGCCACCGGTAGCTTGTATCGCTGGTGTGAAGCGGCAACAATTTTAGATTCTGTTGTGTTCATGCGCCAGGCACCGCGGTGAGCGCTTGGACTTCGCCGCTGAAAAGTTTTAGAAAGGACAGCGTGTAGGCGTGTCTCAGACTATTTGATTTTCTTGGGCGAAATGTTGCTTTTTTGCTAAAACTGAGGCAAACATTGATCTTGAGAGCTTGCAGTTTGGGGGCAGTAAAGTTGAGAAAGAATCATATTCTGTTATTGGTTTGTGGGACTGCAGGTGAAGCTGCTTTGTTTCCCTAAAAGATATTTTTTGGGGGACAATAATTTGGGAGTAAAGCGGCAAGGTAAGAGTGGTCCTCTTCAAATACTGAGCTAGTGAATTTGAAACTTGAGTGTGCTAAGGAAAAATGAAAAAGATGTTCCCTGGGGATTTTTAGGTGAATTCTTCAAAACAAAAGCAAACCTTCCTACGTTTTCATCTTATTTTTAGGGAATTGGGTAAAATGAGGCCGTTATTCTGAACTTCTCGCCCTTTCATTTTCCTGGTTAAGACATTATTAGATTGAAAGTAAGCCTGTTTTCTTCCTGACTAAAATAAAAACCCTAAGTAAGATACTGACATAACTCTTTTTAAACATTATAGTAAGTGACATGCCTACTGTTATTTCTTGTTGTTAAACCTGTGTGTTTTACATACTGGCATCGTTACCAGTAGGTTACGAGTAGAAGATTGAATAAATCTTCAAACTTATCTTTTAAAGGTATTACCATGTGTATATATATTTTATTATTTTTAAATTAGGCAGTCCTGAAAGGACGTGAAACTCAATATGACTGTTTGCCCAAAAGGGCACGTTGGTTTCTCTTTCAGATTTGTTTTTACAGTTGAGGCTGGTTACCTGGACAGAATTTAAGCTTCAGCTTGTGAAAGTAAACTCATTTTTACTCATTTTCTAATAAATGTGCAGTTTTAAAATATGTCCATATGATATTATTTTAAAAATATCTTTACTGAGCAGGTGGAGCTAGGATTGTCATGAAATGCTTTTATTTGTTTTGTTTTTGTTTTTTAAGAGAAAAGTGAAAGCAAGTTTATTAAGAAAGTAAAGGAATAAAAGAATGGCTACTCCATAGGCAGAGCTGCCATGAAATACTTCTAAGAAGCGTGGAGTTTCTAGAATTTCATTTCCTGGAATTAAATACTCCTCTTAACTCCTCAATTTCAGAGGTAGAATCCTGGAAAACTACATATTACTTTAGAAATAGCTTTTCCCTTTTTCTAAAGTGGGAGGAAGAGCTGTTATATTTATTAAGCGGACCATGACCTTTTCTACAAACAGATACTTGAACGTACATTGTACTAGATACTGTTTTAAAAATCAGCCTTTTGCTGTGACAAATGACCCATAAACACATAGTTCATTTGAGGTGTTTTTCCTTTTTCTGCCAAAGTTGGGGTGGTGTTTTTGTGGGCAGATGGCAGATTTTCAACATTTTGTTTATCAAAGCATTTTGAAAATAGAAGCAGGGCCACTTGTTTTCTAACAAACAGGAATAGCTTCTGTTTCAGTAATTTTAATTTCTCTACCAACGACACTTCAATCAGTAAGAAAAAATATATTTACAAGTGAAATAAAAACATGAATTATTTGGAGCACTTTTCAAAATGCAGCATTGTGAGAATAAGTAAACAATATAATTTTTAAAGGACTTCATCTTTTGTTAACCTCTCAAAAAAGTAATGAAATTAGCATTGCTGAGTGTAAATGTTTTTAAAAATGTTTTATAATGTTTTGTTATTATTCCTCACCACTGTGTGATGAAAAACATTTTATTCTTCTAATATCAAATAATCTGTGATGCAGAAAGAATGGGAATTTGTTGCTTCAGGGCTTATTTGAATTCTGAGCTTGTTCAACGTGGGCTTTTGGGTTTGTGCTGTGTTCCACTAAAAGACATCATAACTGATGATCAGTAGAAGGGTGAATTTAGCTTGTCATCATCAGTAAGAGAGATGAATTTATACTCAGTCATATACATAACACTCCTCTAACTTTTTGTGATTATGAATATATGGATCTGGTTTTTCGGAACCATTGTAAGTAAACTGTCCTGTAAGGATATTGAATAGACATCCTTGATTTCATGCTCGTCTCTTTTTATTATTATTATTATTATTATACTTTAAGTTTTAGGGTACATGTGCACGATGTGCAGGTTAGTTATGTATGTATACATGCGCCATGCTGGTGTGCTGCACCCATTAACTCGTCATTTAGCATTAGGTGTATCTCCTAATGCTATCCCTCCCACCTCCCCTCACCCCACAACAGTCCGCAGAGTGTGATGTTCCCCTTTCTGTGTCCGTGTGTTCTCATTGTTCAATTCCCATCTGTGAGTGAGAACATGCGTTGTTTGGTTTTTTGTCCTTGCGATAGTTTACTGATCTTCCCAACTAGTGTTTGGTGGTTGCATTTATTTCACAAATACTTTATTTGCCAGTGTTGAAGATATGGTTTGAACTGTTCAGACAAGATCGCTGATCTTACTAAACTTAAGTTGTAGTGGCAGAGGTAGGGTAGACAGATCATAGACAAGTAAATACGATGTTTTCAAGTAGAACATAACAGAATAGAGAGCGCTGGAGTCTGAATGAAAGGCATCTCTGAAGAGGTGACATTTGGGCTGAGACTGGAATGATGAAGAGGAGTCAGTCATTTGAAGATCTGGAAGAACAAACTCAGAGGCCCGAAGGCTGCAATGAAGTTGATCTGCTTTTTGAAACGGATGGAAAGCTCATGTGAATAGAGAACAGTGAGAGAGGTTGGATGGCACCGGATGCAGTAGGAGAAATGAGAAGAGGTCAGACGTTGAGCTTCGGAAGTTATGTTAAGGATTCCAAATAGAAGCTATTGGAAGATTTTAAGTGAAGGGATGATGTGATTTAATTTGTATTTTAAAGGTATTTCATTGAATCTTAGTTTCTGTCACTTGTAAGACATATTGTTTTATGTTAACAGCAGGGGAAAAATGCTGTCAATTGATATGTCATTGATTTTAGGAAGTATCTTAATTTCAAAGATGTCAAAAAAACTGTGCATCTTAGAATTGAGGAAAGCATGGATTAATGATAGAGGATTACTGTATCCTATCCTCCAGGTGGACAGTGTTAGCCATTAGAAATCTATAGATTAGGCATTCATTGATAAATACTTTTGATAATTTTCTCAAAACTATAAGCTTGATAGGGTAATGCGTGCCTATAGTCCCAGCTCCTCTGGAGGCTGAGGTGAGAGGATTGCTTGAGCCTAGGAATTTGAAGCTGCCATGAGCTGTGATCATGCCACTTCAGCCTGGGCAACAGAGTGAGACCCTGTCTCTAAAAACAAACAAAAACAAAAATGTAGCTGGACATGGTGGCTTATACCTGTAATCCCAGCAACTCAGGAGGCTGAGGCAGGAGGATTGCTTGAGGCCAGGGGCTTGAGACCAGCCTGGACAACATAGTGAGACCTTGTCTCTTCATCACTTAGTTCTTCTAGGGTCATACTGTGTACTTATGTATGCTTCAGATGTGCTATAGAAGGTATTAGAAGTAGGTAGCTCTTACTATGCTTATCCATCTTTCTTGGCAGTTCTGATACCCGATTTACAATTACATTGAACTACAAGGATCCCCTCACTGGAGATGAAGAGACCTTGGCTTCATATGGGATTGTTTCTGGGGACTTGATATGTTTGATTCTTCAAGATGACATTCCAGCGCCTAATATACCTTCATCCACAGATTCAGAGCATTCTTCACTCCAGAATAATGAGCAACCCTCTTTGGCCACCAGCTCCAATCAGACTAGCATACAGGATGAACAACCAAGTGATTCATTCCAAGGACAGGCAGCCCAGTCTGATGTTTGGAATGACGACAGTACGGTAGGTATTAAACACCAATATATCAAATAGAGTAGGTGATAAGTCATATTGAACATCTCAGTTGAATTCTGTGCCCGTCAGGACAATTATCATCGATAGATTGCACATTTTATATATATATTTTTTTCTTTTTTTTTTGAGACAGAGTCTCGCTCTGTCACCAGGCTGGAGTGCAGTGGCACAATCTCAGCTCACTGCAACCTCCGCCTCCCGATTCAAGCGATTCTCCTGCCTCAGCCTACCGAGTAGCTGGGACTAGAGGTGCACGCCACCACGCCCAGCTAATTTTTGTATTTTTAATAGAGACGGGGTTTCAGCATGTTGGTCAGGATGGTCTCGATCTCTTGACCTCGTGATCCGCCCGCCTTGGCCTCCCAAAGTGCTGGGATTACAGGCATGAGACACCGTGCCCAGCTGCAGATTATATTTTTATAGAATATATTTTTTTTAACTGCCAAATGCCTGTACCAATATGGGGCTGGCATCCCAAAGTACCTAGTGTCTGTCTGTTTTGTTCACATACTCTCCTTCAGATCAGTTATCCCTTGACTTCTATTATTGTTCCTAAGCTCATGATTCCTAGCCTTGCTTCTCTGATCTGGTCCACTCATTAAGGCTACAGATGTGGTCCAATTATTTCCAGATGACTTGCAGGATATTTATACCTGGATTTTTAAATTGTCATTGCAGACTTTATATGTTGAACGTAAATGTGGAAATATGTGTGCTCATGTTCCCTTCTTTGTCAGTGGCACTGCTGGTTTTCTGTGATTTTTGACTCCTTAAATCTAGCCCATTAATAAGCTTTGTCAGTTCTTCTTTTCCATTTCGGGTTCCGTGGCTTTATTCCTCAGTGTTTTCTGGGTTTGCCTTCTTCCTGCATGGTTCTGATGCTATTGTTCCCTTGCTGTCTTTCATAACTCTATCTCATAAACTTGTGCTCATAATTTTTGAGCTGAAAAAGACCATATATCTCTAGTGCAACCCTGTCATTTTACAGAAGAAGAAAATGATGTCTGTTCTCCTGTACCTAGTGCTCAAGGCTTTCTGAAAAGTTGCTCCACTCAACTTTTTTAGGGCTAGTTTCTGTTCTTCCCTCCTTTAAACTGTCATCTCCAATCAGAACAGACCATCATTTTCCCCCGCCCCCACCAACCAGCACATTCACCTGCTTGCGTGCATGTGCACACACACAACCTGGTGACTACTTTTGTGACTTTGCTCTTGCTGTTCACCCAGACTGGAACCTGTTACCTTTCCCCCCTGTCTAGTCTAGATTTCTACCCATCTTCCTAAGCCCTTGCCAACCATAGCCCAATAGTTTTCTTTAATTTCTTTGTATTGATTATCTTTATTGCCTTGTACATGCCTCATCATTTTTCCCACCTTTTTTTTTTTTTTTTTTTGGTGACAGGATCCCACTCTCTCACCAAGGCTGGAGTGCAGTGGCACAATCTCAGCTCACTGCAACCTTACCCTGCCGGGGCCAAGCGATTCTCCCACCTCAGCCTCCCGAGTAGTTGGGACCACAGACACCACCATGCCTGGCTAATTTTTGTATTTTTGGTAGAGATGGGGTTTCACCACATTGCTCAGGCTGGTCTCGAACTCCTGACCTCAAGTGACCTGCCCACCTTGGCCACCCAAAGTAACGGGATTACAGCGCCCAGCCTTTATCCGACCTTTTAATTTTTTGAATGGTGCAAATGATCACCTTTATTTTTTTAATACCAATACACATGCCTTCTTGTTAATTGTTTTTTGTATGTATGCTTATCACCTCAATTTAATTGCTGGCCTTAAACATTTTTGAGTATAAGTATTCATGGTAACTTGTCATGGCATTAAGTATAGACATATTAAAAAATACTTTTTAATAGATTGATAAATTGTGAAAATTATGTCCAGATATGTGGATTTTAATTTATTTTTAAAATTATTGTTGTATCTGTGTGTTTCTGCCTCATAGAGGTAAACTGGGGAATGAGTAAGAATATTTCGCTGTATATTTAAATCATATTTCTGAGTCTTTTTTGCTGATAGACTTGTTCTGGGATAACTTAGTAGAGCCCATTATTTTACTTCTGTGTACTTTTAAAGTTGTCTAGTAAGATGAAGCTTTTCACAGTATTTGTGATAGTTTGCTAGTTTCCTTTTGGAAGATTTTGAGAAATTAATGTTGCCTGAAGTTACTAATTTCAGTTCTAAGATTTTGCATATTGTTTTGTATTCCAAGACTTGTAAAGGGTGACAGGAAAATCTTAAGAGTATGGAAACTGAGCTCAAGATCTCATAAATAATGCTTTCAAGTACATCACACTCTGTAATGTAGAATGGAGCATTAGAAAAGGAAAATAGATGCGTAAAACTTGAAACCGTAGGGGGTAAATTTACTCTTGTAATTAAATATCAATTTTCTTATTTCATCGTATTTAGGAATTCATCGAGTACCTCTTGAGTCTTTAATGAGAAACGGGTAGCAGGTATCAGAACCTAATATTAGCTCTCATGCATCTTAGTCACTTGTTTTAGTCTTTTGTAGATGACATCTGGCAAAATGATCTGTTCAGAGAGGTGTGGTGCTCACCATTTTTTTTTCATTTTTACACATGTGAAGAATTTGATAAATATTCGTATCAGAATAGCTCAGAGAATGTCAGTGGTTCTTATGGAGTAGGAGTAAGGTTTGACAAGCCCAGCAGGGGATTTTGATATCTCCCTCTCATGTACTCAGCCTAGGGTAACCCTTTTTCATTTTTCCTCATATATTCTGTCCCACACAACTGCCAGTAAGTAGTAAATGGCCATAAGTTAGACATAGTGGTAAAGAAGCAAAACCTATGTTTCATAGTTTAGCTTGATGTTAAGTGGTTTTTAATGTGGTTGTTTCTGTTTTCTCAGGAAATATGGAAATATTTTTGTGCCATACCTCCTTTTTGGGTAGTGTGACTTGTTATTGGCCTCTAGGTTTTAACAAGTGACTTTGGATCTTTTCCATAAGCCCTAGGGCTTAGGTCCTCAGAGATTTTGGAAGAACAGCTGTCACCTCCGGCTCCCTTACATTTCTCCAACCTTTTACATATACTGTGTAATTTTAATTTTCTTTGCCCCTTCTTTAATGGAAATACAAACCCTAAAAAGAAGAAACGTATGCTTTGCATTAAGAGTTGGGCATATGCCTAGGAAACAAGCTTTCTGAGCAAACTTAATATAGGTAACTTAGTTTTTTTTGAAGCCGTGTATTACATCTCAAAGCCCTGAGCTGCAAGTTTGGAGATCTGGGTTCGTTTCAAATTTTCATTAGCTGGTAACCTTGATTATGTTATTTAATCTTTCTGATTTACAATTATAGGATCTATAAAAAGGTGATACCTGCCATGCCTATTTTATAGGATTGTTATAAGGTACAAATAAGAAAACATTTTGAAAATAAAGACATTATGAAGTTGTAAGGTATTATCCTTCAGCATTTGTTTAGCAAACATTGAATACCTGCTATGTGCTAGGTACTTTACTGGGGTTACAAAAATGGGTGACATGTAGTCTGGTTTTTTATAAACTTGCAGTCATGGAAGGATGCAGATATGTAATCAGAAAATTGCAATACAGTGCGGTGTGATAAGGTGCAGTAATCAAGGCCATTGCAAGGCAGAGTTGTGGTCTGTGTTACCTCTTTTGAAGAAGTGGAAAATACTGGGATGAGTAAGAAGGCACTGGCAGAAAGTGAACTTGATAATGAGTCAGAGATCGGGTGATGAAGGACTTTGTATGCTAAGGGATTTAGAAGTTTGGGCTTCATTTGTAGACCTGCATTTCTCAATGTCCTCTGAAAATCTAGTTTCATGAGGTGGTGTTATGGGGATGTTGACTGCTGAGGACGGAGGATAGTGTTTTTTGGTAAAGTGTTATTCACGCACTATTATTATTGTTATTAGACTCCTCAGTGCTTTTATAATGCGAATAGTGTATTTTGTGAATATGGAGGGTGAAGTTAGGTGGCTGCAGCATGCAGTATTTTCCACACTTATTCCATGTGGACCAACTTTTTTCCTAAGAACATCTAAGGCACAATTGAGGGAAATGCTGTTGTTTATGTTGGGGAGGTACTGGTGAATTTTAAGCTGGGACATAGTACATGATTGGATTTTTAATTGTCAAGAAAATTCTGGCAGCAGGGACTGGGATGTATTGGAAGACGAGAAAGTTGAAGAAGGGATACTTGCAAGGGAAGCTCTTGCTGGATGTCAGGAAATAAATGATGAGAGTTTGAAGTACCAATAGAGCAGGAAGGGGCAAATTTTAGACATATTTAGGAGTTAGTTTCAGGGAACTTTGAAGACTGATCAGATTTGGAACAAGGTTTAGTTAGGGAGGGAGGAGTCTAGGATGATTTCCAGGTTTTTCATATATCAGCTAGAATTAACAGAGGTAACGAATTCAGGATGGAAGAGTAGGTCACAGGCTTATTTATTTGTAAGGACTCACTTAAAATGTCTCCCATTTCTGAACCCAATGATGTACTTTGACTTTCAGCACTTAGTTCACTTTAGGATACAAAAATGTATTGTGTAAAAATAAGTCTTTTAAATTAATTCATTGTTTTGTTTTCCTTTTTCAGTTAGGGCCTAGTCAAAATTTTGAAGCTGAGTCAATTCAAGATAATGCAGATATGGCAGAGGGCACAGGTTTCTGTCTCTCAGAACCCATGCTCTGTAGTGAATCGGTGGAAGGGCAAGTGCCACATTCATTAGAGACCTTGTATCAATCAGCTGACTGTTCTGATGCCAATGATGCCTTGATAGTGTTGATACATCTTCTCATGTTGGAGTCAGGTTACATACCTCAGGTAAGTACTGCAAGCAAAACACAAACATCTTATGATTGCTCATACATGTGGATGGTTCCTGCTCTCAAGTTGCCCATAGTCTGAGAGTGGCAGAGATAGACAAAAATATAAAGCACTGTTATATTGGTGAAGTTCTGGGAGAGACATACTCATATATAGGATGCCAGGAATTCATGGAGGAGAACATTTAGAATATTGCTTCTCAAACTTTAATGTGCTTTGGAATACCTGGGGACCTTATTAAAATGCAGATTCTGATTTAGTAACTGTAGAATGCACCGTGAACTTCTTCATACTCCTGCATAATACCAATGTTGCTGGTCTGTGAGCCATGTTATAAGTTACAAAGATATAGAGTAGTTCGGTGATCGGTGCACACCTGCAGCATGCCATGCACTGACCTAGAAATTAGGATATAAAAATATTGGGATATTTCTTGTCTTCAAGGAGTCCATACATAGAGGAGAGAGACAAATAAAAAGATACTCAGAAATAACACAGGTAAACATAGATAATAATACAATTGAAGTGTAACGGAAATATGAATAGAATGCTAGGGGATGAAAGG
The DNA here is from genome assembly GCF_028885655.2 of Pongo abelii. Classification (NCBI taxonomy): domain Eukaryota; kingdom Metazoa; phylum Chordata; class Mammalia; order Primates; family Hominidae; genus Pongo; species Pongo abelii. Next base: position 39,016,150 of record NC_085929.1, read on the forward strand.
AAGTGGCAAACAATTTTTCTTTGAAAAAGGCTTTACAGAGGAAGTGATATTTGAGCTGGAGTTTTAAATAATCATATGGCTTTGCTAGGAGAGAAGTGAGTCTTTGAAGAGAGAGATCAATCCCTGTTTCCATGATGCAGTTTTACCTATTTGAACAAAAATTTTGATTAAAAGTGTTCTAATATATATCTTATAATATACAATATAATTTTCCTACAATATAAAATATATTGGCAATATTAATGATTTGATGCATTTTATTAAGAGGACTGTGTGGAATGATTATTTCAAACAAGTTAGGAGTCTTTTGGATTTTTAATCTTTTTGAGAGTAACACCTTTGTTCATTATTTGTTTCCCTTTCATTTCGTTCCCCAGGGCACCGAAGCCAAAGCACTGTCCATGCCGGAGAAGTGGAAGTTGAGCGGGGTGTATAAGCTGCAGTACATGCATCCTCTCTGCGAGGGCAGCTCCGCTACTCTCACCTGTGTGCCTTTGGGAAACCTGATTGTTGTAAATGGTAATTGGATAGCATAGTCATGGTTGCTGGTTTATGGATTCTTAGACATTTCTTTCCAAATGTTTTATAGCCACTTCAGTGATTGGCTATCATGATACAGTTGTGAGTCCTTCTCAACTGTATTTAATTCCTAGGCCACTGATAACATGTGTCTGGAAGATCATGGAATATGAGGTTGTTGGGTTGTTTAGGCCAGCACCCTTCATTCTGAGGGCATCCATTTTTTTGATGTCTTAATCTTTGTAATATTTTGCTCTAGGGAGATAATATTTAATATTATCCAGTATTATCAGTATTTGATAATAGGAGTGAAATGAGCCTATTACACATGAACTCTTTGGAGAATGCTTTTTCTTTATGCCTGTGGATGGCTTTATTTTTTTAACGAAGGTCTTGAACTGAGACATGGGGAGCTAGAGCTGGGGTCACCATTTATCCAAGTTGGCATCCCTGTGGCCAGCAATGCACAACAACAGTGCTAAGTTTACTGAGGCCTTAGTGTGTGTTTTATTTGCTGGGCCTCCCCCAACAAATGTCACTCTGTATAAATAACTTTTCCTGTTTATTTTTCATATTAAGAAATTTCACTGGAATAGCAATGCATTCCATCTCTGTGTTTTAGTTCAGATACCACTTTGGTTCATATCAACTCCTAGTGTTCTATCATAATCACACATACTGGAGATCCATTTGAATGACTAGGAGCTTTCATTTTTGTTCTGTTTTGTTTTTTGAGATTTATCCTTTTAGTTAGAAAGATAGCATGGTAAGATTGGGAGGGCTGCATTTGTTGTTTTTTTATTCAGTATAGCTCATCTTTTTCGTTTAGCAAAGGCAGTTGCTTTGGTAAGCCTTAGGTCAAAGGTTTAGGTCAGAGGTTTTCAGTATGTTCTGCAGCTACTCCTTTCTGCTGAGATGAAAGTTAGGTAGAAACCCTATCACCACTTAAACCTTGAGCAGCAAAATGTTTATCTCTTTCATTTATTGAAGTTCTGTGTAAGATTCTGTTTGAAAAAATGTTGGGTTTTTTTTTTTTCCTGCTAAAATCTATTTTGAAAGCTACTGTCTCATGCCATCTTGATCTTTGACATGTTGGATAGTTCTCATTCCCTTCTTACAAAGTTTCTTTTTTTTCTTTTTCTTTTCTTTTCTTTTTTTTTTTTTTTTTTTTTTTTTTTTTGAGACGGGGTCTTGCTCTGTCTCCCAGGCTGGAGTGCAGTAGGCAGAGTATGGATCATTGCATCCTTGACCTCCTGGGCTCAAGCAATCTTCCTCCTTGGCCTCCTGAGTAGCTAGGACCACAGGCGTGTACCACCACACCTGGCTATTTTTTACTTTATTTTTTGTAGAGATGAAGTCTCACTGTGTTGCCCAGGCTGGTCTCAAACTCCTGGGTTCAAGCAATATTCCTGCCTTGACCTCCCAAAGTGCTGGGATTACAGGTGTGAACCATGCCTGGCCTCTTATGAAATTTCTATTTCTTTAGTCATAAGATTCTTTGAAATGTTATTTAAAAGTCTCAAAACTAGGTTTAATAGCTTTGGTGGTACTTCACATTTGTCAGGACATGACTGTCTGATGACACTAGGACCTAGCAATGTCTATTCAGCAGTTCATCATAATTAGCAAATGTAGCTTTTAGTTTGGCATTCTTGTACACAGAGCGTCAACAGTTTCTGTCTTCATCTAATCATTCTGCTACATCACATCATAAGTTGCAAGGTTGAAGTTACCAAATAGTAAATGTGTAGTTGCAAATTTTGCCTTGATTTCTTATAAAAGCACTTAATGACGTGTATAATAACCTCTATTCACTAGATTCAGGATACTTAATATAAAAAGAATGCTGAATTTCTTGATGATTTCTTAATTTCTGATGTTTTGTTTCTTTACTGTTCTTGGCAAATCAGCTCTTGGCAGACTTGCATGGCAGCCAGCCATTCCAGGATTGATTCTTTGAAAAGGAGCAGTATGTCTTTAAATCTTTCCTTCACCCAAGGCATCCTGCTTGGTGCACATGTGCATAAGCACATCACTGGGCTCTTTCATGGAATGAGATGAAGTGCGCCTTTGTATACATGATTAAAATTGAACCCTCTGGTGATGTCAAGAATATTGGTCCTCTGCGTCTGGAAGAGAGATGATGCTGTGAAAACTAGCAAGATTATTTTAATGAACAAGGGAAGACTCATTGCCAAGGGTTAAATAAAAAATAAATGGAGTTTTTAGTGACTTCATTAGAAATAATGATTTTATTGTGTTTAGTTGCCTCTGATTAACCTTGTTGTGTATCTTTCAGTTACTAATAAGCTGCTGCCTAGTGGATTTTATATAAAGATGCTTACTGTAGTTTTTAAAGGTGGTGTTGTAGAGTGATTTTACTTCATGTGATGCCAGGTTTACACTTTTGAACTTGCTATCAGAGAAAGAAATAGGCGAAGAACAGTTTGTTTTGTATAATGTGTCCTTAGTATATTAGGAGCAAGGAAATGCAAGCCCATACTAAAAAAGAAAGGCAGTTGATGAAGTGACAGAATTCTTTATCATCTTTCTTTTGTTTATTTACAGCTACACTAAAAATCAACAATGAGATTAGAAGCGTGAAAAGATTGCAGCTGCTACCAGAATCTTTTATTTGCAAAGAGAAACTAGGTAATACAAACATTATTTAACTTTTGGGGTGAAACTCTGAAATTCATGTAAGAAAAAAATCCGAAAGATAATGTTCAAAAGACTGAATTTCTATATGAGATTAAAGCATATTGAAGACAATGTGGTTTGTTTAAGAATGCCAAAAGACTGAATTTCTATATGAGATTAAAGCATATTGAAGACAATGTGGTTTGTTTAAGAATGCAAAGGTTTAAAAAATGTGAAAGTTTTGCTTATAATTTGAGGAGTTTGTTTCTTTCCTGTTTTTCTTAGGGTCATAGAGTGCTGCATTATATTGTTATGAGATAACACTAGTATGTAATTTATTACACTCTGATGATAGTTCATAGTTTCTGTACTAATCTTTGGAGATCTTCCTGGTATTGTATTTAACCAATATGGAGGGGATCTGTGTTTCCTGGAAGTAATTCAATGTCAAGTACATTATTGAAGATTAATGGAGGAAAATTAGCAATCAAAATGTTTGTTTAAACCTATATAAATTTGATTTCTATTTTATACAGATTGATACTTTACCAAAAGTTTGCATTCTAGGTAAGGTTTTGCTTAAACTCTATAAAATTATTAATAGATGCAAAGAAGACAGGTTTTCCTTTTTATCATTTTTCAGTTAAACCAAACTGTGAGAGGCAGTTATAGGTGGTTGGAGGAGAAGAGATAAGGTGGAGAGGGGAACTGACATTTTTTAAGTGCCTGTTTCATTCTGTACTTGTGCCTGTACATATGTTATTCCATTTAATCTTCTTAGTAAACTTAGGGTTTTAAGAGCCTAGTGGGAATGTTGTGGTGCAGTGGGAAGATGGCATTTATAGCAGTCCTTTAGGAAAGGCTGGCTAGATTGACATTGTTGCTTTGAAGGCCTAAAGGCTTATTCTTGTTCATTCCTAGGGGAGATCAGCCCTGAGAGATTGACTTTTACTAACTAAAACTGACAAGAAAAGGAGACAGCAGGATATATATTTATAATGGTCTCCGATTGGACATAGAGTTAGAACTTGGGAATTAGCTGAGTTGAACTTTTTTTTTTTTTTTTTTGAGACGGAGTCTTGCTCTTTCGCCAGGCTGGAGTGCCGTGGCACTATCTCGGCTCACTGCAACTTCCGCCTCCCGGGTTCAAGCAATTCCTCTGCCTCAGCCTCCTGAGTAGATGGACTACAGGCGCACACCACCATGCCCAGCTAATTTTGTTGTATTTTTAGTAGAGACAGGGTATCACCATATTGGCCAGGCTGGTCTCGGACTCCTGACCTTGTGATCTGCCCGCCTCGGCCTCCCGAAGTGCTGGGATTACAGGCATGAACCACTGCGCCCGACCGAGTTGAACATTTAATGTCAAACTAGGCCAGAGTTTCTCAATCTTTTTATTCTCACTTGCCAAAGTAGCCTTTGGAGATTTTCCCCCTCAATCTGTCTCCTCCATGAAATTTAATACCACAAATATAATATGTTTTATTTATGTACTGTGACCCTTTGAAGGATCACAAACCAATATAATAGTTTTTCTTTTTAACCTGTCAAGGACCAGTTTTTGCCCCTGTTGAAAATGCATAAACTGGACTGATGAATCGGTATAGATGGCTTTTATCATAAGGATCAGAAAAACTTGAAATTCCTTGGCTACGACACTCCATATTTATCACCGTATAGGGAGGACCTTGTTATGGGGAGTAGAAATACTCTCACTTTACAGCAGTAGAGGTTTTATGCCCATTTTATAGATCAGGAAACAGATCTAGAGGAGGCTCAGTTACTTAAGGGTCACAGAGGTAATAAATGGTGAAATACAGGATAGGAATAGATTTGGCTGACTCCCAGCCTTTTACAGGAATGTAGCTCAGATTGCTATTCTTTATCTGTTTCTCTTAAATAAAGAAAAATGAAATGGAAGGGAGGAGGAACATTAAATACTGTTAAATTACAAGTTTATGGACTGTTATAATGAAGTATTTTTAATAAAGTCTTTTATGTTGAGTAGGAATATGCTGCTCATTTGGCAAGTCATTTTGATGAATTTTTACTGTGGCTCATAGCACCTAGTAACTACAACTAGGCACTGTTATTTATCCTTTTATTTATAAGTTCCTAATTAAATAGTTACATACCAGGTTGCTGAAGGAAAACATTCATTTAAAGAAAATCAATTTTCACATTTGAAAAAAGCCCTTGAGCCAAATTGATTTTAAAGAATGATATCTTGACAGCAGATTTCAACTCAAGATTGCAAGTCACACAACAAAGATTTAGACATTAGCTGCATATCTCTTTCCTTCTTCTTATCAATCCTGTTATACTGAGTGTTTTATTTGTTATAGATAGTGAAATACATAAATATGACATGGGGAAGGAGCAAGCATAAATTGCCTACTGTTACACTAGGCACTGCTCGTGGAGCTTTCAATTATAACAATGCTTATCTGGTGTAGTGGTGGTGTCTCCTTTAACCAGTTGAGCAAAAAGGTGAGGATCAGAGGGGCAGGTTATTTGTCCAAGGCTATACACTTAGTAAATAGCAAAACAAGTGGGAACCTCGGCTGCAATTTGCTAGTGCGTCCGTACTTTACTATGCGTCACCTGGGGATCTTATTAAAATACAGGTTCTGATTTAGTAGGTCTGTGGGGGCCTGAGATTCAGTAGTTCTAAACAGTTCCAGGTATTGTCACTTCTGGTGATCTGTCGCCCACATTTTGAGTAGCAGTGTGGTGACTAAAAATGAGTGCTTTTGAGCCACACGGACTTGGGTTTGTGCACTGTTCTGCCACTAACCATGGGGCCTTGGACAGGCTTTCTGTACCTTGACCTGTTTTTAAAATGGAGATAGTAATTAGGAAAGAACTTCTGATGTGAAAGCTTGAAAAACCCTTGACACAGGTGCTGATACATAGTCATCATGTGATAAATGCTATTAATTTACCAGGTTCTAAGCGTTACAGGAGCAGTTCTCCACTGTATCCTCAGTGCCCAGAACAGATTGATAGCTATCAGGAAATCTTCGTATGTATGAATCTCTCACAAGTCTTTTCTACAATTGCAGCCTATGAGCTAGAGAGGTTGGCACAGCTCTACTAATTTGATATCATGGAATTTTTAGCTTTTATATCTAAGATTCAGTTTCATCAAGTCTTGCACTGTACTTCTTCCATGAGGGAATTTGGTTCATGCTTATCTTTGTGAATTATTTGTGAATATTTATTTACCATGTTGATGGGGTTTGGCAGAAATAGGGGACAGTTTTTCCACTTGATTTTGGGTTTTGATTCTACATTAAAAAATATTCTAGGGGAAAATGTAGCCAAGATATACAAAGATCTTCAGAAACTCTCTCGCCTCTTTAAAGACCAGCTGGTGTATCCTCTTCTGGCTTTTACCCGACAAGGTAAGAGATGAAATACTGTCACAGTTTAAATGGCTGTAAAGAATAGTAAGTATACTTAGTATTCTTGGTGAGTATGACATCTGACTGCCCTCTTTTCTGCTCCTAGCGAAATGTTCCTCTTTTAAGACTAAGCTTAATATTCCTTAAGTGCTATTTACTTTATCTTTGTATCTCCATGCCATTTTGTACATATTTTTATTGTAGTCTCTTTTCCATGGACTATAATTGTTGATATGATTTCTTTCCACCTAAGGTTGGGAATACCTTGAAGGTAGGGAATATATCTTACTTTTGTATTCTTGTGGTCTAGCATGAGGTCAGGTACATAATAGATGCTCTTTCTCTCTATGTAGATACATATATATATGTCTATATAGACATATATTTAGATATATATTTATATATCTATATAGACATATATTTAGATATATATTTATATATCTATATAGACATATATATAAATAATACATGGTCTGTAATCGGATCTAAGTTTTTTTTTTAAACCATTTATTGGAGGCTCTTTGCAGGCACTTTGTTGGATATTTCACATGCATTCTTATTTACTGCTAATGACTTTGAAGTAAATTTTGTGGTACTTATTTTATAGATGATGAAATCATAATTCAGTAAGGTTTATAATTCACTCGAGATCCTTATATTAGCTTCCCTTTTTTTTTGCAGTTAAAAAAATTAAAATCTCAGTGTCTTACAGTGAAATTTACTTCTCAGTCATGTACATGTTGTGTGTGGGTTTGCTTTGGCTGAAGGAGTTGTCTTTATCCAGGACATGCTCCTCTTGTAGTAGAAGGAAAGGAGTGCCAGTGGCCCAATTATGTGTTGGTTCAACGCTTTTGCCCAGAAATTATATATGTCACTTCCACTGACGTTTTGTCGGAAAAAATAAGACAAAAATGGCCAAGCCTGATGGTAGTGGGGTGGGGAAGTATAATTATGTGTAGGAAGTGATTGAGAACCATAATGCAATCTATCACAATTCTCTAACTAGTAGGTAGTTTCTGACTTATATGAATAGATAGTGGCTTTTATTTGCTCTCTATGTGTAGAGAAATAAGTAAAACGTTTTTGGTGTCAAGTTGAATGGTGGCATGTCTATTATTACAGTAGTCTTCTCTGTAGTTGGTGATAAGGGAAAGGGAGTAATGCCAATTGAAAAACACATGTAGATATGTCTGTTGGATTTTGATTATTTTTGCTAGTGGAGAATAGTATCACAAATATTTTGAAGGTGCTAATAACCAAAACATAATTTTCATTGAACTCAGGACATACTATTTTTCTTTTCCTTTCTTGGCTTTGTTTCTGAATTTATCTGTCTCTTTTTAGCCTGCTAGACTTCAGATAATAGTAATTTGCTAACACTTGAGTGCTTATGCTTGGTGTGCAAAACATTGTTCTAAGCACTTAATATGTATTAATACGTTTACTTCTCGCAACAACTCATTGAAGTAGGTGGGATGTAATATTAATCCATTTTACAGATGAAATTAAGATAGAGTTTAAATAACTTGTCCAAAGGCACACAGTTAATAACTGGCAGGGAAACAGATATAAAAGCCAGTGAATTATTCATTTTCTGTAGTTGAATGAAGAAATTTTGTGTATTGAATAATGTTGGAGACAGAAGAGACCATTGGCTAGTATTTAGCAATTATCATAGTTATTTAATTTATATTAAAAAGCATTTGTCTTTCTACTAAAACGTAAAGGGAATAAGGGCCTAGAGTTGTATGAGTTAGTAATAATTATAGTCAAGCTGGGGTTAAAAATTTGTTGTAGATGATGCAAGCTTGGGGATAATTAAGAGTACCATCTAATTTTTTGCCACTTTAGAAAGGAACAAGTGGCAACTTTGTTGACTATGTGGAGAAAGCCAGATGTTCTTTACTCAGTAATACCTGTTACTTCTCTTTTTTTCCTTTTAGCACTGAACCTACCAGATGTATTTGGGTTGGTCGTCCTCCCATTGGAACTAAAACTACGGATCTTCCGACTTCTGGATGTTCGTTCCGTCTTGTCTTTGTCTGCAGTTTGTCGTGACCTCTTTACTGCTTCAAATGACCCACTCCTGTGGAGGTTTTTATATCTGCGTGATTTTCGAGGTGATTTCCGTAATGACATATTCACAAGAAAGGGCTCTTTCTTATTGTCTTAATTACTTAGCTCACCAAAAGTTTTCAGTTGTAGGATTTTTCTGTTGCAAATGATTGTAATAAATAGCCTTAAAGAGACTGACTCTAAGCTTCATATACCTGTGCCTGTGTCCCTAAAACTCTCTCATTTTTGTGTTTTGCACAACACAAATCGCTCATTAGACTAAGAAGATTATTTCAGGATAGAGAAATGGAAGTAAGATAGGCTTATTTTCTCACTAGAGACCATAGTCAGTATCTGACATAGAAACGAGCTGGCATTTCTGAACTGCTTTCATGGTTGAGACCAATGTGTAAGTTAGGACAGTTTTGTTGACCTGTTCCAAGTTGCTAGGGCAGCTGTATTTCTGCATGGTCACATTATGGTGACCTGGTAATTATTGTGGCAGTGATGATGGTAGAACTTGTGCATCAGGATTTCCTGCTACAAGGCCAAGAGCCTGATTGTGGAACTTTTTTTTCTGCTACCACCATTTTACTACATATTAGTGTTTTCAGATTGTTTGACCCTGGGGTGGGTCGTGAAATCCATTTAATGAGTCATGTTACAAAAAAACAAAACCCACAATGGAAAAATCCATATTTATTTTTATAAATAGTATTCCTATTTATAAAATAGGAGTAAACTTCTGTTTCAATTATGTGTAGGTAGGTGTGTACTGTGTTGCAATGTAAAATTTTTATGTGGTTCACATAAATGTTTGAATGATACTGCTATATGTGATGTTATAACACATACCACCTTAGTAACTGTAAAAATGTGGTGGGTAGATAGCTCCCTTAAAAAAAAAAAAGAATATCATGTAGAGTCATTTGGATTGCTAAAATTTTTTTTTCTTTTAAAATTTCAAAATGTAACAAGTGTAAATGACCTGGTTTGTTCCTTTTCTTCTTCTTTGATTCCTGAGGTCCTCTTTCTGCTTTATTTATGCCCCTGAATTTGACATTTAAAATGTTATTTTGTCACAATTGGCAGCAAGAAAGCATCATCTCAAAAAATAATTCAATTTTATTTATTTGTGTATTTTTGAGAAAGGGTCTAGTTGTGTTGCCCTGGAGTGCAGTGGCGCAGTCATAGCTCACTGCCACCCCCAACTCCTGGGCTCAAGTGATCCTCCTCAGCCTCATAAGTAGCTGAGAACTGTAGGCATGCGCCCCCACATGTGGCCAATTTTTGTTTGTTTGTTTGTTTGTTTTTAGTGGAGACAAAGTCTTGCAGTGTTGCTCAGGCTGGTCTTCAACTCAAAAAAGAATTGAAAATAAATTATAGTAAAAAAAGAAAAGGCTGACTGATGTATATGGAAGCACTGAGAGAAAGCAGAGTATGATATAAATACTCATAAAAGCAACAAATATCCTTTCACTTATATATTCAAGTTTAGGATTAAAGTACAATTATTCTTTAATTTTTAGATTGTGGCCCACAAGCTCATTTGTAAGCTGTTCAGATTTTTCTATAGATACAATGTTACGGGGCTAGAGCTTTTATAAATCTTACTTCCATGCTAATGTAATAACTTGTAGAGAAGATATCATCATCTTTTATTCAAACTCTTGTATACTTAAAGTTGAATGGGTTTCTCTTTCCTCATTTCACATATTTCAAATAAATAAGTACATTAAAAAATACTTAGTTATAGTCATGTTTCTGATAGCTGAGTCATTCAGGACATGGTTGGGAGAAAATAGTGTAACCAAAATATGGATGAAAGCCTAAGTCAGCTTGACTTCCAGTAATGAACGTGGGCTGTAACACAGAAACTCAAGAGGTTGTTACCCAGTTTGGTGTAATATGAGATGTTGGATTAGAAGCAGGTGACACACCTAAATGAGATTAGGGGGAGAAGATGTAGTGTAGGACCAGTTAATGCAGGAAGAGAGTAGCCACATGTTCCTCCATAGTCCCTGAGGAATCACTGCATTGAATTACCATGTAGCACAGAGCAGCGATGATCACCCTTAGCCATCAAGAAAGTGTTTGAATTAGATAAGAAAGTACGAATGATATAGTGTGTTATATAAATGGTTAGTTTGTTTTTTTTTTTTCTTATGCTTAACAGGTAAGTTTCACTTTTCTTAGGAGAAAAACAAAACCCACTGTTTAATGCAGGATGAATGAAATGTTTTTAAATCCTTATTTTTCTCTTTTCCTTTGTAGACAATACTGTCAGAGTTCAAGACACAGATTGGAAAGAAGTAGGTATTTTTAAATATTAAGACTAATGTCCATAACACAGAAATGACTAGTGAATTAATATATTAAGGGTATATTTTCACTTTTATATGATGTAATGAAATCTGTTTTCATTTAATTTATTGCTAAATTTCAGTAAATGAAAATGTTTTCAACTTTTACTTTAGACTCCATCCTTATTATAATTATATGGGAAAAAATGTTATCATTGTGTTATTTTTCATCTTTATTTATTATAAAACATTCTTTTTTGCAACAAAATTTAAATGAGTTGTCTTTGTGCTGGAGTAGTCATCAGCTGTTCAGCTAGTTAAAATAGTACCTTATGAAAAGAATATATTGTATTGTTTCATAAGGTACTATTCTAATGTCTCTATAACAAAAACTGCAAGGTGGAGCAGCAAGTGCTGATGGAGAAGCTGCTGCAAGTTATCCAGAAGATGTAGCTAAAATCACTGATGAAGGTGGCTGCATTACACAACAGATTTTCAACGTAGGTGAGACAGCTTTCTATTGGAAGAAGACGCCATCTATTTCATAGCTAGAGAGAAGAAGTCAGTGCCCAGCTTCAAAGGACAGACTGACTCTTTTGTTAGGGGCTAATGCAGTTGGTGATTTTTGAAGCCAGTGCTCATTGACCATTCTGAAAATCCTAGGGCCCTTAACAATTATGCTAAATCAGGCCGAGTGCGGTGGCTCACGCCTGTAATCCCAGCACTTTGGGAGGCCGAGGTGGGTGGATCACCTGAGGTCAGGAGTTGGAGACCATCTTGGCTAACACGGTGAAACCCTATCTCTACTAAAAATACAAAAAATTAGCCGGATGTGGTGGTGTGGACCTGTAATCCCAGCTACTCAGGAGGCTGAGGCAGGAGAATTGCTTGAACCCAGGAGGTGGAGATTGCAGTGAGCCAAGATCGCTCTATTGCACTCCAGCCCAGGAGACAGTGTGAGACTCTGTCTCAAAAAACAAACAAAAAAAAACAACAAAAAAAGGAATTATGCTAAATCTGTGCCTTTGCTCTGTAAATGGAACAACAAAGCCTGGATGACAGTACATCATTTATGGCATGGTTTACTGAATATTTCAAGTCCACTATTGAGGCCTACTGCTTATAAAAAAAATACTCCTTTTAAAATACTACTGCTCATTGACAATGCAGCCAGTCATCCCAGAGCTCTGATGGAGATGTTCAAGGAGATTAACGTTTTCATGTCAGCAAACACGACTGCATTCTGAAGCTCATGGATCAAGGAATAATTTTGACTTTGAATCTTATTATTCAAGAAATACATTTTGTCAGGCCATAGTTGCCAGAGACAGTGATTCCTCTGATGGATCTGGACAAAGGAAATTGAAAACCTTTTGGAAAGGATTTACCCTTCTAGATGCCATTAAGCATATTGAGGATTCATGGGGGAGATCAAAATATCAACAGGAGTTTGGAAGTTGATTCCAATCCTCATGGATGACTTTGAGGGGTTCAAGACTTCAGTGGAGGAAGTGCAGATGTGATGGACCTAGCAAGAGAGCTAGAATTAGAAGTGGAGCCTGAAGATGGGACTGAATTGCTGTAGTCTCACAGTCAAACTTGAATGGATGAGAACTTGCTTCTTACGGATAAAGAGAGAAAGTGGTTTCTTTTTTTAAAAAAATTTCAATAGTTTTTGGGGTACAGGTGGTTTTTGGTTGCATAGATGAGTTCTTTAGTGGTGATTTCTGAGATTTTAGTGTACCCGTCACCCAGGCAGTGTACAACTGTACCCAATATGTAGTCTTTTAGCCCTCACCTCCCTCCCAGCCTTTCCCCCTAAGTCCCCAAAGTCCATTATGTCATTCTTATGCCTTTGCATCCTCATAGGTTAGCTCTCACAAGATTTGGTTTTCCATTTTAGAGTTACTTCACTTAAAATAATGGCCTCTAGCTGCATCCAAGTTGCTGCAAAAGACATTATTTCATTCCTTTTTATGGCTGAGTAGTATTCCGTGGTGTATATATGCCACATTTTCTTTATCAGTGGTTTCTTGGAATGGAATCTATTCCTGGACAACAAAGGATTTCGAATATTACATAAATTTAGTTGACAAAACAGAAGCAGGGTTTGAGAAGGTTGACTCTGATTTTGAAAGTTTTACTGTGGGTAAAATGCCATCAAACAGCATCGCATGTACAGAGAAATCTTTCGTGAAAGGAAGAGTCAGTCAATGTGGCAAACTTCACTGTTGTATTATTTTAAGAAATTGCCACAGCCACTTCAGCCTTTAGCAACCAACACCCTGATCCGTCAGCAGCAGTGAACAGGGAGGCAAGACCCTCTATTAGCAAAAAGATTGCAACTTGCTAAAGGCTCAGGTGATTGTTAGCATACTTTTAAATTAAGGTATGTACATTGTCTTTTTAGATATAATGCTATTGCACACTTAGTATAGTGTAAACATAGCATAGCATTTATATACACTGGGAAACCAAAAAAATTTGTGTGACTTGGTTTATTGCATTGGTTTGGGACTAAATCCACAATATGTCTGAGGTGTGCCTATAGATCTTTACTATGAAAGTAAATTAGAACTAAAGGGAAACATCCAGATCACTTACCTTATCTTGTTCTTTTATTTTTCTTTTTTCTACAGCTGTACAGGAAGAGGCACATACAAAGAAAAGAATCCCCGAAAGGGCGGTTTGTGATGCTCCTGCCATCGTCAACTCACGCCATTCCATTCTATCCCAACCCCTTGCACCCTAGGCCATTTCCTAGCTCCCGCCTTCCTCCAGGAATTATCGGGGGTGAATATGACCAAAGACCAACACTTCCTTATGTTGGAGACCCAATCAATTCACTCATTCCTGGTCCTGGGGAGACGCCCAGCCAGTTTCCTCCACTCAGACCACGCTTTGATCCAATTGGCCCACTTCCAGGACCTAACCCCATCTTGCCAGGGCGAGGCGGCCCCAATGACAGATTTCCCTTTAGACCCAGCAGGGGTCGGCCTACTGATGGCCGGCTGTCATTCATGTGATTGATTTGTAATTTCATTTCTGGAGCTCCATTTGTTTTTGTTTCTAAACTACAGATGTCAACTCCTTGGGGTGCTGATCTCGAGTGTTATTTTCTGATTGTGGTGTTGAGAGTTGCACTCCCAGAAACCTTTTAAGAGATACATTTATAGCCCTAGGGGTGGTATGACCCAAAGGTTCCTCTGTGATGAGGTTGGCCTTGGGAATAGTTGGCTGCCAATCTCCCTGCTCTTGGTTCTCCTCTAGATTGAAGTTTGTTTTCTGATGCTGTTCTTACCAGATTAAAAAAAAGTGTAAATTACATGGTGGTCTTGACTTTTATTACAGAAAGATATGTAATAAATATTCAGAACAGATACACAATGTTACTTGGACATTTCAGAATTATCAGAGAACATAGCATAGGCAGATAATTTTTGTAAGGGGTTTCTGTTTTTTTTTTTTTTAGCAGTGCTTTGTCTTCTAATAAAGGCCTGATTTATGAAATGAATGAAAACAGAGCTAGTTTGGTTGAACTGGACTTGGGTTAGGTGCTTTGGCTACACACCTACTCAAATCCACCTCTTCTCTCAACTTCTCTCTGCAGCTCTTTCTTGAGTTCTGTGGTGGAACTTTCTGGGCTGTGAAGCAATGCTGTTGAAAGGCCATTTGGTATTAGGGACTCCTGTTTGTGGCTCCTGGGATGAGGTGGTTATAATTTTGTTTTCCTTGTGTTTTGAACACTTAGCCCCTAATTTGTAACTTAAGTAGATGACATCTTTTTAAAAAGTTTTACTGCTTTGAGTGCTAATCAGGTACTTGTTCTTCAAAGATAGCCTCTTATTTGAAGAACATTTTGCTTTTCAGACTTAAATACACAAAATTCAAGATTTATTTTTTCTACAAGAAAAAGGCCAAACACAAATGACTTACACAAACAACTATAGAAACATGCTATAGTGACAAAATCTGATTCACAACGTAGGAATGAAACACTACTAGCATCTACAGAAAATAGGAATATTGCCAATGTCTTCCTGCTTTTTTAAAAATTCTGTTTTGCATATAAGGAAATGGCTTGGAATGTTATGTGCTGCAAGAATATTTTGAGTCCTACATACAAGTGAATTTTTTTTTTGCTACACATGTATATTGAGTTGTTTTTTTTTTATCACAGTGAAGAAAATTTAGTGAATAATATGGTTTTCTTGAGGCCTGTTACTTTTAGCAGCTTCATGTGTAGTAAAGGATTGAAGTTGTTGACATTTCTTTCTGTGGTATTTTGTAATATCTGAGCTACAGGATAGCCTTTTAAAAATGTGTTCACTAGATGGCATATGGCTTTAATTGGGTCTAACAAGGTCCTCCTGAAGCTTTGTTGGGTCCATATACTAGTTCTCTGATACATTTCTTTGTGGCTTTGCAATGTTATGTTGCATTATGCAGGGGATGTGTGGATGTGTGTAGTGGGCGTGGGAGGACATGATGACGACCAGAAGCACCAAAAACTATAAAACAACAAGTGTTCAGAATGCAGGCTTTTTTGAGTGGCCCTTGAGAACTCCATGGATGGTGCTGGTGTCCTGTGGATACTGTTGCTGCTTTCCATCCTCACCTCAGACTAACTTGCAGACATTACAGATCTCGCTTAGTTTAGGATATCGGCAGTGGCCTAAACCTAAATTTGCAGATCTCTCACAATAGTTTTTTTATAATTCTTAAGACAATCCTCAAAGCATTTCCTCTTGAAAAGCTGAATTTATGGTTAGAAGCTTGTGAAATCCTACATTCTTGTCATTAAACTGAGACTGTTGAGCTGTATGTATTGCTGGTGTATAATGAGAGGAAAATCATAGTTTCGCTGTAGCCTATTCACTGCACAATTTTCTGAGATCACGTGGATATATTGTCATGGAAGCAAGCAAGAGAGTTCAGAGTGCCACAGCAAAGCATCTTAGTAAGATGCGGTTCGACATCATTGATTTGTCCTACGCCTTTCTGTAGCCCCTTATTCCCCCCAACATTTTTTTTTTTTTTTTTTTTTGAGATGGAGTCTTGCTCTGTCGCCAGGCTGGAGTGCAGTGGTGTGATCTCAGCTCACTGTGACCTCTGCCTCCTGGGTTCCAGCGATTCTCCTGCTTCAGCCTCCTGAGTAGCTGGGACTACAGGTGCGTGCCACCATGCCCAGCTAGTTTTTGTATTTTTAGTAGAGATGAGGTTTCACCATGTTGGCCAGGATGGTCTTGATCTCTTGACCTCGTGATCTGCCCACCTCAGCCTCCCAAAGTGCTGGGATTACAGGCGTGAGCCGCTGCGCGTGGCCTCCTCTTTAATTAACAGGAGCTTTCTCTGCCCCATTCCCCCCATTTATAAATGAAAAATACAGGTTTTATGTGGCTGGGAATCAAATCATGGAAGGTGTCCTTCCAACTTAAGATTTTGAGATTCCTTGTGTAAAAACTGTTGAATTCTGACTCTTGCTTGGGTCTTTCCAATTCCTGGGACCACTGCTTTGCTTATTACCTCTGTAATTCTTTAATGGAGCTGGACATTTCTTCTTTTGCTCACTATACTCAGGGCCCAGCACTAAGACTTGCCTTTCTCCTACTCTAGGCACTAGCTGCCTGATTACAGAGCTTCAGAGAGGAGCTGCGCGGGTCCCGGTGCTCTGCTGTGCCATATGCATGAGCAGTGCTCCTTTGGGTAGTCTTCAGTTGACTGTAGAAGGTGTGGAGTGGATAAGATTATTGGGAAGTACTGGGTAAGTCACATAGAACAAAGATTTGATTTAAACTGACTAGCTTAAATGTCACTCCTGGCTGGGCGCGGTGGCTCACACCTGTAATCTCAGCACTTTGGGAGGCCGAGATGGGCGGATCACGAGGTCAGGAAATCAAGACCCTCCTGGCTAACATGGTGAAACCCTGTCTCTACTAAAAATACTAAAAATTAGCCGGGCGTGGTGGCGAGCGCCTGTGGTCCCAGCTACTCGGGAGGCTGAGGCAGGAGAATGGCGTGAATCTGGGAGGTGGAGCTTGTAGTGAGCCGAGGTCGTGCCACTGCACTCCAGCCTGGGCGACAGAGTGAGACTCCATCTCAAAAAAAAAAAAAAAAAAAAGTCCCTCCTGAGATTCCCAATAGGTTACAGCACTTAGTTTCTGCTAATCCATAGCAAAACATAGTATGTTAACTGAGTGCCAAAGAATGGTGACCTTGCTTCTGCTCTAGACTCAGTGGAGAACAGACACTTAGAATACGAGAGTCTGGAAACAAATTACAGTTGGGAAGACCAATCAGTATAAAAATAATGAAAGGGATTTGGGATTTTCAAGGATTAAAACACGTGTAGCCAGGTGCAGTGGCTGTCACCTGTAATCCCAGCACTTTGGGAGGCCTAGGTGGGAGGATTGCTTGAGGCCAGAGGTTTGAGACCAGCCTGGGCAATTTAGCAAGACCGCATCTCTATAAAATAAAGTAAGTGTATTTTATACACACATTGTAGAAAGAATGTTTAGTTTTAGATTGATTTCCGTTGCAGGAATGCCTCACCAGTTCCAAAAAATATTTCCCAACCACTTTTTTCTTTTCCTCTTGGCCTGCCAATTCATCTCAATACAAGGTCTAAGTGTCCACAGCTCATCTCTTTCAGCTGTGTGTCTAGTCCCTGGAAACAGAAGGGAGCCTCTGTGTCTCTTATGCATTGTGTTTGATAAATGGACAACTTTAACTTACTTGTTGCCCAGCCGTCCAATTTGTCTCCTACCAAACCAAAAGTGCTGCCTTCTATTAGAGTCCAGATATTAGACTGAAACAGTTAATCAGCAGCAACTTAGGAGTCTAGGACAGCTTTCGACAATATAGTTAGTAACCAGCCAGCTTGCCCTCTAGGATAAAGGAAAAGCAGAGACTCTTTTAAAGTGCTCTCAGGCAATGAGCTCTGCCTCCAGGATAATTAAGCCGCCACTTGTATCTGCAAGGCTGACTTAATGAGCTTAACCCGTGACTAACCTGCATCCTTTCAACAATTCAAAACACATAAAATGAGCCACCAGTGTTTTACGAAGTTGAATAAAGCATAAGAGATTAGTCTGCCCTCAGGCGCTGGAAGGGGCAGGCCCTGAAAGGACACTGTGTGCTCCTGGGCTGGTTCGAGCTGAGGCTGTGCTGTTTGGAACTCTGCTGTGTTTGTTGTGTGAAGCACAGTCTGTGTACTTCCTTTCCTTGGTCCCAGACCTTTGCTGCTTAAGCTGTGGAGTTGTCCTGGTCTGCTCACTCCAACCTCCCTGACCGATGCTGACAATGGCATCTCCCCTACAGCTCACAGCCCTGCAGTCACCTGACCTTCTTGTGAGCCCCAAGGAGTGGTCTCATGTTCTCATTCTGCCTCCTCCCATTCCTCTTCAGATTCAGTTTGGAAGAGGTCTTTTTGAGGTTGAAAACTTGCCATTGATTTTCTTTCGCTTCTTTTCTCTATCTCATTTTACTGGGTTTCGGTTAGTTTGATTCTGTTCCTGGGCAAGTGACTTCCATATATTGATACTCTTAGAAAAACATCCTTTTACTTCAATCTTAATACTTTGTTTGGATTTTATTTCATAGTTTTCTAGGAGGGCTGAGCTAAAACATGTCCTGAACACCTGCTGGGTGCCAAGCAATGTGCTCTGAGCTTCACTCTCTTGAGCCATGCACAAGATACCTGCACTAGCTTGCCAGATGAGAACTTCCAGAAGGCAGTTGATGTTCAGTTTTATGGGGTTTGCTGCTGTGTTTGTTACCATGTGAGTGAAGACCTATCATCCCCTTAAATTTTGGAAAGATAGAACTGAGTGTTCTATCTTGAATGTATCTGAATATTAGTTAATTCAGCAGGGACTGAATGTAGTAATGAAGAGAATCTAGGGAACTGATGGAAGAGAAAGGATATTCCACTATTCCTGGAAAGCTGATTTTACATTTAACCAAAGTACAGTACCATTTTATCGTGCTGACGGGAGGAAGATCTGGAAGAACTTTTCTGTGGCTGGTAGAGCTGTCCGCTAAGGCTGCGTTTTTAAATCCCTGTTCATTGTGCACAAATCAAATAGGTCTTTGTTGTGTTTCAGCTTCCCCGAGTCAGCTTGGAGGGAAAATGCTAGCCTCTCTCTGGCTCAGAGTTGTGAAACAAAGCAAAAAAAACAACAAACATAACATTTTAGAGTCTATATAGCGTGACTCCCCTCTCCCTCCTTTTTGCCCTTTCCCATTTCAAAATGTCACAGTTATTAAATGTTACATTTTTGGAAGGAACACGTGCTAGCCTATGTGACAAAACAGACTATTTTAGGGTTGCCATGAGACCTATGTGTCCTTGGTTCCTATGTTCATACACAGACCAATGGGCAAAGGATTATTATTGTTATTATTATTATTATTTTGAGACAGAGTCTCACTCTGTTGCCCAGGCTGGAGTGCAGTGGTGCGATCTCGGCTCGCTGCAAGCTCTGCCTCCCGGGTTCACGCCATTCTCCTGCCTCAGCCTCCCTAGTAGCTGGGACTACAGGCACCCACCATCACGCCTGGCTAATTTTTTATATTTTTAGTAGAGGTGGGGTTTCACCATGTTAGCCAGGATGGTCTTGATCTCCTGACCTCGTGATCCGCCCGCCTCAGCCTCCCAAAGTGCTGGGATTACTGAAGTGAGCCACTGCGCCTGGCCCCGGTGAGGAAATTATTTAAATGTGTTGGCTATAAACTAGTGTTATGTCGTGGATCTGGATGTATCTGTGTATGGTTATAAAAATCAGGATGCCTGGCCTGATTTGGAGTTTGGAAGGAGCTTCTGCTGCTGTTGTACACAGATACTGGAGTATCTGGGAGATATCCTTTGAATGCTGAGGTGTGTCTGAGGCCAAAGGACAGAATATAGGAATATGGGAGAATTTAGGCCATGTGGTCGTTGTTCATGGGGCCACTAGTTTCACTCACTAAAGGAGTGGGTTCTTAGCTGCGTTGGAGACTGTAGCACACCCACAGCAGTACTGTTTCTCATGCAGTGGCTTTCCCACACAGCCCAGCTCAGGGTTGCTGGTCTCACATCAAAGTGCATTCAAAGTGGGGAGATTGACGAAGATGCAGGTTCTGGGTCCTGTGACCAGCAATTCGGACTCCTTTAGTCCGACATGAAGCTTCATCTGCCTTTGTAACTAGCTCTGCCCACAGCCGTGGCCCACACGTTGAGAAACTTTGTCCAGCCTATTACCATTCAGTTGTGTGTTTTGAGCTGTCTTTTATTACTGAGTGAAAACTGGGTGAGATTGTTGAAGAGGGACGATTGCCACAGGGGTTTCCTGTGTTCTTAATCTCAAACTTGAGGACCTCGTGGTTACACCCTGCCTTACAAGTTTTCTCTTACCCATTTATTCAGGATGTTCCACAGCATTATTTATTAATATTTGAAAGGTCTACCCCTGAATAAGGAGGGTGGATATATATTTTTTTAAGTGGAAGAAACCAAACTTCAACTCCTATAGCTCTCTGTGCTTGAATCTTGTAATAGGCTGCTCTTATAAGCAGTGCCCCAGATCCTTCTAATGGGAGAACCTCACCTGCCCTTGTCAGGAAACAAGTGGGGAAGGGCCCAGGAACCTTCCAGTCTGAGAGGCTGGTATTCTGGTTCTCTCTTCGTGTGACTTATGCTAGTGATCCCTATCTTCTTGGGGGCAAGTGGGGAAGCCATTCTCCTCTTGAAGCCGGTTTTCAGAGAACTGTGAACTCATAGTGAGGTGACAGGATTTTAGGATGTGCATTTGTCAATTCCAAGTTATTATCCAGGTGTGTGTGTGTGTGTGTGTGTGTGTGTGTGTGTGTGTGTGTGTGTTTAAGTAATGGGACTCCTAGAATCACTGGCTAATCATCAAACCTTACGTTAATCAATATTTATACTCTCTTCTGTTAGATTTCTTTTAACAGAATAGCTTTAAAAGGTACCCGCATCTGATATTTTGAATTTCACCTCCTGTCTCTTTTCCTTATGCCCCCCTTGGCTTTCTTCAGAAATTCCAAGGGAATGGTGAAAGAATTAAGTGAGCAGCAGCAGGAGGATGAAGCAAAGTTCTACCGGATTACAAATGGTCTGATCTATTCCTTGCCATCACCTGACCTCCCCCAAGCATGACTGTGGGATATTGACCCCAGGACCCCCACCTCCATCCACCTTGGGGGTCTAGAAGAATGTGTTGAGAGTGATGCCTGCAAAGCAGCAGCTTCATGTGTCTGACTGCCCACTGCATCATCTCAGCTGCCTCTGGATAGGATTCTGCCAGCTCCTGGCAAGACTAGTTCTGTTGCATTGCACAGGTTGAGCAAAAAGAAGGGAGATGTGTTACTGGGCAGAGTGAGCTCCAGACATGCCAGACATGCAGGGACTGTCCTATAACATGGAACTCAGCCGAGCATGGAGACAGAGTAAGGGTGGTGGGCTTTTTGGGCACTAGAAAGAGTACCAGGCCTTCGCCTCTTCACCTCTCACCTCACACAATGGCTATTTTATTTGCCGCTGATCCTAGCCAGTGTTAATCAGGCCTGAGATTACCCGTCTCCAGCTGCCAAATTATGGCTCCCAGTGGTCACTGGCAATTGGACCTATCTGATCTTTCTTATGTCAGGTCTCCTACTTATTATTGAATCCCAGACCAAGAGTCTTGAACAGGAGGAGAGAGAGGACTTCTGAATTATCCTGGGGTCTCTTGCTCTTAAATCCAGACCTGATCATGAGTGAGGGAAGAGGGCAATGTGAAGAGGACCGCCCTAAAGGCCAAGTGGCTTTCCGGCAGCCAGGTGCACAGCTAGTACTTTCGATACTGAGCCAGTGTCCAGTCAATAGCCTGTCAAAAGCCAGCTTGAAGGCAGGCTTTTCTGAGGTTGAGAGTTCTAAGTGACCCAATGCCCACAGAAGGAGAGGGTCTCTGGCCCTGACATCACCACTCCAGTTTGGTTTTGGAGGACCAAAAAGGAAATGATTGCTTTTATGCTCCTGGGAACCTGGATGGATCTCAGCTAATTACCAAACAATCTGCATTGCTTGGGCATAACTAGAAGCTGCTCCAGGCCAGAGCCACTTCCATTTTTACCTCCCTCTCTTCCTTGTGGACAGCAAAGGGAAGACATCTTGGGTTGCAAAGTGGCAGGCAAGGGGCTAACATGGCTATGTTTTAATATCTTGGGCTCTCTTTGGGACCAGGAGGCTGCTTCTGGCACCTACAATGTTTCTAGCACCAGGTGCTTGGTGATTTGGATCACCGCTGAACGCTATCTAAGCATGAGAGGCAGACTGGTACAGGGGAAAGAGCACTGGGAAGGGAGTTAGACTACTTTTTCCAGCTCTGCAAGTAACTTGTTGAGTCAAATCAGTTTGTATTTAACAAAGCTGATTTCTTTCCTGCAGGAATTCTGAAAGCCTTTGACATATATTATATACAATGCATCTCCAAAAAAGAAGTACAAACAGTGGTTCCTAAATATATTTGACCATGGGACCCTTTTGAAATTGAGTAACCTACCAATACCTTGCTGTACAGAGTTTGTGAAATGCCAAACTAGAAGTGACTATCATTGCACTTCGGATCCTATGTCATTGATCTGTTGATTCTCTCTGGTTCTCAACAGATCCATAAAAAGGAAACGGCATTCCTGGTGGGACACCAGAGAGATCAAACAGTGGTGTGACAGAATGGGTACAGGAGCCCTAACCTGACCCTTTCCTTGGGAAATCCAGGGCCTCCTTCTCCTTTGTAAACTAGTCTTTATTCCTGCAATAACCTGTGATCTGCCCTTGGCTGTCCAAATAAGAATAATGCTCTGAGTATGAGTGGCATTACAAGGGCCCCCCTGTTTCTGTTGTGTTCTCAAAGACCCCACTTGTCATACAGGGTCTGGTTTCTTTCCTGGCCTCAGGACCCCACTAGTGGCTGAGTGTGATGGGGGCCTTTGCCTGCCTGGTCTAAGGGCAGGTCTTGAGCGTGGATGGAACTAGCGTGGGCAGGTGGCGAGTTCCCCTGGCTGGGATTTTCTCTTTTTGTTTGCAAAACACTGTTAAAAGATTATTGCCTCCTATATTGCTGAGGTCTGACTACAGTGTCTGCATTTGATGGAGGTGGGCAAGGCCTAGAGGGGGCATTTGCCCAAAGGTGAGCCAAACACTAGTAAGAATGTGAAAACTAGCCACTCGCAGACATCTCACTTGGTTATCTGGCACGGAAGCAGGCATGTGGGTAGGCAGAGGGTGTGATGCCCATCACTCAGGCCTATTTTGAGGAACCTGGAGGCTCTCAAAGGCCCACCTCTCAGTCAGACAATGCTGGAATGTCACGGTAAAGGAAAATGGGAACAAATATAGATAATCGGTTCCTGGGTCAAAGGCATTTAGAAAGTATGTTCTCAGGCCCTCCATTCTGTTCCCATCAGGAACCAAGGCTGAGAAGGAAGATGAGGCAGGAGGGGGACGAGTGTAGCAGAGCACTCTTCCCCTCCCAGCCTGGATGGCGTTAGTCAGAGAACAGGCTGGCAAAAGACTTCCTCAGGTTGCGGATGGTTTCGGCCTTGGCCTCGTCTTCACTTGGGGTCCCACGCTGGGAGGTGTCGGATGTGCTGAGGCTGTTAGTCAGGGACTGAGATTTGCTGAAACAGAAAGGCAAGGGGGTTGAGGAAGACAAGGCGAAGACTATCAAAGAAATAGGTCTTGGGGGCTTGCCTATAAGCCAGATGGGGCTACCCCAATCATCATAAGGTTATGAAGACAGAAACCAGGCATTCCAATGCTTACGTGATGTTAGGTACATTACACACATAATTTGCAAGGTGGTTATTTTCCTCATTTCTTAGGTCCAGAAATAGGGGTTCACAGAGTCAAGTAACTTGCTCAGGTCCTCACAGCAAGTAATGGGGGAGCACCCAGAGGCCACATTCTTTCCATTATACCAGACTGTTGAGGCAGCAGGCATTGCTGAAGAGTAGCTTGGCTGCTCTCCTGCCTATGGGTACAAACCCACTCTGTAAACTGCAATGTGCTGTATCAACATCAGGTTACAGTTATTTCCAGCACCGTTTAGGTATCAGGAGGCCTGTATTCTAGAACCTTCTCTGCTCTTTGATGTCTGTGGCCTTGGGCAAGGAACTTACCTTCTCAGGGCTTCTTTTGCCTCATCTGTAGAGCGAAGGGTTCGTCCTGCTGACCCTCAGGCCTCTTCCAGCTCTGACATTCTGGACTTCAATTCCCATCTCTTCTCCAATGTCTTTATGGCCAATTCTGTCTCCCACCCGCTTTTGGAATTCTTTTAGTGCCAACTTTTTGAATGGCAGATGCCATTCTGAGTGCTTCCCAAATGCCAGCCTGTAGCAACTGCTTGCTGAGCACTTCCCCCGTGCTAGGGGACAGGGGTGTAAGATGAATATGATTCAGGCCCTGCCTCGGGAGGCTCACAGTCAGTCATAGGAGGGGAGGCAACAGACATAGGAAGAGATTATGTAAATGTGTCAAAAGTTGAAGAGCTCTGCATGTGATGCTGTCGTCACATTAAAAACTGGGGACTTCAGGCCGGGCGCGGTGGCTCACGCCTGTAATCCCAGCACTTTGGGAGGCCGAGGCAGGTGGATCACGAGGTCAGGAGCTCGAGACCATCCTGGCTAACACGGTGAAACCCCATCTCTACTAAAAATACAAAAAAGTTAGCCGGGTGAGGTGGCGGGCACCTGTAATCCCAGCTACGCGGGAGGCTGAGGCAGGAGAATGGCGTGAACCCGGGAGGCAGAGGTTGCAGTGAGCCGAGATGGCACCACTGCACTCCAGCCTGGGTGACAGCGAGACTCCGTCTCAAAAAACAAAACAAAACAAAAAACTGGAGACTTCAACGCAGGGACTGTCTTTTACTCCTTGCTTATTAACCCTCAGAGAGTCTTATCTAGAACAAGGCACAGAGTAGGTAAATTCGGTAAATACCTGCTGACTTGGAATTGAACCAAGTTCTTTAAAGCAGTAAGTCAGGAAATTTACGTGTTTTTAGCTAGAACACTGTAAGGTCAGTGACCAAACCTGGTTTAAGGCCCAGAGCCCTTGTCTGTCCTGTGATTAGTTGGCTGATCTCCTTATGTGGTGACAGGCTGTATGCAGATAAGCCTCTGTAGTGGCAGCAGCATTCTAAGCACCAACTGTGCATAAACTCATTGCAATCCTTATAATAACGCTGTGTAGTTGTCCCCATTCCGCGTGTGAGGAAATTGAAGCACAGTGAGGTTAGGCAACTTATCTGAGGTCGTGTAGTTTTTAAGTGGTGGAGCTAGGAGCCAGGCAGTCTGACTCTAGAGTCTGTGCTGTCAACTGCTATTCCATATTGCCAGGAGGGCCATTTGCTAGTGTCTGTCTAACTAAAAATACATTTATCCTTTGATCCAACAACATCATGTCAGGTTATTTTCTCTAGAGTGAGTCTTGCAACTATGAAAGTATATGTTCAGATTTATTAATTGCAGCATTATTTGTAAGATCAAACCAAGTTTCTATTTGTGGTGGATTAGTTAGATAAATTATAGTACAATGGTACAGCGGAATACTACACAGCCATAAAAAATAAAATTCCAAGGAACTGGGTGCTCCAGGATTTTTTTTTTTTTTGAGACGGAGTCTTGCTCTGTCACCCAGGCTGGAGTGCAGTGGCACGATCTCAGCTCACTGCAAGCTCCGCCTCCTGGGTTCACGCCATTCTCCTGCCTCAGCCTCCCCAGCAGCTGGGACTACAGGCACACACCGCCACGCCTGGCTAATTTTTTGTATTTTTAGGAGAGATGGGGTTTCACCGTGTTAGCCAGGATGGTCTCGATCTCCTGACCTTGTGATCCGCCCCCCTCAACCTCCCAAAGTGTTGGGATTATAGGTGTGAGCCACTACACCCAGCCCAGGATTTATTATTAAACATGAAAAGCAGTGAGCAGAATGGTGTGGATAGTGAATACTCCTGTGTGTGTAAGAAAATGAGGGCGAGGATCTGAACATTTTTATTATTTATTTATGCAAATATTTTTTTATTTGCATAAGGAAGCACTGAAAGGACACATGGGAACTAACAAAAGTCATTTCTGGGGATGGGAGCAGCAAAGCATTGGATGAGAATGGGGTGGGAACGAGGCTTTTCAACATACATCTTTGATATCTTTATTTATTTATTTATTTATTTTTTGAGATGGAGTCTCACTTTGTTGCCCAGGCTGGAGTGCAGTGGTGCGATCTCAGCTCACTGCAACCTCCGCCTCCCAGGTTCAAGCGATTCTCCTACCTCAGCCTCCTGAGTAGCTGGGACTACAGGCACGCACCACCACGCCCAGCTAATTTTTGTATTTTTAGTAGAGATGGGGTTTCGCCATGTTGGCCAGACTGGTCTCAAACCCCCGACCTCAGGTGATCCACCCACCTTGGCCTCCCAAAGTGTTGGGATTACAGGCATGAGCCACCACACCTGGACTGATATCTTTTAGATCTTTGAACCATGTGAATATATTACCTATTAAAAAAATAGTTGTTAGCATGATCCCCAGACTGGATGTCCTGGGTTTAATCCCAGCTCTTCTAGTTATTAACTGGAAACTTTGGCAAGTTATTTAATCTTTCTTTGCTTACTCATCTGTGCAATGGGGATAAGAAATAGTTATGAACTCCTAAGCTTGTGAGACCTTAAAAAAAACCCAAGTAAGTAAAGTGCTTGGCACATAGTAAGTGGACAACAGCTGTTAGCTGTGAACTGTGATGATCAACATTTGGCCTTGAAGGACGGCGGAGCTTCCAAAGATCAGTTACTTGGGACCTCTCTTTAGGACAAATCAAGAGATGGGCCTCAGAGGAAACAGGATGTGTATGTGTATTGTGATGGATGGCTTACAAAAATGACTGCAATGATTCCTCTTGTCCCTGTAGCCTGCCCTTTTGAGATGTGACTTCATGGCTCCTCCCACCAAAAATTTATTTCCTACCTCTTGAATGTGGGTTTGGCCCTGTGACTTGCTTTGACTAAAAGCATGTGATAAAATAACACTTCATAACTCCAAAGGCTGGGCCTGAAGAGGCCTTGCAGCTTGTACTTTCTCCCTTTTTAAAAGCAGTTCTACCATGTGAGAAAGCTCGTCTTAGCCTTGGGGAGGATGAGACCCCATGGAGAGAAAGAGGCCCAGCTGACAGCTAGCACCAACAACCACATGTGTGTGTGAGGCCTTCTTGGACCATCCAGCCTCAGTGAAGCTGCCAGATGACTGCAGTCGTATGAGTGATCCCAGGAAAGTAGGGTTGCCAGATTTAGCGAATAAAAATGTGCAGATAAATGTGCATTTCAGATAAAAAGCTAAGACTTTTTTTTTAGTGTAAGTATATTCCATGCAATGTTTGGGGCACACTTATACTCACAATCATCTGCTTTTTATCTGAAATGTAAATCTAACTGGGTATCCTATGTTTTATTCTGTAACTCTATAGGAGACACCAGCAGAAGAACCTCCCAGCTGAGCTAAACTCAGAACAAACAGCTGAACCAAAAAATTATGAACAAAGAAAATGATTGTTTTCTTCAGCCACTAAGTTTTGGGGTGGTTTGTTATGCAGCAAAAAATAACTGATATGTGTATACATGGAGGGTCACGGTGGTGTCTAATCTATACTCTCACCTTGTTGGGCCTCCCCAGCAAATTCCATCCTCTAGTCCTGTTTTTACCTATTTGAAGTCTAGGCAAGGCCTCGTTGGGTCCTCCTTTGTCTCCAAGTCCCTAACCCTGAATCAGCCAAGCTCTGCCTACACCCCAGCTCTATCCTATACCTTTTCCAATTCCCAAAGCACTTACTTGAGATGTGGATGGGGTGGTGCTGGCTTCTTGGACTCTTCACCCTGCTGGGAGGTGCTACGGCCCTGCACAGGGGGCCGGGGCTGTGAGGTGAGGGTGGCACCTGGCTTGGAGGCCTGGTTTGGGGAGCTGCCACTGGATGCCCGGGATAGCTGCGGAGAGCCTGGTGACCTTTGCTGCTGTGGAGATCCGGACTGGGGGCTCAGGGGCTGCTGGCCTTGTGGGGAGAGCCTCTGTTGGGAGGGGCTTCCAGATCTCTGGGGCTGAGGAGACTGAGCTTGGCGAGGGCCTCCTAAAGGGCCAGAAAAAAAAAGGTTCAGTTCAATTTTTTTCTTAGGATAGATATGGTTGTACACAAATAATGTTGCTTCAAGGATGTTCATTACAGTGTTTCTTGTAACGCTGAAAAATTGAAAACCGTATAAATACCTAACCATAAGGAAGTAATTAGGAAATTAAGATACATCTGTATAATGGAATATGCTGTGGGCATCACATAGGATGTGGCTGAGTAATATTAAATGACATAGGATACTGTTGATAACATATGCTAAATATTATACTGCTGAACAAAATAGCTTAGAATACAGTACATATGGTTTTATTTTGGCACATATGTAAAAACATATATAAAAAAGCAAGACTGGAAGATTGTACACTAAACCAGTGTGCCTCAGACTTTAATGTGCATGTGAATCACTGGGGATCTGGTCAAAATAAAGATTCTGATAGAGCGAGTCTCGGGCTGCGTTACGGACTGAATTGTGTTCACCCTGTCCCAATTCATATGTTGAAACCTTAACCCTAACCCTCAATGCAATTCTGTTTGGAGATAGGATCTTTAAAGAGGTAATTAAAGTTAAATGAGGTGATAGGGTCGGGCCCTAATCTGATAGGCCTGGTGTCCTTATAAGAGGAGAAAGAAATATCAGGAGTGTCATGTACCCGGGCACAGAGGAAAGGATACACAAGGATAAACAAAGAAGGCTGCCATCTGCAGGCCAAGGAGAGAAGCTGTACCAGAAACCAACCCTGCTAGCACCTTGATCTTGTACCTGCAGCCTCCAGAATTGTGAAAAAAACGTCTGTTGTTTAAGGCCCCCCCAGTCTATGGCATTTTGTTATCAGGGCAGCCTGAGAAAACTAATATAGGCAGGATCTGCGATTCTGCATTTCTAACGGGTTCCCAGCTTATCCTACGTTGAGTAATGAGACACTAAATAATCATTACAAAAGTGGTGAGATTATGAAGGATTTTAATTCTCTCTCTTTTTTTTTTCTCTCACGGGTATTTTCCACACTGAAGATGTATTTCTTTGGAAACAATGACAAGAATTAACTCTTACTTTTTGAGTTGCTCTCTAAACTTTTCCAAGAACTTTCAAGTGCAACATATCACTTGACCTAGAGAGGTCAGTAGGGAAGATACCATTCTTCTCACCACATAGAGGTGGAGACTGAGTCTTATTAAGGTTTCCCAGTTGGAAGAGGAGCCACAGAAAGCTCAAAGAGAATCTTGGTTTCTCCCTTTCACCGTACAGGGCACACAGGCTTTCACAAGCAAGCCAAGAGGCATCTAAGCTTGCGGATATTGTAGCCACCCAGAAATGACTTTGAGTAGAATTCCAAGGCCCCCAACAATCAAGGTGCACTCTCCTCACCCTCAAATTCTGGGTGTCAGGGCTGTTGATGGTGAACTGCATTTTGCCAAAGCCGACTGGCTGCCCGCTGGTCTCTTCTCCCTACGACATGAAGCTGCTGGGAGAGTGGGGTTATTCTTGCCACGTGTTTTTGAGAGCACTGTAGGCACGTTAGGAGACTGAAAACTAAAAGGTGCTGGAACCCGTCTCTGTGACTCTGTAACAATGGGGCTTCTACTGAGCACCTATGATGTCACCAGTTTTGGACTGGGCAGCCTCACAACAGCTCTGTGGGTTAGGCATTATTTTCATCCACTACCCCCAGCCATGGGAGTGCTGTCCCTGGAACTCTAGAGAGAGCCATGTGTATAATTGTACATTTTCTAGTAGGCACATTTTAAAAAGTAAAAAGAAATAGGTGAACATAATTTTAATAGTATGTGTGTGTGTGTGTATAGGTATGTATGTATATATATAATTTTTAATAAAAGAGATGGGGTCTCTGTCACCCAGGGTGGAGTGCAGCAGCACGGTCACACTGCAGCAGTGAACCCCTGGGCTGAAGCCACCCTCCTGCCTCAGTCTCTAGAGTAGCTGGGACTACAGGCCCAACACCACTTTTTCTTTCTTTCTTTCTTTCTTTTTTTTGTAGAGATGGGGTGTCGCTATGTTGCCCAGGCTGGTCTTGAACTCCTGGCCTCAAGTAATTCTCCCACATTGGCCTCCCAAAGTGCTGGGATTACAGGTGTGAGCCACTGTGCTTGGCCCTATTTTTACAGAGAAAGTGAGACCCAGATATATTGTGACTTGCTTAAGATGTCACTACGAATAAGGGGACAAGCCGAGATTCAAACCTAGATCTCTTTGACTCAAAAACCCTCTTTTATTTCTTTTTCCTTTATGAAAACTACACCACGCAGGCTCCCCTGAGTCCTCATAACATCTTTATTGCTAATTAAGAAAAGGCAGCTTCCTTCAGCTGAAGCAGCTCTGAGCCAGATGCCAAAGGGGCAAGGACTCCCTTATCAAATGTCATGTCAGCTGAGCACATTTTTAGAGGACATGCCACCTGTATAACCTCCATGACCTGTGGAGTCTGGTGGCCCTGACTCCACATTGGCACCAGGAGCCTCAGGTCCTGACTCAAGCCTTGCCATTAACTCGCTGTGTGACCGTGGGTAAGTCACTCCCCTTCTCTGGGCTTCTGGGCCCTTGTTTGTAAAATAAGGTCATTGGACCGTAAGTCAAACATCCCTTCCGATCTGAACATTTTTGTGAGCTTGTGGAACACTAAATTGGATTAAACTGCAGCACCAGTTTAGCATCTGATTGTATCACGTGGCTTTGACTCATTACCTCTTTCATGATTGTATATGCGAGTAGATGGGAGGTCACATTTATCTCAAACACCTCTAGGACCAACCAGGTATGTAAATAAATAAAGCAGGCAAATATAAAAAAAGTAATGTGGCTTTCAAAAATTTTCCCACTTGAGATAAAAACAGTCCAGAGAACTATTTCTCTAAAGAGGTGCAAGCATAAAGAACATAGAAATTGCCCCTCCCTGTCACTATGGAAGTGAGGAGTAGGGCTGGAGGCAAACGCAGGAGCTCCTAGGAGCCCTTGCTCTGATCAAGGGAGCCGCTGTTAGTAACGCCAGGGACAGTTGCTGTATGGAAACACAGGCCCATTGTTTCTAGAGCTTCTGTGCTATCAAGAGATGCTGGAAATCTAGATGTTTAAGCAACACCTCTTGATTTTTTTTTTTTTTTTTTTTTTTTTTTTTGGAGACGGAGTCTCCCACTATTATCCAGGCTGGAGTGCAGTGGCGCGATCTCGGCTCACTGCAACCTCCTCTGTCTCCCGGGTTTAAGAGATTCTCCTGCCTCAGCCTTTCAAATAGCTGGGATTACAGGCGCCCGCCACCACGCCCAGCTAATTTTTTGTATTTTTAGTAGAGACAGGGTTTCACCATGTTGGCCACGCTGGTCTCGAACTCCTGACCTTGTGATTCGCCCACCTCAGCCTCCCAAAGTGCTAGGATTACAAGGGTGAGTCACCGCGCCCAGCTCACCTCCTGATTTTTAAATGCTGGTTACTTTTGGTTTTCTAAACCCACCGCAGTTCAAATAAAACATTTGTTTTCTACTTTTATCTTCAGTTTCTCCTGACTCGCCCCCCTTCCCAGGTTGATATCTTAGAAAATCTGGATACCCATTCATTAATTCAGTAACTCTTTGTTGAGTCCCTGTCATACACCTGGGATTTATCAAGAGAGACACCCTAGTTACTGGATTCAGAGACCAGAGTGCTAACCACTACCACTGCCCTAGTTATTTCTTTCGGCTTCTTGGCAAAGCAAACAATTTAGTATTTTTTATACGAACACATACACAAAATATTAACTTACATATAGAAAGTATTTGCCTAAGCACAGAAATGAAGCTTATTAAAAGAAAATTTCACTTTTACTGAGTTGAAATGAACAGCAAGTTCAAAATAATAATGTGATTTGTTAATTGGGGAACTCAATGAAAGCGTTGTTTTTAATTAGCCTTGTTATTTTTAATCTGAGCGTTAATTCACTGGACATTTTCTTTAATTACCTTAATTGGTTTTAAATTGATTGTTTTTCAACTCACTAAAAGTGTGTTTAGCCTCATTTCCCTTAAAATAATATCTCTTTATCAAGCATGTTTTACTCTGGGCCAGAGAGGAAATCAGAATACAGTAGCTCTCTGTTTCAAAATGGCTCTGTTCAAATGTGCTTTTAAAAAGTAGGTCCCAGGGCAGAGGGGAAAGGAGGGTGTGGGGCAGAGGCACAGCCAGGAGCCTGGTAGAGTGACGAATATGTAGTTTAGGAACGCTTATTACTATAGAATTCTTGCTGGGTAACGGGGCACTGCATTAGTTATAAGGATTATTAATAATAAACATGAAAAGCAATATGTATAAGACACATGTTATTAATAGTAAGCATTATGTAATAGTTATTAATAGTAAATTATTAGTAGTAAGAACTAACACCTTCTAAGCACTGTGTGTCTGATGCCTTGCTAATTGCTTCACCTGCATTTATCTCGTGGACAAGCACCCTATCCTTAAACATGGAAGCTGTTATTTCCTCCTTTACACGGAGGAAACTGAGGCCCTGAGAAGTAATATGACTTGCCTAACACTGCAAAGGCAGTGAGACACGGAACTGGATTCAAACACACTAGATCTGCCTGAAGGAGAATACTAATGTGTATTTATACAGGCATACCTTGCTTTATTGTGGTCCATTTTATTTCAATTGGCAGATACCGTGTTTTTTCTAAATTGGAGGGTTGTGGCGACGTTGCGTTGAGCAAGTCTGTCAATGCCATCCTTCCAACAGCATGTACTCATGTGGTGTCTGTGCCTCACATTTGACAACTGTCACAAATTTCAAACTTTTAAATTATTATTATATCTGTTATGGTGATCCGTAATCAGTGATCTTGGATACTACTATTGTATTAATAATTGTTTTTGGGTGCCATGAACCACACCCATATAAGACAGTGAACTGGCTGGGCGTGGTGGCTCATGCCTGTAATCCCAGCACTTTGGGAAGCCAAGGCAGGCGGATCACAAGGTCAGGAGATCAAGACCATCGTGGCCAACACAGTGAAATCCCATCTCTACTGAAAATACAAAAAAATTAGCTGGGCGTGGTGGCATGCACCTGTAGTCCCAGCTACCCGGGAGGCTGAGGCAGGAGAATCGTTTGAGCCCAGGAGGCAGAGGTTGCAGTGAGCCGAGATTGCGCAATTGTACTCCAGCCTGGGCAAAAGAGCTAGACTCCATCTCAAAAAAAAAAAACAAAAAAAAAGACAGTGAACTTACTTGATAAATATGTGTGTTCTCGCTGCCCCATTTACTAGCCATTTCCCTATCTCTCTTCCTGTCCTTGGGCCTCCCTTTCCCCTAGACACAACAATATTGAAATTGGACCAATTAAGAACCCAACAATGGCCTCTAAATATTCAAGTGAAAGGGAAAGTCACACATCTCTTACTTTTAAATAAAAAACTAGAAATGATTAAGCGTAGTGAGGAGGGCATGTTGAAATCCAAGACAAGCTGAAAACTAGGCCTCTTGCACCAAAAAGTTAGCTAAGTTGTGAATGTGAAGGAAAAGTTCTTGAAGGAAATTAAAAGTGCCACTCCAGTGAACACACAAATGATAAGAAATCAAAACAGCCTCATTGCCGATATGGAAAAATTTGAGTGGTCTGGAAAGAAGATCAAACCAGACACAACATTGCCTTAAGCCAAAGCCTAATCCAGAGCAAGGCCCTAACTACTTTCAATCCTATGAAGGCTGAGAGAGGTGAGAAAGCTAAAGAAGAAAAGTTGGAAGCTAGCAGAGGTTGGTTGGTGAGGTCTAAGGAAAGCAGCTATCTCCATAACAAAAACTGCAAGGTGAAGCTGCAAGTGCTGACGAAGAAGCTGCAGCAAGTTATCCAGAAGATCTAGCTTAGATCATTGATGAAGGTGGCTGTGCTAAACAACAGATTTTCAGTGTTGATGGAACAGCCTTCTATTAGAAGAAGATACTATCTAGGGCTTTCATAGCTAAAGAAGAGAAGTCAATGCCTGGCTTCAAAGCTTCAAAGGATAGGCTGACTCTCTTGTTGGGGCTAGTGCAGCCGGTGACTTAAAGTTGAAGCCAGTGCTCATTAACCATTCTGGAAATCCCAGGGCCCTTAAGAATGATGCTAAATCTCCTCTGCCTGTGCTGTGTAAATGGAAAAACAAAGCCTGGATAACAGCATAGTATTTACAATATGGTTTACTGAATATTTTAAGCCTACTGTTGAGACCTAGTGTTCAGAAAAAAGATTCTTTTCAAAATATTACTGCTTATTGACAATGCATCTATCCACACAATAGTTCTGATGGAGATGTACAAGATAATTTTGTTTTCATGTCTTTTAATACATATCATGTCTTTTAGTTCATGGATCAAGGAGTAATTTAAAATCTGAGGTCTTATTATTTTAAAAATACATTTTGGCCAGGAGCAGTGGCTCATGCCTGTAATCCCAGCACTTTGGGAGGCTGAGGTGGGTGGATCACAAGGTAAGGAGTTCAAGACCAGCCTGGTCAACATGGTGAAACTCCGTCTCTACTAAAAATACAAAAATTAGCTGGGCATGGTGGCACGTGCCTGTAATCCCAGCTACTTGAGAGGCTGAGGCAGGAGAACTGCTTGAACCAGGACCTGGGAGGTGGAGCTTGCGGTGAGCCAAGATTGTGCCACTGAACTCCAGCTTGGGCTATAGAGCGAGACTCTGTCTCAAAAAAAAAAAAAAAAAAAAAATTTCATAAAGCTATAGTTGCCGTAGACAGTGATTCCTCCGATGGATCTTGGCAAAGGAAATTGAAAACCTTCTGGAAATGATTTACCTTTCTAGATGCCATTAATAATATTTGGGATTCATAGGAGGAGATCAAAATAGCAACATTAACAGGAGTTTGGAAGTTGATTCCCATCCTTATGGATGACTGTGAGGGGTTCAAAACTTCAATGGAGGAAACAAGTGAAGATGTGGTGGAAATAGCAAGAGAACTGAAATGAGAAGTGAAGCCTGAAGATGTGACGGAATTACTGCAGCCTCATGATAAAACTTGAATTGATGAGGAGCTGCTTCTTATGGATAAGCTAATAAAGTGATTTCTTGAGATGTAATCTATTCGTGATGAAGATACTATGAAGGGGCCGGGCGTGGTGGCTCATGCCTGTAATCCCAGCACTTTGGGAGGTGAGGCGGGCGGATCACGAGGTCAGGAGATCGAGACCATCCTGGCTAACACGGTGAAACCCCGTCTCTACTAAAAATACAAAAAATTAGCTGAGCGTGGTGACGGGTGCCTGTAGTCCCAGCTACTAGGGAGGCTGAGGCAGGAGAATGGCATGAACCCGGGAAAGCGGAGTTTGCAGTGAGCCGAGATTGCGCCACTGCACTCCAGCCTGGGCGACAGAGGAGACTCCGTCTCAAAAAAAAAAAAAAAAAAACAAAAAAAAAAAAACCAAAAAATGCTATGAAGATTGATGAAAAGACAAAAAAGGATTTAGAATATTACATAAACTTAGTTGATAAAGCAGCAGCAGGTTTTGAGAGGGCTGACTCCAAGTTTGAAAGAAGTTCTACTGTGGGTAAAATGCTGTCACACAGCATCACGTACTGCAGAGAAATCTTGTGTGAAAGGGTGAGTCAATTCATGCAGCTAACTTCAATGTTGCCTTATTTTAAAAAATTGCCTCAGTCACCCCTTGCTTCAACAACCAGTACCCTGATCAGTAAGTAGCCATCAGTATTGAGGCAAGACCCTCCATCAGCAGAAAGGTTACTATTCACCTAGGGCTCAGACGATTGTTAGTAATAAAGTATTTTATAATTAAGGTATGTACTTTGTTTTTTTCAGACATAATGCTATTGTACACTTAGGAGACTACAGTATAGCGTAAACATAGCTTTTATATGCACCAAAAAATTTGTGTGACTCACTTTATTCTGATATTTACTTTATACCGGGGTGGTCTTGAACCGAACCGGCAATATCTCTGAGATATGTCTGTACACAGTTGTGTACAATTATACAATTTCCCTTTTCTTAAAAATATCTTCTGCTTTTCCAGAAAGAGAAACACAAACAAGAAAAATGAATGGGGCATTTTATCTAAGACCTGTGGAAGAGGAAGCCATTTGGTGGCCAACATTGACTTTTTTTCAGGAAGTAATGAATCTGCTGCTTTTAATAATAGTGACTGGGAAGGCCACAACATGATAGTAATGCCTTCTTTCTGATATATATATATATAATTTATTTATTTTATTTTATTTTATTTTTTTGAGATGGAGTCTCCCTCTATTGCCCAGGCTGGAGTGCAGTGGTGCAATCTTGGCTCACTGCAACCTCAGCCTCCTGGGTTCAAGCGATTCTCCTGCCTCAGCCTCCTGAGTAGCTGCGATTACAGGCGCACACCACCACCACATCAGGCTAGTTTTTTTTTTTTTTTTTTTTTTGTATTTTTAGTAGAGATGGGGTTTCACCATATTGGCCAGGCTGGTCTCGAACTCCTGACCTCGTGATCCGCCCGCCTAGCCTCCCAAAGTGCTGGGATTACAGGCGTGAGCCACCATGCCCGGCCTCTGATACGTTTTTAAGAAGATCCTTAAAAGATTGCAGTGAGACTGCCTGCTTTAGTTTCTTGGTACACAGGTGCTCTGAAGCTCCATGCTGGTGCCAGAGCGAGTGTGCCCAGGAGGTTTGGATTGCGAGAGAGGATACGGGGCAGCTGATTTCTCTCAAGACCTGCATGCAGGAATACCAGAGCAGCTGATATTCTTTGAGAAAGTTAGTTAGCCATTGCCATGATTGCTTTTCATCTTTTTTTTCAATAGTTTGTCCATTCTCTAATAAGTGGTGGAATGTAGTAATGCTGGAATATATTCGAGGAGGAATTTCAATGGCCAAGGTTTTATAGATGATGTTCCATTTTTCTATCTTTCTTACTCTAGCTGGTTGACTCACAAATCGATCATCAGGCACCACTCATTGCTATGAATAAACACTTTCTAGGTGTGAAAGTTCTGAAGGGCCAGACTTGTAAATCTACCATTTTCTGCCTCCTTGGGCAGAGCCTCAACTTTTACCTCGCTCTAGAAAGGCTCACGCCTGTAATCCCAGCACTTTGGGAGGCCAAGGTGGGCGGATCACCTGAGGTCAGGAATTCAAGACCAGCCTGGCCAACATGGTGAAACCCCATCTCTACTAATACTACAAAAATTAGCTGGGCGTGGTGGTGCGCACCTGTAATTCCAACTACTCAGGAGGCTGAGGCAGGAGAATCACTTGAACCTGGGAGGTGGAGGTTGCAGTGAGCTGAGATCGCACCACTGCACTCCAGCCTGGGTGACAGAGCAAGACTCTGTCTCAAAATAAAAAATAAAAAATAAAAATAAAAAAAAAGGAAATACTGACGTTTTCACTGTAGGATGGCTGGGAAAATAAAAGTGAGAAAATAGGTGGGACATTCCCTGGCACAGTGCTTGGTGCATATTAGGTTCTTAATAAATTAACCTTCTATTTCCCTTCTCCTTTCTTGACTGTTTAAAGAGGTTGACCAACCCCATAGTCTCATTCATTCTGTGGATAAAGTATTCAGGTGCATTTTCCCAGAGCCCCTTGTGGGAATCACATGTGGATCCCTCGGTGCCTTTCAGCACCCTCACCGCATGCTTTCTCGCAGTGGCTCGTCCTGGGTCGTACCTTGCGGAGGTGGGCGTGGCTGGGGCTGTCCTAGCTGAGGCCCCAGCTGGGCTTGCCCTGGGGATTTCGCTGATTTAATCTGTGGAGCCTAGAGCAGAAGAGAAAAGAAGCCTGTTGGTATCATCACAGCCCTTTACTTCCTGGGTGAGAGGGCAGCATTTATGAAGATCTTTTTATCATTGAGAAGAGACTCGTACACATAAAGTGTACAGTTCTGGAGTGTACAGTGTAGTGAAGTTCTATATGTGTATACGTCGGTGTAACCACTGCCCAGATCAAAAGAGAGGCCATTCTCCGCGATGAAGCCTGCCCCGTGCCCCTTCCCAGCCAGCAGCCCCGTCAGTATAATAACTATGATTCTGATGTCTGTTATCATAGATTACTTTCTGTGGGGAAATCTGGGGTGGGAGGTGGAAGTTTGGGGACTTGCTTTTACATAAAGCTGGGGAGCTGGCAAATTCTTTGGAGAGCAGTCTGGTAATCCATGGTGGGAACTGTGGAGGAGAGGAGCAACGTGGGAGCTCATCGAGGTTGGGGAAAATGGGAGACACAATAGCGTCCATTGACTGGTTCCCTGGGAGCACACAGAGAGCTTGTGTGTCCATATGCTCTCGCACACGCACGCACACACATCCTGCTCAGGCCCAGCACCGAGGGCACAGAAGGGACAGCAGTCAATCATCTCTGCCCACAGTGCCCAAAGGCCAATTGAGACAAGACTGTTCTCCCCAGGATGGTGAAGAAGGGAAGGGGCCTCTGAAAGCCTCCTAAATTCACCCACTGGGGCAGGCTGTGGAAGCTCTTTCCGATGTCTGGGCTTCATCCATACCCCCATTCCTTCTCCCCAAGGTGGTTTCTTCCTGGGGGTATCCCCTTTGGATCCAGGGGCTCCCCATTTCCAGACAGCCTGGCATTTCTCATGGCTATAAAGTCTCCTTTGATCGTGAGGGTCTTACCCAAGGTCTCAGGGGCGAGGGTGCTGTGCCTCCTGGCATCAGGAGCTGGCTCATTTTGGAGACAACAAGGTCGGCCATCAGCTGTCTGTCCTCTTCCACATGCTCTCCAATCAGCGGCATTGAGCTGTCCATTACCTGTGGGGAGGAAGGGAGAACTGAGGGACCCCCATGCCAGGAGACACTGGCGGTTGGTTGGGCATCAAATCCCAGAAGTGGGGGCTCAGGGCTCAGGACAGAAGTGACCACCAGATGGCGATGTCCTCCATGCAAATCACCTCCAGCTGGGACTGGCCGGCAGAGACACCAGTTCCCTTCGGTTCAGTCTAAACCACTCCCTGGATGTAGTTCAATTCGGCCCACGTTTGCTGGATGACAGCAATGCGACAAGGGCCAGGGAGCCTCTGACGACCTTTTCTGTGCTTTTCTTTGGGGAGCCGCTCTCCGCCCCCTCCTTTCTCACCCTGGCCCCCTCCCAGAGTCGGGGCTGGCCACCTCTCCTTTGGCCCCAGGTCAAGGCTGCTTTCCACAAAGCCGAAACAGTAAAGGTGGGGGCTTGATCATGACCAAAATATGACACGGGCTGGAGTTGACCCAGGGTTCAGAGGAAAGAGGGAAGAGGAAAGGCCTGTTTTCCGGGGCCCTGGCAAAACCCAGGCAGGAGGGAAACGCGTTCCACAGGGAGCTGGGCTGTTCTAAAAGAGCTTCTATGGGGAGGAGCCTGAGGGATCCGAGTTTCCCCTTCTGCTGTTTTTACAAATAGAGCAACTGAGGCCCAGAGATGGGAGAGGACTTGCCCAAGGTCACACAGGCCAATGCTCCACGTGATTCTCTGGGCATGGGAAGCTATGGGAGATCTGGAAGGGGTGTCTGGCCTTGGCGCATCTGCAAAACAGCTGGCCGCGTCACCCCCTCTGCTCCACTGCAGGAGTCGGCGGCCTGCATTCACCCACACCGCCCCATCAGACTCACCGTCTTGTCTCCCCTGTTCCCATGCTCTGGACATATTAGGTTTTCTCTCTCCTCCAGGTTCTTATGTAATCCCCCTACCCACTCCTTACCTGGCAACTCCTTTCATCCAACACGGAACAGCTAACTAGGTCTTCCTCCAGGAAGCCCTCTCTGATAGTGCAAGCTCTGACGAGCCACCTGACATCTGTATCCTGCCGTTCTCACCTGGTTTCACACTGGACAGCTTATCCACAGCACTGTCACCCCCTGCTTACTATGTCTCCAGCGCCAGACTGGGAGCCCCCAAGGATAGGAATGGGCCCTGTGTCCTGCTAAGCAGGTGTGCCCTCCACAGACACCTGTTTAGTGGAGGAATAAGAGGCCCTTGTGATAAGCCCAGCTCATAAGGATAAGGATACTAAGAAGCGCCGTATTTTATGGGGCACTTCCTACGTGCTACGCACTATTCTAAGCATCGGGTGTGGAGGATCTCTCATAAACCTCAGAATAGCTCTTTGAGGCAGGTACTATTATCCTCATTGTAACCACGAGGAAGCAGAGGGTCAAAGAAGTGGCAAGGTCAAGGACACAGCACTGGCAACCCATGGTCCTCCCACTGCATCAGGCTAATTCCCACCAAGCATTGGAACAGCACACCAGAGTAGGAACTGAGAAGAGGGAACCTGGGTTGCAGGCTTGGCTTCTGCTGTGGATTTGCTCTGTGATCTTGGGCAAGTTTCTTTTCCTCTATGGGCCTTTTTTTTTTTTTTCTCAACAGTGAACTGAGGGATCTGGGCAGCTGCTAAGACCCTTCCAGCTGAGACTTGTAGGGATCTGTGAGTTTAAGCACCCACTTTGATTAGGAAACTGAAAAGCTAGCTTAAGAATGTGAATACTGGCTGGGCGCGGTGGCTCACGCCTGTAATCCCAGCACTTTGGGAGGCTGAGGCGGGCGGATCACGAGGTCAGGAGATTGAGACCATCCTGGCCAACACGGTGAAACCCCGTCTCTACTAAAAATACAAAAAAAATTAGCCGGGCGTGGTGGCAGGTGCCTGTAATCCCAGCTACTCGGGAGGCTGAGGCAGGAGAATTGTTTGAACCTGGGACTGTCGGAGGTTGCAGTGAGCCAAGTTGCTCTATTTGTAAGAAGAGCAGAAGGGGAAACTAGGATCCCTCAGGCTCCTCCCCATAGAAGCACTTTGAGAACAGCCCAGCTCCCTGTGGAACGCGTTTCCCTCCTGCCTGGGTTTTGCCAAGGCCCCGGAAAACAGGCCTTTCCTCTTCCCTCTTTCCCCTGGCCACGGAACGAGACCCCGTCTCAAAAAAAGAAAAAAAAAAAAAAAAAGAAAAAAAAAAGAATGTGAGTACTGCTTCTAGCAGGGTCTTGAGCTCTGCGCAGGTTGTACCTGGGACTGAGGCCTCCTGGATCCCAGCGCCCCAGCCAGGGACAGTCTCTCAGTCACCACTGGCTGAGCTCTGACTGTGGAGTCTGCCGCGAAGGTACACAGGCTTCCTGCACCCTGCCTGTCCTCTCTGCCCCTGCCCCTACCCACCCCATTTATTCTGGTCTCTGTTTCCTACATTCCCTGCAGTGGAAAACAACCACCGCAAGGAACCTGAGGTTCATTTTGGAATCCCCATGGTACACACAGCCAAAGGAAGTGGCCACCCTGGTCTCCCCAGGGAAACATTTTTCCAGTGAGCAATGTCATTCCCGGGACAAGGTCAGAGAGGACAAGTTCAAGGGTCTTTTCCCCTGAGTATTTCACCGTGAGCCTCTTCACAAAACATTTCACACACATTTTCAGTTCTCACCACAGAGGTGGCTGAAGAAACCAGTGTTTCTTCTTCTGCCTTTTTTTTCTTTCCCTTACTGGGGGAAAACACCTTTTATATTTCTGGTAACAAGCTTCCCATCTCCGCTGAC
Source organism: Pongo abelii (assembly GCF_028885655.2). NCBI lineage: Eukaryota > Metazoa > Chordata > Mammalia > Primates > Hominidae > Pongo > Pongo abelii. Next base: position 39,057,705 of record NC_085929.1, read on the forward strand.
CCCACTCCAAACTCAAAAGCAAAGGAAACAACTCTGCAATGTTTCTGCGCGGAAAAAAAATCTGAAAAGCTATCTTTCATTTTTCCTCTGGAACATTCTTGGGAGACGTTGTTTTCTTGTTTTTTGAAGTCCGAGCCCACTACTTTTACTTTTTTTTTTTTTTTTTTTTTAATGTGAAAGGTCTTTCATCCCCAACCCTCTGAATGGCTAAAGGCAGGAAGCCTGGGCCTACGAACACAGATTTTTTTTTTTCCCTAAGAGTGAAAGCTGAGACCCAGAGAGGTAGGGGCTCACAGGGGACAGAGAGACTGCTGGTGCAAGGGAGGAGCTGGCCTTTGGGGGACAGGGGAGTCCAGGAGCTCTAGGAGACCGGGCCCCTGCTCTTGTGTTTGCGGTTGTACTGTGTCCACCTGGCTTGGGGGCTGGCTCCCGGAGCAGCGGCTCAGTGAATAAACAAATGAGTGCTTGTGAGCCAAATCTGGGTTCATGTCTGGTGGTCCCCGTGAGGGGATGCAGAGGCAGGAGGACCTGGTGGGGTCTCAGGAGCTGCCGTGCTGGGGGTTCTTGCCCCACCTCTGGGCTGAAGCTCCCAGGAAGGCGAGGGACGGGCTTCTCCAGGGAGCAACTGTACAGGTCAAGGAGTCTCTTCCTAGCCCCTTCCATAGCTCTTCCAAGTAGGGGCTACTTGGGGAATTTCAGGTGTGGTGGGAGCCAGAGGGAAGGCGTTTCCGGGCCTTGAGAGGAGAGCTGTTCTCCAGAGTGGGACTGGGTCTGCTAATACAGATGCAGCTCTTCCTGCAGGAGCTTCCTGGTCTCTCTGGAGAGGAGAGAGGGGCTGTGTTCATCTTGGACTCCCTCCTCCTACCTCCGAGGCCTGGGCGTGAACACCCTCCTGGCATGACTGGGCTCCCACCCACTGAGTCACCTGGTCCTGCTCGGCCGCGGGCCCCTGGGGAGCGAGGCAGACATGAGGGACGGGAGGACCGGCTGGCTCCTGTGGTCACCCCAGCCATGTGCTTCCCATTAGCCGCCCACACCCCGGGGAGGGGACGGCCGCAGGGCTCTCCCTCACGTGTCCTGGCCTTGTGTCAGCACCGCCCATGGAAGGAGGGGGCTGGACGCGGCACTGGAGCTGTGAGTGTGGAGATGGGAAGTTACGGAGGACTCTGAGGCCAGAGGGGCCTTTTCAGGGGAAAGCAGTGGAGAGTCATGGGACGTGGGGTGGGGGGACAGGGAAGAGGAGTTGGGGAGGGGACGGGAGGGCTGTGGGACCGTGAGAGACACTGGGAAGACATGGAGGAGAGGTGGGGGGTAGTGGGATACGGGGAAACATAGAGAGGAAGCGGCGGGGATGGGAGGGCTATAGGATTGGGAGAGGCATGGGCTGCTGGAGGGTCTTGAGAGAGATTCCGGGACCCACAGCCCCTCTGTGAGCCCTCTCTTACCATTCTGTTTCCCTACATCTTTCCCTCTATTCATGCCCCTGTACCATTCCATCCCCCTTCCAAATCCTCAATGCTCTGCAACTGTTTCTCACCCTCTCCCCTGCCAGCCTGCACACCCCATGTCTATTATGTCCACGGCTGTATCCCCAGAGCCACACCCATGGTTAGCCCATGGGAGCCCCCTAAGGCCACGTTTGTTGGAATGAACAAATGATGGACTGTCTGCATGGTGAAAAGGAAGGGTGCCCATTTTACATGCTTGGACACTGGGGAAATGGAAGGGGCCCCATGGGACAGTATCTTGTTGACACTTGACCAGATGCCCTTTTCCTTCCCTTAGGCCTGTGGGTTGGGGATGTTGTTAAACCTCGGGCCCCGAGGTCTCCCGACTCAGTTCCAAGTCCCCAGACATGAAGTCTTCCGATGCCTCTGAGGGTGGGAAGGAGCCTCCAGAAGCAACTCACTGAGGCCTGGGTTGCGTGTGTCCTGGAGCCAGGACACAGCTGATGGTGCCAAAGACCATGCAGGGATTCCCTCCCCCTGGCACGCCTGCCAGGCTGGACCAGCCAGGAGGACGGCCTGCTTCATCCCTCACCTCGATGATGTAATCTCTGCCATCCTTGCTGTGGACGGCCTTGACGGCACAGATGTCCAGGCCGCCAAACATTTCCGAGCAGCTGTCCACCCACAGCCTGTACCTGCAGGGACAGATGGACAGACAGTGAAGTGGCCTGGGAAAGTGGGGAAGCGGGTGGAGGGAGAGAAGTGGATTCACATGGAAAAACAGGCAGGGAGGGACAGTGACACACACATCCAGACGGCGATGGAGAGAGACAGGGAAGCAGCGAGAGAGACAGAAAGACAGAGAGAGAGTTGGAGTCCAACACGCAGAGACAGAGAGGCAGGGACACACATGACAGAGAGACCCAGAGAAAGAACACGAGAGAGCTAGGAAGGAGGGGAGAGACGCAGGGTGAGGGAGAGAAGGAACCAGAGTTGGGAGAGGTCTCCCCCGACCCCAGGACTTGCTGGCTCTGCAGTAATGGGGAGCTTGCCCTGCCCCCATCCAGAGTCATCCTGGACACCCAGCCACCCCTGTGTCCCTTTTCCCTTGGGAAAGCTGCTCCAAGGGCTCCAGAAGTCCCTCCAGGCTGCCGTTCCAGTCCCAGCCCTGGCCGGACGAGAGGCTGTGGAGGACAAAGGGTGCATTTTTCCCGGGGTCTGGGGCGGGTGGGCTGGGGAGACTGGCAGGCTGCTTCTGCCTCACCCAGGGGGCCTGGCCCTCTAGACCTACTGCTTTTGTTCCCTTTCCAGCCACTTGATGTCTGCAAGGCCAGTTTGCTTTGCTGGGGACAGATCTCAGCGCTGGACTTTGACCCTGCAACAAGGGGGTGGTTGTATGTGAAGAAACTGTTCCAGCTTTGCACTTAGCTTCCCCTGTGGGCTGGATTTGGGAGTCACAGGGGACTCTGTGTCAATGTTCTTGCTTTTCACTCTCCAGGGTCACACGGGGCACGCCTACTCTCACATTGCTTTGCGTCTCTGAGCCATAAGTGCTGGGATGAGGAGGGACTGTGACTGGAATGCTCTTAGAATGGAGCCTCATCTCATCCACCAAAGCCTACTGAGGCCCAGAGAGGGAGGGTGGCTGGTCCAGCTCACACAGTAAGGCAGTAAGAACACCAGGATTCCCTCGATCTCCTTGACTCCCAGTCCAGTTTTCTCATTCAGATGTAGCACGGAGCATGTGAGATTATCAAATAAAAGGAAGGATGGAAACTCACATCCATGGAGCTCCTGCTATGTTCCAGGCATTCTGGGCCCGGGGGCTGACTCCTCATTCCCTCAAATCCCAGCACAAGTCTATGAGGAAGGTTTTAACCCATCTTACTGATGAAGGAACAGGCTCAGAGCGATGATTAAGTGACTGAGTGACTGTACCGCTTCCAAATCCAGATCCTGTCTGATTCCAGATTCCAAGCAAGCCACCCTTCCTCTCATTCTGAAGGTGCCCCAGCCCATCCATTCTCACTCAGCATGGGGGACCAGGGACCTACATTCTTGCTATTAATTCCTTAATAATTTTGGAGAAGCCTCTCCCTCTTATCATAAAATGGGAAAGCCTAGATCTGATTCTGGTTGTACATCAGAATCACCAGGAGAGTTAAATGCACAAACAGCCAGACTTCAGGCTCCACCCTATGTTAGAGTAATTTCTATAATTTTTTAAAGCTTTTCATGTGATTCTGATACGTGGCCACGTTTGGGGACAACCTTGGGTCCTTGGAGCTCGAAGAGTCCTCTGGGCTCTCTGATCAGGGTCCTCGTTTTTGGCCCCAGTGGCTGACTTGTGGGTGCCACACAGGGTGAGCTGTGCCCTGAGACACACTCATAAATCAGGTTTCTTCTCAATGGAACGTGGAAATTTGAGCTGAGGTCCAGAGGCAGCTGTTTCCAGAGGCTGTTTTGAAAGGATGAACCTTGGGGTCCCCTGCTGGCTACACCCCATAGGGCACAGGCATCCCAGGGTCTAGGAAGGGGCTGCAGGCGTACAGCAGCGTGAGAGTGCTTGGAGAATCGGGGGGGCCCTGCTCCCCTCCTGCCAGGTGGGACTAGCACTGACCAAGCGACATCATTGGTTTTGCCCAGGAGTCAGGCCACCTGGCAAGCAGGCGAGCCAGTGGAGGGCGGGGTCAGGCCCTGAGTATGAGTCCCTGTATGGATTTTGCTCCTGTGGGGATAGGACTGGGGATCTCTCCAGCCCAGACCCTGGAGTTCCGCCTGTGACTGGAAAAGGGAAAGTGGATTCCAGGCCTGGGCAGGCCCACTCCCATGGTAGGTTCCTCCAGGGATGGCCCATGCAGCCTGGGACTTGGCAGAGCCAGGGATAGGTGGCCTGCTGGGGACATCTGTGAGTGGCTCAGGAGGCACAGGGGAAGGCTGGGCTCACATTCTGGAAGGGCTATAGAGAGGACGGCCACGACTGTCCCGTGAATACCTGTTGGGGGAAGGAGGTGACTGCCTCAGCCACATGATTCAGTCGTGCCAGGTCATGAGCGCAGCCTCCAGGAGACTCATTAGCACAGGTGGGTTCCCAGGTTGAAGGTGGCAGCTGCCCCCTGGGGTTGATGGGAAGGGCAGGTGCTCCTCCCTGCCAGGGGCTGGTTCTGGATTAGGTGCAGCCCTCTCACATTCAGTCCTCACACCTGCACTCTGACTTGGGTATTACTGCTTTCATTTTGCAGTTGAAGAAGCTCAGAAATCATGAGCATGCCTAAGGTCATACTCAGTCTTTGTTACTGTAGGGGACGCTCCCACTCCGGTCTCCAGGGGTGCAGACCTGACATGGGCCTCCAATCACAGCGTTGCAGTGTCTTGGGCCATAGTGATTGGTTCAGGGATGGTCATGTGACCTAAGCCAGGCCAACCAGTACATATGGCTCAGTTCTAGGCTTTGGTTGAAATGATTGGGAAACAGAAGTTTTCCTTCTTTTGAGCCTGACACTGTGAGGATGAAAGCCTGGAGCCACTGTGTGCTACCATAAAATGAAAGAGCCTGCCTGGACCAAGCCAACACAGAAAGAAGCTGAACTTGGGTGGGCAGAGAAGGAGCCTTAAGGCCTTACCTGACACTGTATATCTGGAGTCGTCCACTGATGACTCATGTAAAGGGGGATTTACATGAGCCAGTAAATCCCCCTTTTTGTGCAAACCAATTTGATTTGTGTGGTAGCCCTTGCAAACGATACAGAGTTCTTAGAGGGAAGGATTGGATTTTTTCATCCTTTAGTGCTCAGCACAACATGGCCTGCAGTAGGTACTCAATAAGTGTTTACTGAACAGAGCTTTTTGAGCTCACAGCCCATGCTCTGTCCACTGCTATTGTGTGGCTGCTGGCAGAGGTCACAGGGCATTGCAGGCAAGAAGATATGTGTGTGGCAGGCCCTGAGACCAGCCGACTTGGCCCTTCGGCCCTTCCTCCTTTTTTTTTTTTGAAACAGAGTTTTGCTCTTTTTGCCCAGGCTTGAGTTCAATGGCGCGATCTCAGCTCACTGCAACCTCCACCTCCCGGGTTCAAGTGATTCTCCTGCCTCAGCCTCCCGAGTAGATGGGATTACAGGCGCCCACCACCATGCTTGGCTAATTTTGTATTTTTGGTAGAGATGGCGTTTCACCATGTTGGTCAGGCTGGTCTTGAACTCCTGACCTAAGGTGATCTGCCCGCCTCGGCCTCCCAAAATGCTGGGATTACAGGTGTGAGCCACCGCGCCCAGCCGGCCCTTCCTTAAGGGGGGCTGGCACACAGTGTCTAAAGGGAGAAAGACCGAAAAACCCTTCAGCCAGAGAGCATCCCTAAAACATGCATGATTCATGGGACGTCAGCCTCTCCCTATTCATATTGAGTTGGAAGGAAGCTTGAGAGAGAAGCGGACTCTCCAATATGCCTGGTCTCCTAATAATGCTTCCTTGCAGCTGTCAGAGCACAGGAGGGCTGGCCAGGGCTTCCCGACCTCTTCCTATAGCAGCTGGTCAGGGCTGGAAAGACCTCGGACTTGGAGTCATGACAGCTGGGTTCTACTCTCAGCTCTGTCATTAATTAGCTCTGTGATCCTAGACAAATCACTTCCCCTCTCTGAGTTTTCTTCTCGCATCTGTAAAATGGGGTTATTTTAATACCTGCCCTGTAGGTTGCTGTAGGCAGTGAAGATGATCATGTCTACAAAAGTGCTCTGTGGATGGTGAGGCACTGGACGGAGGGTGGAGTGGCCTTCTTTTCAGGGCCTTTTGTTGCATTCCCCCTTCAGCTCCCACCATGGCCAGTGCCTCTCCCTACACCTCCTTTGTCTCTTACCTGTCTGTCATGGCCACCTGCTCCAGCATGGCAGAGCCTGTGTTGGCCTTCCAGTTCCCAGAGATGGAGGTTCTCCTGTACCAGAACAAATAACACGTTGAGGGAATTAGGGACCCTCGTCACTGATCTGCTTTCCTTCTTTGCTTTGGCTGTCAGGAGGCTCTGATTCAAATAACTGGCTCACGTAATGGCATGTATTCTTACGTACACACCTTGTCTTCAACTATATTTTCCTATGTTTATTGCCCTTCATGCTGTTTGCCTTTTTTATTTGTTGGATCCTAGGTATTGTTTTCTAAGTCATCTTTGAAATTGAAAGATTAAATTAAAAAAATGCCTACATCATCTGACGAAATCCCCCAAACTTTGGCCTGTTTTTGAGGAGAATGAGGGCAGTGTGTGTAGCCCCTGGTGATTCTGGAATCTTTTCAGGGCCCCAAAATGTTAGAAAAGTGATCCTTAGAGAGAAGTGACTAGTTTTCTCTGGTGAAGATTAGGAAGGCCTTCTGGTCTCTGACTGTCTTGCCATCCTTCTCTGTTTCCCTGCCTTTTCTGCTCCAGTAACAACCAACCTCCCTTCCGGTGCTCCACTGCCCATGGCTCTTTCTCATGGCCTCTGCCGGCCTTCTTCCCTTTACTCCATACAGTCTTTGTCTCCATCTTTGCCTCCCTAAGTCCTGCTCATCCTTCAGGTTTCATCTGACATACGACTTCCTGACAGCCCACCTTCCACAGCAAAAATAGACTGCCCGGTACTACACCCTACACTAATGTTCAGTAATGCTCATCTCCCTTCTGATGACTGCATTAGTGTCCTCTCTTCTCTGATGGAGGGGAGTCCTGAGGGTAGGGGACATGTTTAACTTCATCCCCTGTATACCCAGTATCCAGTGGGACCTGGCAGGTAGTAGGTGCCCAGTAGGTACCTACTGGGTGAGGAACTGTGTACACTGGGGGAGAATCCAGACAAGCTATCTATCACTAATGATGCATCTGGCCTCGGCAAAGACTGAATGAGTTTAAGCACAGTGGTGGAGGTAAAGCTATTTGTCTTACGGTCAAGGGAAGGTATGTCTTTGAGATCAAAGGGTGAACTGGGGAGAGGAATTGACACAAAAATGTATCATTGTAAGAGAAAATTGAAGTAAAAATGCTGAGAATAGATGACCACCAAGAGCCATAAGGCACTGCACCGTAGTTGGCAAGGTTGTTTCCCATGGAGCTATAGGTGAAGAGTTCTGAGACTGGGCACATACACTGAGATGGAACCAAAAAAGTGGACAGATGGTGGATGGGGGAGCTGGATTTTTCTCTATTGGAGTGGGAAGTTATGGATTAGCAGTCAGGAAAGGCTAAAATGAACCAAGTGGTACCGGGTGAAAGTCAGGGACATCCATAGGACTCTGTTTAGCTTCATAGGGATGTCGATGGGAATATATAGAAAAAATTATGGATATATGTGTATATATGGGTAAGGATACACACATGTACTTCCTTACTGTGTCTGCTAGGACTTAGAAAGAATGACAGCCCAGTAGCGACAAGCACAAAGGCCCGAGTGCAGGGCAAGGAGTGGGCCAGAGAGGAGGTTGAATGGTCGGGGAAATTCTACACTGAAGTCTGACATGAACCCCCTCCTTTGGAGATGGGCCAGCCCAAGGTCCAGGAAACTCGGTAAGTAATGACAAAGTGGAGCTGTCAGGCCAGGGAGGCTCAGCAGAAAAAATGCTGCAATGAGGTAATCCTCAAGAAAAAAAAAACTGGGACAAGGTGTCGTCAATGTCAAGTGGAAGCTCAAACAATGAAGAGAGGAGGGAAATGATATCATGGCTGAAGGCAGGGGCCTCAGGAATGCACTGGAATGGGCCATAACTCAGAGGGGGCAGGGAGGAGGTGATTTTATCACCCCAAGGCCATCTGAGAGCAGTGGCAGGTCTGGCCTGCCTCACGGGAGGAAGAGGTTGATTGGTGGAATAGGGCAGAGTTACTCCTTGAGAATGAGCTCCATCCCTTTCCTGGGAATACTTCCTTCTAGGGCAACTGCCTGCACCCCCTCTAGTTTCACAAGCAATGACAGGGCACAGTAGTTGCAACAGAGACGATCTGGCCCGTCAAGCCTAAAATTACCACCTGGCCCTCTACAGAAAAAGTTTGCTGACCCTTGGTCTAGGCAATCCAGGTAGTGCTAAAGCAACCACAGGCAATCCATAAATGGGCGTGCATGGCTGTGATCAACAGAACTGTATTTAGAGACAGGTGGCAGCTGGATTCGGCCTGTGGTTGTGGTTTGCCAACCCTAGCTTAAAGCACAAGCAATCCACACAGAAGCCTGTGGATGGAGGGACTTTCTAGCTGTCCAAGGCTAACCCTTGCAGTCCTCAGATATGGAGCCCTGCACACAGTCAGTGCCCCATAAATGCTTGGCAACCAGGCAACGATTGGCCCTCTGGGGTCTCATCATTTCAAGTGGAACTAACAATAACATTCCAGAGTGAAAGACAGACAGGGCTTAGAGCAAAGACCTCTCCCGAGAACGAGACAGTCCTCCTATTCCAGAAGTCCCCGTTCATCCTTATAACCACAGCCCCATGTAATCCATGCTTTGTTGAACCATCTCTAGGGTGAAGGCGGGCTGCTTTTCTCTGTCTGGCATTCTTTCCTTTTCCTTTAGATTCAGCACCTCTATTTCCACTGGGCAATGGCCCTGCCCACACTGCATGCCTTCTTATAAAGTTTTCTGCTTTTCTCTAATCAATAAAATGCGATCAAAGTTGGACTAATCAGTACTTTTTCCACGGAATCACAATCTTGAGTTAAGCCTTGAAAATGACTAGGGCAGATTCATTTACCAGTGGGGATGCAATGAAAATTGTTTATTATTATCTCTGGCTGCCCACATTCCTGGGCTACTCTGTATCCGAATGTTTCTGAACTTGATAATTGAGTTGGGAGATTTTTTTTGTTTGCTTTTTTAAAGTTTCTGATAACCCATGGTTTTCTAGTAAATTCCCTTTAAAAACCCATTAAGTTAATGAGATGTGGTTTCTGTTGCTTGCAGGCAGAGAAATCTGGTGTAACCTCCTAATTGGTCTTATTGGCTTTAGAGAAACCGTTTTGCAACTCACAGCCTCATGGTCACCTTTATATAAATACAGATCAGATCCTTTTCTCAGAAGAGAGAGAAAAAAAAAAAATCCAAAACCCTCAGCAAGGTATTCAAAGCCCCCCTTGATTTGTCCCCAAATTTCTCTCTCAAAGACAAATATCCTGTGTGTATGTGCAGTTCCCTAGACATGCCAAGCACCTTTCTTGCTCTGGAGGAAACAGCCCTTGCTTGGGTAGACAGATCTCTGCCCAGGGATAAGCAGTGACTGGACATCAGCCCCTCAGCTGCACTGGCCAGAGGAGAAGGGCAGTAAGGAGATAGGATGGAAGATAATGATGCACCCTTGGGTGCAGGAGACAGCAGCTGGACATGCACCTCTGGGCTCCCTTCCTCCCACGCTCCCCCAGCCCCTGCCCCAGAGACTCACATGTAAGCCTTGTAGTTGGATCCAATTTTCTGGACGCGGATGTCATACTTGGAGTCGATGAAGGCCTCGGTGGTGGCGTAGGTTTTGGCCATGGCGACCACGCTGGTGATGTCCTGGAAGTCAAGCTGGTTTTCCACTTTGATCTGTGTGGGAGGATGAGGGGGATGAGTGCCACCCACCCTGCGTTCACTGAGCCCACCCCGTGCCAGGAACAAGTGCTCTGTCTATAGACACGAATTCCCTTCAGAAGGTCACCTGCTGGCAGGGGTGACAGACACGGGAAGCAAATCATTCCACCACACACCGCGCGAGCTGCAGAGAGGAAGGCAGAGATTCCGCTTGGGTGGTCGAGAAAGCTTTACAGAGGAGGTGAGTTCTGAACTGGGTTTGGAAGGATGAACACGTTTCAGATGGATGAGGTAGTGGGGCCATCCTCCAGAGATGCGCGAGGAGCCCACAGTGGAGGAAAGGGCAGGTGGCACAGACTCGCTGATGGGGGATGCGGCACAGGCCATCGGGAACAGACTGTGGAGGGCCACAGTCTCTGGGAAGGAGCTAGGATTTTTAGCCTGAATTTTCGGCAAAGCCACTGAAAGAGGGAGTGGAGTTTAAACAAGGAAATGGTGTAGTTTGCGTTTTAGCAAAATCACTGAAGCAGTTGTGTAGAGGATCGAATGGAGGGGTGTGATATGAGACACAGAGGGGACAGTTAGGAAGAAGAGAGCGTGCATGTGTGCGTGGTGTATATGTGTAGGGAGCGTGCATGCTGGTGAGTGTTGTGGAGTTTGTGGGAGATGTCTGTGTGTGGTGTGTTTGCATGTGTTTGCTGTATGCTATGTGTGGTATGTTCCTTGTGTGTTCATGTGTGTGTGTAGTGTGTGATATATGTGTGTGTTGTGAGTTTGCTGTGTGTGCTGTGAGTTGTACATGTCGTGTGTAGTATGTGGTGCTTCTGTGTGTGTGTAGTGTGTGATATGTGTGTGGTGTGTTTGCTGTGTGTGGTGTGTGTTGTACATGTGGTATATAGTATGCGGTGCTTCTGTTTGTGTGTGTGTGTGTGTGCACGCAGGCACACACTGGAGAGGCCAGCTTTGCTAGGCCAGAGGCTGGGAGAGAAACTCACACTGTTGACTAGACTGAGCCAGGAACACAGAGGTGTCCTGGGCTTGGGGAGAGGTCCCAGGAGAGGTTCCAAGGCCAAGCACAGAGGACGAGGCCAAGGCTCCGAGATAGTGATCTTAAGACAGAACAGAGGCTGACTCCCAGCGGCTGTGGACAGCTGGGCCAGCTGCTCCCTCCCACGGGCCATGGGAGCCCTGCTTGTCCAGAAGCAGCTGCCCCCTTCCCTGTCACCCTCACCCCGACAGCAGAGGAGTTCTGATGCTGGGTCAGAGACGGGCAGAGCCCTGTGGAGTGGCCGGGCACTGGGCGGTCTGCGTGGGGTTGGTCTCGGCCACACCCCATCTCACGTCCTTCCGATCTCCCTCTCAGCCCTTTTCTGCCTGCCCTTTGAGGCTCAGCGCTGTCTTGGTGACTCCGTCCCTCCCACGAGAATGCCCACTCACATTTGCACTAGCTGTGATGCTTATGCAGAGTCTTTACAGCTCTCCGTGGGGCCCAAACAGGATTGTGAGCAGGCAGGCAGGCTGGACACTGTCGTGGTCACTTAACAGATAAGGAAACTGAGATTTCTTGACCTGCTCAAGGTTTATAAAGCAGCTGAGCCCAGAGCTAGGCGTGAAACTCTGGACTCCGAAGGCACAGCTTTTCCTTGAACCATCTCAGGGGTCTGTATGTAGGTGCCTGCCTGTTCTACCATAACGGACATAAACAGCAACAGCAGAGAGGCTGGACAAGCCATCTCTCTTCTTGGCTCTCTGAGTGATGACTCCAAGTCTCAATTTGCAGAGAAAATAAAGGTGACCAGGCAAGAGTTCCCTATTTTCCAGCCCTTTTCAAACTCAGCTACCCCATTTCTTCCTCCCAGCTGCAGTGGCAGTGGTGTGCCTCCTTCCTTTGTTCTGGGTCTTCTAAGCTCTTGGTTTTAGCTGGGTACCTGGCCTCCTCAGCCAGAGATTACTTTGCTCCAGTCTGTCGTGCAGGTAGATGTGCCTGAGTCTCCAAGCTCTGGCCAGTGAAACCTGGGTAGCCGTGATATTAGCAACCTCTGGGTGGTGCCTTGAAGATGAAGATAATCTTCCTCATCCTTTTTCCTTCTTTGCTCTGGCCGGGAATGTGAACATGATGGTACGAGCAGCAGCCGCCATCTTGGGCCATGAGATGGAAGCTGCACGTTGAGGATGGCTGAGTAGAAAGATGGAAGGACCTGGGTCACTAGCACTGTGAAGCTCCCTTTCTGAGACAGGGTCTCAATATGTTACGCAAGCTGAGTGCTGTGGCACGATCATGGCTCACTGCAGCCTTGACTTCCCGAGCTCAAGCAATTCTCCTGCCTCAGCCTGCCGAGTAGCCAGGACTACAGGTGTGCACCACCACGCCTGGCTAATTTTTGATTATTTGTAGAGACAGGGCCTCACTATGTTGACCAGGCTGTTCTCAAACTCCTGAGTTCAAGCGATCTTTCTGCCTCGGCCTTCCAAAGTGCTGGGATTACACACTTGAGCCACTGCGCCTGGGCCTTATTATGTGGGTCTTTGTTAAAGCAGCCAAATGACATTTCTGCTCATTATTTTTACTCTCTTGCTTTTCATTGATTCTTTATTCTTTGGATTAACGTGATCAAGGATCCACCATTCTCCTCAACATGTTCCTGCTTTTCAGAACCTCAGTTACGCACCACTGTCTATCTCTACATCTTCATTCCCCACTTCCCCTCAACCCACTTTCTTTAGGTTTCACTCCCTACCATTCCCCTGAGACTGATTTGGCCAAGGTCCCGTTTGGTCCCCTCTTTGGCAAATCCCATAGAATACCTCTGGTCCTTGCCCCCCGTTGACCCTCTGTAGCACCTAAAATTGGTGAACTTTGGGAAATATGATTTCCATACCACTGTTTTCCCAGTTCTCACCCTTTCTTTCTGGCAACTTCTTCACAGTCTATGTTGCCACCTCTTCCTCCAATGCCCCTTTGATGGTCCTGGGGTTTCATCTCAGCTAGTATTCAGGGTCAGCTGGAGAGAATCGGAATTGCCAAAATGCAAGAATCGGGCGAGCATTTGCAGGGATGGCTTGTTTAATTCACATTTCTGTCCTTGGTGGCCTTGGGAAGAACCAGAACTCCTTTGGCACCTTGGTTTCCTAGACAGCCCTGAGCACAGAGTGGGCTACCTCGGAGGTGTCTAGCTGTCCACAGCATCATTTTCCTGCTTTACAGTCATGATACACCCTGATATGGGGGGCATGTGTCCGTCTAGGGTACACTTTACACTATCTCCTCTCCCTGGCATCTTCATACCGCTGTGTGGCCACATTTTGGCCAAGAAGATGTGAGCAGAAGAGGTGTATGAACTTCCAGGCTGTGCCGTTAAAGGGCAGGGGAGGGCTTTGTACTCCTCGCTTCTCTCCCCTTGCTGGCTGGAGTGTGGACCATCTTTGACAGTGTAGCTGAGGGCAACACAGCAGGGATGGATGATCAATAAGATGGATGATCAATAAGATGGTGATGAAACCATGGTAGTTCCACGCCAGCCCTGGGCTGCTTTTGTGCAGAGCAGAGAAAGAAAGTCCTAGTTTGTTTACACCATTGTAAGTCTTTCTTATAGCAGCTGAAATTTATCCCAATTATTATACAAGCCCTAAGTAAATTTTTGTGGAATACATCATGCATTCTTTCACAGAGTAGACAAAGAGAGCAAAGGGAGAAAGCACAGACATAGTGGTTTAATTCAGGAGTGGGCAGCCGCCCTCTGGCAACCCTTCTCTTCTGTCTTCGTTTGAGTGGTTGTGCACTGGGGTCCCATTCTGTTCTCTCCAACAGTGAGCATGGAACCCAGGTCTCTCTCTCTCTTTCTCTTTTTTTTTTTTGAGACAGAGTCTCACTTACTCTGTTGCCCAGGCTGGAGTGCAATGGTGCAATCTTGGCTCACTACAACCTCTGCCTCCTGGGTTCAAGTGATTCTCTTGCTTCAGCCTCTCAAGTAGCTGGGACTACAGGTATATGCCACCATGCCTGGCTAATTTTTGTATTTTTAGTAGAGACGGGGTTTCACCATATTGGCCAGGCTGGTCTTGAACTCCTGACCTCAAGTGATCCACCCACCTCAGCCTCCTAAAGTGTTGGGATTACAGGTGTGAGCCCAGGTCTCTTATACATAGGCATTTCAAAGCTTCAGGAGAGGCCTTGGCCAAATGTTCCTTTTTATTTTATTTTCTATTTATATTTATTTATTTTTTTAAAGAGACGGGGTCTCACTCTGTCACCCAGGCTAGAGTGCAGTTGTGCAATCATGACTCACTGCAGCCTTGAACTTCTGGGCTCAAGCATTCCTCCCACCTCAGCCACTTGAGTAGTTGGGACTACAGGCGTCACCACATCCAGCTGATTTTATGCTTTTTCGGTACAGAAGGTCTCCCACATTGTATGACACCTGGGCAATAAAAAACCGATTCTACCCCTGGAACCACCATTTCTGTCTCCCCGTTAGACTGTGAGCTTCTTGAGGACAGACGAGTGTTGTCTCCAGCTGTTGCACTGGTGCCAGGCACATTGCACGTGCTCTGCACGAGTTTGCTGGATTGACTTTAAGAAGGTTGGATCAAGACCTGCTTATAATTTAGGAGGGGGGCAAGAAACTAGAAGGAAAAACAAGAGAGTTCCAAAAAACGGCAAAGAAACTGTGTTTCAAGGAAACTTGTCTTTTATAAGGTGGATATTTCCATGCATTCTTGGGTAGGTGCTACGCTCTCTGAGGGTTACTGCCTCCCTCACAAGTTCTTGAGAACCGGAAGAATTCCAGGATTCTGGCGAAGGGGGCAGGTGGTCTGGAGCCTCGGTGGGTGGGTGCTGGAGGGGACTCTGGGATGGTCCTCAGGCCAGAGAGGGTAGTTGGGGTGAGAGAGCACTGGGGACACAGCCCTGAGGATGGTGAAATGGCTGCTAGCCTGGGCAGGGAGTCTTGGCACTCCGCTTTATTTACTGGCTGGAAATCCCTCCAAGGGTTCACAAAGACAAACTGAAAACAGGAAGCCCTCAATGAGCTGTGATTCAAGATTACCCATTTGCTGCCCTAGGGGCTATGATGGGGCCACTGTGAACTCTCCAAAACAGACCCACCCACACCCTCGCCTCCCTCGCCCCTCTTCTCCCTTCTCTTATCTCCTCTCTCCTCTCTCTCCTTTCTCTTGCATCCTTGCCTTCTCACTCTCTCCTCTCTCTCCTTTCTCTTGCATCCTTGCCTTCTCACTCTCTCCTCCCTCCCCTTTCTCCCCTTTCCTCTCTCTCACACTCCTTGCCTGCTCTCTTACTCTGTTTTTTTTTGGTGTTGTTGTTGTTGAGACAGAGTCTCGCTCTGTCGCCTAAGCTGGAGCGCAGTGGCACAATCAGGGCTCACTGTAACCTCTGCCTCCCACGTTCAAGCAATCCTCCACCTTAGCCTCTTGAGTGGCTGGGACTACCGGCGCATGACATCACAGCCTGGCTATTTTTTCTTTTTCGTATTTTTTGTAGAAATGAAATTTCCCCATGTTGCCCAGGCTGGTCTCGAACTCCTAGGTTCAGGAGATCCTCCCACCTTGGCCTCCCAAAGTGCCGGGATTATAGGCATGAGCCACCATGCCCGGCCACTCTTCCTCTTGCTTTTAATGTCATCTGTTTCCCTCTTGCACCTCTTTCCTCCTTGATTTTTCCTTGTTGCTTACTTCTTCTCTTATCTTTCTCCAGCCTCTCCCTTCCACCTCCTTCTCTGTCTCCTTCAGTTTTCCTGACCTCTTTTCAATGTTGCCATTCTTCTTCTGCTTCTCATTTCTTCTTCATTCCTTTCTCTCTGTCTTTCCTGCTTCCTTCCCCTCATGGTCCCCCCATTCAGGTTCTCACACTCTTCTCCTCTCCTGCTTTCTGAATTGCTTTACCCTCTTGTGTGCTTGTGTGCACACATGTGTGTATGTGTGCATGCATGCATGCATGCATGTATGCTCTGTCCTGAGGCTGAGCAAGGAGGGAGAGTGGAAACAGAGGCAGAGAAAGTGGACAGAGGAGTCAGGATGCAATTCCAAATCTTCTGAATGGGTTTTGGCTCAGAGGTCTCCTGTTCCAAATTTCAAAGTCCAACCTGGGAGGGGAAAGTCATCTACATACTTAGTAGACTGTCTGCTATTTGCTTGACTATCTCCAATAGCAGGGAGCTTACTATCAGGCAGGGCAGCTCAATCCCTTTTAGGAAACCTCTAACCTGTTCTGGTGTATATCACACCAGGAATGAATGAATGGCCCTCGTTATCCTATGGAGTAAGTCTTAGCCCTCTGCCTTGTGTCTGCACTTCATCCATTTGAAGAGAGCCACTCAGGTGTGCACAAGTCATTCTTTCCTTAACCCGTTCCTAATATGAGCTGCTTCCAGGCCCTTCACCATCATGAAATGCCCATATCTGACAACCTCTTAAACTACATAATACCCAGAATTACACAACAGACCCCAGGTGTGGTTTCACCAGCAGAGATCAGATAAGACTGTCCCCTCCCTCTATCCAGAATCCACCTGGCATATTCCTGCCTCAGGGCCTTTGCACTTGCTGTTCCAAGCCTGCACGGGGTTTCACCATGTTGGCCAGGATGGTCTTGAACTCCTGAGTTCAAGCCGTCTGCCCACCTTGGCCTGGCAAAGTGCTGGGATTACAGGCTGAGCCACGGTGCCTGGCCTCAGGTTATTTTATTTTATTTTTTATTATTATTTTTTTGAGACAGAATTTTGCTCTGTCGCCAGGCTGGAGTGCAGTGGCACGAACTCAGCTCATTGCAACCTCTGCCTCCTGGGTTCAAGCGATTCTCCTGCCTCAGCCTCCTGAGTAGCTAGGACTACAGGCGCCTGCCACCATGCCCGGCTAATTTTTTGTATTTTTAATACAGACGGGGTTTCACCATGTTAGCCAGGATGGTCTCAATCTCCTGACCTTGTGATCCGCCCGCCTCGGCCTCCCAAAGTGCTGGGATTACAGGTGTGAGCCACCGTGCCTGGCCTAAAATATTTATATTTTTACGCCACCTGTTCTAGAAAGAATTTATGGCAAATTTCGAAGATATATAACATACAACATGAGACGTAATTAAAAGCCGGGTGATAGCAATTCCACTATTAAAAATCCATCCTAAAGATAAAATGGAAGACACATGAAATGGTATGCACGCAAGGCTGTTTACTGCAGCACAACGTGTAAAAGAAAGTTTTCTGTCAACAACTGGGCCATGTTCTATACTCTCAGAGGGTTATAGCTCCACCTTAAGCCTTGAGGACAGGATGAAGTTAGATGAGACCCTGAAGACAGGGGTGGGCGGCCTAGAGCTGTGGATGGAGCTGGAGGGATGTTGGGATGGTCCTCTGGCCAGAGGAGGCATTTGGGATAAGAAGACACGTAGGGCGGACTGCCACCGGGATGGTGCATTTACTGCTGACCCACATGTTCCTCAGCAGGGGACAGCTGCATCCATGGTGCTCCATGCACACAACTGAATGCTTTGCAGTCAGGAGAAGGCAATGAGGAGGATCTACATACTGCTATGGAGTGAAAAAAATAGGGTGCAGAATAATGAGGATAACATGCAATCTTTTTTTTTTTTTTTTTTTGAGACAGAGTCTCCCTCTGTCACCCAGGCTGGAATGCAGTGGCATGATCACGGCTTACTGTAGCTTCAACCTCCTGGGCTCAAGCAATCCTCCTGCCGCAGCCTCCCCAGTAGCTGAGACTACAGGCATGTGCCACCACATCTGGCTAATTTTTTATTTTTTGTAGAGAGAGGATCTCACCATGTTGCCCAGGCTGGTCTCAAATTGCTGGGCTCAAGCAATTCTCCGGTCTTGGCCTCCCAAAGTGCTGGGATTACAGGCATGAGCCACCATGCCCAGCCAACATGCAAACTTTTATCAAGAATTTTTTTGTGGACAATGCACATATTTGATTAAAAAATACAGGCTGGGTGTGCAGGCTCACGCCTGCAATCCCAGCATTTTGAGAGGCCAAAGTGGGTGGATCACTTGAAGGCAGGAGTTTGAGACCAGCCTGGCCAGCATAATGAAACTCAGTCTCTACTAAAAATACAAAAATTAGCCGGGCATGGTTGTGTGCACCTGTACTTGGAAGGATGAGGGAAGAGAATTGCTTGAACCTAGGAGGCGGAGGTTGCAGTGAGCTGAGACTGCACCACTGTACTCCAGCCTGGGCAACAGAGCGAGACTCTGTCTCAAAAAAAAAAAAAAAAAAAAAAAAAAAAAAAGCAATGAAGGAATGAACCAAAACCAAATGAGAATGTTACCTATAGAGGGAAGGGAAGTGGGAGGTGACAGGGATGGAAGCTAGTCCTCACTGTATATATCTTGTTTTTATAATTTTGGCTTTGGAAGCAAGCAAAAATGGTTATTAACTATAAAACAAAATAAATCAACTGGAGAAAGAATTTCCTGAAAATAGAAAACAAAATAAAGTTAGTCTAACAATATATCAAGCTAGTGGCTTAAACTTACAGAGAAGAATTATTTCAAGTGACTTTGTAACAGAAAGCTGAGCACGTGGATCTCTGTGCTATTCCATTTCTTAGATGAATAAATTCTTACTATTACTTATAACCCACAGTATTATAATATACTTATTTGACTGTCCTTCACACTAGAATTTATTTCTTAACAGCCTGATCAGTAATTGGTACATGGTAGGTGTTCTATAATTTGTTTAACCACATTAAAAAAAAAAAAAAAGCTCAACACAACAGTAACTATATGTCCCCAGCAGAAAATATCCAAAAGATTTTAAAAAACTGCTAAGAAATATAAAATTTTATTCAACTTGTTAGTAATAATAATGGTATTGCTATTTTAAAGCCATTATAATAGTAATAATGCTATTAGGACCCAAGATTTTTAAATGTAAGAGAAAAGAGATATAATTTTAAAATAAAATAAATAAGTGTTGTAATCTAAGATTTGAATTCAAAATATCAGGATGAATTTATGATGTATTTTTCTCTTAAAAACATATATACATTTTTTCCTGTGTCTGCCAAAAAGGCCTAGAAAGAATGGCAAAAAAAATAAGAATAAACATATTTAGTACCCAGATTGTGGTCTCTAAAAACCATTATGTTATTGAAAGGCTTCCATGGCTCCTTGGGGAAATGACTGATTCCAGGTTTGGGCAGAAAATGTACAAGATGAGTTCAAAACATCTTATCATGCTAGTAAAACGAAAGCTACCATGTCAAGAAGACACATAAATCAACTCAAAAGGGCTCCCATTAGCCAAAGATGGGATAACTTGAGTATCAGAAAGAATAGTGACTTCAACAGATTGAAATATATCAAATTGTTAATAACCAATGACAAAAAGGTTATTGGTCACGTTTGGAGGATGCTAAGACACTATCTCATTATTCTGAAAAAAATGGCTAAACAATGTGACGGAGAAATGTTGTCTTTGATGATTTCTAGCTACTAAATGCAAAAGCAAGAGAATTAGAAGATCATCCTTCTGCAGCCCCTAATGCAATAACAGATTGAGGCAATGCTGATCAATGCCAAGGCCATTGGGGAAAGGCTGATGGGAAACTTGATAATGTGTGGATCAGGCAGACGATACCTGAGCTCAAGGACCAATCTTAACATCTCAATAGAGAGACTTGTCAGTCAGATGTGATGCAAGATAATAGCCCCTACCCCCACCCTGCACCAGGTAAGTATTCTTGCCAGAATCCAGAACCTGATTCAGATAAAAATCTCTGCATTTAACTACTAGTTTACAGGAAATGCAGGGGATAGAGGAACAACATGGAGCTGCCATTGGCCAAATTAACATGTAGGAAATTCTACAGGAAAAATGGCCTCCCCCCACCAATAAAAAAATGACAAGGAAACAAAAAACAGAGGAAAGTGAACTGTTATAGATCATAAGAGGCTTATGTCATACTAACCACGTGAATATGAAAGACTTGTCTGCATACAATGGAACACATCAATTAACAGGAGGCTATTGAACACTGACGATATACTAGATGATATTAAAGAATTATTATTATGTTTTTAGGTCTTTGGCTACATTAGAGACAAAAAAAGAAGCTTTTGTGTGTTAGAAATATTCACTGAAATATTTATGGGTGAAATGACTTGATATCTGAGATTTGCTTTAAAATATTCCAGTGATCTACAGAGACAGGAAGCAGAGGAGCAACTGCCAAGGACTTGGGGGGAGAGGAATGGGTAGTCACCGCTAATTGATGTGGGATAATGAAAATGTGCTAGAATTATATGGTGGTGATGGTTCCACCTTGTAGATATTCTAAAAAACACTGAAGGCCAGGTGTGGTGGCTCACGCCTGTAATCCCAGCACTTTGGGAGGCTGAGGTGGGTGGATCACGAGGATAGGAGTTTGAGACCAGCCTGGCCAACGTGGTGAAACCCTGCTTCTACTAAAAATACAAAAATTAGCTGAGCGTGGTGGCGGGCACCTATAATCCCAGCTACTTGGGAGGCTGAGGCAGAAGAATCGCTTGAACCTGGGAGGCGGAGGTTGCAGTGGGCTAAGATCGCGCCATTGCACTCCAGCCTGGGTGACAGAATGAAACTCCATTCTCAAAAAAATAAAAAATAAAAAACTGAAAACACTTTAGAAGGGTGAATTTTATAGCATGAGAATTAGATCTGAAAAAAGTATCCAGAGGTGTTTGAGAGGAAGATTGGAGATGTACATAAAACAAAATTGAACATCAGTGGATAAGGGTTGAAGTTGAGTCAAAGGTTTTTCTTTTTTTTTTTTAGTGTGAGGCAAAAGGTACATGGGGTTCCAGTTTACCATTTTCTCTTCTTTTGTATATATTTGAAACTTTTCATAATATACGGTTAAAAACAAGCAGGACTAAAGGAGAAAAACAAAGATGAGGACATAAAACTGTACTTAGACTGGGGTTAACAGTGGTTATGTCTGGATATAGATGTGACTCCTTTCTTGTGTGTCCATTGAAGAAAAGAAACTTTGGTCAGTAATACAATTCAGTCTCCCTAAGAGGAAAAAGCACTAGGTGCCTAAGAGAATTACAACCGATTCTTGCAATAAAATCATATGATTTTTCTCCTGAGCTCCTCCTATAGAGGACACTGTGATATGTAACAAATGTAAGCCTCAACAATGCTCTCTGATGATTGGCTGTTTCCTATAACGTCACTTAGTTAGGCTTCTGTCTTACTCTACTGGAGCTACTATCACAAAATACCAGACACTAGGCGGCTTAAACAACAGACATTTATTTCCCACAGTTCTGGAGACTGGGAAGTCCTAGATCAAGGTGCTGGCATGGTCAGGTTCTGGTGAGGGCTCTCTGCCCGGCTTGCAGATTGCTGCCTTCTTGCTGTGTCCTCATGTGCCACAGAGGGAGAGTGAGCAAGCTTTTTGGTATCTCTTCTTACAAGGACCCTTATCCCATCATAAGGGCCCCACCATCGTGACCTCATCTAAACCTAATTACCTCCCATAGATCCCATCTCCAAATCCCATCACTTTGGGGATTAAGGCTCCAACATATGGGGGACACAATTCAGTCCAGAGCATCTCATGTCCTCATGTCCTCTCCTTAAAGCATGATTCAAAGAAAGCAGTTTGCAGATGGCCAATAAATGCAATGCAGTGATCACTTTGATCCATTTTTAAATAAAGCTTATTAATTACTTGAAAAAATTGTATACACACATGGCAAAAAAGGTAAAAGATATAAAAAGGAAATCTGGAAAAAAAAATTCTAAACCTCAAGCCTCCTGGTGATAAGATTTCTTTGTACTTGTCTGAAAATATTCTATAAATATAATAATGTAAGGTGATAGAAATGGGTTTCATTCTGTCTCAGTCTGAGATGAATCAAGAAGACAAAGTTGCTATTTCCCAAAGTGTGCTATGAGAGACTGCTATAGTCAAGACCTAGCAGACTCACCCATGTTTATATAACAAGGTTAGGTTGCTGGAGATTAGGGAAGTTTTTTGAAATGGTGGTTTCTTTGGAAAATGTTGTGCCAGCAGCCTACTCTGGCCTTTTGGTAGATAGGTCTGGTAAGAGAGTCTATGGGACACCCAGTGAGGTGGGGCCTGGTGGACTGGTGCTGATCCATAGGGCATCTGTAGGTGAGCATCCCAGCCTTTGGGGTTGGCCCACATCCCAGAGTTTATCCAGGCTCAGAATGCAAATGATTCCTGTGGACTACAGTTGGGCTGTATGGGAGAAAGGCTGGCTTTGAGCCACTTAAAAATCTTACATGGGGGAGCAGCAGCTGAAGGAGAGACATCACTACCTCCACTGTCACCACCACGGTCCACACCATCACAATCCCTCACTGGACCACCGCCATCATCTCCTTTGAAAATTCCCCTTGCCCAGGCCAAATGTCAGGCTAATTTCCTCAAAATCTCCGGAGGTACCAGTGTCTGTTGAAGCTCTGCAGGCAGATTTGTGCAGCCCAGGTTGGAGAGGTGGTGTCTGGCCATCTCTCTTTTGCATTCAGCCATACTTGCTCCTGCCTCAGTGCCTTTGCACTTGCTGTTCCTGCTGCTTGGAACAATTTTCCTGAATATTGTCCGTGGCTGGTTGCTTCAGGTTTCAGCCCAGATGGTCCCTCAATAGGGGCTTTTTCCAAATACCTGATATATAGTGGCCACTCCTCCCTGTCTGCTCTGGGAAGTCTCTACTGAAATCCCCTGGTTTATTATCAATTTTGTTACCACCTTCACCTCTCTGAAATTACTTGTCTGTTAATATATTTACTGCCTTTCTCCTCCACTAAAATGTAAGTCCATAAGACTAGGAACCTTCAGTGTCTTGCTAGGGAGGCAATTTACCAGCGTGTTTAAAAATGCAAGCTCTCTGTCCTTAGGCATCATTAGTCACCTGCTCTGTAACTGTCCTTCCCGCCAAACTACTCACCCCACCACTCCAGCTCGTACCCCTGCTCTCTTTAGAATAGCAAATCGGAATTAGCTTAGACTGTGTGGGCCAACCCTAGCCAATAGGGGAAAGACACAGCAGTAAGAACTAGCTGCATTAGGAATAAGACCCCCTTCCCCTCCCTTGTCCAGTGTGCTCTCGCCATTGCTCCATCTGCGAGACACACCCTTCTATAGAAGTAAAATTGCCTTGCTGAGAAAAAAAAATGCAAGTTCAAATCCCAACTCCATCACTTATTTGCTGCATGCCGTTGGGTAAGTTACTTAACCTCTCTGTGTCTCACTTTCCTCATCAATGAAATGTGGATAACTTGAACACTGGATTGCTGTTGAGCATTCAATGAGATACTACATGTAAATGCACTAAAAGAGCACCTGGCTCATCACAAATGCTCAATAAATGTTATAACTATCATTATTATTCCTTTTTATACCCCTAGCACCCAGCATAGGGCCTGACACATAGTAGGTCCTCCATAAATAATTGCTGAAAGAATGAATGAAGAGGCCAGTCATGAGAACTGTGGTGGGAAGAGAGTCTAGGCCGAGGAAAAAAGGAGGTGCAATAGCCATGAGGTTGATGCTGAAACTCACAAGCTGTAACAGAAAACTGGGTCTTAACATCCTCTTACGAAAGCTGAAGGCTAATAGGGAATAATGCTTGAAGAGGGGGCATCCCATCTCCCCTGAGAGAGGAACACAAGGAGTGAGGCCAAGATCCTTCCCAGAAGGTGATTTGGAATCAATCCTGATACAGAGACACATGAGCAACTGAAGCTTATTGCCCTATTTCAATCACCCAGAAAACATTTAAGGCAACCAGGAACAGCTACTCACCCTGCTGAGTTTCTCTCCAGCAAGCCTCCATAGAAGGCACAGCTTGGAGCACGCTCCCTCCTGGTGTGATGGCTGGGACATACTGGTTTTTTTAAAATAAAGATAACTGCATGAGGTAATTTACTGAACCAGGTTATTTACAAATCAGTGAAAAGTCAGGAGGACGTGTACCAAAAATAATCACCATAGGTTCAGAACAGTCACTCTGTGGCCTTTCTTTCTGGCAAAAATTAGCTGGCAGGGCCAACTGGATGTTCAGGCCACTCCTAGTTGAAGATAATAAAACCATAACCCGGGCACACAAATGGATGCTTGTTTTCCTGTTTTTATAACAGGAAGGCATGCATCCAGCTAATTCCAAAGTGGTATCAGCTCATTAAGAAACTAGTCGGATGGGGTCAAGGAGGATGGACTAAATCTCTGTTTTACCTCCCAGGAAATTCTTAACCAGCCTGCATGTCCCAGACTCTCAAGACAGGATTAAGTACAAGTTCTGTGTGACTAATATTAATACCAGGTCATGCTCACAGAGTTTAGCTCTGAATCAATTCCCGAGCTCATCAAAGGCTTAGAAGAAGCAACGAGGACTTGCGAAAACCCTAAAGCAGAGGTTCCCAAGCCTTCTCGGTTTATGGTGCCCATCTCAAGTATTTTTTCACGGCATTCTTAGGGCCAAAGAAGTACTAAGCAGGTTCATGTATTAAGTAGTTAGAGCGAAATAGCTTAATAAGTGTTTACATCCTAACAATTTAGTAACCATTTGAAAAAAAGTACGGAATGTTTTTATTTCATTCCTAAATAACTACAATTACTTACTAATGGGATGTGTGTGCTTATTGGGCAGTGCACAAATTCCTGAACCTTAGAATCAGACTGGACACCATTACCCTCATTTCCTCTCCCACGTAATTTTCACATGGTACTTAGTTTTTGGCACAACCACCACCAAAAACTCAGCTTCACAAAGATGCAACATCACTCAAGGAAACATATGATCCAATCTAGAAACAAAACTACTTCGGCCATTAATTTGCATGGCGTCTGACAGACACTGAGAATTGCTATGTTTCCTTTGAAAATTAAAAATATACTGTGCTATCCCCATGAGTCTGTGGCACTCCAGGACTTCTCAGTGTTGAGTTTGGGAACTGGAGCCCTAATGTGATGACTTTTGGAATTCTCCTCTAACAGTAAATAACAGAAGTCTCTGGTGTTATGTCCCAGGGAAAAAAGCCTGACTACTCCTCATGTAAAACATAGGTCTGAGAAACCTATGGGGTGGGCTGGGGGGAGGAGGTATACCCATATACCCAATGACCCAATCTATAGTTTTCTTTTCTTTTTCTTTTTTTTTTTTTAGAGATGGGGTCTTGCTGTGTTGCCTAGGCTGGTCTCGAACTCCTGGACTCGAATGGTCCTCCTGCCTTGACCTCCTAAAGTATTGGGATTACAGGTGTGAGTCACTGCACCCAGCCTAGTCAATCCATACTATAAAAAAGTCCACATTTTAGGAAAATTAAAAGGATATCACACTTTTTAAGATGGTATAAACTCTGTTCAAGATAGACGCACCAGGACCATGTTCTTAGTACATACAAAGGTGGGTTAGTTAGTAAGAGTAAGCTCGCTATTTAAAATAGTTCTTAAACATATCTGAAAAGAAAATGTTGCTCAAACGGTGTATTAAAAAGATTATTAAGGTACCATTCCTATCAAGAAGGAGTTCACAGTCCATGGGAGAGGCAGATACATGAACAGATACTTCTATAGAGGGTGACCAACACCACAAAGGGCATGCGGCTGAGGGGCCCTGATTCACAAGGGGAGGGGGGATGAGCGCAGAAGGCTTCCCCGGTGAGGGGACGGAGTCCACCTGAATTTTCTTTATAATGATTATGGAGATTAACCTGCAAAATAACAATTCACAGTGGGTGCTGGCATGGGGCTTTATCTCATTTTCACACTCATTCTTTCAAGACATCTTTCCTGCTTTTTATTGGGCATTAACTATGTGCCAGCAACTGTACTGCACGGTTTATATGTATTATCTCAGTTAATCTTCAAAACAACTGGATGAGCCTCTGGCCATGACGTATCCAGACAAGCCCTGTCTCTGTAAACAACTATAAAACTGGAAATAATTTATGAGCCAACTGTTTCTAGGCAGCAGAAATAGGCAGTGCAAGGCTGTGATCCTAAGAAGAGGGGAATTGGGAGGGGAGCCTCGTGTTCACCCGGTGCCTTTCCCAGCCTCGTCACATGCCACTCTGCCCTTGCCCGTGACACTCCAACTTACTGGTCTGGCACTTCCTAAACAGCCCAAACTCTTTCCTGCCTTTGGGCTTTTGCATCTGCTGTTCTCTCTACCCGGAAAGTTCTTCTCCATTGTTCTGTGCCTGGCTGGCTTGTTGTCACTTTTCATATGTTTTGTGTAAGTGTCACCAGGTCAGAAGTTTTTTCTCTGATAGTTCTACTGTGTTTTTCTCTCTTTTAACAATCTCTTCTTCTCACCAAGAAGTACCAAGTTGAGTTTGTAACTGTGTATTTATTTGCTTGCTTTTGCATTGTCTGCCTATTCCACTAGACTATGACTTCTCTACCCAGGGCTTAGCACAGCACCTAGCACATAGTGGGTGCTTAATAAATAGTTGTTGAATGAAAAAAAGAAAGAAGGATTAGATTGGCCCCTCTCCTTCCTGGAGCAACTGAGGGAATGAGGAGTTAGGAGGAAAATTAGGAGAAAGGCAATTCCTCCTTCCTCTTTACAATGTTACTGAAGCTCAGAAACCCTGTAGGATATAGCTGAGACGGCTTTGTGAAGGATTAAGGACATGAAGACAGTGTATGTCCACTCAGTAGAGCCTCTTGGCAATCTTGGGAGGGAGATGTTGTCCCTCCCATTTCAGGGATGAGGCTCAGAGATGCGAAGAACTTGCCTGAAAGCACCCAGCTAGTAAGTGGAGGAATGAGGATGTGAATCTGGGCCTGGAGAATTCAGAACCCCATGATCTGTCCATGATCTTGCCCTGGTTTGAATGCAGAGGATGGAGGCAACTTTTCCCTTTTCCTATCTTTTCTCTTTCCTATCTTTTCCCTTCCCCACTTCCCCTCATCTGGGTCTTTTGCAAGCTCCAGTGACAGATGGGCTTGAGCTGGCAAAGTGCAGGTTTTGAGAGTGCCATGGGGCAGGTGCCTAGTCTCTTCCTGGAAGGACCCGGGAGGGCAAGCTGTACCAGCCAAACTCTATTACCAAGGTATCCCCCACTGGAATCATGGCCCTGATGACTCAACCCAAGGGCCTCTTGGCCAAGGCAGACTGTGCCAGGGGACCCTAACATGGCAGGGGCTCAGGGCTGACTCACAGGGCAGGCTGCCACCACCTGAGTCACCCGCCCCACCTCTGGCTGGAGAGAAGAGGCTGGGGAGGCTGGGGTGGGGCACTGGTCTGGGACCATGTGACTCAGCCTGGGAATAAATAATGATGACAGTGATTGTAATAACAAAAATGATGGACAGTGACAGCTACCTCTAACAAGTGCTTTCTATGTGCTGGGTGCTATTCTATGCACTATACACAGTATTCATTTAGTCTTCATAACAATGCTATGAGGTAAGTACTACTATTCCCATTTCATACATGAACAACTGCGGCCCAGCAAGGTTATGTCATTGGCTGCAGGACTCACAGCTGGAACAGAAAAGCTGAGATTTCAACTACCTCTGTCTGACTCTAAAGCCCAGGCATTCATTCAGTTAATATTTATTGAGCCCCTACTACAAGCCAGACACTGTTGTAGACACCAAGGAGACAATGGCAGGGTTGGGTGGGAAGATAAATAGATATATGACATATTAGGTGGAGATGAGAGATGAGTGCTACTGTTAGAGTAGCTAGTCAGGCAGACATGAGGAGGGCCGAGAGGGCTCTTCCCCATCCACCAGAAATGTCAGGCGACTTTCAGGTGATGGTCAGGCAGTTTTTAATTGTCTCGCTAAAATAATAATTGGTTGCAGCTGGCACCAGGGAACGGCAGTCTCCTAATAGACAGAAAAAACCTTGGCCGGGCGCTGTGGCTCATGCCTGTAATCCCAGCACTTTGGGAGGCCGAGACAGGCGGATCACAAGGTCAGATGGAGACCATCCTAGCTAACACGGCGAAACCCCGTCTCTACTAAAAAAATACAAAAAAATTAGCCGGGCGTGGCGGCGGGTGGCGCCTGTAGTCCCAGCTACTCGGGAGGCTGAGGCAGGAGAATGGTGTGAACCCTGGAGGCGGAGCTTGCAGTGAGCCCAGATCGCGCCACTGCCCTCCAGCCTGGGAGACAGAGCGAGACTCCGTCTCAAAAAAAAAAAAAAAAAAAGAAAGAAAATTAAAAACCTTAAACTGGTGATCAGCAGCTTCCTGATTAGATCTCAGGAGCTGGGCGAGTGGGCTCAAGCCTGTGCACTAAGAGGCAAAATGGCGGAGTGTATGTAACTGGTATATGACCTTCCTCTAGGAACACGGGACTGGGAAGGGAAAAACGCCTCCAGTGAGCATGCGCACAACTTCAGTAAACACACTGCCTGCAGCCCCTCCCAAGTGCTGACAGGCCACTGCACATGCAGACAGCCCACTCCAAGGGAAGAATCAGGGGAGAAGGAATGCAAGGCCCCCGGAAGCAACCCCAAGTCAAAGATCAAACTGTGCACTTGATCTCTCAAGTTGCCCGACTGGTCCTCTTCCAAGTGTACTTCGTTTCATTCCTGCTGTAAAGCTTTTAAATACAGTTTAACTCCTGCTCTAAAGCCTGCCTCCCTCTTTCCCTCTGCCTTAGGTCTCTTGGTCGAATTTAAGGCAAGAATGGAGGTTGCTGAAGGTTCCACTGCTAACAGTATGGGGAAAATAAATTACGTAAAGTGGGGTAGGGATGATTAGGGGGTCAGACTTGGGACACTATTTCTCATGGAGCAGCTGGAGTTCTCCCTAATAAGACGTCGTCGAGTAAAGACCCAAAGGAAGTGCAGAAACAAGTCACAGGCCTATCCTGTGGATTCCAGGCAGACAATAGCAAGAGCCAAGGCCTGAGGTGCGACACTGACGTGTGTGCTTGGAGAAGAGGCCGATGTGGATGCAGCGGAGTGGACGGAGGGCGGAGAGGTGGGCTGTAGGTCAGAAAGATGGGGAAGGGGGCAGGTCATGTAGGGTCTCAGAGCCACCGCAACGACTTTCGTTTTTACTGCAAATGGCATGATGAGCCACGGAGGGTTTCAAGCAGGGGGATCACATGATCTGACTTATGGCTTGAAAGGATCGCTTTGTTGTGAGACTAAAGCAAGGACTGAAAAGGAAGGGACCTGTTGGAAGCCCACTTTCATCATAGAATCCCCATGAGAAGGGACAGTGGCTTGAACGAGGGTGGTACATTCTAGAAATATTTTAAAAGTAGAGCTGAAAGGATTTGCTGATGGGTAGGATGTGGAGTGTGAAAGAAATGCAGGAATGAAGGATGATTCCAAGGGCTTTGGCTGGAGCACTTTGAAGGCGGATCCTGGCTTTCTCCCCCCACAGCCCACCCACAAATGGGAAAGCCTGTGGAGGAGCAGTTGTGCTCACGATCAGAATCCTTGTGGACTGCCCCAATCAGACGACAGAGAAAGTCTCCCTCCAGGTTTTTCCTGCTCCTAGTGGATGTGAACAGAGACCCCTGCAGCCCAGAATGTCACCTGCAGCCAGCGTAGGTCAGGGGAACTCGCTCAAGAAGGAAGTTGCCCCTGAGGCCAGCAGGCAGAGACAGACAGAGCCTAGGGCATCGGTGACTTCACTGAGACACTCATCACCAGGCCTTCATGGTGTTTAGGCCAGTTTGAACTGGAATTTTCTAGTATTTGCAGCCAAAATAATCTTGATACAGGGTAGGTGCCTTTACTGGCCACTGGCTGCCCAAACCTGCTTGGCTTGCCTATGGGTGTGTCTGCAGAGAAGGTATTTTTGCTGAGGCTCTAGTCTCCAGAATTTGTCACTCTGGAGGGACTTGGGGGATCCTGGCTGGTTTTCTTCAGCAGTAGAGGACCTTTCAGTTGGGGGGATCATATTGGGGGCATCTCTTATTTCCAAACTCTGGCAGTTTTTTCTTCCATGTGGAGGGAACAACATCCCTGGCCTGTCGGCTGCCTGCCACTCACCCGTCCCCGGAGCAGGTGACATTCTGATCAGAGAGTTTGAAGGAGAAACGGGGCAAGTGTGGACCAGTCCATTCTTCTCTTCTTTCCGTTTCCCACGAAGAGCACGGAATCTACTCTGCTTCTGACTGGAGAGTTTGCAGGCCAGGCTCCTATGTGGGGAAGTCTGTAGAGGCCCAACACTGCCTCCAAGGCTTGGGGGAGGCAAATCTGTCTCTTTCTGGGGTTCAGTCCTGAGGAGCCCATTTGCCTGCACAGCAAAGCCACATTCCTCCACATCTCGATTTCTACTAGGTGATATATTTGATTTTGCAAATTCCTTCCTCTTACGACACCCCAGCATAGAGCCTGCAACGTGGCTGACTGGTTGGAAGAGCATATTGAAGGAGTGAAGCCAAGCATGAGGTGGGTTGAATGCTTCTTCCAATCCGAGATCCAAAGATTCTGTTATCTGACAAAAAGAAGCACCCCGGTTCTGTCGAAGAGATAACCTCTCCCCCAATACTTAATTCTGAAAGGCACATATTCAATGGTTCCTCATGAGACTTTGCACAGTGGATAACAAATAGCACCATTACTGGTGGTTTTATAAAAGTTGCCGAAACGTCTCCAGCCGACTGGAACCTTCCTCCCGCCCTTTCCCACCTTCACTGCATGACCCCTTAGCTTTGTCAGGCTGAGGACAGGGCAGCGGGCTCCTCCAGAGCTCATTAAGGTTTGCTTTTCCCTTGCTCAAAGTGATTCTTGGTAAATTTCCTCTTCAGGGTCTGAGAACTTGACCTTTAGTCAAGGAACCATCTGGGTTGGCTTGAAGGGACATTGCTCACCCATGAAATGATTGCCCCGCAGTGACCAGCCCTGACAGAGAGCCCCTCTCTCCCTGGTCTCTGCCTAATACTCCCCACAATCTGGTCTTTCACGGGGAGTGCCCGACAGTGGACTTGACCGGCTCTGCCCCCTGTCAGCACTTCCTCACTAAGCCGCTCCACCCTACTCCCTTTTCTGCCCAACAGGAGAATAAAGGAAGCATCAGTGCCTCCCAGGCGAGATTCCAGATTGTTTGTAATGAAAACAGACCAAGCCAAGCAAACAAAGCAGATGCTTGGCCTAAGCCCTGCTTATTATTTCAATCTTATATGGACATTTCATTGCTTCGGGCCATGTCTGCAGGTGATTGGCCCAGGGTCCTTCCTTTCTATTGTTGCGGGGCATCAGCCCGGGCTTTCATGGGAAGGACACAGGACCAACCAGGACAAGGGAAAGAAGAGCCAGGGGGCCCGAACTCCAGTTCCAGCTGGGAAGAGACCTCACCGGGTGACCTTGGGCAAGTAACTTTCCCTCTCTCAACTCTCAGATTCAAATTTTGACCATGCAAGCATAGGGTATAAAAGTAAATCAAGGTTAAGAGAGTGGCCTCTGGAGTCAGAGCACGTGGCTTTCAGTTCTGACTCACCAATTGCCATAACCTCATTGCGTTCCCACTCCTTCAACTGTACACTGGTTATTAGTATCCAGCTTAGAGGCACTATAGGTAAGAGGTTTAAGTAAATTAACTCATGGGAAGTTCTCCAGGCAGGGCCTGGCATGTATAATGTGCTCAATACATTCATCATGATTATTTTGAATAATCCTATGAAGATCACAGTCTGCAAGGGCAATGAGACATGTCAAAGTTAAGTACACCAGTAGATTACAGATGGGGCCTCAGAATTCTGCATAAGCACAGTGTGGATGCAAAGCAGGGAGGGTCATGTCAACTGAAGGTGTTCGGGAGAAGTTCAGGAAACTCTTGAACTTGAGCTGAGTTTGGTCTTGATGAGGCTGACACAGGTGTAGGACACTCACAGAAGATAAAATGGAGGGAAAAGCCAGAGAACATGGAACAGCCTGGCATGTTCCGGGATTGGAGAGTGGTTGGGTGTGGCTGGAGCAGTGGGTGTGAGGAGGCATGTGCCGAGAAGACCCTGGAAAAGTTGATGGATCAGGGTGGATCCTGTAGGCTTTCCCCTTGGATGACCTTGGAGCCCTGTTTGTTTTTTTGTTTTGAGACAGAGTCTCACTCTGTCACCCAGGCTGGAGTACAATGGCTTGATCTCAGCTCACTGCAACCTCCGCCTCCCAGGTTTAAGTGATTCTCCTGCCTCAGCTTCCTGAGTAGCTGGGATTACAGGCATGCACCACCATGCCTGGCTAATTTTGTATTTTTAGTAGAGACAGGGTTTCTCCATGTTGGTCAGGCTGGTCTCGAACTCCCGACCTCAGGTGATCTGTCTCCCTCAGCCTCCCAAAGTGCTGGGATTACAGGCATGAGCCACCGTGCCTGGCCCCTGTTGGGTTTCAAGGAGAGGAAGTGAGGTAGCCAGTTCTGGGTTTTAGGACCCTGGCAAATGGATGGGAGGGGCCAGCTGGGGGGCCACGCAATCCTTAGGCAGTGATTGTTGCAGTTTAGAGCAGAAGTGATGCAGAGCTGACCTGAGACACCGAGAGCAGGGAGGCAGGAAAATGCAACGCATGCTTGAGCTGGGAGCACAGGACTCAATCATGGAGTGGCTGTGAGGGCCCAAAGGGGAACCAAGTGATAGAACCATTTGCCGGCCATGACTGCATGTCCTTTGTACTGGGAGTCCTGCCCTGCTACAGATGAGGAGGCCCCGGGAGGGTTGAGTCATTTCTTCCGGGTCACATAGCTGGTGAGCAAAGGAGAAGGATGCCTACCGGGAATCTGGCTTCGCAGCTCCCAGCCATAAACCAAGGCTGCTTCTCTGTAACCATGGCCAGCCTTTATTGAATGCTTTTCATATGCCAGGCATTGTTCTAAGTAACTTTCCCAAGGTCACACAGCTAGTAAATGGCAGAGCTGTGATTCAAACCCAAGCAGTACTCCCAGACTGCACCCAAACAATGCTCCCGGACTGTACACAAACAGTGCTCCCGGACTGCACCCAAAGAGTGCTTCCGGATTGTACCCAAACAGTGCTCCCGGACTGCACCCAAACAGTGCTCCCGGACTACACCCAGTGATCTCAGACTGCAC
The DNA here is from genome assembly GCF_028885655.2 of Pongo abelii. Lineage (NCBI taxonomy): Eukaryota > Metazoa > Chordata > Mammalia > Primates > Hominidae > Pongo > Pongo abelii. The sequence goes on from NC_085929.1 coordinate 39,090,649, forward strand.
CCAAACAATGCTCCCGGACTACACCCAAATAATGCTCCCGGATTACACCCAAACAGTGCTCCCGGATTGTACCCAAACAGTGCTCCCAGACTGCACCGAAACAGTGCTCCTGGACTGCACCCAAACAGTGATCTCAGACTGCACCCAAACAATGCTCCCAGACTGTACACAAACAGTGCTCCTGGACTGCACCCAAACAGTGCTCCTGGGCTGCAACCAAACAGCGCTCCTGGACTGCCCACAAACAGTGCTCTCGGACTGCACCTAAACAGTGCTCCCAGATCACACTGCTTATCACTATGCTGAGTTGCTTTGGGTGACACAATGATGCAGGTGAAACCATGGGAGTGGATGGGATTGTCTAAAGCATGTTGTCTCTGGAACTCTAGTGAGAGTCACATGTATAATTACAAGTTTTCTATTAGTCACATTAAAAAAAGTAAAAAATAGGTGAACATAATTTTAATAGTGTATGTATGTATGTACATATATACACACACATATACATATAAAATAGCTAGTTTACATATATACATATATAAAAATATATAAATATATATAAAAATATATATAAATATATATATACATATATATATATATAGGAGACTGAGTCATGTCCTGTTCCCAGGCTGGAATTCAGTGGTGCGATCCTAGCTCACTGCAGCCTGGAACTCCTGGGCTTAAGCAGTCGTCCTGCTGCAGCCTCCCGAGTAGCTAGGACTACAGGCATGCACCACCATGCCTGGCTAATTTTTAATTTAATTTAATTTTATTATTAATTAATTTAATTTTTTTTTTACTCGCTCTGTCCCCCAGGCTGGAGTGCAGTGGCACGATATCGGCTCACTGCAAGCTCCGCCTCCCAGATTCACGCCATTCTCCTGCCTAACCCCACTGAGTAGCTGGGACTACAGGCACCCACCACCACGCCCAGCTAATTTTTTGTATTTCTAGTAGAGACGGGGTTTCATCATGTTAGCCAGGATGGTCTCGAACTCCTGACCTGGTGATCTGCCAGCCTCGGCCTCCCAAAGTGCTGGGATTACAGGCATGAGCCACCGCGCCCAGCCTATTTTATTTTTTTAGAGATGGGGTCTTGCTCTGTTGCCCAGGCTGGTCTCAATCTCCTGACCTAAAGTGATCCTCCTGCTTGGGTCTCCCAAAGCACTGGGATTACAGGTGTGAGCCATTGCACCTGGCCAGGGTATTTTTTTTAACCCAATATAAAAAAAAGTTTAAAAAGTTCTCATTTCAATGTGTAATCTATATAAAAATTATGATTGAGATATTTTATGTTCTGTTTTTTGTAACTCTAGTCTTGGAATTGGGTGTGTATTTTATACTCAGCCTATCTCAATTGAGGCACGTGTCAAGCACTCAGTAGGTGCACGTGGCTGATGGCTACTGAATTGGACAGTGCAGGATGGAGGGATCTGTGGACAGTGAGAAAGAGAGAGGGGGGCAAGGTCAGAACCGTAGGGCACATGGACGCTCAAGGGAAGGGTGGAAGAGGAGCTTGCAAAGGAGCCTAGGAAAGCCTGGCTGGAGACAAAGCGGGAAAGGCAGCCAGCATGGTGTCCCTGAAGGCGACGTAAAGTTTGTATGTTAAGAGATGGGTACAACAGTGACATAACCCCGAGGAGAGCAAGCAAAACAAGGGGCTGAAGACTTTATCAGGATTTTCTATTTGGAGGTCATGAATTATCTTTGCCAGACCAAACTTTGTGGAGTGGTGGGAGCTGATTTAGGGAGCCGGAGAGAATGGAGCCAACTACAGGCTCCTTTTTAAGAAACTTGGCTGAGAAGGTAGGGTAAAGGGGCACAAGGGCTCAGCAAAGACTTATTTATTCTTTTCAAATCTAAATGAGACTTGAACATTCTTTAGTGTTGAAAGATGCCCTTCAGAAAGCAACATTGAGCGCCAGGAGTGAGAAGAAACGGACGGGTAGCCAAGTCCCAGAGGCTATGATGGAAATGAGAGCCAGAACTCAGAGGTAAAATGAAGTCTACAAAGGAGAAAAGACTCCACTGAGATGGGAAAGAAGGTGTGGGGGCAGGCAGAGGTGCAGGAAGATGAGCTTTGATACAGGGGGGTGGATTCTCTTCTTTGATGGGAAGGACGTGGGGCTTGAGGAGAGCAGCAAAGTTCTGGAAATGCCACAGTGAGACTGGGAAAGGTAACTGACTAGGGACATGTAAAAGCTTCACCAGGACCCACTAGGGCCCTGCTGGGGTTGGAGATGAGGCATTTGTAGCAGGAGCACGAGATCGGTGATAAGGTTTTCTCCAACTGTGCTCAGCAGTGTCAGTTTAGGAAAGGAGAAGGCCCATCGGTGGATTGATTCAAGGTTGAGTGTTCTAAGGCAGGTGCAATAGAATGATGACGGAGATCCTCCCTCCCTCCCTCCCTCCCTCCCTCCCTCCCTTCCTTCCTTCCTTCCTTCCTTCCTTCTTTCCTTCCTTCACCAAAAATGTATTCAGGGACTGCTCTATGCCAGGTACTCTGCTAGGTGGTGGAAATAGAACACAGAGCCAAAAGAGATGAAGATTCCTGCCTCCATGGAGCTTATGGCAATGGTTTTCTGCAAATTCTCAATTGGTCCTTAATATGGAAGGGGAAGAGAAGGGTTATGTATGTATTGGACCTCAGAACATTGGATAAAAAATTGGGATGGACTGATACATTTCACATGTGGAGCTGGCATGGTCTACTGTGTGGTCGGGGAGAGGGTGGCTACTTTGGACAGTGGATACTAATCTTGAAGTCATGGAAGTAGGGATTATCATCCACATATCCCCACATGGGGCTGACGAGCCTGAGAGGCAGCAGGTGACCAGCCCGAGATCACACAGCCAGGAAGTGGGAAGATTGTCTGGGTCCAGAGTCTGCTGTTTTTACTTTTCTATACTCCCAAGCTGATGAAACCCCAGGAAGAGGAGGTTTATTGAACTCCTTGCGGATATAGGTTCCCTGTCTCCCTCCTTCTTCTCTTGCCAGCCCTGGTTTGGGCCAGAGCCATGGCCATTTTATGCATCGATGTTGTTTGGAGGGGGAAGCTTGCTAACGAGGATGATCCCCAGTTCCAGAAGGGACCAGACGGTCACAGCTGCATAAAGTCCTCTGGATGATTAAAGCTCCTCATGGGACAGGCAAGGCTGTTAGAATCTTCCTGGAGTTGGCAGGCAAAAGCACAGCCAGACCTTTGCTCCTAGCTGCTGTGGGGAGCTCTGCCTCTGGGAGGTCCTGAATGACACCAGCCTGGGCTCCCTGTACCTTTGCTCTTGTTTCCTTCCTGGAATGCTCTCCTTGCTCCTCTACCTAATTCCTACTCATTCCTCGAAACCCTAAAACTCAGTTCCTCCTCCAGCTCCTAGGAATTTCTCTTTCCTCCTCTGGACTTCCACAGGGCTTTGTATTTAGTCTACAAATATTTATTGAGGGTACTGTGCTAGGCATTGGGAATATAGTCATAAATAAGACAGGTATATTCTAGTCAGGGAAATGGAAAACAAAGAAGCAGATAGTGTCTTGAGTCCATTGGGGTTGCTCTAACAAAATACCATAAACTGGGTGGCTTATAAAGGACAGAAACGTATTTCTCACTGTTCTGGAGGCTGGGAAGTCCAAGGTCAATGTGGATTCAGTGTCTGGTGAGGCCCTGATTTATTCCTGTAACCTCACAGGATGGAAGGGACAAACAAGCTCCCAGGGCCTATTTTAGAAAGACACTAATCCCATTCCTCAGGGATCTGCCCTCATGACCTCCCGAAGGCTCCACCTCCTAATTCCATCACGTTGGGGGGTAGGATTTTAGCATATAACATATTTTAACATATATATAGCAGACAGATAGGTGGATACCTAGCTAGCTAGGTTGGTAACAAATTGGTAGAAAATAGCTAGTTTGCAAAGACTGTGAAAGACACAACCGGAGAAGTGTCCTAGGGGATGTATTACTTTGTATTGCCTGAATATTGAGGGGCCTCCTGAAGCTGATCAATCAGGCTGGGTTTGTAGAATTCCATTTGATGGGTGTTTAGGCTGCACTATGACACACATTCTTCCTATGCAAGTCACAAAGTTGTTAGAGAAATCAGAAGAAATTTTGAAGGCAGCACAATGAAAGTACATAGATGATGGGGTCAGGATGGTCTAGGTTCACATCCTAGCTTAGGGACTTACAAATGCCATGATTTGGAATGAGTTCTTAAGTCTTTCTGGGGTTCAATTTCCTCATGCGTAAGATGGAGATGATAATATTTATACTCATCCTCAGGAGAGTTGGGAGGATTAGAAATTCTATCTATCTATCTATCTATCTATCTATCTATCTCTAAAATCTATCTATCTATACCTATCTAAAATCTATCTATATCTAAAATCTATCTCTAAAATCTATCTATCTCTAAAATCTATCTAAAATCTATCTATCTAAAATCAATCAATCTATCTATCTACCTATCTGTATCTATCCATCCACAATCTATCTATCTATCTATCTTCTACCATCTCTATGTATCTAAAATCTGTCTATCTATTGATCGATATATATGTATCTATATCTAAAATCTATCTATCATCTATCTATATCTATCTAAAATGAATCAATCTCTCTCTCTCTCTCTCTCTCTATATATATATATATATATACACACACATATATCATCTATCTATTTCTTCTAGGTGATGGTTATTATTGCATGCATAAGAGTTTTAAAAATACAAAATACTCCGCAAATGGAAGGTTTGGCTTTGAGCATGGTTTGGGAATCAGGCTTTACTACTTCCTAACTATGTGACCTTGGGACATTTCTTAACTTCTCTAACCCTTAATTTTCTCATCCATAAAATGGGGTTTGTAATAGTACATGCTTCACAGAGTTACTGTGAAGATTTAGAAGTAAACTGGCCCAATGATTTGAACAGTGCCAGGCACAAAGCAACGAATGTTAGCTGTTTGTCATTAACCGTAAACACCTTTATCAAAAAGGTATCTAGAGATTTTGTAAAGTCCAGGATACATTAATGGCATTAAAGCTATTGTCCTCATTTTTGTGGCCCCGGTGGCTTACATTTTCTGGGCATGGACACCCCTCTCCCAGTCCTCTGAAAAGTGTTTTTAATACGGGCCATGCTGAGGGTGTGTTAGGTGCCACAATGGCTGGACTTATCTTGCTCATGCACAGCTTCCGAGGTCGATTAAACATGGTATTTAACCAACCTCCCTCCACACACACCGCCTTTTAGGGAGGACTGGAAAGCCTGCTGACTGTCCTGCAGGACTTGGGAGGGGTTTGCCTATATCCAAAAGACAGACAGTGGAGGAGGATGCTGAGCGTGGGGTCCCACTAGGGGATGGCTAGACTCCTTGTCTGTCTGGCTCTCTTGTGAAATACTGGGATATTAAAGGTCATTGTAAAAATTTCTCAAAAGCAGTAAAGTTTTTTTATGCAGATGGGGATGTGACTCACTTTACCAAAGTTAAAGGGTCTAGAGCGTTGTGCTGAGGTTAGGAAGAATTGGAGGTTTTTGTTTTCTGATTAAAACATTGAATTTTAATTTTGGAGTTGAAGCTGTGCAGGTTTCTCTCCCAGGTAGATCTAGGAGTAGGGAAAGGGGGTGTAGTAGGGTGGGGGGAGGAGTCTCAGGAGGGAGGGAGAGGGTGGGGTGCTGAGAAGTGTGCTCTGAGTATGCCGCATTTAGCAACTCTACCCTTATAGAAAAAACAGCTTAGAATCTCAGTGTGAAGGGATGTGAGTTGGCATCTGGTCAACCCTCTCATTTTGCAGCTGAGGCACATAGGGAGGAGCAGGTGACTTGGATAGGGTTACTTACCCATGAGCCAAAGACCAAGACTGGCTTCAAGCCTGCTCAGCACTGGGATGCTGACTTCTCTCTACCAGTGACCTACAATACATGACACTGGTGGCCCACAGGATGATTCAGGGGGGACACAAATGAACATGGATAATTTTAACAGTTAGATATTTATTTCAAGGTGTATTAGGAAAAATTATCTGGCCCATAAAACTCATAATCTATGGTAGTGATACCAAACGCCATTTAAAAATATATTTATTTAAGCAGAGCAAGAGGGAATTGTGTGTGTGTGTGTCTAAAATGTTGGCTAAATAACAGAACGGGTGACCTGTAGGGTGTCCTAAATCATGACCACAGTCCACTCCATCTTTAGGGCTTTTGGTGCTATAGGAGGCAGTCTGGGGAAGGCCTTTCAGGCTCTCCTAGAGTTTTAAGTCTGAGAAGGAGCAAACTTCCCCAGAGCATCCCCCCTCGCCTTCTCATCCTCCTTTCTTCTCCATTTCTCTCCTCCTTTGACTTTGTCTTCTTCCTTTCCATCCCCAGTGCCCAGAACAACCAGTGGGCAGCGGGAGTGGCTGGCCCTGGGTTGCTCTGGGAGGTCAGGATCTGCCTCACTCTACCCATTCCAGGAGCTTGGATTTATATGGCACCCTGGCCGCCAGGGGGCAAAGCCTCAGGCCTTTTGCTCATCCTATCTCCAGGCATGTTAAGCTCACTCCATCTATCATTTTGGCCAGGGCTTCTTAACCTGTGAAGCAACACAGCCTAAGCTATTAATGGGTTATAGTGGATAAATATGTAACAAGCAACCTCCTCCCACAACCCTTGACCTATGGCGATGGTACCTTAATACACCTTCAAGTCCTTCTCCCAAAGTCATAATTAAAAAATAAAACCAAAAGACTATGAAAGGTGGCACTGTTTATGTGTGGGTTCTAGCTAGGGTTAAAATAAAATGAATGGAAGTTCTTCTCTGCCAGCCTTCCTAAAAACAGCGACCGCAGGGGACTGACTCCAAGAGTCTTATCTATTGAGTGTCTTCTAGAATCAAACCCTTCATGAAGGCATCAGCTTTGTTTTGTTCACCACTGCATCCTCAGTGCCCAGAACACTGCCTGGCACTGGGTAGGGGTTTAACTGGTATTTGTTGAGTAAACTAATGAGAGTATCAGGCTGTGTGCTCGGTGCTGGTGCTCCAGTTGTGGTTTCTGCCCTTAAGGTCTAGCCCAGAAGAGGAAACTGCAGATGGTGAGATGGTGCAGTGAGATGGGGCTGTGCTAGGCCCAGAGCTCGCTCACAGGAGGGCATGAATCACATCATGCTTGGGCAAGCAGAGGAGGCTTTAAGCAGGGAAGGTACTTCAGTTGAGTCTTGAAGGATGATTCTCAAGGGGAAGGTAGGCTATGGTGTGATCTGAGGTGTATAAAGTACAGGTAGGTTTGGGAGAGCTTGGCTTAAAGAGGTGTTACCATTTCTGCCCCTGGAGTCAGATTCTGGCTCCTTCCTTCCTTCCTTCCCCCCTCCCTCCCTCCCTCCCTCCCTCCTTCCTTCCTTCCTTCCCTCCCTCCCTCCCGTCGTTTCTTCCTTCCTTCCCTCCCTCCTTTCCTTCCTTCCCTCCCTCCTTTCCTTCCTTCCTTCTCTCCCCCTTCCTTCCTTCCCTCTCTCCCCCTTCCTTCCTTCCCTCCCTTCCTCCCTCCCTTCTTTCCTTCCTCCCTTCCTTCTTTTCCTTCCTTTCCCTATTCTTCCTTCCTTCCCTTCTTCCTTCCCCCTTCCTTCCCTACTTCCTCACCTCCTTCTCTTCATTTCCTTCCTTCCTTCCTTCCCCTTTTCCTTCCTCCCTCCTTCTCTCCCTCCCTTCCTTCCTGCCTTTCCTTCCCTCCTTCCCTTCCTTCCCTCCCTCCCTCCTTCCTTTCCTCCCTTCCTTCCTTCTTTCTCCTTCCCTCTCTTCCTCCTTTTCTTCCTTCCTTCCTCCCTCCCTTTCTCTTTCCTCCCTTCCTTCTTTCTTTTTTCTCTCTCCTTCTCTTTCCTTACTTCTCTTCTCTTCTCTCTTTCTTTTTTTCTTTCTGACACAGCATCTCACTTTGTCACCCAGGCTGGAGTACAATGGTGCAATGATAGCTCACTGCAGCCTTGACCCCCTGGGCTCAAGTGATCCTCCTGCCTCAGTCTCCCAAAGTGTTGGAATTACAGATGTGAGCCACTGTATCTGGCTCTCTGGCCATTTCTGACAACACACCAGCCCCAGGACTTCAGCAACTCCAGCTCGTGTCTTCCACTCCTCTGTTCCCCATCTCACTCTCACTGGCCCTCCTTGGCTCCAGCCAAAGTTATCAGGGCCTTGTGTTGCCACTGCGGGTGTTTGTTTTCAGATGATAGCATTCGAGGGGGCTCTACTCAAGAACACCAACCATGGATAAGGGCTGGAAGCAATGGTGTCCCGGAGCTGGCTCAGACTTGCTTATAAGAGGTGATTGTTAAATATTTAGACATCTTGTCAGCCAGTTATTAGATCATTGTTAGTTTGAAATCATTTGTGGTGGAAATATTTATACCCCAGAAACTGGCAAACACAACCTATTAGGGTTCCCCTCCCTTTTCCCCAGAAAGCCAGTTTGCCAGCACACCACTGGCTGGAAGACAGTTTATGACTGTTTTCAGTATTCCAGGTAAGGATATGACGTGTTGCACAAATGGCTCGATTGTCATTTTGTTAAAATAAAATATTTAAAAGCTTGACTTTAAAGCATCAAAAAAGGACGCTCAAATGTTCCACATACATGAGCTGCCTGGGTGACCTTTTCTGGTGCAATCCTCAGAATAAGGCCTCTCCTTCCATCTTGGTTTATTTGGAGATTGCAGAGAAAGCCAGTAAAATACTGGTGATTTTGTCAACACTATGCTATTCAAGGACACAAAATAGAAAGGAAGTTGGGTGCTGAGGCTAATACAGGACTGCGTTCATCAAAAGGGCCTTATTGTTCTCTTGATGGACTCTATCATACATGTTGTAAATGAAAAGTTATTGAATAAAATTACAGCTAATCTAATGCTACTTTTATCCATGATTTCAAGTTCCCTGTAGGATTTCATGTGAAAGGAGAGTTTTGAGTGGCCCAGTTCACTCATGTTTTGAAAGAGGACACAGAAGCCCCCGAGAGGAAGTCACTGTGTTTTGGTGGTGCAACTGGAAAGGAAAAGGAAACGAAAACTCACAGGGGAAGGAAGGGAATTTTTTTTTTTTTTTTTTTTTTTTTGGGAGACAGAGTCTCACTGTGTCACCCAGGCTGGAGTGCAGTGGTGTGATCTTGGCTCACTGCATCCTCCGCCTCCCAGTTTCAAGCAATACTCCTGCCTCAGCCTCCCGAGTAGCTGGGATTACAGGCGCCCGCTGCCACGCCCGGCTTATTTATTTTTTTTTTTATTTTAGTAGAGATGGGGTTTCACCATGTTGTCCAGGCTGGTCTCGAACTCCTGAGCTCAGGCAATCCTCCCGCCTCGGTCCCCTAAAGTGCTGAGATTACAGGCATGAGCCACTGCGCTTGGCTGGGATTTTTTTATTTTGAAGTTAGGACTCTCATCTCCCTCTCAGGGCCCTTTCCTTGATGAGGAAAGAAGTGAAAGTGTCCAAATTTCATTATTTCGTCAGGAAACAAAACCACCATCGTGAGCCGGGTACAGTGGCTCACGCCCACAATCCCAGCCACTTGGGAGGCTGAGCAGGAGGATCGCTTGAGGCCAGGAGCGTAAGATCACCCTGGACAACATAGTGAGACCCTGTCTCTAACAAAATTTAAAAAGTAGCCATGTTTGGTGGTGCACACCAGTAGTCACAGCTACTTGGGTGGCTGAGGTGGGAGGATGGCTTGAGCCTAGGAGTTTGAGGCTACAGTGAGCTATGATCACGCCACTGTACTCCAGCCTGGGCACCAGAGAGAGACTCCATCTCTTTAAAAAAAATCACCATCATGTTTGATGCCAAAAGCACGTGAACACAACCCACGCTTGCTAGTGTTTCATAACGTGCACCTACAGGGGCTAATGTGGTTTGGCCTTGCTGGTTTCTCTGACCTCATCTCCTACCACTTGCACCCTCCCTCTCTCTTTTACTTCCTAGAACTCACCAAGCTCAATGTTGCCTCAGGGCCTTTGCCCTTGGTACTCCCTCTGCCTGCAAAGCTCTCGCTGCAGCCAGTCCCATAGCTAGGCAGCTCCTTCTCATGATCTGAGCAGCTGATGGATCATCCCATCTAAAGCAGCCCATCTGTTACTCCCAGTCATATGCTATTGCATTACTCTGTTTTGTGTTTTTCCTCGCAGTTAGCACTGTCTCAGATTATTTTGTATTAATAGTTTTCTATACCCTCCAAAATAATAAGCAAAATATAGGCTCCACGAGAGTAGGAACTTGGTCTTTTAAACTTGCAGATGTATTCCCTGCTCCTTGCTCATTAGCAGGTGTTTAGGAACAATTTACTGAATGAATAAAGGGATGCTGACCCTACCTGGGCCCTCTTTTGACCTAAGCGGGTGGTTTTCAAACTGGATTCTCTGGAGGGAATGGCGCCTATGCTGGGAGCCTGGCTGAGTGGGTCTCTAGATCTCTTTTCTTTTTTCATCCAGAACGGCTCCACTAGGATCTGTTTAATATACTAAGTGTTTTCATTGTTAATTGGATAAAGTGCTCAAAGTCAAAAGAGCAAAGCCAGGTCGCTGTTGAGGAAGCATTGGGTGAAAGGTTGGACGCCACATCTTTGGAAGTCCTCTTTAACCCCAATACTTGTGAGTCCATGAATGGGACACAAGTCGAGTCAGCTTTGATATTGAGATGCAGTGGCAAGAAGAGAAGGACCATGACAGACGTGTTCTGGCGAAGGAGTGGGTGGGGGTTCCCCAGACATGGGGGTGGGGGTCTTCAGGAGAGCGGTAGCCTGGTTCTAAGTTCTTCCTGCAGCTGCCTCAGCTACCTGCCCCTGAGTCATGACCTGTGATGCACTGGCTGATGCTTTTAGCTGAGGCCACATTTGAGGATCCAGCATTTTCCGACCACGACTTTAAACATAATGTTTGCTCCTCCACTCACCAAGAGAGCAACGGTCTTGCTCTCTGCGGTCTCATTAAATAGGATTCTATTTTCACAGCACTCACTTTTAGAACATTCTTATTTGCTGTTCCAGGCTCTTGGAGAGGCAGCCCAAGAGGCGCTGCTGCTAAAATGACTCTGGGCACAGTAGAGATGGGGAGATACGGAAATGAATAGCAGCTTTGTTTATTTGGCATGGGACCAGGCAAGAGGAGCTATATTAAAAAATAAATAAAGTTCCCCTTCTTTCCTCAAGACAAAAAAAAAAAAAAAAAAAACAAACCTATTCTGGCTGCATGGCCAACAACACAATTTCCCTCACAGAACAGAAAAAATGTGAGTAGACTGAGATTAACTTTGTGGGAAGAAATTAAAAAAATAAAATAATGATGAGTGGTCGTGGGATAGGGCTGGTGGGGGGCTCAAGAGTATTTGAGATACCCTCATTAGGAAGCCGGAAATAAATTGAAGCAATGGCCTGAGTACGGATCTATCGACATATAGACACTCTGAGGCACCCACATATCCACAGGGCTCCCACATATTCCTGGTTCTCTCTCCTGCAGACCTGGCTTGAGGTCTTCCCACTGTGGGGAGGAGATAATAACTATTAATAGTATGGCCATTCTCTGGGCATTCACCATGTGCCAAGCTCTGTGCCGAGTATCCCGTGCACACCATAATGGATATAATTCACCATTCTTCCCATTGGCTTCGCTTGTCTGAGCTTCAGTTTTCCCTTCTGTAAATGGGTTTAATCAGATTACCTACCCCAGAGAGCTGCTGTGACAACTGAGTAAGAAAACGCACATGAACTACGAAGCACAGGGCCTGGCACCTACTATGTGGTCAACAAGAACACGGCTTATGATGGTGACTATTTTCCATAAGTTACTTCAAATTCATTCTCTTTCCCCTTCAAGCCAATTTTTCTTGATTGTACATTTCAGTAATGGAATCATGATAGTCTTGAGTTCTTTTCCCGCCTGGCACAGTCAGTTCCCAAATTCATTCAAGTCTGACGTTTTTCATATCACTCAACTGCATCCTTATCTCATTCCTCACGGCCTTGCTTCCTGCCTGGGTACAAACCCTTATCATCTCTTCTCTGAACTGCCACAGTTTCTTCCTAATGGGGCCCTAATCCCCCGCTTCCAACCCCCACCCCTCTCTTCTCTTCACACCACTGCCAGGGCGCCTTTTTTCCCTTATGAATCTGAGCGTGCTTATTCTTTGCTTGAAACCCACCAGTGGGTCTCTCTCACCAAGAAGATAAAGCCTGTATTCTAGAGTGTAGCATGAAACACTCTCATGATCTGGCCTCAGTCTCACTTTCTCTTCTGGCCTCACTCCAGCCCAGGGCTTGTCCACACTGGCTTCACATTAGCATCACCAGATAAAACAATGCCAGCATCTGGGCCTTACTCCAGCCAATCACATCAGAGTCCCTGGGATTAGGCCCTGGGCAGAAGTGGAATTTACAAGCTTCCTGGGTGCTTCGAATGCACTGCCAGGGTTAAGCATCGCTGCTCCCCCCATTCCAAGCAGCTTGCTTGGGCCTTTATGCTCTTATGTGTAGGTCCTGCTGTCTTGTACAGTTTTCTCTGCTTTTTCTACCTGTGATGTCTCCTTATCTTTGGAGACACAGCTGAAGTTTCCCATCTTTATGGAAGTCTTCCCTGGGACCCCCTCGAAGGGGCTCCTGTTGCCCATGACATTTCCTGCTATGACAATGTAATCATTTGCTTGCATGGCTAGATTCCTGCTAGAAAGGGACCCCCTTGGGAGGCCCAATGTCCATTCATCTTTGGATCCGCTCACTGTTGTGGTTGTCTAAGTACAGCGTCTACACACACTTACATGATTTTTGATAAATGAAAATATCATTGGAGATTTGTCCTCCATCATGACTCTAACTGGATTCTCAGCTCTTGGCTTATATTTCTGCTTTAGAGTTTACTTATTCTGCCTTGATCACAGTATGTTGTCTATATGATCTTCCTCCAGCACCTGTCCTCACTCTGGGAGCTTACTTCCTACCACTTCTTACCTCAAGCACTCACTCCTGCTCCACTGGCCTCCTCCCTGTTCCTTGACCACATAGAGTGGCTCCTGCCCCAGGGCCTTTGTCTGTGCTGTTCCTTCTGCTGTCATGCCCTTCCTCCACATGTCCACGTGGCTCACTCTCTCCTTCCTTTACATGGCACCTCACAGAAAGGCTTCTCTGATCACATTCATCACACTCTGCCTCTTACTTGGTGTCTTTCTTTTTCAGAGCCCTTCTCATCTCCTGACATATGGCAGATTTATTTGCTTATTCTTTTCTTCATCTGCTTCCCTCCATAGCATGTAAGCTGCATGGGGCAGGGACTTGATTGTGTTTGATATTGCATCTCCAGTGCCTAGAATAGTGCCTGGCATGTACAAAGTGCCTGGCATGTTATGAATACTTCTTGAATACACGAATGAATGAAGATGATTTGCTTTCTAGTAAGCCAGTATTTTCTTTCTTTTTCTTTTCTTTTCTTTTTTTCTTTTTTTCTTTCTTTCTTTCTTTCTTTCTTTCTTTCTTTCTTTCTTTCTTTCTTTCTTTCTTTCTTTTTCTTCTTTCTGTCTTTCTTCTTTCTTTCTTTCTCTCTTTCTCTCTCTCTCTCTCCCCCTCTCTCTCTCTTTCTGACAGGGTCTCACTCTGGGGCCCAGGCTGGAGTGCAGTGGCATGATCATGGCTCCCTGCAGCCTCAATCTCCCAGATTCAGGTGATCCTCCCACCTCAACCTCACAGGTATCCGGGACAACAGGTGTGCACCACACACCTGGCATTTTTTTTTTTTTTGTATTTTTAGTAAAGACAGGGTTTTGCCATGTAGCCCAGGTTGGTCTTGAACTCCTGGACTCAAGCTATCCACCTGCCTCTGCCTCCCAAAGTGTTGGGATTACAGGCATGAGCCACTGACCATAGTCAAGCCAATATTTTTCAAACTGTCAGTTTGAAATTGGTCATCAAATCAACTTAATGGATCACAACCAACATTTTTAAAAATAAAATACACTAGAACTGAAGATATCAGAATGCCTTGAACACAGTAAGGGCAAGTATTATTCTGTAAAACTCATCTTGGTCAATATACAGTATCTAGCAATCAGGTGGCAAGGCAAAATGTATTCCTCATTGGGGTTTGTTGTACACATTTTTGGAAAAGCATTGTGTTAGGCCAGAGATTGGCAAACGTTTTCTGTAAAGAGTCCAGTGGTAAATATTTTAGGCTTTGTAGGACATAAAAACTATTGAACTCTGATTTTGTAGTGTGAAAGTAGCCATAGACATTATGTGCACAAATAAGCAGGGCCATGTTATAATAAAACTTTATTAACAAAATCAGGTTGCGGGGCTAGATTTGGCCTGTGGGTGGTAGTTTGCCAAACCCTGCACTAGACTGTTGTCTAGCCTGTGACTATGTTTTATATGTGTAAATTCCCTTTATACAGCAGCTATGTCTTTTTCATCTCTGAATCTTAACCATGAGTGTGTCATCCCAGCATCTAACCCATTGATTAAACATAACAAATGTTCATGAAATGTTTGCCAATATATTCAATGAACATTTATTGACTCCTTAACTCTAAACAGCTTGGGACCAAATCCATCAGTATTTGTTGAATGAATGTAAGAGCCATGTCTTAGTCTGTTTGGGCTGCCATAACAAAATATCTCAGACTGGTTAATTCAGAAATTTATTACTCACAGCTCTGCAGGCTGGGAAGTCCAAGATCTAGGTGCCAGCAGATCAGTGTCTGATAAGGGCTTTATAGATGGTGACTTTTGCTGCATTCTCACACAGCGGAAGGGGCAAGGGAGCTCCCTCACACCTCCTATGTAAGGGCACTAATCCCATTCACGTGGGCAGAGTCCTCATGACCTAATCACTTCCCAGAGGAACCACCTCTTAATACTATCACACTGGGTATTAGGTTCCAACGTATGAACCTAATATGTTTAGGAAGACACCAACATTCAGACCACGGCAAGCCATTAGTCTCAAATTCTCAAAAGCCCTTGCCCCTCCTCCAGCCCTTCTGAAGACCAGGACTTAGAGCTCAAAGGTGTCCTTGCCCCAGCCACTTGGGTCACTTGCTGCCAGGGGCCGGAAGGGGTGGTGGGAAGGTGATGGGAACAACAGGGTTTGATGGACTGTTTGGGGAACTGTCTAATTATCCTGCTTATCAGTGCTGGTTCCTTTCCTTAGCTCTTTCCCTTAATAAATGAAAACTCCTTCTGTTGTTATTGAGCTCCCGGGTCACTGATTCTTTTGAATCATATAAACGATATGTTTATAGAGTTACAGTGTGACCGTGAAATTGAATGGAGGGGAAGGGAGGCACCAGAGAAGTGTCAGCCCTGAAAGGCAACACTTTCTCTTCCCAGGCTTCTGCTCATTGTGTAGGGCAAAGGACAGGGCTTTCCGCTGTCCAGGGCCCTGGCCTAGGCAGGGAGGGGAGCTGAGGTCAGTGGGTACAGCTTGTGCGTCCACAGAGCTTACAGCCTGGTTGGGGAGGGAGATGGCCAGGCTCAGAGTTGAAGATGACCTAGATCATGCGTCAACAAACTATGGCCTGAGGGCCAAAGCCAGCCCACCACCCATTTTTGTACAGCCCATGGATTAAGAAGAGTTTAAAAATTTTAAACACAGCAGTCTCCCCTTATCCATGGTTTCACCTTCTGTGGTTTCAGTTACTTGCACTCAACCAAGGCCCAAAAATAGGTGAGTACTATACAACAGGACATATTGAGAGGGAGAGACCACATTCACATGACTTCTGTGACAGTAGATTGCTATAATTGTCCTATTTTATTATTTATTGTTATTTCTCTTACTGTGCCTAAATTTATAAATTAAACTATATCATGGATGTGTATTTATAGGAAAATCCAGTAAATGTAGGGTTTGGTACTATTTGTGGTTTCAGGCTTCCACCGGGAGTCTTGGAATGTATCCTTTGCCAATAAGGGGGAGCTAGTCGGGAAAAAATCAAACAAACAACAATATTATACAAAGTGGGAACATGATATGAAATTCAAATTTCAGTGTCCATGAGTAGAGTTCCAGTGGAAGATAGCACTGCCCATTCATTTACGTATTGTCTGTGGTTGCTTTCTCACTACAAGGGCAGACTGAGTAGCTTCAGCAGAGACCATGTGCCCTGCAAAGCCTCAAATAGATACCATCTGGCTCTGTGCAGAAAAGTTTGATGACCCTTGCCTAGATCATGGTCTAGCAGCATTGATATCACCTGGGAGCTTGTTAGAAATTCAGAACCCCAGGCAGGACTGCAGATCTAGCGAATGAGAGACTGCATTTTAACAAGATCCCCTGGGTGATCTGTGTGCACAGTCAGGCGCTAGAGGAAGCAAATCAACATCTCTTAAGTATCTACAATTTTTTGAGTGCGTTATCTCAATTAGTCTTTAGGTTAATCCCTTTTCTACTAGGGACATTTACTGGGCCCGTTTTGTTTTTATTTTTTGAGATGGAGTCTCGCTCTGCCACTCAGGCTGGAGTGCAGTGGTGCAATCTCGGCTCACTGCAACCTCTGCCTCCCAGGTTCAAGTAATTCTTGTGCTTCAGCTTCCTGAGCAGCTGAGACTACAGGCGCCCACCACCATGCCCGGCTAATTTTTATGTTTTTAGCAGAGACGGGTTTCGCCATGTTGGCCAGGCTGGTCTTGAACTCCTGACCTCAGGTGATTGGCCTGTCTTGGCATCCCAAAGCGCTTGGACTATAGGCATGAGCCATAGCTCCCGGCCAATTGGGGCTATTTTACAGGTAAGAAAAACAAAGATCACAAGTCAAGTGCTCGCCAAAGGTTATATAATTAGGAATTGGCTGAGTAAGATTTAAACTCTTAGGTCCTTTGTACAGCCTGTGGCCTTAACCATTAAGCTCAATGGTCCCCTGTACAGAGAGGGTAAGGCCAAACTCAGAGTCTTTTGTCTGAAGCTGGAGGCACTAAACCGACCCCCTAAGATACCCTAAGTGGGTGGCTGTTTTATTTGACATATATTGTGTTTCAAAAGATTTTTAAATTAGTTGCCAATATTTTAAAATCAGGAGTCTGGATATTGGAGACCCCAGATAATTGATTCTTTTTTCTTTTTCTTTTCTTTCTTTTTTTTGTTTCTTTTTTGAGACAAGGTCTCACTTTGTGGCCCAGGTTGGAGTGCAGTGGTGTGATCATAGCTTACTGCAACCTCCGCTTCCTGGGTTGAAGCAATTCTTCTGCCTTGGCCTCCCAAGTAGCTGGGACTACAGGCACGCACCACCAAACCCGGATAATTTTTATATTTTTAGTAGAGATGGGTTTTCATCATGTTGGCCAGGCTGGTCTTGATCTCCTGACCTTGTGATCCGCCCATCTCGGCCTCCCAAAATGCTGGGATTATAGGCGTCAGCTACCACACCCGGCCTGAGAATTGATTGTTACAAAAGAATCTGGAAATCAGGCCTCCCTGGCTGAGGCTAAGTTGTGACTTCCCTTGCAGGATGGCCTCGAACTCCCAGCCTGGGCTTCTGACTCATGGGAATGCCTGGTCCCTTGGGCATCTGAGTTTGCATCCCTTGGTCAAAACCAGTGGTTATGCAGAACAGCCTGCAGATCACCTGGGCATTTTGTTAAAATGCAGATTCAGATTTGGCAGGTCTGGAAACAGGTCTGCATTCTCCCTTTTTTTTTTTTTTTTTTTTTTTGAGACCGGGTCTCACTCTGTTGCCCAGGCTGGAGTGCAGTGGTGTGATCACAGCTCACTGCAGCCTTGACTTCCCAGGCTCTAGTGATCCCCCTACCTCAGCCTCCCAAGTAGCTGGGACCAGAGGCACATGCTACCACAACCAGCTAATTTTTATTTATTTATTTATTTAATTTTTGTAGAGACAGGCTGGGGGTGGAGGTGGGTCTCACCATGCTGCTTAGGTTGGTTTTGAACTACTGGACTCAAGTGATTCTCCCATCTCAGCTCCTGAAAACTTCTGGGATTACAGGTGTGGGCCACTGTGCCCAGCCTATGTTCTGCATTTTTAAGGGGCTCCCAGGTGATATGGATGCTGCCAGTACCTCCACAGGGCACACTGAGCAGCAAGGCTATCAAGGAGCTCAGGACCGTCTGACTTCAGGGCTCATTGCCCAGATCATCTGAATCGGTGCCCTTGGCTGCTGATCCATTATCTGTTGGAGTGGTCGGGGGCCTCTAGGTCCCTTTCTTCAGCTGTTAGCAGCCTCCTCCATCGAGCTGCTGAGTTGTATAACTACCACTCTTTTCTAGGAGTGTCATGATGTGAACAAGGCTGAGCAGCATTCACTGGCCCATCACAGTGCCTCCTTTGTCTTCCAGCTTCACCCCTAGAGGACGGAGCTATTGGTATGGAGGTCTCCTGGGGCTGAAGACCAAGAGTCAAGCAAGAGATCAGGGTCTGCTACTAGTGTCCTATTGATCTGGAGGCTTAATGGAGGCAGATGTTTGTATTTTAGAAAGCTGCTTCCCCTACCCCCAACACGTGGACAGACACACACCCCAAAATGTAACAAACCCATTGTCTGCATCATCTCTGGTCTTCCTGGAAAACAAGCCTGCCATGGCCACCTGTCAGCAGTGATGCCAGCTGCTCCCCAGTACAGCTATTTCCAAGATTCCAGAGATGTGGCTGGTTTCACTTCCAGGAAGCTTGCTGGAAGGCTGCCCTGTGCCCTAGGCCTCAGTAGGGAAGGGGGCCTCCCCTGGTTTTAGGATCGTGCTTCTCCTGCCTGCTGATGGTAAGAATGGGCTGTGCCTGAGCATTTTGGCTAGAGAAGCCCTCAGTAGACACACAGGCTGTGTTCCAAAAGGCCTGGCAGAACTCTCTGGAGTCTTACCTCCCCTGGCATGGATGCAAGAACCAGTGGGAAGAACGTGTGCGTGTGATATGCAGCCCTATGCAAATCATTTCTCCTCTTTGATCTCTGCTTATCTCATCTGTAAAATGAGTATCATTGAAACTGTCCTCACAGGGTTAACAAAAATTACATGCTGGGTCCTGTGCAGAAATATAGTTCTATTAAGCACTAATCAGGCCACACTTCGGCCCACTTCCTTGTAACTGAGAGTCAGGTAGCACTAGATACTGACCATCTGCATCCTCATTGTTCCTATAGCTAGGATTTCTAACCTTAGAATCATAGGTTTCTTTTTACGAATTGATTTATATCCCCATTGTTCCTATAGCTACGATCAGCGACCATGGACTCATAAGGCTTTTGTTTAAGAATTGCCTAAGATGTTCTTCAGATCCTGAATTCCAGCAGAACAGCTGATGCCAACCAGTTTGAAAACAACCACAGAGGAATCGAATCAGCATGAGGATGCAGTTTCTTCATTTCCCTGTCCCATGACTTTACTCTGCACTCTTTGACCAATCAATAATCCTGACACCTTGGCCCACTCCAAACCCCTTGAAATCTCTAGCTGCAACTCCCTGGAGGGGTGGATTTGAGGTTTCCTCCTGTTTCCTTGTTTGGCTGCCGTATGATTATTAAACTCTTTCTTTGCTGCAATCCCTGTTGTCTTGGTTTATTGACTTACTGTGCATCGGGCAAACAAATCTATTATGATGACATCATGACGCAATATCCACCTCAAAGGACTGCTGGGAGCCTCAAAAATTTACAAATTTGTAAAGTGTATGTGACTGATGCCGGGGAACAACAAGGAGCTTTTGGTGATTGGAGTATGGTAAATTATAATGTTCCCCACCCCACCAGGTGATGTATGCCCCTCTTCTGTCTGAGGGTCTCTTAAGGGGAAGAATTCTCTGGCCTTTGTTAGATGCAATGTCAGGATGGCTCAACAGACATCACCAGGAAAACAGAGAAAAGAAAAAAAGGAAATCTTATTGCTTTTCAATGTCTGTCAGTTAAAAAAAATGATATTCTTTGTTTTTCATGGAGGGGTTCTGTGCATCAGTGCTCATAAGAACAGACAATTTATTTCTTCCAAATGAGTCGGTTCCTGGGCCTCTGTCCCTCTTGACAAAATGGGGCTTATAGATGCTGCACACTGTCTTTAAAACACAGTGCCAGAGGGTGGTATTCTTTCTTTCTTTTTGTTTAAATCATTCTTTTGAAATGAATGTTCTTAGTCTTGGCCTCAGGCCTGGTGTGAGATCAGTTGACCAAAACACAAGAGCAGTTCATATGCAAAAGGTCAGTGCTGGTCTCAAAGGTACTGACATGTTTCTTGGGTGGGGCCTTGTGAAATTCTTTATAAATAAACTCTTCAATTAAGTTGGCTCCTTGCCTTGTACTGGGAAGAGATGATTACACCAGGGTGTTCCTCAGGGTCCCTGGCAGCAAGCAGAAAAGGGCTGTCAATCTCAGTCCAAATTCTGCTCCACCACTTACCTGTGACCTTGGGCAGAATGACTCTTGGCACCTCTATAAAACAGGGATCAGAAATACCTCTGAAATACCTCTGAAGGTTAGAGGAGATGCACAAGGCACTCATCGTGGTGTACGGGCACTTGGGAATTGTTAATATCCTCCTTCTCTTTCCTTATTCATCCATGTAATCTGCTCTGAGCTATCCCAGAGAAGCAAAGGCCCAGGGAAGTTAAGAAATTTGCTCAAGGTCACAATGCTGGCAAACAGTAGAGCCAAGCTCAGAACCCCAGCATCAGTCTAAGCCCAAAGCCCATACTCTCTTTTCCTTATCTCCCCATCTCCTATTTCTATGAAGCTTTAGACTTTCTAATGCACTTTTACTCACTAGCTCTCCCAAGTGATTGGGTGAGGAAAATCATGAAATAAGGGAAAATTGCATTTACAGGTTTAAGTGACTGGCACAGGTGGTTACTGCTGGCCCCAGGGAGTGTGAGGCTGGCAGGATGACCCAGATTTCCCAAACCAGGCCAGGGCTCTTTCCAGTGAACCAAGGATGGTGTGAGGATGCAGGAGGTGGCAGAGGAATATCTCAGGTAGAGGTCTTAGCTTTAAATCCTTGTAAGAAAAATGACTTCGTGATCTAGATGGTCCTGCCTTCAATAGGTGAGCACTGGGTTACACAGAGGTGTAGGATGACTGTTTCAGTTAGCTCTGCTTATGGCTAGAATCACAGCATTTTAGCTTTCAAAGGCAGGAAGCAAATTTAAGGACTCTTTACAAGATGGGCATGTGTGTCTTTTATATATATATGTGTGTATATATATATACACATATATATATATATACACACACATATACATATATACACACACACATGCACACACATGCAAATATACACATGCAGTTGATTCTCATTATTAATGCTAGTTATGCCTTATAAAGTTGCGGTGAACACTGAATAAGCGAATACTGACCCATTGCTCCTAGGAGAAATACAGAGTTAGGTTCCTTTAAGCCTCTGGCCACAATATTTTCATCCAGTGATTAATATATAAACTTGTGTTATGTGTGTTTCTGCTGAAAGACATCTTAATATATATTGTTGATTCATTGACATTAAACTCATTGCCAATGGTACTATATAACTCATGCCTGAATGAAACTTATCTAACACATGTATTTTTTTCCATGAAGAATATCACTTAGGAAGACTAGACAGCACTTCAGCACTACACTTTGAAGGCATTTTAAACAGTGAAATCATCAACAAAAAGCACAAAAATGCATAAATGTGGCACCAAATAGACCGCAAGAAGGACACTTGTTTACGGTTTGAGAGCTGAAACCAGGAGACAGAGCGTTATCTTATTTGACTCAAATTTTTCACCACTCTGAGCAGGTCCATGAATGGCCACAAAACTGCTGCGAGATTTCATTTTGGGGCTACAAAGGAATTTTCGCAAGTAGATGAACTGGCAAACATGGAGTCTGTGAATGATGAGGATGGACTGTGTATATTGCACTTGTGGAGAGGACAACTTCATTGCAGAGGCTGTGTAAAGGGAGCACAGTGCCTAAAGTCTTCACTAAGGTGTAGGGGACTGATGTATCCCCTCCCGAGGGCCCACTGTGCTCAGGAGAAGCAGAGAATAGGCCAGGCACGGTGCCTCAAGCCTGTAATCCCAGCACTTTGGGAGGCTGAGGCGGGTGGATCACAAGGTCAGGAGATTAAGACCATTCTGGCCAACATGGTGAAACCCCCTCTCTACTAAAAACACAAAAATTAGCTGGGCATGGTGGCCTGCGTCTGTAGTCCCAGCTACTCAGGAGGCTGAGGCAGGAGAATCGCTTGAACCCGGGAGGCAGAGGTTGCAGTGAGCCGAGATCGCACCACTGCACTCCAGCCTGGGTGACAGAGCAAAGCTCTTATCCCCCCGCCAAAAAAAAAAAAAAAAAAAGAGAAGCAGAGAATAAAGGAGGCCGGTGGCCATCAAAAGGGAGTGGCGGGTGGATGAGAGAGGACATAGGGAGGGAGGTGGGATTGAGAGGGAGGGCAGTGGGTGTTGCTGGGGAGGGTCCCTCACAGTTTGGCTGGGTCCCAGAACTCCCTTCCCCTGAACACCTTGTGGGTGGGTGCCTCTTCTCTGCTCACTTTTGGCTGGGGGTCTGCTGATCTGTGAAACACAGAAAGACTCTCCTCTCTGGCTGTCTCCCAGTTGTGGGGAACCTTTTGATTTCTTAACTATTCCCCTGGGATCCATTCCTCTATTTGCTCATTTTCTAATACTCCCTCTTCATCACCGTGTTATTGGGCCACCGACTCCCACTCCAAAGGCCGACCATGCCCGGAAAGCTCATTAAATGAGTCAGCCTAAGAGAAGGGATCAGAGTCCAGGTCACTTGGAGCTGATGACGGCAGCGAACCTGGCCAAGCCAGCGTGTGCAAGATGCCGGCGCTGCTGGAAACATCGCGTGGAGAAGCGGCCCTCTCATCACCCGGAACAGACAGGGGTGTCAGTAGAGGTTTCCCAACCTGTCACTCATTACTCTAGGGTCTTCTTAGAAGGACAACAAACCCTGTGCCTGCATGGCGCAGTGTTAGGGTACATGGTACCATGTCACTCCCCTGAGCTCAGCCAGACTGCCTGAGGGTTGTGCCCCACTCCACCATTTACTGCTTGTGCCTCAGTTTCCTGATCTGTAAAACGGAAGTTCTAATAGTATCCACCTCATAGGGTTGTTATGAAGACTGCACTACATATATACATATAGCACTGAGAACAGTGCCTGCACAGAGTAAGCTCTACAGAACACTGGCTTTTATTATTGTGATTATTATTATTGCTCTCATTATTACTACTCTTCTCATCTCTAAAGAATGGAATGGGACTGAACGATTTCAAAGGCCTTTCTTTCCCTTCCTGTTCTGTTATTGGAGATGCTCCCTTGCTGTGTGGCCTTGGGCAAGGCCCTTTTCCTCTCTGGGCCGCAAGTTCTTATCTTCTAAGTGAGGTGCTGGGAGTCAAGCCCTCAGAGCCTGAATCTATGAAATAAGGATAAGACGACTCCTAGAGTGGGGTTAATTTGTGATTGCAGCCTCTCCTGGGGATGCTGAATTTCCTTATTTTAAGAATTTACTCAGAACTTAATTCAATTCCTCTCCCCTTTTTGTCTATTGTAACTGCTTATTTCATCTTAGCTAAGATAAATGGTTAAGTAATCAACATAACAGTGTATATTTGTAGTGTGTTTCTAAAGCTCCTATTCACTGAACCAACCACCTTCCTAAGCCTGGATTAATTTATTCTATCATCATTACAACCCTGGGAGGGAGATCATTGTCCCCGTGTTAGAGATGAGGAAATTGAGGCACAGAGAAAAATTAACCCTGGGAGGGAGATTATTGTCCCCGTGTTAGAGATGAGGAAATTGAGGCACAGAGAAAAATTAAGCAACTTGCCCAAGGACACACAAACAGTAAATAGTAAATCCAGATTCAAACCAGGAACCTTGACTCCAGATTCTGTAAGCTTTACCCTGACACTATACCAGCGGTTGGCCTTGAACTGAATTTCTAATTCTACGATGGAAACACTGAGGTAGGAGGCAGGTCTTTACTCCAGACCAGATTGATGACTAGCTGAACCAAGGAAGAGGCAAAAGCACCTTTCCATAAGACATGCTCACCAGTACATGCCAGTTTACCCTTGCCAGTAACTCAGAAGTTACTGCCTCTTTTCATGGCATTGACAGATCCACCCCTTTTCTAGAAATTTCTGAATAACCCGCCTCTTAATTTGCATGTAATTAAAAATGGGTATAAATATGACTGAAACACTGCCCCTGAGCTCCTATTCTCAACACACTGCCTGTAGGGTAGCCCTGCTCTGCAGGAGGAGTCACGGAGCTGTAACACTGCTGACTCAATAAAGCTGTTTTCTTCTACCACTGGTTTGCTCTCTTGCTCTTGAATTCTTTCTTGAACAAAGCCAAGAACCTTCCCAGGCTGAGTCCCAGTTGTGGGGCTTGCCTGCTCTGCATCAACATGATATTGTGCAATTCCTTCCAATGGACTGCTCATAACATTGGTTAATACCACAGAATCTCATCATTGGAGGATAATGTAAGGGTCACCTCCATGGTGTTTTAATTGGGCTGGTCAGGCGACTAATGAGAAGCTGAAGGAAGTTATGGACCCCTTTCCCCCAAAATGTTCATGTCACATCCACACATAAACACACATGCAAGTTTGTCTCTATTTCAGGGGGTGCAAACATCTCAGGCTAAGAACCTCACATAATACTTAATCTCTTGAAACTCTCAATAAGTTTCCTAACTCTCTCATCTTTGCTCCAACTGTCCAGTGATGAGAACCTCTTACCTAAAGGGGCAGTCCAGTAAGATTTGCCTCTGATTGTTAGAAAGTTGCTCTTTCCACAGGACTTATAACACTGATTGGGTCCCAACTCTGCCCACTAGATGTTATGTAGAATCGGTCTAATCTATCTTCCCATGACAATCCTCCATATTTCTGAAGATGTTGGTCACACTATCTCTAGTTCTTCTGGAGTATATGCCTCATCCATCCACTACTTGGTTCATTCTTCCATACATTAGTTTGTCACTATCCCTTTCAAACACCCAAAATTGGTGCAGCCCAGAACACCACAGTCTTCTGGCTGTGGACTGGCTAGCTAGGTGCAGGGCTCTCATTTTTGTTCTGGGCATCATCTTTCCATTCATACAGCCTAAGAGTGAATTACATTTTTAAAATCTTATTTTGAAATATAGCACAACTATGAAGAAGGGCAAAAACAAAAAACAACAATTCAATGAACTATCACAAAGCAAATACCCACATAACCACCCCGTAAATCAAGAACTAGAACTTTGCCCACTTCTGCCTCATCTCCATGACTATCCCCTCCGTCCTCTCCAAAGATAACTTCTATTCTGACTTTTATGGTGATAATCTCTTGCTTTTCTTAGAAGTTCTATCACCTAAATATGTATATGAGTTAATGCTATAGTTAAGCTTTCCTGGTTTTTAAATTTTATATAAATGGAACTATAGAAATAGGCAATCTTTTGTTTCTGACTTATTTCACTAAATGATGTGTTTGTGAGATTCATTCAAGTTGCTATATGTAGTTGTAGTTCATTAATTTTTATTGCTGAAAATATTCCATTTATATGAATATACTACAATTGATTTATCTATTCTATTAAACGGACACATGAATTTTCAGCAATTATAAACAAAGCTAGTATAATCATGTGTTTTGGTCACACATGCATGCATTTAGGTCAGGTATACCTAAAATAACTCCTGTGCGATCAGCTTAGTAGACAATATCAAGCTATATTCCAAAGTGGTTGTACAAATTTATGCTTTTACAAAAAATGTGTACTTTCTGTGTGTGTGTTCCAACTGTTCCATGTTCTCACCAACACTTAGCATTATTAATCTTTTTAATTTTGGCTATTCTCGTGGCTATAAAGTAGCAACTCATTGTGGTTTTAATTTGCATTTCCCTGATGACTAATAAAGTTGAGCCTATTTTCATCTATTTATTTGGCATTTGTTGATTAGAGCTTTTGGCAACCCAGTCCTCATCTGAGTCATACTAAACTTGTAACCAAGTGAAATAAAGTATCTGACATATGATGCTATTTAATCATATCTCCCCTACTGACTTAGGTTGGATTTTGGGTCCCCAGAGCAGGTCTGAACATTCTTAATAATGACGGGCCATATTTCTGGTGTGCCCACTTGTTGCAGGCACTGAGCTATGTGCTTGACATACATAATGTCTCTTAATCCTCACAACCAGCTTACGAAGCTCATACAATTATTACTATGTTCATTTTACATGAGAAGAAACTAAAGTGGAGGAGGCAACTTATCTAAGGTCTCACAACTATTAGGTGGTGTGACCTAGATTCAAATAAACACCCTTAGCCACCATAATAACAATGTGCTTCCAAAGACAGAGACATATGGCTGCATTAAAAAAAAAAACTTAAAAATTGCTAAAAACTGAATAATAAGGCGAACATGTCATTGTCAAAAGGAGAAAATAGTTTCAAAGTATGACAAAGCATTAATGTTCTTCGAATGCGAGATGTTCTTCCAAATTAATAAAAGGACAACCATCTCAATAGAAAATGGCAAAAGGTTTCTGGGGTTAGATAAATCTGGGAATTTCTACTTACTTTTCTGTTCTTGTACCCCAACAATGTATATGACCAAATTTATGACTCTAAGAAGTTCTGCACTAAAAGCTTACTTTAATGCAGAGTTTTCCAAACCTATATGACAAAAATAGATTTTGGCATCCTGAGTAATTATAATTCTTCAGAACATGCTTTGAAACATGTTGAACTCTATTATCACCACGGCTTCCTCTGGTTTCTAGTCTGGTAAAATCTCCAAAAAAGGAAATGAAGTTAGTTTTGTCCAATGTTTCTCAACCTTGATACTCCAGTAGTTCCTTCTTATCTGTGGTTTCGGTTACCCACGGTCAACTGCGGTCCAAATACATTAAATGGAAAATTCCAGAAATAAATAATTCCTAGGTTTTAAAGTGCGCACCATCCTGAGTAGTGTGATGAAATCTTGCACTACCCAGCTCCATTTTGCCCGGGACATGAATCATCGCTGTGTCCAGCACGTCCATGCTGTATATGCAACCCACCCGTTAGCCACTTAGGAGCCATCTCAGTTACTGGATCCATTATCATGGAATGTTCAAGCAACTGTTATTCTACTTCCTAGTGGCCGCAAAGTTCAAGGGCACTGTGCCTGATTTATAAATTAAACTTTATCATAGGTATGTAGAGGAATAAACAGGATGATTCAGAACCATCTGTGGTTTCAGTAATCCACTGGGGGTCTTGGAATGTATCCCCAGCAGATAAGTGGGATCGACTGTATTGACATTTTGGGGCAGTACAATTCTTTGTCGTGGGAAGCTGTCTTATGTACTGTGGATGTTTAGCAGCATCCCTGGCTTCTACCTGGTAGATATCAGTATTACCCCCTCACCGTCCCCAAGTTATAACAAATAAAATTGCCTCCAGACACATCCAAATGCCTCCCGCCCGGGGGCAGATCATTTTGCTCCCAACCACTTGTCTAACCTGACTGACTTCTAAGGAACTTATGGTATCCCCAGGAA
Organism: Pongo abelii; assembly: GCF_028885655.2. Lineage (NCBI taxonomy): Eukaryota > Metazoa > Chordata > Mammalia > Primates > Hominidae > Pongo > Pongo abelii. Next base: position 39,118,137 of record NC_085929.1, read on the forward strand.
TATGGACCACTGTCTAAGCACTCCCAAAATGGCATAGAGTTTCACCATATTTTGATTTCTGTTTCTCATGATGTCCACTATTTTTTTGTTTTAATACAAGGGGGTAATTGTTCCATCTCTTGCCTTCTAGTCTTTTTGTGTTTTAGGATTTCTTAAATCTCCAGGCACACCCAACCGCATGCAGTTCCCCTGATGCCAGGTTTCCTCTTACTAGTTGAATTTTCTCCTTTCCTGGGCATGCTCTTAATCACCAGTGCCAACAAAGGCCATGCACTTGTCTTTCTAAATCAAGCCTCAATTCTCCTAGGATGCCTTTTCCATCTAGGTGGAATAAAGTTCTTTCCTCTAAGCCTCATACCCTCTGCACAGCCTTCTACCGGGCCCCCAACAACACATTATGCATATTTACGTGACTATCTCCACAATTCCTTGAGGACAGGGACTGGGTCCTATTGATTTTCCAATTCTCAGCATAGAGTAGGCACCACAAGTATAAAAGAACAAAGGAGTGAAGTATAATTTAGGATAGGCCAGCAATTGCATCCGTGGGGGCCTGGGTAGATTTCAAGCAACACTGAGCTCATTGACAGCCTCCTTACCAGCTTTCTTCTAGAAACGTTCTCTTTGCTTGTCTCCAGGAGGACAATCTTCACTCCCAAGATAAGGTAAATTTACCACAGGTACCAGCTTTGTTTTTCTCTCTCTCAGCTATGAACATGACATCATTTGCTTCGTCAACTTGGTCTAGACTGTTACTGCAAGTTTTCTCATTCCAAACATAAGGAGAAAAGACCTTTTCCCTTGATCTCAGCATTTTTGCAAACCTCAGTTTATTCTGGTCTGTGTCACTTTTTTTTTTAATCCTTGGAGTGCGCCCTCCTTTCCATGTTTTGGGAGGCCCTTCTGGACCTGAGTTTCTCATCTCTTTATTTCCTTCTTTTTATGTCCTGTTGGGGATTACTTTAAGCTTTAGGCACAGAGTTTAATTCTTGGGAATGCTTTGACTTTACCAGATCTGTCCAAGATGGTGGCAGTGGGTGGAGAGAAAGATACAGGTCAGAGAAACATTAACAAGGGGCAATTGACAAGACTTGGAGACCATTTGGACATGGAGGAGGGGGAGATGACTCCCAGGTTTCTGTTTTGAGGCAACTGAATGATTGGTGGTGCCTGCTGCAGAGATGGAGGTCACAGGAGGAAGCAGAGGAGGAGGAGAAGGAGGGAGGTGAGGGTGTCTGGGAAGATGCTGAGCCTGGTCTGGGATGTTTAGGCTCTGAGGTTTCCTTGGGAGACAAAGTAGAGATGTAGAGGACATAACTGGATATAAGAGCCTGATGCTCTGGGAAGGAAAAAGGTGATTCAGGATTCGGGAGTCTGTTGGCATGCAGATGGCAGTTGAAGCTGAGGTAGTTGACAAGAGCACTCAGGGATTGTGTGCAGATGGAATAGCCATGGTTAGGGATGATGCAGGAAGAAAAGTTCTCGAAGGAGAACAAGAAGGAGTGGCCAGAGACAGAGAGGAGGAAAGCCAGGAGAGGAGCATGCACCAGAGGCCACTATAAGGAGAGTTTGGGACAGAAGGATGGCCAGCCACCGTAAATGATAGCGAGAGGTGGATTCCAATAAGGACAGAAAAGTGCCTGCTGAATTAGCAACAGAGGATCCTTGGAGACCACTGAGAGGACAGCTTTAGTGGAGTGGAGGGGGCTGGAGACATATGCATGGGTGGAAGAAGCAGTGGGAGGTGAGGGAATTGGGGGGCAACATAGGATGTTGGCTAAAGAGACGTTCATTCATTCATCCACCCAAGCAAGAAGTGGGGCAGAGGGGCTCCTGTGTACCAGGTGCCACTCAGGGCTCTGGGATACAGCAGTGGAAAACCAGGCAGAACTTCCTGCCCTCAAGGTGTGTACTTTCTAGAGAGATATATTCTGAAGGGAGGACTCTTTTTAAAAGATAGTTATTAGAATTATCATTTGACTGATGAGGAAACCAAGAGAAGTTAGACGGTAACTCGCCCAAGTTTATGAAGATGTCCAAGCTATGGGTCATGCCCTGATCTGCCTGACCCATTCCTTTTGTTTTGATTTTTCTTTTCTTTTTTTTTTTTTTTTTGAGACTGAATTTCACTCTTGTTGCCCAGGCTGGAGTGCAATGGCACGATCTCGGCTAACCGCAACTCCGCCTCCTGGGTTCAAGCGATTCTTGCCGCAGCTTTCCAAGTAGCTGGGATTACAGGCATGCGCCACCATGCCTGGCTAATTTTTGTATTTTTAGTAGAGACGGGGTTTCTCCATGTTGGTCAGGCTGGTCTCTAACTCCCGACCTCAGGTGATTCACCCTCTTTGGCCTCCCAAAGTTCTGGGATTACAGGCGTGAGCCACCATGCCCGGCTGACCCATTCCTTTATAGGCTGCCCGAAGGGAATGGAGTTCAGGCATACAAAAGGTATAACAGGGTGGGGAAAACTACAGATGTGAGGTGAAGAATTATTATTCATGTCTGGGTGGACCTACTCAAAGAAAGGTGTCTGTCTACTTGGACTCACATTGTTTAGCTCCAGCTGTACTTTATCTAGGACCCACTGTGTTGGGCATTGTGTCTGGGCTCAAGTCCCCTCCAATGTGAGTGGCAGGTACTGAGATCCACATGTTCCCACTTGTTTCTGAGCCAGAGGCTTGAGAGGCAAACTGTGGGAGACTCCCAGTGCCCCCTTTCCTGTGAGACTCTGATGCACATGGTTTGATTGGGGCTAAACCATCTCTGCCTCCCATTGTTGAGGCCAAGTACATTGATCCAAGCAAGGTTCCATGGGATTAGATACAGAGGTGCTGGACAAAAAGAGGGTCTTTATCCTTTGGGGATGGTGAGCTTAGGGACCAGGTTGGGTGGCTCACAGCCATTTTGACCCTCTGAAGAAAATGCCAAGTAGAGATGAACAGAGCCAAGAGATAAAGAGGGAGATCGAGCTCTATTTCATTCGAACTCCTGGATCCAGCTCTGCTGGAATCTACCAAGAACTATCTCAGACATCCTAATATCTTGAACATTTTGACACTTGCAACTGAAGGAGTCTGACCAATATAGTTTGTCAGGATGTTATTTGTGACTGTGTGAGATATATTATATTATTGACTTTTGCAGTTAACTGACTCCGGGGGCTTCTTCCATGAAGCCAGATGTGTTTGCCATTTTCTAGGTGTCAGCAGCCCTACAGTGATTGATATGGTTTGCATTTGGGTCCCCACCCAAATCTCATGTCAAACTGTAATCCCCAGTGTTGGAAGAGGGGCCTGGTGGGAGGTGATTGGATCAGGGGGTGGATTTTCCCCTTGCTGTTCTTGTAATAGTGAGTGAGTTCTCACGAGATCTGGTTGTTTAAAAGTGCGTAGCATTTTGGCCAGGTGTGGTGGCTCACGCCTATAATCCCAACACTTTTGGAGGCCATGATCACTTGATGTCAGGAGTTTGAGACTAGCCTGGCCAACATGGTGAAACCCAGTCTTTATTAAAAATACAAAAATTAGCCATGTGTTGTGGCACACACCTGTAGTCCCAGCTACTTGGGAGGCTGAGGCATGAGAATCACTTTAACCTGGGAGGTGGAGGTTGTAGTGAGCCGAGATCACGCTACTTCACTCCAGCCTGGGTGACAGAGTGAGGCTCTGTCTCAAAAACAAAATAAAGTGTGTAGCACCTCCCCTTTGTCTCTCTTCCTCCTGCTCCAGGCATGTAAGACAGGCCTGCTTCCCTTTCCTGTAAGTTTTCCTTGTAAGTTTCCTGAGGCCTCCCCAGCCATGCTTCCCATACAGCCTGTGGAGCCACAGCCATTAAACCTCTTTTCTTTAAAATTACCCAGTTTCAGGTATTTCTTTATAGCAGTGTGAGAATGGACTAATAAAGTGATGAGTAAGACATGGGCTTGCAACATGGCTGTGGAGATGATGACAGCAAGCCCTCACAAAAGAATTACGCTCAATAAAATGCTCTACATCTCTTTCTCTTCAGTCACAATCATAGAGAATGATTAGTTAGCAATTCCAGGTAGGGTTTGGCAAGGATGGACTGAACTGGAGAGATGTTCTGTGCACCAGGAGCTCTGAGGAAGGTGGGCTGGGAGGGAAGGAGATGTACTGTGGATTCTTTTTAACACTCTGTTCTGGGTGCCTGTGCTAAGGGGTTGATGGGTGACAGAGGGAGATAGGAACAGGTAGTCTGGGGAACAGGTAGTCTGGGGAATCTCTGGGTGTGTCCACTGTGAGTAGAAGGGCTGTTTCTCATACCTTTCCCATTCCAGCGTGGGCATGTCCCAGCTTGACTACTACCGGGAAATGTGGGGCTGTGACCTGAAAGAGACAAGAATAAGTCACTCTTAACATCTCAGAGCATTGCCACCAAGGCTCTGGGTGCTGCTTGTTCCACAGAAAGATCCATTCATCTGATATGGTCGGGAATCCCCACAAGAATGCTTTGACAGATGGTCACCCAGCCATGGCCCAAACACCCTCAACGTCAGTGCTTTTGGCTTCCAAAGGAAGCTCTGAGCTCTTAAGACCAGCTTGTCTGGGGCACCCATCAATCTGCAGACAACGGAGTGGGACAAACCGACTGGTTTCCAATCTTGGCTTTACCACTGTGCAACTTTAGGCAAGTCATTGCGTTGACCCGTGCCTCAGTCTCCTCATTTGTCAAATGAAGACGATAATAATAGTATCCCATGGGGTTGCTGTGAGGATTGAGTTATTACATGTGTGGCACTCAGCGAATGGAAGCTTAATTATTCCTGGCATACTCCTGTCTTACATTATTCTTTTTTTTTTTTTTGAGATGAAGTCTTGCTCTTGTTGCCCAGGCTGGAGTGCAATGGCGCGATCTCAGCTCACTGCAACCTCTGCCTCCAGGGTTCCAGTGATTCTCCTGCCTCAGCCTCCCAAGTAGCTGGGATTACAGGTGCCTGCCACCATGCCTGGCTAAGTTTTGTATTTCTAGTAGAGATGGGGTTTCACCATGTTGGCCAGGCTGGTCTTGAACTCCTGACCTCAGGGGATCCACCCACGTCTGTCTCCTGAATTGCTAGGATTACAGGTGTGAGCCACCACGCCCGGCCCATTATTCTTTCAAATAACACTTCAACCACCTGAAAACTTTCATTACTTCCCTTAAGCCTCCCCAGGCCACCATACGAGGCTGCTTAATAATAGCGGCCATGTCTGCCTCTGGCACAAGCATTTATTGACTGCACCACATAGGCTCCGTGCTAAGCAACTGCTCTGCGTCGCCTCCCTTAGGAAGCCACACTTGAGGACAGCAGCCTTGCCGGGTTGGTTCCCTGCTGCACCCCCAGCTCCTAGAACACGGCCTGATCCAGGGAAGGTGCTCGATACTGAATCTGTCCTTCAATCAGGCCTCTCAGCAAGACCTAGGAGGTATGCATGCTTCTCCCTCTGACACAAGTGAGACAGTCGGGCTGGAAAGATTGTATACTTCCCCACACACACCATCACTTAACCAGTGAGCTACGAAGCCAGGACTCAGGCCTGAGCTTTGCTTTCCCCCTTTCATGTTGTTCGTGCGTTTTTTGAGAGTGTTTTCTTGATTTCTAGAAGTACATTTTGCATTGCTTGAGGGCAAAGGTTATCCCTCCCAGTTATGTACTAATAACATAACTTCCTTCCATGTGGACCATTCCCAACTGGGGACCATCCTGACCCCTTCTCCTCGGCTGTCCATGGACAGCACTGTTTGTCCTCTTACACTGGGGGCACCGAAGGAACCCAGCCTTGCCCTCTTGATGTCTCTTGCCTGGTCTGTCCTGTAGTAGCTGCTGAGCCTCTGCAGAAGGCCGCCTGTGCGTCACAAAGCCATTCAGTGGCCCTCATCTCATTTTACCCCCACACTGGCCTTATAAGGCAACCAGGGAAAGTATTTTAATCACCATTTTACAGATAAGAAAATTGAGACTCAAGTCAGTTGCTGGGAAGGGGTGGAGCTGGGACTTGAACTTGGGTCTGTCAGACTCCCAGCTTGGTGTGAACAGTTCCCTTTTAGTCTAGCACAAGAGTGGCCTGCAGTAGACTTTAAATAATTTTTTTTTTGAGACAGAGTCTCACTCTGTTGCCCAGGCTGAAGTGCAGTGGCACGATCTTGGCCCACTGCAATCTCTGCCTCCTGGGTTCAAGCGATTCTCCTGCCTCAGCTTCCCGATTAGCAGGAATTACAGGCATGCGCCACCATGCCTGGCTAATTTTTGTATTTTTAGTAGAGACCGGGTTTCGCCATGTTGGTCAGGCTGATTTTGAACTCCTGAACTCAGGTGATCCGCCTGCCTCAGCCTCCCAAAGTGCTAGGATTCCAGCCCCGGAAGCCACTGCGCCCAGCCATAATTTTTTTTTTCTTGATTTCAGGCTAAAACTTACCACACCCTGGTGTCTATGGTGAATACATACATGTTAAAAAAACAGCAACATTTGATTTTGATTCCAAAAGCAATAAGTACTCACTATAAAAACTTTGGAAAATATGATAAGATTAATTGAAAGAACCTCATCAATTACCTTATTGATTGATATATATCAATTACCTTAAGTATAAAGAAGTCAATAAAAATCATCCTCAGACTGCTAACAGTTTTGGTTTATTATCTGCTGCTCTTTTAAAAAAATCTATATTGAGGTTTTCCCTTGATTTGTTCTGTTTTTACAAAATTGGGAGTATAGTGGATATCCAATCTTGGTTCTTGCTCTTTCCACTTAATATTATGTGATGAGAATACTCCTGGTAGTTATTACTTGTTAACTTATAATTATGAAATATTTCACAGATGGAAAAAGCCTTAAAGAGCAATACTACAGACATCAGCTTGCTTAAGAAATAAAACATTGCTTAGACAGCTGAAGCCCCTGATGTACTTCTTTTTTTTTTTTTTTTTTTTTGAGGCAGAGTCTTGCTTTGTCGCCCAGGCTGGACCGCAGTGGCGCGATCTCGGCTCACTGCAAGCTCCGCCTCCCGGGCTCACGCCATTCTCCTGCCTCAGCCTCCCAAGTAGCTGGGACTACAGGCGCCTGCCACCACGCCTGGCTAATATTTTGTATTTTTAGTTGAGATGGGGTTTCACCTTGTTAGCCAGAATGTTCTCGATCTCCTGACCTCGTGATCCGCCTGCCTTGGCCTCCCAAAGTGCTGGGATTACAGGTGTGAGCCACTGGGTCCAGCCTCCTTTGCCATTTTTTACTTTGACTTGTTGGAAAAGCATTCTTTTTAGAACCACATATGGGCTGGCAAGACTCCGGGCTAGTGCTGGGGACACAGAAGAGGTAATTTAGGGCCAGATTATTGGGGGCCTTTGAAACCAAAGAGGGGAGTTCAGGTTGCTTGGATGGACAGTGGGGAAGCAGGATAGTTCTGGAACTGGGGAGTGACCTGCCAGCTGTGGGCAGGATGGATTTGTGCTAGTGGTGACTGAAGGGCCAGGGGCCAGTTTGGAATTGATTCTAAAGACACTAAATGCCACCGGTTGGGCCTGGACTGGGAAGAGATGGTAGAGGGGGTGGGAGCACTCCCAGAGCTTTTCTTTTCTTTTCTTTTCTTTTTTTTTTTGTGACACTTCTCTATTGAAATAATAGTATTAAAATGACCAGAGAAATTCAAGACAAAAATTGTCTATAATCTCACTGTCTAACCAAATCAGTGTTTGCATTGGTCCATGTTACCTTATAATTTTTATATGTCCAATAAAACCCCCAGGATACTTTACAACAATATTAGAGGTAGAATTTTGCATCTATCTTTCTCACTTAATATTATACCATAAGTGTTTTCTTATTTTTGCTACAGATGTTTTTATTTTCTTCTATCTTCCCCCACTCCCCTTCTCCAGACCAGGTAACTAATTTCACCTCCTCAGTGTGTCTGGGGTGTATTCCTCCCCATCCCTCACCACGTGCAATCTTTGCAAACATGTATGCACGGATATGGCTGAGGCTGATGTTTGTATTTTTGAAAATAGCTCTTATCTCTTAACATCACACCATATACACCCCTCCTCCCATGTCAATAAAGATAGTCCTATCCCGATAGTTTTTTGTTTTGTTTTGTTTGTTTGTTTGTTTTTGGAGACAAGAGTCTTGCTCTGTTGCCAGGCTGGAGTGCAGTGACATGATCTCAGCTCACTGCAACCTCCAACTCCCTGGTTCAAGCGATTCTCCTGCCTCAGCGTCCGAGTAGCTGGGATTACAGGCATGCACCACCACACCCAGCTAATTTTTGTATTTTTAGTAGAGACGGGGTTTCACCATGTTGGCCAGAATGGTCTTCATCTCCTGACCTTGTGATCCACTTGCCTCGGCCTCCCAAAGTGCTGGGATTACAGGCGTGAGCCACCGCGCCCAGCCAATCCTGATAGTTTTAATAATAGCTGCACCATCTACACATGTACACATGCACTGGTTTCCTATTAACAGACATTTGTATTATTCATCCTCTCTCTCTCTCTCCGCTACTATAAACAAGACTTCATTAAACATCTTTGTACACATGTCCTTATGGGCTAGTGTTTTAATTCCTCCAGGCCAGGCCAGGAGATTTTCAAAGGGAGAACCAGCAGAATTTGGAGACATTCTTTTTTTTTTTTTTTTTTTTTGAGATGGAGTCTCGCTCTGTCGCCCAGGCTTCTATTTCTAAAGTCAGTTGTTAGAGCTCAAGAAATGAAACTGGATGCCACGGCATTGCATACGGGGTGAATCACCCACCATATTACCTCCAGGCTAAAAATGACTGTATTTATTGTCATGTAAGGGCCAGAAATGGGACGAGGCACTTTATGGATGGTAGCATCCTTTCCCTCCCCCATGTTATAGATAAGAAAACACAGCGCTGGCCGGGCACAGTGGCTCACGCCTGTAATCCCAGCACTTTGGGAGGCCAAGGCAGGTGGATCACAAGGTCAGGAGATGGAGATCATCCTGGCTAACATGGTGAAATCCCATCTCTACTAAAAATACACATACACAAAAAAAGTAGCCAGGTGTGGTGGTGGGCACCTGTAGTCCTGGCTACTAGGGAGGCTGAGGCAGGGGAATGGCGTCAATCCAGGAGGTGGAGCTTTCAGTGAGCCAAGATCGTGCCACTGCACTCCAGCCTGGGAGACAGAGCGAGACTCCGTCTCAAAAAAAAGAAAGAAAACACAGCCCTTTGCCCGAAGCCAGACAGTGAAGACAGTGCTGCTGCCCTGCGGCCACCCCACTTCCCAAGCTGTTCAAATGGGTGTCGAAAGCCATTCCCATTTCTACCCCTTTGCAACATGCCAGCCCCTCCCCAAACACAGACAGGTCACAGAGGACAAAAAACATCTTGCCGGCTATTTTCTGTCTTCCCTTCCCAACAATAGCTTTATTTAGTTCCCCTGGGGATGCCGAGGTCTGCATCAGCCTCTCACAGGCTCCCTGTCCTGATCACATGCCCCGGGCACTCCAGAGTGCAGCACTTCCCAGTGGCGTAAGAGACCTGACATCCTGTCAGAAGGGGCAGACCAATTTTGGAAAACAGAGATCCCCACCCAGATAAGGGCTTTATTCAAAAGAACCCAAAGAAACCAAAATAAGCAGGGGTAGCCCAGTGCCCATGCTGGGTGTTCCCTTGGGAGGATTAGAGATGGGAGTGGAAGCCCAGGTCAGCCTAGTCACAGCTGCATCCTCAAGTCACAGAGTCAGAGAACCAGGACTTTCGAGTGGCTTGGGCAGCCTCCCACCAAATGAGGCAACTCCTCCTATGTTCTTGACTCTGAAGATTTAAATAGGTAGAGTCTGGTCCTATGTAAGTGATGGGAAAATCAAGATCGAGAAGAATCTGGAGGAAGAAATCAAGGACTGAAGTCTGGGAAGACTTCCAGGAGGAGCTGGCCTCCATTCCCTGGCTCCAAGGCTCTGCCTGATCCAGCTGTCCCCCATGCCTTCTGTTTCATCTCACGTGTCTCCCTCCTCCTCCTCAGCCCAACCCCTAACTCCCAGTTACAGCCCACTGACCTTTCAGTTCTTTACTGAATGTGCCGCACTTCCTCCAGCCACGGTCTTTGCATAAGCTGTTCCCTGTTTCCCTGAGATACCCTCCCTCACACTCTTTTCTAGGCCAATCCCGTCTCATACTCATGTCTCCGTTGAAATTCTGTCCCTGAAAAGCCCTCCCTGGCCACTGGTCTCCAGTAGGCGCTTCCTGTTATCTTCTCTATCTCACTCTTAGAGTTCTCCTTTCCTAGCTCTAGACACCATTTAGAATTATACATTCATGACCGGGCACCGTGGCTCACGCCTGTAATCCCAGCACTTTGGGAGGCCGAGGTGGGCAGATGACGAGGTCAGGAGATCGAGACCATCCTGGTTAACATGGTGAAAACCCGTCTCTACTAAAAATACAAAAAATTAGCCTGGCGTGGTGGCGGGAGCCTGTAGTCCCAGCTACTCGGGAGGCTGAGGTGGGAGAATGGCGTGAACCCGGGAGGCTGAGCTTGCAGTGAGCCGAGATTGCGCCACTGCACTCCAGCCTGGGCGATAGAGCAAAACTCCATCTCAAAAAAAAAAAAAAAAAAAAAAGAATTATACATTCATCATTTTAAAAAATTATTTGTTTCTCCACTCCGCATAGGTGGTCTGAGGACAGGAACCTTTACTTGTTTTGTTTACCACTGCGTCTCTAGACTCTCCACAAGGCCCGGCACACAGGAAGCACGTTTGTTGAATGCGTATTAGACGAAGTCTCCCACAACAAGCGGGAGAAGTCATATGTGAACAGGCAGAGTCAGGAGGAATGTGGTGATTCAAGTGGAAGGTTTGTTGGGGATGCAGCCAGAATTAGGGCGGACAGATCAGGAATGGCAAGCTTGGGAGGGGCCTGGCACCAGAGGTAGGAGTTTGAACTGTGTTTCATGGATACCAGGCAGCCGTCGAGGGTTTGGATGCAGTGGGGTAGACACCTGTAGAGCAGGCTTTAGGAAGAGTTCTCTGGAGGCTGTGGAAACAACAGCTCGTATCTCTTGAGCCCTTAGTGTGTGCCAGGCATGGGGCTAAGCACTTTACATATATCGTCCCACGTAAGCCTCTTGACACTTCTTCTATGTGGTAGCTCCTATCTTTATTCCATTTTACATACATAGAAATAAAGGCAAAGAGAGGTGAAGTTTTTGGCCTAAGATCAGTCAGCAAGAAAGTGGAGGAGCTAGGATTCAGCCAGAGCCACCTGCCCCTGCTCCCTCCTGCATGGTGCCGCCTCTGGACAACTATGATCATCCAGCACTTCCCCTGCGCCCAGAACTGGAGCACGTGGGTGGAGGCCAGCAGACCTGTTAGGACAAGACTGGCTGCAGTCATCACCGGGCAGGGCAGGGCAAGGTGGTAGCAGCATGAACACTGGTAGAAGGACGCCAGTTCACTTCTGGCTCCCACATTTACAGTTGTGAGCCCTTGGGTAAGTCATCGACCACTCTGTGACTCAGTTTCCTCATGCCCCAAATAGGAAGATCACTTGAATCCCACCAGATTGATGGGAGGAATGGACATTATAATAGATTTCGGTCACTGAGGAGTTGGTCAGCGGATGGTTCTTGCTAGTGGAGAGGCACAAATGAACTTAGAGGATGCCCAGGGCCTGGCCTGGAGTAGGACGGCAGTCTGCCCTTGCTCTCGTCTCCTCCACATCTATGATCTCAGGGGTATGGCAGCAAGGGTGGGCCGGGGGATGTCAAAGGCTGATCTGTTATTCCTTGGAAGCAGGAAGGGAAGGGAAGGGGAAGGAAGCCTGAGGCCTAGGTTGTGAGCAGGGAGCGTGTTACGAAGCCTTTGACAGAAATGGGGCAGCCCGGAAGTGGGGTTTGTGGTAGACATTTAAAACAAACTCATTCAACAGAGATCACAGGCGCATCCCCACGGCTGCTTCATAAAGCTTAACCTTGCTGTGTAGCATCTGACAGACTCTCCTTGGAATTTTAAGCACGGCACATAGAGACACTCCCGTCAGGAGGAGGAGCACAGACAAGATGACCTTTGTAACTCTTCTGTAATTCTGCCATGTTGTGAGAAATCTACAAAATGCCATCTAGAGGAGTGAAATGTGGAAATGCAAATATGTTAAGACAAAACTTCACGGCTTACGGGGCTCTGTGTGGTCTGACCCCTGCCTTCTGCTCCAAACCCATCTTACCCACACTCCCCCATCAGCCTCTCTGTCCCAGGCTCAATGGCTTTCTCCCCAGCCTGGATACTAGTGCTGTCCCCTCTGGCCACAGTGACTTTGCATATGCTGTTTTATTGCCTGCAGCGAAGTCCCTCCCTGCTCCTCTTCATTCAGCCAACTCTTTTTTTTTAAAATTTTTTATTTATTTTATTTTTTAAATAAGTATTTATTTTAAAAATATTTATTTATTTATTTATTTTTATTATACTTTAGTTTTAGGGTACATGTGCACAACGTGCAGGTTTGTTACATATGTATACATGTGCCATGTTGGTGTGCTGCACCCATTAACTCGTCATTTAACATTAGGTATATCTCCTAATTCTATCCCTCCCCACCTCTGCCCGCCCCACAACAGGCCCCGGTGTGTGATGTTCCTGTGTCCTGTCTGCATGCTTCAGAAGTCAGCTCCAACATCACCTCCCCAAGCAGCTGGCTTGCATCTCCCTGCCTATGTCACAGCCTGGCTCATCTCTTCTTCCTTCTTAGCCATTTCAAATGGATCTGTGTGATTGTTGAGGAATGTCTGACTCCAAGAGAAGCGGTGGGGCAGTGTCTGTGGCTGCTCAACATTGAACCCTCAGGCCTCTCCTGAATGACAGACCTCCCTCCTGATCCCGGCCGCCAGGTGCTGCTGCAGAACTTGCAACTCAACATTTCCAAACAACTGCATGAATTCCCATCAAAAATGTTCTTTTCTCTTCCTGTACCCCAACCTCAGTCAACGCTGCCACCACCCACCCAGGTGCCCAAGATAGAGATCCTGCCTGCCTTCTTCATCCTTATACCTGTCCTGACCCTGGTGAGGCACACAGGAGGGCCCAGGAGATGTTTGCAGAGTGAGGTCTGTGGTCTCCCTGCCCAGTCTGGAGCTCCCTGGCCTTCTAATCCCACCTCTGAACTCCCTGCATCAACCTCCTTCCACCTTAAGTCTGTCTTGGAAAAATACCGGTAGCATATTCAGAAAAATGAAACGAAATCTGCCCTACCAAAAAACAAATATTCCATTCTCTTACATTTCCTGTTTCCTTGAGAAATGGAATAGTCAAAAATAAACAAACTGATAGGATGGCAATATTTGTCTGCTTTTCTTGTTCTTGCCTGTGTGATGTTTATAGCATAGAACAGGCTCAGTCTCCCACGAGGATCCTCCTGGGTGACACTCACCATGCAGACAACATCTCCAGCAAACTGTGGCTCTGGGGAAGGTCTGAATGATCCTAAATGACTGGGAAGCGAAGACCACCCTGAGCCACATGGATACACGCAGCTGCAGGATCACAGACCCCTCTGGGCTTGTGCTGCAATTTACTTTTTTTGACAGTCTCGTTCCAGCTGCATCTTTAGATGGGGAAAAGCACCCCTTTCCAAGTCAGATGACCCTTTTAAAAAAAATTATTTATTTTTGAGATGGAGTGTCGCTCTGTCACCCAGGCTGGAGTGCAGTGGTGTGATCTCGGCTCACTGCAACCTTCGCCTCCTGGGTTCAAGCGATTCCCCCACCTCAGCCTCCCGAGTAGCTGGGATTACAGGCATGTGCCACCATGCCCAGCTAATTTTTTTGTATTTTTAGTAGAGGTGGGGTTTCGCCATAGTGGCCAGGGTGGTCTCGAACTGCTGACCTCAAATGATCCACCCGCTTCGGCTTCCCAAAGTGTTGGGATTACAGGCATGAGCCACTGCGCCCAGCCCAAGTCAGATGATCCTTAATATGGGAATTACTGTTCTTTTTAGTTACTTCAGAAAATAGTTAAATAACAATTACTTCAGTATCCACATTTCTTTGCTTCAGTTGATGTTCACATATATAATGTCTTAAGATTAAAGATAAATGTAAACTTTTGTTTAAAAGTACTGTTGTCTTGGTATTGCATAGAAGAAATACTGTTTGCTTGGGGCTGTAGGCAAAGGCATTTCATCTGGTTCAGAGAAACTATTTGTGCAGTGCTATGAAATTAGCTGGAAGAGAGAAGATAGGCTTTGAAGCCAGGTGGACTTGCATTTAAATATCATTAGCATCAGTTCCTATGGGGATACCCTTGGCAAGTTTCTCAGCCTTTCCAGTCTCAGCTGCTTTATCTATAAATGGGAATAAGCACACCCGAAACCGAGGTCGTTGTGAAGATTTGAGTTTTCATGTAAAATACATGTTATAGGTATCTGGATCCTAGCCAGAAACTCTTTGGGGATAATTTAAACTGATACGCAGTTAAAATCAGTACAACTCCCCCTCCTTCAAATTAGTACTTGATACAGTGATGGCCATTGCTCTCTTTTTCTTCTTTTTTTTTTAAAGTTTTCCTGTTTGTACTATTTATTGTAAAAATATCTGCTCTGAATTTATTTTTAAAGTTATTAAACTGGGCCGGGCCCGGTGGCTCACACCTGTAATCCCAGTACTTTGAGAGGCCGAGGCGGGTGGATCATGAGGCCAGGAGATCGAGACCATCCTGGCTAACACCGTGAAACCCCGTCTCTACTAAAAATACAAAAAATTAGCTGGACGTGGTGGCAGGTGCCTGTAGTCCCAGTTACTCGGGAGGCTGAGGCAGGAGAATGGCGTGAACCCGGGAGGCGGAGCTTTCAGTGAGCTGAGATGGCGCCACTACTCCAGCCTGGGTGACAGAGTGAGACTCTGTCTCAATAAATGAATAAATAAATAAATAAAATAAAATAATCATTACATTGAATAATGAATTTGTCTGATATTCCTTATATAAATAATGATTCTATGTATTTATTTACCTGTGCAGAAATATACTTAAACTCTAGTGATGACATCCTGCCTGGTGTTTTGTTTTTTTAAGAGACAGGGTCTTTCTCTGTTGCCCAGGCTGGAGTACAGTGGTGTGATCGTAGCTCACTGTAATCTCAAACTCCTGTACTCAGGTAATCCTTCTGCCTCAGCCTTTCCAGTAACTGGGACTACAAGCTTGTGCCGCCATGCCCAGCTAATTTAAAAATAAATAAATAAAAGTGTTTTTGGAGGAAACAGGGTCTCGCTTTGTTGCCCAGGCTGGACTCAAACTCCTAGGCTAAAGCAACCCTCCCATCTCAGCCTCTCAAAGTATTGGGATTACAGGTGTGAGCCGCTGCACTTGACCTCTGCCTGATTTTTATCCTGTAAATCTTGCATAACCTTTTTATGTAATTCAGGGAAATCTGACCCACTATAGCTGCAGAGATGGTGCCTGAATTTTTAAACTGTTTAAAGCTGTTATTTTCCAACTTTATTGAGATACAATTCACATACCATAAAATTCACCCTTTTAGAAATGTGAAGGAAACCAGTCATAAAAGAATGTACAATTCAGGCCAGGTGTGGTGGCTCATGCCTGTAATCCCAGCACTTTGGGAGGCCGAGGCAGGCAGATGACAAGGTCAGGAGTTTGAGACCAGCCTGGGCAATATGGTGAAACCCCGTCTCTACTAAAAATACAAAAATTAGCTGGGTGTGTTGGTGGGCACCTGTAATCCCAGCTACTCAGGAGGCTGAGGCAGGAGAATCGCTTGAACCCGGGAGGCAGAGGTTGCAGTGAGCCAAGATTGCACCACTGCACTCCAGCCTGGGCAACAGATCAAGATTCTGTCCCCCTGCAACCCCCCCAAAAAGAAATGTACAATTCAGTGCTTGTAGGTTATTCACAGAGTTGTGCAGCCATCAACACTACCTATCTTTAGAACGTTTTCATCACTCAAAAAGAAAGCCAGTACATAGTACCAGTCCTTCCCCATTTCTCTGGAGCCCCTTCCAGCCTCTGATGACCAATGCGCTACTCTCTATCTCTACAGATTTCCCTATTCTGGACATTTCAGACACATCGACTCACACAATATGTGGCCTTTTGTGACTAGTTTCCTTCACTTTGTATGTGTTTTTTTTTTGTTTTTTTGTGTTTTTTTTGAGACAGAGTTTCGCTCTTGTTGCCCAGGCTGAAGTGCAATCATGTGATCTTGGCTCACCGCAACCTCCCCCTCCAGAGTTCAAGCAATTCTCCTGCCTCAGCCTCCCAAGTAGCTGGGATTACAGGCGCATGCCACCACGCCTGGCTGATTTTGTGTTTTTAGTAGAGATGGGGTTTCTCCATGTTGGTCAGGCTGGTCTTGAACTCTCGACCTCAGGTGATTCGCCCTCCTCGGCCTCCCAAAGTGCTGGGATTATACGCATGAGCCACCACATCCAGCCACTTTGTTCTGAAGGTTCATCCATGTTGTAGCATTTATCAGTGCTTCATTCTTTTTATTGCCACACAGTATTCTGTTGTATGGATGGTGTCTGACGTTTAAATATATTTTGGAATGATCTGGATATGTATTTCCAGTGATTTCAGACCACGTAGGCAAATGAATGTCTAGCAAATCTCAAGAATATGGGTAATAACTTTGGCAACGCCCTGGATCAGAAATGATTTCTATACCTAACTGGGCAGCTCATGAATTTTTAACATTTGGGAAGAAGGAGGATTTTCACAAGTGAACCAACACTAGCTTGCAGGGTCTTGCATCCTGTGTGAAACCTTTTCCGTCTCATCCACTGTTTATCTTTGGCCATTTGAGAGCAGAGGGCTTGAGCTAGAGTTTTTTTTGTTTTTTGGTTTTTTTTGGGGGGGGATGGAGTCTCGCCCTGTTGCCCAGGCTGGAGTGCAAAGGCATGATCTCGGCTCACTGCAACCTCTGCCTCCCAGATTCAGATGATTCTCCTGCCTCAGCCACCCGAGTAGCTGGGATTACAGTCGCACACCAACATGCCTGGCTAATTTTTGTACTTTTAGTAGAGACGGGGATTCACTATGTTGGCCAGGCTGGTCTCGAACTCCTGACCTTGTGATCTGCCCGCCTCGGCCTCCCAAAGTGCTGGGATTACAGGCTTCAGCCACCACACCTGGCTGAGCTAGATCTTTTGTACAATTATTGGGGTGAGCAAGATCTCTGCTTCTGGCTTATTCTTACTAACTTTGTCATCCCATGAGCAAGGTGATAAAGAGAAGGGCTAAGAAGGAAGAATGTTCAGGATGCTGTGACGTGATAAGAAACATGCATTTAGTCTGTGCTTCCAGTTCCTGAGACAGAGCTCCTAAAAGCCTTGTAATTTCCTGAGTGACAGGGGTGCTGGGAGCATCTTTTATTCTAATGAGGCCACTCTTGTTGGGCTCCTGGATAGCTTCAGGATGGGGGCTGGTCACCAGATGGAGGCTTTAATCTTTCAGTCCTACCCTTCATTCTCTGGGAAGGAGAGAAGGGATAGAGATTGAACTAATAATTTTTCATGCCTATGTGATGAGGCTTCCATAAAAATCCCTCAACTACAGAACTGGAGAGCTTCTGGGTTGCTGAAAACCTCCATGCGCTAGGAGGGTGGTGTGACCCAACTCCATGGTGACAGAAGCTCCTGTCCTTGGGACCCTTCTGGATTTTGCCCTATGTTCCTCTTCATCTGACTGTTCATTATATCCTTTCTCACATCTCTTATAATAAACCAATAAATATAAGTAAAGTGTCTCCTGAATTATGTGAGCAGTTATAGCAAATTATCAAATATGAGTAGAGACTTATGGGAACTCCAACTCCAACTCCAACCAGTCAGATAGAAGTGTGGG
Source organism: Pongo abelii (assembly GCF_028885655.2). Taxonomy (NCBI): domain Eukaryota; kingdom Metazoa; phylum Chordata; class Mammalia; order Primates; family Hominidae; genus Pongo; species Pongo abelii. Next base: position 39,135,953 of record NC_085929.1, read on the forward strand.
TACCATGGGCACCCAAATTTGCAACTGTCTTCTGAAGTGGGGGACAGTCTTGTGGGACTGAGCCCTTAACCAGTGGGATCTGTGCTAACTCCAGGTAGTTAGTGTCAGAATTGAATTCAATTGCAGGACACTCAGTTGGTATCCACAGAGAACTGGATAATCGCTTGGTAGGGAAAACCCACATATTTAGTGTCAGAAGTGTTGCGAGTAGAAAAACAGCTTCGCTTTAGGGGCTAAAGAAGAAAGTATAGAGAAATACTGGAGGCTACGCATGGTGGCTCATGCCTGAAATCCCAACGTTTTGGGAGGTCAAGGCAGAAGGATCGCTTAAGGCCAAAAGTTAAAGACCAGCCAGGGCAACATAATAAGACCTTGTCTATATAAAAGAAAAAAAAATTAGCTGGGCATGGTGGCACATGCCTATAGTCCCAGCCACTTGGGAGGCTGAGGTGGGATGATCACTTGAGCCCAGGAATTGGAGGCTGCAGTGAGCAGTTGCACTACTGAACTCCAGCCTGGGTGACAAAGTGAGACCCTGTGTCCTAAATAAATAAATAAATAAGTAAATAAATAAATAAATGATTTGGTTTGGCTGTGCGTCCTCACCCAACTCTCATGTTGAATTGTATTTCCCAATGTTGGGAGGAGGGACCTAGTGGGAGGTGATTGGATCATGGGGGCAGATTTCTCCCTTGCTGTTCTCGCGATAGTAAGGGAGTTCTCACGAGAGCTGATGGTTTAAAAGTGTGTGGCACTTCCTCTTCTCTCTCTCATGCTGCCATGTGCAAATGTGCCTTCTTCCCCTTCACCCTTCCACCATGATTGTAAGTTTCCTGAGGCCTCCCCAGCCATGCCTCCTGTACAGCCTGTGGAACTGTGACTTAATTAAGCCTCTTTTTTTTTTAATAAATTAAAAAAATTAATTAATTTTTAAAATAAATTACCCAGTCTCAGGTAGTTCTTTATAGCGATGTGAGAATGAATTAATACAATACAATAAATAAAATAACAAATAAATAAATATAAATAAATATTGGTACGGGGTACCATCAGCAGGGTAGGAGAGAGAATTATCTCTAGCCCTCCCTCCTCCTTACAAGGCCATTGCCTCCTCCCTTCTGAAAATGACCTTCATTTTTCAAGGGCTCTTATGCCATGGCTAACTTTGAAGCCATTCAGAGGGGAACCTTTGAGGCCTGGAGTTAATCCTGCCAACAAGGAAAGCTAAAGTTGGGTTTGCCCTGATGTATTTATTTCCATGTTTATTTGAGTTCCGTGAGGGCAAGGATAGCATTCATTTTGTTCATTGGTTGCCCAGCACGGAGTAGGAGCTCTGTAAGGATTCGTTGATGGGATTCATTGAATGAATGTAGGCACACAGATTGCCGAGAGCTCTGTAAACATCAGGTGCTGTTGTTGTTACCATCATCATTATTACATATTGACTGAACTACTTTTAGAGTATCAAAAACTCCCCTGTATCAAACCCTCTGCCATTCCAGGTGCTCTCTTGGTATCTTTGTTGTTATTCAGCCCTGCCTAGGGTGCACCATGCTTTCTTTAGCCTCTCCTTCACCCTTCCTTCCATCTACGGAAGAGGCTGCAGAACATAGTGAGCACTTAAAACTACAGGCTTTGAAGCCAGACTACCTGGGCTTGAATCTCAGCTCTACCACTGCTGAGCTGTGTGTCCTTGGGCAAGTTGCTTCACTTCTCTGTGCTTCAAGTTCTGCATTTATGAATAGGGCTAAAAGTAGGATGCTCCACAGAGGTTGTCTCAGGGTTTTAATGAGTTAACCGGCACAAAGCACTCAGCTGGGCATACAGGGAGTGCTGGCTCTTGGTATTATTGTTGTTAACCCAACTGCATTCCTGCAACTGCTGTTCTGTCTCACTCCATTGCTCTTAGCTTTCCACAGTGACATCTGACAGGAGGAATCTGGGCTTCCGTGGTGGAGGCTGGCAGGGGTTTAATGGGCTACCTGTGTGCCATGTATCTGCAGCAGATGGATGTGTGTGTGTAACAGGGAAGGCTGTCCTGAGATACTGACTCTGAGCCCAAAGAGAGATATGGACAAGGGTCACTCCAGCTCCTTCCTGGGCCTGGGATCAGGCAGCTCTGTATGGACACAGTGGAGGGATTTGATGATCCCTTGAGTGTTATTGCAGCTGCCAAGACCCCCAGTTTTCTTCATTACACTATATTGGGGTCTCCCCTTGAGTGGACAGGGGGATGAACCCTGTCTGACCAGAGGTGGGGAGGTGAGGACTCACAGGTCAACCAGAGCAGCAGAGCTCCTTCATCACACAGAGGAGGGGCAGGTCCCATTTCTAGTCACCATTCTTCAATCTCCACTTCATTCTGAGTTTGTAGTTATTATTTATGAGATACAAAAGGCAGAAGGCATTGCCTCAACTTTATAAATAAGGCAACTGAGGTTCAAGGTTATCAAATGAAGCTGTGAAACCCAAGCCTTAAAACTCAACGGCGGGGCCCCTTCCTCGGAATCCAGAAGTAGTTTTGTTCCATCCCCGGTCTTCTGCACTGGAAAAAAAATTTTATGGAGCATATACTGTGCTGGCCCCATGGAAACAGCCCCTGACTCCAAGGGACCTTTTATTCTGCAAATTCCGGACAAATGTTCAAAAAAAATTACTGCCAATGGGGAAGAATAATTGGAAGCTAAAAAATTATCCCCACCATGGTTGGGAGCCGACAGTGGTGACACTCTGCTAAGTGCTGATGTGCATTTAACTCCTTTGATCCTTGCAATGACTCTTTGAAGGCTACAGATGGGGGGCCGGGTGCAGGTGGCTCATGCCTGTAATACCAGGCATGGGAAGAATCCCAGACTTTGGGATCCACTGCTGAGGCGGGTGGATCACCTGAGGTCTGGAGTTCGAAACCAGCCTGGCCAACATGGTGAAAGCCCATCTCTACTAAAAATACAAAAATTAGCTGGGCATGGTGGCAGGCGCCTGTAATCCCAGCTACTTGTGAGACTGAGGCATGAGAATCCCTTAAACCAGGAGGCGGAGGTTGCAGTGAGCTGAGGCTGTGTCACTGCACTCTAGCCTGGGCGTCAGAGCAAGACTTCATCTCAAAAAAAAAAAAAAAAAAGAAAAAAGAAAGAAAACTACAGATGGGGAAATGGAGTCAGGAAGGGGACAACCGGGGGACAGGGTCGCAGGAAGTGGCAGGGCTCGGCTCCATCCAGCTCTGCCTCATTCTGGAGGAGGTGGGAAAAGTCACGAGGTGGGAACGCCACTGCTCTCAGTTTAGGGAGTGGGCTTTGAGGGATAGTACGCTCTAATAAGGGAATCATACTTGTTCTAAGAGGCTGGCCATGAAGCAGTTTTAAACCCACCCCAGTGTGTGAAACATTACAGCAGTGTTCAGAGAGAATAACACAGGCCTTTTTTTCCCACCTGTCTGCAGGGAGTAGAGATTTGGGAAGAGGAGGGCTGTTTTGGGGCTCGTTCACAGCATGGGTGGGCCAGAGGAGGTCTTCCTGGGAGAAGGGGTGTCCAGGTAGGACAGGGACAGCTTCTCAGCTGCAAAGTGGAGGGAATGCAATGGGGGCGGAGTCTCCCTAACTTCTGTGAGTGAATGTGTGGGAATGGATTGGCTGAAAGCCAAGCTGCAAGACCCTCCCTGGGTCACAACTGGCCTGGCAGATGGAGCCTTCCTAGGCATCTGAGGTTCCCAGGGAATGCGGGATGCCAGAAGTTCCCTGCAAGCTGCAAGGAGAGAGGGGCACTCCCTTGGACCCAGCCAGGAGCCGGAGTGACAGCACGGAGTTTCTGTATAGAAGCCCCCAGGGAAGGGTGCAGAGTTCGCAGGGCCTGCTCTTCTGCATGGGGGCAGGAAGTGGGAGGCAGGAGGTGAGGGGCAGCAGGAGCCTTGAGGTGGCGAGCTGGTCCACGGTCCTTTACCGCAGGCTCAGTGGCCCAGGACCAGCCAGGAAACTTCCAGCGTCTCTGACAGAGGGGAAAACAACCAGGGCCCAAACACGACTGGGGCCTTGTGCTAAGGACCAGACATGTCTCTGGCTCAGGGGCCCCTTTAAGGGAGGAGTCATTGCTGACACCTGGTGATAAAGGCCACAATTGTTCAGTGTCTTCTTGTGGCAGTCGGGCCGCAGTAGCTGCACAGACACAGGGCATTGAATCCACACGAGAGGCCTGCCATAGTGCTGAGTATAATAGCATCCCTAGTCACAAACAAGACCACCAAGACTGAATTCAATAGCTTGTCCAGGCAAGGCTGAAACCAGAATCCATGCTTGGGGACCAGATTGCCTCTCTGGGGGACACAGAAAGGACCCAGACCCTACCCTCGAAGGGTTCCCAGGCTGGTGGGGGCAGCAGATCTGTAAGCAAATGATTTCAACTCAGAAATATAAACATTCAGGAGAATTAAGAAGAAAAAATGCAATAGAAGCAAAGAAGAGTGAGTGGTGACCTGTGGAGGACGGGAGGTTGTTGGAAGAGGTATCATGGACAGTGCATAAGGGGACATTTGCACTGGGCTTTGCTGGTCATGCAGGAGTTTGCCAAGCAGAGGAAAGGGCATTCCAGGCAGAAGTGGCCACAAGGGACACAGGGCACAAAGGTGTGAAAGTGGTTAGAGGATTCAGGAAACAGGGCCAACCACAGGGATGGGAGGTCAGTGGAAGGTGCTGCAGGAGGGAAGGGCTGGCCAAGGCTTCATATTTAAGAAGGGCCTGAAATAGAGATTCTTCAATGGTCTCTCCAAATGAGGGTAGACACACAATCACTGTGCTCTGTGTGTGTGTGTGTGTATGGATGTGAGTGTGTGTTAAAAACATTGGCTTGTTAAATGTGCACATTAAAACTGTACCACAAATTTAGTTATTCTGCCCCCAACAAACTTGGAGCCTCAACAAAAAAGAAGGACCCTCCTCATCTGTCAGAAATACATGATGAAGTATTTTCAGATGAAAGGACATCGTGTCTTGGATTTGCTTTAAAATAATCCAGTGTGGGGTTTGGAGCGGGGATGGGTGGGGACATGGAGGTGATGAGATTGGGCACGTCCTGGAACTGGGCAATGAGAATACGGAGGCACCTCACATCGCTGACTCTGCATTTGCCTACATTTGAACATTTCCATAACACATCTTTTTTTTTTTTTTTTTTTTTTTTTAAAGAGAGAGAGCCCCTTGTTCTGAGTCATCCTGTGGAGCTCAGGATATTCAATATAGGGAGAGAGAAGGATGAATGATGGGGAAGCGGGGTGGGACCCAGGGCTGAAAGGTAGATTTGGAGCCAAATTGTAAAAAGCCTCATAAACTATTCTGAGAAGTTTGGACTTGATCCTGCAAATAGTGGGAAGCCCAGTAAAGAATTTTTAGTAGGGGAATGACACCAATAGATTCTCATTTAAGAAAGAACCCTTCTCTGGCTGGTGCCTGGAAGATGGAAGGGGTGTGTGTGTGGGAGGCAGGGTTAGGGAGAGGAGGGGTTGGGGTCAGGGAGAGGACCTTGCCCGAGGCTTGAGGAGAGCTTGTCAGCTGTGAGTCTAGGTAGGCGACCTGCCTTCTCCTCTATGCTGTTTCTGGAGCAAGACGTCTTCTATCTGCCTTAGTAGTAGGCACTCTATCGTGATTACTTATCACAATACGTAATTCCTTATTGCAATACATCAATAAAGATCACTTAGTGACTCTCTCTCTGGCTAGACTAGGTGTAGCCACATCACGCCTGTCTCAGTCCCTTCTTATCCCCGGAGCCTGGCATGACGCCTGGTAATAAACCACTGTTAAGTGAATACGGAAATTTATAGCACAGGGCTCTCCCTAACCACTAAATCTTTGATGATCGAATGGACAGATCCAGCACAGTGCCTGACACACAGTCATAGGGTAGCCCCTCAATAAATGTCCGGGAGCTGAACTGAGCTCGTGTGAAATTGTAGGAAACTGATGCCTGAGTGGGGCGAGGAGGGTTCAGGTCTCCCCTTAGGAAAAAGCAATTTCCTCCCAGCACAAGAGCTTCCAAAAAGGCAGTGGTTTCCAAGCTGAAAGTGGATGAGAACAAACAAATCGGGCACAAGGTTTGTCTATGAATGTGTCAGCCCTCGAAACTTATGTCTCCACGTCTCTCTTGGCTCCTTGATGAGGTGCTTCCTCCATTGCAGATGGATGGTGTTTCTTTCCCCCTTCTAAAAAAAGCTTCTAGATGCTTTTGAATTAGGCAAATGAGCAAGGGCAATGTTCATTTTCCCCCCTTTCATTCTGAAAATGTGTGGCGTGCCAAAAGGCCTTTGGACGGAATGTTCAGAGGCTGCATAATAGAACAAGAGAGGCTGCCAAGCTCCTAAATCACTAACCAGACAATCTCAGGCCCTGGGACTTAGAGACCCCTGGGACAATATGATGAGCTGAGTCCGCAACAAGTGAAAAGATGGCCCACAGCCCAAGGTCTCAGCAGGAAAGGAAGCCCCTACCTTGAACAGCTGAAAGTTCAAAGTGGGCCACAGCTCCTTAAGCTCAGCTCTCTAGGAGTTGCCTGGTGATGGAGGACCTTGGGCCCCCTTCTGTAAAACCTCAGGGAGTAGATCCAACGCCAACACTTCCTTTGTGAAGCTCAGTTTACCCACTGGTAAAATGGGTCTAAGCTGAAGGACTGCAAAATAATAGAGAAGACTCCAAATGCAGGTGTTTCTACCCGTGACTTCCTCTCTATAGAATCTGTGAGGTCCAGAGCCTTAATATTGAGCATTTGGTTGCAGGGCCAGCAGCATCAGCATCACTTGGGCTCTTGTTAGAAATGCAGAGTCTCAGGCCCCACCCCAGACCTGCTGCTCAGATTCTGCATTTTCACAGCATGCTTAGGTGATTCATGAACACGTTGAGGTCCGACAGCACTGGTCTACCTAACCATATGATCGTGGCTAAGTCGCTTTACCCCTGGATTTTAATTTATTCATTTGTAAAATAAAAGTGATTAATTTAAATGGCACATAGACCTGAAATCCTATAAAGTTCATAGCCTGCTAATAAATACCAGCCTTTGATCCCAAAATGTACATAGCAGTTCCACCCCTGTTCTGAAATACCAGGTTTTGAATTGGGTCAGATAATCAACAGTGGAGGTCACTGGGTCAGATTGTGCTAGAGTGATATGGAGGAATAAATGTGAACATTTATTCTGGAGTGTCCAGGACAAACCCAACTGAAATACTGTGTTACACTATGAGCCCTTAAATCTCAAATTTTGGTTTGGAAAATAGAGGCTCCCGTAGCATCAGACACAGTCCCAACTCATGTTAGGTTGATTGCACTGATAATAACAATTACTGACTTTCCTGTGCCCACGACCTTTACAACATGACTTTGCAGTTCCTTCCACCAAGGGAAGGCATCTGTTTTCCCACCCTTTGAATCTGGGCTGGCCTTGAGACTTTCTTTGGCCAAGGCAGTGCAGCAGAAGTGTCCCAGTTCTGCCTAGGTCCCCAGAGACATTGCATGTTTCAGCTCTCTCTGGGGCCCCGTAATCACTTTGTGAACTAGCCTGGGTTAGTTGGCTAGAAGATGAGAGAATACGTGGAAGAGTGCCTACTTATCTCAGATGAGGACAGCCAGGACTGGCTTACAGCCAGCTGACCTCCAAATACAGGAGAGAACCCAGCCAAGATCAGAGCTACCGACATGACCACAACTGACCACTAACGGATGAATAAGCCCAGCTGAGACTAGAAGTGTCACTTAGCTGACTCACAGATTTTTGAGCAATAATAAATTCTTATTATTTTAAGCCATTGAGTTTTTGGGTGGTTTGTTACACACCAATAGCTAACTGATACATAAACCTTAAAAATCTTAAATCTGGCTGGAAAAAATTACAAACTTCTAAGATTGCCTCTAGCTTGAAAATGCCATGGTTCTTTACAAAAGAAAGGTTTAGAATATGGTGTCAAAAGTGAATACCTTCAGGGGCTTTGAGTGAAGAGAGCCAGTGTACTCCAAAAACTTTATATATATATATATATATGAATCACGAAAGGCATATTTCTCTACTTCCACAGGGAAATCTTGTGGCTTCCATTTTCCTTGAATCCTCTCAGTTTGCCTTTTGTTTCTCCACTTTTGGTATAGACAAGGTAAATAAGACATATTTTCTTTTCTCCTAACGATAAGGCCAACCAACAAGCAGCCTCAGCATGGGGGAACAACCTGGAGTGGTGGGGACTGGGGCAAAATAAGGAGCATATACCTGGTTTCAGTGGGTCAATGGTTGTCTTAAAAGAAAGAGGGCCCCAAATTGCCAGATCTTCTCAATTTTCAAGAGAACCTGGAAGGCTGCATGTTTGGATATGAACTTACCTAATTTTCAAACTTGGGTTCAAATTGTTTTAAGAAGCTTCACAACCCAAACCAAACACTTTTTTTTTTTTAAGATGGAATCTCACTCTGTTGCCCAGGATGGAGTGTGGCGGCACGATCTCGGCTCACTGCAACCTCCGCCTCCTGGGTTCAAGCGATTCTTCTGCCTCAGCCTCCCGAGTAGCTGGGACTACAGGCACGTGCCAGCAAGTCCAGTTAAGTTTTGTATTTTTAGTAGAGACAGGGTTTTACCATATTGGCCAGGCTGGTCTCGAACTCCTGACCTCGTGATCCACACATCTCGGTCTCCCAAAGTGCTGGGATTACAGGTGTGAGCCACCGTGCCTGACCAACAAAACACTTTTGATGGCTGAAGTTGGTCAACAGCTAGAGACTCCTGGTGTGGACTGCTAATGCAGAAGGGCTCTGGAGCAAGAGCGCACGACCACGTAAGACATTTACACCAGATCCCTCCATGCTCCCTTGGGCTCACCAGGAGAGCAGCTCCAGCCAGGGAAGTCTCCCTTTGCTGGGCCACTTGTGTTAAATGATGGTACTGCAGCTTTAGGAGGGTCAGGCAGGCTAGAACCACGCTGAGGGCCAGGTAAAGCTGGTCCTGGTAACTTTTGCCTTTTTTTTTTTTTTTTTTTCCATTTTAGGGGCCTCTCTGACCTGTGACTTCATGATCTCATCACCCCAGCGACTTCAGGAATGAACCAGGAACTCATGCTCCAATTTTACCCCTTATTAGGCATTTTAGAGGGGACAATGATTCACTGAAAGACTGGGGCTCTAATAGAAAAACCATCTCAGATGGAGGGTAGGCAGGACAGCTTGGATTTTGTGACTGCTGTTTACATGTGCTGTGTGGGTGCTGGTCTGCACAGGAGCCCTGGGCTTGGGGGTGAGAACAGGCAGATCTTGCCAAGCCATGCACCTGGGGCTGGCAACTGCTTCTCGGCCTGAAGCGAGTGCTGCCTTTCCCAAATTTCCCTTACAGGGGGTGCCTTTTACTTACCTCACCCAAGGTCTCCCTATGGGCTAATCTCTATTTCAGAGAAAGAGAGAAAGACATTATGGAATCTCCTCTGTTAAGCGCTGCCTGCAGCATTTTGAAGTTAGGTAATATGGCCATTTCACAGAGGGGAAAACTGAGGCTCAGAGAAATTAAGGGACTCACTCACGTTCACCCAGCTAAGAAGTGGAAGAGCAGGCCTCCCGACTCAGATCTGTGTGTCCATCCCAATGCCCAGGTGAGACTTGCTGGGTCCCGATAGGTGGGGCTGAGGGTGGTGACAGATAGGTATAACTCCTGATATAACTCTTCTGCTTGACTTGGGCACCTCATTTCCTCCCCTACAGGAAGGGTGGAGTGAGCTCTGTAAGTACAGGCTAGGGGTGGGGAATCTGAACCCCACAAAAGGCCCTGTTTGCTTACAGTCCGCACAGCTGGGCTGGATTAGTCCAGCTTCGTAAATAGCTTTCGAAAACCGGCCGACTGGAAAAGTCCACTTTGTCCTGGAGAATGCACAGAGGCCCCACCCACATTCATCACTGTCCGCTGCCCTGTCTCCCCAACCCTGACCTCTCTATCTCGTGGCCCATCTCCACCTCCTCCTCTGGGCCTCAGTTGAAAAAAAAAATCTCAAATCCCCGTTCCCACCTCTATCAAACTCTTGAAAGAGAGAACTGGAAGGAGAGGCAAGGAAAAGGAAATTCCTTTGAGGTCGAGCTGCCTGGATTTCCTTCTGTATCCTGCCTCATTTCCATGAAGCCTACCTTTATTGATTTGGGACCTGCGTCTTGAGGAAACTGGGGGCTGAATTTGGAGCCATTAGTGAAGCCCAGGGCTGCTTCCTTCCTGAGGGGCAGCTGAGGGGAGGCCCAGTGCTGGTCTCAGAGGAGAGCAGCTGGAATGTGTTTTCTCACAGCCACACTTCGGTTAACATTCCAAAAAGTCAGAGCTGGGAGGGGCTTCCAGATTAGTGAGTCCAAAACGCTCTGACCCTGGGTTCCCTTGTTGAGCTGCAAGGGGGCTGTGGATCTCCAGAAATCGGATGAAAAAAAAAAAAAGAAAAACGTTTCTCTGTACTAGTGAGGAATTGGATTTTTGCAGGGAGAGGCTCCAAGCTTCGTTTTCTTAAAGGGGGCTGAGACACTCTTCCTACAAGTTAAGGACACTGGATGTTTCTAGTTTCGCTTGTGTTTTATGTAGAAGGGGAAACGAAGCCCAGGGAGGGGACATGACATGCTCAGGGACAGAGATGTGACTGAGCTCATTTGAGAGCACAGCAGAAGTGTAGTTTAGGGGAGGGAGACTTGTTCCTCCTGAACACATTTTCCGAAAGTGGGGCCTTTTCAATAGTGTCTACCACAATAGATTAGCCAAATAGCTGTTAAAAAAAGGGATCAGACTTTAATGGAAGGAGAATAAAAGTGAGATTGTGAACCCCAGGGAGAGAAAGTTGTCACAGATTGTCAAACGATAGTTTTTGTTTGTTTTTGTTGTTGGTTTTTTTTTTCAATTGAGACAAGATCTCACTCTGTTGCTCAGGCTGGACAGCTGGGGCATGATCATTACTCACTTCAGTCTTAAACTCCTGGGCTCAAGTGATCCTCCCGCCTTGGCCTCCGTAGTAGGCCAAGGGACTACAGATGTATGCCATCACAGCTGGCTACTATTTTATGTTTTATTTTTTGTAGTGATGGGGTCTCATTATGTTGCTCGGGCTGGCCTTGAACCCCTGGGCTCAAGTGATCCTCCCATCTCGGCCTCCCAAAGCACTGGGATTACAGGTATTAGCCACTATGCCTGGCCAAGTTTTTGAAAATACATATTGTGCACTTCCAGCAATCAATGGCGGTCCTCCCATAACCCCAACCTGCCTGCCCTGCCTGGCCTGCAGGCCTAGCTGGCAAACCTGGATATGCTCCTGGATCCCTGGAATCCAGACGTGCCACTTCCCACTCCATTCCTCTCCTCGCCATTCATTCAGCCAATATTTATTGATTTCTTTAACTGTGTATGAGATGTTGTGGACATAGCGGTGAACAAAACTCCATCTTCATAGGACTTATTCGAATTGAGGAAACTGGTCGCATTTTTCTAATAATAAGAGGGGACTTGGGTCCAGGGTGGGGTGGCTGAACTCTGTTAGAAAGACATTTCTCTGTGAGCACTGAGGTCTCCCCTCCCACCATAAAAGAGGGTTCTGACGGGAATCGAGGACACCAATGCCCATTTGTTTCACATTCGACATTCTCCATCTTGACAGGGTCCCCAAGGTTCTCCTGAGTCCAAGGACACTGCCGTTTCCCAGCTCATAACAAACGATGCTCACAAGCATGCCAGCCCTCTCCTTCTATGAGGCAATCCTCGGAGGCCCTTGCCAAGATCAACTGTTTGGACTTCTGCCTTGAAAACTGATCCTCTTCTGAGTCCGGTTATTGCTTTTCTGAAACATGGGGACAGTGACATCATCACTCCCTCCCTGGCTTGGGGATTTGGTGGTCAGCATGAAGTCAGGGTTTGGAACAGTGCCTGTTCTCTGCCAATGCCCAGGGAGGCCTGGGGTGGGGGCTCTGGAGTGAATTGGGCTTGTTGGGGAAGTCCCCAGGGGCTGGGTGGGGGGTCACTTTCAAACCTGTTGCCAGCATCTGGGTCTGCCTTGCAGTCCCCAGGATAAGCAGCAGTCTGAGGAGGGCTGAACTGATGGTCGGTGGATACACACCTGCCCGGTCATACCCATTGTCAGGCTATTGAAATACTTTCATCTCATCGGTAATCATTTACCGGGAAGACTTCCTGCCACCTTAGCTGTACTGGCTTCTCCCCTGGGCCACCTCTCCATAACTCCTACCATCTAACACCTGTAGGGACCTGTCCAACAGTCCTCTGATTGCTGGTGCCTGCACCACACCCATGGATAAAGATTTCGGTGATGACTCCAGGATTGGAGTGGAGCTGTGAGGATTTGGGCTGGGCCTTTGGTGGCTGGGCACCTGCTGGAAGGTACTGCCATGTGTGGAAAGAGGCAAGGTCCACATCTAAATTTCCCAGGTCTGGGCCCTGCCAACAGGAATTCTCTCCTGCCACTGTGGGACCCATTCCTTGCACAGTCATGGGTTAGCATTTCCTTGCCAGAGGCTGAAAGGCACCTCAGGGGTATTCTAGTCCTGCCCGCTCATTGTACAAGAAGACTCTGCAGCTCAGAAAGAGGATGTCACTTGCTCAAGTCAAATAAGCTGGTGACTGACCTGAGCCTTCTGCCTACCCTTTAGGTAACGATTCTCAAGGCACACAAAGATCCTGGCTTCAGAGACCATGAAGACATTCTAAACCTTCTCCTATCACTTCCCCGCTGCCTTTCTGTGCCCAGGGTTGGTTTATTGGCATACCCAGCATTTTCTCTAGTTGGATGGATTTTAGAATTAGCTTCAGCAGGGAGCCGGTCACAGTCATGTCACTCCATAACCTGGCACGCACCTAGGTAGGAACCTCAGTCTGGCAGCCCACAGGCTGAATGTGGATGGATTTCATTGGGACCACCCAGTGTTGTTGATTTTTCTTTCTAATGGAATAGATTGCCCACACTTATAAAGTGAGGGATTTCATATAACACTGTGGATATGGGGCTTTTTGGAACAATGGTTAGATCCAGCCATCCATGTGCCACGTTTCTGCAGGCAAGGCCAGCTCCCTATAAATGGGACAGATGCTTTAGTTTGTCACCAACCACCCCTTTCTCCCAGCTGGCTTTGGTCCTTTGCTGGCCTGAAGGCACCCAAGTTTGCCATCCCCAGCCCAGAGTTATCTCAGTACATGACACGGCCTTGCTTTTTGTTTCTTGGAAAAGTTGTGGTCCAGACGGAATAAATAGACCACTTTATCATCCTTTTTCTTTCTTCACACATTCAGGCCATTTTGGATAAGGGAGATGTTTGGGGTCTCAGGCTTATCACAGGAACAGTCAATGGTTGACCAACTGGCTATGACTTCCAAGACTCCTTCCTTCTGCTCTTCCCACCTCTTCCCCTGACAGTGCCATGCTCTCCAACCAGGCTACCCAACTCCTGACATTGCACGGCTGAGCTTTGCACTGAGTTGTGCAGACGCTTACTGAGCACCTGCAATGTTGACGCCACGTGGGGATTCAAGCAAGAGCAAGACACATTTTTGGATGCTTAGTCTTAAGGATCTAAGTCTTCTTGTGCACAATAGATAAAGATATCGATAACCGTTAAGTCGAGGCCAAATATTCTGCATCACAGGAAAGGTTTCAAATCAGACAGAGCTCACGTCTACTGGGTGGGGAAGGAGGAATCAGGAAAGGCTTAAGGAAGGAGGAATCAGGAAAAGCTTAAGGAAGGAGGAAGTGTTTGAGATAGACCTTGAAATGACTGTGATCTCAAGAGAAGGAAATGGTTGGGGGTAGAGGGAGGAAAGGGTGTTCCCAGTAGGCAGAGGGAATGGCTTGAGAAGAGGCTGGGCTTGGGAGGAGACTGTGTGCTGAGGGTGCCTCTCATGCAGCACAGCTTGGCCAGCACTCACAGGCAGGACACACCACACATCTTTCCTGGCACCCTCCTGTGCACCCAGAGACACACATGCATCTCTCTGGGCAGGGGCACACTCAGAAGCTGAGACTTCTGTACACCTCCCAAACCTGACAACAATGTGTGCTGAGATGTTAGGGATGATGTGGGACCTAAGGTCGCGAAGATGGGCTGCGGTCATTTCTGGAAGGGCTCTGATTGTCCTGGTAGAAAGTGGGGTTAGAGTAAGGCAGGGAACCTGTTCAAGTGTAGACAAAGAGAGAAGAGTTCATTAGGAATTTACAGCTTTGAGTAAACAAGGACTGAGAGTAGGTTTTTCAGAGGGGAGGAAGGAAGGCGGGAAAGGAATGGGCACTTGGGCAGAGCTGAGAGAGACGGGGACTCTGTTGACCTGCCCCAACTGGGGAATGGTGGAGCAGGGAGAAATGTGGGAGCACAGACTCATGAACTTGCCACAAAAGAATCACAGAATTTCTGATGTGGAAGAGGCTTTGGTGCTACCCAGTTTAACCCCCTTATGTTATGGAGGACACTGGGTGCCCCGAGTGGGGAGGTGGGGGCACCAATCCTAGGGTGGCAAAGCTGTAGTTTTATCTTCCACAGCGTCTATCATGTAGTAGGTATTGCTGAATGTGTGTTGAAACGATGAAAATGTTGACTTCTACCTAGAACTGACCTCGTAAAATGGAAAATGAGGTCCCTGGACACCTGGTTGGTTGGCAATAATTTCTATGTAAAGGTGTTGTCTCCCTGCACCCCCAGCTTTGGAGGAAGCCCCCAGATGATGCTCTTATGCCCCCACACAGAGTCTCAGTTCCCATGGAGGGCCTGCCACTGGCTGGGGCGTCGGGGGGCAGTGAGCTGTGTGGTTCCTCCTTCCTTCCCACCCGCCCTCCCGGGCTCGTTGTGTAAGTGGGCGGTGGCAGTGCGGCGGGCGGGTAACTTCCTGCAACAGCGGCAGGGCTGGGCATCCGAGCTGGCACGGTTCAAGTGCACCGCAGCATTCTGAACATTTGGGAACACAGGAAGGGCTGCGTTTTTTAAGCTCCCTTTGTTTTCAAGGAGGGTCCAGAGTCCATGGGGAGGAAAGAAACAAAACCAGGAAAACAGATGACTTGCTTTGCAAAGATAGTGTGTACATATGCTGCGGCTTCTGTGAGCCTAATGCTCTGCTGTCCCTCTACACTTACGCACACCTACACACCCTGACTCACACTCACGGCAGGACACACCACACATCTGTACTTCCATCTTTCTCTGGTACCCAGGGATGCAGACATGCATCTACCTGGGCAGGGACACACCCAGAAGCTAAGACTTTGATACACAGAGACACCTCCCAAACCTAACCACAGAGGGACATCCACAAACACAGATGGGCAGGTGCAATCATACACACATGTAGGAGTATGAAGCTTCCATGTACAGACATCTAGACACCCAGACACACACAGAGACATGCTCGGAAACTCCAAGACCCCCATACTTATAGAAAGATCCAGACTGAACACACACACACATATGCAGGCTTGTGTACACACCCATCCCTTCTTGAAGAAGCTCCACCTGTACAAATACAGAGGAGTGTTTTTTTGTTTGTTTTTGTTTTTGTTTTGAGACAGAGTCTCACTCTGTCGCCCAGGCTGGAGTGCAGTGGTGAGATCTCGGCTTATTGCAAGCTCCACCTCCTGGGTTCAAGCGATTCTCCTGCCTCAGCCTCCTAAGTAACTGGGACTACAGGCACGTGCCACCACGCCCGGCTAATTTTTTGTATTTTTAGTAGAGACGGGGTTTCACCATGTTAGCTAGGATGGTCTCGATCTCCTGACCTCGTGATCCGCCCGCCAAATCCCAAAGTGCAGGGATTACAGGCGTGAGCCACCGCGCCCGGCCAGAGGAATGTTTTTACCAGGGGTCCAGGGAGCCTGCACACCCTCAGCCCTGCTCTCAGCTACCAGGAGAGTGTGGGCAGGTAAGATACAGTTCCAAAAGGCTCCACAAAAAGGGGGCAATGAGTCCTCTTGCTTTTCCCCTTGTTCTTGATGTTAGTGTTTCTGGAAGCTTCCATGTAGTGCCCTCATTTAATTTACAAGTTTGAATTCTTCTTTCACAAGGTATATTGAAGACCATTAGTGGAAGTGAGGGGAGATGAGGAGGAAGAGGCCCTGGAAGGACATCTGGGACTGGTGGGAACAGCAACTGGGTTACCTGCCCCTGCCTGGGGATTTCTCTACATTCCCAAGCTGGTGCTGACAAAGTGCAGCCCCAAAGAGCCTGGGCCAGAGAGGTTGGAAGAAAAGCTCTCAGGGGACTCCCACAATTCCTCTGACAATAAAACGAGACAGAGAGGTTAAAAGTCATTTAAATCTGGCCGGGCGCGGTGGCTCATGCCTGTAATCCCAGCTACTCCGGAGGCTGAGGCAGGAGAACTGCTTGAACTCAGGAGGCAGAGGCTGCAGTGAGCTGATATCATGCCATCACACTCCAGCCTGGGGCACAAGAGCGAGACTTCGTCTAAAAAAAAAAAACCTCACTCAAATCTTTAGTTACAAGCTGGAAGATGCCGGGCTGTTCCTCCTGTAAGCTGTGCTGGCCGCTGGTCATGCTTCCTGTGGTGTGCTTTCAATTTCCCTCATTGTAACTGAAAAGTGGGGGCCTTTTCTCTGAAAGAAGAGGCTGTGGTCTCTCAGGTGCCCTGTTGGGCTCTTTAGGGAGGGACTTAGACCCAGCAGGGCTCCTAGACCTGGGCAGGTAGAATTGCTCTGCCTGTTAAAAAGAGAACCTGGAGCTCTCTAGGCAAGCTGGGCAGGTTTATGAGCTCGGATCCTGAGAGGTGAAAGGTGAAGCTCCTCCCCTTCTGCTCTGACCCTGTCGTGTGTGCTCCCCAAATATTTGGTGAAATCCATCCCACTCAGAAATCGCTTTGGATTTGAGCGTGGGATGTGGGTCAGTGATAGCAAAAGAGCAGCCCTCGAGGTAGGAACAGAGGCTTCCCGATCCTCTAGGAATTTGCATAAATATACTAGGTGATTGTGAAATGAATGAAAGTCCAAGAAAATCACATCTAGATCTGTGAGGCAAGGAGAGAGGCCCAGATGCCATCTGGGTAACATATGGGAAAGTGTTTGCAAACTTTAACCACTACGTAATGCAAAGAATCATTTGCTATCCTTGTTATATACAAAATTCTTCATCAAAATGTTTGCGTTAAGCAGTTGAACCTAATGATGAAAGAGGCTTGCAAGAGCAGGCTGGCCGGGTCAGCCCTGGGACAGCCAGCCCAGGCTTTCTCAGGCAGGCGGCACGGTGTGGACGGGAGGTTGGTGGGCAGGGATTTGCTTCCTGGGTCCAAACACCTCCTTTTTCTCTTACTATCTTTCTTGTCTTTCACAGATTTGTTTAAACGCTTTATAAACTTTTTTCTTTGTATTTTGCCAGAGCCATCCCCAGGGAGCCTCTTTGTAACCTTCCTTCTCGTCCAGCTCCTAGTATAAGGCACCTCCTTCAAAGCTCTTTCAATCCTGATGGTGCCCTTGACTGGGAGAGGCCACATAGTGGGGTGATTAAGAGCATGTACCCTGGAGGGGAACAGAGCTGGATGATCAGGGCCAGGACTAGGGTAAGGACGGTGGGACCTGAAAATTAAATAAAAATGAAAATGAAATGAGATGAAAATTAAATAAAAATCTGAGAAGGTGCCTGCAAACTCATAAATCAAAATAAATATTTTAATGTTATTTTATATATGTATGCATGTATTTTTTTTTTTTTTTTTTTGAGACGGAGTCTTGCTCTGTCACCAAGCTAGAGTGCGGTGGCGCGATCTCAGCTCACTGCAACCTCAGCCTCCTGGGTTCAAGCAATTCTCCTGCCTCAGCCTCCCAAGTAGCTGGGACTACAGGTGCCCACCACCACGCCCAGCTAATTTTTTTTATTTTTAGTAGAGACGGCGTTTCACCATGTTGGCCAAGATGATCTCCATCTCTTGACCTCATGATCCGACCTCCTCGGCCTCCCAGAGTGCTGGGATTACAGGTCTGAGCCATCACACGCAGCCGTATGCATGTATTTTTAGAGATGGGGTCTTGCCATGTTACCCAGGTTGGGCTAAAGTGATCCTCCTGCCTCAGCCTTCCAAATAGCTGAGGCTACACGTATGTCCCACTGTTCCTGGCTTATTATTGTGATATTTAAGTAAATGAATATCAATGTAAATAAATTCATGATGGGCAAAATACTAATATTTTAATGAAGATAGGATCCAACTCTACATTTGCATAACCCTGTCTCACTTGCCTGCCCTGATCTGGTCCTTTCTGAATTTGTATCTCGGCTCTGCCTCTTATTAGCTGGGGCACACTTTTAAAAAACTAATGTGCACATTACATACAGTAAAATGAATACTTTTAAAGAGTACAGATCAATAAATGTTTATATACGTGCACAGCTATGTGACCAACACTTAATCAAGACAGGCCATTTCCATCTCTGCAGAAAGTTTCCCCTTAGGACTTCCTCTTGCTTAAAACGCTTCAATGGGTGTTCACTGCTGTCAAGATAAACATCAAATCCTTTTGTCCTGGCCCCTTCACAGGCTGCGGGTGTGTTCCCTACTGTTCTATGAGAAGCCAAATACAGGTGTTTGACCTGAGAACATCAGTATATGTAGCACATCCCACTGCTGAGCCTCTCAAAGCTGACCTTGGCTCTGAATTTAACAGCAACGCTGATTCCAACCCTAATGCTAACCTCAGCCAGAGGGATGTTTAAAAATACCTGCAGAGGGCCGGGTGTGGTGGCTCACGCCTGTAATCCCAGCACTTTGGGAGGCCGAGGCGGGCGGATCACCTGAGGTCAGGAGTTCGAGACCAGCTTGGCCAACATGGCGAAACCCTGTCTCTACTAAAAATACAAAAATTAACTGGGCGTGGTGGCATGCGCCTGTAATCCCAGCTACTCGGGAGGCTGAAGCAGAGAATCGCTTGAACCTGGGAGGCAGAGGTTGCAGTGAGCCAAGATCACACCACTGCACTCCAGCCTGGGCGACAAGAGCGAAACTCCATCTCAAAACAAAACAAGCAAAAAAAAAAAAAAAACCAGAAAAACCTGCAGAGGCCAG
Source organism: Pongo abelii (assembly GCF_028885655.2). Lineage (NCBI taxonomy): Eukaryota > Metazoa > Chordata > Mammalia > Primates > Hominidae > Pongo > Pongo abelii. The sequence goes on from NC_085929.1 coordinate 39,154,979, forward strand.
ATGATGTTTGAGATGTTGGGTTTTTGTACGTATTTTGAAAAGCTTGTCTCTTTAGGCTCTTAAATCATTGAGCACATCCTCTGTACAGCTCTGCTTAAGGCTGAAGTCTGCAAATCCTAAAGTTCCTTCAGGGGCAAGCAGGAATGAAAAAATAAATTCACCTGGAGTCAAGTAATTTCACAGATCTTTAAAGCAGGAAGGACCTTAGGAAACCACCTGATACAACTCTGGGCTTTTGAAAATGGGCAACCTTAGAATTGCTGTGTCTTTCCTAAGGCTGCAGTAGTATAATAATTAACACCTTTTATTGAGAAACTACCATGTGCCAGGCATCAAAGTGCTTTACATTCAATATCTCATTTAATCCTCCCACCATCCTCTGAGGTAGGTACTGTTAAGGTTTTCTGCTTTACAGATGAAGACACTAAGGCCCAGAGAGGGTAAGTAACTTGCCCAAAGTAATACAGCAACAAGTGGTGATGTATTATTTGAACCTAGCATAATCAGACTCCAGCACCTCCACTCTAAAGCCTGCATTGCCCAAGCCACAGCCCTTTTTATGTCACCAAAGGCAGGGAACAAATAGTCTATGAGGTGAGGAATTTGCCTTTGGCTCTTAGATTGACTTCCTATAAAAACAAGACAGAGAGTGAAGAGCCAGGATGTGTGGGTTTACTAGGCGCCGGAGGGATGCTGAAGGGGAAGATAGTGGCTGCCCCAGACAGATAAAGATCTTGTGGCAATTCCTGGAGTGGGGGCCTCATTGCTCAATGCAGGGGTATTGAAGGTATGTGAGTGGGCCTGCGCCCATATCACCAGGCACGGTGTGGAGCCCTGGGTGTTCCAGCATACACTGCCAGGAGGGGTTGGTGAATCTCCCAGGATGTTGCAGGCAGCAGCTTAGTGTTAGGAAAAGAGACTTGAACTGGCAACCTGGACCTGGGCTTCTGCTGTCTACTGGGCAGTGTGCTATGGCGGTGAGAGCTCTTGCCTGGGCATTTAGAATCCCAGCTCTGATATTTACTAGTATGGGATCTTGGGCAAATTACTTCCTCTTCAGGGTCTCAGTGGCTGATCCACAAACAAGACCATGTTTGTGATTGGTGCAGTGTTTGCTAAATCCTAAACTAATGGGAAGTAGCCCTTGACCTTGGCCGAGACACCTTCCCTTTGGGGCCTTTGATCTTTCATCTGTGAACTAATGGGAGATGGGCCAGAGAATCTCCAAAGTTCCTTCCTGCCCTAAGGTTTGATGACTGAGAATCTGCAGCTTGGTGCTTAAGGGTTTGGGGCAGGAAGCTAGGGGCAGAGCAAAGGCCCTGTAGGCATTCAACAGCAGTTTGGCAATCATCCTCCTTAGCCTTTCCCTTCCTATTTACTTCTCAGCCTGGCTCAAGGTTTGAATGTATTACTGGTAGAAGAATTAACCCCAAACCCAGGGAAATCGCTGCTTCGCTGTGTTTTCTTACTGTCATTTTCTATTAATGTGACGCATACAGGGTTTGCAAGACCCGGGGACCGCCGTGGACGTCTTTGGCTTCTAATTCCATTAGTTCATCGGGTAGTTATGGATAATAACACAAAGCCTGTCATTTGGCCAGCACTTGAGAGTTTATATAGTGGTCAAGCGTGTTCATTCCGAAGCCACAACCCATGGGTTCTCACCCGGCTCCTCCACATACAGGCTCATGACGTTAGGCAAATTACTTCTCCACTCTGAACCTTTGTTTCCTCATTTACCAAATGGGAGGAATGACCGCACATTGCCTCCCAGGGCTGCTGTAAAGATTAAGGGATTTGACGTCACGTACAGCACTTAGCACCAGACCCACAGTAATAACTAAATCATCAGTTATTATTTTTACGAAATACTTCATATTCATTTTCTGGCTTGCCACACCCATCACCTCCATCAGACTGGTTTGATTTTATTATCCTGATTTTTGAGTGGAACAAACAGACTCCGAGGAGCAGTGACTTGTCCCAGGTCACGCCGTTAAGTGGCAGAGCCCCTGGGGTTCTAACCTGGGATTCCTGAAACCAAACCTAGGATAGGCCATGTTCCACTGCCTACCCCTGCCCTTCCCCCAGGACCAAATTTCTCTGTGGAATAATAAGGTAATATTGGATGAAGTACCCCCCAAACAAGGTTGGTCCTACGTGGGTAGGCATTAAGAAAAGAGGGGAATCCTAGTTGTTGGGAAGGCCTTTGGGCCTCAGGTGGTACGCCGAGGACAGCAGATTTTGACCTCCGAGGCAGAGGGAGCAAGGAAAGGAAAAATAATCTTTTTTTAAATTTTGAGACAGAGTCTTGCTTCGTCACCTAGGCTGGAGTGCAGTGATGTGATCACAGTTCCCTGCAGCCTCGACCTCCCAGGCCCAAGCAAGCCTCCTACCTCAGCCTCCCAAAGTAGCTGGGACCACAGGTGCGTTTTTCTCAATCTCAATTTTTTTTTCTCTTTTTTTGTAGAGAAGGATTTTTGCCATGTTGCCCAGGCTGGTCTTGAACTCCTGGGCTCAAGCAATCCATCTACCTTGGCCTCCCAAAGTGCTAGGATTACAGGTGTGAGCCACCCCATCTGGCACAAAAGAAAGCATCTTAGGAGGGAGCTGGCACTGGCAAAGACTTGGTTTTAGAAATGGACAGCCTATTTAGAGGACCATCAAGGGACTGCCACTGGGAGAGAGGGTTCTTGGAGGGAAGTTGTAAGAGATAAAAATGGAAGCAATACTTGCTAACATTTACTGAATGCTTACAAGGTACTGCTCTGATCACTTTATATGTATATGTAATAACTTACTAAAGTCTCACAACTGTTTTTCCAGGTAGGAACCAATATTATCCCTATTGTGTAGATAACGAAACTGGAGGCACAGAGAGGTTTAAGTAACTCATCTGTGGCTACAAAGCTGATAAACAGCCGAGCCACTATTCAAACTGAGCAGGCAGTCTGGCACCAGAATCTATGTTCCGAATCACTAGACTATACCATCTGACTCAATAGAAGCATGATCACCCAAATCAGTTCGGGATTCTAAGCATCTTCTGCTACTTGCTGTGGCACTGAATTCAAATATATGTTCCTGTATTCACAGGGGCAACGTAGACATAGTGCATATGGGAATGAGGGGTTGAAGGCATCTGTGAAAAGGATTCTCAATTAAGATCTAAAATGCATATCTGACCAGGGCACTCTAACTTAAAATCACTAGACCGCTTGGCACCACCTGCAGAAATACAAGTGTCTGTGGTTCCCTCCCTGCGAGGGGTTTCATGGCTTCCTTGGTTTTTGTTCACGCTGTTCCCCTTTTGTCCTCTTCCTCATCTAACTATTACTTATCTTTCAGGACTGCCCTCCAGCATCACCTCTGCCCCAGGAATCCCTTCTTGGTTTCCCCAGGCTGGCTTCCAGGCCCTTTCAGTGCTCCAGAATCCCTTGGCCACCTCTACCTTCCCACCCTGGGCAGAAATTAGGTCTACTGCAAGCTTGTCCAACTTGTGGCCCGCCGGCCATGTGTGGCCCAGGACAGCTTTGAATGTGGCCCAACACAAATCTGTAAACTGCCTTAAAACATTATGAGATTTTTTTGCGACTTTTTTTTTTTTAGCTCATCAGCTATCATTAGTGTTAGTTTATTTTATGTGTGGCCCAAGACAATTCTTCTTCTTCTTCTAATGTAGCCCAGGGAAGCCAAAAGATTAGACACCCCTGGTCTACTGGGAGAACTCTCGTGATATTCTCAACTCTGTGCTTGTTGTCTATCGGTCTACATCTCCCATCCAAATACTAACCAGGCCCGACCCTGCTTAGTTTCCAAGATCAGACAAGAGCGGTGTGTTAAGGGTGGTATGTCTGTAGACTAATCTTTCTATCTATCTGTTTATCTATCTATCTATCTATCTATCTATCTATCTATCTATCTATCTATCTATCTATCCATCCATCCATCTATCTAGTCTATCAGTCATCTGTCTTCTATTTTCTATATGTATCTATCTTCTCCATTATTTTTCCATCTTCAGAATCTGGGGCTGTATTCGGCATGTATTTGGGAAGCTCAGTAGATGTTGGTTGAACTAAGTGGATCATTATTTCCAGTGACTATGATACAGGGAGATATTTACTCACAGCTGATGCTGAGTTAACCTACTACCTTCATTTATTTCAACCCAAATCAGAACATATCTGTGAACATTGGGGCCAAATATTTGAAATAGGGACATTCTAGGATATTAGAGCAAATATTTCACAGATGCTTTCAAGGTCCCTGGTGCAATGCTGGGTTTCTGTGGATGGTGAATTTCCTGGCATCTGGCTTAGTACTTGTTGTAGTGCAGGTGCTCAGCTGGTATGTGCTGGATGAATGACGGAGTCACATTATACAGAAAACGCAGTTTGACGGTTGCTCTCTGGGACTCTGCTCTCCAAATCAGATGGAGGAGACAACTAAGTAGACTCCTAAATAAGCCATGCAAATTTCCCGAATCTCCCATACTAAACCCAAATGTTATTTTTGTTTCAACGGAGTTAACTTTTTTCTTTAAAAAGACTTAAGAAAGAATGATAAAAGAAAGAAAAAAAATCCTCCTGATCCCTCCTTTACTTGAAATCATTAGGCAGCTGCTCATTGGAACAAAACAAGATTTTTTGAACTTGAAACTCTACATACATATTTTTCCCTTAAAGTATCGATATAGAAAGAATCTGACATTTTTGAATGTTGTCCCCAAAGAAATGAACCATATTTGTCATTCTGAGGAGCCTGCTAAGAACCCTGACAAGGACTGTTAGAAAATCAAAACCATGGCCGGGCATAGTGGCTCATGCCTGTAATCCCAGCACTTTGGGAGGCCAAGGCAGGTGGATCACAAGGTCAGGAGATTGAGACCATCCTGGCTAACACAGTGAAACCCCGTCTCTACTAAAAATACAAAAAAATCAGCCGGGCGTGGTGGCTGATGCCTGTAGTTCCAGCTACTCTGGAGGCCGAGGCAGGAGAATGGCATGAACCTGGGAGGCAGAACTTGCAGTGAGCCGAGATTGTGCCACTGCACTCCAGCCGGGGCGACAAAGCAAGACTCCGTCTCAAAAAAAAAAAAGAAAATCAAAACCATTTTACTGGAACTGCTGTTCCCACATTCACCAGTCATTGGTAAAAAGAGAAGATCCACCTTAAAAGTGGCTGTCCCCACGACGGGCCATTGCTAGATGGACCTGACACCTTGACCTCTCGCCATCTGCAATCAGTGAGGTTCAGTAATGGTGACCTTAATCCTGGGGGATAATCATGGCTGAACACTCAGTATAGTTGGAACTGGACAGAAAACTTGGCCTAGGATCTAGACACTCTGATTTCTTTCATTTTTCTTTGCCTTAGATATCTGAGAGCCCCAGAAAGAGAAAGAGGCTCTTTAAAGCAGTGTCAGGAGATTTGGACCCAGGCTCAGTCCTGACATTCATTTGCTGTATGATCCTGCAATAGTCGCTCAACTCTTCTGGGTTTCAGCTCCTCTATCTATAAAATGAGATGGTCAGATTAGACTGGTGGCTTTCAGTTTTTTCTTTTAAAGCAATGAACCTCTTTTTGAAAAAATAAAATTATAGCCAGTGTCCCAGTATATAAAACAGATAAAATTGAGGCCACTCCACCCTGTCCGCCTCAACCATAAACTTGACTCATCCTGCAGAGGTGGAGGTGCACAGTCTGAGAACCACTGAACTAGAAATGACAACAGCAACAACAACAAAAATGAATCTTTACTGAATGCTCTTCTGTTCTACACAGGGAGTCCCTGCAGGGAGGAAGGTGGTTGTGCCTGCAGTTCTAAATCTTACCAGAGGCAAAGTGAAGTGTTCTAATAGAGAACCAACGTCTAGAGCCAGACTTGGTTTCCATCCTGACACTCCTGCTTGCTAGCTGTGTGAGGCTGAGCAAGTTTTCTAACATCTCTGTGCCTCAGTTTCCTTAACTTCAAAATGAGGATGATGACAGTCCCACCGTCATAGGGATTTTGTGAGGATGGAACAAAGTTATTATATCTAACGTGTTTAAAGTCTGCCGAATACACAGTCTGCGTGGTGGATATGTCAGGTATTATCATTAATTTCCACCTTCACCCTGGGTTTTTGGTTTTGTTGTTTGCTTTTCTTTTTTCCTTTTTCAACTTGTCTTTTAGATTCAAGGGGCACATGTGCAGCTTTGTTACCTGGGCATATTGCATGATGCTGGGATGTTGGGATATGAATGATCCTGTCACTCAGGTACTGAGCATAGTACCCAACAGTTAGGTTTTCTTTTTTTCTTTCTTTCCTTTTTTTTTTTTTTTTTTGAGACAGGGTCTCATTCTGTCGCCCAGACTGGAGTGCAGTGGCACGATGTCAGCTCACTGCAACTTCTGCTTCCAAGGCTTAAGCGATTCTCTTGCCTCAGCCTCCTGAGTAGCTGGGATTACATCCATGTGCCACCATGCCCAGCTAATTTCTGTGTTTTTAGTAGAGATGGGGTTTCACCATGTTGGCGAGGCTGGTCTCGAACTCCTAACCTCAAATTATCCACCCGCCTTGGCCTCCCAAAGTGCTGGGATTACAGGCATGAGCCACTGCGTCCAGCAACTGTTAGTTTTTCAACCCTTGGTTCCCTTCCTTCCCTCTTCCCTTTAGTAGTTCCATGACTATTGTCATCTTTATGTCCATGAGTACTTCATGTTAGGTTCCATTCTTAAGTGAGAACATGCATTGTTTGGTTTACTGTTCTGCATTAATTTCCTTGGGATAATAGCCTCCAGCTGCATCTATGTTGCTGCATAGGACATGATTTTGTTCTTTTGATGGCTGCATAGTATTCCATGGTGTATGCGTACCACATTTCCTTTATCCAGGTCACTCTTGGTGGGTGTCTATGTGATTCCATAACTTTGTTACTGTGAATAGTGCTGCAATGAACATGTGAATGCATGCGTCTTTTTGGTAGAATGATTTGTTTCCTTTTGGATATATACCCAGTAATTGCTGGGTTGAATGGTAGTTCTGTTTTAAGTTCTTTGAGAAATTTTCAAACTGCTTTCCACAGTGGTTGAATTAATTTATATTCCCACAGACAGTGTATAAACATTCCCTTTTCTCTGCAGCCTCACCAACATCTATTGTTTTTTGACTTTTTGATAATAGCCATTTGACCGGTGTGAGATGGTATCTCATGGTGGTTTTGATTTGCATTTCTCTGATGATTAGTGATGATGAGCAGTTTTTCATATGTTTATTGGCCTCTTGTATGTCTTCTTTTGAGAAGCGTCTGTTAATCTCTTTTGACAATTTTTTAAATGGGGTTATCGGTTTTTTGGTTGTTCAATTGTTTAAATTCCGTATAGATTCCACATATTAGACCTTTGTCAGATGCATAGTGTGTGAATATTTTCTCCCATTCTGTAGGTTGTCTGTTTACTCTGCTGATTGTTTCTTTAGCTGTGCAGAAGCTCTTTAGTTTAATTAGGTTGCACTTGTCAATTTTTGTTTTTGTTGCAATTGCTTTTCAGGACTTAGTCATAAACTCTTTCCCAAGGCCTGTGTTTAGAATGGTGTTTCCTAGGTTTTCTTCTAGGATTCATATAATTTGAGGTCTTACATTGAAATTTTTTTTTTTTTTTTGAGACAGTCTCACTCTGTGGCCCAGGCTGGAGTGCACTGGCACGATCTCAGCTCACTGCAAGCTCCGCCTCCCGCATTCACACCATTCTCCTGCCTCAGCCTCCTGAGTAGCTGGGACTACAGGCGCCCGCCACCACGCCTGGCTAATTTTTTCTATTTTTAGTAGAGACAGGGTTTCACCATGTTAGCCAGAATGGTCTCGATCTCCCGACCTCCTGATCCACCCACCTCAGCCTCCCAAAGTGCTGGGATTACAGGCATGAGCCACCACACCTGCCCCATCTTGGTTAATTTTTTTATATGGTGAAAGGTAGGAGTCCAGTTTCATTCTTCTGTATATGACTAGCCAGCTATCCCAGCACCATTTAGTGAATAAGGGAGTCCTTTCCCCATTGCTTATTTTTGGCAACTTTGTCAAAGATTAGATGGCTGTAGGTGTGCAGCTTTATTCCTGAGTTCTCTATTCTGTTCCATTGGTCTATGTGTCTGTTTTGTACCGGTACCATACTGTTTTGGTTACGGTAGCCTCTTTTGCTTCTTTCATGTTTGTGAATTAAGTTCTTTTTCTTTTTTTGAGACACGTTCTTACTCTGTTGCCCAGGATGGAATGCAGTAGTGTGATCATGGCTTAGTGGTGCTATCATAGCTCACTGCAGCCTCGATCTCCTGGCTCAAATGATACTACCATCTCAGTCTCCCTAGTAGCTGGGACTATAGGTGCCACCACAGCTGGCTAACTTTTAAATATTTGTTTTGTAAAGGCAGGGTCTTGCTGTGTTTCCCAGGCTGGTCTCAAACTCCTGGCCTCAAGGGATCCCCCCACCTTGGCCTCCCAAAGTGCCTGGATTACAGGTGTGAGCCACCATGTCCCTTTTTCTTGGATGAGTGCTGTTGTCAGAATCTGTGGTTTAGCACTGAATTGGATGACACTTTGTGTGGCTATTGGATGTTATAAAGTCCTATCCCCTTCCCATTTGATCCTGATCCAATTCTTCAGTCTCATACTCTTGCTTCCACTCCTTTCTTCAACCCATATGTTCTAGAACTGCAAAACTGTTCTCTCCACAAAAACGCAGGCCACTCTTGCCTATTTACCTTTGCACCTGCTGTTCCTCCAACTGAAATGCTTTTTCTCTCCTCCCTCTGCCTGGTGAAGGACTATACTGTCTTCAAGTCTCCATTGAGGCCTCATCTCCTCCAGGAAGCCTTCCTTGGTACCCCACAAGTCATGCTGGCTGCCTCCTCTGCCCATACTCCCAGGAATGAACCTGTATTGTAGCATTTATCCCATGCCTCTCTGCTAGATTGTAAGCTCCTTGGAGGCAGGGACTGTGCCTTGTTTATTGTGTACTCAGAATCGACCTAAGTGCTGGCACAAGGTGGCTGTTTAGAAAGGGTTGATGAATTAATGAGACATTATTAATCTCATTTAGATCAAAATCTCCTTGAGAAATGACTTTAAGCTCCTAGGCCATTGGTTTTTAAACTGTGTTCTTTAGAGAACTAGGGGTTCCACTAAGAGGCTGCAGGAGTACCACTGGGGTGGAGTAGGGGCTAAGCAGACAGGACTCCAGCCCCCAGATCCTCACAGTCTTCATAAATCTATTCATATTTGGCCGGGTGCAGTGGCTCATGCCTGTAATCCCAGCACTTTGGGGGGCCGAGGTGTGTGGGTCACAAGGTCAGGAGATTGAGACCATCCTGGCTGACACGGTGAAACCCTGTCTCTACTAGAAATACAAAAAATTAGCCAGGCGTGGTGGCGGGCACCTGTAGTCCCAGCTACTCGGTAAGCTGAGGCGAGAGAATGGCGTGAACCCGGGAGGCAGAGATTGCAGTGAGCGGAGATCGCGTCACTGCACTCCAGCCTGGGCGACAGAGCAAGACTCTGTCTCAGAAAAAAAAAAAATCTATTCATATTTGTCAGAGCACTTGGATTCATCTTTGATTTAGAAACAGAGTCACAGGGGTATTATAAATAAGCACCGGGCTTCAAGTCAGAAGGCTCTGGTTTGCTATGTAGCTTAAGCTGGGTGTGCCTGGGCATTGGCCCAGGTCTCTTTCTCTGCAGCAAAACGGGGATGACCAAACCAGCCCCACAGATTGATTATGAAGAGTAAATGTGGTCCCATGGATCATCATATATGAGAAAAACCTCAATACATTGTGCACGAATGTCAACAATGGTGATTAAATTACAGGCAGTCAGGCAGGGCCGGCCTCTTTCTGACTTGTGATCTGAACCGTGGAGCTCACGTGTTCAGAATGAACATCATCTCACTGGAGTTCAAGGCTCTGCAACTCGTATGTGCTTCAGAATCCCTGGGAAGTTAAACGTTAAAATGTGAGTTCTGGGGCTGGGCGCGGTGGTTCATGCCTGTAATGCCAGCACTTTGGGAGGCTTAGGCAGGCGGATCACGAGGTCAGGAGATCGACACCATCCTGGCTAACACGGTGAAACCCCATCTCTACTAAAAATACAAAAAATTAGCTGTGCGTGGTGGCAGGCGCCTGTAGTCCCAGCTACTCGGGAGGCTGAGGCAGGAGAATGGTGTGAACCCGGGAGGCAGAGTTTGCAGTGAGCCGAGATGGCGCCACTGCACTCCAGCCTGGGCGACAGAGCATGACTCCATTTGAAAAAAAAAAAAAAAATTGCCTAGGGCTGTTGGGGTGTGGGAGGAGGGAAGGATGGAAGGGGAATGACTGCTTAATGAGTATGATGTTTCTCATTGGGGAGAGGAAAATGGTCTAAAATTGAAGATGGTAATGGTTGCACATATCTGCAAATATACTAAAAGCCACTTAATAGTACACTTAAAATGGGTAAATTGTATTGTAAGTGACCTATATCTCAATAAAGTTGTTATTAAGAAAATGAACAAGTGCCTCCTGAGAAATTGGGGGACCTCATTGTTTGAGAAACCCTTTTCAGGGGTACAGATTGCCCCTCCCCAGCCTCCAAAGATGGAAACTCCCATATTCCTAGGGCATTTCCTCTGGAAATCTTCACACTGTGCTGGTTAAGTTTCCGGTTAAGGGCTGGGCACGGTGGCTCACACCCGAAATCCCAGCAGTCTGGGAGGCCGCGGCAGGTGGATCACCTGAGGTCAGGAGTTTGAGACCAGCTTGGCCAACATGGGGAAACCCTGTCTCTACTAAAAATACAAAAATTAGCCAGGCGTGGCGCAAGTGCCTGTAATCCCAGCTACTCGGGAGGCTGAGGCAGGAAAATCGCTTGAACCTGGGAGGCGGAGGTTGCAGTGAGCCGAGATCACACCACTGCACTCCAGCCTTGGGTGACAGAGCAGGACTCCATTTCAAATAAAAAAAAAAAAAAAAAGAAAAAGAAAAAGAAAAAAGAAGTTTCTGGTTAAGGATTCCAACCATTTTCTAGAAGGGTAATCCAAATCACAAAACTGTGAAAGGACTTAAGCCACACTCAGTGTCCTACCCCAAACTTTTTTTATTTTTATTTTTGAGATGGCGGGGGGGTCTCACTATGTTGCCCAGGCTGGTCTCGAACTCCTAAGCTCAAATGATCCTCCCACCTTGGCCTCTCAAATACTGGGATTACAGGCGTGAGCCACCATGCTCGGCCCTATCCCAAACTTTTTTGATCAGGCCCCCTATCAAAAAAAGATGAGGATGCATCTCAATATATGATAAGTTATTTGTTTTTTAAATCTACCTAAAAGTTATACTTGTATTAATATGCTGATCCGTATGGACATTATAAAATGTGCACACAATTTATACTTCAAAAGATGAGCTTAAAAAAGTGATAGGGAAACCTTTTTTGAGGAAGTTATTTGTTTGTTTTTTGTTTTTGTGTTTTGAGATGGAATCTCACTCTGTCACTCAGATTGGAGTGCAATGACGTGATCTCAGCTCACTACAACCTCTGCCTCCCAGATTCAAGCAATTCTCCTGCCTCAGCCCCTCCTGAGTAGGTGGGATTACAGGTGCACACCACCATGCCCGGCTAATTTTTGTATTTTTAGTAGAGATGGGGTTTCACCATGTTGGCCAAGCTGGTCTCGAACTCCTGACCTTGTGATCCACCCACCTCGGCCTCCCAAACTGCTGGGATTACAGGCGTGAGCCACTGTGCCCCACCAAGGGGGTGAGATTTGAGCAGGGATGTGAAGGATGTTTACCTTCACACTTTGTGTTGCCACCTAATCTCGCCCCACAGGGGTCAACTTAAGCCTTCTGCCAAAAGCCCAGAGAGTCCTTGAAATCACTATAAGAGATCTCTAAGAATAATGAGAGGGCAAATTAGAAATGTATGTGTGGGGAGGCAGAACAGACCCATAAAGGAAAAGATACATGAAGAACAGAGGAGGGAAAAAAGAGTTATAGTAGAAATAAATCAGAAGACTCCATGTTCAAATCTCAATATTTCAAACCTCCAATATTTTATGATTGGTGTGAATTTGACCTTGGGTTTAGCCTTCTCATTTGTAAAATGGAGATAACAATACTTCTCTTATAGGACAGTTCAGAGCATTTACTGAGAGGATGTGCTTAAAGAAAGAGATAAGGGGCCAGGTGTGATGGCTCACACCTGTAATCCCAACACTTTGGGAGGCCGAGGCGGGTGGATCACAAAGTCAGGAGTTCAAGACCAGCCTGGCCAACATGAAGAAACCACGTCTCTACTAAAAATACAAAAAATTAGCTGGGCACCTGTAATCCCAGCTACTCGGAGGCTGAGGCAGGAGAATCGCTTGAACCCAGGAGGTGGAGGTTGCGGTGAGCCGAGATCTCACCACTGTACTCCAGCCTGGGCGAGTGAGACTCTGTCTCAAAAAAAAAAAAAAAAAAAGAGAGAGAGAGAGACACAAGACTGATGATGGGAGAAAGGAACTATTCAGGGAGGGAGATGGGAGACGGAGTGCAGTTTCACAAACATATACTGAATACCTACTGAGTGCTAGAAACTGTGCTAGGCAGGACATACAAAATGGAATTTGACCCCATTGCTACCCTTTGGGGAGCCTGAAGTTTAGTAGGGAGACGAGACATATAAGCAGAAAGTCAACTCTACATTCAGGGTTGGAGGATGGCAGTGGAGAGGAGGGGTGTGGGGTGGGGAGGAGGAGGAGGGAGGTGCTCTCCACCAGTCCCTGAAGCCACACTGAGGATAAAGATCCTCCTTCTAGGTGGCAGGTGGCAGCTATCCTGCCACGTGAGTGTGAGGGGCCCTGGGAATGCCTTTTCAGCATGCCCTGGCTCCATGTAATCCTCCCAAATAAACGCCTTTCAGCCCAGACAAGCAGGAAGTGTGCTGGGCTGGCGGATGGACTGACGCTCGCACATCAGGCACATGCACAGGAAACCGAACTGCTGGGCAGGTTATTTTTGTTTTTCCCTTTCCACCACCACTGGAGCAATCAGTGACATTCCTTTCCCTCCTAAACACACAGGTTTGTGTACCAGAGCCTGGCAGGAAGTGAAGAAATCCCCTTTGGAAGAGCAGCAGCGGCCTCTATCCCATGGCTTCCTCCCTCATTCCTGGGGAGGCTGCCTGGGGCCTCCCAGTGCTGTGGCCTTGGTGGCTTTTCTCCTCTTTTTCTGACTGTTCCAGGAAAGGGGAGGGATGGGGGAAAACCTGGTTCAGACCTCTTTTTGGAATCACAGTGCCTTTGGCCCTCCTCTGCCTAGCTCTCTCCAGCCTCAGCTCAGTTCTTAGAATGATGTCGTAGCAGGAAGAGGTTGGGGAGACGGTGGTGAGAGGTGGCAGACACAGGAGGAGAGAAGAGGTTCCCAGGTCCAAGAGAAAATACCAGAGGGGAGAATCCAGAGAGGGCTCAGAGGCAAAAGTGCGCCTTTTGATAGTGACATTCCTTCCTTCAAAACACTTTTCCTAAGAAAATTAAGAAGGCAAGGACAAGGGACCCAGACTCCTCCCTAAAGTCAGACAATAATTAAATGAGAGCTAAGGGCCTAGGCGGGCGGATCACCTGAGGTCGGGAGTTTGAGACCAGCATGACCAACATGGAGAAACCCCGTCTCTACTAAAAATACAAAATTAGCCAGGCATGGTGGCGCATGCCTATAATCCCAGCTACTTGGAAGGCTGAGGCAGGAGAATCGCTCAAACCCGGGAGGCAGAGGTGGCAGTGAGCCGAGATCACACCACTGCACTCCAGCCTGGGCAACAAGAGCAAAACTCCGTCTAAAAAAAAAAGCTAAGGGCCCAGGAATGGCAGAAAAATACCTCCTTGCATCTTAAACTTGTCTGCTTTAATAATTTATTCTACAAGTAATACATGCTTTGGTGTGTGTTTAAAGCTTGTGAGGCTGGATGATATTTCTGAAACGTTAATTGGTAATTGTTTCCATGTGGTATGTCCTTTCTCTCTTGAGACCGTTCTCCATTTGAGCCAGTGGGCTGCTCTGTGGCTACTGCTTTGGGAAAGGGATGTAACTGCTCCCTGCCCTCTGCTTTTGTTTCCAAAACCCAAGTTCTTAGGAAAACCAAAACAACTCTTGGCATAGGAGACCATAGATTTGGGAGAAATACGGTGTGTAAGAGCAGAGCTTCTCACCTCTGAGATGAGACAAGAATCCCCTGTCTGGGGGAAAGGGGAAAGGTGGAGATAAATCCACAAAAGGGGATATTTTGGGAGTTGAGGTGGGGTGGGGATCTATACCCCACTTCTGGCACGTGAGCCTTGGGATAAGGAACAAGTCCCAAGGGGGATTCAGGCAAGGAGGGAACCTGCACATTATTTCCTGGTAGAACTATGTCACTGGAGAAGCAGCAGGACCCTAGAGAGGAAGTGGCTGCTTGAAACGTCTAGGTGGATGGAGCCGCGGAAAGAATTTCCAGTGCCTACTGAGGTATGAGAATAGCAGGAAGATTCCCGTGCATCCAGGAAGAGCACAGAGCAGTGGAGACGCATGGAATGGATCCCTGGCTCAACAGCAACCTGCGTGGACCATCAGCTGAGCACCTAGTGATGGACGTCTCCATGAATGCCATTTGGACCAATAACATTGCTGTTTCCTCCCACTGTCTTGGAACTAACTCAAGCTCCAAAAGTCTGGCACAACTCTAGGAGAAGGGGAGGGAACCCCAAACTGACTTTTGTCATGCTGGTGCTTAAAATAGAAAATGAACCTTAGAAAAATCCACTTACATTTCTTGCATCTGAGTCCCCCTGGGAAGGTGGATGGAGAACCTGACTCATAAGGTTGCTTATTTAGTATTGGCAGTTTCCATAAATATTTACACCTGAGTTTTAAACATCCGTCTAGTGCTTCTTTGTGCTAGATCTTTTTTTGGGGTAATAGAGGGATAAAGAAGGAGCAGATGTGTTATAATAGGTGCTCCAAGAAGACTGCAAATACAGCGTTATGGGAGAAGGAGGATGTTGAGAAAGTCTTTCCAGGCCCTGCAAACTATGAATAAGGGTTTTCTTGGGTTTGAGTGAAGGATTGAGGTATTTCTGATTCAACTGCCTTTGTGAGCAGAGACTGAGAAACAATGAAATGGTGGAAAGAATGGAGGTGGATATTGCAGAAATACAAGAACAGCAAATGGCAAGGCCCCCTCTCCCTCTGTGATTCTGTTTTGGATGAGACATTCCAGATGGAGCAGCTCAAGTGAGTAGAGACCTGTTTGGCTTGTGGAAGGGGTTTTGGTTCTGTATGAAGAGTAAAAAGCCATCAGGTTAAGAGACAAAGGCTGGCTCCCCTGAAGCCCCCTGCCTTTGCTGGTTGCTGGGAACCAAGTGAAACTCTCTTCAACTTGAATCAGCTCGAATACAGGTCTGTGTGTCCCTGTAATTGCCAAAGGCTTGGGGGCTGGTCTGGTCACCTGTTTTATGTGTCTGGGTTTTACCTCTTCTACTTATGTTCTGTGTCATGAGAAAACTGGCCTTTGGTCTTGGAAGACACCACCCAGAATGCCCCTCTGCAGGTCTATGAATTCCAAATCCAAGGGGGTCAGCAGAGGAGGGACCAAGGGATCTCCAGAAGGTCTCTTGGTGGTCTTTTCTCAGAGCCTACTGTGGGCTCCTCTTCCAAGGCTACAGGCATATGAGGTAGGGACAGAGCTCCCGGTGGCATCTGAGATGATGTTTGGTGATGCTTGAAAATATCATCAACAGACTGAACCATATGCTGAGAAAGTTATTTCCTTTTCAATGAATTTTCTAGCCTTGAGTTTTTTTTTTTAGACAGGGTCTCACTCTATAGCCCAGGCTGGAGTGCAGTGGTATGATCATGGCTCACTGCAGCCTCGGCCTCCTGAGTTCAAGCGACCCTCCTGCCTCAGACTCCTGAGTAGCTAGGACTACAGGTGTGTGCCACTGTTCCCAGCTATTTATTTATTTATTGAGATGGAGTCTTGCTCTGTTGCCCAGGCTGGAGTGCAGTGGCGTGATCTCAGCTCACTGCAACCTCCGCCTCCTGGGTTCAAGTGATTCTTCTGCCTCAGCCTCCCAAGTAGCTGGGATTACAGGTGCGTGCCACCATGCCTGGCTAATTTTTGTATCCTTAGTAGAGACGGGGTTCCATCACATTGGCCAGGCTGGTCTCGAACTCCTGACCTTGCGATCTGCCCACCTCAGCCTCCCAAAGTGCTGGGATTACATATTTTTTATATTTTTTTACATTTTTTTTTTTTTTGGTAGAGATGGAGTCTCACCATCTTGTCCAGGCTTATCTTGAACTCCTAGGCACAAGTGATCCTCTCACTTCAGTCTCCCAAGTAGCTGAGACTACAGACACACTTTTAGAAAAGTTTTTGTAGGGATGGGGGGTCTCACTACATTGCCTAGGCTGGTCTCAAACTCCTGGCCTCAAGCAGTCCTGCACACTTCAGCCTCCCAAATTTCTGGGATTACAGGAGCCGCTACACCTGGCTTAGCTTTTGAGATTCTATTAAGGAGAGTCTTAGTTTGGTTCCTGTGCTCTTTCAACACCTCCCCAATATTTGCAAACCTCTCACTTTCCTGGAGAGCTTGGAGCCCATAGCAAGCAAGAGTATCCAGCACGAATTCAATAATATTGCTTTGTTCTTGTGTTTTTTATGGTTATTTTCTTTTGTCAGGAGATACTGGTTTTCCATTTATGGTAGTCATCAGTTTCTTTGAAAATATGTTTAAGATAAAACTTAAAAACATCAATAATTATATGAATTACAGTATACATAGTATATAAATATGGTAAAAATTGTAAAGGTTGTGACCAATGATTGAAGTTTGGGAAACCCGGACTTAAAGTTTTGGCCCCAGTGAAAATCCTGCCCTTAGTAGTTTAATGGAAAGAGCACAGCATTGATTAGAAATATCTGCATTTGAGACTTGGCAGTTTAAAGCCCTGTTTGGCACATATTAGCTATATGACCACGGGCAGGTTGATTAACCTCTCAAAGCCTCAGTTTCATTAGCTGTAAAATGGGAACGTACTACCTCTTGAGGTTGCTGAAAGATTAAATGACATGATACACACAGAGTATACACGGAGCTCAGAGCCTGGCTCACAGCAAACAACTAAGATGGACAATTATGATTTTTGTTATTGTCCAAGAAGCACCTCTTTTACTCTGAGGTGCCACACAACAGTCATTGGCCGCTCATACCAATGAATGTGCGTTTTACATTTTCTCCCTGCAGTGAGTTTGGATGGGCACAAAGTGAAACAAAGAGGCCCCTGGATGTGGAGGAGTGTATGAAATTAGGAAACAAGTATCTCCTGACCACCTATTATAGTTGATTGTATCATCGTTCCTAATTCTTCACCCCTCTCTGTATCAATACCTGTTGCCAGGTGACTTGATAGTTTCTTCCACTAGAGGAGGAATATACTTCCCCTTTTCCTAACTCTGGGCTTGGTCATGTCGCTTATTTTGGCCAATGGGGTGGTAGCAAACGTTACACAAACAGTGGCTTAAAATGTGCTTGTGCATTTGGGTATGACCCTCTTGTACTGCTGCAGTTAGCCATGTCCTGGCCAGCTTGCTGGTCCACTCGGCGCCAGGCCTAGAGCAGCCAATTCCCATCTGACCTGTGAGAGCAAGAATAATTATTTTTTAAGCCGCCGAGCTTTGGGATGGTTTATTATGTTTCAAAATTGTGACAATAGATGTTAATGACCCCTAGTATGTACTGAGTACAGGCATTTTCATATAGTCTATTTAATTTCATCTTCAAACATCCCCATTTACTAATGAGAAAATTGAGACTTTGAGAAAGCCCTCCTGGTCCAAGATCACACAGAAAGGAAACAGCTGAGCTTGGAGACAACCCTGTTCCGACTCCCAGAACATGCTCTTCTTACTACACCACGGAAGAATGGGGTGGTGGGAGGCGGAACACAACGAAACTAGCTTCGCGGCTGGGCCCAAGGCTGGTCCCATCTAGAGTCATCTTTGAGACCACAAGAGCCAACATCATAAATCTAGGATTGTGACAACACAGGATGACTCAGGCAGGGGGTGGCCGGACAGGGAAGCCCTGGTGAGGGGCTGGTCGGTTATAAAACCTCAGTCTAAATAGGGACAGGGCGGTAACATTAGTAGACAGGGCTGGGCCACAGAATTGGGTGGTTTAGGACAAATAATGACTTGAAATTTATTTTGGAAAATATTTTCCCAAGTGTCTCACTGGGCCTTGTGGGAATGAGAAAATCAGTGGGGAAAAAGCCAGGAGAAAAAGCTGATGAGGCTGAGAAGGGGCTCATGACTAGTAGGCTTTGATTTCATAAAATTCAGAGCATTAGATGTTCCTGGAGGCGAATTCTTACTCATGCTATAGAACTCTTCCCCCAATTCCCCCGCTCTGTGAGTTATCCCATCATAAGACAGACGCAATCTCAAATTTCTCTATTCATTCTCCAACAGTTATGACAACAGCCAGCATTCATTGAGCATGTACTAATTGCCAGACACTATTCTAAGCTCTTTACACTTTTCTTTCTTTTTTCTTTTTTTTTTCTTTTTGAGACAGAGTCTCGCTCTATCACCCAGGCTGGAGTGCAGTGGTGCGATCATGGCTCACTGCAACCTCTGCCTCCCAGACTCAAGCAATCCTCCTACCTCAGCCTCCCGAGTAGCTGGTACCACAGTTGTGTACTTCCATGCCTGGCTAATTTTTGCATTTTTGTGGAGACGGAGTTTCACCATGTTGCCTCGTCTGGTCTCAAACTCCTGGGCTCAAGCGACCCCCTCATTTCGGCCTCCCAAAGTGCTGGGATGGCAGGCCACTGTACCTGGCTGCACTTTACACTTTTATTGGTCCTTTCAATCGTCACAATAATCCTAAGCAGAATATGCTCCTACTCTTTCCCATTACACAAATGAAGGAGAAAAACAGAGGCCCAGAGATATGAACTACAAAGCCCAGGCTCACACAGCTGGTCAGAGGCAGGGCTGGAACTCTAATCTGAGAGAGTATGCTCTGAGTCACTATGCCACGTGTTTACTGTACAGCGCTGTGATGATCTGAGTCTCCTATTAAATGAGATAATGCACGCCAAGCACTTAGCTTATTGCCCAGCATTAGAGACGGCCAAAAATATTACAATACCAAGTATTCTTATGCTGATAGGAATTTTATTTTATTACCTTATAACAGCTGCTTCCCCAGTCCTCCTTAGAGAGGAAAGTCTTTGTAGGGAACATACTTAGCGACTGGAATAGGTCAGTCTCTTGAGGATCTGGGGTCAGCTGGAGCCAAGGCCTCATGGGTGGGAGGGACTGGGGAGAAGAAATTGGAGATCTTGGCCAACTGTGAGGGGTCTGAGGAGTAGAGATGGAAGAGCACAGAAGGCCAACAAGACAGACAAGGGCTCTGTATTGTGAGATAAGACTCCCTTCTTGGGACCTCACTAAGGAGGTCAGTGAGTCTACTAAACACACTGCTCTTGGTAGGAGACATTCTCGCTTGTGGCAGGAGAAGGAGAAGCCACTGAACTTGATGCCAGCATTGATGCGTGTGGGGTGATGGCCATGGGGGAGTCAGTGCCCCAGAGAAAGTTCATAAGAAGATGAGCCCACCAGTGATTAGCAAGAATCTGAGAAAGGCCAGGGAATTTTCCTTGAGTCAGGAGGTCTCCAGCTGGCCTCTGGGTAGGGTTGTTATTTTCGATGTTGTGGCTAACATTCTTGCCCCTGTCCATGGTATGCATGCTCCTGGAGCACACAGGTGGGGCATGATCATTCCTCCCGCTCCCGCAGGGCCAGCTCAGTGAGAAGTCAGGAAGCCTTGGATGCATGCTTGAATGAATGAATGAAAAGGCTTTAAACTGAGGATGGCCCATGCTTGCTCAGATATACATCAACTCAGCCGTGCATGACACCTCATCATCAGAAGATGCTTTAGACATCTCAGTTCACCATGTTCCTAATCTGCACCCTGCTTCCCAAACTGCTACTGATGTTGCAACCAGCTCTATCTCTGGGTTGATCCCTCAGATTCACATTAGGGGATGGTGACATATGGGCCTCATGGCTGCCCTTTCCTCCTCCTCACTTGGGCTGACATTAGAGCAGTGTGGTTCCACCATGAGCCAATGTGTGGAGACATTCTTGGTTTTCACAATGAGGGGAATTGCTACTGGCATCTTACGGGTAGAAGCCAGGGATGCATCTAATCCTAGAATGCACACGCTAGTCTCCTGCAACAAAGAATTAGCCTATCCAAAACGTTAATAGTGCCAGAGTTGAGAGGCTCTGCATTAGAGTGTCATGGTTCAGAGCATACTCACTGGAATTTAAGAGGACTGGTTTGATTCCAGACTCTGCCACTTAGGTTGAGACAGAGATGATAATTGTATTTACCCGTAGGGTCATCAAAATAATTAAATTGGGTCTATCAACAACCAACTTCTGCCATCTCCTCCCCGCTAGTCCCCACCAAAATGCACACACTCAACGTACAACAGCCGGCCAGATTTCCCCATGGCCCAGGAACAGAACTCATATGGGTTCTCAGGCCAAGCAGGTTCTTTGTTCCACGAGCCATGACATGCTTCAGTCCTTCCACGTTAAGGGCATCCTTTCCACACCTAAGTCTGCAATGCAAGTACCTTTGCTGGAAATGGCTAATTGTTTTGCTTTCATCACCTCAACTGGGGAGTTGGGTTTGAGCCCTAACAAAGTTGTGAATGCAAATGGTTATATGCAACTAGGCAAATGAGATTTATATAAAAATCTAATTTTACTAAAGGGAACACTTTCTGGTAGGGGGTGGGGGACCAGCAGCTCCATTCTATGAAGCAGAAGCTCAGTTCTTTGGAATTTATGCTATAAAAACTTAATGCACATCCACAGAATGTCAGAGGAAGTGATGTCAGAGACCATTTTGTCAAACCCCCTTTGAGAAATTGACGCCCAAAGGGAGGGGAAACTTCCTCAGGGTCACTCCCTAGTTAGCAGCAGAGAGGAGATCAGAACCGAGAGGTCCTGACACCCTGTCCAGGCTGGCTCCACCCCACAGAATTGCCTCTCCCTAAGGGAAATCCTTATGAGCTTAGGTGTCGAGGAAAAGATGACTTCTCCCTACATTTTCAGTTCAAACTTCATAGTAAATAAGAATTTAATGTTCAGAATCATCTCTTGCAATGGGGCTTTCATTGCACGTGTTTTTTTCTTCTCTTGGCCTAGAGGCAATATTAAAGTAATTCCCTCTGTGGGTGCTTTGCTCCATATGTAAACACATGTCTACCATCTATACACAGGCACATGCATTTGTCATTTCTTCTCAGAATGACTTAATGATTTCCATGTAACGAATATGTTGCAGCTGTTGGTTTTCTTGAGGCTGAAGCACTCAGAAAATCATCAGTTATCAAATTGCTTTCCCACCACTGTTTTTCCCAAACTGGACAAATTTTCTCCCCCTTTCCTTAAAAGAAAAAAAAAAAGGTATGATGGGCCAAGATGATGCCCCTTAGGCTTTAGAATTTTTTATCAATGGCAAAATGACGGCTAAAATATCCCTATCAAGTTATTTTCTGAAGTTGATGTCTGCCTTATCTTTAAAAACAAAGGCCTGTGCTGCCAATCAAAAATGAAACAAACAAAAAAGGTTTACAAGAAAAGCATGAAAAAGAGGTTAGAAAACAAGGTAAGAAAAAAAATGCTAGGACTTCATTTCCAACCAAACCCAGAGTCAGTGTCCTTTATGGGAGGGGCTGCAGGCACCAGGCTCATGGTGTATTTTTGGGGAAGCTTCTTTGGAGGAGAATTTTAGTTTGCTCACACATGGCAGCCAGCTTCCAATCAGGAGATGCAAGAGGTGAAAGGTTGGGGGTCAGGAGGTGGGAGGTGGCTCTGGGGAAGACAGTGTGTTGAGTCAATGGGATCAGGAAGACTTGCGTCCAAATTCTCACAGCCATTTAGTAGCTTTGTAACCTTGAGAAAATGGTTCAACTTCTCTGAATCTCAATTTTTAAATTCCACATACAGAGCCTTTTCTCATTGGGTATTGAGGATTACAATGAATGCCCAATAAAGGTATCTCCTCTCTCTCCCTGCTTCCTTTCCAGCCTTTTGAAGTCTGAACTCTGGCTGACAGAAGGTAAGAGGTAGGTGTGCTCTGTGAACACGTGCCACTGCACCATTAGTTCTTGCCTGGCCTTGACCCCAACACGTTCTCTGCTTACCTGGACCAGGGACAGAAGAAGATCTTCCTGCTATAATGCCAGGGCCCAGTACCCACACTGGGGGCCTGTGGTGCCCAAGGTGTCTCCAGCCAGGCCTATGCCTGAGAGTTAAGAGAGGACACAGCAACAAGGTAAGCCAGCCCAGGGCAGCCTGGATCTGCCAGGTTTCCTAAAGCCCTTTTTGTCTGTTTCATTTCCTCCACCCCACCCTGACACCCACTCCCCTCCCTCCACTTTCTCAGTTCCTTGGTCCTGGCAGTTTTTCTTGTCTGGACTGTACTACTACTCTCAACTCCAGCCTGCTCACTCTGCCACATCTGTCTTCTCAAAGCCTGGCTCCAGTCATACCTGATTGTAAAACACAAATCTGTCGATGTCGACCTCCTCAAGTGACCCCCAAATCAAGTTCCTTGGCTCTGCCTCCACAGCCTCCTATGGTCTGGCCCCAGCCTTATCTTCTGCTGGTCCTTTTCATGTCCCTTACATGCTACCCAGACAGGACAGCTTGTCCCCTGCCTACGTGGCTCAGAGCCTTTGCCCTGGCTGGGTCACTCTTGGAGGTACTTCCGTCTCTCTCCACACCGAGATCTCATTCCATATCCGGCTCAGAGATTCTCACAGAAGTGTGAACCCTACGGTGAACTGTACATGCAAGGGATCTAGGTTGAACGCTCCTTATGAGAATGTAATGTCTGATGATCCATCATCGTCTCCCATGCATGCTTCCCAGCATGCCTGCCTAGCCCCATCCCACGTGTTCGGCAGCCATTTGCTGCTGCTACTCTGGGCTGGGGCCAGGCTCCACCCCTTGATATTCTAGGTGCTTGTCCCTTTCTCTCCTGACATTTACCATGTTCTATGTCCTTTTGTAGTTACTTGTGTATATGTCGCATTTCTTCTACTGTTGTCGGCTCTTCTAGAGCAGGAAAGGAAGCCTCATGCATTTTCCCCTAAGCTACAGGGCAAGCATAGAATAATGGAAGAGATTAAGACTTGAACTCACATGACCTGGGTTCAAAGCTGCTATGGTTTGAATGGATGTGTCCCTCCAAATTTATATGTTGTAGCTTAAACCCCAAGGTGATGGTATGAAGAGGTGGGGCCTTTGGGAGGCTTCAGAGAGCTGCTTGGCTCTTCCATGTCTCAAGCTATGTGAAGACACAGTGTTCGTTTCTTTTATGCCACTTCCGCTGCATGGTGACAGAGCAAGAAGTGCCCTCTTTGAAGCAGAGCGTCCTCACCGGACACTGAACCTGTTAGCAACTTGAACTTGGACTTCCCAGCCTCCAGAACTATGAAATACATTTCTATTCTTTATAAATGACGCAGTCTGAGGTATTTTGTCACAGCAGCAGGAATGGACTAAGAACAGGGGTCTCCAACCCCTTGGCCACAGACTGTGGCCTTGGTACCAATCTGTGACCTGTTAGGAATTGGGCCGCACAGCAGGAGATGAGCAGCAGGTGAGCCAGTGAAGCTTCATCTGTATTTATAGCCCATTTATACCCCATTGCTCGTATTACCACCTGCACTCTGTCTCCTGTTAGATCAGTAGCAGCATTAGATTCTCATAGGAGTGTGGACCCTATTGTGAACCACCCATGCAAGGGATCTAGGTTGCATGCTTCTTATGAGAATCTGATGTCCGAGGATCTGTCACTGTCTCCTATCACCCCCAGATGGGACTGTCTAGCTGCAGGAAAACAAGCTCAGGGCTCCCACCGATTCTACATTAGGGTTAGTTGTATAATTATTTCATTACATATTGTGACGTAATAATAATAGAAACAAGGTGCACAATAAATGTAATGTGCTTGAGTCATCCTGAAACCATCCCTCCCCATCCCTGGTCAGTGGAAAAATTGTCTTCCACAAAACTGGTCCCTGGTGCCAAAAAGGTTGGGAATCGCTGGACTAAGACAAAACCCCAGCTTCACCGCTTCATGACCATTGGAGAACTAATCTCCCTAAGCCCAGTTACCCACTCTACTTGTAAAACAGGGGTACAGGATTGTTGTGAAAATGAGAGGATATGATCTCTGGGAATGCCTGCTGTGTGGTAGATGCACAAAAACCAGTAAGTATCCTTCCTTTAGCAAGGGGTTTTGAATGGCTGATAACACTACCGTGTACTGTTTCACAAGTATATCCTTTCATTCTGCAAATTTCTGCAGGGCAGGCCTCATGTCCCCTTTCATGTCCCCTTTCAGCACAGTGGTTAGGAGTCAAACATGTTGAGCTCCATTTCTCCATTTCTGACTCTCTCACGTACTTGCTGCTTGACCCTAGGCTAAAGAAGCCTCAGTTTGCTCATCCATAAATTGGGAAAAATAACATAATCCACCTTATAGACTGTTGAAAGGATTAAGCGACATGATGTATATCAAGTGCTTGGTTCGTGGTAAATCTCAACAAATGTGAGCTGCTGTATCAGGATAGTGGTTTTGAAACATGATGCAGAAAGAGCTCTCCTTTGCATCTCCTTGGATGGAAACTTACCCAGCATGTGCTTGTCTTGGGGAGGTTGAGGTTTGAGGTGTTAGCAAAGCAGAGTGGTAGCGGATCGATAGTCCATGTTTAACATTCAGAGTAGGAGTTTTTGAGTCTGTAAAAGGAGTCTCGTCTTAAGCAAAATCAGAATTTCTAAATTATTTTAGCTGCTATTGACTTAGAGGGAGCAGGACATAGTTTTTTTGTTGTTGTTGCTTTGGTTTTTTGTTTGTTTGTTTTTTCTTTTACTGGATAGAGCAGCTACCTCTTCTATTCAGGCTAAGCAGGAGGCTGAATGCCCGTAGGAGGAAAACGGGATGTAGGGACGTCCATACCAGAGACGATGAAGAAGAAAGCTTTTCACTGCAGGGCATTGTGGGAGGGAGACAGGGAGAGAGGGGAAGAGAAGCGAGAAGCACCTGTGTCCATGAGGTCTCTGAGCTGAAGCATTAGCCAAGGGCACATTGTTGGGTGGAGGAGCTTCTGCCCCATTCTGTCTTGGAATTCTGGGAAGAGATCCCCTTCCAGGCATCCCCCTCCCTACGTACTCGGCATCAGTCTCAGCCTGAGAGACTCTGCATTCGCCCTCCTGAGCCACCCTCACTTCTCTGTTTTTTTTTTTTTTCTTTTTGAGACGGAGTCTTGCTCTGTCACCCAGGCTGGAGTGCAGTGGCGCAATCTCAGCTCACTGCAAGCTCCACCTCCCGGGTTCATGCCATTCTCCTGCCTCAGCCTCCTGAGTAGCTGGGACTACAGGCACCCGCCACCTCACCCGGCTGATTTTTTGTATTTTTAGTAGAGACAGGGTTTCACCATGTTAGCCAGGATGGTCTCGATCTCCTGACCTCGTGATCCACCCTCCTCGGCCTCCCAAACTGCTGGGATTACAGGCTTGAGTCACCGCGCCTGGCCCGAGCCACCCTCACTTCTTGTCTGACATGGAAGGGAACCAGAGGCTCCCATAAGCCACCGAGACAGACACAGAAGTTAGCTGAGACTCAGACAGGGGTGCTGGCCAAGGAAGGTTGTTGCTCCAGGGCCAAATGGCCTTCGACCAGGGGCTACTCGCATTCAGGCTGCCCAGGCAGAGCAGAGCAGGGGTGGCATCCCTCTGAGAACAAGGCAGGGCTTGGTAAGAAGGGCTGCAGACTGTGCTCTCCGGAGCCTTGCCTATGCTCAAAGGACACAGCAGTCACGAACTGGGCTCCAATGTCACTCATCAGCTGAATGCTTGGGACAGGATCAGGTCAGCCCCTCCTCAATGCATGCCAGCCAGGTACAACCAAAGTGCAGACCTACAGCCCCCCAGTGGAGAATGGCCAAGGACCATGTCAGAAGACCTTCACCCTCTCTCCCCTTGCCACTCTAAGTCTCTGGCATTGTGCTGGCACCTTCAACAAACACTTCTCTCTCCCCTCCTGTCTTCCTAGGACAGTGTTTGCATCTTACTCATCTTGAATCTCCCTCAGTGCCCTGCAGAGAGTAAGTGCCTCACACAGTGCTTGATGAGTGGATGAAGGTAGCCTTATTAAAGCCTCTGGGATGGATTTGAGGATGTTAAAGCATGCTGAGGGGGAGGAGAGAGAAAAAAGGAGGGTGGGCCGGGAGTCGGGCGGAGACCTTTCCATTCTTACTGTGAACAGGCCAAGTGAGGCAGAGGGAGAATAAAGGCAGAGCCTAGGGTGAGGGCAGGGGGGCTGCAGACCCACCTAGAGCCCAGGAGAAACCAAAGGAAGGTGGTTGGTGACGAGCAGGTGGGAGATCCCTGGGTGGGCTGTGCTGGCAGCACCCTGTGCTCATAGCCGGTGTTTGACTTCCCCCAACCCCGCTTTCGGGTGGATGGGCGAGAGAAGCAAGTGTGGCCCAGCAGGCTGCAGAGTGAGCTGGTGTCTCTGAGAGGCAGGGGTCCTCCTGGAGACTGGGCCTTGGGTCAGCGAGGGACATGTTGACCCTGCCTTGGCAGGTTAGAAGCTGGACAGCCAACAGTCCTTCCATGATGGCAAAAATACACATCTCTCATGCTCATTGAAGGCTTTGTAATTTACACAGGCTACAGGATGACTATGGGGTCGCCCACCCCATCCATAAGGCATTTCAGGCAGGTACCATGATCAACAGATGCTATTACACCCCCATTTGATGAGTAAGGATGTTCATGGTGACAATGAGATTTAGGGTGAACATGGGGTCGGGATGTGTACAAAGATTGAGGGTGCACTTAACTTCCCCTACTGCTAAAAAAGGGACGTTGAGCTGGAACTTGAAGAATGAGCTGTTGTCCATCTGAGGGAGAAGGCAGAGAAAGGACATTCCAGGCACAGTGAACATGTGTGAAAGGATGGGGGCGTGAGGAAGCATGTTATATGTAGCGATAGTAACAGGAATGATTGCTAACATACGTTGCGAGCATACCACATGACAGGCGCTGTTCGGACTTCACATACTGAACTCAAATCAATTCTCACAACAGCCCAATCTGGTAGATGCTAGCATGAACTCCATTTTATAGATGAGGAAATGAAGGCACAGGGAATTAAGTGATTTCCTTAGGGTCACAATGAGAGCAAGTGGTGAAGCCAGGACTGGAACCTACTTGAGGGACAGGCGTCCAACAGTGTAATCCAGGTAGTAAGGGCTAAGCAGGAAGGGATGAAGTATGTGGCTAGAGAGTTGGAGTGGGGTGATGATAAGGGAAGATATTTAGATTTTATCTAAGAGGCAGTAGGGAGCCATTGATGGTCTAAGCAGGAGAGCGTTAGAAAGGTCCGTGTGGCACAGGAAAGAGGGAAAATTGAGAGAGAGAAGGAAGCCACGAAGAGTGTGCTGGGGAGGTAGCCAGTTCCTTTATTGTTACATGTAAGCCAGATTGCTTCTTCCATTTGGGTAACCATCACCCACTCTGGAGCTCAACTTCAGGACATGAGTTATACTATTTCACAAAATCTTCCTGGGAGACAAGAGCTCCACCTGGACCTGTGACATGACTGGTACCTCCCACATCACATTCTGTGCACCCAGTAACTGCATTTGGCTCTGTTTTCCTTGGATTGCTAGACATTCTTTACCTCTTTATTTAATGCACTAGCTGGTGTTCCTTTTCACCCTAGGAGCACAGGATAGTATTGGAGTCCTTGAAAGGTGTTTCAGATATTCTTAGTGGGAAGCTCTTCCACTGGGTGTGACCCTGGACAAATGCTTCCTCCCTACTTTCTTTGCTGCCTGCCTTGTTTCTCATATATACATGGGCTGATTCTGCCAGGCAACCAGGTGGCAAGTTGACCCGCCCACCAGTCCCAGTTCTAAAGAGTGGCTGTGTGACTTTGGTGAAGTCACTGTGTCTCCCTGGGATGCACCGGAGAGGAAGGAGGCTGCACTAGACAATACAGACAATACTTAAACTGTCTTCCAGCAAATCATGTTTGCTGTTTCCAGAACCTTTACTTCTGAGAGTCTAATTTTATTCAATGGTTCAACGTATATTTGTAGAGTCAGGCATGGTGCTAGGGATATGGTGGTGCAAGATAGAAAGAACCCTTGCTATCGTTCTGGCTGATCATATTCAGTAACTGATCCCATTGAACATCCATGCACTGAGCACCCATTACCTCCTGGATCTGCTGCTAGAGGCTATGAGAGGCATAGAGAAGATGAAGATATGGTGCCTGCTCTAAACTAGCTTTTCCTCCAAGTTCACCTCCTTAACAGGAGACAGCCAGCTGAATGTGGTCAGGAGCACTCCTTAAAAGGCACTCCTTTTGCTCATCACCTGTAACTTCAGTCAAATAAGTAGCCGTGCCAAACCTGGTTTCTTTGGGGCATGGCTTCCAGGTCAACGCGTCTCTGACACTTGCCCCAGGTGCAGCAAAGTTGCGAAACGGACACGGCTCCGTGTGCCCACCAGGTGGCGGCATTCTAGCATATTCCCTAACAGCTGGGGTCATTGAGAAACAGCACCCTGTGTTGGTGGAGGGGAGAGACCACTTCATCCTAATCCAGGGCCCATTCATACTGATCTTCTGAAAAGTTCTGGGGTTAGGGGGCTGGGGGGGAGGAATGGTGGTTGGGCAAAGGAAAATGGCGCTAAATGCTCCATCCAACAAACCTTTCTGGCTGCCTTCTGGAGCTCCCCTTGTCCCCAAGTCTGCATTTGGTGATGAATTTGCATCATTACTTATTTACTTGTCATTCTCTTTTGTCCAGTTGGCACCATGTCTATTTCCTCTTGGAATCCATGGTGCCCACACAGAGTCTGGCCCAGAGTAAGGATTACAGCTCTTGGTCGAAAAAAAATGAAGCTTATTTTAAGCAAGAACTTAAAACAGACTCTCACCTAAGGACCACCACCCAGGCGAGGGCTTCTTGGGCCATTAACATCCTTGACCTCAAAGATGGAAATTGCAAGATGGGAGACTGAGAGTGCCGTTCAAGGTTCCCTAATGTGAGCCATTGGAGACGTGGCTGGGATCAACTTTAACCTATCTCTGCTCAAAAGATGTCAACCTTGTCCACATTAGCCAGGATGTCAAGGTAGAGAGGATAGAAATTCCGGATCTGGCTGAGCCTAGTGTCCACCAGAGAAAACTCTGGCCTTTAATCTGGGATTTTTACATCATTTTCTTCTCTAACAGAGGGAGAGAGAGGGGCATGAGTTGGGTCCACCAATTGGGACAAGCAGGTCCGACCTGCTTCTCTGCTGTCCTCAATTCCATTCAGACCCCTATGCCCTGCTGCCTAGCACCTCCACCTTCCCCTCTGGGGCTCCAGCAAAGAGGAAGGCAGTCAGAACCATTCCAAAGGGTCCAATCTCCTTGCATTCCAGCCCTGGCCAAAGTCATTCTGGAAACAAGTGGAGAGCCCCTCTTGAAGGAAGTGATTCAGAAACCATGATGGCCTGGCGGCCTGCTGTGACTCACAGCACATCAATGGGGGAATTGTCTGTGGAAGCCGAGAATTCCAAAGCTCTTTTCTTTCCTTTCTTACTTACTTTCTTTTTTTTTTTCTTTCTTTCTTTTTTGCCCTCCCCTTGGCGGCATTGTGCAACAGCAGGGCTGCCCAGAAACATGTGGTTTTCATCATTGGCTCCACAGCTGCCTTAGAGCACTGTGGAGAAAATAAGATGGAGAGGGAACAGGACACAAGCGGACCTGTCGCGGTCAAGCAGGGTCCTTCTCTTTCACCCCACCTTTCTTGTCAACACCAACATCCTCAAAGAGCATCTGGAACGGAAGGGAATAGAATTTTGGATCTGGGAGAAAACTTAGAGTACGTCTCATCCAATAACTCTACGTACAGATGAGGAAACTGAGGCCTCAAGAGGGGACGTAAGTGGCTTGGCAAATGTCCACAGCCGCCAAGTTGCATCTTGCATCTTGCTGCAGCGACTGACTTTTCTTAGCCTCCAAGTCAGGAAATGTAGTTTGACAAAGGATAGTTTTTTTCCATGGAATGTGACAGATGAAAAGTCATACCAAGTTTAGTTGTAAATCTCTCCATTGTCCCTTTCCCCTTATCTGCCTGTCTAGGGAGTCTGTTTTACCCAGAGTCACCTGTGGGGACACGTGCAAAATCTAAAGGTCTTTTTGCAGTTGTCATCTGATTGGTCATCTCTGTAGCATGTGAAATTAATGCCCATGGGTTTCCAGGTATTCCCCCTATGCATCCACTCCTACCTCTGCGACGTCTCCTTTTTGGCATTCTTTTCTCCTCCCTTGGCTCTCAGATGCCTTAGTTCTATAGGGCTGTCTTATCTTAACTCATATCCATGTTCACGGTTTCAGTGGCTATCATTCAGCTGAGGACTCCCAAATCTTATCTATAGTCTGTTCATCATTCCTGAGCTACAGACGTGTACATACAGCTGCCTTCTCAGTGCCTTTCTTGGATTCCCCAGACGGAACTCATCATTTCCCGCCATAGCTCTTTGACTACTTTGATTTTATTACCAAGTAACTATGGGACCAATATAGTTAGTGTTCCAAAGCACATGCTTTGGCATCTTATTGACCTGGGCCTGACTCCCAGATATGCCACTTAACTGGCTATGGGGCTTTGGCCAAGTTACTGACCTTTCCAAGTTCCTCACCTGTAAAATGGGGATAATAAAAATACCTACTTCATAAGGCTGTCATTAAGAGGAAATGAGTTAATACAATAGCATTAACACAATGCCTGGCACATAATAAATACTCAATTACTGCTGAGCTGTTATTTTTATTATGTACCTCAGCATCCTCCCAACTTGAGCCACACTGAATTCTTAGCATTTAAAATATTTACTGACCACATATGTGTTCCAAGCACTGTGCTTGGTATAGAATTACATGAGTGGATAAATGAATTTTCTGTTTTAAAATTCCCTTACAAAGTATCCCCATTTTACAGATGAGGAAGACAATCACATTCTAAGAAAAGCAAACAAACAACCAAGAGATTCCCTCATGTTCCTTCTTACTAGCCAACAATTTATATTGCATATGATGACACAGAAAAAAAGAAAAGGAAGGCCAATTCACAGTTCCTTTTTGTTTTAGTCCTTCCTTACTCAACAGTAAGCCTCAAATAGAGGGGGTTGGAAGAATGTGTGTGCATCAAGAAGTGAAATAAAAACAGTTGAGTTAGTTTTGTGCAGCATTTGGACTATTCAGGTCAGAAGGAAATACATGTGTCCTCACCCAAATCTCATCTCGAATTGTAGCTCCCATAATTCCCATGTGTTGTGGGAGGGACCCGGTGGGAGATCATTGAGCATGGGGGCGGTTTCCCGCATACGGTTCTCATGGTCATAAATAAGTCTCACGAGATCTGATGGTTGTATAAGAGGAAACCCCTTTCACTTGGCTCTCATTTTCTTTTGCTGCCGCCATGTAAGACGTGCCTTTCGCCTTCTGCCATGATTGTGAGGCCTCCTCAGCCATGTGAAACTGTAAGCCCATTAAACTTGTTTTTCTTTTTTTTTTTTTTTTTTGAGTCTCGCTCTGTCGCCCAGGCTGGAGTGCAGTGGTGCCATCTCGGCTCACTGCAAGCTCCGCCTCCCGGGTTCACGCCATTCTCCTGCCTCAGCCTCCCGAATAGCTGGGACTATAGGCGCCCACCACCACGCCCAGCTAATTTATTGTATTTGTAGTAGAGACGGGGTTTCACCATGGTCTCGATCTCCTGACCTCGTGATCCGCCCGCCTGGGCCTCCCAAAGTGCTGGGATTACAGGCGTGAGCCACCACACCCAGCCTAAACCTCTTTTTCTTTATAAGTTACCCAGTCTCGGGTACGTCTTTATTAGCAGTGTGGGAACTGACTAATACAGCATGTAGGAACTATGAAATATGAATTGTGTAATTTTATTGATTCTGCTTATGAGTTCAATGTTTTCATATTCGCATTTAAAATTTTGCATTGCACAATGTAGAAGTAAATGGTAAAATTTGTGTGAATAATGTAAAATTTCATTTATTTATTTTACCTAGAATGATATTAAATAGCAATTAAAACAGCATTATGACAAGTCGAGAGAGATAGTGGAAGGAAAGAAAAAGCTTTATATTTAGTATCTTTAACAGCATTCTCCCCCCTACACTGCACATTTTGAAAAAGGAATCCTGCAAATTATGTAGCCATCCCTGACTAACAGAGGGACATGTCTTTGAATTTTAGACTTGAGGATAGACTATGAAAAGTCTCTCAGAGAACCCTGCTCTGCTCACCACCCA
This sequence comes from Pongo abelii, assembly GCF_028885655.2. NCBI lineage: Eukaryota > Metazoa > Chordata > Mammalia > Primates > Hominidae > Pongo > Pongo abelii. The sequence goes on from NC_085929.1 coordinate 39,187,439, forward strand.
TCATATTGTATGTGAAGATGCTAAGAGCTACAGGGAGTCTTAAGGTCACACAGGGAGCAAGTAGATAAACCAAGACTGATGCCCATGCCATCTGACTCCATTCCTTCCTAGTCTAGCATTCTTCACCTAATGTGTGCTCTTCCGTCTGTCAGAAATCCCACCTTATGACTTGGAGATAAGATTTCCCCTTTGCAATTGAAACCATCCAATCAGTACTTGGCTGATGATGTGCAATTGATATGCCTTCCATCCAAGGCCAGGGAGACTTGACCAGCACTTGGTTAAAAGTAATAAATAGTTTTCAGGGGAAAATCTAGTGGTTGGTGTTTTAGTCCTTGTCTTTCCTGACCCAACAGCAGCATTTATTTATTTATGATTTTTTATTTCCATAGGTTTTTGGGGAACAGGAGGTGTCTGGTTACATGAATAAGTCATTTAGTGGTGATATCTGAGATTTTGGTGCACCTGTCACTCGAGCAGCATACACTGTACTCAATTGGTCGCTTTTTTTTTTTTTTTTTTTTTTGACGGAGTCTCGCTCCGTCACCCAGGCTGGAGTGCAGTGGTGCGATCTCGGCTCAATGCAAGCTTCGCCTCCTGGGTTCATGCCATTCTCCTGCCTCAGCCTCCCTTGTAGCTGGGACTACAGGCGCCCGCCGCCAAGACCGGCTAATTTTTTGTGTTTTTAGTAGAGACAGGGTTTCACTGTGTTAGCCAGGATGGTCTCGATCTCCTGACCTCATAATCTGCCCGCCTGGGCCTCCCAACCCGCCCGCCTCCACCTCCCAAAGTGCTGAGATTACAGGCATGAACCACTGCGCCCGGCCTAATTTGTAGTCTTTTATCCCTCAACCCCTCCCACCCTTTCCTCCTGAATCCCCAAAGTCCATTGTATAATGTATAATTCTTTTTTTTTTTTTTTTTTTTGCGACAGAGCCTGCTCTGTCACCCAGGTTAGAGTGCAGTGGTGCCATCTCGGCTCACCACAACCTCTGCCTCCTGGTTCAAAGGATTCTCATGTCTCAGCCTCCCATGTACCTGGGACTACAGGTGTGTCCCACCATGCCTAGCTAATTTTTGTATTTTTAATAGAGACAGGGTTTTGCCATGTTGGCCAGGCTTGTCTTGAACTCCTGGCCTCAGGTGATCCACCCGCCTTGGCCTCCCAAAGTACTAGGATTACAGGTGTGAGCCACCACACCTGGCCCATTGTATCATTCTTATTATGCCTGTGCATCCTCATAGCCTAGCTCCTACTTATGAGTGAGAACATACGATGTCTGGTTTTCTATTCCTGAGTTACTTCATTTAGAATAATGGTTTCCAATTCCATCCAGGTTGGTGCAAATACCATTATTTTATTCCTTTTTATGGCTGAGTAGTATGCCACAGTATGTATGTAAATATATATATATAATATTATATATTATATATATATATCACATGTATCACAGATTTTTATCCATTAATTTCATTGATTAATAGGCATTTGGGCTGGTTCCATATTTTTGCAATCGCGAATTTTTAGCAGCAGAATTTAATCATGCGCTCTTCTGTCAAACACTTGTGTCTTTTGGCCTTTAGGACCCAACCTCCTACCTTGCTGGCTGCCCTCCCTTAGTCGCCATCACAGATTCCCCTCTACCTTCCTGACTTTGTATCAGTGAAGTATCTCAGGGGTCAGCTCTCAGACCTTTTCTCTTTTTCTGTCCATACTCATTCCTTTAGTAACCTCATGTAGCCTAATGACTCTTAACACTATCTATATGCCGATGACTCATCTGTTTATTGTTCTAGCCCTGACCTCTCCCTGAATTTGTTCTAACATGTCCAACTGCTTGCTTGACATCTGCACTCTGATGTCCAACGAAATCACACACTATATCTGTAACTGAGACCTTGAATCTCTCCCCCAGCTCCAAACTAAGTCCTACTTCAGTTAATGGCAGCATCAGGTCAAAACCCCGCGGCTATCTCGATGCTTCCTCATCTTTCACACCTCACACCCAATCCATGAGCAAATCCTAAAGCCTCTACCTTCAAAATACATTCAGAATATGGTCATTTTCCTCCACCATTACTGCTTCACCTTGGCCCAAGTCACCTGCATTATCCAGTAATCTTTGAATTGGTCTCATTTTGGTCCTCATCTCTCTTTTACCCAGAAGGGTCTGCTTGAACCACATGTCGGAGTGTGTCACTCCTCTATTCAAAACCTCTCAATAGTTTCTCATCTTACTCTAAAGAATAACCCAAACCAAACAATCCAAACAAGCCACAGAACCTGACAGCCTTCAGGCATTCAGCCACCAGGACCTTAGGACCTCAGCTCTCTTGTCCCCTTTGTCCCCTCTCTCACTCTGCTCTGGCCATGTGGCCTCCTTGCTCTTTCTCCAACTCACTGAGGACTCTCCCACCTCAGGCCCTTCGTCCTTGCTGGCCCTCTTCCTGGAATGCTCTTTCCCCAGGAATCTGGAAGGCTCCTTCCTTCACCTGCTATGGGTCATTATCAGATGTCACCCTCTCATGAGGCCTTCTCTGGTCACCTGGTTTAACACGGCGGTCCCTTCTGCTCCCCATGCACATTCCCCATCTCCCATCCCTGATTTTTATTCCCCATAACACTTATCTCCATCTAACATGCCATCCAGATGACTTTATTTTCTGTTTATTGTCTTTTCCCCCTGTTGGAATTTGCTTATTTGTCTGTCTTGATGTATTTTGTTCAAATATCTAAGCCTGCCTTGCAGTGGGCTGTAGTCTAGGTAACATGATGGCCAAGGATTTACCAAGGAATAATGAACCACCTCCCCACCTCGACCAAGCTCCATGAATGTCTTTGACTCCATATTCCCAGCCTCTACCTGGAATGTCCTTTGTCTGTTTCTCTGAATACCATGCCATCCTTCAAGGTCTGGTTGAAAAGTGATCTCATGGAACACAGGGTCAGGAGATCGAGACCATCCTGGCTAACACAGTGAAACCTGGCTAAATTATGCCCCTTTTTGTTTTATTCACAGACTTTGAACCAAATCTCAGGGTAACATACAATCTCTCTTCTTCCTTCCTCCCTTCCTTCCTTACTTCCTTCTTTCATTCCTTCTCCTTCACTCGCTCACTCCTTTCCTCCCTTTCTTTCTTCTCCATTCCTTCTTCCTCACTCACTCACTCCCTTCCTCCCTTGCTTCCTTCTTTCATTCCTTCTTCCTCCTTCCCTCCCTCCCTTTTCCTCTTTCTTTATTCTCTCTTTCCTTCCATTATGCTTTCTGAAAGACTGAAGGGATCATACTGTGTATATCATTTGACACTTAGTTTTTTTCAAGACGACAAATATCTTGACATATTTTTCTATCAGCATAGAGTAGCCTATAGTACTAAAGTTTATTAAACCAGTCCCTGCTGACCATACAAAAGTGTTGCAAAGTCTTGGCACACACGTCTTTGCACACTTGCTCAGGTTTTTGGGTAGGACAAGTTCCTTGAAGTGGGTTGCTGGGTCAAAGGGGATGCACATTTTAATTTGCTAAATTGCTGGGTTGCCTTCCAAATTCATACCACTGTATACTTTAGTATGTGTTCATTTTTATCTCCATAAGGCATCATATAAGAGAGTTCTCCTTCTGCATTTTGCTTAGTTTTTTGGAAAAGTAAAAGTCAGTCAAGGTCGGGAAAGAAGAGGATGGGGAAGACTTCCAAGAGGAGATCACTTTTCTTTTTTTTTTCTTTTTTTTAAGATGGAGTGTCGCTATGTCACCCAGGCTGGAGTGCAGTGGCACCATCTCTGCTCACTGCAAGCTCCGCCCGGGTTCATGCCATTCTCCTGCCTCAACCTCCCGAGTAGCTGGGACTACAGGTGCCCGCCACCGTGCCCAGCTAATTTTTTGTATTTTTAGTAGAGACGGGGTTTCACCCTGTTAGCCAGGATGGTCTCCATCTCCTGACCTCGTGATCCGCCCACCTCAGCCTCCCAAAGTGCTGGGATTACAGGTGTGAGCCACCACGCCCAGCTTGGTTGTTTTTTACTTTATGCTTCTTCACAGTGTTTGAATTGTATAAAAGGACACTTTTACAATGAGGAGTGATATAAATGTTTGAAAAATCACCTCACAGATGCAGAAGTAGAAAGTATACACGAAGAGTGTAAATCAGGTTTTACTTTAAAAGTAATCAATTGTTTAGAAGTGTTAAAAAGAAACTGTGGATGAGAAATTGTTACATAGTTACTATCTTTTCAATGAAAATGACAATCGGTTTTGTTTCTCCTCACTTCCCTCATTTCTGAGCCCCCCCACTTTCTTCACTCCTTTCCCCTTCTCCTTCCCCTCTTCCTGTGGATGAGAAATTGTTACATTGTTATTAACTTTTCAGTGAAAATGACAATCGGTTTTGTTTGTCCTCACTTCCCTCATTTCCCCCTCCCTCCTCCCTTCACTCCTTTCCTTCCTTTCTCCTTCTCTTTCCCCTCTTCCTTCCTCCTCCCTCCTCCACTCCTGCCTTCCCTTCTTCCTTTGTTGTTGGAAGCTGCAGGTATTTCAAGGAGCCAGCAATCCCATTGCAGAACTGATGTAAAGGGACAAACAGCATGGAATTAGGGCTGCCCAAATGTAATGCATGGTACACAAAAATGCTTCCGGTGAGTCTATTTGGGGATGAGGGCAGGGAGAAGGAGGAGAGGTTGGCTTTTAGCTTCACATTGTCCCCGTGCACTCCTGGACCTGCCATCTGCCCCATGAAAGGCCCCAGTGTTCAGATGCTGCTGCTGAAATTCCCCTTAGGATCCAGAGTGGGCCCAGGCTCATGGTGCCCTGTGTTCTAGGAGCCACGTGATTTCACAAACTCACCCTTGCATTTGCTACATTCTTAGCAGGGCCCTGGAACAAAGGAGACATTGAATAAAAACAGTTGACATTTATTAAGCTCTTACTATTATGTGCCTGACTTAGGTTACCTTTTATAATTTCTCAAAAATCCTATGAGGCAAGTATGTAAATCTATATTTTGCAGATATGGAAACTGAGTCATAGGCTAAGTAATTTCCCCAGGCTTGTAGATCTGCGATTTGAAACTGGGTTCTTAGACACTAAGGCTAGTCCTTTAACTACACCCTTTACTGCCTCCAGAAATTATGCTGAATGCTCTGATATCCTGTCAGGAGATATTTTTCTCTAATAAAATAGGGATGGGAGGTGTGTGTTGGGGGAGCTTTCTAGCTTGTCATTCCTTATGGGCCAGCAGGTTGGTGAGGATTAGAGCCAAAAATCTTTGGGGAAGAGAAAAATGGAACCACATGGTCTGTTCCTGAATTGTCGAACAGATCCCTTTGGTCCCAACCTCCAAGTGAGGCTCATTATATTCCCTCTAGCTCTACACACTAGTTTCTCTAGTTTGGAGTCATAAACACTGGTGTATGCAAATTAGGAATCAGAGAAAAGAGAAGGGCAGTCATTTGCAACAGTTGGAGTAACCACTAGAAAGATGGCAGAACATGTAAAAGAAGAGAGCATAATAGTGACAGCAATGGTGGGCATGTTGTTCTCTAATGCCCATTCTCCCTTGTTCCAAGGTTAAAGAACTCCTAATTTGTAGTTTTATACATGGTTGTCCAGAGTCAAAGCTGTATTTTCCAGACTGTTTTCAAATTAGTTGTGACCATATGATTATGTTCTGGTAAGATTTAAGTGGAAGTGTCATCTGATAACTACTGGGAGACTTCCTTAAGGGAGAGCTGACGCATTCTCTCCCTTCTTCTTCATCCTTTTTTTCTTCCTGTTGGGTGAAATGCAAATGGGATGGCAGGATAGGGCAGCCATCTTGGGCCATGAGGCAGTATAGCAACACCTGTACTTTTCAGATAAGAAAACTGAGAATGCAATGAAAGCAACAAGCTAGAAGGAGCTTGACTCCCTGAGGTCTTCATGGAACAGTGTCATTATACTAGCCCCAGACTGCTTACTTCTGGACTTCACTGCACAAGAAAATTAAACTTGTATCATGTTTAAGGAATATTATTTTGGGCCTCTGTTACTTATACCAGTTAATATACATCATCATGGCTTCTTGGAAAGATTTCAGAATTGGTAATAAGATTTGTTTTATTTCCATCTTTTCCCCTAACTTATGTGCTTCTAAGTTCTCTTGTTCCCAATATAGAAATTAGAACTAGATATATCTCCCTCACATGCATTGATTTTTATATTATAGTAAAATACATTTCACAAAAAGGAGAATAGAGATTTTGAGGAGTGGATGCAAAAAAGTCTGAGGGGATCTGATTACACTGGTATATTTTGGCTTTAGGCTATAGGGGGGAAGAGATCCTGCTTAATTAATTAATGTAAGCACAAAACAGAGAGAGGATTAAACATTCAAGTTACAGCAAGACCAGAGATGACGCTGGGTCTCTGAAAAGCTGGAAAGAGGGATCCTCTGTTGTCTTTTAACCCCACTTCTCTAGCGTTTGGATTCAGTCTTTGTCATGGTGGCTTTGTGACTTCTTCCACAAGGTGAGTTTTGTATCTTACAGCATTAGGCATTGAAGAGGGATGACTCCCTTTCTTCACTGTGTTGTGAGGACTCTCAGGGAAGAGCTCTAACTGGCCAGTCTTGGTTCAGCTGCTCTTCCTAGAGACCTGTCAGTCATTGCCAGGAAGCATGCTGTGCAAAAGAACTGTTCTTGCAGAATGTGGCTATGTGGATTGTATATAACGAGCATGTGTTACTTTTATGGTAAGTGATGAGATGAATGTCTGGAGTAATGAGGTAAGTGTGGGACGTGGTGAGTAGGAGGGCATGGGGGGATGGGCTTCCTAAAAAGGCAGCGCTGACAGCACACCCCTAGGTGACCACTACGGTGTTCAGGAATAGCGAGAGCAATTCTATTGACAACGGAGCAAAGTGTGGTGGACCGGGTGGAAGTCAAGAGACACGGATTCTAGCCCTGGCACCATAAGGCTATTTGGCACATCTCTTTCTTCAGTGGGTTTCAGTTTATACATTTGTCAAGTGATGATGTTAAATCAGCTTGAACTAGCTGAGTTGTTTTCAAAGCTTTTTTTAGTTTACAGAGGTTTTTGTGGGGCACGGGTTAGGGTGCTAGGGATCCTCACTAGATCTTTCCATTCTCTACAAAACCTGCCCATTTTCACACACACACATGCATTCACGTGCACTCTTACACACTTACACTCCCACCCATGCTCACAGACATGCACACATTCACACACTTCCTGTCACATACACACACCCATCCACACCCACACTCACTCTTACTTCCTCACACTCACCTGCACACTCACTCCTCCACACTCATCCGCATCCTCTCACACTCATCTTACACACTCACACATCCACCTATAAACACACCCTCCCTCACACACACGGACACACCCACACTTACACACACATGCTGTCACACAGGTGCACACACATACGCTGTCACACAGGTGCACACACACACAGGCTTTCACACAGCTACACATACACACGCTCTCACACAGGTACACATACTGTCACACAGGTGCACACATGCTCTCACACACATGCATACACACGCTCTCACACAGGTACACACACACACTGTCACACAGGTGCACACACATGCTCCCACACAGGTACACACACATGCTCTCACACAGGTGCACACACAGTCACACAGGTGCACACAGGTACACACACTGTCACACAGGTGCACACACACTGTCACACAGGTGCACACACATACACACGCTGTCACACAGGTACACACACGTGCTGTCACACGGGTGCACACACATGCTGTCACACGGGTGCACACACACACGCTCTCACACGGGTGCACACACACACTGTCACACAGGTGCACACACGCTGTCACACAGGTGCACAGACACACCCCCACGCTCTCACACAGGTACACAGACACACTCTCACACAGGTGCACACACACACAATGCTCTCACACAGGTGCACACACACATGCTCTCACACAGACGCCCATACACACACACGCTCTCATACAGGTACACACATGCTCTCACACAGGTACCCACACACACATTTAGTGTATGTGGAGTCACATTTGTTCTCCAGAGCTTGCTGGATTGGATGATCTCAAGTGCCCCTCACAAGTTCTCAGCGTCCATGGTTCCATTCAAATTGGGAACTGTCCAGGGCTTTGAGCCCTAAATTCTGGAGAGCAGCAGTTGTTACAGAGAAAAGTCATAATGAAGAGGGTCTAAACAACTATGAGAGACTTTCTACCCTCCCTTGCTCTTCTTCCTCCCCCATCCATCATGGCCAGCAGGCGGGATGTGTCCTTTCACTAGTGATGGAAGATGAAGAACATCTGTAGAACCCCGGGGAGCTGCACTTATAAAAAAAGGTCTGCATAGCCCTATTAATACACAATGTCTTGCCCATCCTTGGGTCCATCTATACAGTACTGATCCATCTTTAAATACATGTAAAAATAAAATGCAAACATAGACTGTCTGGCAAAAAATAAAATAAAATAAACATATGTAGATGAGGAATAAAATTAAGATGCATGGTATGTTTTGGTTTGGAGCTATTTTCTCAGTGAGCAGTCACCAACGTAAAGAAACTGATGTGTGGGGCTGCAGAGAAATGGATTGTCTTGGAGAAGTCTCAGCGCTAAGTCTGGGGTCAGGCATCTTCTCCTCTAGGGCAGGTGTGTGCTTCCAATGTTCCTGCTGCTTGGGGCAGGGATGGCCCCACCATCCTTTGCTATCTCTCTGATCTCTCCACAGGCTGCTTTGTGCCTCCGCCTGGTGAGAAGACAGACTCTCCCAAGCACAAAGCCACGCTGTCTTGAGCTGGCACCTTCCTGCGTGGGAACCCAGAGTCACTCTCAACAGCCCTTTCTTTCTCCCTGTAGCCTGTGAGCTGGGGAGGTGGCCAGCTGGGGTGGTTCCCACATTGGGAAACTGGGTGGGGCCTGGGGAGCCCCTTGGCCTTGGTCAAGAAGCCAGACCCAGGCCCCTCCCTGGGAATTCTATATAATGCAGAAGTGGCGAGAGAAAGAGAGCTTTGTGGAGAGTCGCCTCCCATTGGGACATGGATTGGTTGGCCACTGACACTGATGTGGGCAGAAAGAAGTGGCTGTTGTTTTACCAGGGCTGGCACCTGGTTAGGACGAAGCCCAATCCCCTTTGGAGGGCCCCAGATGGGGTTCAAGTGGGAAAAAATGGATCTCAGGGCAGAATCTGATGTGGATTCCTTTCTGGGTGTTGAGAAAAACACAAAACAATAACTCTTCCTTTCGCCTCCTAAGAAGTAGAGTAGGTTCAGCAGGATGAAGTAGCTTTCTTGGGATTAAGGGTATGTAGAATGTTCTTTGGCAAAGGCGGTCATGCTTTGAAAAGGGGGATGCTCTATGGAGCTGTGGGGGAGAGGGAGGAGGGGAGGTTCCCACATATAGGGTGTTGTGTCAGAAATGAAGAGGGAGGCAGCTTCTGCTTCCTCACTATCTCCTTCCCCGGAGAGGGACCCAGCAACAGGAGTCAAGCAATACAGCTGAGCAGGACTCTCCCCACTGTGGGTCTTGATGCAGAGCATGGGCCGTTCGGTCATTGCTCATGGATGAAATGACCAAGCCTGTCTTCCATGTTTCAGGCACAATAAACAAAAGATTTCAAGAAGCTCTCTGTGTACTAGGGAAGGCAGACAAGCCAACAGGCAGATCTGACATAGCACCATGACAGTGGAAGGTTGGCAGCCATGGGAGTTCCCAGGAGGGGACCCCATCAGGACTTGGAGAGCCAGCATTTTGGAAGCAACATTTAAGCTGAGAGTTCAAAGATGAGTTGGGCTTAGTAGGATGACGGAGGGGCAGAGGGCGTATTCTAGACAGAAGGATTTGTACGTGCAAAGGCTTAGGGATGAGAGAAAGATGGTGAGTTCCAAGAGTTCAATATGGCTGAAGGTTTTACCATATGTAAGTTTCCCCAAATGAGGTGATGCCAGAGAAATGAGCCTGGCTCTGATATGCAGGACAGTGCTGAGGAGTATAGGCTTTCTCCTGGGGGCAAAATCATCTCTCGGGAGCCGTGATGGGTATGGAGCTCCACAGTGGCACAATTGCGTATGAGCTACTCTGTGGAGGTGTGGCTACTCTGTGGGAGTTGGACTCAAAGGGGATAAAGGCGGGGAGGCTGTTGCTGAAACCCAGGCAAGAGATGGCAAGGGTGAGAGTGTGGACAGTGGCACAGGGGATGAGTCCTGGGCGGGAGGGGACCCAGATGGAGGGCAGCCTAGATGTGAGTAGAGTAGGAGAGGGAGAAGGAGAGGTCAAAGGTGATGCCAGGTTTCTGGTTTAGCAGAGACTGAGATGGTTTTCCAAGCTGCGAATTGTACCCTTCCAGCTTTGGGGAAGCCAATTCTGCAGCCAGTCTTGTCTGTCCCTGAGGGATGGTTCTGGAGTTGGGATTAGGGGTGGGGAGGCACCTGGGAAAGCGATGTTCCGGTGAAGATAGTGGTTCTGATAGAAAGACTGGACTCTGGCCTGCATATTTCTCATCTGAATCTGCCACCAGAATGTTCACGTCATGAGGGAAGGGGCTTTGCTTCTGTTGCTCTCTTTCGTTGCTACAGATAATGCCTATCGGTGCTACCAGTTGCTAGAATAATGCCCGATACACAGGAGATGCACAGAAAATGTTTGTTGCGTGGGAAAATGATGGTGGCTACAGGTACAGGATTGGGGGGATTTACCATTCCAATCACTGAAATGGGATAATTGGATCCCTTTGATATGTCACAGAAACGTCACTCTGGTTTCCTCATTCCTTTTGATCAAAGGGTGTCTAAGATGGTGCAGATGACCAGAATGGAGAGAAGAGGGATAATGGCATATGCATGCATACATAGGTATGTAAAGGACACGGCCTAGATGATAAACAAGGAAATACACCATGATGGCTTAATAACTTTCATTGTCATCATCAGCATGGGTATAATCACTAGCTTAGATTGATACGTTAACGTGTACCAGACACCAAAACTTGAAGGTGCTTTATATCCATGATCTCATCTAATCATCACAGAAACCCTATGGAGGAGATCCTGATATGATTATAGTTAGACTCATGCAGAAACTGAGACTCAGAGAGGTAACAGAGGTGCTCCTTGTCACACACCTCAGATGTGCCGGGCCAAAGACTGAACAAAGTTCTGTCTGAATCTAAGGCCACTTTCCCTCTGGTCTGAGCTCTTGTTTTATGGAAGAAACAAATGTGGTTGAAACAGAAACTAAGGGTAGAGAGAAAACTCTACAATGTCCCAGGAGGCCTCTAGGCTTGTTAAGAATCCAAATGGGCCAGAGAACTTGCTTTGGCCCCTGACCTGGCCGGACAGTCAGCAGGAAGTATCATCTCGTGGGTCTGTTAATTTACCATCCACCTGCAAGCCTTGTCATATATCTTCCAGACCTGACAAAATACCCTCACCTAACACAACCCTGTCCCTGCTTAATGTCTTTTCAGAACCACCCCCAACTCTGAGAAGGGAGAGCCAGGAGCAGGTGCCTGCCACATCCTCTCCTAGAATCAGAGTGCAGCAACCTAGGGCTATTTATCGTCCAGCTGCGCGGGACATGGCATCTTAGGTTGGGGTGATTCTGGAGACACTGGGAGAACGGCTGGCATCTGATGTGCTGGGCTGATGCTGGAGATGTTATTAAAAAGTGCTTCCTGCAACTCTGCACCCCACCCCAGCCCCAGAGTAACACGTTTCCTCTCTTTCACCCAAGGGCACCCTCTAGAGAGATGAGTCACTGCTCTGGGGGAAGGAAGTTACTATGGAATCTGAAATCAAAGGTGCCACTTTTCTGATTGTTAAGCTAAAAGCCAGCTAAGCTGAATGAAGGCTGACAGATTCAGTTGCCTGCTTTTGTTGTTTTTCTTCTCACTGCAAACTTGAGGAAAGTCTCCCTGAGCTAGCAAGTGGTGAGCGGGAGTCAAGATCACAGACAGGGACCCAGTGAGGGGGAAGAATTTCCCCTTTGCCCTAGGAGCCCCATGATGGCCAGAAACCTAATCAGAGCCCAGGTGTCCTGCTGGTTGTTGTTGCATGAGGATCACAGGTGAACTGGAGGAAATATCTGTCTTGAAGACATTGTTCAGCTCTCATCCAAACTGTCATTGTGTGGCCAATCCCCTATCCAGTGGTCCAGAGCACTCTTCCAGCCCCAGAATGAACTCTGAGGATGAAGACTACCAGAAAGGTATCTCAGATGATACTGGCCCAAGATCTCCCCTGAGGAGCCCTCCCAGCCCCTGCCCTTGAGCATGCATATTGAAAGAAATACTGTCTTTCATCAAGCCTCCTGCCTTCACAGCACAGTGTGTCCACTTGCAGAGAAGTTCTGGGTGATGTCCACAATGCTGGTTCATTAAGGCGTATCCCAGGGACTGGAAGCCAGTCGTCTCATCAGGGAAGGGCCTGGGTATTTGGAAGGAGCTGGGCAGAGGCAACAGGTCCCAGACAGTGTGGCACCAGCAAGATTTATCTGGGCATTTGTCAGAACTGCCAGCTTGTCCTAGGGAGTTTCCCTATCTGCAGAAGCCCGGAGGTGTGTGGACAGGGCCCTGTGCCAGTGCAAAGTCTCAATGTAGCCTCCTTCTCTGGACATACACCAATCATAACAGCTTCCATTTTCTTTCTTTTCTTTTCTTTTCTTTTTTTTTTTTTTTTTTGACAGAGTCTCGCTCTGTTGCCCAGGCTAGAGTGCAGTGGCACGATCTTGGCTCATGCAAACTCCACCTCCTGGGTTCACGCCATTCTCCTGCCTCAGCCTCCTGAGTAGCTGGGACTACAGGCACCCGCCACCACTCCTGGCTAATTTTTTTTTTTTTTTTTTTTTTTTTAGTAGAGACGGGGTTTCACTGTGTTAGTCAGGATGGTCTCAATCTCTTGACCTTGTGATCTGCCCACCTCGGCCTCCCAAAGTGCTGGGATTACAGGCGTGAGCCACTGTGCCCAGCCAACAGCTTCCATTTTCAAATGGCACCCACGTGACAGGCCTTATGCAGCCAGCTCTACATGATCTCATCACATCCTCCTGAGAACCATGCACACTTGGGAATTATTCTTCCCCTTTACAGGTGAGAAAACTAAGCTCAGAGGCTGGTGACAGAACCACGACAATTTGAAGTCTAGTCAGTATGGTTTCAAAGCTCAAATTCTTTGCAGTTTAACTCAACAAATACATATTGGACATACATGTTGTGGCAGACATGATACTAGACTCAGGGGATTCAGAGATGGATAACACTGTTCCTATCCTGGAGGAGCTTACCAGAAGTTTTGACATACCCCTGAAAATGCTCTAGCACCTGGGATTGAGGAGGCTTAAAGGAAGGAGGAATTCACTCTTTCTGGGTAATCGGTGATGAGTTTTTCAGAAGCAGTGATCCTTGATCCAACTTTCGACAAGTGTGCCGGGGAAGAAGACCCTTCCAAATACGCTAGTATGTAACACATCTGTACTAGGATGTTTACTGCACCATTGTTCATGGAAGACTGCAGGGCAGTGTGCATATCATAAATCCTCATCGGTAGGGGACTGGTGGAATAAACTGTGGCCCAATCACATCAAAGAATATTTCAAAACCATTGAAAGAAACAAATTAGAGTCATATCAAAATGACACAAGATTGACTGGGCGCAGTGGCTCACGCCTGTAATCCCAGCACTTTGGAAGGCCGAGGCGGGTGGATCACGAGGTCAGGAGATCGAGACCATCCTGGCTAACACAGTGAAACTCCATCTCTACTAAAAATACAAAAAAAATTAGCGGGGTGTGGTGGTGGGCGCCTGTAGTCCCAGCTACTCGGGAGGCTGAGGAAGGAGAATGGCATGAACCCGGGTGGTTGAGCTTGCAGTGAGCCAACATCGCACCACTGCACTCCAGCCTGGGCGACAGAGCGAGACTCCTTCTCGGAAAAAATAATAATAATAGTAATAATGATAATAAAATAAAAAATAAAAAAAGACACAAGATTGAGTGAAAAGCAAGCTGGAAAGAAGTGTGTGTGTGTGTGTGTGTGTGTGTGTACACAGATAGTCATGTATGTTGATAGGAATTCAGAGCAAGGGATTCCCTGCAGAAGACACAGCATGGTCAAAGGTAAGGAGATGTAAATAATGTCTGAGGAACTACAAAGAGCTCAGTTCTGCTGGAGTGTCATGAGGAAGGTGAGGCCTCAGAGGGAGGCAGGAAGTTCCCAGGAGCTGAATAGTAGGTGTGGTTGGAATGACAGTTTGATTTGGCAATTGGATAGGCATCTTTAGGAATTGGCCCAATCTGGGGAGACTTGCGGCTGAATTCAGCTGCAAGCTGAATTGGGTGTTGTAATGGTCGCAGCCCTACAGAAAAGGTGGAAATGAATTTGGCCTAGAATGGAAGTCCAGTCAATGGAGTGAAGCAGAACATTGGACAGGAGAATCCAGGCACCTGCGGCCCAGTCCAGTCTAGCACAAACTCACTGTGGGCTCTCAGATGTCCCTTTTCCTTTCTGAATCTCTCCTGTCTATTCCCACCTCTCTCCAAATGTGTGCTGTTAGATCACACAGAACGCCTCAGTCACATCCAGGCAAGGTCCCTCAACAATTAGTCCAGGCAGGACAACAAACTCTAACCACATATCTGTCCCCACTGCTTCACTGAAAGTACTCTTACTAGGATCATCCTTGTCGTTGAAAGACCTTCCTCCTCCTCCTCCTTCTTCCTCCTCCTCTCCTCCTCCTTCTCCTTCCTTCCTCTTCTTTTTCCTCTTCCTCTTTTTCTCCTTCTCCTTCACCATCTCCTCCTCCATCTCCTCTTCTTCCTCCTCCTCCTCCTTCCTCTTTCTTCTTCTTTCATCAGAAGCATTTGACTAAGGAGCCATCCTCTCCTTTGCAAAACACTATTCATTTCAGCTTGTGTGACAGGACAACTCTTATGGTTTTTCTTCTCTTCCTTCATCTTCTTTGCTGGCTCTTCTTTTTTAAACTCTGAAATTTAACTGCTGCTCTATTTCTTTGACTATTTTAGATGCCTCATATAAGGGGAATCATGTAGTGTTTGTCTTTCTGTAGCTGACTTATTTCACTTAGCATAATATCTTCCAGATCCATCCATGTTGTAGCAAATATCAGGATTTTTTCTTTTTTTAAGGCTAAATAATATGAGCAGAAGACATTTTCTTTTCTTTTTTCTTTGTTTCTTTTTTTTTTTTTTGAGATGGAGCCTTGATCTGTCACCCAGGCTGGAGTGCAGTGGTGCGATCTTGGCTCACTGCAACCTCTGCCTCCCAAGTTCAAGCGATTCTCCTGCCTCAGCCTCCCAAGTAGCACGGACTACAGGCGCCCACAACCACACCCAGCTAATTTTTGTATTTTTAGTAGAGACAGGGTTTCACCATGTTGGCCAGGATGGTCTCGATCTCTTGACCTCATGATCCACCCGTCTCGGTCTCCCAAAGTGTTGAGATTACAGGCGTGAGCCACCACGCCTGGCAATACCACATTTTCTTTATCCATTCATCTGTCGATGGACTTTTGTGTTGCTTCCATATTTTGGCTATTGTGAACAATGCTGCAATGAACATGAGAGTGAAGGTATCTCTTTGAGATCCTGATCTCAATTCTTTTGGATATATATCCAGAAGAGGGATTGATGGATCATATGGTAGTTCTACTTTTATTTTTTTAAGGAACTTCCATACTGTCTTCTGTAGCAGCTGCCATTTTACATTCCTACCAACAGTGTGTAAGTATTTTAATTTTTCCATAGCTTCATCAACACTTTTTTTTTTAATAACAGCCATCCTAACATCCTAACAGGTGTGAGGTGATACCTCAGTGTGGTTTTGATTTTTGTTTCCTAATGATTAGCCATGTTCAGCATCTTTTCATATATCTGTTAGCCATTTGTATGTCTTCTTTGGAGAAATATCTATTCAAGGTTTTTGCCCACTTTAAAATTGGGTGAGGTTTGTTTTTTGGCTTTTTTTTTTTTTTTTTTTTTTTTGCTATTGAGTTTTAGGAATTCCTTATATATTTTGGAAATTTATCCCTTACAGCTTCCACAGTAGTTTTCTTCATGCTTATTTTACTAAATTACCTTGATTATTTACCTTGTCTATATCTTTCTTCTCTGTTTCTCCCACTAGAATATAAACTCCATGAGGGCAGAGCCTAGTCTGCTTTATTTATGTCCTCAGCACCTTAATGCCTGACACATAATAGAGGTTCAGGTAATATTCTGTAATCGAATGAATAAATAAATAATTATTGATTTCTACTTCTAAAGGGCCCTTCTTTATTTACTTCTAAACTACAGCTCACCATGGTGCCTTGGATAAATCTCTCATTCTAGCCACATCCTCAGATATTCTCTTTCCTTTTCTGTGGCTCCAGCTCAAATTCAATTTTCTCCATGTGGTCTCCTTTGACTTTTTATGGCAGAATTATGCCCTCCCTTCTCTGTGCTCCCATACCCTTTGCCTCTGCCTGAATTCATGCACTTGTTTAATTCTACTTGATAGTACTGTTTGTTTTTCCCTTGTTTGTCTTCCCCAGAAGACTGTCAACTCTTTGAGGGCAGAGGTCATGCTCTAATTTTGTCTGTATTCCACAGCATCTAGTTCAGTGTGTTTTTCAAATCAAGATACCTTGTTGAATGGGATGGGATCTGGCTGACAGCACTCTCACACCGTTGCTTGCACAGACTGGCCAACTGGTTTACCTGGTTTGCCCAACAAAGTCTCCTTAGATCTAGGTTGACTCCCTGTTCCAGAAGGCAATCCTGTGTACTCAACTTGCTAATGGGTTTCATCCTTTGGATTCAGAATTTCCTATTTGTTCAGAGTTGTAAATTTCAGTGCCAAGCTACAAGTCCAGCTCCATTCATTATCCTCTCTTTTATGTTCATGGCATATTTCAAAGTCAACATCTAAAGTCAAAAATCAAAGGATTTCCAAACTTAGTTTTTCCTCTCTCTTGAGGTTCCTTCCATATATCTAGGCTATTGCTAACATCAAATGTTCCAGCTCCAGAAATGTAGGCTGGGCTGACTTTTTTCTATGCTCTAGAAGAAAGCTGTGAAACTCAGCAAGATGTGATTCCTCCCCTTCTCCACATATCTTCACTTGTTAAATTCTACTTCTTATTTAATGCTCAGCACAATCAATCTTTTCTATGTTTCACATATCACTTGCCATGATAAGTGAGGTGGGAGCTTGCCTGGCAGGCTCAAGGAATGGCAAGAAGGCTGATGTAGCTTGGTGAAGTGAGGGAGGAGAGAGTATGGGAGATGAGGTGGCAGAATCGACAGGGGTTGCAGAGGGTGTAGAGAAGTGGTTCTCAACCGGGGGGCCATTTTGACCTCCAGGGATATTTGGCAACATCTGGAGAGAGACATTTTTGGTTGTTACAACTTGGGAGTGAGGGGTGGGATGCTACTGACATCGAGTTAGTAGACAAAGGTCAGGGATAGTGCCAAATGGCTTGCCTGGCAGGTTTGAGGGTATAGAGGAATGGTTCTCAACCAGGGGCCATTTTAACCCCAGGGGATATTTGGCAATGTCTGGATATTTACCTTGTGCCTGGATTTGTTCTAGATACACTTTCACCTACATGCCCTCTAATCTTCTCAACAGCCATGGAACACACATATGATCCCATTTACCATATGAGAAAACCACGCCTCAGAGAGGCTGAGGTTCCTTGTCAGTATGTGACCAGGGCAAGACTGGACTTCAGCTCACCTGACCGAGAAGACAGTGCTTTCTCCACCCTATTTGGCTGTTGCAGCTGCTGACTCAATCCACCATTCGCAATAGTACCTCACTTTATTCAACAAATATTTTGCAAACTCTTCCTATGCACCAGGCAGTGTTCTAAGCACTCAGAACACATTAGTGGATATAGCAAACCAAAGCCCCTGCCTTCATAGGTCTATGAAGGCATGTAGATAGTTATATTCTAGTTGTGGGAGACATACTAAAAACGATCAATAGATAAAACAAGTTATGAAGTACTAGAAAGTAAAAAGAGGTATGAAATGAACCACAGGGCAAGTGGGATAGAGAGTCCTGGAGGTATGGGATGGTGGACACAATTTCAAATACAGCTGTCATGAAGCCACATTATGACGGTGATGTTTGAGCCGAGACTTAGCAGAGGTAAGAGAGTTAGTTATGTGGGATTGGGGAAAGATGATGTAGCTTGGTGAAGTGAAGGAGGAGAGAGTATGGGAGATGAGGTGACAAAGTCGACAGTCTGTGGAAAGAGCATCACAGGTAGACAGCTGGTACAAAGGCTCTGAAGTGGGAGCTTGCCTGGCAGGTTTGTGGAATGGCAAGAAGGCTGATGCAGCTGGGGAAAGTGAGGGAGGAGAGGGCATGGGAGATGAGGTGACAGGGGCAGCAGGGGTTGCAGAGGGTGCAAAGGAGTCGTTCTCAACCAGGGGCCATTCTGACCCCAGGGGATATGGGCAATGTCTGGAGACATTTTTGGTTGTCACAACTTGGGAGTGGGGGTGGGATGCTACTGGCCTCTAGTAGGCAAAGGTCAGGGATTCTGCAAAACATCCTACAATGCACAAGTCCGCCCCCACAAAATAGAATTATCCAGCTCCAAATATCAATCGTGTAGAGACTGAGAGACTCTGGTTGAGAGCCAAGATCTTTTGAGGATCTTGAACAGAGGAGTGACATGATTTGACTTACATTTTGCAAGATGCCCTGGCTGCTGTATTGAGAATAGACTATAAGGATAAGGGCAAGGGAGGAAGCAGGGACGCCAGTCCAGAGGTTACTGCAGTCAACCAGGAATTAGATGTAGGACAACTCATCCCCTTCTAGGGTGGAAGGCCCTGGAAGCCAGGGAGGAAGGGCAGTAGCATTTACGGAGCACCCAGAGGGTGCTACGCTTTCGTATACATTATCTCTTTAGACCCCATCTGATCTTTATTAGTCCCAGCACTTAGACTGGAGTTAAGTTGTTTAAGTAGTTTGACATCGCTGGATGTAAATGAGGCTTTGAGTAGAAAGAAGAGACTGTTTTTATTGCACAGCATTTGACGATTCAGTATTTATTCTGGGTGATGTCATTTTTCCACCAGTAGGGTGGATGCCTGGACTGCAGGTAGGCACATGCCCTTGTAAAGGCACACGAAGAAACTCTTGGAGAAGCCCAGACAGAGCTCTCCTGTGGTACCCATGTGTTATCATTTAGCAAATATGCCCTTGGGAGGTGCCTTGGTGAGGCTAGCTGTGACACATTCCGTTAAGAATAAACATTTGCATAGGGCACCTGAAGCCAGGCAGCTGTGGCCACTTTTCCTGGAAGAGCCAAGCTCTTGAAAATATCTATATTAGGGTCTTTCCTCCAAGAACTGGAAGGTCATCCATGCAAGAGTGGACAAATAGGTGTGATATGGGTTGCAGGGGAGCAAGAAGCTCAGCCAATGAAATGCTAGATGGTGACTCACAGCAAGTGATGATGGAGTGAGCTTGTTTGTGTCATGCCAGTGAAATAATTCATGACCGTATCAATGGTGTGGTCCTGCTCTTTCTTCTGTGGAGGGGAGCGTGGTGGGGGGCAGTGCAGGAGATGCTGTTGATGACATTTTCTGCATCTTAATTGCCTTCCCCGTTCCTGGGGGAGGTGATCAGGCTGACCAAACCCCTCCTCCTTAGAACTCTCTCCTCTCTAGGCTTCCATGGCCATACTTCTTATGCCCTCAGCACCTTCCTGGTGCCATTTCTTCTGCCTGGAATGCTTGTTTCTTAGGGCTCCTGTAGCTCTGCTTCACAGCTCGGGTGGTTTAAAAACAGCAGAAATGTATTCTCGCAGTTCTGGAGGCTGGAAGTCTGAAATAAGTAGGGGCATCCTCTTCCTAGCTTCTGGTGGTTGCTGGCAATCTTCGGCGTTCCTTGGCTTACAGCTGTGTCACTCCAGTCTCTGCCTCTGTCACCACATGGTGATCCCGTGTGTTTCTATTTTCACATGGCTGTCTTCTATAAGGACAACAGTGATATTGTGGTGACATCTATAAGATGTCTTCATGCTGGTCCTAATGCTCAGTACTTCGGAAGGAAATATTTACTTGGAAATAGTGTCCTTGCAGATGTCATTGTCCTTACCTTTTTTATGTGTGTTAGGGGGAATACAATTTAACTCATAACAATACCCTTCTCTACTTTCCCCTCATAGTCTAGAAGTACACTAGCAAGCAAGCTAGCACTGCAGTCTCCGGGAGAATTCTTAGGTTCTCTTGCTATTGGGGCCTTCACTGAATGGATGGATGCAGGTCTCTTCAGATTGTTGTTTTGCTGCATTCGTGGACTTTTGGTCCACTAGTATTCATTCCTAAAATGAACAATCCCCATCCCACCCATGTTACCCTAAATGAGCATCAAATATGATGCATAGATTCCCAAACAACAGTGGTTAATCAGAGTGCTGCATCCCTCCCAGGAACAATGATTGATCCAGTGGGGGAACATGGCCCAAGAAGGGACGATCAGAGTTCTTCTGTGAAATACTGAAATATGGCGTTAGAAGAGTGGGTCTTCCTTTCTTTTGAACACAGTTGGAGCTTGCAGAAGCCTTCTTGTCTACCACATAAAGTGATCTAATCTAAATAATGAAGCAGGAACAAGCAGAGCAGAGAGAGGAGACAGTGATAGAGCCCTGATGACATCATTCAGGTCTTGGATCCAGCTGTGCCTGAAGCCATTGGCCCTGGAATTCTAAGAAACAAAAACAACGACTTTCCTTTTTCTCTTAACTACTTGGAGTTGGGTTTTCTCTTACTTTCATTTGAAGGAGTTTATTAATTCAGCTGCCTTCCACCATCACCAAGCTCTTTTCTAAAACAGCAACCACATCATTGTCAAACATTGCATTAACACTAACTCTTTACAATGCAAGGCACTCTACAAAGCAATTTCTTGCACTTGAAAGCACTGAATTAGGATTCCCCTTGCTGAACTCTGAGCCCTCAAGCACACCATGCATTTGGCAAAATGCCTTGGATGTTTTTTACATTCATGGCTTTTTAACTCTCACTGCTACACATTCATGAAAAGGGGTTCATAATGCAATAAAGAGAGCTCTAAAATAGATGTCAGAAAATGTGGGTTCAAGTTCCGGCTCTTCCAATTACTAGCAGTGTGACCGTCAAAAAGTTACTTGGTTTCTCTGAGCCCCAATTTCTCTATCAGTGTAACAGGCACACTCATTTCCTGCCCTATCTACTTCTCAAGATTGTTGGGAGGACGAAATGAGATAAAGTAGGAATTGGCAAACTCTGGCTCATGGGCCAAATATGGTCCACTGCCTCTTTTTTTATAAACAAAGTTTTATTGGGACACAGCCGTGCCCCATTGTTTATACATGGCTACATTCCTTTCACACTACAGCAGCGGAGCCAGGTTGACAGACTTTATGGCCGGCAAGCAGAAAAGTAATGTTATGTCAAGGGCATTTTCCTATTCTATTTACTGTCTGGACTTTACAGAAGAACTTTGACAATTCCTGCTCTACAAACACAAGGTATGGTTTCTGTTGACATCAGGGTTTCCTCAGGTGATTCCTATATCCCTACCTGGAAAGCTTCCTCAAGGAGTTTTTCTAAAGTGATAACATCCAAAATTGGCAAGATGAATGATGAAAATGAGAAGAAACTTTCTGGAGGGCAATTTGACAACACTTTGAAAGCCTCAGAAATATAGTCATGTGCCACATAACGACACTGTAGTCAATGATGAACCACATATAAAACAGTGGTCCCACAAAATTGTAATGGAGCTGCCCTATACAGGTGTACCATTTTTTATCTTGTGGCCATATTTTTACTGTACCTTTTCTATGTTTAGATACACAAATACCACTGTGGTACCACTGCCTGCAGTATTCGGTAGTACATAGCGTGCTGCACAGGTTTGTAGCCTGGGAGTAACAGGCTGTATCATCTAGCCTAGGTGTGTAGTAGGCTAGACTATCCAGGTTTGTGTAAGTGCACTCTGTGATGTTCATATAATGATGAAATTGGCTAATGATGCATTGTCAGGACATAACCCAGTCATTAACTGATGCAATACGGTATAACATTCGCCTTGACCTCATCATCCCATTTCTAAGAAGTTGTCTTAAGAAATAATCAGAGTTGAGATGTATCTACAAATTTAAGAAATGATGGTGGAATAATTGCTTAAATTATTCAGCAAATTATATAGTCTTTCCAAATTATGTTTCCAAAGAATTTTTAATAGGATGGGAAAATGTGCCTGTTATAGTATTAGTAAGAAAAAAGTCATTAAAAAACACATTTAATATGATCCCAATTTTGTCAAGCAAAACTAGCAGGAAACACACCCCAATTTCATGGCAATTTTCTCTGGGTAGTGGAATTACAAGAGGCTTTTATAATGTTAATTTTCATTTTTCTTGTTCTTTTAAATTTCTTTTTAATCTGAAAAGGAATAATTTAGCAAATATGGGTTGGATAAGCTTGAGAAATAACTGATGATTTGAGTTATCCTCTTATCATTATATAGAAAAAGGGTATTATCCTCAACAGGGGTCATGTGGGGCATGTGAGTGAGTGGAAGGGGATGAGGGGCCTGGAGCAGGAGGAGAGTCTGTATCCCGCAGTGACAGCTGCCACTCAACTCTGCCGACCATCGCCATGTAGGGATCTGACGTACACTGAGTGTTGTACATCTTCTAGATCTCCTTTTTTTTTTTTTTCAAGAAAAGTCAGAGATTTAGATTGCTATGGAGATTTACCACACTGATATGTATGGGTCAAATAAACCACTCATGCTGCCTGAATCCAGCTTCCCGAGTCACCCATTTGAAATGCCTGCTTTAGAGCCATGTGAGTTTGGCGCTGAAGGAGAGCCGCAGATTGTCCAGTCCAGCTGCTCCTCCATTTTTTTTTGTTTTTGTTTTTGAGACAGAGTCTTGCTCTGTTGCACCCAGGCTGGAGTGCAGCGGCATGATCTCGGCTCACTGCAACCTCCACCACCCGGGTTCAAGCGATTCTCCTACCTCAGTCTCCAAAGTAGCTGGGATTACAGGTGCCCACCACCACGCCCGTCTAATTGTTTGTGTTTTTAGTACAGATGATGTTTCACCATATTGGCCAGACTGGTCTTGAACTCCTGACCTCAGGTGATCCGCCTGCCTCAGCATCCCAAAGTGCTGGGATTATAGGCGTGAACCACCGCACCTGGCCCAGCTGCTCCATTTGATTTTGATGTTATGAAATGCCTTATCCACAGTCACACAACTAAATATCAGCAGAGCTGGAACTGGAGCAAAGAGGAGTTGTTGCTTCTCAGACTAGAACTGACCATTGCAGTGCCATCACCTCTCCTCTCCTATAGCTTTCTCCATCTCAGAAAACTGGTGCCAGCGCCGCCCCAGGTGCCCAGGCTGAGTGTTCTCCTTGGTACTTATCAAACATGAAGACCCAGTAGGTCTCGTTTGTATTTATTTATTTATTTATTTATTTATTTTGAGATGGAGTCTTGCTCTGTCCCCCAGGCTGGAGTGCAACGGCACAATCTCGGATCACTGCAACCTCTGCCTCCCGGGTTCAAGTGATTCTCCTGCCTCAGCCTCCCGAGTAGCTGGGATTACAAGCGCCCACCACCACGCCCAGCTAATTTTCTGTATTTTTAGTAGAGACAGAGTTTCACCATGTTCACCAGGCTAGTCTTGAACTCCTGACCTCAAGTGATCCGCCCACCTTGACCTCCCAATGTGCTGGGATTACAGGAGTGAGCCACTGCGCCTGGCCGGTCTCCCTTTTAAGTATATCTTGCCTTCATCCTGTTTCCCTCTCTTTCCATTGCTGCCCGCTAAGTTTAAGCCCCCATTACCTCTTGCCAGGCCCATTGCAATAGCTTCCTAACTACTCTCTGGTCCTGTCATTCTTCTGCTTAAAACTTTGATTGGTTTCCAAAGAGTAGATAAGACCCTTCTCCACTCCCGCCTCCCTCTTGAGCTCACCTTGTATCACTCTCCCCCTTACTATAGTCTTTCAAGTCCTCGAACCTGCTGTTTTCCTCCCCGCTTCAAGGACTTTGTCCGTGCCTCCCTACCTGTCTGGCATTCTCTGTTCACATTTCTCCCTATTGTTAATTCCAAAGAATCCCCATGGTCTCTGAATAGTGCTAGCCCATCCTAAGTGCCATGTAAGTGTCGGCTGTTGTGATTTTTACTGTTATCATCTCAGCCCAAACATCACGTTCTCAGGTCAGGTCATCCTGTGATTCCCCTTCACAGCAATCGGCACAGCCATAGTTCAGTCATCAACTGCCCTTATTTGTTCCCCAGACACTGCTTCCTTGAGACTCCAGGGGACCTCCAGGACAAAGACTGAGTCAGTCTTGTTCAACTCTGTATATCCCCAGTGGATATCAGACTATATTGGAAAGCACTCAATACGTTGAATGCTGCTGAGTAAATGCTTACGTCTATATACATGTATCAGCTCTAATGTCCAGTGGCGCCTTCAACCCCACTTCCATGTTGGGCATGTTCAGATGAGGAAACTGAAGGTCAGGGGGTCATAAGTGACTCCATGGGTTTGTGGCTCATGAGAACATAAACTCCCAGTCCTGAGGCCTTAGCGTGGTGCTCTGGCCTGTGCTTCCGGTTCTACTGGCTGGGTGAACAGTTACTTCTGCTACTTCCCGTTCAAAATTGGTCAACATATATATTTTTCAGTGGCAGGAAGTCTTGCCCGAGGTGGTAATGTTACTGGGTTAATATCTGGGGGAAAGAGAAATGTTTTTCCCTTTGTTAGCTGGCTCTGGGCAGCCTGAAAACTCTTGATCCTCTCTGTCTGCTGCTTGGGACATAATGACCTGCTTTCAATCCCTTTCAATTACAGGATTTCTGATAGGAATTTGGAAAACAACCTAAATCCCAAAGCTTGGATGGTAGCCCATGTTTCATTCCACGTCTCTGTACCCGGTTTTTCAAAGAGATTTTTTTTTTTCACCTGCTCCTCAGGCAGAGCCTTGTCCTCCACCACTCCCATTCCTCCCAAATTCCCTGCCTGGGGGCTGTGCAGCCACACTTCTTGATTTTCTCGCTGGATGGAAGCCTCCTTTTGCCTCCCATGCTGGGCTGTGTTTTTCGGTGCTGGTGGTTGTCCTGAAGCAGTCCTCAGCGGGTAAAACACTTGGGCTGGTGTCTAGGGAGAGGCAGCCATGGGCAGGGGCCTGGGAGTGAGCAAAGCCAGGTTTGAATGCTTGCTCTTCCTTGTGTTAGCACTGGGACCTTGGGCAACTGACCTAAGATCCTAAGGCTCAATTTCTTTAATTGCAAAATGGGAATAATCATATATATCTTTGGGATTTGTGGTGGAAACACACAGCACATAATAGGCAATTTAAAAAATCATTTCTATTCTCATCTAACTTTTGGTACGACTAGGGGTAGTGGGAGTAGCAGGTACATTGAAGATTACAGCGATGGGTTAGGGAAGGGAGGGTCTCTGCGGAGATTGGGCAGCCGAAAAGTCTAGTCTAGGGCAGAGGCTACAGCAGTCTATGCCCTCGCTGCATGTCAGAATGAGTGGAAAGTGAGGAGTGGAAAATGAATGACTTCTGGACATTGGAGCCAGACAGACCTGGTTTGAATCCCAGTTTTGCCACTTAATGGCCAGGTGACTGTGGAGGATTCAACTGCTCTGAGCCTTCATTGCTGCATCTGTAAAACAGGGACTCCCGTGTCACGGGGTACCATGAGAATTGGAGTAAGATACAGGAAGCCATTTATTCTGCCCAGTGACCTTTACTCTGTGATCTTCTCCTGCTCTAAAGGAATGGGGCTACTCTGGCCCTGAATTTGCTCCAGGGCGTCTCCTGGGGAGGCACAAATAGGAACTGGAATTCTTACCTGCTTTCTTTGTTTCCTAAATGACAAAAGTTACAGCAGCTTCTCTTTATTGGGCACCGAGTGTTCTTAGTGTTTTTTAATAGTGAGGAGACTAGAGCCCAGAGACCATGGCTTGTCCAAGGTCACCAAGAGGGTCGAGGAGAGAGCTGGATTGTCTGGTCCTCATTATGGACTGAATGTTTATGCCCTCTCAATAGTCATGTGTTTAAGTCCCAAATCCTAATGTAATGGTGTTAGGAGATGGGGCCTTTGGGAAGTGATTTGTCATCAGGGCAGAGTTTTTCATGAATGGGTTCTCAGTGCCCTTATAAAAGAGGCCCAAGAGGCCAGGTGCGGTGGCTCAGCCTATAATCCCAGCATTTTGGGAAGCCAAGGCAGGAGGATCACCTGAGGTCAGGAGTTTGAGACCAGCCTGGCCAACATGATGAAACCCCGTCTCTACTAAAAATACAAAAATTAGCTGGGCGTGGTGGCGGGTGCCTGTAATCCCAGCTACTTGGGGGGCTGAGGCAGGAGAATCACTTAAACCCGGGAGGCGGAGGTTGCAGTGATGCAGTGAGCTGAGATTGTGCCACTGCACTCCAGCCTGGCCAACAGAGCGAGACTGTCTCAAAAAAAAAAAAAAAAAAAAAAGGCCCAAGAGAGATCCATCTCCCCTTCTACCCTGTGGAGATACAGCTAGAAGGTGCCATCTATGAACCAATAAACAAACCCTCACGAGACACTGGATCTGCTAGTGCCTTGACCTTGGACTTCCCAGCCTCCAGAATGATGAGAAATACATTTGTTGTTTCAGCCTCCCAGTCTGTGGTATTTTTGTGATAGCAGCAGAAATGGATTAAGACACTCACAAAGCACATACTCTTTCCCCACACCAACCTCCTCTCTGACTCTCTTCTCACCACTGTGAGCCTGGATTCCTGACGCTCAGATGGACCTGAGCCAGCTGTTATGGCCTTATTTGGATGGGGTCACTCTCATGGGAGCAGCAGTTTCATCCCTTTTCCCTGTGCTCAGGAGCTCCTTCTAGATCTCAATGCCCCCAGTTTACTAACTGCACTGTCCCCAGCATGTCAGGCAGGCGATAGCAGGAGGTGGTAGTGGTGGGAATTCTCCACCTTCTCTGCATCCTTCCACCAGGCAGGAGCTGTGGCAGGAAGAAAGGCTGATCAGCTGCTCCCAGGGAGACAGGGAGGAAGAAGCTAAAGATGATCAAGGAAGGACACCAGGGGACAGTTCTAATTCTAGGGCAGAGACCAATTTACCTTCATTTCTTCTGCCCACATGGGAAGCGAGGGCTCATGAGCCTGCCCCCTGCAAATGGGAGAGAGAGGTCCATAAGCATCACACTCCAGAGGCAGAGGCTGGACTGGTAGGAAAGAGGAGGTGGCACTGAATTTCAGCCCCACAGGATGGGGAGGCTGTGGGCTCAGGCTGCTGGGAAAGCCAAAATGTGATGAGCGAGTTAGGGTGACGCATTTGTGGAATAAGCCCCTCCTTTAAAGCTTGGTTTCTCAATCCATGCTTGCCTCCCTTTTTTCTCTCCTACAGAACATCACTCCTCTGCATTCCCCTCCCACTCCTGCAGTCTCACAGAGACTGACCAGTGGCCTTGATGGGTGCCCCAGTTCCTTCACCCATACCTTGGGCTCTGTGGAACATCAACACGGCTTGATTCAAAATCAGGAAGAAGACTACGGCCAGGACAGCGCTGTGCTTGTCATATTGGCCAAGAGGATGCCACCCATGAAGACTGAGCAAGAGGCAGCTGGTCACCCTCTTGAGCTCCTGGTTAGTTGTAAGGGAGAACTTCCCTTAGCAGGTGGATCTGGGAAGGAGTAGCCAGGGACATGGGCTGCCTTTACTTTTCTGGGGAACTTTTAAAAACAAGCCATATATTTGTGTGTCTGGCAGGATTTAGGTAAGGTCTTGCCTAACAGAAGAGAAATAGATGTTTGCCTTCCAGGAAAGTATGGTTACTTCTACATCTACCCTCCCGTAATCTCTGGGCATTTCAGTGAATCAGATGAGGGTGAAGACTGGGATTGGGAGACTTTGCAGGGAGTACTCCAGACCAGAGGAGAATTACAGCAAAGTAGTTACGGGGGAGAAACGCTTGGCTAAGCCGCCTTCAGAATCTTGTGAGCTGGCTTAGTTCTGGGGGTGGTGGCAGGGAGAGAAAAGGCCAAGTATAAGTGAGGCATGGGGCAGAGAGAGAGGGGCAAACAGGAAGAAATGCAGCCACCTGCTAAGATACCCACCAATAAGGGCAGAGTCTAGAAGACACCTGTAGGCCCTCACCACATTCTCTGAAAACTGTCTGTCACCTCCATCCATGGAATGAGCTCCTGGGGTGAAAGTTTATTTTCCCTGGTAGGAAATACACTGGTAGCCTGTGGGACCAGGGTTGGACCCTGGAGTCACGCAGGCCAATCAGATCATTTCTCTTGAAGATTTGGAACAAAAACAAGAAAACAACTGGGGTAATTGGTAGCCTTGCAGGAAAAAGTGATGTTACTCTAGAGCTGCTGTGGTCATTGTTTTTTTTTTTTTTTTGCTTTTGTTTGTCATTGATACAAAAAAGAAAAAACAAAAAGACAAAAAAAAAAAAAAAAAAGACGGTCTGCAGAGAGAGAAAAGAGTGAAGCAGACACACAGCTCAAAGAATCTTAATGCAACACATGAGCTAGTAGGTCCTTCAGTTCAGAAACTGCTGCAAACAACCACTGCCTGGTCCTGAGGATCTGAGACTCAGAGCAGCCTGGGAGGTGGAGAAGCCCTGAGAAGCCACCTCTGCATCCCCATCGGCCTGCTGGAGCTCAAAGGATGGCCAGTCTTTGGTCCTCTACCCTGAAATGACCTTTGCTTTATTCTGCATCATTTCTGACTCCAACACAGCATGTCAATTAGCATGCATTCAGGCCCTGGGACGAGCAGACCCAAGCCTCCAACGCAGGCCACCAACATGCACACTGTGGGCTCCACCCACCCCGGAGGCCTTGTCATTTGTGAAAGACCCGTGTGCTTTTCTGTCTCCGCTGCTTCTGCTTTGTCTGCTTGATCTGAACCTCAAAAAATGACAGCCATTCTTTAAAGTTCAGCTCATGTGTCACCCACTCTTCTGAAGCCTTTTCTAGCTTCCTCGGGCATAATTAGTCATAATTAGTTCCTCTCTCCCATCACTTCCCAAAGCCCTGTCTTTGTAGAGTCTGCCATTATGGCATTTTTCATATTATATTATACGCACTTGATATTTAAATTACATTTCAAAATACAGGTGTACTACATGTTTTCGGCATGAAGTGAAGAACAGAATCCCTCTCCTCCTCAAATCTTTCCAGCACCATTTCTTAAAGCTAATCACAATTAGCAATATATTTGGAGGGCTTCCAGAAATTTCTATGTATAAGTAAGCATACATAAGGATGGATGGATGTGCAGTAGCCCCCTTATCTGAGGGGGATACATTTTAAGACCACCAGTGGACTCCTGAAACCTCACATAGTACTGAACCCTATATATACACATTATGTTTTTCCAATTACATACATACATATGATGAAGTTTAATTTATAAATTAGGCACAGTAAGAGATTAACAGCAAAAACTAATAATAAAATAGAACAATTATAATAATATGTCAGTATCACTACCCTTATGCTGTGTGGCCATTATGAAGTAAAATCAGCTCCGTGACACCACCACTGTCGATCCGATAACAGATGGCTGCTAAGTGACTCACAGGCAGGTAGCGTAGAGAGCGTGGGTACAGTGGACAAAGCATGATGCATGTCTTGGGAGAACAGAGCTGGACAGCACGAGATTTCATCGTGCTACTCAGAACAATGTACAACTGAAAATTTATGAATTGTTTATTTCTAGAATTTTTCATTTAATGTTTTTGAACTGAGATTGAGCTCAGGTAACTAAAAACTGGGAAAAGTAAAACCGTAGATAAGGGGAATTACCCTGTATAGGTACTTGTTTGACCGAAATCGGGTAATATAACATTATTTTTCTGTAGCTTGTTTTTTTTTTTTTTTTTTTTTTTTTTTTTTTTGAGACGGAGTCTTGCTCTGTCACCCAGGCAGGAGTGCAGTGGCGCAATCTTGACTCACTGCGATTCCTGCCTCCCAGGTTCAAATGATTCTCCTGCCTCAGCCTCCCAGGTAGCTGGAATTACAGGCGTGAGCCACATGCCCAGCTAATTTTTGTATTTTTAGTAGAGACGGCATCTCACCATGATGGCCAGGCTGGTCTCGAACTCCTGACCTCAAGTAATCCAGCCTCCCAAAGTGCTGGGATTACAGGCATGAGCCACTGCGCCCGGCCTGTAACTTGTACTTTTATTAAACATCTTTATTTTTGTAGAAAAGTACATTCCGTTTCCATTAATGTTCTGTTGGATATATTTGGTTGAAATCTGTCATCTTATTTTATTCTCTTTTTAAAAATGAAATGTTTGTTTTCTACTTTTTGCTATCTTTTTGAAGTTTCTGTTTTTTCCTTTGTTTTGTTTGTGAGCTATTTATTTATTTATTTATTTTTAATGTCCTCTCTCTTTCTAATGATTTGGAAGGTTTATAGTCTGGTTTTCATTCTTGAACTGGTTACCATTATGCTTTAAATAGCATACTGAAACATCTATTTCTTGATTTACCAATTTTATTCTATATCCACAGACTCTTGACTATGAAAGATGTAGAAACTCAGGCACGTATACCTTTCCCCATATCCCTTCCCCTGCCACATATAAGCCATTTCTTTTTATTCTCTAGTGGTTTAGGATATTTATCTTCTGTTCTCTAACCAGGAGCCCCTCAGCTGTTTAGCCTTAGTTCTGTGTTTAAATGGATATGATGTTTACCATCAATGAATATTTGCTTTCTACAGCTTTTCTATTCCTAAATTGATAATATTGATACAGTTGATCCTGGAACAACACAGGGTTGAACTGTGTTCGTCCACTCATATGTGGATTTTTTCCAATAAATATAGTTGGCCCTCCATGTTCCTTAGTTCTGCCTCCACAGCTAAAGGCGGATGAAAAATATGGTATTCTCAGGATATGAAATCGTGTACACGCAGGTTCAACTTTTTGTATCCATGGGTTTCAAGGGGCCAACTGTAGGTACTAAAGTATGCATGGATTTTGGTATATGTGGGGATCCTAGAACCAATCCTCTATGGATACTGAGAAATGACTATATATTTTTGGGGGGACTAGATTTCATTATCAAGTTGTCCACCTCCTCTATTGAACTTATGAGTGCCATGCGCTATTTTCTCTGAGTCTGTGCTGGTGAATGTCTTTCAGCTACTTTATACATGAAAGTCAACCAGACTGGCTTTTAAATTTGAAGTGTGTTTGTTATAATACCTTCAGAATTCTGTACCGGTTCCTTTTGGCACTAAAGGGTAAAGAGAAGTTGGAGGCCAGCTTTATTTTAACTTCAGAATTTTGACTGAACATTCTCCATCAAAGTTCTATGGTATATTAAGACCACTTTTAATTCTGTAGAGGCATTTCTTTAGTTCAGAAAAGTTTTCTTTTATAGTATCTTTGAATATGTTTCTGTCCCATTGCTCTGTTCCTTTCTTTAGGAATGTCCAGCATGCATATTCATATTTCATAAGTATTATTTTTCATTATTTTATTTCATTGTTTTTATTATTTCTCCTTTTCTTTCATTAAAAAATCTCTTATTATGTTACTGACTCTATTATCAACTGAATAAATCCCACGTTCTGCTGATGCTAATTTTCTCCTTTGTAATGGCTTTCACTATCATTTTCATTTTTTCATCCCATGTTAGATCTTGTCTGCTTGTTTGTAGTTTTACTTTGGAAACGTCTTGTTGTGGTCTGTTATTTTCTCAGAGATGGAGTCAAGCTGGGGCTACCAGCAGATTTCTTTTAAGTTTGGTGTCTCAGAATTTATCAGATATGCTCTTCCCTGGGGACACATTTCCCCCGGGTTTTGAAGCATTCCCATGAGTATGAGGTCAGTGTGGGTCACCAGAAAGCCCCACAGATCCATGGTCCTCCGACTGGTCATTTAATGTTTATGCATCTCTTCTGCTGACAAGCTGCAAGGCTGACTGCTGCTCCCTCTCTCTTCCACCTCACCTCTACGACATTTAAGCAATGGAGGTCAGGGTTTGTACTACTGGCTATCCACATAGTGACTCCCTATCCACAGCCCTGTCTCCCTTGCCCTTTGCCTTACAGAAATGAGTCACTACAGGCAACTTTACTCTTCTGTGACTCACCTAGTCCTCTTTTCCTTTTTTTTTTCCTCCAATAAATGATTATTTATTCAGCCTTTAGGGATCTTTTATCTTACTTTCAAGAAAATCTGGCAACACATAGGACTCCTCTTTTTGTCTTCCTCTGATGAAACCCAAACTTCACTGAATGTGGCAGATATGGGTTTTAGCCTGTTTTTTTTAGAGTAATATTAGCGTCTGTAACAACTGAACACACCTCCAAATTTCAATGGTTTAACATGTTATATATTCATTTCTCACTAGTGTAAGGGTCCAGTGCTGATGTTCCTGGTCAGCAGGCAGATGCCATATGGTGAGTCAGAGGACTGGGCTCCTTCTCTTTTGAGGGGTCTTGGAGTACCCTGAATTCTACTAGGGGAAGGGAAAAGAGAGAGAGTAGAGAAGGTGTTCCCATCTCTTGACCATGCTGGCCCAGAAGTGACATAGATCACATCTGTTCACATTCCAGCTTTGAGAGCTCATCACATGGCTCAACTAAATGCAAAGGAATGGCTGAGAAATGTGGTCCCCGCCTGGGCAATTGTTCCTTCCCCACTCCTCTCTGTTATGGAAAGACAGGAATGAACTGTGGTGAGCAGTTAATCATCTTAGCCCATAGCCATTTTCTAGTTGTATTGAAGATGGAATTTTCTGTTATATTTTCATTCTTTTTGTTGCTTTCAGTGGGTTTCAGAGAAGGGAGTACAGTAAACATCTTTTAACTTGTTTACAAGTGTGTCTTTCCCACCCATCTGTGATCTCCTCTAAATGGGGACCATGACTTAACTTGTTTTCTATTTTCCAGGACCCAGCATGATGGCTGACACAGAGCAGATGCTTAATAAATGTTTCTTGGATGAAAAAATGAATGCATTCCTGTCCTGAGTGGGTGAAAACGGCTCTTCCCACCTTCCTTATTCTCAACTTACTCTTCCTATCCCCTCTGTCTCCTCTCTGTAGGAGAAAGGAGGAATTGTCAGGATGGCTCCATTCTTTTTTCTCTGTTTCCCCTTCTTGTCATGGTTTGGCTTAAGGCTTGTGTCTCCTGTCTCCAGCACTGATTTACCTCTCCCCAGAATGAAATTTCATTCTAGCTTTGCCTGTGGTGCAGCCCACTTCCTGCTGCCCAACCGTTTAACAATGTCCTCCTTGCAGCTTGGGGAAAGACACCGGGGAAAGAAAAATCTCTCTCTGTCCACAGAACCGTAACTCACTGGTAAGGGAGCCAGCTGCCCTGTCGCTCCAGCTGGCGTTAAAAGTCATGGACATTAAGTGGGACTAGGATGTGGATCAAACACATATGAAGGAGCCTGCCCAAGAAGAGACCCTCTCCTGCTTTAAATGCCCTGATCTAAGTGGGCCACTCTATTAAAATCCACCTACAGTGGCAAGTTACTTTTCTAAAATAGACAGTTCTCAGGAGGAAACATCAACAGAAATGGAGTAGAATGAAGGAGCTCAGAGCATGATCACTGGAATCCAACAGATTTGTGTTTAAATCCTGCTCTGCCATTTACTGGCTGTATGACTTTGGACACATTATGTAAGCAATTTGAGCTTCAGTTTCTTCATTCATAACACTGAGATAATTATATCTATCCTGCTGGGTGGTTATGAGGATGAATTGAGCTCAATTCTAGGCATGTAAGAGGCATTCCATATTTTTTGAATGAATAAATTCCAAATGTACATAAAGTTCCTAACGTAATGCCTGGCACGTTGATAAGCAATCCATATAAGATGGTTGTATCAGTAATGATAGGCTAGGTTGGCTAGGTTTACAAAAGTACCAAATTCCCCAAATCCCATGTCTTAAAACAAAGAAAGTCTATTTCTTGATGATGCAACATGTTCACTAAGGGTCAGCTGGGGACTCTGCTTCAAGTCATCCTGAGGCTGACAGAACAGCCACGACCTGGAATGCTATCAGTCACTGTGCATTCACATTCACAGGCAACGTATATTTTTCTAGTTCTTGATTCCGAGTCTGGTCACTTGACTGACTCTGGCCAGTGGGATTTGAAGCAAATACAGACTTGAACAAGCACTCACACATTTCTGCTTGAAATCTGATACTCTGCCATCAGCATGAGAGCATGCCTGAGCTAGCCTGCTGGAGCAAGAGAGATGCACGGAGCAGAGCTGAGATGCTCAGTCCCCCAGGCCATTCTAAGTTAGCTGACATCTAGGTGACCCCCAGCTATGTGAACAAGACCAGGCAGGATCAGAAGAGTCAACCCTAGCTGACCCCAGATTCATGAGCAATAAACACTTATTGTTTGTTGTATGTAGAGGTTTGGGGGTTGTTGGTTAAACACTATTATTATGGCAATAGATAACTGATATACCCTGCCTTGGCTTCAAGTTCTGAAGTATATAGAACTCTGCACCTCTTCACATTCCTCAGAAAAAAATTCACATGGTAGATTCTACTGACAACTTCAAGGTGGGGTCTGAAGGGGTGTGACATCACATATCTGCATGAATCTCTACTGATCACGGTTTTTCTCCCGTTTCTTTGGCTGAGATGCTAACCAGAGCTTCTCTATCACTCTTACCTTATCAGAATTGTGTATAAAATTTTGTCAACTTATATCCACTCTATTCTCTACCTGTTCATCTCCCCCATAAAATCTCTTACGGTTTCTTTCACAGAACAATTCATCCTTGTCCCAGATATTCCAAATCCAAAAACGTGGCAAAGTTTTTTTTTGCTGTTGTTGTTGTTTGTAGGACCTACCTCCTTAGAAGCTAGTGTTTTATAAATAATAACCCTTGTTTGTTTTTCCTCATCATTAGAAAGTCTGTAAAGGGCAATGATGGTGGATTATTAGTTCTGTTATCCTTAGTACCTAGCAAAGCTCCAGAATCATTTTAGGTGGTTAGTAAATGCAATTGGAAATACACATTGTTATTGAAAGAATTTTAGAGCATCTATATACCCTTAATATCACTCTTTGGTGATTAACTGAGAGCTAACTGTAGGAAGTAAATACTATTTATCTTCTCTGTACTTGAAGAAGATATGGGACATTAATTTCTGCAAGTACTCAGTGACATGAGATGGAGGAGAGTAGATAATGTGTTCCAGGATGGGGGGGGTGACACATCGTCTTCATTTTATCTACCCAAGGTTGTGAGGCCCCAATAGGTCATCCATGCTGAAAGTTAGAAAGCCAATAAGAGATTGACCGGAGACAAACATCTGGACTTACTCTCCACTGAACCAGACATTCAGCCTTGGCGCTAGATGCTCTGAAACTTGGCCGGGCTTCCCACAGAGCTTGGCCCAGGGTCTCCAGTGGCTCCATTGAGCTTGGCGGAGCACACTGACAGAGTTGGCCCAGAAAGACTCCAGGACAACACCCAAACTCCGCAGTGCCCCCACCATGGAGTACTTGTTTTGGGGGGCTTTACCTGATGGAGGGCAGGGTGTGGACAGCCCCTGGCATGTAGACATGGTTCTGACAACCCAGACCTCCACGTGGGCCGTTGGGCTCCCCTGAACCCTGCTGGGCTCAGTTCAGGAGAAATGCTCTTGCCAATGGGCAGGGAGGCTTAGCATTCCACCCCTGCTCTTTTAATCCCCTCTGTGCAAGAATGTTCCACTGCAGAGATAGCAGAGCTTGCAGAGACAGGAGGTGGTGCCAAAAAGGAGAGAGTGGTGGAGAAACAGTTTTGATGAGATTTAGGGTGGTGTGTGTGCAGGGACGGGGGTAGGTGCTGAGTTAGGCTCTACCATGGACTCACTGTGTGACCTTGGCCAAATCACATTGCCCCTAGGGGCCCAATTTGTTTACCTTCAAAAGATGAGGATAGACAAAAAAGATATAAGATTCATTTCTGGATAAAGCTGTAAAATTCTAAAAGCTGTTTTACTTGTGAAGTCCAAAGTAAGATTCTGTTTTTCATCTACAGGGCCTCTCCTCTAGAGAGATTTGTATACAAGTGCATTTGTAGGAAACAGGGTGTCTGTCTTAATGGGAATATCAGAGTCTACCTCTCATCTCAGTTCTAGAATTTTAAGCACCTTGAGGCAAGATCTATGACTCATAATGACCAGGACATAGAATTCCTCTGAATGTAATAAATAGAAGAGCACTTTGAGGTCATCGAATCCAATCTTCTTAGTTTTAGATGGGGTAATGGGACCAGAGAAGGGAAGTTGTTTTCTCAATATTATACAATGAATCTCAGGCCCAGAACTCAGGTTCTCTGCTCCTAGAATAAAGCTTGTCCCAACAATCGAAAATTTCTGCCTGAAATTTCATATAGGGTCTCTGAATTCCAAGGCTTCCAGATGCTTCCTCTTTTTAAAATAGGCTTGACTCCTCCCTCCTTTGGGCAACTTTCAGGTTAACTCAGGGATTGACTATGGAGACTATGAGAGTCTTAAGCTCATGTGAAGTCTGTGAAATTCCACAGGCTTAAAGTATCCCTTGGGAATCTGAGAGATTTTGCCCAAGTAGCCCAAGCCTTGGACAGCAGCCTCCCTGGAAGGGATGTGGCTCCTGCATTATCTGGTCCCAACTCCAGCTCCAGGATAGGATCTCTGAGCTGACATAATACGGCCCTATTGTAAACAAGGGAGGGTCATGACCCTCCACAAATGACTAACATGCTAATTTGAAAAGTCTGCCTGGACTAGAAAAATAAACAAGAACAATGAAATTTAAGGCAACATTTTAGACAACCAGGAGGCAAGGAGAAACTCAAAAACATGAAAAAAGGAGTCCCCAACAGCCATTGTCCCTTTCACAAACACTCACTAAGCACCTGTCACGTGCCAACCAATGCATCAGGCAACTTTGGAAGACACAAGAGGACAACACATCAAGCCAGCCCTCTAAGACCTCACAATTCTAGGGGATTAGACAAGCATTCATATGGCCAGTGCTTCTAAGCTGTAAATGAAAAATAGCTTTAAACACCATGTAATATGAAGCAGCCTCAGCCCAGATTTCTTTATTGAACTTCAGACCAGCAGCCTGCCTAACATCAACCACTTGGATGTCTCATAGGTAACACATCTTTAAAACAGAACTCATGGTTTTTCACCCCAAATTTCCACTGTTCTGTTAGAATAAGTGACACCATCATTTACTCAGTTGTTCATTCCAGAAATGGGAATCATCCTCAATAACTACTTCTCCCTCGTCAACTCCTCATATTCATTCAATCAATCCCTAAGTCCTATAAATTCTAAATGTATTTTAAATATGCCCCATCTTAACTGTTGCTTCCCTGAAAGCAAGTCAACATAATCACTTTTCTCAACAGACTCAGAATTAGCCTTCTAGAATCCACTGTTGTTTCTAATCTGTTCTCTGCAGAGTAATAATAAGACTGATTTTTAAAGAAACACACACAGTTGATTCAGTCACACTCTTGCTTAAAAAGCTTCAATGAGGACTTGTGATTCCATCCATGAATAATTAGCTGTTAGAGAAACTGCCCTCCCACTGATGCAATTACTTAACTGCTCATCAGAACAAAATCTAGTGTTCTTGAAATACACACAACAAAATCTACCACCTAAGAACATAAAAATCATAATACCCAGCATCCAGTAAAAAATTACCAGGTATGTAAGGACACAGAAAAATATAACCCATAACCAGGAGAAAAATAAATCAACAGAATCAGATCAAGAAATTATAAAGAAGGTTGAATTTGTAGACAAGGGCCATTAAAAAGCTGCTATTAAGTCTTACAAATATGTCCAAGGATATAAAGAAAAACATGAAGCTGATGAAGAAAGAGGTTAAAGATGTAAAAGGATGCTCATAGAATTTATAGAGATAAAAAATATAATATCTGAAATGAAAAATACATTAAGTGAAATTAAATGCAGATTATATACTACAGAAGACAACTGAAGTTGAAGCTGTAGCAATAGAATCTACCCAATATAAAGCACAGAAAAAGAAAACAAAACAAACAGTGCCGCAGTGAGCTGTGGAGCAATAGCAAACAGTCTGACATTATGTGTTATTGGAATCCCAGAAGAAGAGAGGGGAGTACAGAAAAAATTATGAAAATATTAATGAAAAAATGTTTCCAAACTTAATGGAAATTTTAAATCCAAGAAGCTCAATGAACCTGAAATAAGAAGAAAAAAACACAAAGAAAACCATACTGAGGAACTTATTTTTCTGTGTGTGATTTAAGCATTTTCTTGATTTTCTTTCAGGAATAAATTCTATGTATTTATTTTCAATATTTTGGTAACATAATAGATATGGACAATGTAGACAGTAAACAACAAATCTAATTATTTACGTATTATCTTCTGAAGCGTAGAGAATTAGTGACAGGAATGTCTAATCCATTGTTGAGCTCACTGATTCCCAAGATAAAAATAAAGTAATAGAAGCATCGGCCAGGCGCTGTGGCTCATGCCTGTAATCCCAGCACTTTGGGAGGCTGAGGCGGGCGGATCACGAGGTCAGGAGATCGAGACCATCCTGCCTAACACAGTGAAAACTTGTTTCTACTAAAAATACAAAAAAATTAGCTGGGCGTGGTGGCAGGTGCCTGTAGTCCCAGCTACTTGGGAGGCTGAGGCAGGAGAATGGTGTGAACCCGGGAGGCGGAGCTTGTAGTGAGCCAAGATCGCACTCCAGCCTCGGCCACAGAGTGAGACTCCATCTCAAATAAATAAATAAACAGAAGCATCTAAATTAAGGTAGTTATTTTTCACCTATCTCATCTGCACTATTTATCAGTGATTCTGAAACTAAGAGCCTTCAGACCTGAATTCTTTTCATGTTACAGAAGATCTTCTGATATCCACTTAACATATGTTAACCTTTAGCATTTGACATTTATTAGTCATGGCTTTCAAATGAAGTACTTAATTAAAATCAAAGTGCCATTGTCTTTAGCAATCCTGAAAGAACTGGGTATGAATTAAAATTAGAAAAAAAAATGACGGTGGTTTTAAGAGTACTATAGCTCCTGTGTGAATATTGCAGTTGTTTGAAAAATTTTATAAAATATTCTTATTATCAAAATCGAATTTAAAGTTTAATGATGCAGTAAAGTTGAGACATTCACAAAGAAACTAGAATAATAACAGTAAAAATTTAGTCATAGCTAAGTGCAATTTAACCAAAATATTCTGGTCAACTGGATTTCGTTGTGCTAAAGACTGACAAACTACAATAGTAATTAGAAATCACATATTAGTGAGTGTCTAGATGCTGGGGCTGGTTAGAGGCATTTTATGCTGCCAGATTTTTTTTTTAAATCACTTCTTGGGTCTCCTTAAATCAGAGTAGATAAAATTATTGCAATTTTTATTTTCTTGAAAAAGTTATCACTAGACTATTTAATACATGTGATTTATACAGAATTTACTCTTTGCTCTTTTATTTTCCTTAAGAGGTAGACTTTGCTTTGGGTTCAAAATCAATAAATAAATTAGAGCAGTTAGATGGTCTAACAGTGACAATTCACTGGGAAAATTAAATCTGGTATTATACACACTCAGGATCTGTACATTTCTGACCCAATGGAGTTAAATAAAGAGTTTTGCCTGGCCGGACGCGGTGGCTCATGCCTGTAATCCCAGCACTTTGGGAGGCCAAAGCGGGCGGATCATGAGGTCAGGAGATCAAGATCATCCTGGCCAATACGGTGAAACCCCATCTCTACTAAAAATACAAAAATTAGCTGGGCGTGGTGGCGGATGCCTGTAGTCCCAGCTACTCGGGAGGCTGAGGCAGGAGAATGGCATGAACCAGCGAGGCAGAGCTTGCAGTGAGCCGAGATCATGCCACTGCACTCCAGCCTGGGTGACAGAGTGAGACTCCATTGCTAAAAAAAAAAAAAAAAAAAAAGAGAGAGAGAGAGAGAGTTTTGCCTATATTCCAAGTCCCATCCAAAGGGGAAAAAGAGAAGAAAACTGATGGCAAAAGTCTTGAGGTGCTTTTCGTAATGTCCTTAAATGCATCCCACCCAGTATAATTTCATCTAAACAAAATTTTCTAAAATCAATCTACTCATCATGAGATTGGCTTTATTAGGAAGACTCATAGTCTATTTGTTTAAAATGCATTTTTGATAAAAATCATTGAAATATTTTTGATTGGAGGTACATAATTACACTTAACTAATGTAAAAAGCATACAACTTATGTACCTAAAATAAATATTTAAATATTGTATTATTTCAGGGTAGAAATGGTAATTTTTGTATTATTAGAACTTATCCTTGAAACTGAAATTACATTGTTACTTTTAAGATAATTTAAAAAGACTTTTAGGTTCAGGGGTACATATGCAGGTTTGTTATATAGGTAAACTCATGTCACAGGGGTTTATGTACAGATTATTTTGTCACCCCAGTACTAAGCCTAGTACCTCATGTTTATTCCTTCTGATTTTTTTCCCTCCTCCTACACTCCTGGCTCAAATAGGCTCCAGTGTCTGTTGTCCCCCTCTTTGTGTCCATGTGTTCACATCATTTAGCTCCCACTTATAAGTCAGAACATGTAGTATTTGGTTTTCTGTTCCTGCATTAGTTTGCTAAGGATAATGGCCTCCAGCTCCAACCATGTTCCTGCAAGGGACATGATCTCATTTTATTTTATGGCTACATAGTATTCCACAGTGTATATGTACATTTTCTTTATCCAGTCTACCACTGATGGGCATTTAGGTTGATTCCATCATATCTTTGCTATCATGAATAGTGCTGCAATGAACATATGCATGCATGTGTCTTTATGGTAGAACAATTTATATTCATTTGGGTATATACCCAATAATGGGACTGTGGGGTCAAATAGTAGTTCTGGTTTTAGCTCTTTGAGGAATCATCACACTGCTTTCCACAGTGGTTGAACTAATGTATACACCCACTAACAGTGTGTAAGTGTCCTGCACAACCTCACCAGCATCTGTTACTTTTTGACTTTTTAATAAAAGCCATTCTGACTGACGTCGGATGGTATCTCACTGTAGTCTTGATTTGCATGTCTCTAATGATCAGCGATGTTGGCTGATCATTTTTATATGTTCGTTGGCTGTATGCATGTCTTCTTTTGAAAAGTATCTGCTCATGTCCT
This sequence comes from Pongo abelii, assembly GCF_028885655.2. Classification (NCBI taxonomy): domain Eukaryota; kingdom Metazoa; phylum Chordata; class Mammalia; order Primates; family Hominidae; genus Pongo; species Pongo abelii. The sequence goes on from NC_085929.1 coordinate 39,228,689, forward strand.
TTGCCCACTTTTTAATGGGGTTGTCTGTTTTTCTTGCACATTTAAGTTCCTTATAGATGCTGGACATTAGACCTTTGTCAGGTGCATAGTTTGCAAATATTTTCTCCCATTCTGGAGGTTTTCTGTTTACTAGGCTGATGGTTTCTTTTGCTGTGCAGAAGCTCTTACGTTGAATTAGATCTCATTTGTCAATTTTTGCTTTTGTTGCAACTGCTTTTGGTGTCTTCATCATGAAATTTTTGCCAGTTCGTATGTCCAGAATGGTATTGCCTCCATTGTCTTCCAGGATTTTTATAGTTTTGGGTTTTACATTTTAAGTCTTTTATCCATCTTGAGTTAATTTTTGTATATGGTGTAAGGAAGGGGTCCAGTTTCAATCTTCTGCATATGGTTTGCCAGTTATCCCAGCACCATTTATTGAATAGGGAGTCCTTTCGCCATTGCTTGTTTTTGTTGACTTTGTCAAAGATCAGATGGTTATAGGTGCATGACCTTATTTCTTGTCTCTCTATTTGATTACATTGGTCCACGTGCCTATTTTTGTACCAGTACCATGCTGTTTTGGCTACTGTAGCCTTGTAGTATAGTTTGAAGTCAGGTAGTGTGATGCCCCCTGCTTTGTTCTTTTCGCTTAGGATTGCCTTGGCTATTCAGGCTCTTTTATGGTTCCATGTAAATTTTAAAATAGTTTTTTCTAGTTCTGTGAAGAATGTCATTGGTGGTTTGATAAAAATAGCATTGAATCTGTAAATTGCTTTGGGCAGTATGGCCACTTCAACAATATTGATTCTTCCAATCCATGAGCATGGAATATTTTTCTATTTGTTTGTGTCATCTCTGATCTCTTTGAGCAGTGTCTTGTAGTTCTCATTGTAGAGATCTGTCACCTCCCTGGTTAGCTGTATTCCTAGGTATTTTATTCACTTTGTGGCAATTGTGAATGCGATTGTGTTCCTGATTTGGCTCTCAGCTTGGCTGTTGTAGGTATATAGGAATGCTAGTGATTTTTGTACATTGATTTGTTTTCTATGCTGAAACTTTGCTGAAGTTGTTTATCAGCTTAAAGAGCTTTTGGGCTGAGACCATGGGGATTTTCTAGGTATAGAATCATGTCACTGGCAAACAGGGATAGCTTGACTTCCTTTCTTCCTATTTGGATGTGTTTTATTTCTTTCTCTTGCCTGACTCTCTTGGCCAAGACTTCCAATACTATGTTAAATAAGAGTGGTGGGAGAGGGCAACCTTGTCTTGTGCCGGTTTTCAAGGGGAACATTTCCAGCTTTTGCCTATTCAGAATGATGTTGGCTGTGGATTTGTCATAGATGGCTCTTATTATTTTGAGGTATGTTCCTTCAATACCTACATACTGAGGAACTTTTAATTGAATTGAAGAAAACAGTGAAACAAAGAGGAATTTTTCAAAGCAGCCAGAAAAAAACGACACCATAAGTACAGAGAAACAAAAACAAGAATGACAGCAGACTTCTCATCAGAAACTATGCAGGCCAGAAGATAATGGGATGGTGTATTTAAAGTGTTGATGCAGAAAATGCTAAAATTACAATTCTGAACGCAACAAAAATATATTTGAACAATTAAGAAAAAATGAAGACTTTTACACATCTATAAAAGCCGGGATAATTCACTACCAGCAGATTTGCCCTAAAAGCAATGTTAACAGGAATTCTTCAGGCAGAAGTGGGGAGACCAAGGTATAGAAAAAGGGAGACCATGGCAAAGAGACGGGGCAACTGAGGGGCAGATGGAGGACCTGAGAAGGGAGACTCAGAAAGAATTAATTTGCAGCACACAGACTTTGATCCGACTGATTTAGAGCCTTTTGGTGCTGAGGCGCCCTTTGCTCCCTGACCAGTCTCTTTCATATGTACCCCACTGTTTTCTTTTGCCTCTTTTCCAGTAGAGTCCTGAATCTTGTCCCAGGGCTGCTCCTTCTCCTTCTCTCTGTTCCCAAATTGCTCACCCCAACCCTACTCTCTCTTCCCTTCTTCCCTGTCCCCTGGAATTCCCTAGAGGGCTGGACATTTCTCTCTGCCTGCCCACCTCCCCTCCCCATGAGACCATCTTCCTCCTATTGTCTCCTGTGTCAGCATACTTACATTTAAATGCTTGCTCACCCTTTAAGATGATCTCCTTCTACGACTTTTACTGTTTGCTGTCCTCCCTTCAGTATCTGTTGAATTTTTCTTATGTGCATACATTGTTTCAATCATATTAATGATAAAATAATGATGATATTGATAAAAACCCATGATGGGTAATGAATGAATGAGAGAACGCATAAAGACTCTCAGTCCCAGACTATCACAAATGATGCAAGCTTAGAGGATCCATGAGCGGATGTGGACACGTTTCCTAGCCTCCTCTGGAGCTAAGGGCACTTGCCATGCAAATAATAAGAGACTCATGTTAGTGTAAGTCAGAAAAACCCCAGGCCATATGGAGGAAACGTTAGTCATCTCTTTCACTCCTAGACCTCAACTTGTAGTCACTTGTGATTCTGAGAAGCATGGGCCTCAGCCTTTCTTTTCCCAAACGCTCTTTGCTTGGATACTCAGGGCCACTGTGAAAACACATCAGGTGCAGAGTGTCAGTCTCAAATGGACCAGGATTTACTTTCAGCTCTGCCTCTTATTTGTCTGTGTACCTCCAGGTAAGTAAACTTTATCTTCCTGGGACTTGATTCCCTTTCCTGTGAACTGGGAATAATCCACCTTTTGAGGCACCTGGGAGGCCCAAATAAGATAATAAGTGGGAGTAACTGGCATGAAATGCAGATGTTTTTCCCTTTTCCTATCTGTGTCAATTACCTCCAAGTGGTAATGGTTTGGCCTGCTGCCTCCTGATAGTCTTGTAGACAATGCCTTAAGCCCCAGTGCCACAACAGACCCATGGGGAAGGGGCTTGGAGGCACTCTGTCTCCTTTCCATGAAGGCTCCTGGGCTGTTCACTTCACCTGCCTAAGCCTCTGTCTCCTCAACTGCAAAATGGGCATCATTGTGCCACTTCATAGGGCCAGTGTAAGAATTTGGAGGGAATTTTTGTGAAAACACTTTGTAATCTGCCAGTGCTCTGCAGCACAGATCAGAAACTAAGACTTAGAGCCATTAGATGATCTGCTCAGGATCTCCCCATCTATGACATTACAGCTTAGCATTCACATCTGACAGTTGGATTATTAGTGCATATGAATAAGAGCCAATTACATATAATTGTTAATACTGTTTAGTAATAAAAAAAGCACTATGACTAATGGAGTGTGTGATCTGCAGCAGGCAGTGGTGTGGCCAGGTTGGGGGCTGTCACAGCAGTCTACACGGATGATGGAGAGTATTTATTACTGGCATTGTTTAGAAACGGTGGTGCGTGGGGATAATACAAAGCAGCTCAGATTTTAGTAAGCTTTATAATGGTTTTTAAATTATCTGCAGACAATGCAGCCCCTTCTTGCCTGCACTCCAGGTGGCCCATTCCCACCATGCTGTAGTAGGCAGTTTCAGAACTTTCTCTAAGGCTCTGACAACCCCATGAGGGAGGTGCACTTCTCTGCTGGTTTACAAAAAAAGGAAACTGAGGTGCAGTTGAAGACATTTTTCCAAGGAAGACACAGTTTTAAAACCATCATCTCTCCCTGCTGAGGCTTAGATGGTCTCCAGAAAAGCCTCAAGGGCCAGGGTCCTCAATGAGCCCTTTGGGGACCCTACCTGGTGGTTTGGGGAGAGGGCTGCCCCATTCATTTCACAGAAGCAGCTTGCCTGAGTCAGGAACTCTGGGGTCCCCTCTGGTCTTTATCACGCTTGCCTCCCTCTCCTCACCTTCATACTTTCTTCCAAGAGGAAGGCACCCAGGCCTTGACGCAGCCAGAGAGCACACCTTAAAAACCTTTAAAAAGGAGCAAGATGCATGTGCTGTTGGTGAGCAGCTCAGTTACCCCTCACGGGGCCCTTGAGCCAGCCATTTCCTGGCGTGGGAAGCATGATGACTCCGTGCGGAAGGACTTTTGCCGCAGGCTGCACAGCCCAGATGGAGCTGCTTTGGGGGCTGTGCACGGGCCTGGCATGGAAGAGAGAATCACTCGAGCCCTGCGGGGCAGTGATGGGAAGTGGGGCCAGCTCCTGTCTTGCAGCAGCAAGCAGAGGCTAAGAGCACAGAGGAGCTGAGGTCCCAGGGCAGCGTGGCTCTGGCCACACTGTGGTTGGGGCCAACAGACCTTCTGGAAATATCCCAGCTGTGGCTTTGTTCTGTGCCCTGGGGAAAATGACCTCTCGCAGGCCCTTCCAGGATGAGACAGACAACAATTTTCTAGATAATTCAGGCTCCAAAATCTCTCTCTGCCTTCATTCCAATGATTCAGGGTTATTGTGGGAATTCTGAGGAACAACTTGAATGGCATCAAACCAAGAATAGGAACCAATGGCTCAAATGGCTGAATCCAGCACCAAATCCCAATATTAATTTTCTATAAATGTAATACAAATGGAATCAAAGTTGTTTTTGTTTTTAAACAAAACCAAACCCAAGTGGATCAGTTGGAACTCGCATCAGATCTCTGTGTGTCCTAAAATTAACAAACCAGAACAAAATTGGAAAATAGAAACTTTTTTGAGTGAAAACACCATTTCATCAGGTTTGTTGAACCAGGATTTTTTTTATGCCTCTTTAAAAGATGGAAAAAAATTCCAAATGTGAAAGTAATAATCTCAGTACAAAACATTCAGAAAAACCCAAACAGTTTAAAAACGAATATCACCTCCAATCCCACCAGTGGGATATTTCCAAAGCTTTTTCCTTTTTTCCCCCACAACTCTTTTCAATGCATCTTTTTCTTTCCTTTTTACATAAATGTGATTGTTCTATAAAGGCTATCTTATCTTCTGCTTTTGTTCATTAAGACTATCTCATGGAGAAGTTCCCTATCAATATCTAGAAAGCCAAGTTATTATTCTTAATGTTTAAAAAGTATTCCATTGGACATATGCTGGTTTATTTCACTAATCAGATTACTCTACAGGTAGTTATTTAGGTTACTTCCATTATTTTACTTTTACAAATAATGTTTCAGTGAATGGCTCTTCATATGAATCTTCATACGCCGGACTGATTATTTTGGATACATTACCCCAAAAAAGTGTTTCTAAGTCAAAGAGTATATATATATATATATATATATACACACACACACACACATATATATACACACACACACACGTATGTGTGTATATGTGTGTGTGTGTGTGTGTGTATATATTTACTTTTCATACATATTTCCAGATATGCCCTGATATGGTTTGGATCTGTGTCCCTGCCCAAATCTCATGTGAAATGTAATCCCCAGTGTCTAGGTGGGGCCTGGTGGGAGGTGATTCGATCATGGAGGTGGTTCCTCATGGTTTAACACCATCCACCTTGGAGCTGTTGTCAAGATGGTGAGTTCTTATGAGATCTGGTTGTTTAAAAGTGTGGGCTGTGTGCGGTGGCTCATGCCTGTAATTCCAGCACTTTGGGAGGCCAAGGAGGGCGGATCACCTGAGGTCAGGAGTTTGAGACCAGCCTGGCCAACATGGTGAAACCCTGACTCTACTAAAAATACAAAAAAAGTAGCCGGGCGTGGTGGCACGTGCCTGTAATCCCAGCTACTTGGGAGGCTGAGGCGGGAGAACCACTTGAGTCCAGGAGGCAGAGGTTACAGTGAGCTGAGGTCGTGCCACTGCACTCCAGCCTGGCCGACACAGTGAGACTCTGTCTCAAAAAAAAAAGAAAGAAAGAAAGAAAAGAAAGAACTAAAGAAAGAAAAGAAAGAAACAAAGAAAGAAAGAGTGTGTAGCATTCCTCCTTTCTCTCTTCCTTCTGCTCTGGCCATGTGAGACATCTGGCTTCCACTTTGCCTTCTGCCATGATTGTAAGTTTCCTGAGGCCTTCCGAGAAACCAAGCAGATGCCAGCATCATGCTTCCTGTACTGCCTGCAGAACCATGAGCCAATTAAACCTCTTTTCTTTATAAATTACTCCATCTCAGGTATTTCTTTATAGCAATGCAAGAATGAACTAATACACGCCCCCCATGAAAGATCATAACAATTTTCACTCCCACCATCAGCAGATGAACATCGCCCTTTCTCTATACCCTGCCTAACAGTGACATGCCAGAGATGCTCTTCACTCTTCTTCTCCTTCCACATCTCCAAAGGGAGCCATCCTACCCACAGCTGTAGAGTGACTAATTGTCTCTGTTTGCCCAAGACTGAGGTGGGTCTTTGGACATGGGAATTTCAGTTTTCAAACCAGGAAACTCCTGGGCAAACTGGAATGGGTTGGTCACCCTACACAGCCCATAAACCTGGGTGGCCAGGATTTTATGAGTGCACATGCTCCAGTGCTGAGTTTTGCCTCAATTGATTGAACTAGGAGTGGATACCTGGCCCTAGGATGTCTAATGACTTGGCATGGGGAGACGATCTGAACCAATTGGATTTATTCTCTTGAGAATTTGTTTGGAAACAAGAAAATAATTCATCAGTTAGCAGTGAGAAATAGGTCTGAAAGGTCATTAACTAAAGGGTGACCAATAGAGTTTAAACACCAGCCAAAGCGATGGGGGAGAAGAAGCTGAGGGTAAAGAAGAGGAGCTGTTTCTAAGTAAGAGACAGAGAGAGGGGCAAGCAGAGTAATTGTGTTGTGTTTATGGAGAAGAAAGGTTCTTCAGTGTTCCTGCCCATCCCAAGGCTCTCTTGCTGTCCTTCTTCAGATTTCTGTGCACCTGTACTCAAAATAACTGCCTATGCCTCTTCCTTCTTATCAACTTGCTACTACTGGAAGAAATCTCAATTCCTTGCAAGCCAAGAGGTCTATTCAACACTCCTGGGTATCACCCATCACTTTCACCCTTGCCAACCAACCTGATTGGCCAAAATGGACTTCTTACCTAATTTTGTTAGAATTTGCATTTCTTGAATAATACCAAGTTTGAACATCTTCTCGGAAATGCTTGCTTCCAGGAGTTAGTCTGTGGGCCAGGGGCAGGTGGAGAACGAGGTACAGGGCAAGACTCGCTGGATGGTTTGATCAGGTGTCTGATGCCCTCTTTTCTTAACCTCAGTTTGACAACCTGCCTCAGCTTTCCAGCACTGACTCCGGCCTGGTGACCTGAGGGTGGTCCTAAGGGCCACAGCCCTACTTCTTGGTCTTTCTGGCTTTTTAATCTCAGGCTAACAACCTCACCAAGATTAAACCCATCTCTGCTGCCGAGCAGGAAGAATTTCACCTTGACTCCTCAATCGAGGCTGCCTTTGCCCTTGGTCTTTCCTCTGCCAGGTGTGCTCTTGAGTTTTCTCATGGCCACAGGCTCCTTATCATTTGGGTTTCAGCTCAAATATTAGCTCCTTTGAGAAGGCTACCCTGACTGTCTCAACTAATGTGGCTTCTGCTTCATGCACTCTTCCTAATATTGCTGTTTTATTTTCTGTATGGAACTTATCACTATTTCAAAGCATATGATTCATTTTCATTGTTTGCCTCCCCGACCAGATACGAGCTTCATGGGACGTGTCTAGGGTGTCCTGCTCACTGTATCCCCAGTGTGTAGGATAGTGCCTTGTAGGTGAGCTGCTACTGACTGCTTGACTGAGCTAATTAATTAATGACAGACAAAATTTGCTGCAGCAAAAGTGGCTTGGCCCCTTGTCATAATCAGCCTAAGTGGGGATAGCTTACAAGACCATGTGATTTGGGGTTCTGATGTATTTCCCAGAAACTCTGATGTGGCATTTCTGCTTGAAACTTCCAGTGGCTCTCTACTGCAATTGAAATACCAGGGCCTGCAGGGCTTGACCTCTGTTCATCTGCTCAGTGCCCTCTCCTCCCCTTTGCCCCTTTCTCACTCAGCTTCAGCCCCACTGGCATTCTTTGCGATTCTTGAGTCAAGAAGCTCTGTCTGTCTCTGAGCCTTTGCATGCACTGTTCCCTCTGCCTGGAATGTGCAAATCCCTGTTTTATCTGCAGTCCAGAGAAACTTTCTGTGACCTTCATACCAAAGCTTCTTCCACCGGGCTTGGCCTCTATCACTTCCACTTGCTCACTTCCTTCATTGCATGTGCTGTGATAGTTGCTTATTCATTTGCTTTTAGATTATGTGCCTCTCCCCATTCTCTTCCCCATGAATTTTAAGCTTCATGAGTGGAGACACTGTATTTTTTTCCCTTTTTTGCTCTATCACTATATCATCAAACCCAGGACAGATGCTTGGTCATTATTTATTGAATGGATGGATGAATGAATGAGCTATTCTAAAATCAAAGCCAGCCACTGTAATAGGCCACCTCTAACATTTAACTGACTCATGGTTGATCATTCTGTATATTAAATTAATTTAGGTGCCAGAAAATGTCTGCATTCAGTCATCCTCAGGGGTACACCAGAAAGTTATAGGTTTAAGAATAAACACTGTAGGCTTTGTAGAAACTCTTTTATGGGCTTTAAGCTTCACCTACATTTTAAATTTTCTGCCCCTAGTTCCTCCGTGGTCGGGTACACTTTCAGAGCCTTGCTTTGCTTCTCATGCAAGCCTTCAGTGGGCTCCAGCTTATTGCTGAAGATCATGTGGGTTCTGTCTTTGGGTCATTTTGACTATCCTTGCCTTGGTGGCCTGTGCCTTCATTCAGACTTGACAATATGTCCTAGAAAACAGATATCCCGGCCAGGCGTGGTGGCTCATGCCTGTAATCACAGCTATTTGGGAGGCCGAGGCGGGCGGATCACAAGGTCAGGAGATCGAGACCATCCTGGCTAACACGGTGAAACCCCGTCTCTACTAAAAATACAAAAAAATTAGCCGGGTATGGTGGCGGGCGCCTGTAGTCCCAGCTACTCAGGAGGCTGAGGCAGGAGAATAGCGTGAACCCGGGAGGCAGAGCTTGCAGTGAGCCAAGATTGCACCAGTGCACTCCAGCCTAGGTGATAGAGCGAGACACTGTCTCAAAAAAAAAAAAAAAAAAAAAAAAGAAAACAGATATCCCAGAGAGCACCAAATCTGCATCAACATCAAAGGAAACCATGCCACAGAAAATAAAATGCTACTGGACAAATCCCCTTGGAGTGACCTTCCCAGTAACCCAGTTACGTGTGACTACGAAGGAGGATTCTTTCTAGGTGAGCATGAGGAACACAGAAGGAATTATGTGGCTTGATTCTGTACGCAGCTCAGGACAATGGTCTCCTGGCAAGGAGGCGCATCTTTTCCTGAATGCCTTTAGCTGATAAGGTTAGCTTTTCCATGGAAAAGTAGCCAAGCCTCAGTTGTCCAAAATGGGTTTGGATTTCTGCTGAAATCATATCTGTTTAGGCAGTGAGATGTGAAGGCCCCTCATGCTAAGTGGAAAGGGCATTGTACAGGAGCCAAGAGACCCAGACTCTAGTCTTATCTTGCAACTGACTGTTATGTGACTCTGATCAGGTCACTTCCGCTCTGTGGACCTCAGTTTCCCTATCTGTAAAATAGGAGTTTGTCTGGCTGGTTTCTAAGGACCCTTTCATAACAATTTCAGTGGTTCTCAACCCTGGCTACAGGTTAGAATTGCCTTGGGGAGTGGGTAGAGCCAAGCCACCAGCATTTTTAAAAAATGCCCAAGAGATTCAGACGTCTGGCATATTCTGGAATGCCAGCCCATAGCAGATGACAAGACTGAAGACTGTGGACCAGCTGAGACTTTCAGTAACTTTTCTATTTTTTTTTTCTTGAAGTGTCTCTGGCAACTCTAGATGACTAGATTATAAGTATAGCTCATGACCTGCATATGAGCTATTTAACAAACTCTTCTAAAATGATTACCTAAATCTTGTTGCGAATGCCACCCCACTAGACATTATAATCTCTGATTAAGATAGGCTTTGTGCTGCTACTTCCTGGCTGTATGAAATTGGAAAAATTCTTTGATCTGTTGTTTCCTCATTTACAAAATATGGGCAATATTTGTACCTCTTCTAGTGTTTCTGTGGGAATTACATGAGGCCAGGTATATAAAGCATCCAACATCATACTTAGCATACAGTAGATGCTCAATAAATGTAAGTTCTTCCCGCTCATCTCCCATGGTATTTAGTTTGGGTATCTTTGCATGGAACAACTTTCCCCGAAGTATGTTCTGTGGAGAGCTACTTCCCCCAAGATGCTTCCCACAAGATAATAAAGGAATTTCATGGTGAAATACATTAGGAAAACCTACATGCCTTAGTCTCTTCTTGAAGTGGTATTCAGTAATGTGCTGGTAAGCCAGTTCTCTGAAAAAAACAAAAACAAAGCCTCAGATATGTAGTGTTTGCTTATTTTCATGGAATAAATACTGTCACCCTGGCCAAGCTCAAATTACCAAATTTGTATCACTGAACGGTAAGAGCTGGTTCCAGCACACTACTAAAGTAATTGTTGGCATTTTGTAGTCTCTGGTATGTCCTGTAATAAATATAGCTGTTTACTTTATTTAGCTCAGTGTTTCCCAAATGTATGGAACCCTTTTGTCTCCTAATACCTCTTGACATCCTATGGCACTGGTGTTTCCTGAAACACACTTTGGGAATTGCTGATGTGAAATAACGTGCATGTTTGTTCATTTCTAAAAATTCATCAGCATGCTACCATTTTAAAAAAGTGAAAGATGGCTGCGCGCGGTGGCTCAAGCCTGTAATCTCAGCACTTTGGGAGGCCGAGGTGGGTGGATCAAGAGGTCAGGAATTCAAGACTAGCCTGGCCAAGATGGTGAAACCCCATCTCTACTAAAAATACAAAAAATTCGCTGAGCGTGGTGGCGGGCGCCTGTAATCCCAGTTACTCGGGAGGCTGAGGCAGAGAATTGCTTGAACCTGGGAGGCAGAGGTTGCAGTGAGCCAAGATCGTGCCACTGCACTCCTGCCTGGGTGACAGAGCAAGACTCTGTCTCAAAAAAAAAAAAAAAACAACAACAACAACAACAAAAAACAAAGTGAAAGCATAGTCTGCACAATTAGGAGCAGTGTGCAAGGAAAGAAGTACAGAGAAGACAAGAGACAGCACACACAAAGTGATTGGTGAACAACAGCTGTGCTGGAACCAAGTACTACATGGAGGCTTTGATTGTCAGTGTAGAGAATGAGCCCAGAAAGAGCTAGGGAATCCTGGAGAGCCCTCTGGAGGAGGTGGCTGTCAGCTGAGTCTTAGAGCACTGGAGGGCTCGGGAGGTTTTGGAGAAGATCATAGGAGAGAAAGGATGCTGCAAATGGGTAGAGCCCACACAAAGATCTGGATGGGACAATGAGGCCGTGTTTGGTGATCCTGCCCCAACCCCATCTGATTTCCTTCAGCGTCTTCCCTGAAGCAGTTGGTGTACCCATCTCCAAAGAGTAAAGTTCCCACTTGAGTACCTCATCCTTTCCTGTCTGCCTTCTTGGACATGTGTCTGTGTGTGTCTTTCTGAAACTGGGCACATATCTCTGTGTATGTGTGCCTGTGTGTCATTCAGAGGGCTCCCCAGGCAACTAGGTATGTGGGTAGAACCATTGAGAACTTCAGTTTAATGCTCTTGGGTAGGAGAAGCTTCCGGAGCTCACCATGGAGCCTAAACTCCATAATGAAGAGGAGGCTGTTCCTCTGTCCAGCTGGCAAGTTTTGATGTTTGCCCTAGGGCCCCACGTGGAGCTGAAGGTGGCCCCATCAAGTAATAACATAGATGTTACTTTTGTTTGTTTTTTTGAGACAGATTCTCACTCTGTCACCCAAGCTGAAGTGCAGTGGCATGATCTCGGCTCATTGCAACCTCTGCCTCCCAAGTTCAAGTCATCCTCCCACCTCAGCCTCTGGAGTGGCTGGAACTACAGGTGCATGCCACCATACCTGGCTAATTTTTTTGTAGAGATAGGGTTTTGCCATGTTGCCCAGGCTGGTCTCGAATTCCTGAGCTCAAGTAATCCACCCATCTCGGCCTTCCAAAGGGCTGGGATTACAGGTGTGAGCCAACACGCCCTCTCTGACCTTTTTTTAAAAAGTGTGGTAACATACATAACAAAATTTACCATTTTAAGTATTTTTAAGTGTACAATTCAGTAGCATGAAATACAGGACGCTCAGATTGCTGTACAACCATCACCACCATCCATCTCCAAAACTGTTTCATCTCCACAAACTGAAACTCTGTACCCAGTAAAGGCTAACTCCCCATTCACCTCTCCTATTATTACTTTTGACCACTCCTTGGGTCCTAGGCAGTCTTCTAAGAAACTTACATATATCAACTCATTTAGTCCTGTTATAACCCTGCAAGGTAACTATCTGCCCTTTACACGTGAAGAAACTGAGGTTAAGCAGCTTGCTTGAGTCCACAGAGCTGGCAAGTAGCAGACCAGATTGAGAGCTCAGCTAGATCTGACCCCTGAGCCCATGATGCTATACTCCTGTCTACTTCAGGGAAGTCTGAACTCACCTAAGATTCAGTAAGAAGAAAGACCTCTGTAAGGTCCCTTGAGTCTCCTGGGTAGATGAAGGCTGGAGGCCCTCAGTGTTTGGGGCCCAATATCTGACATCACCAATCTCTCCCATATCGGGTGAATGAGGCCCCAGCCATGGTGATCTGGGGTAGTCAGGTCACCCTAAGCAGTGAGGGCTGTGCATGTGGCTGGAATGGATGCTGCTTCTCTGAGTTGTCAGCCAGACATGTCCAGGAAGGAGTGGGGGACCAGGTCTGGCAGTCTCAGCCTCTGAGGTGGCTCTTTATTCTGGGGGTGGTGGTGGGGGTTATGGGTGATGTCAGACTTGGGCAAGCTGAGGGCTGGGGCCAGGAAGCGGCTGGCAAGACAAGCTCTTGGCAGAGATGGCTCACTCTGCACTTGAAAACAGCCATTGCTGAGCTGACTCCAGTTCTCAAGAGTAGTCAAGCTGAAGAGTGTGGAGAGAGGTGAAGGATTCTTGGCTGTGGAGACAGACTGCTGGAGTCTGACTGACAAGGCCTGTCAAACACCTTCCACTGGGGATCTGACTTGAAATGGGAGCTTTGGTCTCAGTTTCTGCATGGAGGCCTGGTATGGCCTCACCCCATGGTGGCCTCATCTTAAACCTTTCTGTTTGTGCATGCAAGCATGCATGTATCCATGTGGGTTCAACAGGTTTAAGAATGAGGCTGTCTGTAGCTATTTCAGATCCAATCACGTCAAGCCCAGACAGAGATTTGAGGCGACTAGCTTGTGTTGTTTCCTGTCGAATTCCTTGGCCTTCTTGGAATAAGACTCATAAGGTTAGTTTACGCAGCCAGGATGTCTTTCCCAGCTGGAGCAGGGTGGAGTGGAGATTGATTGGTGCTATGCTACTCCCAGTCTGGCGAGTAGGCAGTTACTATGGAGGGGCCCAGGCTGGGGAGTTTACGGCCTTGCTTCCCATATTCTCCCACATCCCCTTCTAGGGCCCTCCCTGCTGCCTTGGCCCTCTCCATCAGAATCACCCCAGATTCTGCTCCACCAAGTCCACGATGATCTCTGCTATGTCCACTGTGTGCTTTAAAGGAACACTTCTCTGACCTCAATGCTCTGCCAAGGGAAAGACTCTAAACTGCTTCTTTGAGCAAGGGGTGGTCACTGGTAGGACCCGAGGTGGGCCCCTGACCCGGAAGCAGCCAATCGTGCTATGAGACAAGTACTGTCTCACAGTCCTTTTTTCAAGGACTGACAAAAAAAAAAAAAAAAAAGAAAATGTAGAAAAGGCAATCCATATATTGGCATTCTTAGCCATAGACTGTAACAATTGATTTATATGTTCAAGGAAATAAATGAAAAAGATGGAAAATTTCCACATAGAAGTGAAACTGACCAAAAAAAAAAAAAAAAAAAAAATCAACCAGAAATTCCAGAACTAAATGATGAAATAACTCATTTTAAGTGTCCAGGAGATAGGTTTAACATAACTTTAGACACAGATGAAGACAGATCAATGAACAGGAAGACAGAAAGATAAAATACATGCGTGACTGATCACACCCTTACAGGTCTCCCACAACTCCACATGACTTACCTACCGGCACCCAGCGTTCCTTTTAATATTATACTCTCCTGTCCCATTTCTCCTCTACATCCAACTTATTCTTTACCCACATAAGAATGACTACTCTCTGTTCCCAAACATGCTATGCATATTCTTGCTTTTATGTCTGCTCCTCATTCCAGGAAGTCTTGACTTCCATTTTTGTCTGGTCGACAGAAGATCAGCCTCATCTTCCAAGGACCAGCTCAGACATCACCTTCTCTATGAAGCCTTCCTCAGGCTTCTCCTGGTTCTTCCCTCATCCCCTCGTTGAGGTCCTGGGGAGGAGGGGATCCTCTAAAACAGTTCTTCGCACCACGTACTAAAATTACTCAATATGTCTATTTCTCTCCTAGAATAGGACTTCACCAACGGTAAGGTACATGTGTTATTCATCTTTTGCATCTCAGTTCCTGGCATAATTCCTAGCATACAGTTGGTATTAAATATTATAAGGAATAATGCAAGAACCAAACTCTTTTAGAGCCCACAGATAAGTATCTTACAACCTTTTATAAACGAATACTGGTGAAACTGTGATTTGGTGTTTAAAATCTCATTTGTCCATTTGTTCATTTTCCCCACCACCCCACCAGAATATAAGTTCCATGAAGATAGGGATTGTTTTGTGTGTGGCTGTTCTGTTCACCGTTGCATCCAAATGCCCAACATATAGTAAATGTTCAAGAAATGAACACTCTAACACTTACTAAGGCCAGGCATGGTGGCTCACACTTGTAATCCCAGCACTTTGGGAGGCCAAGGTGGAAGGATCACTTGAGGCCAGGAGTTCAAGGCCAGTCTGAGCAACACAGTGAGACACCATCTCTCCAAAAAAAGAAAAAAGAGAAAAAGCCAGGTGTGGTGGCATGTTCCTGTTGTCCCAGCTACTTGGGAGGCTGAGGTGGGAGGATGGCTTTAGCCCAGGAGTTTGAGGTTACAGTAAGCTATGACTGCAGCCACTGCACTGGGTGACACAGCAAGACTGTCTCAAAAAAAAAAAAAAAAAAAAGAGAGAGAGAGAAGAAAAGAAATATTTATTCAATGAGGGAAATAGTCTTTCTAACATCCTGGAGGGGAACGGGGGACAAGGGGACAGCTGGCTACCCAATTTGGGCACTTTGAGTCTGCTGACAATTGGACCCCAGGAAGCAGGTAGATACCCAGAGCAGAGAGGAGAAGATACAAACTTTGAAGAATAGCCTAGTAACTTAGCACACACTCTGGAATCCAGTCTTTTCAGTTTAAGTCCTGATTTCAGCTATTTAAGGGCAATGGTAGTACCGGCCCCATGGGCTTTTTGTGAGGATACACTAAGATCTACAGCACAGAACATGGGATATTGTACCCACTCTACTATTGGTTACCTTTTATTGTATTGTTTGAGTGTGAGTCCAGCCTGGGTTTGTCTTCTGGTTTGGTCACAGATTGCTCTGTTGCATCTAAGGCCTTTGGGCTCCATCCCCAACCTCAAACACCCACCAAGTGCTAGTAGTTTATGTGTCTCTTCTCATTCGACCTTCATTACATGCCATGAGGTTGATGTTATTGGTGCTGGTTACGGTTGAGGAAACAGATGCTCAGAAATGCCCAAGTGACTTGCCCATGTGAGAAGTATCAAAATTTTAAGGTAAGTCCTTTTTGCTATCCAAGGCCCATTGCCTCAGCCTACCTTGCCCCGAATCACACTTGGCTGAACCAAGGCTAGAACCTAGGTCCTCAGGACCTCCAAATAGTGTTATTTTCACTGCCCAGTGAATAGCAGTGTTGGGATTCTCACTGATCACCACCACTGTGCTAACTGGCTGGAGGAAACTGAGGACCAGAACCCACAAACCAGGCCTTGTGGCCTCAAAGCCCGTGGCCTTCCCACCCCACAGGTGGCACCTTGGCAGCTCTCAGTACAAGGAAACTGTTGTTATTATTATTAGGCATTGCCTGGCTTGGCTCCTGGGCCTAAAAAGAACTCAGCATGATTGGAAGACCCAGAGCTCAGAAGCCCTCTCCCAAGGGCTCCTCTTAACTGCCAGTGGAGACATTGCTCTTGCCTCTACCCCCACCTCCCTGCAACCCCTTCCCCTGCTGTTGAAATAGCTCTGTGGCCCCAGAGAAAGGGGAGGAAACAGTCCCTTAGTGCACACGTTCACATCCAAGTTCTTGGGGGCTTTCCTTTGCCTCCTGGGCTCTCAGAGCTGCGGCTGGAGCCAGAGAATCTGTTTCTCATTAGCTGTACTTTTGCTGTGAAATAAAGTGCTCTTTGAACCTGTGGGAGCAGGAAACCCATTTACACTCTTGAGAAGACAGGGACGTCAGCTTTGCCAGCACATTCCTTCGGCTCCTTTTATCTCCTGGGTGGAGCTCCCGGTGGTGGGCAGGCAGCTGGTGGTGGGCAGACAGCTGGTGGTGGGCAGGCAGCTGCTGCTGCCACCTCTCCTGGCGCAGCCATGGGTGAAGGTGGTCTGTGGGGTGGGCAGAGAGGAAAGAGGGGATCATGCCTCTCTCTCACTTGGGGTAAAAGAAGCACATTCTGACTGGAGTTATTTGCCCCCTTTCCCTGCCTCTATCTTGCTCCTGATAACTCCTCTGTCCCAGGTGTCTTCAATAAAACCTCCAGAAATCATCCATCCATCCATCCATCCATCCATCCCAAGGGCAACTTGTGGATCCAGAGATCCAGAAAATGTGAGAACAAAGAGAATCCTTTGATACAACCCATTTCATTCTCCTTTATTTTATCAATGGGCAAATTGAAGCCCAGGGAGTTAACTTGTTCCAGGACATAGCACACTTTTGAATTCATTTTACAACTATTTATTGAGTGCTTTTTATGTGCCAGATTCCCCCCAGCTCCCACTGGTGGTACAGTGTAAATATAGCTGTGAAAACACGCACTCTTCTCAGCCTTCATTATCATTCTAGTGAAGGGGGCAGATGGTAAACAACTGAACAATTAAATAAACATGACAATGTCAGATGATAAATCGTCTGAGAAAACAACAGAGGTGTTGAGAAGAGTGAGTGGGAGCAGGGAATGACTTTAGATGGGGTGGTCAGGGAACGCTTTCTGAGAAGGGGACATTTGAACTGGAACCTGACTGATGACAAAGGGCTGGCTCCAGGAACATCTGAGGGTAAAGCCTTTCAGGCAGGGAAGTGGCTGGTGCTATGGTCCTGTGGTTGGAAGGAGTTTGTTTAACTTGCTTAAGAAGCAGAGAG
Source organism: Pongo abelii (assembly GCF_028885655.2). Lineage (NCBI taxonomy): Eukaryota > Metazoa > Chordata > Mammalia > Primates > Hominidae > Pongo > Pongo abelii. The sequence continues at coordinate 39,245,952 of NC_085929.1, forward strand.
AAGACCAGCATGGCAGGAGCAAATGAGCGAGAGGAAGAGCGGTGGAAGATGGGGCCAGACGGTTCAATGCATCTCGAAGGGTCTGGAGACCATGTAAAGAGGTTAGTCTTTGTCCAGTTGGAAGCCATAGAGGGTTTTAAGCTGGGAGTTGATGAAGTATTTTCCCAAGCAGATGCCTCTGGTTGTGTCAAGGGGAGGCAGGGGACAATGTACCCACAGGGTGGTGGGTTGGGGTTGCCTAAGTAGACTAAATAAACAACGATGGTGGCTACCAGCACCTCTCCCTTGACCCTTGATGGTGTAGCAAGGTGGAGAAAAGAGAGCAGAGTCAGGAAAAAATCTGGAGATAGAATCAAAGAGTCTACATAATTTGCACATGGCTCGGATACGGGCTGTGAAGGAAAAAAGGTGAATGGAGGGTTTTAGGTTGAGCAACCTGGGTCATGCCCCTCACTGAGATAGAGAAGACCAAGGGAAGAGTAGATTTCAAGGGGAAAATCAAGAGTTCTGTTTGGGTGGATTAAATTGGAGATGTCTCTTAGATACTCGGACAGTGCCAAGGAGTCAGGCGGATAGAAGTCTGGAATTGGTGGCCGAGGCCAGTTTCCCACGGGGCTCCACCCGTACCCAGATGCCTCACAGGGGTGGGGAGGAAGTGTTGGCTCTCACAGGGCCGTCCACTCTGGGCAGCTGACTCAAGGCTGCTAAGAAGTCACTGCCAGTCCCTCGAACCCTATCTCTAGGCTAGGAAGGTGGCTTTGGAGCTGTCAGCATTCCAACTGGACCTTCCTTCTGGAGTCCCTCCCTAGTAAAAGCAGATCTAGCTAATAACCCCAGAACCGAGGGCGGGAGTAGGGGATGTGAAATATGGAAATAATAATAAAAGCCTACGTTAGGAGACTGCTTGTCTTGGTCCCGAGCTTCTTCATAAATAATCTTCACCTCAAATTCCCCACACAATATGGCAGATCAGCAACATGGGTTCAACTAGCTCCACTTCATTGATGAGAAAATGGAGGTTCCAAAGAATTGAGTGACTTTCCCAAGGTCACGCAGATGATGAATCCAAGACTCAAACCTGAGCCCTCTGATATCACACCTACTGCGCTCTGCTCAATAGTAAGCCATCTGCCGCCAGAAAGGTCTTATTTTGAGAGAGCCAGCAGCAAGGGCTCTGGAGCCAGATCACCAGGGTTCAACTCCTGACTTGACCACTTGAAGGTAATGTGAGCATGGGCAAATTAGTCAACATCACTTTCTTCTGTTTTCCATCTATAAAATGGGGACAGGAAGAGTGTTCACTTCAGAGGATCGACATTTATAAAGTGCTTAGAACGGTGCAGGAAGGGCTATACATGTGTTGGCTACTACTGTGCTCATTACTTTCATATACACTAAACAGAGACGTGGGGACTGCCTAGAATCTGGAGAGAGGATCCAGCCCTCTCATGTAAGATATGGAGAAACTTAGGCCCAGATAAGGGAATGGAGGCAGCTTCTTAGACAAGTTGGGCCCAAGAATCTGGCTGGTGGAGGAACTCTCCCTATTCTCTGAAAGTCACCCCAAGCCAGACTATTTTCAGGAGACGAACTTCCAAGCTCTGTATACCCTTAATTCATGTGGAATTTCAGCCCTGGGCTCGGCTCCCAGGAGGAGCCCCTCCACCCCTTTATGAAAATAGAGCGGAGTCATTCGGCAAAACCTCAAGCTAATGCTTTTAAGGAACTGGCAGGTTGAAACAGGAAACTGTTCTAAGTAGAAACCACAGAAACAGCACATGCTTGCGGCTGCTGGCTGCCGCCTGGATCCTTGCCGGAGGCCCCGAGGATGGGGGAGCTGTAGGCTGTGCCACGTGAGGGGGCCTCAGGAACCTAGCCCTGGTGCTGCTGACCGTACGTGGCCATGTGAGAGCAAATGCCACGTCTTGTGGGCATATTTAAAGGTCAAAGCAAGGTGGGGTGGTAACCAACCAGCATTAGACACACAGAAAGCTAGTGTCCGAGCAAACCTGCTCCTTTCTATGCAAGCCCCTTATGTTGTATCTGTTGAAACTGAGGCCCAGAGAGGGGAAGCAACTAGTCCAAGTCATCCAGCAAGGAGTGGTGAAGCAGGATAGGAATCTAGACTTTCTAGCACCTAAGCCAATGCTATTTAACAAGTCAGTGCATTTCCTGCCACCCATCCATTCACCTCTTCCAATATAGGGTACTTTTTTTGTTTTGTTTTGTTTTTAGAGATAGGGTCTTGCTATGTTGCCCAGGGTGGCCTCAAACTCCTGGGCTCAAGTGAGCCTCCCACCTCAGCCTCCCACGTATCTGGGACTCAGAAGGGTAACTTTGTAAGAGCATAAATTCCAGGTCAGAAGACCAGAGTTCAACGAAGACTCTGCCTATTCCAAGCTGAGTGATCTTAGGCAAGTTACCTAACCTTTCTGTGCTTCAGTGTCTTCTTCTCCTTTTCCTGTTAATAAAATGGGGGACGGTAACATTACTTATCTAATAGGATTTCTGGAAGGATTCAGTGTGATAATCTATATGAACCTCTTTGTATAGCATCTGACAAATAGTAAGAGCTCAATAAAATTTTTATTTTTTTCATGTATTAAATACCTAGTAAGTGACAGCCATGTTGTCACAAGGAGATCAGTCAAGTGTGGGGGACAGAGAGAGTAAATTTTGACATGTCTAGAAATGGTGCAAGAGAGGGAAGGATGCCATTAGAACTCTGGCATCCTGAAAAACCTGGCCCCAGGGAGGAGGCAGATGCTGAGAGGGGTGGGCCAAACACCTCTTCTGGGCTGAGCGCGGTGGGTCATGCCTGTAATCCCAGCACTTTGGGAGGCCGAGGTGGGCGGATCATGAGTTCAGGAGTTTGAGACCAGCCTGGCCAACATGGCGAAACCCATCTCTACTAAAGATACAAAAAATTAGGCAGGTGTGGTGGTGCACACCTGTAATCCCAGCTACTCGGGAGGCTGAGGCAGGAGGATTGCTTGAATCCAGAAGGTGGAGATCGCAGTGAGCCAAGATTGCACCATTGCACTCCAGCCTGGGTGACAGGGCGAGACTTTGTCTCAAACACAACACAACACAACACAACACAACACAACACAACACAACACAACACCTCTTCTGTGCAGAGATGAGAACCCCATGCCCAGGGATTTCTTTCCACCACAGCAGGTTTTTTTGCTACTTTGGAGGATGATCTCAGTAAAGCATGCCCTGGTTTCCTGGGAGTGGGGACACAATGCACAGGGTCATCCCCACTCCAGAGCTGGGATACCAACTGAGGCCATAAAACAGGATTTAACTATTTCTTATGAAACTTGGCACAAACTTTTGCTTTCAGTCTTTAGAACAATTCCCCCCTCCCTCCACTCCAAAGATGCCTATGTCCTAATTCCCAGAGCCAGTAAATAGATCACTTTGCATGCCAAAAGGGACTTTGCTGATGTGATTAAGTGAACAATCTTGAGATGGAGAGATTATCTTGCATTCTACGCGTGGGCTGATGGGTCCATGAAATTAGGAGGCAGAAGAGTCAGAGTGAGAGGAGGAGATGTGATGACTGAAGCAGAGGTCAGAGTGACCCGAGGCAGAGGCCATGAGCCAAGGCATGCAGGCGGCCTCCAGAGCTGGAAAAGATCAGGAGACAGGTCCTCCCCTAGATCCTCCAGAAAGAACCAGCCCTGCTGACCCAGTTTAGACTTCTGACCTCCAAACAGGAAGATCATAAATTTGTGTTGTTTGAAGCCACTAAGTGTACGGTCATTTGTTATAGCAGCCTCAGGAAGCAAATATGCTTAGTCAACATTTAGTCTGACGTCAGTCATTGTAGCCCTGTTCTCCGCTGTGTGTAGTTTGAGTCTTATTTTTTGCATAACCCCCAAAATATGTAAAAGCTTTCCTGAGCATGACATACAAGGCCCTGCTTGCTCTGGCTCCTTCCTGGTACATGCCTCCTTTTCATCTCTTTTTTATCCTAGGAGAGGGTCTTGGAGAAAACAGGAATATGTAAGGTGTGCCATGTGAGGTCTAGTCTTCATATTTCCCATGAAATATTCAATAAAGTCTAGATAATAATAATTAGTAATCCAGTATAGATTTTTTTTTTTTTGAGATGGAGTCTCACTCTGTCACCAGGCTGGAGTGCAGTGGCACGATCTTGGCTCACTGCAACCTCCGCCTCCCGGGTTTAAGAGATTCTCTTGCCTCAGCCTCCCAAGTAGCTGGGATTATAGGCATACGCCACCACGCCCAGCTAATTTTTGTATTTTTAGTAGAGACAGGGTTTCACCATGTTGACCAGGATGGTCTTGATCTCCTTACATCATGATCTGCCCACCTTGGCCTCCCAAAGTGCTTGGATTACAGGTGTGAGCCACCACACTCGGCCCCAGTATAGAGGCCTCCCAAAGTGCTGGGATTACAGGTGTGAGCCACCACACTTGGCCCCAGTATAGATTCTTTTGGGGTACTCAGAGGGTATCCAAACTCTGTATCCATATGGGCTTTACAGTGTCATGCCCACAAAATGTGGCATTGTGATCTGGCTGTTGATGACAACAGCTCTCATCTCCTATCTCTGCCACTCCCCAATGCATCTGAATCAGCCTTCATTTTCATGTATAAGAGCTCACGTTTTGCAAGGGGGAGGGTGCTGGGATATGACATGGGTTGGAGAAAAAAAGCTTGAATGGGACAAAATGGATCTGGACTTCCCTGGTCTCTTTGTCTGCATTACATCCTCAAAGGCCAGGAGGGCATTAGAGGAAAAACCTGAAGAAACTATTTAAGGGCAATGGTGAGACTCTTGTTTCAGCTGAACTGGCCTCTTAAGTGGTTCCTCAGCCTCCATTCTTACCATCCCACAACCCATTCTCAACAAAGCACCCAGAAGATCTTCTACAGATAGAAGATAGAATCAGTTTCAGTCCCTTCCCTGTCTAAAACCCTCCAATGCTTGCATTGAAACTGGAATGAAGTCTTTTTTTCCCCCAACTGTTACTTTAAGTTCAGGGATACATGTGCAGGATGTGCACCTTTCTTACATAGGTGGCCGTGGTGGTTTGCCGCACGGATCATCCCATCACCTAGGTATTAAGCCCAGCATCCATTAGTTATTGTTCCAGCAGCTCTCCCTCCTCCCACCTCCACCCTCCTGCAAGGCCCAGTGTGTGTTGTTTCCCCCACGTGTCCTTGTGTTCTCATCATTCTGCCCCCACTTATAAGTGAGAACATGCGTTATTTGGTTTTCTGTTCCTGCATTAGTTTGCTGAGGATAATGGCTTCCAGCCCCATTCATGTCCCTGCAAAGGACATGATCTCATTCTTTTTAATGGCTGCATATTATTCCATGGTGTATATGTACCACATTTTCCTTATCCAGTCTACCATTGATGGGCATTTAGGTTGATTCCATGCCTTTGCCATTGTGAATAGCGCTGCTGTTGTGAATAGTGCTTTGCTATTGTGAATAATGCTGCATACACATATCTTTATAATAGAATGATCTATATTCCTTGGGGTATACACCCAGTAATGGGGTTGCTGGGTCAAATGATATTTCTGCCTCTAGGTTTTTGAAGAATTGCCACACTGTCTTCCACAATGGTTGAACTAATTTATGCTCCCACCAACAGTGTAAAAGTGTTCCTTTTTTTCCACAACCTCGCCAGCATCTTTTGTTTTTTGACTTTTCAGTAATAGCCATTCTGAGTGGCGTGAGATGGCATCTCATTGTAGTTTGGATTTGCATTTCTCTAATGATCAGTGATGTTCAGCTTTTTTTCCATATGTTTGTTGGCCGCATGTATGTCTTCTTTTAAGAAGTGTCTGTTCATGTCCTTTGCCCACTTTTTAATGGGGTTGTTTTTCTTGTAAATTTGTTTAAGTATCTTATAAATACTAGATGTTAGACCTTTGTCAGATGGATAGATTGCAAGAACTTTCTCCCATTCTGCAGGGAGATACCTGTATACCTACGACCATCCAATCTTTGATAAACCTGACCAAACAAGCAATGGGGAAAGGATTCACTATTTAATAAGCGGTGCTGGGAGAACTGGCTAGCCATATGCAGAAAACTGAAACTGGACCCCTTCCTTACACCATACACAAAAATCATGTGTATGGTGTACACATGATAATCAAGATGGATTAAAGACTTAAATGTAAAACCCAAAACTATAAAAATCCTGGAAGAAAATCTAGGCAATACTATTCAGGACACAGGCACTGACAAAGGTTTCATGATGAAGATGCCAAAAGCAATTGCAACCGAAGCAAACATTGACAAGTGAGATCTAATTAAACCAAAGAGCTTCTGCACAGCAAAGGAAACTATCATCAGGGTGGAATGAAGTTTAATTGCCTATTTCTCCAGCTTCATTTCCCATCATGCTCCCCTGTGTTTCCTGTGCTCCAGCCATACCAGCTGCCTCTGGGCCCAGCCCACATCAGCTCTTTCCTGTCTTAGGGCTTGACCTCTTGCCCCTCTTTTTAGCTGGAAAGCTCTCCCCTCCAGACCTCTGCATCTTGGTTACTTCACATGATTTGGATCTCGGCTCAAACATCAGTTTCTCAGAAAGGCTTATCTTGACCATGTATCTCAGTTTGGCTTCCTGCCAATCAGACACCGAAAGAGACTTGGTATAGGTGGATTATTTGCAAGGCAATCTCACAGAGCACAAGAGGTTGGGGGAGTCACGAAAGTGTGACACAGATGGGTGTGTTAACAGGATGTGTTACTGAGTTGGTTACCCTTGAGGGAAACTGAGGCTCAGTCTTGTTGGAGACCCCTGAGGTGTGGTGTGGAACATGCCTCCAAATTGTCCCACTAAGAGATAGAGGAGTTGAAGTATTTATCCAACAGGCTCTTGCCCTCATGGGTTGAAGGTTGCCCTGGGGGTGGGGTGGGTAGTCAGTCCCTGTGTGTGGGCAGAGCACACTCCTGTGGCACCAGAGAAAGTCTTCAGAAGGAGAAGAGGAGATGCAGGAAGGCAATGTCCGTCTGCATGCCTGGGAACTGACCACAGAAGGTGCCAGTGAGCTCAACGGTGGGCCCAGGATATGTGGGGTGGGGTTACCCCATCCTAACTAGTGCTTCTCCAGCCAGACAGTTTTATTTATTTTCTTTTTAGTTCTGAACTCTGTCTGAAGTTTTCTTGCTCATTTATTCAGCTCTCCATTTGTTAATTGTCTGTTCCCCCTACCCACAACTAGATGATCAGCTATACAAGAACAGTGACCTCTCATTCTAGTTCACTATCCCCTTTCCCGGCTTGAGAGCAGTGCATGGTACAAAGTGGATCCTCAATAAATATTAAATGAATGAGTGAGTGAATGAATGAATGTACTACTTCATGGTGTGGGGGCAAAAGCATGGTCCCGATTCAGTGGACAGTTGACTCCATGTGGATGATGGACATGGATAAGTTGCAGGCAGAGCCAGTGGGAGAGGAAGAAGGGGGCTGATACCCACACATAATTACAGCTGGTCACTTGCTTTGTGGGAAGATGGGAGGCACCTTCAGGGGATCCTCCAAAGTAACTGGGAACTACAGTGATGGGGACTGAAGTCCTGCTACCACATGTTTAGAAACTTCCAAGCCAGCAGTCACTGTATTAGTAAGAGTACTGATGTTTGCACAAATACTTCCTCTTTTAATAAATTAGAGTGGGTTCAAGGTTACCCCCATAATGACATCACTCTCACTGACTTGCAATCTGATCTATTTTCTTGAGTGGGAGAGAAAAGGTTGAATTTACAGCATCCACTTGCTCAGTAGGCGTGTGAAGTATGATCCATTTTCACTGTGCTTCACTAGGGCTTGTGTTGAAGGTCACTGGAATCCCTTCTCTTCCATTCACTTGCTGGGTGACCTTGGGCAAATGATGGTACCGCTTTGACCCTCAGTTTCTTCTTTCTTCATCTACAAAATGAGAGCGATAAAACTACCCTATAGGGGCTGCAGTAAACCTTAGTAGTATTTAATAGTGTGCCCTAAACATAGGCAGTCGTTCATAGATAATGACTGCTTTCTATAATACTACTACTAATGCTCATGAGATGGATGACAATGATAAAGGCTTAGATTTTCATGAGGGCAATGCGCAGACTCTAGACTATTTCCCTAGATAAGTAATAATTGCCCTTGAGATCAGAGCACATCAGCACTATAGAAGTCACCTAGTCTACCGCCCTTAGACAAGGACATTGCCTACGACAAAGAATAATCATTGTAATGGTGGCTACCATTTACTAAATGCACATCTTGAATATATTTCATCCCATTGGCCCGACTAAACCTACTGTGAGGTGGCTGCATCAGACCATATAATGGTCGGGTACCATTAAGCATGTGCTTTAATTGGTTCCCATCACTTCGACACTCGGCTTACTGAGCAGCCACCTGGGTAAGCTGTGGCTTCCCATGTGCTTCTGCCTTTAGAATGGGCTAGACATTGCAGATTCCAGGATCTTCCCATTTCAGCTGATTTTCTCATCATGAATCAATAGACCGGTATTCTGATCTCCATTTGATTTCCTATGTAACTTGATGGGAGAGGATGAGTTGACAATGTGTTCGAGAGGATTCTGGTCTAAGTGTTACTTAAGGTTCTCATCTCACTTTTATAGACAATCATACTGTGAGTTTGCTTATCAAGTATCCCCACCTGAATGGTGTATTTCCTCAGGATTTGCTGAAAAATTCAGGTTCTGGCATCTCTTGAGGCACAGAAACTGGATGTAATAAGTGAGTGTTGTCTTGCAATGCTAAATTTGTGATAATTTGTTACGAAGCACACAGAACTAATACAGATCTCAAAGCCTTCCGTGTCTTACCTTCACCTACCCAGCACATCACTTGCCACTCTCCCTTTTGCCATGTTTTGGTTTCTAGAGTGCCCTATCTGGTTGCACATGCTGTATCTCTGCCTGGAGCTCATCTTCCACCTCACCTGAAACATTCTGTCACCCTGTATGTGTCACCACAAACATCACTTTCCAGGATGGCCTTTTCTGACCCCCTGGACAAGGCATGTCACCAGATTGCACGGCCCCAGAGTCCCTGTGCTTTTCTCTCCACGACACTCACTCCAGTGGTGATTGCTTGTCACCTGGCTCTCTTCCCTGCTGGCCTATGAGCTCCATAACAGCAGGACATATCTGCCTCATCCACCCAGGCATCCCTAGTGCTCAGCCCAGGTCCTGGCATACAGTAAATGATCAATAAATGTATTTTCAGTGAAACAATGACTCCAGTGCCACGCAGGGGAAAGAGTCTTGGGTTGAGAATCAAGAGCTGCCCTTTGGTCTGTGACTTCATTCTCTGGCCATTATGGCTTCAGATGCCATGCCAGGACTGGGATTCAGGACACTTGGGGGTTGGGGGCATCTTTGCACCCAACTTTACTGGGTGACCTAGAAAAAGTAATTTTTTTCTGACACTTCCAGCTCCACAATCTATAAATCTGGGATGAAGCTGCCAGCCACTGTTTCTGGGGAAGCTGATGGAGGACAAGTGAGGGCATATCCAGGAAGTTCTCTGAAAGATACAGCTTCATAAAAGCCTATGATCAGGCTTTTAGATGCAAGATACAACCCAGGCTCTTGGCTTGGACAGCAGTGATGTCAAGGCCAGTGGTGAGGTAACTACCAAGGCTGTGGGGCCTTGCCAGCAAGTGTCATGGGGTGCTCCTCCCCAGCCTGTAGCCCAAAGTCTGTCTTTATGTCTAAAGTAGGTGCAGGATCAAGACCAGGTATAGAGACTTGTGGGCTAAATCCTCCATGGTTAATGACAGAGCCCTTTACAAGGCTTCCAAATGTTTCTAAATATATCACCAAGAGGCAAGCAACCAGAGGCAGTAGCATGATGTAGTAGAGGCCATATGGTGTGATATTTAGAACTCGAGGCTCTGAAAGCAGGCCACCTACATTGGAAAACCAGCTTCACTGCTCAACTAGCTGTGAACCAACAATGTCTCTGAGCCTCAGGTTTCTCATGTGTAAAATAGGGATCAATTATAAGGCCTATGTGCAATGTTTTGAGGCGATTGAGAAAATGCATGCAAAGAGCTTAACACCGTGATCAGCACAGCAAAAAATGTTTAATGCATGCTCATTATTATTGCTATTATTATTGTGTTGTTTTGTTTGTACTAAGTCCCTGTAGAGATGCAAGCACTTTCACTTGCTTAATACTAATGGTGAACCTCCGTTTGGGAAGTATTCCCAATGAGATCTTATTCTCTCATTTGATAGTAAGGCAGGGATCCATTTGTGGCCAGATCATGGTCTTTCTCAAGGCTTCATCCCCAGCACTTAGGACAGTGCCCGACACACAGCAAGCCTGCTGAACCAATGGATTTAATCAGATCTACTCAAGAACTCTGGAGGCAGTGGTTGTTATTGGTGTCATTTTCCAAACGAAGAAGCAGAGTACCTTCACCATTATTGTGAAGTCAGATTCTCACCTGCTGAACTCCAAATCCAACCCTTTCCACTACCTTCAGCTTCCTGGTGACTCCCCACACTAACCTAGCTCAGCAAGATGGTGCAGGCAGCAGAGTGAGGTGGTAGGACCATGGGCTCTGGAGCCAGAAGGACAGGTTCAAATCCCAACTCCACTGCTTCCCAGCTCTGTGACCATGGATGAGTCATTCAATCTCCCTGGACATCGTAATTTCATCTGTAAAGTGAGGATTAACAGTGTCTACATATCCTATGAGGTAAATCTTACCGCCTGCTTGACAGATGACGATGTTTCACACAGGTGAGCCTAATCACTAAAGATCTTAAGGTTCCTGAAGGTGGGGACCATGTTCATTTACTTCACCAGATGTACTTAGAACTTACAGATGGAAACGATATTTACTGACCATCCACTAAGTGCCAGGCAATGCACTGGGGGTTTTACATATGCTGTTTCATTGAATCTTGCAATCAACTTTATAAATCTATTTCCGTAAGTCTTATATTGCCCTTTGGAAAAAATCAAAACAAGACAAAAACCTGAGGTTCAGAGAGGTTAAAAAAATTGTCCAGGTCTTCACAGCTGATAAGTGATTCAAACTTAGGATAGTTAAACTTTAAAGTCATGTCCTTCTCCCCATGCCATGGTATCTTTCAATAAAGTCTGCCCCTGGAGCACTTGGGGAATTGGCTGATCCCTTCACACAGTGGCTGAGTGTGGGGGGTGAAGGCAATGGAAGTAAGAGGCTCCCAGATTTTCAACTCTTGAGAAGTCTAAATCTAATGCCACAAAGCAAAGTTTGATTGAAGGGGATCACAGCAGCATCAGCATCAACAGAACTTTATCTTACCCAACCAGAATTTGTCAAGGGGTGGGGTGGAAAGAGGACAGCCATATCACACAACTATGATGACGCATAGATGTTTCTTGGACCTAAAATGCTGCTCAAGTCCTGAGGGGAACAGCATGAATACCTCATTGTACCCATGGAGGAGGAACTAACAAAGACGTCTTATCTTCCAGCTTCCTATTCCAGGATCAGAATTATCTCTGACATTCTGGGCTGTTGTGAGTTCTCCTCTGGCTGTCTGGGCCCAGGAGAGTGGTTCCTAGTAGCTGGCTCTTGGTCTCTATCTGATGTCTAACATGGCCGGCGCCTGGCGGAGCTCAGTCTTTGCCATATCTGTGGCCTTCTTAAGGCAATAGCCTTATCTTATTCATCTCTGTGTTCCAGTGTCTGGCATAGGGGTTGGTGTGGAGCCCAAACTCACAAAATGCTGAACCAAGGCCCAAGAGTTTGGCCAAGTACAAATGGCTGAAAGTCCATGTGATGCTCTTGAAGCCCTCAGTGTAGACATCTCAGATGGGCCCAGCCAGGACGCTGACTGATAAGAGCTGGGGGGTGGGTTTTGAGGTAATGGGCAGTGGCCTTCATGAGGACACTCTGGACAAGGAGGGGCATTATAGGATCATAGCGCCACACTTAGTCAAAGCCTGGTGGAGAGGACAGAGATTTACACCAGGGAAACCAAGGACTGACAATTATTCAAAAGGACCAAAAGCCAGGGCTGAGCCAAGCAAAGAGCCAAGACTCTAAAGGAGATGCAATCTGAGCAAGAAAAGGTCCAGCACTAAACAGACTGTCTAGGGCCACTGCTGTCATGGTCTGTGGGTGTATTAAGCAGATGAGTCTGCTGCTTTAAAGGGCCTGGGGTGGGTGGACAGAGGCAATCCCTCATCTGGTGTCTTGAGTGTCAGCAGCTTGGAGGCCTCTTTGCATGTGGGAGCAATTGGAAAACTTCCTGAGCCCTGATTAGGCTGGTTAACAGTATGAGTGGATACACGCATGCAGGATATATCTTAGAGGGTGTTCTTAGCCTATGGGGCCAACAACCTTATCCGCTCTATCATCTTCACCACCACCTTCATCTCCAGGTTCAGGGGAAGGTGGGGAGAGAGTATGGGCAGCTGCTGTTTTGTACACATCCCCGGCTGCCCCAGCCTTCATGCATGTGACCTGAGGGATGGGGGCAGAGACCCTGATCCAAGGTCAACCAGGTCTCTTCCCTGGGAACTTGGAATGGGTGATGGAGGAGCAGAGAAGAGGCAGACAGACAGACAGACAGACATCGCCCTGGGAGGATGGCCCTGTGATGGCTGCCATGCTTCCTGCTGCATGGATTTGGGAAGCAGCGGAACCCCATCTGCAGGGACAGAGAAGGATAAAGACGACACACAGAGTGGGGCTGAGATCCGAGATGAAGAGAAAGTCCTGACAGTGTTTCCTGATTCTAGGACATTCCTGGATTTATTTGTGCCTCTGGATTCCACAAGACATTCCCCCTAGGTCTTGGGCTAAATCCGCATGGAACCATGCTTACACTGGTTTCTACTACTTGTTATCCAGGGGTCCTTCCTAATACCCTGTGTATCCCTCATGACCTTTGACTCTCCCCAATTCAATGTTGCTTCTCAGGGTGGATACGGTCTTCAGCATCCATTCTACTCTCCTTCTAATGTGCCTACCTGTTCTGGAAGGATCATAAAAAGCTAAATCCACATACCTAGACTTCTTAGGAGCTAAGTCTCCAGGGGTGATTTAGGCTTCCCAGTGAGGGGCAATTGCACAGGATTTGGGGGTGGAAGTGAGAGGCAGTTACACTCCATCTGCCTCCACTGCCACCAGTGGGTTCTTCTGTGGAAGTGTTTACTGAGATCCTCGTTTCTGGTCCTTGGCTCTGTGTGTGTTGAGGGGCAGGATACAAGGCTTTTGGCAGGCTCCTGGATCAGATGGAGTGGGTTCAAGCCCCACATCTGCATTTCTAGCTGTGAGACTTTGGGTAAATAACTCATCTTCTCTGTGCCCTTATTTCCTCATCAGCAAGATGGGGATAGTGGTGGCACCTACATGACAGGGTAGCTGAGGTAATATATGTAAGGTGCTTAGGGAAGTACTCGGCACGTAGTAAATTCTCGATCAATGCTAGCTATTATTATTACTATCACTACTATTAGCAGATCAAGCCCATAATGTTGCAGTGGGAAGCAAAATAATTTGTACAAATGACCTAGTGCAGGCTGGAACATCATTCCTGTTTTTTTTTTGTTTGTTTTTTGTTTTTTGTTTGTTTTTTTCCCCCAGCTTCCCTGCAAATCCAGCCCTGGAATTTGACGGCTCTGGAAATTCTGATTATCTAGAAGGGGATCTGTCTTAGTCCCAACATGACAGATCTTCAAGCATCACCATCAGCTGACTGCCCTGAGGCCTCCCACGCTGACTCCTGAATCACAGTCAGCAGCCCCTAGCAGCCAGAGAGGTCATTGGGTCCCCCAGCCCACAGAGAGGCTGGTGACATTTTCATCCTTTTATGAGCTAATATCTTGGGCTCCCACTCATGTCTGGGAACTTGAACCACTCCAGCCTGCACCCTTATGTTGGTCTGTTGACAAAGCAGAGAGCTTAAGCTGGCTGACCCGAGGGCAGAGAAAGGGACCAGGACTTGCGGAGGAAGAGGCCCAGAGGCAGGGGGATGGCAGCAAGGGGCTCCTGCCCAGGAAGCTCTATTTGGTGGGGAGAGGAGGGGGCCACGCCTGGCAGGATTTCCTAGAATCAGAGTCAGGGCTCATGTAGTTCAACGCTCTCATTTTATTGTGTTTTTGTTTGTTAATTTTAAAATCGACTTTACTGGAGTATAATTTACATGCAATAAAGGCATCAGTTTTATGTGTTCAGATTTCACACATGAAATACTAATGGACTAATGGATACACATATGGGACCATGACCACAATCAAGAGATAGAACATTTCTAACATCCACGAAATTCCCTGATGCCCACTGTAGTCATCCCAGATCCCAGGCAATCTCTTATCTGCTTTCTGCCACTGTAGAGTAATTTTGTCTTTGGTAGAGTTTCATACAAAAGTGGAATTATGTGCAACTGGCTTGTTTTGCTCAGCATGAAGTTTTTGACATTCATCTATGTTGCTGCTCGTATCAACAGTTTGTCCTCTTTTGTTACTGCATAGTGTAGAGTACTTACCCCATTATTTTGATAATATTATCCAACATTGTGGATTCATGTCAGACTAACACAGTGTTAATGCTTTGTATAATTTTTTTTCTCTGAGTCCCCATAATGATCTTATGAGACCATAAATGGAAAAAACTGAGGCTCAAGAATGATAATGTAATTGTCCCAAAACAGGCAATGGGCAAAAAAATTAAAACCTACATTTGAACCAAGACAATCTGACTCCAGAATCTATGCCCTTAAGAATCATGCTCTACTGTCTCCCATTTTACAGACTGAGAAACAGAGACAGGAATGGAAACAATTTGACCAGCATTATATTGTATTGCAGCAGAATATTTTGAGAATCTAAGGGCTCAGATTCCTAGCATATCATGTGACTTCCTTTAAAATGGGCCTAAAGACCCCACCAACCCCTTCCTTACTTGCCTGAAGCCTGTGTATTCTTCAAATGCTCTCCTATTCTTTTTTCACTAAACATTTACCAGCTCAGGGCCAGGCATACCAGTAAGCAAGCAGATAGACCTCTCTGAACATAAATCAATGGGTCCAAAACACCAGCCACAGAAAAACAGAAAGGGGAGAATTGCAAAGAACAGTTCAGAATTTTTGTGTGTGCTAAGTTCAGAATGTTTAGTGATGGTATAGACCCAAAGGGCCAATTGGAGCTGAGCTCCCAATCCAACTAATTTTTATAGAACAGTCTTAATAGGTCAGCTCAGTCTTGTAGACTGTCATATTTATCACCCAAACCTCAAAACAACCCATGAGGTTAGGTACTTGTATTCTCCTTATTTTGCTAAAGAGGAAACTAAGGGTTGGTGAAGCTAAGTGATGTGACTGAGCCATTCTTCTGGATCTTTTCTTTTCTTTTCTTTTTTATTATACTTTAAGTTTTAGGGTACATGTGCACAACGTGCAGGTTAGTTACATATGTATACATGTGCCATGTTGGTGTGCTGCACCCATTAACTCGTCATTTAACCTTAGGTATATCTAATGCTATCCCTCCCCCGTCCCCCAACCCCACAACAGGCCCCGGTGTGTGATGTTCCCC
The DNA here is from genome assembly GCF_028885655.2 of Pongo abelii. Classification (NCBI taxonomy): domain Eukaryota; kingdom Metazoa; phylum Chordata; class Mammalia; order Primates; family Hominidae; genus Pongo; species Pongo abelii. The sequence continues at coordinate 39,261,524 of NC_085929.1, forward strand.
TTCCTGTGTCCATGTGTTCTCATTGTTCAATTCCCACCTATGAGTGAGAACATGCGGTGTTTGGTTTTTTGTCCTTGTGATAGTTTGCTGAGAATGATAGTTTCCAGCTTCATCCATGTCCATCTTTTCTATACATAGTCTCATTCTCAAATCCTTTTCAAAGGAGGTGAGGGAGCTATATCTATTCCTGTCCACCTAAATAACGGTTTCAGAGACGGTAGTAACTACCATATCTCCCAATGCTCCTCTCCACTTCCTATCCTCCCTAGAGGTCAGGACCAGGCCCCTGACTCATTCTGAGAAATGGACTATGAGCAAAGGGGTTGAGATGTCACTTCTGGGCAGGTCAGAGCTGATGTGCCTCCTCCACATTGCTCTGCTTTTCTGCCATGATCATCATGGAGGCTGTGCGCTCCAGAGGATGTGGTGGCCAGATGCAGGAGGACTGCCTGACCCATATCAGATCTCACATTGTGGCATCTTCTTGTGGTAAGCCACTGAGATTCCCAGGGTTTGTCTGTTGTAGCAACTAATTATCAATTATCCTGGTAGTAATACGGTCATCATAACCACAGCTACCACCACTTGTTTAACGTTGAGCCCGTACCAAGCACTGTGCTAAGCACTCCACATCTGCCAAGTCCTTAAATTTCAGTGGCTTACCTGCAGACTTATCACATGTGTGGTTTCAAGGGGGCTCTGGGTTTGTTAATAACATATGAGGGAAAGACTCTCTCTGGGAGGCAGGATTCTCAGCCCTAAGTGACTCTACTACCAGAGATAACACCTGCAGAGGCACAAGCCTGACAAATGCCTGTTCCCATGAGTGGGGACACGATGTCACTAAGTAGAATGCAGACTTACTTCATCAATGAGCAAGAAACACAGCGTTCCAAGAGGAAAAATAAATTGACAGGTGGGATCCTTCCCTGTCCCCACTGGCAAATGCAAAGCGCCAAGATGAAGCTCCTGCTGCATGACTCTGAATTTGAAGAAAGTGCTTCCTGATATCTGATTTCCTGTAAAAATGAATCCCTTCCAGTTATTCCCTGTTGGCTTCCTGTTGTTCCTAGGAATGACATCCTGGGCTCCCACTTGAAGTTCGCAGGCAGGGTTAGGCTTTGGTGGAGGGGATGTGTGTACCAAGTATTAATGCATGAGTAGGAATTTGCCAGCCAGAGAAGGGAAAACAGAACATTCCAGAATAAAAGAACAGCAGGCAAAGACATGGGATTATCAGGAGAGGAGTTAGCATTTTTAAAAATGATCATTAAAAGCTCAGTGTAGCTGAAACACAAAGTGTGTGACAGAGATCAGACTGGAGACTTAGGTGGTGAGGGAGGCCCTCCTGGACCAGCGAAGTCTGGGACCTCCCAAGTGAGTGGGTCTAATCCTGAATTCAGGTAGGAGCCCACTCACCTGCAGATATAAGCGGAATATTCTAGCCTAACTTTTCTTATATAATAAAGGTGATATTTTCTTTCCCATCTGCTCATTCTTTTTTCTTATTTCTTAATTGGTTCGAAATTTTGGCAGGAAAGAGGGGATGTTACTTATTGTGTCTGATATGGGTTTGGCTGTGTCCCAATCCAAATGTCATCTTAAATTGTAGATCCCATAATTCCCATGTGTTGTGGAAGAGACCTGGTGGGAGATAATTGAATCACAGGGGCGGTTTCCCCCATACTGTTCTCATGGTAGTAAATAAGTCTCATGAGATCTGATGATTTTAGAAGGGGTTTCCCCTTTCGCTTGGCTCTCATTCTCTCTCTTGTCTGCCACCATGTAAGATGTGCCTTTTGCCTTCCGCCATGATTGTGAGGCCTCCCCAGCCACATGGAACTGTGAGTCCATTAAATCTCTTTTTCTTTATAAATTACCCAGTCTCGGGTGTGTCTTTATCAGCAGTGTGAAAATGAAGTAATACAGTGTCCCTTCAAAGTCCCCAGCAGTGGCTACTACATTCAACTCCATTTCACAGTTGAGGAAACTGAGGCTCAGAGCACTGAAGTTACTTTAATCTGGTTGTATCCATTACTGATGTCCACCTGGTCCACACAGGTGTGGCTGTACCAGCTGTTAAAATGTTCAGATATTGTGTGTTGATTGCGAATTAGCTGCTTCCCTGATCCCCCACCTCCACCTCTACCCCATGATCCAAAAACAAAAAGGATAACATCAGGCACAGCAGGGGCTTTTTTACTCTGCTCCAAAGCTGTAATTGACTAGTTAGTTCCTGAACCATGTCAGTTGTTAAATATTTTGAGTATTACCCCTAGTTACATGGCTGATGGATGCCAACATTAGTTTGAGCCCATGTGTAGCTGGCTCTAACGCCAGTGCTCTTTTCATGCTATGAGCCACGTCAAGCCTAGAACAAGTGAAGAATAGTCCTGCTGCCCCCCCTACACGTCAGACCACTATGAAGTCTCGGGTTCAACTTTGGAAGACATACATTGAGAAAGATGCTAAATCTCTGGAATTGTCCAGAGGAGAGTGACAGAGGTAAAGAATGACTTGAAACCACATCATATAAGGAAATGCTGGCAGCATTAGGGATGTTAACTTGGTGAAGAGAAGATTCAGGGGACCTGAGAACTGTCTTCTAATATTTGAAGGGCAGGTGTGTGAAGAGGGTTAGACTCAAAATGGAACTTGCACCAACAGGTGTAATTACCAGCCAATTTGGTGCTTGTTCATTCACTAGATAAATACTTTCTGGACAACTGTTCTGTGCAGGTGCTAAACTGGGCCTGAGAGGTGCAATGTTGAACATGAATAAGGAGCTGCCACTCACTGGGGAGATGGGCACATCAACAGATGATTAAGCACAAAAATGAGAGGTGCTGGAGAAGCTTGGGGAATGGAACCCTGAAATTCTTTCAGGGAACTGGTCAGGCTCTTGGAGAATAAGAGTTTTGATCAGAATCTTAGAGAATGTGTAGGAGATTGCCAATCAGAGAAGGGAAGAGAGATGGAACAGCATATGCAAAATAGCAGAGTTGTAAAAGGATGCACAACATTTAAAAACAGGTGAGATGCAGAGTGTGGCTGGAATACCAGGCTTGGGAGCAGAAATGCAGCTGGAAATTGCGGATGTCTTAGGAGTTTGGACATAACCCTGGGGTCAATGAGGAAAGACTGAAAGTTAACTAACAGGGAAATGATCGGATTGGGATGCTTTTGCAGGCTCAGATTTGAGTTCAGTTCAAGAAGACCTTTTCTTGAATTACAGCCATTCAGAGATGAGGTGGGCTGCCCATGAGGTGGTGAGCTCTTTGTCACTGGAGGCATTCGAGGAGAGATGGGAGGGCTGTATTGAAGGGATGTTAGCCAACAGATCCCAGTATCCAAAGAGGGATCAAATGAGGTGATCTTGATGGTCCATTCCAACCTTGGGCTTCTCTGAGAACTGAAAATCGCAGTCCTGTGGGGGCTGCAGGCAATGGGGACAAAAGAAGGTTTGGGGCACAGTAGGGTGGGCACTGTAGATAAATGTTACCGTTTGGGCTCTGGCTTAATTTTATTTCCAGGTGGCTGAGAAAAGGGAGACACTGGATCAGGGCACGAGGAACAGGTTCCAAATGTCTTTCCCCCAAACACTGGGAGATGCAGAGTTGACAATAATAGGCTGGTACTTATAGACATGAGCACTGTTCTTAGCATTTTACATTGGTCAACTCATTTAATCCACACGCAGTCACACACAGTAATATTATTACCTTTATTTTACAGACGAGGGAGCTGAGGCACACAGAGGTAAGCAACTTGCCGAAGGTGCCAAAGCTGGGATTCAGACCCAAGCATTCTGGCTCTAGAGCCCAATTTTTTTTTTTTTTTTTTGAGACAGGGTCTTGCTCTGCCGCCCAGTCTGGAGTGCAGTGGCGCGATCTCGGCTCACTGCAAGCTCTGCCTCCCGGATTCACACCATTCTCCTGCCTCAGCCTCCCGAGTAGCTGGGACTCCAGGCGCCCGCCACCATGCCCAGCTAATTTGTTGTATTTTTAGTAGAGACGGGGTTTCACCGTGTTAGTCAGGATGGTCTCGATCTCATGACCTCGTGATCCGCCTGCCTCGGCCTCCCAAAGTGCTGGGATTACATGTGTGAGCCACCGTGCTTGGCCTCTAGAGCCCAATTCTTAAACACGATACCATACCAATCTGTGCCTTTCCTCATAGGACAAGCTCTAAGAATTAGTACAAACCTTTGTCAATAGCTAAATTAGTGGGAGACAGTGTTCACTTTATAGATCAGTTTCTCATAGGGTCTCTAACTAGTATCTTCCCAAACATCTATTATTAATCAGATTATAGTCAAATGTCCCAAGCCAAAGGGTTCCAAACTCTTCCTCTTAACTAAGATAAGGCAAAGAGGAAATTAGTTATTTGACCCAAGTATTTACCTTTCTAGTTTAACACTTTCCATTTTTCCAGACAGGAAGTTAAAGCACCAAGCCCTGGCCAGGCGCGGTGGCTCACGCCTGTAATCCCAGCACTTTGGGAGGCTGAGGCAGGCAGATCACGAGGTCAGGAGATCGAGACCATCCTGGCTAACACTGTGAAACCCTGTCTCTACTAAAAAAAATACAAAAAAATTAGCCAGGCGTGGTAGTGGGTGCCTGTATTCCCAGTTACTCGGGAGGCTGAGGCAGGAGAATGGCCTGAACCCGGGAGGTGGAGCCGGCAGTGAGCCAAGATCGCGCCACTGCACTCCAGCCTGAATGACAGAGAGTCCATCTCAAAATAAATAAATAAATAAATAAATAAATAAATAAATAAATAATAAATGAATAAATACAAAATAAAGCACCAAGCCCTTAGTCACACAGCCCAGAATGACTCCTAGGTCTCAGCTTGGATTCTTATAGGATCTCATGGAAATCTCTGGAAAAGAAGAGAACAGGACGGAAGACCTGGCTCAACTCAGAGCTTTAATACTCGCTGGCTTGGCAGTGGAGGCAAGGAAGAGAATGGTTGGGAGAGGATAAGAAATGAAGGGAGGATCTTACACCAAAGACACTGCTGTTTGAATACCTATTCTCTGCCAGGCACAGACATGTTCTTTCTCACTCTATAGACAAGGAAACAGAGGATCAGAGTAGAAAAGCAATTCAGCCAAGGTCACCAAGTGAGGAAGCACACGAGCTGGGATGTGAATTTAGCTCTGCCTGAGTCCAAAGCCCATGTTCTTTCCATTTTATCCTACGGCCTTCCCATTTCACCTCCTTGGGCTTGTTTTCTCCTCAGCAACGAGAAGTCCACGTTATTAACAACTTTCCCCATCGTGCATACTATGCTTTAAAATATTCCGTCTTATCGTGCCATTAATAGCAACACTGGCAACAAAAACAGCTCACACGAATAGCTATCATGTCCCCGGAACTGTTCTAAGCCTTTTATAAGTATTAGCTCATTAAATCCTCACTAAGACCCTATCACGTATGACACCCTCCGTTTATAGGGAAGAAATCAGAGAAACAAAGTAACTTACCCAAAGTAACATGGCAAATTGTCCATTCAATAATAGTGAATAATAACAAATCAACGAAAACCTTGAAGTAATTGAAGACTGCTCCAATTACCAATCAAGTGATCAAAATGAGATAATCAGCATTTTTTAACACTAGCTATTTCAGTTACCCCCTGAGTGAGTATAAATGTATGATTCATACGTGGCTTTGGGAAATCTAGGAAGTTGCCAGTGGATGCCTAAGCCCTGGTGGGGAAGGGGGTGGCCTTGTGAAATGTCACAGTCATCTGATGCCTAGTATCCCAGCTCTAATTCTGAACATTCAATGTCTCACCAGCAGAACGGAAATAAAGGACCAACCCTTGGCTGGCTTCTGCAGACAATTCTGGGCCATCCTGGTGCCCCGAGCCAGCTAGTGGCCTAGAATCCCTTCTAACCAGGGGCAGTGGACACAGAGGAAGGAAAGAAAGGTTGGAGACAGAGGAGAGGGAGGGAGCATTAGGGAAAGAGAGAGGTGGAGGAGATGCTGAAGGCTGAGACAGCCGTCCGTGCTGCCTGCTGCCCACCTGCTTGGGAAGAGGTAAGTCTTGGGAAGAGGTAAGTTCTATCAATTTCACCAGCCACTTGCCCACCTGAGCTAGATCGGGTGGGTGGTCAGTATCCTTGGGGCTCAGGTGACAATTGTCTTTAGCTGCCTCTGCCCTTGGACTCTAATTTGCACAGATGAGCTTGAATGCCCCCCTGGGCGGTCAACATCTCCTCCCTCTCCTGTTCCTTCCCTCCTGGAGACTGGGCAGCCTGAGGCAACTGCAGAAGGCAATGAGTTCGTCTTCCTGGGGTCCAAGCCTCCTTTTGGGGGCCTCTTTTTCATCTTGGTGGCACCTGTTTCCCTCCAGAGGCTACAGGTGTCATGGAAAACCCAGCTCTGGACTCAAACAGACCTAGGTTCGAATCCTGACTCATCACTACTACCTGCGTGATCTTGAGCAAATGAATTTTCAGAGAGAATAAGAGGTACCACACCAGCAGGGTGGAGGGATTATTCATGAGATGACCCCTTTCGCGCCCAGGCCACCCCTTGCTCTCACTCCCCCTTCTCAGTGCAAACCTACTGTAGAGAGTGGCTTGTACATCAGTGCCCTCAGGAGTTAAGAGCAGATGCTACCTTCTCTGCATTTTGATAGAAAACAAACAACTCTATGAACGTGTTTACCAGAAGTTTAAGCAAATCTCTTTCCCTCGTTGGGGACTCATTTTTCCCTTCAAAATGTGGAAATGGATGGCAGACCTAGATGATTCCAGAAATTATTCTGAGTCTGAGGGACTGGGCACTCCCAGGAGCCCAGTCCAAGCTAAACTGTAATAGACAAATCACCAACAGGAAGCGATCTATGAGAGCCGTTCCATGTTATTCCAGCTCTACTCATTAATGCCTGCTTTATACCTAACAGTATGCTGGGTATCGAGTGAGCTAACAGGCCGTGTAATGATAGCTAAATGTCATCATTCCTGAGGGCCTAGTGTGCTAAGAAATTCATCTATTTAATCTTCAGAACCCAATCCTCTCTTTATCTTCCTTCATTTCACAGGTTAATAAGTAAGAGAAGGTCAAATGCAAATTTGGGTCTAGCGGACCCTCAAGTCCATGCTTTCACCCAACATGCTACTGTGAGTGTCTCTCTTTTAGTGCAGGACTCTGTCAACCCGGAGAAGCAGCTCACTGTGTCGGTAAGGAGACAGGATGTTGGGCAGAAACCCCGCTAACTAACACCACCACCACCACCACCACAACCACCAAGGGCAAGCGCAGGAACAATGATGGTGTGGGCGATTGCCCACGCAGCAGGGCGGTCTGACAAGAGGGCAGACCCAGGCAGAAAAGACCCACAGAGACCGGCATGGAGCAGAGAGAGGAGAGTGGGAGAGCCGGAGAGTCGGGCTTGTCCAGGAAGCCTTTCTGGAAGGTGAAGGAAGGACAGCAATGTTTACGGGGCACCCAGCACTCTGTGCTAGGCATTTCAGAGAAGTGATTTCATTTAACAAAATGTTAGGATGGCTCTGTGAGGGAAGAAGTGGCACTCTTCTGAAGGGTTAGGAATTATGGGCTGGGAAAGGGAATCAGTGGCGCAGAAGTTAACTGCTAGGAACCAGGAGGAGCCAGGATTTGAATCCAGCCAGCAGGGATGAGGGTCTTTCTCTCTCTAAACTCTGCGCTCCCAGCACCCAGCTGCCCATCCAGAGCAGATGGCGAGCCTGGACTTTTGCTTTCACTGATATTGGCTCCTGTTCCGCATGCACACCCTCTGCTCCCCCAGCTTAAGTGGGTTGTGAAGTCACCGCCTGTCTTTCCTGCCAGCTGCTTCAGCCTCAGGCCGCACATCTGGAGGGTGGGACTCCACCCGTCTTCAAACCAGATGTTCGGGGGTGGAGGGGGTGGGTGGCGGACTGTCGCTGACCAATGCCTCCTGTTTGTCTCTTCTCTGGTAATCCTCTTTCCTTTCTTGTCCAGGGAATGTGCAGCTTTGGGCAGGGGCCTCGTCAGATTCCGTCGGTGGCTTCCCCCTCCCACTGCCCCGGGAACTGGTGACTGGAAACTCAGAGAGGTCTGCAAGACGCAGCCACTGCACGGCCCTGGGTTAGTCACAGCAAAGGTATTTGGCACCTCCAAGTACCTGCAGAGCCTTCCTGGGAGGGGAAGGGGAAGAGAGGAGACAGAGGCAGAGAGAGAAACAGACACATACACCCAGATAGAGCAGAGAAAAACACAGAGGTGGGGAGAGAATAAGGGGCGGAAGGGAGAAAAAAGTAATATGGGGAAAGAAACACAGACAGGAATAGAGGCAGAATGCCAGGAAGAGGGAGCAAGGAGGACAGAGGCAGGACCAAAAGGCAGGAAAGAGACGACGCTCTAGCCAGCATGGTGCTGACCAGTCATTCCTGCTGCTTAGAAGGCAATTTTATAAAAGAAAAGAGGAGAGGACGACTAAACAGTTACTCCTAAGTAATGAAATTGACTTTCCAGTTTGAAGTCGGATGTTGACTCAGGGCTCTTTGACTTTTGAAATCAATTTTTCAGTTTCATAGTCACCTCTTAAGAATTGTTGTCCAAACTCAGTTTCCTTATCTGTAAAACAAGTTAAGTGACAGTTCACAGAGTTGCCATGAGGACTGAGCGGGTTGCAGGAGCCCGCATAGACTGTGAGATGCTGCGCAAGGATCAGGTCCACGGTTGCAGCCTAAGGGGCTCCAAGAATCCCCCTTTGGGTTGACTTTTGTGACCAGCTGATGCCCTTTCCCAGGGAGTTGGTCTGATTGGAAATGGATCCCCAAGAAGAAAACATTAATCTTCACATAAAAGATGCCCAATATTTTCAGCAGATCCAGCTGGGTAACCATGAGAAAGTCACTTCAGCTCTCTGGGCCTCTTTGAAATGACAGCTGGACTAAATAATACTTTAAAGCTATCTTTAGCTTAAAGCGTGGACAAACCCATGACCACAGGGATGAGGAGGTGCTAGTGCGGTGAAGGCTTCACCATGGGATGAAGGCTTTCGTATTTGGATGTGACTGGGTGAGGGTTGGGCTCTTCTCAGATGTCCCTTCCTCCAGGAAGCCTTCTCTGATTCTTCCAACACAGGTACAGTGTCTTCCTCTGGGCCCCCAGTCCAGTGCTACCCTAACATATGTTATGGTTGTCTGTGAGATGACTGTTTCCTAACTGGACCATGAGCTCCTGAGGGCAGAGACTACCCTGTTCAGCCCCAGGTGCCCAGGGCCCAGGGCCTGGCATTTGCAGGTGGTCAGTGGATGCTTGTGGACTTGAATGGGACTGAATTGCCAGCCCACATTCTTTCCCATTAAGCCAGACATTTTCAAGGAGGAAGGGCTGGGGCCAGGCTTAGCCGCCGGAGGCTTTGGAAGCAACCTTTGGACAATTTGTGCTGTGCTCCAAATGTTTTCTGGGAGCCAACTGAGATTCCAGGGCAGCTGAGAGCCAAAAAGGGTGGGAGGTAGACTCCCTGGCTGGAGGGAGCCCGGGTGGGGTGGGGGGACAAGAAAGGGGGACTACCTCAACACAATGGCTAGCATTTCTCCTGCATTTTCTACTTTACATAATATTTCCACAACACCATTTTGTTTGAGCCTCATGCGAATCCCAGGGCTAAGTAGAGCAGTTCCAATAGCACGATTTTTCTTTTTTCAGACAAGTCGGACAAGATTGAGAGAGGCGAAGTGACTTGCCAGAAGTCACACAGACAGATTTGAAGCTGAATCTTGAATCCTCAGATTTCAGGTCCAGTATTCTTCCAAGACCAAAAACAAAACAAAACAAAACAAAACAAAACAAAAAAAATGGGGAGGTGATGTCCATGGGTCTGTGTTCTTTTCCCATTCATTGGTGACTTGATGAATTGTTCCGTCTTTCTTATCCCATCAATATTTAAAAATTACCACAATTGGGGCTGCTATTGAAGGGACACCAGTAAAGTGCTTTGTTGTGAGTCCTTTATCAACATTATTATATTTAATCTGATCGATGACCCTATAAGACAGGTTCTATTACTAACCCTATTTTATAGATGAGGAAAGTGAGGCTCAGAAGGAATAAGGAACCAACTAAAAATCATAAAGCCAATGAGTAGCCTAGATTTGAACCCAAGATGTCAGACTCCAGAGTCTGAGCTCTCAACCACCCACCATGCTGCTAAGATTTAATTCTTTGCACCAAAGCAATAACCACGCAGTGAGTGGGTTCCAGTGCCCAGCGATGAGCTCATGCACCAGTGTCAGTGGAGAGGCATGTTGTTGGCCCTGTGTCTCCAGACTTGGAGACTGACCTGTCCTGGGCCTGCCCTGTCCACTCATTCCTGATTCTTGCCTGGGTTTGGTCAGTACAGGTACATTGGCCACTATCTGTAAAGCTGGAGCAGCATAAAACTAATGATCCCAAGGGTGAAGCAAACAGAAGCCTTGCTCTTGGTAGCCTGAGCTCATCACCAAGGGTCCACCAGCCTGGACACTGCCTCGTGTCCTGGCATTGTGGAGCAGTGAAAAGAGCTTGGTGTTGGGGTCAAACAAAGCCAGGTTCCAATCCAGCTCCGAACCTTAGACACTGGATGACCTTGGGAAAGGCAGATAATCTCACCAAACCTCAGTTTTCCCACTTGTAACAAGGGCCTAATATGAGTCTCATAATATGAGAATGAACTAGAACAACCTACCTGAGGTATCTTAATGCAGTGGCCAGCAGATAGTACACACTTATAATTCTTCATTCAAGAGAGGGTGGCCCAGGAGAAAGAGCATGGGATTTGGGGTTAGACAGATCTGGTTTCAAATGCTGGTTCTGCCAGCTGTAAGTTGTATAACTTTGTACAGACAGCAACCTCTCTGAGCTTTAGGTTTCTCATCAATAAAACAAGATTGACAACAACTGCCTTAGAGAAAATGGCAAAACCAAGAAAGGGTGTGGGGGCAAGGGTGTGATCGGAGTTCAGTGAAGAGTATCTTACATCAACAGTAAAAAGTTGATCTTCCCCTCTTCCTTTTCTTGGAGTGGAGCATGGGAGAATTCATTCATTATTTCATGCATCCAGCCAACATTTAGAAACATTATCTGCCATGTAGATAAATAATGATGTAACTTGGAAGGTGGTTAGACTGAGCTGTTTGCTAAGTGCCCTTGCCAATCTGGGGACAGCGCAGTTGTGGGGAGATGGACTCAGGTCTTATCCTCGACCAGAATGAAGGTAGCCCCTAGAAGGCATGGGGCCAACTACGATGGAACATTAGAAGCCCCTGGTCTCTGCCCCAGGTATCCCCAGTAACACCTGTGGCCTCTGTCTCCCTCGGCCTTCCTGAGCCAACCCATGGCACGGTTCTGGCTTAGTGAGTAACTAAAACTCCATTCTGGTGATACTCTTGGGTTCTGTTTCCTGGGTTTCCCTCTGGGGCTTATTGAAACTCTGGGACATTTTGCTCCCTGCTCCCAATTCCCTCTCTATTAATAGCTGACCCTGCTTGGCTGTGTTAGTCCACTTGGGTAGCTGTAACACATTACCAAAGACTGAGGCACTCATAAACACAGTTTCTCACAGTTTTAGAGGCTAGGAAGTCCAATATTAAGGTGTTGGCAAATTTGGTGTCCAGGGAGGGTCCACTTTTCGGTTCATAGACGACTGTCTGCTCACTGTGTCCTCGAATGCCAAAAGCATCAGGGGATCTTTCTGGGGTCTCTTTTACAAAGGCATTGATCCCATTCATAAGGGCTCTGCCTTTATGACCTAATTACCTTCCAAAGCCCCCCCCACCCCAAAATACACACACAAATCCATTACCTCAAAGGTTAAGTTTTAACATATAGCCGTGCGCAGTGGCTCACACCTGTAATCCCAGCACTTTGGGAGGCCAAGGCGGGTGAATCATGAGGTCAGGAGTTCAAGACCAGCCTGGCCAAGATGGTGAAACCCCGTCTCTACTAAAAACTACAAAAATTAGCCGGCACAATGGCGGGTGCCTGTAATACAAACTACTCGGGAGACTGAGGCAGGAGAATTGCTTGAACCCGGGCGGCAGGGGTTGCAGTGAGCCAAGATCGCACCACTGCACTCCAGCCTGGGTGACAGAATGAGACTTCATCTCAACAACAACAACAACAAAAATTCAACATATACATTTTGTGGGGGGGACACAAACATTCAGTCTACAGCATTAGCCTTCTCTGAAGATCCCTGCTTTGCAGTACTGTTGGTCTAAACTCCAACCCAGCCCTCTCTGGCAATGATAAACATTCATTTGGTAGAGACTGAACTGTGGTTGGAGGGAAGAGTGAGGAGAGTAGTTCCAGGTCAAACTTAGCATGCCAAGCTCCTCTGGATGGTAATGAGTCAGGGCTAGATAGGGGTCTGTTTGAATGAGAGTCTGATGCTTTCCCTAAGTGCAGCAGGAGTCAGTGCCTACTAGTAGAGTTCAAGGCCATGAGCCAGGATTGAAGGAGGGTAGACGTAGGGTCAATATCAAGAGTGGTATCTTTTACAAATTCATTCTGTAAGCACCTACTAAGTGCCAGGTCCTGTTCTAGGTGCTACAGACACGCTGGTGAATAAGATCGATGTGGTTGGAGACAGGCAACAGACACATAAATACATCACTATATCTTATGTCAGCTGGAAGATGAGCTACAGAGAAAAATAAATCAAGAGAAGGGGACAGAGAACACCATGGGTTAGAATGGGTTCAAGTTTCAACAGTGCAGCCAGGGAAGCCCTCTATGAGAAAGCAGTATCTGAGTAGAAATCTGAACTAGGTGTGGGACGGAGTCATATGAACACCTGGGAGAAGATTGTTTCAGGGCAAGGGCAAGGGCAAGGGCAAGGGCAAGGGCAATGGCCTTCAACTTGGAGCACACCTGTTGTGTTCAGACGACAGCCAGGGCTTCATATCTATTAGAGCTCCTATTGCCTAAACCCCTTCTGCAGCATGGGGATGAGGTCTAAGAAATAACAGGGTGGTGTACAGGTGGCAGCGGGTGTAGATCATGTAGCACCTTGTCGGACATGGCAATGACTTAGACTCTTTGTGGGATGGGGCCACTGGATGGGGTGGAGTGCTAGAAGGGTGAACTACACTTTGCAGTGTCATCCTGCTCTGCTGAGAATATACTGAAACTGGGCAAGGACAGAAACCAGAAAGCCAGCCAGAAGGTGGCTGCATCGAAGGGTGAGAGACGGTTGGATTCTGGAGGGATCTGGACGTTGGGATTACAGGGTTTGTTAACGGATTTGATTGGGCGTGAGGACAGGTGGTGAGAGAAGGGGCACGCAAGGAAGACTCCAAGGTTTGGGGTCTAAGGCACAGTTGCCTAAGCTAACTTGGATGGGAAAGGCTGAAGAAGGCACAGGTTTTGGGGTGGGGAGAAGATCAGGAGTTCAGTTCTGGAACTGTGAGGGTGAAGGCCTATCAGACATCCAGGGGAGACACTTCATAGCAGTCTCTGATATGTGAATCTGGAGTTGCGGGTTTTCAAACCATGACACCAGGTTAGAGCAACAAAGGAATGAAGGTGTGTGTGCAGGCAGGGAAAAAAAGAGGACCAGGAGCCCTTAGCCCAGCCCCCAGCCGGTGTTGAAGCTGAAGGGGAACCCAGTGATGCCAGGAGGCACACTGGTGAGTGTGTCATCCTGGAGCCAAAGCGGAGGGGGTGTTTCAAGGAGGAGCAATGGACCAGCTGTAGGTCAAATTAGGTAAGATGGAACAGTGACCTTTAGAGGTCACTGACCTTAGCAGGCGCAATTGCAGTGCAGTGGTAAATGGCGGCAGGGCCACTCAGAAGTGGCCTCTGCTCTGGCCCTGAGAAGTTAACTCAGAATTCCAGGGGTAAGGTGAAAGTGCTTTTTAAAGAAGAGGGGTGGGGTAGGGAAACCAGGCATGCTTCTCCAATGTTCCCCTGGGACCTGGGGAGTCCAGGTGCGGGTTGTCATGGGAGAGATTGGGGGACAGCTCTCTTGGGCAAGGTGTGTCTCTGACTCAGCCATTGTCAGTTGCATACAGGCCTCCGTGGGTGCCCGGCAGAACTGGCCTGTGGGCAGTTTCTGGTGGTGACCTTGGCAGAGGGTGTTGACAGCAGTGGGATATCACCACCTTCAGTCAGAGTTGCAGAATCAGAACAGGACAAATAATGCCACTTTGCCAAGAGGACAAATTCTGGGAGACCTTGTGACAGGCCCTCTCAGAGCTGTCGAGGAAATGCTTGCAGGGGCTAAAATGCTTAAACAGCGGGAGCAGAGCCAAAGAAATCTTGTTCTATGATGGCCATAGTGATGGTTTACACTCAGACTGGTGAGGCCAGAGCTAAAATAATAGGAAGCATTTACTGAGCACTTACTATGTGCCAGCTGGGCACTCTCTAAGTGCTTTATGCATGTTCTGATGTTTTAAAGCATAAATGATCCTTCTCTGAGGAAAAACACTGCATACTACATATTCTCTAGGTTGTTCGTTTATTATCTGCTGCTTCCTCATTAGACTGTAACCTCTTGAGGGCAAGATTTGTTGATTGGTGCATCCCCAACTCCTAGAACAGTGCCTGAAATATAGTAGATGCTCAATAAATACTTGTTGAGTGAGTGCATGACTACGAATCCTCTAGGCATTGAATTTGATGGGCCCTCACTGTGAATCCTTACTGAAGGTAAAGCTGGGAACAGCAGCCATCCTTTATTAAGCACCAACTGTGTGCAAAGTGCTAAGCCTGTGCCCTCTAAATATAGGTCGATATCCTCCAACCACAGAGGGCTGTGTTTCCTGGTCACTGACTCAGTTTAGAACATTCGTCTCTGTCCTTCTCACCAAACATTTGCTCTCCTCACTACCAAAATCTTGCTCATTTATGAGCTCTCCTCCTCCACGGAGCCACCTCCGATGGAGCTGGCCTGCCTCTGGCCCCAGCCTCCCTTCAGCCTCCTCAGCACAAGGTTGCGGGTCTGAGCTGCAATTAAATTAAAATGACTCATTAAATCACAAAAACTATAATACAATGGCTGCTGCTGCTACTCCTTCCACAACTCACTGCATTTGTTCTGAGTACTTGCCATGTGCCAGGGCTCTGCTGTCTCTGTCCAGGCCTCATCTTGTTTCACCCTCCCACCACCCCAGAAGGGCACCCTATTTCTTCTATTTTGCAGACAAGCAAGCAGCCCCTGCTCTCGGCCAGTCATCTAACCTCCTTCTGGAGGTCCTGGCTCCTTGTCGATCTCTGATCGACAGGAGATCAGAGAGTTCCTGAAGCAGAGATGGTGGGGCAAGGCTGAAGTGTAGAGTGGTGAACGCCATGTTTTACCATGGGGAGCATGCATGGGGGGCCGGCTTCTCTGGCGGAAGTGTGTGGGAAGCAGAGAAATGGAGCGGGGGTGAGTGGAAGCCCCAGGATGCAGCAAGGGGAAAACCGAGCACTCTGGGGAACAGCTCCAGCCTCCCTCAGAACCACTGAAACCACCAGAAGGGTCAGGGGTTGGTCCCAAACAACATGGACTTCCTCCTGGCAGTGAGCTAGCTGGAAAACCTCAGCAGAGGCCAAGAAGAGCCCCTCAGGGGCCCCTGAGGAGGATGTATATGATGGGTGTTCTGTCAGCAGCACTGCCCCTCTCCATCTCTGCCTGAGCTCTCCTTTCCCCCCAGAAAACCAAACAGTAGAGCCTGCTGGGGTCAAAGGATCAGGCTGTATGAAAGGTCAAAGGTCACGGGTCCTCTGGGCCTGCGGATACAGATCCCATGACTCCAAGTCAGGCCGGTGGGAGCTCCTTCCTAGTCCCAGGGAACAACCCCAGGGGCCCACACTTGGCCACCTCCAGAAATTCTCAACTCCTGACTCAGGCTGTCTCTAGAGGGGCTGCAGCTGCCTCCAGAAGACCCTGACTGCCCCATGACAATGACACATAGGGAGCTTCCTGGGGAAGGGCTGGCTCTGCCTCAGGAAGGGCCCAGGCCCAACAGACTCCCCAGCAGGGGCCTACACCCAGCCACCGCTGGGCTTCTTACCCCACCAGAGACCTTCACTGGCTCCCCACATTTCACAGGAAAAGTCCCTATTTCTGACTTCCGAGGTTTCCACCACCCTTTCATTCTCATCTATAGAATCTTTAAGAAGCCCCACACTCCAAAGGAATCTTTATTCTTGGGTGTTGATTTATCCCAGACATTTAACGCCCATTGTGCCTTTCATCCGATCCCTCCTTCGGCCAACACAGACCAAGGAGTCACCCCAGGCCAGGCCCTCCAGGCCTTGTCCTAACAGAAGCCAATGAGAGGGCCAGGGGCCTGCTCTCACGGAGCTCATGTGCTTGTGTGGAATTCTCAACCCCATTTTACATATGAGAAACTGAGGCTCTGAGAGCACGTAGGCAGCACAGCAGTGATCTGCACACAGGCTTGTCTGACTCCAGAGCTCTTCTTTTAATCCCCATCCTTTCTCATAACCACTCGAAGTCCCCGGACCATGGTGGTGGTCCACACCTCTGGGCCTTTGGACGACTACTCCATTGACTTGGAATGTGCTCCTCATCTCTTCTCCAACTGATTCCCTTTCCTCCCTTCCTCCCTCCCTTCCTTCCTTTTTTTCTTTTTGACACAGAGTCTCACTCTGTTGCCCAGGCCAGAGTGCAGTGGCGCGATCTTGGTTCACTGCAACCTCTGCCTCCCGGTTTCAAGCGATTCTCCTGTCTCAGCCTCCCAAGTAGCTGGGATTACAGGCATCTGCAACCACGCCTGGCTACTTTTTGTATTTTTAGTAGAGATGGCGTTTCACCATGTTTGCCAGGCTGGTCTCAAACTCCTGACCTCAGGTGATCCGCCCGCCTTGGCCTCCCAAAGTGCTGAGATTACAGGCATGAGCCACTGCACCCGGCCTCTTTCTTTTAAAAAAAAAATTCTTTTTTTCCCAACTTTACTGAGGTATAATCGACAAATAAACACTGCAGATATTTGAAGGGCACAATGTGATGTTTTGATAAACATATACAATGTGCAATGATGACAACCACCATTCAAGCAAATTAACACATCCAGCACCTCACATGCTTATTTTTCTGTGCTGAGACATTTTGGAGCTGTTGTCTTAGTGAATGCCAAGGACACAATACAGTATTACTAACTGTAGTTACCATGCTGTGCGTGAGATCTCCAGAAATTGTTGATCCTGAGTAGCTATCCCTTTCTTCTTTAACACTCTTCTTCTGCTCACCTCCTCTAGGAAGCCTTTCCTGCTTCCCCCTCCTCTGGGGGTTGGGAGAGACACCTCCTGTCCCTTCCCCTCTGATATGGTTTGGCTGTGTCTCCAACCAAATCTCATCTTGAACTGTAGTTCCCATAATTCCCAGGAAACATGAGAGGAACCCAGTGGGAGGTAATGGAATCACAGGGACTCGTCTTTCCCCTGCTGTTCTTGTCATAGTGAATAAGTCTCGTGGGATCTGATGGTTTTATAAAGGGGACTTCTCCTGCACACACCCTCTTGCCTGTTGCCATGTAAGATGTGACTTTGCTCTTCCTTTGCCTTCCACCATGATTGCGAGGCCTCCCCAGCCATGTGGAACTGTGAGTCAATTAAACCTCTTCCCTTTATAAATTACCCAGTCTTGGGTATGTCTTTATTAGCAGCATAAGAACAGACTAATACACCCTCCCAGACACCTCAGGTTCACGGCCATCCATAGGGTCACTCATGCCACCTTTGACCATCATCTTTGCTAGAACGTGGGTCCCTGTGGGCAGGACTTTGTCCCCTGAGGTGAGAGTCACCAGTGCCCAGCAGGGGTGCTGCTTGGGGAGCTCAAGGCCTGTCGGCTCAACCTCCCCTAATCCTGAGACACAGCCCTGGGACTCAGCTGGGCATAGTTGGCAAAGCACCCCAATGGAAGGAAGTTTTGATTCCTGTTGAAGTAAAATGGCCCTGGGAGGAGCCAGCCAAGTCCCTCGCACCTCACTGGGAATGAGGCTCCCGGCGTTGGCTTCCGTAAGGAAGACCTCCCATCTGCAGGCTTTGCTGCTAAGGGTGCCCTATGGGGGCACTGTGGGAGAGGGGCTCTCCTGTGGCAGATGCTTGGGTCTCCTCCCCTTCCCTGCACTTTGGTCATCCTCCCAGTCCTGGACTACTGAACACTGCCCAAGCAACCAGACCATCCTCTCCTGCCACCGCAGGCCTGATATGTGAAGAGTTGGTCCCGAGCAAGGCAAACAAGGTTCTGCAGAATCTCACCTTGTCTTAGCTCCTCCACCTGGCTACCCCTTCCCCTCACTCTGATCTGCAATGTAAATTCCAGCAAGTCCTCAGACGTTCCCTGAGCATACCATACAGTCCTACACCTTGATGCCTTTGCTCCTTTGGCACTTGCTGAAAGGGAAGGTGAGCATCTCCCTGTAATATTGGCCAAACCCTTGTCCAAAGTCTCCAAATTGAGAAATCACTTTCCTGTGCTTTTCCTGGTGGGTGGAGCCTTGTTCAGGGCCAGAAAGGCCTCCAGAAATTCTCCCTATCTTAGTCACTTTTCTCCCCACGGGCCCCACAGCTGGCCCAGAGAAGGAGGTGGAAACTCCCTGGATAGGAAGGGACTTCTAACCTCTGCTCCCCCTGCAAGGACAATGTGAGACTCAGCACAACTCCAAGTCCTTCCCTCCCAAGTCTGGCACTGGGACTGAGGGACTAGAGAGCAGAGCAGAGGTGCAGAGGCTAGGAACTGGTCTGGGGAAGGTTGGAGCAAGGAAACTAACATTGAACATTTACTGAGAACTATGGAGTTCCAGCACTTTTTGCAAAGGTCATCTTGTTAAATCCCATCACCCCAATGAGGTAGGACTATGATAATTCTCATTTTATCTGGGCTAAAACGAAGGCTCAGAGAAATTAAATTACTGGTTCAAGATGGCATCTCCAGGTTCAAACCAGTGAATGCTCTTGTCACTTTCACCCGCTGCCTTCAGACCCACCGCATTGACTGTCCCAGAGGGGAAAAGCAATCTTGAGAGCCCCTGAAAGCTAATCCCTGAAGCATTCAAACATTACATGGTGAGATCACCTAATTCTGGTCCAAGGGGCTCCCATGACGATGGAAAAACAAAGACTAGAGAGGTTCTGCCTGGTTTCAACACCTGGAGGTGGCAGAACCATGATTCCAACTCAGATCTTTTGACTCCAAGCTCAGTGTTCTTTCCATTAGTTTATCTACTCTAAAGACAAAGAACTTTCTTGCCCAGGAAATCATGCCCCAAGCCTACTGCAAATCCCATAAGCAGAGCTTCCACTCTTCTGTCCTCCAAGGAGGGAGGAGGAAGAACACTTTGTCATTCTGTTGTGGGCAACGTTCATCTACCATGGTGGCCCCAGCCCCATCTTCTCACACCCCAGTGACCTTCTATGACAAATACCACTTAATGCCCCTTGTACTATGTTGAAATAAAATTCATAGTGAACCTACGTATACAATTTTTTTTAGAAAAGTTAAAATGTGGCCCATATACACCATGGAATACTATACAGCCATAAAAAAGAATGAGTTCACATCCTTTGCAGGGACATGGATGAAGCTGGAAACCATCATTCTCAGCAAACTAACACAGGAGCAGAAAACCAAACACTGCATGTTTTCACTCATAAGTGGGAGTTGAACAATGAGAATGCATGGACACAGGGAGGGGAACATCATACACCGGGGCCTATGGGGGTTGGGGGGCTTGGGGAGGGATAGCATTAGGAGAAATACCTAAGGTAGGTGACGGGTTGATGGGTGCAGCAAACCACCATGGCACGTGTATACCCATGTAACAAACCTGCACATTCTGCACATGTATCCCAGAACTTAAAGTTCAATTTAAAAAAAAAAGTTAACTGGAGTCCCCTAACTGTAACATAAAGGAAAAATCAAACAGAAATAATTTATAGAGGGATAGCATTAGGAGATATACCTAATGTTAAATGACGAGTTAATGGGTGCAGCACACCAACGTGGCACATGTATACACATGTAACAAATCTGCACGTTGTGCACACGTACCCTAAAACTTAAAGTATAATAAAAAAAATAATTTATAATGAAAATAGACAGTCTGATGCTTGCACCTATGCATAGAATTGCCATGCATTTTACAACTATACATGCCGACTGATATAGTTTGGATGTCCCCTCCAAATCTCACATTGAGATGTAATCCCGGTGTTGGAGGTGAGGCCTGGTTGAAGGGGTTTGGGTCATGGGAGTGGATCCCTCATGGTTTGGTGCTGTCCTCAGTATATAGTAAGTGAATTCTCTCTCGTGAGATCTGGTTGTTCAAAAGTGTGTGGCACCTCCCCTGACCCCTTGCCGCCTCTCTCACCATGTGACTTTGCCTTCCACCATGAGTAGAAGCTCCCTGAAGCCCTCACCAGAAACTGAGCAGGTGTCAGTGCCAGTTCTGTACAGCCTGCAGAACTATGAACTGGTTAATCTCTTTTCTTGGTAAATTACCCAGTTTTGGGTATTTCTTTATAGCAATGCAAGAAAAGCCTAACACACCGACTGAAATGTTTCATTAACGACTCAAATGCCAGAAGTAGGATTGCCATTGTCATCAAAGACTTGATTTTTTGAAATGATTAACAACTCTTGGAAATGTTTCGAATACAACAAAGTATAATTGTCCCTTAATTGACACAGTGGTTGCACTTTTTTTTTTGGTGGGGGGGGGGGTTTAGAGGAAAAGCAAATATTGAAAGTGCTTCCTGCCACTCATTATCACCCCTAGTGATCCACTAGCATGATTTCTGCTTTTGCTTCCTGTTCTCGCACCATTACATTCTGCTGGCATAGAGGTCTTAGTTCCAGAGGGAGGAACACTGCCACCAAGAGACACAACAACGATTCTATGAAGCTGGAAGTTAAGATTGCCACCTGGACACTTCGGGCTCCTTCTACCCTTTTTTTTTTTTTTTTTTTTGAGGCAGAGTTTTGCTCTTGTTGCCCAGGCTGGAGTGCAATGGTGTGATCTCGGCTCACCACAATTTCTGACTCCCGGGTTCAAGTGATTCTCCTGCCTCAGCATCCTGAGTAGCTGGGATTACAGCCGTGCGCCACCACGCCCGGCTAATTTTGTATTTTTAGTAGAGACGGGGTTTCTCCATGTTGGTCAGGCTGGTTTCGAACTCCTGACCTCATGTGATCCTCCAGCCTTGGCCTCCCAAAGTGCTGGGATTACAGGCGTGAACCACCGCGCCTGGCCTGGGCTCCTCCTACCTTTAAGTCCACAAGCTAAGAAGGGAGTTACAGTGGTGGCTGGGGTGATTGACCCCGACTATCAAGATGAAATCAGTCTACTACTCCATAAAGGAGTCAAGGAAGAGTATGCGTGGAATACAGGAGATCCATTAGGGCATATCTTAGTATTACCATGCCCTGTGGTTAAGATCAATGGGAAACTACAACAGCCCAATCCAAGCAGGACTACAAATGACCCAGACCCCTCCGGAACGAAGGTTTGGGTCACTCCACCAGGAAAAAAACCACGACCTGCTGAGATGCTTTTTGAAGGTAAATGGAATACAAAATGGATAGTAGAAGAAGGCAGTCTTCAATACCAGCTATGACCATGTGACCAGCTGCAGAAACGAGGACTCTGTTATGAGTATTTCCTCCTTCTTTGCTTAAAAATCCTGTTTGTCCATGTATACACTTGTACTAAGAAAAATCTTCATTTTATTTCCTTTTCCTTTATCATGTGACATAAGATTTATTGACTTCATATCAGCATTTAAATATTGTTAACTTTATGTAATAGTATTTGGGTTGGGGATTGGTTTGTTTCCGGTAATACAAAGGATAGTTGTATTATGTTAGGCGTAATGATGACCTTATTATTGTCTTTATTTGAAGATTATGTATGATCTGAGGAGATGTGTATGGGTTCAAGTTAACAAGGGGTGGACTTGTGATGGTTAATACTGAGTGTCAACTTGATGGGATTGAAGGATGCAAATTATTGATCCTGGGTATGTCTGTGAGGGTGTTGCCAAAGGAGATTAACATTTGAGTCACTGGGCTGGGGAAGGCAGACTCACCCTTAATCTGGTGGGCACAATCTAATCATCTGCCAGCGAATATAAAGCAGGCAGAAAAATGTGAAAAGACAAGACCGGCCTAGCCTCCCAGCCTAAATCTTTCTCCCGTGCTGGATGCTTCCTGCCCTCAAACATCGGACTACAAGTTCTTCAGTTTTGAGACTCAGACTGGCTCTCCTTGCT
Source organism: Pongo abelii (assembly GCF_028885655.2). Taxonomy (NCBI): domain Eukaryota; kingdom Metazoa; phylum Chordata; class Mammalia; order Primates; family Hominidae; genus Pongo; species Pongo abelii. Next base: position 39,283,756 of record NC_085929.1, read on the forward strand.
CCTCAAGCTTGCAGACAGCCCCTATTGTGGGACCTTGTGATTGTGTAAGTTAATATTTACTAAACTCATATATATATATCTTATTAGTTCTGTCCCTCTTGGGAACCCTGACTAACACACTGCCTAAATACTTTGTGTTTGAATTTAATACGGAATTAGGTTCTAGGCTCAGATAATTATAAATGACTTTTCACCTATATGGTATCTGGTAGGACCAAATCCAACAGTCCTGTGGGTAGCAGGACAGCTCTTGGCTGTGCAGATTATCCTGTGTGCATTCCCAGTCCCCCTGACTATCTGCCCATAGTGCCCATTGCTTGTGATGATAACCAAGAGTCTTCCCACAAGTTTCCAAACTGCATTCCAACGGAGGGTCTTGTCCCCATGGAGGACCATTAACCACATCCTTAAGCTCTACTCATAAGATTATATCCCAACCTCTCAATATCTCTCTAAGTTCTTCAAGCCCTGAATTTAGTTGTGGCAGCCAGATGGAAGAGACAGAAGCAAGAGGAGGTGGAAGGAGCCCTGGAATTAGACAGGGAGTCCAACTTGCCTTTCCACTGCTGCGTTCCCAGGCCTAGCCAGCACACATGAGGTGTTCAACAAATATTCATGACATGAAATTATTAGCCGTGTAGGCTCCGGGAAATTATTTAATCTTCTGGAACTGTCAGTTCCCTCTTGGTAAATGGATGGTCACACCATTGGGCTCCTGAGAGGACTAAATGAGACCAAATATGAGAAAGCCCAGGACATGTACAAGAGGCTCAACGACTATTAGGTGACCATTAAAATCATGGTCCTGCTACCATCGGGCTGAGAAGAAATTCTCAATCATGGCACAGCTAACAGAAGAGTGTTTTCAAATCAGCCTGTGACTAGACTACTTGACCTTTTGGAAGGTAATTTCTTCCAACCTTGAGATCTGGCAGTTCTGAGACCCTTGTCTTGACAGATCTGGTGGTGAGGAGAAATATCCCCATCCACCCTCGACCTGCCTGCTTCCCACATTCCTACCCCCAGCCAGCACCCACCCACCCCCAGCCAGCACCCACCCACCCCCAGCCAGCACCCACACACCCCCAGCCAGCACCCACGCACCCCCCAGCCAGCACCCACCCACCAACAGCCAGCACCCACGCACCCACAGCCAGCACCCACTCACCCCCCAGCCAGCACCCACCCACCCCTAGCCAGCACCCACGTACCACCAGCTAGCACCCACGAACCCCAAGCCAGCACCCTCCCACCTCCAACCAGAACCCACGTACCCCCAGCCAGCACCCACATACCACCAGCCAGCACCCACGCAGGCCTGCAGCCCTTCCTTGACTGAGTCTAAAGGAAGGTCTCCCTCCATTCTGCTCCTGCCCTGCCCTTCGGGTGAAGGAGAGGAGAAGCAAACAATTAGCACCTCCTGCATGCTTGGAGCTTTATTTTTCCCTAAGTTATGCTGCTAAATCTCCTTCTCGAAGTGGGATGAAGCGGAGCGACATCCCGCACATGAGGAAACGGGGCTCAGAGATGGTGAGTAATGTCATGTGCCTAGGGTCTCAGAGTGGGCATGAGGTGGAACCTTCTGGAGTGGTCTTCCCTTCCACCACAGTCAGGAGAGGCTGACAGAAGACACATGCAGGACACCCCATGGGCAGAGCTCACATCACACCAGCCTCCCACCGTCTACCCTAGCCCACACCCACAGTGCCCAGGCTTCTGAAATTCACCAGGCTCTGAGGGTGGGGCTCCTCTGTCCTTCCCCACAGGTTCAGAGGGGCGGTGTAAAGACAGACAGGGAGAGAAGATGAGGAAAATGTCAGCAGGCCTCGAATGCCAGGGGTACTGGGAGTGAGTTGGAACTGGAGCAATGGACGGATTTTTAGCAGGACCAAAGAGAAACTTTGAGTATATTTGAGAGTGAGATGCTTTAGAAGCCTATGATGGGCCAGGACACTTCACACTGCCCAGACAGCTGGTCCAGGGTCAAGGAAACACCAGCGTCATAGATATTGTAAGGGGTTCCTTTCTTACAATGTTCCTCTCAACCTCCCATTTCCAGTCTGTTCCCTCTAGCAGGGGCAGCTCCCGGGGTACACGGTGTCCCAGGCAGCTCTTCAATCTAGAGGACAGCAGCTGCTGCCAGCCTCTGAGGGCTGGGAGGTGGGGAGTTGAAGCTCACTGTGTCATCTGCTGGTCAAATGCTGCAGGGGGCAATGCATCTTCAGTTCTAGTGTTAACCCTGCCGCAAAGGTGCTGTGTGACCCAGCGCCGGTTATTGTTGCTTTCCTGGCCTCAGTTTCCATATTGCGAAGTTGAGGGGATTGGACTAATTGATTACCAAGAGCTCTCTTTCCTTTGGTTTTTATGGTGAGCAGGAGCCCAGGGAAGAAATGGGACATGAGAGAGAGGCAAGGGGTGGCTGATAGAAGCCATGCGCATGAGTCACGAGAAGGGGTGTGAGATCCCAAAAGGAAGCTGAGCAAATTTGCAGAATGTCAACACCCCAGGGCAGGTCACTCCTAGCTCTTCACTGACCCTGGAAGGGAGTGGGGGGACAACAGCAAGGTCAGGCTTCCCAGAGGCCGTGGGATGCAGCCAGCTTGCTCCTGAGGGCTGGCAGCTCAGTTTTGAGCACCTCTTGGAGGCAGTGGGGCAGGTGCTTCTGGTGGGGGTGCCTCTGAAACCCCAGAATGCAGTGTAGTCCCAGAGAGGCCAGGTCCTGCAGATTTCTTTGGTGATAACAGCTGCTTTGTTTTGCGGAGAGGCCACAAAATTCCTTTTAAAGCAAGATTTCCTTCCTCCATTTATTTATTTACTTTTCACCCAGTGATTCAGCGAAACAACCTCAAAACCAGTCTCCAATGGGAGGCAGGAAGAACCAAACCCTCAAATATTAGTGTCTCTGTGAGGTTTTGCCTGGTGGAATTTTCCTTAAAATAACTGCACCCGGAGATTGTCAGATACAGGATAGGGAAGGGAAAGACCTGAAAACAGGGTCCTGAGGGGCTTGTGAATGACTCAGATGCTGGAGTGAGGACTCTCAGGAGCCTGCCCTGAGTGCCACCTGTTCTCAGCGAGGACTTGGGTGGGTGATGGCATTGGTTTTCTCATTTCACAGACTCCAGAGGGTGCCATCTTCCTGAAGACAGAACGAGCCAGTAGTTTGAACTCTAAGTGCAAGAGAAGGGACTCAAGGCAGCATGGTTATAGCAGTGGGGTAGGATTGGTGCCATCTTGCTCCCTGTCCATACATCCTTCCTCAGGGTTATAGTGGTGGGCTGGGACTGGCACCCTCTTGCTCCTGTCCATGCGTCCTTCCCCAGGGTCATAGCAGTGGGCTGGGACTGGCACCCTCTTGCTCCCTGTCCATACGTCCTTCCCCTAATTCCTAATGCAATGGCTTTAGTTCCTTTAACTCAGTGGGAACAACAAACAAACAGAAAATGTCTTTCTCTTTGTTATAACACATCTGAATTGGAAAAGGACCAACAAGATAAAAGGTTGTGGTGGAAATGGTGCCAGATTAGAAATTAATTCAGGATACCTGGGATCTATTTCAGCTTTGGTGTATTAAGCCATGAGACCTTGGGGAGGTTACTTCCTAAAGGGCATAAAGATGGCCAGGGTCGCGGAAACCCAGTGTCTGCAACCAGGAAGTCAGGTGATATCGAAGAACAGGTCTGCTGATGGACAGAGCGAGGTGGGGCGGGCGCCCTTGCATGAAAGCCACATGGACTTGGGGGCATGCCCTGGTTCCCACTTATTGATAGGATGACCTGGGGCAAGTCAACTCCTTCTTTCTGAGCCTCAGCTTCCCCATTTGTAAGGTAAGGAAAATAGTAATCATCTCAAAGGGCTGTTGAGAGAATGCACAGGGAAGAGCTTGGTAAGCCAGAAAGCATGAGTCAAATAGGAGATACTTTCATTACTCTAGACACTTAGGAGCAACGAATATTAATCACATAGTCCTCAAGGGGACCAAGGCTAAATAACAATAGCTACAATAACAACAATTAGTATCTGTTATTGAGTGCTTACTATGTGCCAGACACTGTTTTGAATGCTTTGAATGTATGAACTCATTTCATCTTTTTTTTAAAGTGTAACATAACATATATGCAGTAAATTAGTAAAGTGATCTATTTCTTTTTGTTGTTGTTGTTTTTTTTTTTGAGACGGAATCTCACTCTGTCGCCCAGGCTGGAGTGCAGTGGCACTATCTCAGCTCACTGCAAGCTCCGCCTCCCGGGTTCACGCCATTCTCCTGCCTCAGCCTCCCGAGTAGCTAGGATTACAGGCGCCTGCCACCACGCCTGGCTAATTTTTTTTTTTTGCATTTTTTAGTAGAGATGGGGTTTTACCATGTTAGCCAGGATGGTCTTGATCTCCTGACCTCACGATCCACCCGCCTTGGCCTCCCAAAGTGCTGGGATTACAGGCATGAGCCACCACGCCTGGCCAAGTGCTCTAATCTTAAGAGCACTTCTTGATGAAGTTTTACATTGGTACATATCATATGAGTTCATTTAGTCTTCAAGGCAACCCTACACTGTTTATTTCCATTTTACAGATGTGAAAACTGAGGCAGAGCCAGGACTCAAATCCAGACAGTCTGCATGCTGGTAGCCATGCAGTACTGCCCGGGCAATCCAGTATATCGAGATGGAGAGAGTGTCTGGAGTGACTGGGAGCCTGATAGGTGAAGCCAATGGAGGATTCTGCCTTAGTAGGAACCTTTTTTTCTTTTTTGTTTTTTTACTTCCCCAGGTGAGGAAAGGCCAGGATTCCAAGCTCAGGGAAGAAAGTAGATGAAGCTGAAAGGAAAGGGGAAGGAGATCAGGGTACGGAAAAGCAGGCTGAGATAGTAGGGGGAGGATTTGAGGGAAGGGGACAATTGCTGCTGATGACTGATGCCTCCAAAATTTGGTGTAGAAGACCCCCTTTTTTTTTTTTTTTTTGAGACTGAGTCTCACTCTGTCGCTCAGGCTGGAGTGCAATGGTGCAATCTGGGCTCACTGCAACCTCTGCCTCCTGGGTTCAAGTGATTCTCCTGCCTCAGCTTCCCGACTAGCTGGGATTACAGGCACCCACCACCACGCCCAGCTAATTTTTGTATATTTTTTTTAGTACAGACGGGGTTTCTCCAGGTTGGCCAGGCTGGTCTCGAACTCCAGACCTCAGGTGATCCACCCGCCTCGGCCTCCCAAAGTGCTGAGATTACAGGCGTGAGCCACTGCACCTGGCGAAGACCCCATTTTTAATCAGCTTTCTTGAGGAACTGGCAGACAGAGGATCAAGCACAGAAACAAAATGTCCCCATTTTCTGTAACTGCTCACCACTCCCAGGCTGGGGCCCACTCATTTCCCCATGGATGTCAACCCCCACCCCCAACTTCACCCTTTGTAGAGAAGCTGGCAAAGGCTGCATTGAGAAAGCAAGTTTGGAAGAGAATAACCCAACAACCTCACTGCTGCGGGTGCTGGAGGAACCAGTGGCCTGCTTTCGGATCACGAGAAATGGATCAGACACGTAGCAGAAGGCAGCCTTGTGGCCTGAAAGAACACTGGGCTGGACGGCAGGTTCTGGTCTTGGCCGGGGTTCCAGTGTTGGCTCTGGCTGTGGATTTACATAATCTCCCGCTAACACCCCAAACTTGGGGAAGTCACGTGATATCTCTGAGTCTTGGTGCCTCCCCACTATGGAATTAGGAGCATTTAAAAACTCAGCGCATATTCTACCTCCTGACTGGAGACCCCAAGGCGGGAATCTGAACTCAGCCCCTTCAGCAGGTCGAAGTTCACATGTGTGAATATTGCAGTGGGGGGAGCAACGGCAGGCCTCCCCCATCTGTCCTCATTCTCATTTCTGGACATTCTTCCTCCCTCATAGTCTCTTTCCTCAAAGCTCTTGAGTACGTTGTGAAATCATGACTGAGCCAATTGACATCATCTCCTTATTTGGGAGGCAGGAAGTTGTTCCCCACCCCCACCCTCTTGTCCTTCCAGGGCCCCATCCTGCGCCCCCACCCCACCCCGCTGTCCAGTTTCCGGCTTCCTGAGGGTCTTTGAGACCTCGCCGTTTGCTGGCCTGGATGACAACTATTTTTCCCTGGTTTGAGAGCGAGAGTGTGTGTGAGTGTGGACTGTGTGCACCAGAGGGCCAGAGAGGCAGTGGTGAGGGTCACTCAGAACAAGCCAGTCCCAAGAAGCTAAAATTAGCTCTGGGAACTGGAATGTCGGGGTCTTCAAGGAGCAGCAGCTGTGAAAAGAAATTACAAGGCGAGGAAAGAAAATACACCCCATCCCACACCCGCCACAAACCTCGCTCGCCCACTTCATCTGCCCTGGGGTCTCTGCAGCTTCTCACTCACTCCTCCCGGGATATCTCCGGCCAAGTCCATGAGGCCGATCAGTGGGAATTTCCCCCTGTATGCTGTCATTTTCCTCTCTGGTAACCACAGAACAAGGTGGCTGAGGATTCCTGATAGGACAAGGTTTAATTGAAAAACAGGAAAGTGGAGGACAACTTTGGGGCTGGGGTGGTGACGATAATGAGAAAATGACAGGCAAGAGGGTGACAGTGGAGGAGGGTCGCATAGCAAGGAGGGTTCGCCACAAACGGAAACTACTCCTGGGAGAGCTGGACACGTGAGCGAAGAGTTTGGGCATGGCTGGCAGGAGCAGGAGGCAGGAAAGGCTAGAGATAGAGAAGGGGAGGAGGAAGGCTGGGGGACTGTGCACCGCTTTGCACAGAGACACAAGATTGGGTGTTCAAAAAAAGATCACACACCACTGAATGCAGGATCTTGTGTTTTTGAGTGGTTGGAGCTTATGTGTCAAACTCAGGCTGTGTGGAAGAACCTTAGAGAAGGGCCAGGAGCCAATCTGAGATGGAGAACCTATAGAGAGTAATTCCTTATAAACTGGGTCTGAGATTCCAGTCCTGTAAACCCAGGGGCCCTCCAAGCACTAGGCTTCCTCTTCCAGCTCCTTGTCCAGATGAGAGAGGTTGGTTTTCAAGGTTTTTGTTGTTGTTGTTCGTTTGTTTGGTTTTTGTTTCTGCTGAAAAACCAGGTAGCTTGCACCTCTGTGGTTTGGAGAACTGGAGGAGGTATTTGGAGCCATACAATTCTGCCCGACATGGGGAGAAAGACTGGGGTGTGGGTGAGATATAGAGCCTTTGGAAAAGGCACTTAGGGAAGGGATCAGGTGGAAGTGGGTATGTGCTGAGCATCTTTTGTGCTTTCCATGATCCCCAGCTGTGTATCTGCAGGCTTTCTTCTTCTACTTCTCATGATCACCTAGAATAGAAGCTCTGGGAGGAAGAAACATACAATTTTCTTTACCGAGAAATTCCCAGCACTGGAAACAATGCCTGGCACATAGTAGGCCCTCCACAACAACCTGTTCAATCAGCGTGATACAGCAGTTCTGCAAGGTCACTGCTATTGCCATCTTTTATAGATGAGGGACCTGATGCTCAGAGAAGTGGAATCATTTTCTCAATGTCCCACAGTGAATGAAAGCCAAGATTTGAATCTCTGCACCCAGAAGGCCATACCTATTGCATCGCACAGCCAATCCTATTCTTATGCACTGCTGTTTCACATCATCACCTGATTTTGTCCTAGGCTCCTGTCCCCACCTCCATGAGCCCTTCTACTTTCATCATGTCACTGAGAACCAAACATCTTGATGTTTTCCCCCAGGTACCCAGTCTAGGATTTCCAGATGTGCTCCAATTCATCCTTCCTCTAAATAAACAAAGTATCAGTCCCTTGTACCCTTCAGAATAAACCTTTCCAGAGGTTTACTTTGGTTGAGTGGGAATGGGTATAGACAGATCCCAGCTGAATGCTGCACTGACTGGGCAACACTCCAGATTATAGAATTAAATACACTGATACTAAAATACAGGCCTTACGTGTGCAATTCTGATAGACAGTTGGGTATCCACAGTAGACCATTTGCGACCCCATGGTCTCAACTTCCTTCTTTCCCTTGACAGTTCTTACATCTCTCCCTCCCTTCCAAATCCAAATCAGTTATAGGCCTGTGCCTTCTGGAATAGAATGAGTCCTATTCTCCAATCATCGGAATTGACTCAATCCCTACTGTGCATCAGGGATGCCACACGTTATTTGTGTACTTTGCACACCTGCCTACTCACAACTCCTTTTCCTCTGCCCACAAGCACACTTGGGGTTTTGCTTTCGTAAATAAAGTCAAGTGTTCTTCTGACCCTCAAGTAGCCTTCTCTTCTTATTTTTGTCTCCACGTTTCTTAAAGGAATATTATCTGGTTACTGCTTTCATGTCCCCTGCAATCCAGTTTCTGCTCCCACTACTTTCCTAGGATTGCTCCTTCAAATGATTGCTGGTGACTTCACACACACACACACGTACATGCACACACACACACTCTTATTTGCATGATTTATTTTCCCTCATTTTGAGATCCATGTTTTGACTGAATTTTCATTTGATTGGAATACATCCTTAAGTAATTTCCTCAGAAAGGGCCTATGGATGGTATCCTAGGGTGTTAGAGCCCCTCTAATATGAATGGCGTCATGACTAGGTCAGGGAATTCTAGTTCATATTCATGTCTTTCATTAGTATAAGAACATTATTCCACTGTCTTTGAACTTACATTGTTGCAGATGAGTAATCTGGTATCAGCTTTCTTTTCTTTTATTTTCTTTCTAAGTAGACTGGAAACTTTCTGTCTCTGAAAACATTTAGGATTTTCTCTTTAGAGCTCAGAATTGTCACCAGATTTTGTCTTTGTATTGATTTGATCATTCATCTTTCTAGGACTTGGGGACTCTTCTCTACCAACACTTCCTTCTCTTGTTGATCTCACTCAGCCTCATGACTTTAAATATAATCTATGTGTTGACTACTCCCAAATTTACCTAGACTCAATTGCTTCTTCAACATCTTCCCCTGGATGTCTAACAGGCATTTCTAGTTTAACATGTCACCCCTTTGATCAGACAAATTAGGTATTTCTTTAGTTCAGAGACATTTTCTTCTATTATATCTTTAAAAGTATCATTTCTCTTCCAGTTACTCCTCTCTCTCCTTCCAAAGTTCCTATTATTTGCACATAGCTCTGTTGGGTCTGTTCCTTCATGCCCCCTATCTTTTTGCTCATGATTTCCTTTTCTTTGCATTTCTGCTAAGTGCCCTGAGATAACCCAGCTCTGGCTTCCTTCTGGGAAAATTCAGTGGTCTTTCTCCTTCTCCTTGGTCTCCCTGAATAACTTTATACTCCTTTTCTTTGAACTGTCTCATTTCTAGGCTACTGGAAAGACATGCTTCATCTACATATTCGCCCCTTTCTCTGCCTTCTTTGATGGATGGCTTTCCTCTTTATCCCCTAAAATTAGGATGTTTCCCAAGTTTATGCCCAACTCTCTTCTCTTTATCTTTCTTTCCTGGGAGACCTCACCTACATTCTCAGGTTCAATTGCCACCTCTTTGCTGATGATTCTACCTTTATCCCAGACCTCTTTCTGAGCTCCAAGCCATATATATATAATCAACTGCTTCGTGGATATCTAATGTGTGTATCCCATGGGCACTTCAAATATATGTTCAAAACCAATCTTGCCTTTCTATGTACTATAAACACTCTGTTTTATCTTATTTTTTCTCTCAGTTGCAAAAATATACCACATCTGAACATGGCTGGAGAAAACTGTGACTGTGAACTGCAGGACTCATCCCATAGTACTTCCTGAGCCCATTCACTCTCCTACTCTTCCAGGCAACTATTTAACATTGCATCCTTTCATCTCACACTTCTCATATGTCCTTCTCCTCTAGATTCTCAGTGATGACGATTTTGTTTCAAATTTCATTGAAAACATTAGAAGAAATAAGAAGAGAACTGCCAAAGCTCTCAGCCCCACATCTACCCACCTTCCAGTACCTATTCCATATACCCTGCTTTCCCTCTTGCTCCTTTGCATGAACCCTGTGCTCCTACTCCATGGAAACCCTTCACTTGTGCTCTAGATATCACCCCTTTCACCAATTGTAGGACAATGCTCCACCCACATCTCCTCTTTCTCCTGCATCCACTTTTCTTTTTCTAATGGATCATTTCCGTCCATTTCAACACGCCATTGTAATATCTTCCTTAAAAATAAAAACCCTTTATTGACCCTATATTCCCCATCAATTACCACCCATTTCCCCCCTGTTCTACTTTACAGCAAAAAGTCTATACCTCTGGATTCTGCTCTCTGTCTTCCATTCTCTCTCGACCTCGCCCCCATCCCTCCACCTGCCATGGTCATCAATGACCTCCATGTTGCCAAATATAATGGCAGAATTTCAGCTCTTGTTTTACTTCGCTCTGAAGCTGCACTTGACATAGTTGATCATTCCACCTCTTTGAAACACTTTCCTCACTTGGCTTCTGGGACACCACTCTCTCACTCTTGATTCTCATCAGCTGAGTTGAACTCAGTCACCTTTGCTGGTGGCTCCTTATCTCCCTGACTTCTGTGTTTTTTTTTTTTTTTTTTTTTGAGACTGAGTTTTGCTCCTGTTGCCCAGGCTGGAGTACAGTGGCGCGATCTTGGCTCACCGCAACCTCCGCCTCCCGGGTTCAAGTGATTCTCCTGCCTCAGCCTTCCTGAGTAGCTGGGATTACAGGCATGCGCCACCATGTCCAGATAAATTTGTATTTTTAGTAGAGACAGGGTTTCTCCATGTTGGTCAGGCTGGTCTCGAACTCCCGACCTCAGATGATCCGCCTGTCTCTGCCTCCCAAAGTGCTGGGATTACAGGCGTGAGCCACTGCGTCTGGCCTCTCCCTGACTTCTAAACACTGCAGCACTCCTGGCTCTGCTCTTCTCTCTCCACACTCCCTCCCCTATTGATCTCATTCAGTCTCATGACTAAATATCATCCATGTGTTGACAACTCCCAAATTTACATAGATTCAACTGCTTCTTTAACATGTCCCATTGCAGGCCTAATAGGCATTTCTAGTCTAATATGTCAACAGGCAAATCCTGACTTCCAGGCCCCCTGACTGTTCAATCTGCAGCTTTCTCCATCTCAGTTGATGGCAGCTCCTTTCATTTGCTCAGCCCCAAAACCTTGGAGTCACCCTTAACTTTTTCTCTTGCACTCCACATCCAATCCATCAGCAAATTCTCCTTCAAAATAAAATCAGAATTGACCTCGTTTTACCACGTCTATCGCTAACTCCTGATCCAAGGCAAATTCACCTCCATATGCTCTCTATTTCTGTCCTTGCCCTGCAACCAGTCTCTTCTCATAGCAGAGTGGTGATGCCTTCAGATGTAAGTCAAATGCCACTCTTCTGCTTAGTGCTCTGCAATGACTTCCCATCTCCCATTGAATAAAATAAACTCCTTACCATGAGCCACAGGGCCTGTGTGATCTGCCCTTCCCTATCCCCATAACATCTCTACCCTCATCTTCTGCCTCTCCTCCTCACTCCCTCTGCTCCCCTTGCTGCTCCTAGAACACCCCGAGTTTGCTACCACCTCGGGGCCTTTGCACTTGAGGTTCTCTTGTTCTAAAACCTCTTCTCCCAGAAACCCATATGGCTCTCTCTGTCTCTGTCCTTGTTCATGTCTCTGCTTCATTAGAGAGACCCTCCTTACCCATCATATAATACAGCAACTACGTGCTTCCTGACATTCCATATTCCCCAATTAATAGGCGTAGGGCCCTGAGTCAAGGCTCTTAACAGTTCTGTGTCTCTGTTTTCTCCTCTGTAAGGTAACTATAGCAAGAGCACCCATTTATAAGGATGCTGGGAGGATTAAATGGATTACTTGATATGTAGCACATGGAAGAGTGCCTGGCACATATGTGTTCAATTAACACATATGTGTTCAGTTATTATGATTATTTATTTATTTTACTTTACGTTCTGGAATACATGTGCAGAACGTGCAGGTTCATTACACAGGTATACATGTGCCATGGTGGTTTGCTGCATCTGTCAATCCATCATCTGGGTTTTAAGCCCCACACGCATTAGGTGTTTGTCCTAATGCTCTCCCTCCCCTTGCCCCTCACCCCCCGACAGGCCCTAGTGTGTGATGTTCCCCTCCCTGTGTCCATGTGTTCTCATTGTTCAACTCCCACTTGTGAGTGACAACATGCAGTGTTTGGTTTTCTGTTCCTGTGTTAGTTTGCTGAGAAGGATGGTTTCCAGTTTCATCCATGTCCCTGCAAAGGACATGAACTCATTCTTTTTTATGGCTGCATAGTATTCCATGGTATGTAACCAGCCTTGCCCTCTGAAGTTGTCCACCACGGAGAAGTTAAAATTCTGAAAGGTGAGTACCGGAGGAAAAAGGTCCAACCACAGAGTTGGCAACCAGAAGCCACCCCTAACCTCCCTGCCAGGCTCTTTGGGCCCCTGTGCACTGCATCTGTAACACAGCACAGTGGCCCCTGCCCAGGCTGGTGGAAACAACACTTGGTGAAGAATGGGCACCAGGACCAGGTCTGCACCTACTAGCTGTCTGACTTTAGGCCAGTTACTTGATCTTTCTGAGCCTCAGTTTTCCTTCTTTAAAATGGAGATAACATCTGCCTGCCTCCCTCACAGGGGAGGGTCACAGGACACACTGATGCCCAAAAGTGTCTACATCATATTTGGTGTACATGACTGGCCATTTCAAATACCCTACAAAAGATGAACAATGCCCATTATTCATTTTCAAGCTTGGGGACTATATTAAACGATGCACACTGCACATGGAGATTACCCATGAGTCTCTGTGGTATTCATTCATTCCCAAAGCAAATGGTCATTCACCACATTTGTGCTACAGTTTTACTGGCCAAAGAAGACACTCAGAAACTAACCTAGATCTCTCTTTCCATGGTCAAAATTAGAAAGGGGAGAGGGAGTACATTTCTTAGGCAGGGGCTGCTTGGAAGCAGGTTTGTTTGAGGGTTGGGGAGCACAGCCGTTTAATGTGGGAAGGGTGGTTGTGTGCATGAGGCTGGACTAGGTTGTCTGGAGAGCAGTTTTAGCACAGAGAGGATGGGGCAAAACCCTCCTAGGACATCTGAAAAAGCCATTAAGCCTGAAAAATAAGGCAAAGAAAGGATCCTACATTGGAAAATAGACCTTCTCTGCTAGAAACTTCCCTCATTCTTTCTGTCCCTGAGGATAGCGCTGGGCCACAGTGGGGGAAAAAAGCAGGACCAGGAGGTCAAGAAATGCTGCAGATGTTGGTGTTGTTTTGTTCTTCTTCTTTCTTTTTCTTTTCTTTTTTTTTTTTTTCAAGAGGAGGGAGGCAGGTATGAGGGAGACCAAGGCAGCCCTAGGGAGTATCTAACAAAATGGAGAACCCTGGTGTGACCCCAGATACAGATATGGAGTGAGCCTGGGGCTTCCAGAAGGGCAGAATCAGAGGTAGGAGCTGTCCCATCTCAGGGAAGCTTCCTTGTCCTTCCAGAACAAGGGTCAGCAAAGCTTTTTTGTATAGGGACATGAGATAGGCTGAAAAGTGATCCGCCTCCCTCCACCAATGATATCCTCACCCCTAAAGCCCGTAAATGTTAACTTATTTGGAAAAAGGGCCTTTGCAGATGTGATTATGTTAAGGATTTCGAGATGAGGAGATTATCCAGAATCATCTGGGTGAGCCCCAAATGCTCACATTTGGGCAGAAGAGAGAGGCAGAGGGAGACTTAAGACAAAAAATGATAAGGGAAGGAGACCATGAGGCCAGAGGTTGGAATGATGTGGCCGCAAGTCCAGGGATGCTTGCAGCCAGGAGAAACTGGAAGAGGCAAGAGAGGGACTCTCTCCTCAGGCCACTGAAGGGAAGATGGCCCTGCCAACATCTTGATGTCAGCCCAGTAGAACTGACTTTGGACATCTGGCCTCCATAACTGTGAGAGAACAAATCTAGCTGGTTTGGGGTTACCAATTCTGTAGTAGTTTGTTACAGCAGCCACAAGAAACTAGTGCAAGCTAGATAGTAAATATCTGGGGCTGTATGATCTCCCTCACAACTACTCAACTCTCATGTTGCCATATAGAAGCAGCCACAGACAAGGCACAAATGAATAGGCGTGGTTGTGTCCCAATACAACTGGGGAGCACAGGTCCTGTCCAAAGAATGGAGCAGTGCCAGGCGTGGTGGCTCATGGATAATCCTAGCACTTTGGGAGGGCGAGGTGGGCAGATTGCCTGAGCTTAGGAGTTCAAGACCAGCCTGGGCAACACGGTGAAACCCTGTCTCTACTAAAATACAACAATTAGCCGGTAGTGGTGGCATGAGCCTGTAGTCCCAGCTACTTGGGAGGCTGAGGCAGGAGAATTGCTTGAACCCTGGAGGCGGAGGTTGCAGTGAGCCGAGATTGTGCCACTACACTCCAGCCTAGGCAACAGAGCCAGACTCAGTCTCCAAAAAAAAAAAAAAAAAAAAAAAGAATGCAACAGTGATAGTAGTGATTCAGCTTCAGTAGGTTCTTGCTAGGTTCTTGCTGGCTGGGGATAAAGATCTGAGATGGCCAGATCCTCCTCTTTCTCAAAAGAGGTGAGAATTACAGATTTTTATGAGAAGTTTTCTGGATATAATTGTTGGTAGTTATCTTCAATTCTGGTTGATGTCATGCAGACTGAAGAAAAACACATCTGTTCAGCCATATCCAGCCCTTGAGCCTCCAATTTGCACCCACTGGTCTATTGTATGCTGGGCTCTGGGCTGGGCCTTGAGGACGGTGTCTGTTCATAAGAGGATCATGGTCAAGTGAGGGAGACAGACATGCTGACTGCAGTGAAGTATTACGGGTCCTGCAACAGAATTAGGTAGAGGGTACTATCGGGGAGGAAGGGTTGCTTCTATCTGAAGAGGAAGGAGGGAGAGTGAGGAAGGGCTGCAAGGAGAACTGATATCCAAAGTGAGTCTTGCAAGATGAGCTGGAGTCAGAAGTGGACAAGGTTTGGAATAGAACTGCTGGTAGGAGGGCTGGTAGAAGCAAAGGAAGGGAGACCCAGGGAAGCAGAATGTGTCTGAGGAGCAAGAAGTTCCAGTGTGTGCTGGTACTAAGGACAGGAAAGAAAAGAGCGAGATGGGTTTGGAGGGAGAGGAAGGGAGGGTCTTGATGGGATAGCCGTGAATGGATCTTGGATTGATCCTGGGGACAAGAAAAACCATGAGGGTTTGTTATGAATTGAAAAATGTAACCTCCAAAAAGATATGTTCAATCCCTCACCCTTGGTCCCTGTGAATGTGACCTTATTTGGAAATAGGGTCTTTGCAAATGTAATCAAGTTAGAATGAAGTCAGTGGATTAGGGTGGGCTTTAATCCAATGACTGGTGTCCTCATAAGAAGAGGAAATTTGGACACAGACACACAGAGAATGCCGTGTGATGATGGAGGTAGAGGTTAAAATTGGGAACGCCCAGAATTGCTAGCAACCACCAGAAACTGGAAGAGATAAGGAAGGACCCTCCTCCCCTCGAGTCTTCACAGAGATGTAGCCCTGCCGACACGCTGGAGGCAAGAAGACTGGGTAGGGTGCTGTTGGAACAGCACAGGCAAGAGTTTTCAGGAGCCTCAACTAAGGCTCACCCTCTCCTCTGTTCTAAGCTTTGCATTTTTATTTATTTATTTTTTTGATACAGAGTTTTGCTCTTCTTGCCCAGGTTGGAATGCAATGGCGCGCAATCTCGGCTCACCACAAGCTCCGCCTGCTGGGTTCAAGCGATTCGCCTGCCTCAGCCTCCCGAGTAGCTGGGATTACAGCCATGTGCCCACTACACCCGGCTAATTTTGTACTTTTAGTAGAGATGGGGTTTCTCCATGTTGGTCAGGCTGGTCTTGAACTCCTGACCTCAGGTGATCCACCCACCTCAGCCTCCCAGCTTTGCACTTTTAAATGGGCAGAATGTTCAGAAACTGAACAGGGGTCTTGTCTGGTTACCCATTCCACTCATTCAACAAATGCTGAGGGCCTCCGTGGAGCTGAAGCAGATAAGACAAATGCCCATCCTGAAGAAGGCCCCCAGCTTCCTCCTCTGACCCATCTGTCTCAGACTGCTTGGACAGCCACAAACTTAGCAACAGATTTTATTTTCTCACAGTTCTAGAGGCTGGATGTCCAAGATCAAGGCTCTGGCTGGTGAGGGCTCTCTTGCTGGCTTGCAGACAGCCACCTTCTCACTATGTCCTCATGTAGTGTGTGCATGCAGGATTGTGGAGAGGTGGACTAGGGAGCAAGTTCTCTGGAATTTCTTCTTATAAGGACACTAATCCTATGAGATCAGGGTCCCACCCTTATGACTTATCTAATCTAAATACCTCCTAACAGGCCCTATCACTAAATACTGCTGCACTGGAGGTTGAGACTTCAACATGAATTCTGGGGGGACATAATTCAGTCCTTAGCACCATCTGAGCCACAAATACCTGTGGGATGCCAAGAGAGTGGTGACCTGGTCCTCCCTGTCCCCACTTCCCATAGCAGATAATTGTTGAGGAGGAGGGTGAGAGAGGCAAAAGTACCCCTTCTCCTTTGCATTGCAGTAGGGGATACATACATCCTTAGCCTAATGCATCCTCCAGTCTGCACAACCCAGAAGGGTGGCCCCAGTCATACAAACTTGGCAACACTCAAACAACCCACCAACCTCAAGGTATCATGGTAGTACAGACATTAAGTCCTTGGGATCAGGAGTTCTGCTGCCAAGGCTACATTCTGCCACTTCCTGGATGTGACCCTTTGAGATAATCCCTCTCCGCCTCTCAGAGCCTCAGTTTCCCTTTATGTAAAACAGGGTGATTAACAATCATAGCTACTGTTTCTAAGTACCTGCTAAGGGCTTAGTATCTGTTGTCAGCTGAAAAATGGCCTTCCAAAAGATATTCATGCCTAACTCCTGAAACCTGTGAATGTTACCTCCTGTGGCCAAGAAAAAGGAAATGGCAGGGGGCTGTTGGGGGTAGAGGTTTGCTTATGTGATTAAATGAAGGACCTAGAGATGAGAAGATTATCCTAGATCACCCAGGTGGGCCCTAAATACCATCAGGTGTATCCTTATACGAGGCAGGCAGAGAGAGATCTGGTGCCTGCAGAGAGAGATCTGGTGCCCTCACAGAGGACGAGGCCAGGCAGATGGCAGCAGAGGTCAGAGCTTTGTGTCCACAAGCCAAGGAACTTGGACAGTCATCAGAAACAGGAAAGGATCTCCCCTAGAGCCTCTAGAGGGAGCACAACCCTGGCGACACCTTTTTTTTCAGCCCAGTGAGACCAGTTTGGGACTTCTGGCCTCCAGAAATGCGAGGGAATAAATTTCTGTTATTTTAAGCCACTCAGTGAATAGTACTTTGTTATGGCAGCGCAAGGAGAGAAACACACACCCATTATCTTGATAAATCCTCAGAGTCACCCATGAGGCAATAAGATAGTCATGCCTTACCAGGTGCCAGGTAGTGTTCATTCAATATTCACAACAGCACTAGGAGGCAGATACTGTCAACATCCCACTTTACAGATTAAGAATTGCCACCCAGAGAAGTGATGTAGCTTGCCTAAGGTCACACAGCGGGCACCTGTGCCAGGCTTTGAATGAGGGGTCTGGCTCCAAGTCGCTGCCTTAGGCTACCTTGAGGCGAGCTCTCTGCACCAGAGTGGATGTTCTGTCTCCTGAGCCAGTCAAGCAGCCTTGAGCAATGGCTTACCACGCTCCCTCTGCACTACCCTAAGTGGCCTCTTCTCGGATCCCATGAGGATCAGATGGGACAGAGGGCATGAAAAGCATTTTGTAAACTGTAAAGTGCAGTGCACGGAGGAGGCATAAGAATTCAAAGTGGAAGTAAACCTGCTTACCTGGCTGGGCATGGCAAGGCTACCCTGCTCATCACTGAGAATCTAGGTGGGGACACCAGCAGCAGGAGCCACCCCCATCCCTTGAGCACACACAGGAAGTTTCTAAGCCTCGAAGTGCCCGTGGGTGACCTCACAGATGTTACCACCCAGAACCACGATGCTGACCTCACAGCATGATCACTGGATGTCACGTGAGTTCTTCAAGCCTGAATCCAGCCTTGTACCAGCTCATCAGCACCTCCTCCCCATCTGCCCTTCTCCGTGGGTTTCAAATTCAGAACCAATTCCTCCCAGAATCACAGAATTTCTTTAGCTGTAATGACTCCTTCATTCCACAGAGAAGGAGACAGGCAGGAACATTTAGTGACCCATCCAAGACCATACAGCTAGTATATTCTATCGAAAGTATCCTTCGTGTCCCAGCTGTGGGTCTCGGTATTCTCAGCTCCCCATTCATCTCAGGCAGCTGGAAATTCTTTCTGGTTGGGAGAATCCTAAAAAGGGGAAACTGGCATTTGGGCATATTAGATTTCATTTCATGGCCTGGAGCCAGCCCGCTCCCTCTTTGTTTTTAATCCAACTATTATTACACAGAAACCTGTTTAGGAAGAAAAGTCCTTACTCGGTGCAATATTGTCCCCAATATGTTGGTAGGGACTTTACTTCAGTGGATCTGTCAGAGCCCCAGATGCCAAGTCTATCTAAACATTCTGTCCTCAGTTCATCATTTTTGCATCCATCCATCCCTCATTTACTGAACTTACTGAGCTCCTATGTGTCGGGTACCGTGCTAGATGCTGTGCTGGAGAGGATGTGGAGAAATAGGAACACTTTTACACTGTTGGTGGGACTGTAAACTAGTTCAACCATTGTGGAAGTCAGTGTGGCGATTCCTCAGGGATCTAGAACTAGAAATACCATTTGACCCAGCAATCCCATTACTGGGTGTATACCCAAAGGATTATAAATCATGCTGCTATAAAGACACATGCACATGTATGCTTATTGCGGCACTATTCACAATAGCAAAGACTTGGAACCAACCCAAATGTCCAACAATGATAGACTGGATTAAGAAAATGTGGCACATATACACCATGGAATACTACGCAGCCATAAAAAATGATGAGTTCATGTCCTTTGTAGGGACATGGATGAAGCTGGAAACCATCATTCTCAGCAAACTATCGCAAGGACAAAAAACCAAACACCGCATGTTCTCACTCATAGGTGGGAACTGAACAATGAGAACACATGGACACAGGAAGGGGAACATCACGCACCTGGGCCTGTTGTGGGGTTGGGGGAGGGGGGAGGGATAGCATTAGGAGATATACCTAATGTTAAATGACGAGTTAATGGGTGCAGCACACCAACATGGCACATGTATACATATGTAACTAACCTGCACATTGTGCACATGTACCCTAAAACTTAAAGTATAATAACAAAAAAAAAAGAATATCCCCAAAGAATCCTCAGATTTACAGGGAGAGAGGCAAGAAAATAAATAATAGCAGCATTTCTGAAACTCACATATTAGCTCTTCTTGCTTATGATTTTTGTCATTTTCTTGTTATAGTTTACTCTTCATATTTACTTAGTATTTTCTTTGAATTGACTCATTTTTTTCTGTCTTACTTAAATGCTAGCCTTGGGTTCACCCTAAGCAATAATATCCATGAATTCATGGGTTTAATTGGCTAGTTTTTTCTGACTACATGTTGTACTAAAAAGTTTAACTATTAAATAAAGAGTTCCTGGGATGCCACCTAAAACCATCCTGCGTTTCAGAGGTATGTGAAGCTTCCAGTGAGAAACACTACATTATTGCTAAGGAGGCCCCTACGTGTTAGATAGAGTCTGCCAGCTGCCACTCCAAGAGGACAATGCTTTTATCCTATCAAGTGCTGGCTGGTGAAGACACATTAGGATTAATGGTTTGATAAACAACATCTCAAGGCAGGACATTGTATGGCAGGAAGCAGATAAGTCTGTGCCTTTCATTCAAGGATCTCAGAAACATTAACTTCTCAGTTTTCATGCCCTCTAAGTAGGAGACAAGGCTATTCTCATGCCTCATTTCCTAGCTACAGGCAAAAGTGATCTGTGATGTAAGACTGCAATTTTTTTTTTTTTTTTTTTTTTTTTTGAGACGGAATCTCACCCTGTCACCAGGCTGGAGTGCAGAGGCATCATCTTGGCTCACCACAACCTCTGACTCCCGAGTTCAAGCAATTCTCCTGCCTCAGCCTCCCAAGTAGCTGGGATCACAGGCGCACGCCACCATGTCCAGCTAATTTTTGTATTTTTTTTAGTAGAGATGGGGTTTCACCATGTTAGTCAGGCTGGTCTCGAACTCCTGACCTTGTGATCCACCCACCTTGGCCTCCCAAAGTGCTGGGATTACAGACGTGAGCCACCGTGCCCGGCCAAGACTGCATTTTTTAAATCTTCTGTTTCCATCACAACACAATGACGGATGATATTCCCATGGGAGCCAGTATCAGGGTTTACGCTGAGTGAAGCGTAATCCCCAGGACTTGCATTTAACTGCAGCCCCACCGAAGAAAGGGCATCAAAATGCAAGCGAAAGAGGATGACATTATTTTGAAGACAACCTTCAACATACCTTAATTTATTTCTTAATAAGAAAGCAACACACAAGCTCCAGGACTTTTACTATCAATAATAAAAACTGATTTGTAACACTTCACTCCAAATAAACGAATATACCATTGTATTGGGTACTTCTCATTTCCTTTATTAATTTATTCCATAAATATTTATTGAGCACCTCTTACGTGCCCAGCTTGCCTCAGGCACTGGGGTTACAATGATGGCTCAAGACAGACATTGTCCCTACCTTCATACTGCTAGTGAGGGAGGCTGACATTAATCAAATAATCATCCAAATGAATGTAAAATGTGATGTGTGGCCACAGAGGATTGATAGAAGTGGTGAATGATGGATTTAAAATATGAAGCAACCAGCCGGGCACGGTGGCTCACGCCTGTAATCTCAGCACTTTGGGAGGCCGAGGTGGGTGGATCACTTGAGGTCAGGAGTTTGAGACCAGCCTGGACAACATGGCGAAAACCCATCTCTACTAAAAATACACAAATTAGCCAGGCATGATGGTACACGCCTGCAGTCCCAGCTACTCGGGAGACTGAGGCAGGAGAATCACTTGAACCTGGGAGGCGGAGGTTGCAGTGAGCGGAGATGGCGCCACTACACTCCAGCCTGGGCGACAGCATGAGATTCTATCTCGAAAAACAAAAACAAAAACAAAATATGAAGCAACCACACGAGAGACATCACTAGTTACCCCTTATTAAGTTTCTCCCACAAACCAGATTGTCTCATTTAATCTTCGCTGCAACTCTCCGAAGCGGGCATTATTATTCCCACTTTACAAGAGAGGAAACCTTGGCCCAGAGCAGTGTAATGACTTACCCAAGGGCACTCAGCTGGTTAGTGGCAGAGCTGGGAATCAAACCCAAGCTGTGCTTTTCTCCCAAATGCCCAGTCTCCCCAGGAGATGCATGAATAGGAAAAACAGGACCTTACATGCTTTGCAGGTTACTACCGTGATGTTCTTGCTAGCAACTCCTCCATGCTTTAGTACCATCAAGAGTCCAGGTTGGGCAAGTACTCGAACTTCCATTCTGCCCTGGGATAACCTGGGCAGAAAAGCCAAACACGGCAGGGGAGCAGGAACAAAGTGCTCCCTTTTATGGTGAGGCTGCGCAAACCTCTGCATCTGCCTCCAGGACTTGCCAAGGCCCACAGAGAAATGGCCTGCCCTAAAGGTTGCACTGAGCTGAGATTGCACCACTGCACTCCAGCCTGGGTGACAGAGTGAGATTCCGTCTCAAAAAAAAAAAAAAAAAAAAGAGAAAAAAAGAAAGAAAGAAAGAAAAACAGAAATGGCCTGCCCTGACTGAGCCTGAAGCCTTCTGCCCTGATCTCTGTTTTTCTTTGTGTACCTGTCTGGTTACAAAGGAAGCAGCTGCTAGCTCACTGGTGTGGGATGCCACATCTGGTTTGTGCTTTGCTGAACTGTGCTGGAATTTCACGGGCTGAAGCTGGCCCTGGGGGGAACCGGGAGGTGAATGAGAAAAGTGTCTCAGGAGTGTTGTTCTGGGGGGTAAAATTACAGGTGATCGGACAACTGCTGTAGGAGATGGAGACAGAGCAGCACCTGAGTTGACTCTAAAACCAGAGGGCCTCTGTGCAGTGCGCTGTCGGCCGCTCTAGTTTCCTTTTCGCATCTCTGCAGCCCTTGGTATTTTCTACCTGTGTTATCAGAGAATCTCTGGCTGAGGACCCTGGAAATTTCTGTCCCCATCTCCACCCTTGGAAGCCTTTCCACAAAGAGCTTTGTAATTCACCAAGTGCCTTGCATATGGGAGGGATTACACCTTGACCTCAAATATTTGCTGTTTTCGTCACTGGCTCAGAGCCTGGGCACTGAAATAACACTGCCTGGTTGGAATCCTGGCTCCCTGACTTACCAGCTGCATGACCTTGGACAATCTACTGAACTTCCTGTGCCTTAGTTTCTTTATCCTTAAAATGGAGGTAATAATAATATTAACCACAATGTAGGCTTGTTACTACAAGGATTAAATGATTTCATGTAGGTAAGGCACTTAGCAGTACCCAGCATAATAAGCACTTAATGAGAGCAACTTGGTATTATTGCCTGCCTGCCTGCCTTCCTTCCTTCCTTCCTCCCTTCCTTCCCTCCCTCCTTCCTTCCTCTCACCCCCTTCTTTCTTTCTCTCTCTCTCTCTTTTCTTTCTCTCCCCTCCCTCCCTCCCTTCCATCCTCCCTTCCTCCCGTCTTCCTTCTCTGCATCCCTCCTTTCATTAAACAAATCTTTTTAAATTGTATAAAGCACTGGAACTACCAAGACCTGCAAGGCTCAATAGCTCGTAGTCTTGTCCAAGGTTCCACAGACAGAAAGTGGACTCACTGGGAAGTGCCATCTTTTAGGAATTCATTCTTGTCTGACTCCTCTATCATCCTCCCTCTCACCCTCATAGTGCCTAGCATAGTACCTTATATAACAAGTACATCCTCAATAAATCCCTGAGAGCCTGAATAGATGATGGTGGTTAAGGACACAAAGCTTAGGGAGCAAGGCTATGTGGGTTTAAATCCTGACTCTATCACCAATAGGCTACATGGCCTTGGGTGAGTTACCTAACCTCTCTGGGTTTCAGTTTTCCTCACCTATAAATTGGCATTACGATAATGCACTTACCCCACAGGGCTGGGCTCAGGCTTAAAGGAATTAATAATAAAATATTTATATCAGTGCTTGGCACACAGTAGGTGTTACTTAGGTGTTTGCTAATATTATTATTATTATTATTATTATTGTTGTTGATTGGCTGAGCTAGGGCTGAGACACAATTGCTATTTGAGAGTCTCCCAGTTCATTTTCTGATATTTTCTCCTCCAGGACTGCCTTAGGATTCTTGGGCACAGAGAACTGGATTTCTGAGTAGATTTACAGCAGACTATGCTTCTCCTCCTCCTTTTTCATTCTCTTACAAAACAGTTCTTTTTTAAACAGAACAGACAAGCAATGGCAAAGATTTCTTATTTCACAATGAAGTTTTCTTTCCATGTGTTCTCCTCTTTCTATCTTCTCAGAAGGTTGTTTTTCCCCTTCGGAACTTTTTTTCTGAAGGAAAATTCCATAGTAAGAAGGAAACAAAATAAGTTTCAGGCTTTGTAATTTTTTTTTTTTTTTTGACAAAGTTTCGCCTTGTCACCCAGGCTGGAGTGCAATGGCATGATCTTGGCTCACTGCGAACTCTGCCTCCCAGTTTCAAGCGATTCTCTTGCTTCAGCCTCCCAGGTAGCTGGGATTACAGGCGGGTGCCACCACGCTCGGCTAATTTTGTATTTTTAATAGAGACAGGGTTTTACCATGTTGGTCAGGCTGGTCTCAAACTCATGACCTCAGGTGATCCACCCATCTTGGCCTCCCAAAGTCCTGGGATTACAGGTGTGCACCACCACGCCCAGGTAATTTTGTATTTTTAGTAGACATGAGGCTTCACCATGTTGGCCAGGCTGGTCTCAAACTCCTGATCTCAGGTAATCCACCCAACTTGGCCTCCCAAGGTGTTGGGATTACAGGTAAGATCCACTGCGCCTGGCCAGGCCTTGTAATTCTCTTTTTTTTTTTGAGACAGAGTCTTGCACTGTCTCCTGGGCTGGAGTGCAATGGCACGATCTCAGCTCACTGCAACCTCCGCCTCCTAGGTTCAAGCGATTCTTCCACCTCAGTCTTCCGAGTAGCTGGGACCACAGGCGCACACCACCACAGCCGGCTAATTTTTTGTATTTTTAGTAGAGACGGGGTTGTACCATGTTAGCCAGGATGGCCTCCAACTCCCGACCTCATGATCCGCTCGCGTCAGCCTCCCAAAGTCCTGGGATTACAGGCGTGAGCCACTGTGCCCAGCCCAGGTCTTGTAATTCTAACAGAGGATTTGGCTTCCCTCAGCCTGTGGATCTGGGCCCTGAAGGATGAGCAGGAATTAGTGAAGCAATTCTGTATTGAGAAGGAGCAATTCTCTATTGAGAAGCAATTCTCTATTGAGAGGAGTTAGTTTAGCAATTCTCACTGAAGCTTCCCAGAGAGTAGTGAGACCAGAACCTGTTATTCCCATTAAACAGTATGGGAATTGAAGATCTGGGGAAGCTACGTACTTAATCTTAGTCCACAGCAGAGAACTAAGCTCAATGACCCCCTTCTTATCTTTACTTAGCTTCTCGGACAGTCGCTAAGACCAGGTTTCTCCTGTGCTTCCTCTCTTGATGCAGGTTTATATTGCCTGGATGCCTGACTTGGAAGTTCATGGTACAGTTCGGGGCCTTGAAACAGGTGAGTATGACAAATAACAGACCTGTGGCCTCAGTTGGAGAGACAATACAGAAGGCTGTCCACTGGGGCGGGTTGGAGTATACTTGCTTCATCTAACCTGGACAGCTTCTTCTAAGCCCCTGCTAAGTAATTCCTTGCAATGTGGGCGGAGCTTCTGGTTTTTCAGGAGAAGCTGGAATCTGGAATTACTGAAAATCTGAATTTTTCTGAAAGTTTGTGAATTACATTTTAAAATGCTGCATGAACCAAACACAAGACATCTGTGGGCCAAATCCAGCCTTGAGATTGCTAGTTTTTACATGGTTTTTAATCTTGGGATTTAAGAGGGCTTAGAGGATGTCTTGTCCACCATTCTTTACCATGCTGGAATCCCCTCTGCACTGTCTCTGAAATATAGTTGTTCAGACTCCAATTGAAATACCCCTGCTCTCTCCTGCTAGGAGTTTGAAATTCACCAGAACTCACAGTTTTACTTGCTCTTTATCATTATAAACCCCTAATCTACCACCTGGCAGCTTTTACCCTTTGGTCCTAGTGTCTTTTGGGGAAACTAAACAAACCAATCTCATCTTTGGCATGAACTCTGGAGCCAAACTGCCTGGATTCGACTCCCAGCAATACTACAACTGGTCATGGTAGGCATGTGACTTGAACTATCTGTGCCTCAGTTTCCTTACCTGTCAAAAGGGGATGATAATGGTATTTACAAAGTTGGATGAGGTTTAAGTGAGCTAATATATTCAAAAGTCCTTATAAAGGCAATATAAGTGTTTGTTATTTTTTCCTCTTTCTCAGGTTAAACTTTGCAAGTGCTTCCAACTATCTCCGGACCCTGTGTTTTCTGGGGCTTTTGTCATTCTCTCTACTCTGTTTGGAGGGTGAGCCAACGTGGCTCCCTTGATCCCGACTCCTGGTATTCACAGCCTTGCCTAATTCCTCCACCTTGAGTGATGGTGGGGCTTGTGATATGCTTTTGACCAATAGAACATGGTGCAGGTGACAGGGCATACACGATTATATGAATACAAACAATCATGTTACATGAGACTGGAATGCCCATCTTGGGAGGAGGCACTTTTTCCTGCTGGCTTTGAAGAAGCAGGTTGCCGCATGGTGAGCTGCCTGTGGAGATAATCACATGGCAAGAGAATGAGGGTGAATTCCAGCTCGCAGCCAGGTAGGAACTGAGGAACCAAATGTTGCCATCAATCAAGTGAGTGAGGAAGTAGGTGCTTCCTCAGTCAAGTTCCAGATGAAACTGCAGCCCTGGCCGACATCTTAGTTTCAGCCTTGCAGAGGAGCCAGCTAAGCCATGTCCAGATTCTTGTCTCACAGAAATCATGAGATAATAAATATGTGTTATGGTAAGCTGCAGAGTGTATGGCAACATTGTCATGCAGCAATACATAGGTAACTAACAACAATGGTAACTCTCCCTCACCTACCTTACTTCGGAAGTTCTCTACTTATGTCAGTGTCCTATTTAAAACAGAAGTTCTGGAAGAGAATAGCATATCACAGCAGGCATTATTTGCACACTGCATGAGGTGTGGCCATAAAATAATGTTGCTGATTTTCTAATGGGCATGAGAGAACGAAGGCATGCAAATGCTCCTGTTTATACCAGGGCAGGGCTTGAGCCCCAACTGTGTACAAAGCACTGGGCTGGATCTTCTGAGACAGAGGAGCCTTTTCTCCCCTTCCTGCCTCCAGGTATGATCACTTGGTACAAGTGATGGTGGCAGCTGATCCGTTTTCCTTCCTAATTCTCTTCCCTCTTTTTGTTACTTTTCTTTATTGAAGAGGAGGCAGAGGAAGAAAAAAAAAGAATAAAAAAAACCAGGTGAATGCATATGGTCTGTTACAGCTGGAGGGGATGAGAGGGGTCAGTCGGTGCAGCTCTGTTTTGTGGAGGGTTATACAGAGACTCCATGGCTCCTAAGTGACAGAGCCAGGGTTAGAACGGCTTTGACACTTGGCCCAGGGCTCTTTCCTTCAGTTACAACCTGCCATTTTTTTCCTTGTGAGTACTAGGAAGTTGACACCATGCTTCCGGGTAGAGTCTTGGGTGCTACATGTTGTCAGAGGGTCCCTCTTACTTTCTTTTTGTTCTTGGCCAAAGGGATCCCCTTCTCTGAACCTCAGTCTCCTTCTGTATAAAATGGAGTCCTGGAGGGCTGATGGAATAACACACGCCCGGCTCCCAGCAAGTGGGAGAGAAGTACTTGGCTTGCTCCCATTAGCGTGTTCTGCGAGGATTTCAAATGCTCGTGCATCCCACTGTGCACTCAAGTGTTGGGAAAACATTTATTGTGCCTGACATTTTCCCAGAGAGTGTTTTCTCAGATTAAAAGAAAGTAGTCAAACTTTCCCCTTCTCTGATTACCTTAACTAAAGGAGCCCCTATATACTCCACATCCCACAAGTTACTCTGTCTTATCATCTTCATTGCACTCATGGCCCACTGAGATGGTTTATCCATCTGTTTCTGTGTCCATCATGCCAATGCAAGCTCTCTCAGCTCTCAGAACAGGACCGTGTCTGTCTTGCTTCCTGCTCTGTCTCTGTACCCAGAACACGGTCAGGCCTGGTGTAGGGGCTCAGTAAATAAAGGCTGAATGAATGACAGAACCTGTCTTGCTTTTGCCTATGAGACTTGGCCTGTGAAGAAGAAGGAGAAATCCAAGGAATTCAAACCACTTCAAAGAAGAAGAAGAAAAAAAGATACAGCATTCTAGCAAGATACAATCCCATTTACTTACTGCACACTTTCCACATCCCAAGCAGTGCTTGGCCCTTAGGGCTCCCATTTAATTGGGATATCTCATTTAATTCTCATATTTGCCGTACGAGGTGGGTGCTGTTAGTGCCCTTATTTGTAGCTGAGGAAGCTGAGGTCCAGAGAAGCAAAATCTTTTGCGTAAGAGCACACAGTGAGGTACAGTTAGGGTTTGGAATGCAGGCCTGTGTGCCTCCAGGGCTGAACTGCTCCACACTACAAAAGTTGATGGTGCCTTTATTTCTAGGAAGTACGTATTGAAATATTCAGGGGTCCAGGGGCATCACGTCTGCAACTTATTCTTTCTTTTTTTTTTTGAGATGGAGTCTCACTCTGTCACCCAGGCTGGAGTGCTCACTGCAAGCTCCGTCTCCTGGGTTCACGCCATTCTCCTGCCTCAGCCTCCCAAGTAGCTGGGACTACAGCCTCCCGCCACCACGCCCGGCAAATTTTTTGTATTTTTCATAGAGATGGGGTTTCACCATGTTAGCCAGGATGGTCTCGATCTCCTGGTCTCGTGATCCGCCCACCTCAGCCTCCCAAAGTGCTGGGATTACAGGCGTGAGCCATGGCTCCCGGCCCTGCAACTTATTCTTAAACAACCTAAAGGAGGGAGGATTTAATAATATGTTAACATTTGGGGAATCTGGGTAAAAGGTATCTGGTAATTCTCTGAACTATTCCTGCAACTTTTCTGTAAGTGAATTATGTCAAAATAAAACATTTTCAAAAGCTCATGGTGGGAAGAAAATGAGACTCATGTCATGGGATGAAGGGCACAGGTCCTGCTCGGCTACAATAAAGGGTGGGAATGGGAGGCTGGGGCAGACTCTGGGGGCTGGAAGGACCAGGCTTCATCAGGGAGGCAGTGTTCAACATGGATAGGACCAGTGATGATACTGTGTCTTTAACCAAGTCTGCCCATACTTCAGCATCCTGAATATGCCAACTTCTTTTTTTTCCTTTCTTTTCTTTTCTTTCTTTGTTTTTTTTTTTTTTTTTTTTTTTTTTTTTTCTCACTCTGTTACCCAGGCTAGAGTGCAGTGGTGCAATCTCGGCTCACTGCAGCCTCCATCTCCTGGGCTCAAGTGATTGTCCTATATCAGCCTCCTGAGTAGCTCGGATTACAGGTGCATGCCACCACACCCGGCTAATTTTTGTATTTTTAGTAGAGACAGGGTTTCACCATGTTGGCCAGGCTGGTCTCAAACTCCTGACCTCAAGTGATCCGCTTGCTTCAACCTCCCAAAGTGCTGGGATTACAGGCATGAGCCACTGTGCCTGGCCCGAAGGTGCCAACTTCTATATCCAGCCTGTTTATTCCTGTAGTTACCCACAGGCAAGCACACAGGTGATTAGGAAGAGCATCTTTCCCCAACCATGTGGTTTCCCTCCAGGGTCCATGCACCACACCACCCTCTCCATCCTACAGGAGAGCGGCATTGAGTGCTGGGGATTTATGCGCTTGTCACGTAACTGTCCTTTGAGGAAGTGGAAGCAAACACCCCCGACACATTTGAGAAAGTGCCCAGAGAGGGTAATGAGCTCATTCTAGGTCTCACAGGTGGCAGAATTGAACTAGAACACCAGTGTCATGGTTCCCAAGTGCTTACTTTCTTATTTCTTTCTACCACCATCATTTCACTACTAAAGGGCTCACAGTTAGCCTTGAATCCCGAGTCCTTCCCTTGTAATACAGATATCATCTTTGTACTCTTTTCTTTTCTTTTTTTTTTTTTTTTTTTGAGATGGAATCTCGCTCCCTAGCCCAGGCTGGAGTGCAGTGGCATGATCTCAGCTCACTGCAATCTCCACCTCCCAGGTTCAAGCGATTCTCCTGCCTCAGCCTCCCAAGTAGCTGGGATTACAGGCGTCTACCACCACACCTGGCTAATCTTTTGTATTTTTAGTACAGACAGGGTTTCGCCATGTTGGCCAGGCTGGTCTCGAACTCCTGACCTCGAGTGATCTACCCTGCTCAGCCTCCTAAAGTTCTAGGATTACAGGCGTGAGCCACCGCACCCAACCCTTTCTACTGTTTTCTAGAGTAGCTGTCTGTGTTTTCTAGAGTAGCTGTGGGGGAAGGTTATACATATCCATCCTCAAATATATGCTTTGAGATCAGACAGACCTCAGTGACATCACTTCCTATTGGTGCCCTTGAGCAAGTGATTTAACCTCCCTGAGCTTAAGTTTTCTCATTTGGAAAATGAGGATGATGATGTCTACCTCATTGGGTTGTTGTGAAGATTCACTATTTCAAAAAAATATTTATTGAGCCTTGATCTGGGATACTGGGGACAGAGCAGTGAATGAGACAGGCATCTTGCACTGTTTTCTTTGTGCAATTAGAAACACTAATTGTTTAGAATTAAAGGACAATTAATAAACATTTTAATAAGTTTTTTTCAGAAACTGATAAGCCCAGAAAAGAAAAATCCATATGAAAAATGAGACACTGGGAGGCTCCAGTGACTGGGGATGGCTGTGCTCCTCCGCTATGGCACACCTCCCCGGGAAGGTAATATCTGAGCTGGAAGCTGCAGAATTAGAAGGATCTGACTGGCCATGGCAAGACCTGGGAGAGGCAGAGGGAGGGACAGGGCAGTCCTGGAGCTGGGACTGAGTTTGGCTTGGTTAAAGGAGGAAAAAGAGGTCAGTGTAGTGTAAACACAAGTGAGAGTGGGAGAGACATGGACAGCCACAGCAGGGGCAATGCCATGCTGGGGCTAGAAGGCCAAGGCATTTAGACTTCATTTTAAGTGCATTAGGGATCCACCATAGAGTTTTGAGCAGAAGAGTAATATGATCTCATTTTTTTTCTCTTGAAATCGGATAATCCAGTCAGCCCTCTGTATCTGTGGATTCCACATCGGGATTCAACCAACCGTGGATGGAAAATATTTGGAAAAAACAAAAAATAAAAAATAACAATACGACTATATAAAAAAAAATACATGAATTTGGCCAGGCGTGGTGGCTCACGCCTATAATCCCAGCACTTTGGAAGGCCGAGATGGACGAATCACGAGGTCAGGAGTTCGAGACCAGCCTGGCCAACATGATGAAACCCCATCTCTACTAAAAATACAAAAAATTAGTTGGGCATGGTGGTGTACACCTGTAATCCTAGCTACTCAGGAGGCTGAAGCAGGAGAATTGCTTGAACTCAGAAGGCGGAGGGTGCAGTGAGCAGAGATCGTGCCACTGCACTCCAGCCCAGGTGACAGCGCAAGACTCCATCTCAAAAAATAATAATAATAATATGAATTTAAAAATACAGTATAACAACTACTTACATAGTATTTACATTGTATTAGATATTATAAGTAATCTAGAGATGATTTAAAGTTTGTGGGGGGATATGTGTAGATTATGTGCAAATACTATACCATTTTATATCAAGGATTTGAGCACCTGTGAAAGTCCTGGAATCAATATTAATACAGCACCTGAAACATGATAGATATTTAAGAAAGAACAGCTTTATTATTGTTTATCATTCCTTGGCATTGCCACTAGTCATTACAGACTTCTAGAAGGTGGGCGGCCTGTGCCTACCTTCATTCTAGAGGCATGCACCTTGGTGCACCCACCTGCCTGGGGAAAGAGGAGAGGAGTGGGAACAACTCGGGACACCTCTGACTTCCTTCCTCCTCCTTGCCACATGCCGCCTGCCCCCGCCAAGCCAGATGCCAGTCACCTCTGCCAGGCCAATGGGCGGCCACGGTAGGATTGCTGGGCCCCCCTCCAGCTGGCTCCGGCTCCAGGCCTCTGAGCCGCCTTCACTTTGCCTTAAAAATGCAAAGCATTCCAGCCATTTTAATTACTGGGCGTTGCATAAGCCAGCAACCAGTTCACACAAAGGAGCAATAGACAAAAAAATGATTTTTCAACATGTCTTCAGCCTCTCCCCTTCTTTCCTCCTGAAATCAGCCCCCAATCACTGCCTCCCAGGCCTAGGAAAAGCACTCCAGGTATGCACAATCTCTTTTTGAGTTTGTTGATGTGACATCAAGGTCTTTTTTCTCTAAATACTTGAGGCAAAAAGCAGTTCCAGCTACCTTCAAGTGTTTTGGAAAGTTACTGATCATATTCCTACTTGACATGCTAAGACAATCAGAGGACTCCATATTATATACACTGAGAACTCTGATATAAAACAGAGTTCAGTGTGCAGTGGGTCTGTCTAGGCACCAATTCAGGGCGCTTTCAGTTCCTGAATGACTTTACTATAGGGTACTCCTATGAAATGAACCTCAAACACAATGTTCCAGCAATGCTTTTGTGTGGAGAATTATTAGTACTTAAATATTTATGTGATTGGGGAAACTTCCACGTTTCCTAATTCTGATTTTTCAGTAGCCTCTAAACTGTCTTAACTAAATGTAATCCAAAAATTTGTTGAGGACCTACTGGGTATCAGTATTGGTTACGTTCTCGGAAGAGGAAATTCAATTAGCCCTGTCAATTAGCTCACTTTCTAAAGGGGGAAAGTTACACAGAAACTGACAATCCCAGTACAGGGTGATGAACTTCAGGTCAGGTCATCTCTGATGGGTGCTCCCAGCTTGGGTGGGAGGAAAGGCTACTTGTAGATTGTCTTAATAATATTGACAGTGGCCATTCACTGATTGGCTGGTTCTGTGCCAGGAATTCTGCTAAACCCTTTCCACATATATCGTCTTATTTATTCCTTGTAACTCTGTGAGGTAGGCGCTATTGTTGTCCCTGTATTACAGACCAGGATACGGAGGCACAAGAAGGTTAAGTTACTTGTCGAAGGTCACACAGTTAAGCAAAGGCAGTAGTGAGCTGGTAAATATTTAACAAGTAGCTCTACAGTACAAAGAGCCCTCATTGGCAGTGTTTGCCAATTTCTGTGGTGTAAATACTTCCATCATAGCCAATTTTAAGTTACCAAGGTAATGTTCCTGAATGCAGTAACACATCATTATATAATATTTCCACCATACAGAAACAACAGATGAAAGTTACCCTGAAAGCATAGATAAGAGTATACTGTAATAAATAATTAAGGAGTGAGGAGTTTCAAGTGTTCATTAATATAATTTATTAGTTATAACATTATATAATTAAATTAAACTTTATTTATTTATTTATTATTTATTTATTTTTGAGATGGAGTCTCACTCTGTCGCCCAGGATGGAGTGCAGTGGCATGATCTTGGCTCACTGCAACCTCCACCTCCTGGGTTCAAGCAATTCTTGTGCCTTAGCCTCCCAAGTAGCTGGGACTACAGGCACGTGCCACCACGCCCGGCTAATTTTTTTGTATTTTTAGTAGAGACGGGGTTTCGCCATGTTGGCCAGGCTGGTCTCAAACTCCTGGCATCAAGTTATTCGCCTGCCTCGGCCTCTCAAAGTGATGGGATTACAGGTGTGAGCCATTGTGCCTGGCCAAAATTTTAAATAACGCCTATGTTTAATGACCGACTTGAAAATTCCTGAACATATAAAAATAGGCTCTGACAAGCAAGGGTGAGCCAGCTCCAGTGCAGCACTGGGGTCTCTAGAACCTTGCTCTTCACCATCGGAGACAAGTAATAGTAGCTACAAGAAAAGGTCAAGGGAACGGAATGAACAAAGACCTAAGATGTGACTACCGGAGAAAAGAAACACAATCACATTTAGTGTTCACAAAATCTTTTTAACTGATCACTAGAGTACACAGAGATAGTGAGGAGTGCAGGATGGGACGCTGAACTTGGAAATCTCCACCACTGATTAACTGTGTAAGCTTGGCTACATTACTAAACGTCTCTGTGCCCCAGTGTTCTTTTCCATAAAATGGGCATGATCATAACAGCCCCTACATCACAGAGTTGTGTGAATTACATACCTTTACACTTGTATATTACATAGAATAGGACCTGGCACATAGCAGTGCTCAGTAAACGTTAGTTACTTATTGTTTGATCTTTGCAGCTGCCTCTGTGAATTAGATGTTTGCCTTCACTTTATAGGGATTCAATTTATGCTTAGAGAGCAATGCAGGAGGCTGGAGGAGATAGGACTCAAATGTTCTGATTCTAACTTCGGCGCTTACCTCAAGGGCTAGAAGGCATATTGACCTGGCTGAGTACTGTTCTCCAAGAGAGGCTGCTGACAAACTCAATGCCCTACTAAGTGTCACTTCTGATAGGGGCCATATCTAATTAATGGCTCCTCACCCTTGATTGGCCGGTACAGGCATTCTGGGAAGAAAGACCCATCTGGTTTCAGGAACTGGGCGTCTGACCTTTGCATCCCTTCTTATTTTCCAAACGCTCGCCTTCTGCTTGAAGAGGCAGAGTGGTGGGGTGGTTAAGAGGATGGGCTCTGGCTTCTGATTCCAGCACCGCAGCATACTGGCGATGTAATCTTGAGTAAGTGACATAATCTCTGTGTACCTTAGTTTTCACTGCTGATGAAAAGGGATGGCAACGATGATCTCATCTACCTCATGGCTTTTGCTATAAGAATTGGTACAGATTAATATATGCAAACCGCCCAGAAGAATACCTGGTACCCAGTAGGCACTCTATAGGAATTAGTTATGACTATCAAATTTTTTTATTCTCTTTTTCCTCCTTTCTTCCATCCCTTCTTTGAGTATTAATTACAAGGTCAAAGGGGATATAAGCACATGGTCTTTCTTTATAAACACAGGTCACTAGACTATAGGCTACTTGAGGGCAGGGGCTGTTCTCATTCACGTTTATATCCCTGGGGCCACACTCTGGTATACACAGTCCTCAGTGAGAATTTACTATATGCCAGGCACTGTGCCATGCATCTTATTCAGCTTACAGTGTTTGATCTTCATGAAAATCCTACGAGGTATGCATCTCTCCTCCCTTTTACCACGAGACAGCTGAGGCTCAGAGAGAGGTTAAGGAACTTGTTCAAGGTCACAGTGAAACAGCGATGAAGGATTAAAACTCAGGCTTATGACATCACAGGCCTTGGTTCCTAACCTCCCTGTTGGGCTGCCTTCTAGAATATTCCATGGGAAATTTTGAGAGATAGTTAAATCCAACACACTTGGTTTTACATTTAAAGAAAGCAGTCACTGATCTACTCAAGGTCACACAGCTATTTTATGTGGTAGGACTAGGATAATAACCTGGTATATTGCCTCCATCTCATGTTTGAAATTTCAGGAGGAAATGAAGCCAGGTTCATTAGCTGTTAAAATATACTGATGAGTATGCCACCAGCTTGCCTCTGGTTCTGGGCCCTATCTTTGTAATACAAATGTAAATTTCCTATGGCAGCTATCAAAATTTTGAGTAAGGAAGGGCACACCCGCACCCCTAGAAATTGCCTGCCAAGTCACTTCTCCTGCCTTCTCTCCATTGCAAACCAAATGAAACAGAGATGCATCTCACTTGCCTGCAGATAAAGCTCCCTCCCTGGCCGTCAGAGGTAGGTACTATGCTTCTCTCTGCTTGGCTGCATCAAGAGCTCTGAGCACTCAACGAGAACCCAAGAGACAAAGAGAAAATCACCAGTGCTGCAAATGCCCCAGTGAACCTGTGGGCACATTGACTTTGAAGTCTTCAGAAAGAGTGCTGGTTTGGAAAGAGACCCCTGCGTCTAAATCACAGCTCTGCCACTTCCTTGAGTGTAAGAAACTGAACATGCAATTTAACTTCTTTGAGCCTCAGTTTCCTTGACCATAAAATGGGCATAATACCATAGTACCTAGTACCTATTATTAAGGGTTGTGAGGATTAGTGGGACTACTGCATTGAAAGTGCCTTGTACATAGTAGGTATTCAACTAATGCCAAGTTCCCTTCTCTTTTACTCATCTTAGAAACATTTTCAGCTTATCATTCCAAGGTTGACGAGTTGCAGAGCAAGGAGATAATTATTTACTGATTATCTCTCATGGGCCCAGCACTGAATTAGAGCAGCCTGGAGTGACGGGAAGATGATGAGGTACTAAGGGGTCTGATTCTTTGTTTGCTTCTGCCAATAATCCGGTGTCCACCTCCCTAGGCCTGTTTCTGTATCTGTAAAATGAGGGAGTTCAATGGTAACCTACAGCTCTCTCCTACTTCTGACCTTGTGTCTTACCATGATCTGAGTTCCTAAACAACTCCCTGCTGCCTGGTTGGATAGTTAGCTCTATGATCTCATGGCACACTTGACCATCCCACTGTAGTTCTTTCCACCAACTATTATTTTCTTGTCTTTTTCTCCCAGAAGACTGGGAGCTCCTTGGGAACAGTTCTATGCCTTGTTCACAGTTGTATCTCCAGGGCCTAGCATGGAGTAATAGACATTCTGCCAATGTTTGGTGAATATTTGAAGGAAGGAGGGAAGGAAGGAAAGGACCCTGTCCCTTTCCTCCAAAGACTTGATCATCACACTATGACACATAAGATGTGAGGCAAATGGAGAATGTCAGTGGAGAATTCATGATTAAGGGCACACCCAGAACTTGGAAACAAGGTCATCTGTCTTACTGAAGCCATACATTCATGCACCATGCTTGTGCTTAGCCATCTTTGGTAATAAATCAAGACACAGCGAGGGCAGAGTTGAAAATCTGGGAATACCAGAGCCAAACTAGTTGACCTGGGGGTAATCTTTGAATGGTGACTTGTATACTAAAATGTAGAAGCCAAATGAATTCCAATATTCCAAGTGCAAAGAAAGTGTTGGGGAAGAGAAGGATGGAGTGGCCAGCCTGGTGCTGAGAACCAAGATCCAAGAGCCCGCAGTTGGCATTTGTGTGTCCAGCATTGTCCCTGTTCAGGAAGAGAGGCTTTGGCCAGTGGTTGTGAGCACTGGCATTTCCTCAGCAAAGCTTTTGCTTCCATGAAAAGGAGAATTCCAGGGTATCTCAGCTGAAAGACCCTTCCTATGATGCCCTCAATCCCTGTGTTCTGAATCTACATACACCAAAGCAACCTTCTGAGGAGAAACTAGCTTCATATTGAAGCTCTCTGTGACTATCAGGAGGAAAATATGGGGGTGGTGTTGACATGAGTCCTCTAGCCTATGTGACAATGAAATACCTCACGGGAAACAAGCCCAGTGGGATTTTGGTTGGTTTGCTGAGCTCTTAGGATCAGTCCGTGAGACTGATCAACTGAGGGAGCCTCATCTAGTTGAGTTTCTGGACCCAAGGAGCTGGATTCCAGAACCTCTGTTGGGGTGAATGTGTGAAGGTGATACTCTGACTCCTCCTTTTCTCCACTCCATTCATTGGTTAGTTTATTCCTTTAATATTTGTTAAATGCCTATTATGTGCATATGATGTGTTAGGCAGTCACAGAAGCACCTGGATTTGCTCGATATCTAGAGGAGAACCAGGGATATCAACCACTAAGGGCAACAGAGTGTGCGAGGTGCCAAGCTGGAAGCCTGGAGGACCCAGTGTGGGTGGGAGGTGAGTGAGAGAAGAGGAGAGGCCTGAGAGGGGGTGGCCCATTCTGTTGGGGCAGAGAGAGGACCAGAAAATATTCACTAAGTGGTGACTCTAGCTGAATCCTGAAAGATGAATACGTGATTCCTGGCAGATGAGGTGGAAGAGGGTGGGGGAATATATTGGTGGCGGCTAGATTCCAGGCCAAGAATGCATTGTGAACAAGGCTCAGAGAAACTGATAGCTGGAATATAAAGGGTTGGAAGAGGGCAGCATGGGTTTAGAGAGATAAGCAAGAACAGAGCCTGCTGTTGTATAACTGCAGGGGCAGCCATCTCATTGTATTCTATGTGAAGAGGGCCTCCTCCAGCTGTGGACCGTGGGGCCCTGGGGAAGAGCCAGATCACAGAGGGCCTTGTTTGTCTTTGGAGCTTAAGACTTTGTTCAGAAAGCCACGGAGCACAAGTGAATCATTTCAAGTAAAGAATAGCATGCTTTCAGATTTATATTTTAAAAAATGTACAGAAGCAGCAATGCAAAGTTGAAGCTGATAGAGAAAGACTCTGGGGAGGGTAACCAATTACGTCACTATTGAAACTGTCAGGAAAGAATCCATGGGGGCCTGATCCAAGGTAGAAATGTTAAGAATGAGAGGAAGGGATGGTTAGAAGAGATGTGGATACTGAGAATCTACAGGACCTGGTGAGTGATGGTGTCACCCTTCGGAATGGGTAACCCCGGAGGGGACTGAGGGGAAAAAACAATGAGTTTTGGACACCTGGAGTCCGAGGAGGCCATAGGATCTCCAGGTGAAATTGGGCAGGAGGAAGGTGGAGATAGAAGACAGGCAATCAGAGGTACACTGTTGCTTGCAGTGTGTACTCCGGTGCACATAGCATGGTAGAGACCACGGGGGTGCGTGGGGTAGGCCAGGGAGAGTGTGGAGGCTAAAAGGGAAGGGGAGAGAGCCAAGGACAGAAAATTGGGAAACAGCTACATTTTAATTTCAGGAAGAACCCGAGGAGTCTGCCAAGAAGACTGAGAAGGTACAGTTGGAGAGGTAGAAAGCAAAATCCCAGAGAGAGTAGGGTCTCAGCAGCCAAGTTTAAAGAAGGATGCGATCAATGGTGTTAACTGCTCTTTGGACTGTCCCCACAGCACAGGACAAGGCCATATCAGTTCCAGCAGGTTCCTCTGAAGAAAGCTCATGTGCCTTGCAGAAACAAGACCTCCAGCCCAGTCTAACAGGAGACCAACCACATGTCCATCCCATTCCCTCCCAAGGCATGACAGCGCCTGGCTGAGACGCTCGTATGTATTCTCTGTGTGAAGCTGAGCATGCAACCTTCAAAGAAACCACAAAGGAGCTACTCGTTTTTAAAGGAAAAACACATGAACTCCACGGGCATAAGGAAGACATTAAAACAGGGTTGGGGAGAAGTTCTTCTCCTTCCATTTCATAGTACCCATCACAGAAATAATTGACTGCTTGAATATATGGTCATTGAAACACACATACACGCACATGAAAACAAGAGCTGGAATATGTGACTCTGCTTTCCATTTCCCACCACCCTAGATAACACAGGATACAACATGGCTTTACTGCACACATGTGTTTTCTGGCTTAAAAACACAGAGTAGATCCCTGTGGAAAGAAATATGAAAACCCGAGGATTCATGCGAATGTAGCCAGACACTCTTACAGAGGGGTCTTCAATTTGCTGGCAGGGCTGGGGGAGAGCTGGGGCAATTTTACTGCCATGAAATTGGCTCCAGATGGAGGCAAGGAAAGGTGTTTACCCCCTGCTGGTGCCAGACACAGAGAGAGCCTGCAGTACCTAGCATCTTAGGCTCAGAATTGCCCAGTGCTGGGCAGCAACCCCACTGAGGGTCTGGCCAGAGCTCACAGGGATGGGTGGACCAGGCTGTCTGTTGCTTGGAAAAGGCCATTTTGAATATAATGACTTTCACATGGACTGTGGGGCTTGGGGAAAGGCATTGTGGCTAGGGTCTGGAGGGGAAGAGGGAGGAAAGCAAAGAGGAGCTTCCCTGTGAGGCAACAGAAATGACAGCACCTTCTCCAGGTTGAATTTCCAAAACCCAGCTCTGCCCTGGAAGAGTGGGACTGTGGCATCCTCTGCAGTGTTCCCAGACCGCCCTAAGGCCCCCAAACCAATGATTCACAACTATGTTGCTTCCCCAGAGAGCATCTCCCCCTTTGGTTGACATGTGGCCAGCTCAGGGGTGGAGGAGCTCCGGCAGCCACGAACCCAGACGGGATGTTGACTGAGAGCTTTGTGGCCATGGCAGATAGGAGGGGTGAGCTTCACCCACTCAAAGGCACCCGCACCCCACCGATGAGTGTGGAATTGTGCTCTCCCGCCCTCGCAGTGAGACGACCGACCAGGACTGCAGGCTGAGCAAATGGGTGTTCTCTGGCTTATAGCGCCCCCTAGCACCAGTCAGCGGGATAGAGCTCCGTGAACTCTCCAAGGAGCCACCACCTGCCTGTCTGAGTGCTGGAAAGGGGTCGGTGGTGCTGATCATTGGACCCATTCAAACAATACTTATTAAACTCGTTGTTACCAACACTTGATCCCTGTGTTCTAGGGGCTTACACTCCAGGAAGGGAAACAGATGGGTAAACGATCACATTAGAGTCAGCTAAGTATTGTCAAAGAAGTTAATACAGGGTGTTGTGGGGATACATGGGAGGGGAATCAGAGGAGGTTTCCCTGAGCAGGTGACATCTAAGCTGAGGTCTGAAGGATGTGGAAGAGTTCAGTAACTTCTGAAGACCAAAAAAAAAATGGTGATAAAAAAGACACCTTCCTAACCTTTTAGTGCTACGATCTAAGAGACAAACAAGCAGGTGAACGCATAACTACACTGGGCTCCACCATAAGCCAGACCCTGTCTCTCCTAGGACTTTGGCATCACAATCTTCTCTGAAATTCTGTTTTCGGCATTGATTCTTGGGGGAGGTAGCAGTATAGGAACTCAGTGTTGGTTGCAAAACTGATGGATGGTCTCCAATCTTGGGTACGTTCCCGTGCGTCAAACCTGTTTAAACAGCAGGACTCATCTCCCCTTCAGAAGCATTCACTTGTCCTACAGGATTTCCCGTGGAATCTTGGAGTTTTTGAGGTGAGAGGGATCCTGGATACCAATGAGTTCTATCTTTCATCCAATAAACACAGAAGTCGACACCTGGACAGGCAAAGTGACTCGACCAAGGCAGGTGCACAGCTATTCTGCAACATTGGGAACAAATCTCAGGTCTTTTGATTTTTTGTTTCCACTTTACTCTCTTTTCATTTCCCAGAAACAACGTTTTCATGTGCTTTTTTTATAGTGATATGTTTGGAATGCATTAGCTAGTAATTTAGGAAGGGAAAAAAATAAACACACAAGAGATAAACCTGTCATGAGGACAAACCTGTATTTCTTCTGATTGGCTCAGAGGGTGATTATTATCACGGTAGAGAATTAATCAGTGTAAGTAAAATTTCTCTGTGGGCTGGGCACTGTACAGAGACTCAAACGAATCTGTCTACAGATCTGAAAAGCAGATACGAGATCTGTGAATGGCTGGGGTTTCCAAGCCCACAGTACAAGCATGGGCCACACCTTACAGCTTGGAGGACTGAGCCCTGCAAATGGGCAAGTTCCTTCACCTGTCTGAACCTTATTTTTCCCACATTTAAAACAAGGATGAGTAGTTTCTGAGGTCCTTTTTACGACTTCTCTTCCTACAGACTCTAGCATCCTATAACTTGATACAAAGGGGTGGATATGAACTCACCTTTCCTAGAAAAGTTCCAGGAAAGAGAAAACCAGGTCATCCTGGTAGGTGTGTAGACAGGCCAGATAGATCTTGAAGCTTATTCAGTTCTTCCCAGATGTATAAATCTATCATTGTTCTTAGCTGTCAAGAGAAGCAGGAGAGCCTGAATCTTCTTTTTTTTTTTTTTTTTGGAGATGGAGTCTCACTCTGTCACCCAGGCTAGAGTGCAGTGGCACGCTCTTGGCTCACTGCAAGCTCTGCCTCCTGGGTTCACGCCATTCTCCTGCCTCAGCCTCCCGAGTAGCTGGGACTACAGGCACCCACCACCACACCTGGCTGATTTTTTGTATTTTTAGTAGAGACGGGGTTTCACCATGTTAGCCAGGATGGTCTCGATCTCCTCACCTCATGATCCGCCCGCCTCGGCCTCTCAAAGTGCTGGGATTACAGGCGTGAGCCACTGCACCCAGCCTGCATCTTCATTCTTACCATTAGCCTCAGGTTCACCCCACCTAGCTTATTAAGTGATGTTGAATAATCAATTCTTACATATTATTAGGTTCATGGACACCATGACATCCAGACTGATGGGTGCCTGCTGAAGGGGGTGACCCTAGCAGGAGGACTCCCCTACGTAAGGATTCATGGAGTTTACTGTTTCTTTTCCTTAGGGTGAGAACCAAACTGCCTTCACATGGTGGGCAGAGGGGAACTGACTCAGGTTAGGAATAAGAGAGAACATCCCAACTGAAAAGCTCTTGGAATTCGCTGGACTTCAAGACACTGCGTGGACCAGCTTAGGATAGGGAGTAAGAAGAAATTAACCAAAAGGTAATTTCGTTACTTTTCAGCTGGAAAAAAGATCAGATTACACTTGTGCTTTCATAATTAAGTAGCTGCTGGAATAAAACGCTTCAGATGCTTTCTATGAGAAAACTGCTGCTTGAGGTTCAGCAGAAGTTATCTACTTGATACTTATATTCCAGGCAAGGCCTTCTGTTGGAGAAAACATCGGCACTTTGGACAAAACTGAAACGTGAAAAGAAAGAGAAGAGAGGGCCTCTATCATGTAAGATGCTTAACCAAAGTGGATTTGGTCTGGAAAGTCTTCTAAAACCTTCCACATGACTGTGGAATAAGTCATGTGGGGCACGGGGATAAGCGAATCTCTCAAATTCCACCACGTATGCCCTCATTCAACCTGGATCCTTAGAGTGGCCTCCAGGGCACTCTGCTCAGGACTCAGTCAGCTGTTGGCCACACCCATGCTCTCCAGTCTCCAGAGACCCTGTTTGGTTCTGAGAGGGCTAAAAGGCAGCGTGGCTAAATATCCCAGGCCTCAAAGTATTCCTACTGTGGTTGGGGGAAGTAATAGAATCATACTCCATAAAACAATGAAAA
Source organism: Pongo abelii (assembly GCF_028885655.2). Classification (NCBI taxonomy): domain Eukaryota; kingdom Metazoa; phylum Chordata; class Mammalia; order Primates; family Hominidae; genus Pongo; species Pongo abelii. The sequence goes on from NC_085929.1 coordinate 39,325,881, forward strand.
CAGTGCTAGAAAAACATCGAGAGACAGAAACATCTCTACGAGTTAGGCCACAGTTAGAGTGAAGGCAGGGAGGGTTTTTAAAGCTGGGTGGAGGGGACAAGTCAAAAAGATGTGGAAACTGGTTTCCCTTTCCTATGGCTAAAATGCTCAAAGGGGAAAAAGGAGTTTCAAAAATGTTCTTGGAAATACCATCTCTCATGAATTCTTTGGCCTCTGCTGTCCCAATGTCACTTGTCTGAGATGTAAACAGAGGAGTTCTGAGAAAGAAGCTGAACTTGGATTTCTCCCTGTTTCTATTTGTTCCAAACTTGTGGCATTTCTAACAGGATGAAGTGGAAGAGAAAGAGAAAGAGACAAAAGTGTAGAAAGATGGAAGATCCCAGCTGCAAATGGCCATTTGCAGTTAGATGGAACAGCTGCTGACGTTCAGGGAAATGCATGTTTCTCTTCAGATGGGAAGGGGCAGTAGAAAGGGGTGACTTGAGTTCCTGGCTGGCCACAGTCATCCCATCTTTCTGTGCTGGTTCCTCACCTGGAAAGTGGGAGTGATACTTGTGCTTGCTTTTCCTATCTACAAAGATTATTGTGAGAGCGATAATAAGGTGAGGTACAGAATCCTGCTTTTAAAAATACAAAGCAGAATCAAGATGTCAATAATAAGGATAGTAATTGTGTTAGTTATTTGCAATCATCTATTATAGCTAGTCGTCTAGGATCCTGGATCGTTCTCCTGGTTTTACTACAGTTTTGGATCAGCTCACCCCCAAATCCCTTGCTGAAGGGTGGAGCCCTGTCAGCCATGGGCGGGGAACCACTTACTCTTGCCTTTCTACTTTCTGTCTTTCAAACATGCCCAGGGCCTTTGCACTTGCTGTTCCCCCTGCCTGGTACCTCTCTCCTGTGGCTTGCCCCAGAGCTGTTCCTTCTCTTTGTCCACTTCTCAGCGAGGATGGCACTTCAGGGAGCCCTTCCCTTGCTATCGCAGAGAGAGCAGCGCCCTCCCCCAGTCATGTTCAACCCAGAACTCTGTTTTGTTTTCTTCATAGCCCTAGCATCACAGAAAATCACCCTGTGCATTCATGGATGTCCACGGGGGCAAGGGCTTTGTGTTGCTTAACCCAGCATCCTGAACCGTGTTTGTTGAATGAATACAGAAACCTCGTTTGCTCTGGGGGAGCACAGAAAAACAGTCTTCTATCATATATCATAGCCAGCTGCAAACAGCAGATGCTTTCCCATATCCCAGAGAGTAAGAACGAGACAGAGAGAGAGAGAGAGAGAGAAAGAGAGTGAGTTTGGGTCTTTCTCCTCTGTGCCTGCTCTCTCCAGAGAAACTGGAGGGGTAGCAGTTAGCATTCTCCCACTGGTTCCACCAAGCACAGTCAAGGTCTCTAGGACATGGCCACCCCTGACCTGTGGAATGGGTCCTGCTGGGGTGGGTGGGTGGTAGTTGGTTCTGGTTTGGGTCAGAGGCACCCAGTGGCCCAGGTAGGCGTGGGGCCAGGGCGCAGACGAGAAGGGGCACGAGGGCGCCGCTCCGAGGACCCAGCGGCAAGCACCGGTCCCGGGCGCGCCCCAGCCCACCTACCCGCGTGCCCACGGCGGCATTATTCCCTATAAGGATCTGAACGATCCGGGGGCGGCCCCGCCCCGTTGCCCCGTGCCCCCGGCCCCGCCCCCTTTTTGGAGGGCCGATGAGGTAATGCGGCTCTGCCATTGGTCTGAGGGGGCGGGCCCCAACAGCCCGAGGCGGGGTCCCCGGGGGCCCAGCGCTATATCACTCGGCCGCCCAGGCAGCGACGCAGAGCAGGCAGCAGGCAGGCGGCGGGCGCTCAGACGGCTTCTCCTCCTCCTCTTGCTCCTCCAGCTCCTGCTCCTTCGCCGGGAGGCCGCCCGCGGAGTCCTGCGCCAGCGCCGAGGAAGCCTCGCCGCGCCCCATCCCGTCCCGCCGGGCACTCGGAGGGCAGCGCGCCGGAGGCCAAAGTTGCCCCGCACGGCCTGGCGGGCGAGCGAGCTCGGGCTGCAGCAGCCCCGCCGGCGGCGCGCACGGCAACTTTGGAGAGGCGAGCAGCAGCCCCGGCAGCGGCGGCAGCAGCGGTAATGACTCCTTGGCTCGGGCTCATCGTGCTCCTGGGCAGCTGGAGCCTGGGGGACTGGGGCGCCGAGGCGTGCACATGCTCGCCCAGCCACCCCCAGGACGCCTTCTGCAACTCTGACATCGGTAAGCGCTCCTTGTGCCCCGCCCGAGCCCCACGCTGCAGCCGGGACTGCAGCGCTGCTTAGGGAGGCAGGGCGAGCCCCACTCCTTTCCTCTGCCCCAGGAGAGGGGCAGACGGGGTTGGGGCGGAGTGGAGAAACTCGATGTCCTTGGGCGGGGGCGCTGGCATAGCTGAGAGGGGAAGATGCCCTGCAGAGGAAACTCACAGTGGCTGAGGGAGCTCCTGGCCGCCTTTGCTTTCCTAACTTAGGTTCCTACCGGTCCTTTTGACATCTGGAAAATGTCCCCATTCACTACTAACGGAGGAAGGGCCAGAAGAGAAGGGTGGGGAAAGGGTTCTCAAAACTTGGAATGCTAACTAAAGTGCTGGGAAATTGAATAGTTAAAAAAAAAAAAAAGTTGCCCGCCATGTGCACGGAAAGTTGCAGGAGAAACTTGGAGTACTCTGAGTGCATCATCTCCTGCGCCCATGAAATTCATTCTTTTCACTGAGACCCAACCCAGCTGCAGGCTTCCCAGGCAAGCGCTAACCGAGCTCCTGGGACTGCCAAGTTTAGGTGGATTTAAGGGGGAAAATGAGGAGAAAGCTGTGGCGTTGACCCACTCCCTGGAGGCACTGTGTTTGAGAGTGTTGATAGCCAGCAGAAGGTGGCCTGTGCGAGGGGTCACTTACCACATAGCTGTGAAAATTCACAGGAAGGCTATTTTTTTCCCCCTTGAATGTGTGTGGGGAGGGGGCGAATGGGCAGTGGAAAACAGATTTGTCACCAAAAGAACAAAGCTGCCAAGGGTCACATCACGGTGACAGTTCCAGACTGGACTTAGTGTCTTGAGTAGAGAGACCCTGTAAAGAGTAGACCTCCTACTCCTTAGTGTGTATGGAGGGCCCCGAGAGCATCCTGGGAGGCTTGTCTGGGAGTGTTTGGGACACTTGTGTTTGGATGGTCAAAGGCGGAGTGGCATCTGGGAAACATCTCTCTCCTCCTTTCCAGCCCATAAAGCGTGCAAGTCCAGTGGCTCTGCTGAGAGTGTGTGTGTGTGTGTGTGTGCGCTGGGCTGGACAGTGGGGTGGGACAGCCTTGCCGCCCTCTGCCTGTGTCGATTCAGAGGTGAAGAATGGAGCGTGTGTGTTTTAAGTACAGTCATAAAGGAGAAGGAAATTTTCCACTGAGTCTTGGGTGAGGGACTCTACCAGTGTGTTGTGGTGAGGAGGGGGAGGAGGTAGGAGCTTGGCAGGGGAGGCAGTGAGGGCCGAGAGGGGCACTGCTCGTGGGCTGGGCTGAGCCTAGAGGTCAGAGTGGGGGCGTGGTGACCAGAATGTCAGTGCAGTTGGCAGCTGAGGGTGTTTGTGTGACCTGAGGTCACCCTTGTAAGAGGCTCCCTGGGGCCTGCATGGTACATCCTCCCCTCTCCTGGGGGAATCCAGCTGGCCCCGGGTTTGTGGATTGCTTAGAAAGATCCTTTTGGGCAGCCTGAAGCCTGGGGAGGGTTTTCCTCCCTCCTCCCGTGACCACCTCCACCCACATTCCACTTACCCTTTCCCTCCTCATCCCAGTTGGTGACATTCCCACCTGATTAGTGTGGGGAGTTGCTGCTGCGGCTGAGTTCTGGTTTTGCCCAGCAGGAGCACACACATGCGGCCAGGAGGCTGGCAGGTGGAATCAGGGTGTGCAGAAGTGCAGCCCAAGTCCTTTTCTGCTGGAAAATGGGCTGGGTGGCTTCACTTGCGTTTTTTTGGTATGTAGTGGGAGTAGGTCCCCATTCTTCCCCCCTTGCCCTTTGCTTTGGGGTTTCTACCCTAGAAATTGACCACGGAAAAGTGAAAACAAGCATGAGTAGATCCTGCTTCCAATGGGGGCCTTCCCGTCTGCTTACTGCTTAGGTTTCCTGCGGTGGGTCTGAGCGATGCAGAAAGTTTCTTACAATTTCTCTGGATTGATACAAGAAATAGCTCCCTCGCTCCTCTTCATAAATTTCTCAGAGAAAATCGAAGTTACCAGGAAGTACCCAAAGACCAGGAAATTGTGGAATCAAAAAGAAAAAAAAAAACGAAAAATCTTCGATGCTCTGGCACGGATCCCAAATTGTTCTGCCTGGGTTTGGTGAGCTGCACTAGTGGCAGGGATGAGCTAATGCTTTTAAAATGGGAGGTGTGGGTGTGAGCTGCTTGCCTGCCGACCTCCCTCGCCTTGCACAGCACCCTGCTGGCGTCCAGTACTTGCCTCCCAAGTTTCCTTGCTCAGAGCCTTTCTGGTTTCCAGTCTGGGTTGAAACTCTGTCTATTCTCTCCCTCAAAAAAATATGAAGGAGCTCCCCATTCCTTGGGACCCACACAACCCCACCAGTCAACTCTGTAGCCCCCTAAAGGTGTTCATGTCAGCCCGTCAACTTCCTCTTTTAAAACCATCATGATGGTTTTCTCTTCATGGCTTGGTGCCATGTTGGCCTAGCAAAAGGCACAGGAGGCCCGGCCCGGCCCTCTCCAGGGGGGCTGCCCGATGGCCTCTCCTCCTGTCTCTGCTCATCCACAGGTGTCTCTTTTTGTCTTTTTTCCCCAAAGTCCTAGGGCCTGGCACAGCATTCTGGGGGAGGAGGAGTTAAAAGGTGTTTCTATGGCAACTCCAGGCCCTGCACCCTATGGAAGTGTTTAGGAGAAGAATAAACTACATGCCGGCTTATAAGACACACTGTGGGGGAAAGAAAGGGACTTGGCAGCAGGCAGGATGTCTGTGGTCCCCCTCCCTGGCCAGTCATTGCCCCTGAAACTCCTGACAGAACCTTGACTCTCGAAGAGGAATGGGAGGGGGCTGGGGATGAAGAAGGCGGCCTCGGCCGGGGCAGATCTGCTCTGGTAGCTCTGTCCAGCTCAGGAAGGGCTGGGCTGTGCCAAGGGCTTTCTGAAAATGTGCGTGTGTGTGTGTGCATGCGTGGCTTCTGCAAAGGTGGCTGGCAGGGCTGAGGGGGGTGCAGCAGAGAGAGAGAATTTTGCTTCAGAATGCCAAGCCCTTCTCTCCTTCCCTCCAGCCGCCTTTGCATGGGAGGAATGGGGCTGTAGGATGGAGCGTTTTCGGGGCCTGCCTCTGAGCCTGTTGGGAATTTGAGCGTGAGGCTCAGCTGGGGGGCCGGCTGCCAGCCCCAGAGGATGGCCCCTGGATATCTCCAAATTGTTTTGACAGGGGCCAGTGCCAGCAGATTCTTTCAGTATCAGATCTGAGGTTGTCGTTTTAGCAAAGAAGCCATTTTCAAAGAAACCAAATCCATTCCCTCTCCCTCTTACACACAATTACACCTCAACACTGGGCTTTGCAACTTAAGGAAAATAGAAAGAATGAGACTTTGGAGAGGCGCCAGCACTTGGTAGGGCAAGTCTAGGGGACTCAGGCTGTGGATGTCTTGGGAACTATGGAAGGAGGAGAGCTGCTATCCAGCTGGAGGAGGGAAGAGACATCTCTTAGGCCCCTCCTGGTTGCATGCACTTCCCAAATGCCATCTCTTTCACCCTCTTCCCCCGCCCCCTCGCAGCAACCTTAAGAGTGGGTATTGCACCCATTTTTCAGATGGAAAACACTGAGGCTGAAGAGACTGTGCTTGTCCAAGGCCACCTAGTTGCTAAATGATAAAGCTAAAACGTATTACCAGTTATACCATGCTTCAAAAACGTTTCAACTTTCATTGACACATGACATTCTAAGGCGACCAGGAGATGGAATGGATGGTTAACATTTGAAGGATGCTTTTCTTCTACATTTGGGTTTTCTTTAAAAATATGAAGACAGCCAAAATGGCCAGAGGTTTTAATTAAACATCATCTTTAGGGAGGGAGAGCTTATTATTATTCTAGGGTATCATAGAGGAAAATTCTAATGTTCTTTGGCTATTAGATCTGGAAAAGACCCTTGAAACCATCAAGCCACAGTAATAAAAGGACTTGGTTGGTCTCACTGTGGCCCAAGAAGTAAGGTTAATAGAGACAAGCCATTTCAGGGCTTCAAGACTCTCCCCTTAAAGGTGGGATCAGTTAGGGCTCCCCAGCGGGAGCTACCCAGTCTGCCAGTGTGGTGGGAGGAAAGCCGGGGGGGGACAGGAGACTGGGTCCCAGCTGAAGAAGATGCCCCTCTGACAGTTCTGTGTCCCTTTCATAGTCCCTGGATAGATAAGGCTAGAAAAGTGGCCACAGAAGTAGCTGGGGTGGAGGGATTTTTGTTTGTTTTGCATGAACAGCAGGAACCATTCAGCTCCACTGCTGAATGGCACATTCCAACAGGTTCATTAATTAAAAACAAAAACAACAACACGATTCTCCATCGCACTTGGCTTTTACCATTCCAGCCAGTATGGACAAGGAGGCCTCTTCTTCTACCTTTTGTCATAGTCAACTCCTGGGTGGCCTTGAGAAGCAGGGTGGAGTGGAGTGGTGGAAAGGCAATGGGGAGGGCAGATCTGAGCTCCACTCCTCCCTCTGGGGCTTGTTGGCTGTGTGTGCCTAGGCACATATGGGCTATCTTTGAGCTTTAGTTTTCTTATTTATACAAGGGGAATAACAATTTGTACCATCTTGGCCTGTTTTATCTATATTTTAAAAGCTACAAGTACATGAATGCATTCTATGTCCATGTATGTATCTCTCTGTATATCTATGATATATCCATTTCTGTTTATCATTTATCATCTATCTGTCTATCTATCTATCTATCTATCTAAAATCGGAGGAGAGTAAAATCCTTTCTGATTACTTTTTCTAACTCTAGTCCCTTCTCCAAATCCTTTTCTTCCTATACATTTACATACATAGGTACCCATAGCAAATTTATAGTAGTTTTTCCCTTAGAAACATGAATAGTAGAACATTAAACATAGTAGAATACCACATAATACCACATATAGTATTCTGCTTGTTTCCCATTCAACAATGTGTGTACTAGAGATCTTTCTACTTAATATGTATATAAAACTGTCAGAGGAGCACCTTCTCCAGCTGGGACCCAGTCTCCTGACTGCCCCCTGGCTTTCCTCCCACCACACTGGCAGACTGGGTAGCTCCCCCTGGGGACCCCTAACTCATCCCCACCTTTAAGGGAAGAGTCTTGGAGCCCTGAAATGTCTTGTCTCTATTAACTTTACTTCTCCCTGGACCACAGTGAGACAAACTAAGTCCTTTTATTACTGTGGATTGATGGTTTGGAGGATATATACATAAATATATATTTATATATAAAATATATATTTTATATATAAATATATATATTTATGTTATATATATTATGTTATATATATAGTTATATATAATATATATGTTATATATAATATAATATAAAATATATTATATATATTTTATATATTATATATAATATATACATAAATATATATTTTATATCTTTATATATAATATATACATAAATATATATTTTATATCTTTATATATAATATACATAAATATATATTTTATATATTTATATATAATATATACATAAATATATATTTTATATATTTATATATAATATATACATAAATATATATTTTATATATTTATATATAATATATATTTATTTATATATAATGTAAATATAAATTATACATATATATTATATAATATATATTATATATTAATTATAATATATATTATATAATATAAATATATATTATATAATATAAATATATATTATATAATATATAATATGTATATTATATTTATATATAAATATATTTAATTTTATTTTTATATATTATATAAATTTTATATATTATATAAATATAAATAATTTATATATAAATATATATTATATATTATATATAAATATTATATTATATATAAATATATATTATATTTATATAAATATATAATATATATATAAATATATATTATATATTTATATAAATATATAATATATATAAATATATAATATATTTATATAAATATAATATATATTATATATAAATATATTATATATAAATATATAATATATAATATGTAAATATAATATATAATATATAAATATAAATATATAATATTTATATATAATATATATTATATAAATATATATTATATATAATATATAACATATATTATATATAAATATATAATATTTATATATAACATGTTATATATTATATATAATATATTATATATTATATTTACATTAATTTATTATTATATTATATTTACATTAATATATTTATATTAATATATAATATATATTTATATATTATATTTACATATATAAAAATATATTACATATTAATATATAATATACATTTATATATTATATTTACATATATAAAAATATATTATATATAATATATATTTCTTTTATGTATTTCATGAGGTTATAATTTTAAACAGCTAATAAGTATAGAGTGATTACTATGTGCCAGGCATTATTCTAAGTCATTAACTTGCATTAACTCATTTAATTCTCTCAATTTTATGAAGGAGGTGTGCTATTGTCATCTCCATTTTACAGCTGAGGAAACTGAGGCTTAGAAAAATGAGGTAACTTGTTTAAGGTTATACTGCTAGCAAGGAATAGAGCCTGTGTTTAAGCCCCTTCACTCTGGTTCTAAAATATATTCAACAACTATAGTATAGATCACATTATACCATATCATATTATATATACTACTATATACTCTGATATAATTATATAATATGCATTTTCAATTTGAATAGTTCCTGCCAATTTGGCCTCCACAGTGGCTGTGTTAACATCGTTCTTTTCACATATGCAACATGAGGGGATGGAGGAATATTCGAGCCCTGTGCTTAAGAGACTTCCATGCTTCTCTCAAATAGAAAAAGAATTGATAATTTTTAGTGGCTTTCTGAGTTCTTGTTTTCCTTCTTTTTGCCTCTCTGAAAGGAGCAAAATGAGGGCCACGAAGATCAAGTTAGTAGGAGTATTTTCATAGGGAGAGGAAGGCTGCAATGCCAGGAAAGCTGTGACCCTTGACTTGTTGCATGCTGGAGTAATTCGGTTGAAGATAGTTTTATGTATTTATTTTGCTTTCATAATAAGCAATGGACCATTCATTACACCAAGTTGTTTGAGGACTCATGTGGACTCAGGTTCAAAGGTATATGTGGCTGTGTTTTGAACACACATACACAGGGTTTTGCTTTCTGACTCAAAGCTGTCCGCTGGCCAGGCTCATGGTGGCAGCAAGGGCACTCACTCATCTGTCTCCCTTCTTGTTGCCTGTCGATGGCACTTGGGTGAGAGCGGTGGGATGGTCACAAGAAGGAGGATGGACTACTGAGACGGAGGCTGGGTGGACCCCAGCCAAGAAGGACACTGGGGTCTCATTATTATGGGAGCTAGAAGGGCTGGTTTAGGAAAGAATTCCTGTTCTGATGAAAGCTCTTCAGTGGACTCTTAAGATAAAGTATCATCAAATGGCTTTTACAAGGGCCAGTGTGTACCCTGCCTACCTCATCCTCATAGTCTCATCACTGGTCTGTCCTGCTCCAGCTGTTTATACTTTGTCTCTCTGGCTCTTGGCCCATGACACTCCCTCAGTTTTGAACACTCCTCATTAACTTCTCATTCTCTAGGTCTCCTTTGGTTCCTTTCCCTGATCACTCCTTGGCATTGGTACAGACGAACAGTCATAAACCTTGCCCATATTTTAAGCATGCTTAAAAACACCATCTCTAGTAAAAGCCAAATTCTCCAAAGCTGCATGGGAAACTCCCACAGGGGATCATTCCTGGGCTGGAAGAAAGAACTTAGGGCTGTGTGCCACCCAGAGGGATGCACCTAACCCACTTTAGAGGGGAAGCACCCACTATGCTCTCTGCATTACTTGATAAGTCTAGTCCTGTCTTCTGGTGGACATGATACCCTCGTACCCTCCCAGAGAAGAAAGTGGAGATTTCTAAACACCAACACTGCAGGAGATCACAAACATAATACTGTAATTTTCATAGTAAGTGTGGTGCCCTTACTATGTGCCAGGCACTGTACCAAGCTCCTTACTTGCATATCAGTCATCCCAGCTGCCTGATGAGCTGTCTCAGGCTAGGGAAGCCAAATGGCTTGCCCAAGCTCACACCACTTGCAACCTACACTTGCTTAGCCTGTCTCCAAAACCTGTGTTTCCAATCGGTCTCTCGTATAGACCAAGGGCTACAACTTTTTAGACTTGGGAAGATTCGACCCATTTTGCGACCTCTCCACATGAGTCTTTGGCTCCCCACTGTTGGGGTCCCCCTCAGTCTGCTTATCTTTGGTTTTCTTCCTCTCCAGACGTGCCTTCCCTGCTGCCCCCAAATTTTATAACTGTATAGTCAGTTCTGGGATCCTAACATAACCAAGCCTTACCTCCTAACCCAGTAGTGCCCTTTCAACTCTCTCAGTGGTTCCCAGCCTTTTCAACACTAAGGATTTTTTTTTTATTAATTTTTCCCTTCAGTAAGTTCTGTGTTTGGAACAGTTATCCGTCACAATTTCATGTGTTGAGTGTTGATTAACTTTCCATTAAAAAACAAATTAAAATATAACTAGAACTGCTGATACTAGCCAGTCATTCTTCTGACACAATCAGCTAATATACTAATTAATTACAGCCCAAAGCAAGGACGGTTGGTATTTTCATAAGCCTGGGAAGTTTTCTCATGGGTTCCTGGGCGATTGCATTGTCGGATTTGGGTTGGCTTACTGATATGCCAAAAATAGCTCCTGGCTTCTTTGGTATATCGCTGTCCTTTGCCCCTCCTGAGAATGGTGCTTCAGTTTCATGCCAGCTTAGCATCTCTTCTCCGTGTGGGCAGGTCCCATGCATTTACTGCCATTGTCACTTCTCCCTGTTACCCACAGTGCTGCCACCATGCCTGGGATAGACAGCAGGTAACTGATGTGTCCTAGTTGAGGTCCCTATCCTTTCAGAGGAGGTGACATGGGTTCAGATATTTTCCTGTGTTCATGTCTGGCATCCAGGGGTACACAAAGTATTGATTCTAGCTAAAGGGACTTACTAAACACTGTTTGACAGGAGGCCCACAGGTGTCTATCTGGGCTGCGGTGGAACTACGAGGTCTTTTTGTTCAGTTGTTAAAAAATTAGTGTTTGTAGCTTCAGAGGGGCCCCAGAGAACCTTTCCTGACCCATTTAGAGGCCATCTGTGTGACCAGGATGGCTTTGCTGTCACAGAAGGGACAGTCCACACTACCCAACACTCAAGTCTGATTTATGTTCATGTAAATCCGATCACCTAATGGTGGCATTCACGGCTTGGAGACAAGAAACTTTAAGTGTTTCCAGGCCTGCAGCCACCTGGCTTTTTGTAGGGGTGGGGAAGGGAAGGAAAGCTGTACTATCTGGCCTCAGAGAGCCCAAGGTAAAGTTCAGTTAGTGGAAAAACAGAGCCCTGGATGATTGGGCGGGGGGTGGGTGTTGGGGAGTGGAGAGGGGAAATTCTGAGCTGACCAAGCCTCCAGGAGCCATTCCGGAACTAGAGATCTTAAATATTACATGGCAATTATCCCCTCTGCCTCTGCCCATGAGGGTGTCAGGCATAGGGCCGCCCGGCTGCCTGCAGAGAAGAGCTGTTTCATTCAGAAACTTCAGGGCTCCTGCAACTTTTTAGACTTGGATTAGGATGTGGGGATGGTGAGTTTCGCAACCAGGGTCAGATTTCATGAAGACCTGGTTTCGTGACTTAAGGTGTTTGACTAAGGTGTTTGCATCTCATGTATTAGGAAGGGCTCCCTTTTGACTTAGACTTTATCATCATGAATAAGCTCCCTGACTTTTCGATTTGGAAACATGATAGCTCTTGTGAGCTCTGCTACTCCCAAGCTTGGGCAGGTTCTTTGCCTCAGTTTCCTCATCTCTAAAATGGGGAGAAATATATTATGTACCACGTGGTAACTTCATTGGCAATTAAGTGAAATACTTCATGGAATGTTTAGCACTAAATATTCCTTAGCGTTGAAAAGGCTGGGAACCACTGAGACAGTTGAAAGGGCACTACTGGGTTAGGAGGTAAGGCTTGGTTATGTTAGGATCCCAGAACTGACTATACAGTAATAAAATTTGGGGGCAGCAGGGAAGGCATGTCTGGAGAGGAAGAAAATCAAAGATAAGCAGACTGAGGGGGGCCCCAAAAGTGGGGAGCCAAAGACTCATGTGGAGAGGTCACAAAATGGGTCGAATCTTCCCAAGTCTAAAAAGTTGTAGCCCTTGGTCTATACGAGAGACTGATTCTTAGCACAGAATAGCTCAATAAGAATAAGCATGAGCTTTTAGTAGTAGTGTTGTTATACAGCAGAGCTGATATTCTCACTTCACTTTCGGTGAGGAAAATGGGGCTCTGTGGTGTGATGTGATATTTTCCAGGGTCATATACAGAGAGCTGAGTTTCAATTCAAAATCATGGTTTGATCTCCCCGCCTCCAAATCTAATGTGTTCCATTTTGTCACCGTTCTTCCCACAGGGCAGAGAAAGAAACAACAAAGTTCCTACTCTATTTTCACAGCTCTTCACATTTTAGAGTCTTAAGTCCATTTGATCTCATTTGATGACAACCTCCCAACGAGGAAAGCAGGATGGTATTGGAGGGTCGGTCACAGTCCCCAGTTAGTGGATGTCAGTATTGAGAATGGTGGGGTTCAGTGGCTTAGCCATATAGCCAATACATGGAATGGGATTGGAACCCATGTCTTCCGAGGCCAAGCCCAACACTTGTCAAGGATCTGGTGCTGCCCTTCCCTCTTTAGACAGCTCCCATTGATAAGCAGAGGTAGAAGTCGCTAGAGTAGCCAAAGAGAGGGCCCTAGAAATGGATTGGTGACAATGAACTTGGCTGAAGAGTCAGCAACCGCTCCCCTATCCACTGCCAGGGCTGGGAGGTGCAGTGCGGCATGGAGGAGGAGCACTGGCTGGAGTTAGGAGGCCTGAGGTCTAGTCCTAGTTCATCATCTGACTCTGGAGTCCCCTTGGTGATACTGACCTCCCTGGGTTTGGTCTCTTATCTGTAAAACAGCAGGATTGGCTCTATGTGGTGTGTATTTCACTGAATGCCTACTATGGTCAAGTTTTTCTGGCTCTAAGTTCCCTTGGAAAGGGCTCTCTACTTTAGCTGAATAACTCAGCACCTAAATCTGTCAACGACACCCTTTAGTGGGTAACTTTGTTGGAAATATGGTCTATTAAGATAAGACCCAGGATTTCTGTGGTTGCAAAAGTGGATGCGGGCTCTGAACAAAACCTCTAATGAGCTGAGATACTTTATCAGATGACATATTTGACCACCAAACTTCTGTTGGAGCAGGGCTGATTTGCCAAACAGACAGCAACCTTGCAGACTTAGTCGATGGCTAGAATTAAGACTCAAGGTCACTTCAGGGCCTGTCATTGATTGCGGGAGGGCTTGGTAAAAATTGAACCTCATTAACACCACTGAAGAAGCTGATGGACAAGAAATGGGATTAAGACTCAATACTCATCAAAATAAAGCTTTCCTTATCCACAGCCTACCTGAGCAGTGCCTCACTCTGGAAAATGTGGTTCATGGCTCAGCTCAAACATTTTCTGTAGCTGAGAGGACTTCTCTCGTGGAAGTCTGGCTCAGATGAACACATGTGTGATCTGACGGAACCTTTGTTTAAGTGAATGAGGAGGGTGTTTGGAAGACTCAGATCTAACGTGTGCCCCATTGGGCAGTCACTATCTGCTCCCCTGACAGGGAGAAACCCCAGTGATGGGACAGAAAGCTCCAAAGAACCTGAGGAAGTTTGGAAGGTCAAACTTCACCACTGCAAGGACTGAGAGATCCAAGAATCTCAGAATCCAGGTTGGTCTCCAGGGTGCAGTTCTGAACAAATGAGTGCAGTGGAAAAAAGCTTATACTTGAGGTGGGAAGGTGGGTGTGGGTTCCAGTTCCTTCTTTGGCTGATTCTCTTTTGGCCTGGATTTCCTCACTTGTCATCCATGCCATGTCACAAACCCAGTGCCTACAGGGACCAGGCACAGAAGCTGGATATTTGAGTATCAGACATATTGGAATATTACTCACTCCTACCAAATATGTTTATGGTTCCCCATTCTCTTGGTTTCCATTTTGGAGAGCTAAACAGGTACTAAAAATGATTTCTTTATTATAAGACAAGCAATAAAACAGTGGGCAAGTGTGATGATAAACAGCATCTGAGCTTTGACTTTGGAGTTGGGGAGACAATAGAGAGTGGCAGTAACTGTGGTGAACCGTACAGTCCAGGTCCCTTCTGGAGGGGACAGCTGCTGTCCAGCTCCAGCCTATCAGGATGTGAGTCTAGTGATGCCAGATTTCCAGTCTTTTAGGACAAGCAAGAAATCCAAATTTTTAATGTAACATCTTCTGAAAAGACACACACACACACACACACGGACCAAACAAAACATGTCCATGGGCCAGATTCAGCCTTGTGGGTGACCAGTTTTGTGATCTGGAATCCATTTGATCTCTAGAATCTCCTTTCAATTCTCAGATCTCTGAGTGAGTAACACCCAATGCTTTCTTTTTTTGGCAAAATGTGTCCTGCATTTCCCACAGTTTCTGAGCTGGAGCACAGGTTCTGGAGTTAGACCACTTGGCTCAAACCTTGGCCTCATTCATGGCTAGTTGCTTGTCCCTGGACAAGTTAATTCCTTGGTCTCATTTTTCCTATCTGTAAAATGGAGTATGCAATAATAGTGCTTTTAACCTCATAGGTTGTGGGAGAATTCACAGACATAATGGAAATAAAAGGCCTGGCTCATTGCCTGGCATGTAGTAAGGACCTGATAAATGTCAGCCATCATATTATTACTATGTGGTATTACTGCCTCCCTTAGATGGGAGCCAAGTCTTGCTCACCAGCTCACTGCCTGATGTTAGTAGGCATTCAATGAAAGTATCACGAATGAATGAGAACATTTGAGAAAGATAGCATTCCAGCCTTTCCAGGCAATACTCGTGTGTGTGTGTGCGTGTGTGTGTGTGTGTGTGTGTGAGAGAGAGAGAGACAGAGGAAGAAAGAAAGAAGGAAAGAAAGAAAGAAAGAAAGAGAGAGAAAGAGGGAGGGAGGGAGAGAGGGAAGGAAGGAAGGAAAGAGAGACAGAGAAAGAAAGGAAGGAAGGAAGGAAGGAAGAGATTGGTTTGAAACATTGGGAGCTGAGCTTAATGAGGAAAAGCCATTCCTAACTGCTAAGCTACCGTATTAAACAGTGGCAAGTACCTTGGAAAATAAAACAGAAACCATTGCCCATCTTTTTCTAACAGAGAAAGACAAGAGATGGCTTGACCAGAGTGGAGATTTAGAACTTCAGGTGCTGATAAATATGGTAACATCATGGGGTGCTTTGGCAGCTGGATAGGTTTTATTTATTCAGGGCTCCTTTAAGCCAGAGGAGATTCCTGGAGGCTGCTAAAATAGAATGCTCCACCTGGATAGTTAACATCTGGATTTTATTTTGTTTCAAAAAGTTAATTACAAATAGTTCGAATTCCTTCTGGTATCCCTCTGAGAAGAGTTTCTTACTGGGTGGCTCACAAGCGGGGAGACAGAAAGGGAAAAAAAACTAGATTGGTATTGCCCAGGGAAACAGGATTGTGTGGCTACACGTGAGCCATGTATGCACTTTTGAATTTTCCCATAGTCATGTTTCAAAAAATGAGGAAAAAGTGAAATTAATTTTAATACTATACTTAACCCAATATGTATAAAATATGACCATTTCAATATGTAATCAATTTTACACTTATTAATAAGATCTTACATTTTTAAAATTAAGTTTTTGACATCCATTATGTATTTTATACTCATAGCATATCTCAGTGGTTTAGTGGCTGCCATGTTAATACTACAGCACAGGTCAAGATAATATTTGCAAAGGCAAGGCATCTTCCCCTCCCCATTTCTAGTTTCATGAACTGTGCACAGGGATATGGGGCTGCTGGAGGTACATTTGAGCTGACCAAAGCTCAGAGGCTACTGACAGCTTTGCTGCAAGTAACTTCTAGGCCTTGTGTGTCCCAGTGCAGGGAACCCATGTGCCGTGACACTGGAGAAGCCATCTGATCCAGGTCTCTCACTTGACGGATGGGGAAACTGAGGTCCAAAGAGGTACAGCAGCTTGGTTTAAGAGATAGAGATGGAACTGGAACAAAAATAATAAGCATTTGATAATATTTAACATTTATCGATTTGTTTTTATATGCCAAGACCTTTTCAAGCATTATCTCCTTTAAACTCTCATAACCACTCATTGAGGTAGGAACTCCTATTTCTACTTTGCAGATGAAAAAAATTGAGACTTAAGAGGAATTAAATATGAAAGCAGCTATTTATTGATAGCTATTTTAAGACCTTTATATACATATACACACAAAATAAATTCTATTCTTTACTATAAACATAATGTCAGAAATTATTAGTGTTATCATCCTTGTCCTCCTCATTCCACTTTGCAGATGAAAATACTGAGGCTGAGAGAGACTAGGTAACTTGCCTAGTATGTACCTACATAGTGAAGCCAGATTTGAGCCAGGCCTCCTGACTCCAGAGTCTGAGCTATCTCACCAGTTCTGCCCACGGTCACCCCACTGCATGATGGCAGAGCTAATATTTGAGCAGGTGTGTCTGTTCTGTGGTCTTCACCGCCCCACTAGACAGCCTGGATTTTTCTGCTCTTGAGTCCCAACACTTTCTGCCTTACTGTGCCGCTAGTAAGGAACAAAACAGGGAGGTTTTTGACTCCAGCACTGATTGAAGGACCCAGGCAAAGCAGGCTCGTCTCCTCTGGCTTGGCTGGTTCCCAGGCTGCCCTAACCCACGAAGCCAGATTCTTGGCCAAGTTAAGCAGGGCGGGAAGAACAGTTGTCCATTTCGCCTTCCCAGTTGGGCGAGGTCAATGTACCAGGTTGGAAAGTGGTATGTGTCTAATTGCAGGGGCGCGGGGCGGGGGGGGGGGGGGGCCCAGAGGATTAACACTCTTTAAATAGACACCAGAAAACTAAGAATAGCCTTGCTGCCTGGAAATTGATGGGCATTCCTGACTACAGGCCATCACACTCAGTAGGTGCTCGATAAACATGGGTGAAATACAGGACTAAACAAATACAGGAATAAACAAATACTGAAAATGGGTCATTGGGTGAGCACTTAGCCAGTAAAACTCTGTGCTTTGTATAAAAGGAACTTTGGACTGAGGTTATATGAGTCTTCCTGCAGGCTGGAGACCTCTGTTACCTTTACTTCTCTACTTCTGTTGTCTTGAGACCAACTTTTTTATTTTTGGCGAAGAGAACAGCAGGCAGTTCAAATGTCAGGGAGAGGCAAGTTCAGCTTGGTTTTTCCTTATTTCTGTCTTGTTACCTGCTATCCTGCCAGGTTAGAAAGATGGAATCACTCCCTTTTGCTCTATCATCAAGACTTCAGTGTTCCCTGGAGCACTCTAAATTTGCCTTCAGACTTGGATCATCCTCTAATACCAAGCTCCTGGGTCCTTCCTGAAGGCTGCCTCATTGTCTTGCTGAGAAGAATTAAGGTCGCTTCCCTGGCAGGAATTCAGCAGCACCTCTTGTAAGTCATCAGGTGTGCTGTAAGGATGGGGCAGGCAACATTTCTTTGTACTGTGGGAAGGCCTAAATCAGTGTTTCTCAAGGTGTGATCCTTGCACCACCAATCTTAAGAAATGTTCTTTGGAGCCGGGCACAGCGGCTCACGCATATAACCCCACCTTGGGAGGCTGAGGCGAGAGATCGCTTGAGCCCAGGAATTGAAGACCAGCCTGGGTCACATAGTAAGATTCTCTGTCTCTACCAATTTCAAAAAAAAGAAAAGGTGGTTGGGCCTGTAGTCCCAGCTACTCTTGAGGCTTAGAGGTGGGAGAATCGCTTGAGTCCAGGAGATTGAGGCTGCAGTGAGCCATGATTGTGCCACTGCACTCCAGCCAGGGTGACAGAGCAAGACCCTATCTCAAAAAAAAAAATGTTATTTGGGAGAGCTGTTTATTGTATTCCCCTCTTGGAGAGACATGTGGCTATTAGCATAGTAAAAGCTCTGAGAAGTCCTGCTACATGGTGACCTGTTTAGCTCTGTTTAATCCAGTGTTCTCTGAACATATCTAGCCAAGGAACTAATTTTCCCAAGAAGCACCTACAAATGCAGTTGGCGAGACACTGCCCAGATGAGGATTCTGAAAACCCCTTTTGCCCACTTGCCTGCCATTGTGATTGCTGAGTAGGGAAGAAGAAAGTAGGAAGTATCATCTGCATTACACAGGGAAGCTGCTCTCCTAGGGTTGCCAAACAGAAATGGCTGTAGTGGTGCCAGTGGGTGCTTTGTAGGGACCAGAAGAAAAAGGAGGAAGGGAAGGCTGACCTTCAAGGTCACACATTTGCCACATTTCAAGTTCCTTCCTGTGCTCATGACTTGTTTTATAATCTTGCTTGGCTCAGTTCTGGGCACACATCAGATTTTTAAATCCTAGGATCTTGTTTATACCGTTAAGGACATGATTGAAGGACAGTGTGGTGAGTGTGAAGGTGAGATGTTTCTGATTGAAGGTCCACGGGGCAGGCACCCTGGGAGCAGGTAATGAACAGTAGGGGACATACCGGTGCAACCCCACCCTGGTCCCCTGGTCGTCTGGGCCAGATCTCTCCCCTCTCTGTTCTATACTTCTCTTATATCACCGTCCTAATCATTTTACCGATAGGAGTACCTTTGGGATTCTGATTAAAGCTATGCATACAAATTTCAAGAGGTTCAGAAATTCTCCTAAAAGCTATCTTGGATCATTAGAACACTTGCCCTAGAGTATCACTGAGTCAATAATGGTGTTGAAACTAAACAGCAACAATATCCCCCCAAAAAGGTAACTAACTTGGTCTGCAATTGTCTGAAAATTAATGGTGCTGCCAGTTCAGTGGCTGCTCAGAGCGTTTGGGTGAAGAAATTGGCTGATGGATATTTTGCAGCAGTCTACAGGATTTGAGGTGGGATGCCATCTTTCTGGACATGGCTCTGCCGGGCAAAGCAAGGACGGGCACATCCAGCCTATGCGGTCCATCAGGGGCACTCACATTTAGAATGGGGGAGTCTTAGCTAGCCCAGGGGCTGGGGGCAGCATGGTAGTGTAGAAAAAGGGGCCAGTGCAGTGCCTCCAGAAAATGGGACCCCAAGCCTGGCTCTGCTCCTTCTGCTATGTGATTCTGGTTGAGTGGCCTTCCCTTTGAGTCCTCTGGATGAAGTTAAGGAGAAGTCTTGGGTTCTCAAGTAGTCACCATTCAGACTCCCGCTTTCAGAGTATTTAAAGGAGGAAAGGAAACAGAAGGATAGGGCTGGTGGACTTAAAAGGCCGTGCGTTTGCCGCCACCCCATTCGCTCCCAGGGCTGGGTGTTTGTCTCCCCTCCAGCGCTGGGCCTCCTGCTTGGCCTTCAGCTCTTGCACCATTAACTGCAGTCAGAAAAGCTGATGTCACTGTGGCCGGCCTAGGGGGAAAGTCTCAGGATAAAACTGCTTCCACCTGGATCTGGAGAAGGGGAAGTGACTGGCAAGAGAGTCGCAGGTAGGGCTCAGAGACCAGGAGGAATCCAGTCTGGGTAAGAATTCCCTGTCATGGGGCTCTGAAGCCACGGGCCAGGCAGGTAGTGGATTTCAAGCCAGCCAGCGGGGTCACTTGGCCCCTGCAGCTACTCCTCGCCCCTCCTGCATAATTTCCTATTTCCTGCCTCCTCCTCCTCTGACACAGTTATAAATAACCTCAAGGCTGGCCTCTGCGCTTAAGTATAGGTGAGCCAGAGGAAAGTGGAGGGGATCAAGGTGGAGCTGGATCTGCCACTCGGCCAGGGGGTCATAGGGTTTCAGGTTGCTCAGGGGAATTTTGTTTTCTTGTTTTTTCCACTAGGGAGTGAGGTTGTGAAAGAGGAAATAGACCGTGTTGGCATGGGGAGGCTTGGCCTCGCGGGCCGGTGCTGGGTTTCACCCGCAAGGAGCTGCCGCCTCTCTGCTCACAGCAGATCCCCAGGACCAAAGGTCTGGAAAGAGACTTAGTGAGAAGGCATCTCAGGACACAAAGAGGACAGGATGCCTTGCTGGTCAGGTCCTGCGGTCTCCTTCTCGAGGCCCAGCCCGGCCCCATATTGGAGGCCAAACATGTGGAAGGGTGTATCTCATCTTTTACCTTTTTTTCTCAACCACCAGCCAACTGTGGGTATGTGATTTCTAAGGATGTCCAATGACTATAAAGGTCCCATTAATACATATGCTATGGACAGATTCTTTCCTTGAACACAGGTTTATGGAGCACCTACTATATTCCAGGCGCTGGGCAGAGTGCTTAAGGTCACAAAAATGAATCAGCTGTGGCCTCTACAGTCTGTTCCCCTCTTGGCATAGATCTGCCCTTCCTCCTCCACAGTTTGGACAATCAAGGACCTGGAGTAAGCACACTCTAGGGCCGCGTCTCCCAGCACATCTTTTGTTTTCGAAAGTTCAAAAAACAGAAGAGGAGGATTCTGAAACAGCAAACTTGCTGGGTCGTCCATAGCGTATATTAACTTGCTATCTGTCCATAACTTGCTACCTGTCCATAGTGTATATTAACTTCCTGGGAGCCCACTCACTGCCTGACTTCCTGTTCTGCGCATGGGCCCAAGGGAAGTTCTCACAACCATGGTTTTCTGTGATATCCATCCTACCTCATGGCTTCCTGGGAAGCCCATTAGCTTTTCTGTTTGTTTGTTTTGGAGCCCAAGGGAATCAGGGCCTTGAGGGGATTTTTTGGTGTGGGGTGTGGTGCAAGCTTCTAACACTGAGAGTGGGTGCCTTTTTTGATTCCTATGAAGGTGGAGTGTAGGTGTCGCTCCTGGCTCAGCAGAGTCAGCCCTCTCACCCTGTTCGGGCCATCTCTGAGGCTGTTCAGGCTGTCTCTGAGGCTGGCTCCTGTGCCCAAGCCCTTCCTCACTCCCTCAGGGCATGATCACAGGGCATTTCCTCAGCATTCCTCCTTTACCCCCCCGTGTGTGTGTGTGTGTGTGTGTGTGTGTGTGTGGTGTGTTCTACTCCATGTGTGTGTCATCCTCCTCTGCTCATCCACCCATTCCACTGCAGCACCTAGCATCACCTAGGGGCCTGGAAAACCTGCACCTGAAATCCGTGACCCACGGGCACCTGGCTGGTTGGCTTTTTCCCCCTTAACCCCATTTACTTTGAGGATGGAGGCAGTCTTTAGGGTCAGGCTGAGATTTTTCCTGACCCATGCTTAGTTGGCACATCTTGCTTCTGCAACATGCTTGCTTAGGAATGGGCAGGGGCCCAGAGAACACAAGTCGTGGCATCACTAGGACCTGATTACCCCCAGGCACCAAGGAGCACCTGGCACCAAGGGGAGGTCTGGGGCTTGGGATATGTTCTAGGGTGGAGGATCACAGAAGCTTACTCAAACCTATTTGAAAGCCAAGTCAACAGATGTGGGTTCCTGGAAGGAGGAAAGGAGGTTAACTGCTTACTTATTAGATTAGAAGTGATGTATGAATGACAAAGAGCAGAGTTTGCCAGATATTGCTAATTAATTCTCTCACTGCTTATTTTATGGATGATAAAGGGTAGGGAGAGACATGTTAATTGGCTTCAAGGTCTCTGAGCCAAGCATGACCAATCCGAGAAACCCAGGTGGCTTCATGCTCTTTCAATATGATCTCATCCCTGCACTAGAGAATTTATATTTTTGAGCATAAAGAACACCCACCGGTGCAGTCTCCCAGGCTCTTCTGAAGGGCTGGTTTGGAGAGACAGTGGAGGATGTCAAAAGAGATGAACTTGGAGTCAAAGAAAGTAGAGATGGAACCCCGTCTCTGCCTTTTACCACTGGAGTTAGTTGACTAAAATGTAAACTCTGAGCCTTGGTTTTCCCAATTGCAAAATGGGAAAGACCCCATTTATAATGCAGGTGGGTGAGAGATGCCAGCAGTGACAGGGACTTTCAGTAAAGGCTGAGCTGAAGCTGAATTTGAAAAGCACATTCTTTACGTTCCATTGAAGATCTGCACTTCCTCTTCTGCTAACCGCTAAGGTGTCATCAGTGCTGTGCTATTAAAATCAGAAGTCAAAGAAGGTGGGTGTGGCCCTCATAGCTAGAGTTGATAGAAATGGATTTATTAATATAGTGGATGGTCCATAGAAAGGTGAATGACCTGGTTAACAGACAGGGATGGAGTGGAGACCTGTCTGCCCTGGTCTTCAGGCTGGTTCTGAAATCACAGAATTAAGACGATCTCAGCTGAGGGGCAAGGCAAATCAGATGGAAAAGTGGAGGCCCAGAGAAGGGAAGCCCTTTCCCAATGTCACACAGCAGGTGGGGAGCGGGGGAGAGCAGCTTCCAGGGGGTGGATTCCTGAACCAGGTATTTGTCACTGTCCCACGTAGCTCCTCTTGTCACTGTATATCCCACTCAGTGAAGGGATACTTCCTGGGAGACAAAAAGGGCCTCATGGTTCCCCTGTCACTCACTGCCTTCCACTCCCTGCTTCTGATTATTCTGTAAGAAGTTGAGGCCGAGCGCGGTGGCTCATGCCTGTAATCTCACCACTTTGGGAGGCCGAGGCAGGCGGATCACCTGAGGTCAGGAGTTCGAGACCAGCCTGACCAACATGGAGAAACCCCATCTCTACTAAAAATACAAAATTAGCCGGGCATGGTGGCGCATGCCTGTAATCCCAGCTGCTCGGGAGGCTGAGGCAGGAGAATCGCTTGAACCCGGGAGGCAGAGGTTGCGATGAGCCGAGATCGCACCATTGCACTCCAGCCTGGGCGACAAGAGCGGAACTCCATCTCAAAAAAAAAAAAGAAAAAGAAGAAGTTGGAGCTCTGTCTGTCTGTCCTTTCCCCAACTCCCCATCTCCGAGGCTGGCTCCTGTGCCCAAAGTCTTCCTCGCTGTCTCTGGGTATGATCACAGGGTATGTGATCACATTTCCCCTGCATGCCGTGCGTGGGATGTGCTCCATGTGCTGATGCCTCTGGGGATTTCCAGATGATGTCCCTGGACTTGGCAGAGCAGCGCGGGGAATCTGGGACTCGCATTTCCTATCCTCATGGAGTTTGGTCTCTCACCTTCACAGGCCACTGAGAGGAAAGGCAACTGGTGTGATGTCTGGGGAGGGAAGTAGTATGTTCCTGTGCATCAAAAGCCTCAAACATGTGCATACACTTTAACTAGCAATCTTACTTCTAGAAATTTAGTCCTAAGAAATAACTAGGCAATGGAGTCCATCGCTACATTGTTTATCCCCAAATTAATCTAAATGTCTATTGCAAATAGACTGCTTAGATTATGGTGCGTTCCTACAGTGAAGATCTGCACTTTCTCTTCTGCTAACCACTAAGGTGTCATCAGTGCTGTGCTATTAAAATCAGAAGTCAAAGGAGGTGGGTGTGGCCCTCATAGCTAGAGTTGATAGAAATGGATTTATTAATATAATGGATGGTCCAAAGAAAGATGAATGAAAGAATCATAAAAGATGTTGAGGTAGTTCTCTATTGATGCCAGAATAGCCCTACGGTGCACTTTTGAGTAACAGAAGCCAATTTGTTAAAAAAAAAAAAAAAAAAAAAAAAAACCAGAGAGGGAGAGATGAATGTGCATCCAGATGCTTAGAGAAGAGTCTGAATGTCTATATACTAAATATCAACACTAGTTATCTCTGCGCTGTGGGATTTTGGATGATTTTAATTTGATCCAGTGTTTTCTGGAAAATAAAATTTCACTACGTTGACACATCATTTGATAATCAGATAAAAGAACAATGGTGGGAAAGCAAGGACTCAAGTGACCCTTGCTTTTGGGTCTAGAGCATCATGTAGGAAGCCAGCACAGCCCATCCCTTTCCTGGGCGCCACCCTCTGGCTCCTGGTGGGACTCGTAAGTCCCATGGTCAGTTACCTGATTGATCTTACAGACCTGAAGCTGGAATTCCTCTCTCTCCAAGGTCCCTGCAGGAGATGGGACCTGCCACAGAGAATGCTGCAAGGGATGTTTCTGTTGGGAGCTGTGGGTGGGGTGGATGTCCTCTGCCTCTCTTAAATAGATGAGCTAGATTTGCACCTGGGGCTGGCCAAAGAGAGTCTCCTCTCAGAAACCAGGATGCAGTGGGCCCTCTGTGTCCCAGCCCCAAAGCAGCCAGGGTCCAGTGGATTAGCACAGAGCTGACCACGCCTGGAGGGTGGTGGTCTGGGAATGGGTGAGCAGCCACCAGCAGGAATAGCAATTGGAGGGAAGGAGAAGCATTGCCAAGAGCAACTTAGGGGGCCGTGAGGGCAGATCTCTAGACAGACAGCATGGTAACTGGCTGAGGCAGGAAGAAGCTTGGTGGGCTCCTATGGTGCTAATAATAGGCCGTGTAGGAGCAGGGGAGGCAGCTCCAGACTTGGAGTGAAAAGACATGGGGTGCAGTCAGAATGAACTCCTCAGCCATCCATGTGGTCTAAGGCAAGTCACTCTACCTCCAGAGCCCCATGTCCATTCCTGTAAGATGGGGCACCCCCACAGTGCCCTGCCACAGGTGATTATAGGTGAAGGTCTTTTGACACCTATACTTCTAAGGGTCATGGAGTGATGTCTTATGAAGTCAGCACATAGAAAGTCAAAAAACCCTTCCATTCCTGTAAAATACAGTGCAGGCCAGGCGCAGTGGCTCACGCCTATAATCCCAGCATTTTGGGAGGCCAAGGGTGGCGGATCATGAGGTCAGGAGATTGAGACCATCCTGGCTAACACGGTGAAACCCCATCTCTACTAAAAATACAAAAAATTAACCAGGTGTGGTGGCACACACCTGAAGTCCCAGCTACTTGGGAGGCTGAGGCAGGAGAATCACTTAAACCTGGGAGGTGGAGGTTGCAGTGAGATGACACCTCGCCACTGCACTCCAGCCTGGGCGACAGAGTGAGACTCCATCTCAAAAAAAAAAAAAAATACAGTGCCATCTCTCCATAACTCCACCTGAGCCAGCACTTCCATCAGTGTTGTGACAGATTACTATTTCTTTTTGTTGTCAAGTACCCTCAGGCTGAGCAGTTGAGATGCTTTTAGGGAGTGAGACAATCTCAGGATCTGTCTTTAAACCCCATAGTCATATAGAGACTGGCACCACCGGAGACAACAGCAGATCCCTGTCTGGAGCTCACTGAAGAATCAGGGGTGGGAGGAATTGCCCTTTTAAAATGGAGTGTATATATGTATATATTTTTTGCATAATTAAATAATATATATATGTCATTGAATTCAGACTGGTTAGAGGCATGCATGTATGATATAAATTCTCTGTACACAAATAAAAGGAAGTTACTTGTATTCGTTGAATGGGTTGTTATGATGACTCCCTTCATAGGAAACATTTGGATCCATTTCCTCTGCTTTCGATGTTGTTCTTTTACTTCCGAACCAGTGTTTGAGGCAGATGTCTTTGATACTGAGTAAAGACATGGCAGTTTGCATTCACTCTCTGACCAAAAGAGATGCTCCCTACTCTTGCAGAATACTAAGACTGCCCATGACAACCAGAGTACTTTGATAAGAAAAGGAGCACACAGAAGGCAGAAAGGGACCTTGTTTGGGGAGGCGGCCTTGAGCAGTGACTTTATGACATAAATGATTAGGCTCTTCCTGGCCCCGCCTGTCTTGGGATGTCTACTTAGACCCTGGAACTTTGAAATCGCAGGCTGGGTCCAATGAGCGCAGAAAAGGGACAGAACTCAGGCAGATAAGATTTCTTTCGGGTTTGGTCAACAGCTGGCCTCTAGGGGTAGGGACAGGGGCAGTGGGTGGGAGGACTTGGGGGAGGGACTGGTGAGCTCATGGGAACTGAGAAACTGTGTCTAGGGCTTCCTTAGTTATACTGAATGCTGCATGTAGAGGTCTGCAGGGTGGCCAGCTGATGGCTGGCGGAAGGTCTGCTGACTTGGGTTCAGTTACTACTAAAATGACAGGTTTTTAGAAAGAGGAGAGAACTTCTAGATCCAGAGGAAATAATCAGGTAAGTACGCTAAGATGTGTGTGTGCGTTAGCCAGTCACAGTGGCTTACGCCTGTAATCCCAGCACTTTGTGAGGCTGAAGCAGGTGGATCACCAGGTCAGGAGTTCAAGACCAGCCTGGCCAACATGGTGAAACCCCATCTTTACTAAAAATACAAAAATTAGCTGGGCGTGGTGGCAGGTGCCTGTAATCCCAGCTACTCAGGAAGCTGAGGCAGAGAATCACCTGAACCCGAGAGGCAGAGGTTGCAGTGAGCCGAGATCGTGCCACTGCACTCCAGCCTGTGCGACAGAGCGAGGTTCCATCTCAAAAAAAAAAAAAAAAAAGATGTGTGTATGCTTGTATATATAATAAATATTTATCTGTACATATGCGCATGTACAGATATAAACACACAAGGATGTTTATCATAGAGTTGTTTATAAAAGCATCCAACTAACATTTCTGTATCTATGCAATTGAAAACAACATAGCCATTCAAAGGGATGAGGCAGAGCTATATGAACTGATATAATGGGATTGAAATAAACCAGATCACCAAGCACATTTTGTATGATTCTATTAGCAGGGGACATATCCACAAGTTTACATTAGTGTAGGGAAAAGTCTTGAAGGTAATATAAATATAAAGCATAGTTATAACTGGACAGTGGGAGTTTAGGTCATTTACACAATTATTTTATAGGTTTTTGTTTGTTTGTTGACTTCTTTTTTTCCCAACCTTTCTTTAGTGAAGTTGTATTACTTAAGTTAAAAAGGAAATAATGAGCCCGGTGTGGTGGCTCACGCCTGTAATTCCATCAGTTTGGGAGGCCGAGGCAGGAGCATCACTTGAGGTCAGGAGTTTGAGACCAGCCTGGTCAACATGATGCAACTCCATCTCTACTAAAAATACAAAAAATTAGCTGGGTGTGGTGGTGACACCTATAATCCCAGCCACTCAGGAGGCTGAGGCAGGAGAATCGCTTGAACCCGGGAGGCGGAGGTTGCAGTGAGCTGAGATTGTGCCACTGCACTATAGCCTGGGAGACGGAGCAAACTCCGTCTCAAAAATAAATAAATAAATAAACTTTCAAAAGGTAATCATGTAAGAAAATAAAGAGCATGGAGAAAGTAGAAAACCAGATAACCTTGGTCCCATTTTGTTAAACTTTGGGAAATTTCAGTATCTGCATTATACTGATGACAGGCAGAATCTTGAGAAGTTAACACTTTAAAAGAAAGAAAAAAAAAACTAGATATTCACTATGTGTCATCTTGTTGACTGTTCTCTTCTCTGAACTTCCTGGCATCTTAGCTAGCATTATATTTGAGCTGGAATAAAATGTACTACGTGTCTTCAGATTCTGCAAACATTTACCAGGCACCAGGATGTCCACTGTCCAGCCCCAAGCCTGCCACTCAGGAGTTCATGGGGGAGTGAGTGTATGTGGCAGGCATTAGGCAGGGTTTTTGCATTCTGCTCTCCCGCTTGATCCCCATGACAACCCTACGAGCCTGCTGCCACTGATCTTCTTATTCCACTCGAGGGAACCTAGAGGCAGAGACAGGATTTGAATCCGGGCCTCCAGCTCCAAACCCCAGCTGAAGGAAGCAAGCTGGAACCCAAGATGCTTTCAATCCCTGCTGCTCTGAGCACTGCGACTTGTTCACTGGAATGCTGGAGTTTTGCTGATCATTGTCCTCACAGGGGCCCACTCTGAAATTAAAAATCCCCGAGTGAATAAATCTCCAGCCTCTCCTGCTGTTTCCTCCCCAGTTCTGAAAGTGAGGGCAGGAGAGATGAGCTTTGGCCAGGAATTCAGCGAGTGACTTTGCGTGGAGTGTCAGCTTCTCCACATTTCTGGGTGTTAGCTTACCCCTGTCCGGCAACAGCAGCAAAAACAGAGCCAGGCGTGGCCTATAGCAAAGCTCCCAGTTTAAATATGTGAATTCATCTGGGCCTGGACAGCTGCATAGCTCAGGCTGGGCAGAATCTGCCACCGTACCCTGTTTCCTTGAAATCTATACAGGAACACAGTTCCAAATACCCTGGTGCCAGTCCCTGCAAGCTCCTACTTGTACAAATGGATTTTAAACCATGTGATGATATCTACCTCCTCCCGTGCCTCTGGGCTTTTCTAGGTGTCAGCATGAATCTCATGTGAGCTTTACAATGACCCCAGAGTGGGTGGGCAAGGGAGAGGTGGTTATGACTATTATGAACTCCCTTGCTTTTACACCCACTCCCCTACAATCCCTTCTCCAACAAGTAGACAGTGAACTTTAAAAAATGTCAGTCACATCTCTGCCAATGCCCTGCTCAAAGCCCTCCAGTGGCTTCTTAATTCCTCAACAAGCTCTAGAAGTTTCTACGGGATCTGGCCTCTGTCTCCCTTGGCCTTGCTGTTGCCACACACTTCTAGCTATTCCTCAAATGTTCCAGGCTCCAAGTTTGTCACTGTCTCTTTTGAACTTGCTGCCCTCTCTTAACACCTCATCCCCCAGATACTCACTGGCTGGCCCCTTCTCATCATGAAGGTCCCAACTCAAATGTCACCTTCGTAGAGAGGCCTTCCTTGTCTCCCTTCCCCTCCTACCAGCTCCTTGTCTATTCCCCTTTGCCTCCTAGCACCTGACATCATATTGGGTATTTGTTTTATTGTTTGGCCTGATTCCTCCTCCATTACTTAGGCACCAGGAGAGTAGAGACCTTGTTTGTCTTGTTCACCACCTAGAAGATACCTGAAACTCTAACATTTGTTAAATGCTGGAAAGAATGCCCTTTTGACAGCTAGGAAATTGAGGCTCAGACAAGTGAAGTGTCTTGCCCTGGTTTCCCAGCTAGTGAGTGACTATGCTGGATTCAAACTTAGCTCTTGTGCTCCAGCCTTCAAGTGGGTGAAACTCAAGAGGGCAAGTTCTTACGGGGCCACTTAGGAGCAGACAGCTTCTCAGGACAACATTCTTTTATGTTGATGTGAAGTAGCAAATCTTTCATAGATACAGGCCTCTAAAAAATTCTGCCATCTGCCGGCTGCTGTGTTAGAGCCAGCCTCAGAAAAAGGTCAGAGATCCAGTCCCTGGCTGGGTGCTGTGCACCCAGGAAAGAAGGAGCAGAATTGAAAGAAGGCTTTTCTACTCTTCTAGATGAGCTTTCTAGGCCAGAGGCAGGGCATACCCATGCATAGACTTTAAGGGCCTTTATTTGGTCTGTTTGCTTCCCAGTTGGGGAAACAGGCCCAGGGACAGGAAGTGACCTGCCTGATGCTACCTCATGAGTTAGTGGTCCAGGCAGTTAGAACCAAGGTTTCCCAATCCAGCGGGAGTTCTTACCTACCCACTATAGACTTCTTGGCCGGTTCCGGGAGACTGAGCTCTTTCCTTCCCTGTGTTTGCCTCATCAGCACGCTGGACTGAGCCTTCCCAGATTCAGTGCTGGAACCAGCGGTGGCGGGTGTAGGGGCTGAAGAGTATATCAGCCAAGCTTGGGGGAGATAGTCACAGAAGGAAATTCACACTCTTCCTCTCTCATTAGGGGGCCCCACAATGAGGAGGGGAAAGACAAAAACAAGGATCTTGGGTACACTGGTCCTTACCTCCCTACTGCCCCAGGAGCAGTCTTGAGGGTTGGAGGAGACTACCAGCCTCCTCCCTATAGCGGACTTGAACTTGGCACATGGAACCAGCTGAAACTGGCACCATTTCTACCCTCAGAGGGTACCGCTGAAGAAGACGGGCAGAGATGAAAGAGGAACTGCTTAATTCAGCTCGGCACTTCTTAGCAGCTCCCCCACCCCATTGCCGGCTTTAGTCCCAGGCCAGAGACCCATGAGGTGTGTTGAACATTACTGATACCCTCTTTGATCTAAACCCTCCTTTCGTGATCACGCCTGGTGGTTCAAAGAATTGCTCCCCCAGCTTACTGTTCCTGTTGGTGCCGAAAGAATGCTCGTAATTGTTACCAAACAGTGGACGGAGCAAGGAAACATGTCCCCTTTGCCCAGCTGGCTCCCAATTGGCACTTCATTACGGCAAAGACAGAGGGGGCGGGGGCCCCCAGGCCTTCGGCATTTCATTTGCACCCACATGTAGGCTCACCTCTTGGCCTGGGAATTGATCGGTGCCAGATGCTCCATCTAGCCAGCATCCCCACCGCAGCAGGGCCGCCCGCCTCCTGTTTCGTGAAAAATGGCCCTGATTTTCATCAGACCCTAATTGGCCTGGGTTTGGCCTTCATTCTACCCCAGTCTCTTCACAGACTGCTGGCCACTGGCTGTTCCCTCCTCCAGCCGGGACAGTGCCGGTCCCCGGGCACTGACCCTGGCCCAGGCAGGCCTGCCAACTCCATAGCTCTCATTTCTCACTCTGCACATCAGTGCTGGCTTCCCACACCCACAGCTCCTCCAGAAGGAAGGTTTGTCGGGGGACTTCACCATGCACTCTGACGTACCACTTTTGGCCCAACCAAACTAGACCCCACCCTTGGGTAGAATGGGACCAAGATGCGACCCTGACGGACTTAAATGAGAAATGAGCATTTTCCAGTGACGCCTCCTCTCCCTGCCTCTTGCTGGGCCTCTCTCTGCACTGCTCTGGGGTGTTCACTGCACTTGGACTGATACCAGTCAATGTCCCTCGCTTCAACCTGACCTGAAACTGAAATGCTCCAAACAAGAGTAAGTGGGGCAGCCGACATTTCAGGAGGAGGAAGGTTGGCAGCCAGGCTACTGTGAGCTTGCACGGCCCATATAGGTCCCAGCTAGTACTCTGCATTTTCTTTTCTCTCTTCTTGGAACCCCTTCGTCCTTTTTCCCACTGCCCTCTGGCCTCCTCACTGCCTTGGGAAAGGGGGCCTCTCACAAAACAGTAGTCACCGCTGCTGTTCACTGAGTGGTTACTTTGCACCAGGCACTGTGCTAAGTACCTCAAGGGGAGTATCTCCCTTAATGCTTGCAACATCCTATGAACATTGTATGATTGCATCTCCCTTTTCAAGCTGAAAAGAAGTTAAATGCTTTGCCAGACAGTCTATAGCTAGGAGGAGCTGGAGCTGAGGTTCAACCCCAGGTTCTCTGATGCCCAAGTCTTCATGACTTTGCCCTGTTTGCCCCTCTTTCACAGAAACAGAGCTTCAGCCAAATCCTGCAACGGAAGCTCTTGGGAAGCTGCCTGTGACCTTTCTTATTGTGTCCCCTCAGCACAGGTCATGCACAGGCAGCTGGGAATACATATGCAAGTTAAAGGAATTCTCGTTGGAAAACACCAGACGGATCCACAGGGCCCCCCTCAATACCACTGAGTGTCTGTCCCCGCAGGGCCCTGGAATCCCACAGTTGTTTCCTGTACCCAGGCCTGGGGAGCCAGCCAGTCACATGGACCACGAGTGTATCCGCCTCACGCTTCTCTGTGGCCCCTGGCTTCTCCCAGTGGATTCCGCAAGGTGTTTCCTGCAAATCCTGCTGATGGTCTTTGCTGGCACGTAGCAAAATCCACCCAGAACACCGTGATCTGCTGGCCTCAGCCTGGATGGGGTTTTGTTTTTGTTTAGCCTTTTAAAAAATGTGTGTTTTTTTTTTTTCCCCCAACCAGGGGCACAGGGGTGAGGAGAAAAACAAAGGTAAAAATATTGACAGAGTGAAAAGTATTGAATAGTCCTTCTATTTCAAAAATAGCAGCTTCCACGGCTGGGATGCGGGCTGGCTAGGTTCAGGGATGCGGGCTGGCTAGGTTCAGGGATGCGGGCTGGCTAGGTTCAGGGATGCGGGCTGGCTACGTTCAGGGATGCGGGCTGGCTAGGTTCAGGGATGCGGGCTGGCTAGGTTCAGGGATGCGGGCTGGCTAGGTTCTGGGATGCGGGCTGGCTAGGTTCAGGGATGCGGGCTGGCTAGGTTCAGGGATGCGGGCTGGCTAGGTTCAGGGATGCGGGCTGGCTAGGTTCTGGGATGCGGGCTGGCTAGGTTCTGGGATGCGGGCTGGCTAGGTTCAGGGATGCGGGCTGGCTAGGTTCAGGGATGCGGGCTGGCTAGGTTCAGGGATGCAGGCTGGCTAGGTTCAGGTTGGGCTGAGGTTGAAGTTGAGATCAAGGTGGCAGTGTAACCCTTGTGCCTCAAGCATGTCCTTCAGGAGGGTGTGGGAGCCTGAGGCAGAAGAGAGCTCCTTCCTGTTTTAAAAACACCTTTTTCTGAGACTCTCAAAGAATGTTTGAAATCAGCTATCCAAGGTGCTCTACCATTTTTAAGAGGGAGGACGGGGCTAGATGGTGTCCTTCGGAATTGAAGGGACCCAAAGAAGAGGTGAATTGTTTAAAGTTAACTCAGAGCATTAGAGTGGGCTGATATCCTCTGAAGAGTCTACTTGTCTGTGAGAGCTGTTTCAGCTACTTCAAAGCCAGACGATCAGGGCAGCGGGGCTGGATTTTCATCTTCATGGCTGTGCACATCTCCACTTGATATGTGGGGGTCGGGGTCGGGGGAGTAAAGCCTGGTCCCCATGGAGATGCTATCCTGGAAGCATTTTTATTACCAAGGACTAGCATATAATTGGAAGATTGAAGGCAGAAGCCCTTATCTTCTCGGCATTCTTTAGAATTCTTCTGTATGTAGATTTCAGGACACACAAAGCCAGAGCAAAAGACCTTACTTGGCATTAACACCAGGATCCACCTGCCCCTCCCTGCCTGGCATTAATGTCCAGTGCTCCCCTAATGCACTTTAAGCTGTGAAGTTATCCCAGGTTTGTTTACATTGTAACTAATTTACTCTTGGCTGGACTGTCAGCCTAGAAAATAGGATGTCACTGCTCCCCCCAACCTCCACCAAAAAAAAAGACAGTGGCTAATGAAGAAAACAGATTGTTGAGGGGCACTAAAATTGAGGCAAGGAGCTGAATATTCTGCGCCCTCCTCAGGGGCAGGCAGGCCAGGCATGGCAGGCTGTCAGCATCGTCACAGATCAGCAGTGTCCCACTAGTTAGCAGATGGGCCCCTCTCAGTTTGAATGTGCAGCTGATGGACCAGGTGGGGTGATTAGGGGCCAACACTGTACTTGTTTCTGTCCCCAGTTTGGTTAAGTGCAGATCATCCAGACAGATCCCAGGCCGAGAAAGAGACTGAAGACAAAGCTAGAAGAGGCAGCTGAAGCATCCTAATGTCTTAACTCAAGTTTGACTTTTCAGAAATGTGATTTTAGAACATAGCAAACAGGAAGCACATGACAACTTGGACCATTACAATGAAGAGAAAGTGGAACCCAGGGAAAATGCATGAGTTAGAAATATAAAGTGATGGGACTCTTAGATTCTAGGGTTAATTGGGACACTAGAATATGTCCAGTCCAACGTGTTCATTTTCTACAATAAAAAGGGCTCCAGGAGGAAATGATTTGTCAAACTCACATAGAAAATGAATGGAAAAAAACAGAGTATCTAGCTTCCAATTCCTGGCCCAGGGCTCTTCTTGCTATTCAATACTTTCTACGTAATAAGCCTGGGTTTTTGTTTTCTTTTTTCAAAAAAATTATTGTACTTGGACACCCAGATGAGTACAGTTATTTAGTAGAGTACGTAGAGTTATTCACTAAATCACATCAAAGTTGGGAGACAGAGTCTGGTTTGAAAGCCCTCGGGTATTTTATTTTATTGTGATAATATTTAACATGAGATATACTTGCCCCCCTTTTTTTCTGAGACAGAGTCTCACTCTGTCGCTCAGCTGGAGTGCAGTGGCACAATATTGGCTTGCTGCAGCCTCAACTTCCTAGGCTCAAGTGATCCGTTTCCCTCAGCCTCCCAAGTAGCTGGAACTACAGGTACATACTACCATGCCCAGCTAATTTTTTTTCATACTTTTCGTAGAGACAGGGTTTTACCTTGCTGCCCAGGCTGGTCTCACACTCCTGAGCTCAAGGGATTCACTTGCCTCGACCTCTCAAAGTCCTGGGATTACAGGCGTGAGCCACCGCGCCCAGCAAGATCTACCTTCTTAACACGTTTTTTAACACTAGAAGTACTTAAATAGATGATGGTGAAGTCTCAAACTGTCCTACCAGCAGTAAAAAGATTCCAAGTGGGGAAGGTGAACTCTCAACCTTGTATACTGATCAGTGGCTCCTGGGAAATTTGCATTTATCCCCTAACAGAGCCATTAGAGAGTCACTGGCCCCCAGCAAGACTGAGATGGTCGAAGGACATGGGACCATGTCATAAGCAGGGAGAGACCATCCTAATCTATGACAATATTTATCCTGGAGATGCTTTGGGAAACATGACCCTTCTTTTCAAATATCTTGTTTTTTTGTAAGCCCAAGATGTTACCTAGGTGGGAGAAAGCCACAGGCAAGCAGTCCAAAGGAGAATTTTTTTACAGTAAAAGAAAATGGCTTGACACGGAACAGGCTGACCTAGGTCAGAGATGATTGCACACTGGGCAGTTTAACCTTGGGATGGGACTGTAGAAGAAATTCAAAGGAGCGTACACTGAGTGACCCTGAAGGTCCCACCCAACCTAAAGTCTGTGGCCTGTGAAATGTGCCCATGCCACTGTGCTGTAGTTTAACATGTCCTTCTGGAAGGCAGGTAGGACCCAGAGATGAGAAGTAGAGGCTCCCAATTCAGGCTGCCCGGACTGGCATGCTACATCCACCACTTCCGCATTAGATGACCTGGGGAGAGTCACTTCTTCTTTACAGGCCTCGATTTCTAAAAGATGGGCTAATGACAACATTTACTTTATAGGGCCTTAGTGAGGCTCAAATGGGAAAATCCACAGAAAGCATTTAGCACTGATCATGCATGGAAAGTGCCTGATAGCTGATGGCACCTATTGTAACTAATAATAGTATTAGAATTAGTATTGTAATCATTGACAATAGGATTTTTATAATTAGGGAAAGTGGGGAACTACCCACATGACCATCCTCCTGCTTTCTGTGTCAGTGTGTGACCAAATGTGTTCATCCCTGGTACTCTCATTGCTTATCCTCCGAGAGCACTGGCATATAATGGAAAATGTATTCCGATTTGTTCTGTTATTCCAGCCAGGAACATCTAGGAACAGGGGTTGCAGGTGTGCTTCAGGGACTACCTGAGCCCACCTTTTTTTTTTTTTTTGAGATGGAGTCTCACTCTTGTTGCCCAGGCTGGAGTGCAGTGGCATGATCTCGGCTCACTGCAGCCTCTGCCTCCCAGGTTCAAGCCATTCTCCTGCCTCAGCCTCCCAAGTAGTTGGGATTACAGGTGCCCTCCACCACACCTGGCTAATTTGTGTGTGTGTGTGTGTGTGTGTGTTTAGTAGAAACGGGGTTCCACCATGTTGGCCAGGCTGGTCTTGAACTCCTGACCTCAGGTGATCAGTCTGCCTTGGCCTCCCAAAGTGCTGGGATTACAGGCGTGAGCCACTGCACCCGGCTGAGCTCACCTTTTAATAGGAGCCTCCCGTGGGCAGGCAGAGTCAGAAGTGTTACATGTGGCCACTGGTCACTTAGGCAAAACCCTGCCAGCTTTCAGATGTGCAGCAGAGGTGGCAGGGGGAGGTGGCTGGTGCTGTGTATGTTTTGCAGATACTTTGTGGTGTGGTGATTGCTCTAGAGGACTCTAGTGTCCAGAAGCAGGCATGTGCAGTTTATCATTACAGCCCTCCTTCAAAGAGGACAGCTGGCCCTATGCTTTGCGGGGAGAGGTGCACTCCGGGTGGCCGATAAACCCAGAAAATATGATTCCTGTCTGGTACAGGGTACCATCCTGGCACCTGGAGAGGGGTCTGCATGAGACCCAGAAACGACTGGATCCACAACAGACCTAGTTTGTGGAACAGTCCTAAAGAATCCTCCATTCAAGCTTATATCTGTCACCCAGGGAACTGGACATTCCCTTCGGTCAGAATGAACTAGTGGCCTCCCCTTCTTCTCTCCAGCCAGGGTCTTTGCATTCCTCAGCCATGTGACCTTCGACATGCCAGGCTTGGTCTGATTGCTGTGCCCTTGTTTGTGCTGTTTCCATTGCCTGGACCATCCTTTTTTTCTTTCCATGATCGAAACCCTATACGTTCTTCTGAGTCAGCTCATGCAGCAGAATTGGCATTGGAATGTTGCAGCTAACTGCATATACTGGGTGACAGAGTGCACAGTAGAGAAAGGTAGGGTGATAGACTCCTCTTAGGAAGCGATCAATAAGGGCCAAGATGGAAAAGATGTCTTATTTCACCCAGCAACTATTTACTGAGCACCTACTATGTTCCAGACACTGTGAGATGTTGCGGTTAGATACAATGGTGAGCAAACCAAGATGTAATTCCGGCAGAATTTAGTTGAGTGTGTCGGGGCAGGGAAGAAAGAGGATGAGACATGATACAAATGAATCTACAAACATATAGTTACATACACACTAGGGCCCCTGAGAATACAAAACAGGGGTTCTGTTCTAGTCTCATGTTTGCAGGAGGTGGTTGGGGATGGCTTTATGTGAGGAAGTGTCCTTTGATTTTAAATGTGAAGTATGAGTGGCAGTTGATGGGTAATGGGGAGCAGAAGAGGGTCTCATGCAGATAGAATGGCATGTGCAAAGGCCCCAAGGCTTTGCAACTGAGAGATTTACACCAGGGCTGCTGATCAGATGTCTAGAAAAGTATACTTGTTTGCCCCTTGCCATACTCTTTGGTCCAAAGGCCTGAGCTCCCTGTCTTCAAACCAGGGGGCTTCAGGTCGGTTACTGGACTTCTCTATTCCTGCCCTTTGTCTGCAAGCCAAGGTACCCTCAATCTGGCATTGAGAGCCCTGGGGCCCACCCAGCTTGTAAGTGGAGATTTGAATCCAGACTTCACCATTGGATGAGATTCTTAGACATTACAAGAGTTATGGAGAGTTAACTCCACCTCAAAGTTCTCACCATCTGTGACTTATACAAACCCTTCTCTCATAATTCAGTCTTGGGAATTTTCCCTATCTCCGCATTTCCAATGCATTTGACTTGGTGGGGTGTTTCAGATTTGTTAAATGTTTAGTAGTAGAAAGAGGATGAGCTTTGCTGCTGGGCATATTTGGATTCCTAGCTGTGTGACTTCTGACAAGTTTCTTAACTATCCTGAGACTTGTTTTCTTTCTATGCTCGGTGGAAATAAAGCTACACATTTTGGGAATTGGTTTTAAGAGTAAGATATACTGTTTGTAAAGTGTGTCTGTCTTGTTCACTTTTCTGTTTCTGCCACCTGACACAGTGCCTGGCACATAGTAAGCGCTCAGTGAATATTTACTGAATGAATAAGTGGTTTAGGCACCGTGATTGCACAGACAAGATGTTCATAGAGTAGATGGTCTTTTCCTTCTTTATCAATGACTCCATCTCCCTGTCACACTTCAAGGCCAGGGCAGGTGGTTCAGAAATACCAGAGGTTGGCTTTATAGTTCTGCCATTACCCACTTTGACCAAAGAGGGCAGCAGTTAGCATTCTTTACTTATTTATTTTATTTAAAACGAAGGTTTCCTTAAAAGGACTTGGATCTTATCTCTAATCATTCCTGTGCACCCTCAGTGCTATTGATTCCTGATAATGGTCTTAGGGCTTGAAGACCTATGTATGGGCTTGTTTTTCTCATACCTGTTTCTACCTGAGTGCCCACTATGTGAGTGACGTGGTTGTGAGCTGGCAGGGAGGTGCTGAGTGAGCCTGGGTAGGGGACACCTGCTACAGCAGGTGGGCCTTCCATACTTTGGCCCTGGGTGTCCACAACCTTACAGAATGAAGCTTGTGGAACTTAAAGGTGAGGAAAGCCTACACTATTTTAAAAGCCACATGAAGGGTAAGTTATAGATGTACCAGGGTCTCCTTGGCATCTGTGCTTTATAAACTCCAGAGACAGAGCAGCCATTGGCTCTTGTTCAAATGACAAGAAAGTCTCCTGCCCACTCCTGGTGCATTCTGGGAACAGATTTGCTGTCTGCAAAGGCTGCATCTGCAGGTCTGGCGTGCAAAGGAAGGGTGGTCCTTTGGCTAATGGTGGACCTGCTCCTAGGCCTATCCCAGAGTCCCTCAGCTCTCCTAGCACACAAAATCCCAATTAGGAGAAAAATAAAATGCTATAGATGGCTCCTGAGATGTTGCCAGCTGTTTGGGCTTCACAAATGCCCCAACCTGAAAGCTGGAAGTTCTGAGAACCGTTTGAGGGCATGGTATTTTTCTGGGCACTGCTTCAAAGGGCTGTGGTTGAAGACCATGCTGCTATTCTGGTGGCCACTTGTGTGGGATAAAGTTTCCCATGGGCCCCTGTGGAGAGGCTGGAGCACTCTCAGGGGATAGGGGGTGGTCTTAGCCCCCCTCACCGAGTGCACTTGCATGGCAGTGAGCAAGTCGGCGCCTCTGACCCCTGAGTGGGCTTGAGCTTTTGAGAGGTCAGCATGCCCCCTTAAACTTGGTGTCTCCTCAGAGCACAGCACAGATGCCCAGCCAAAACACCCAGGGCGAAACCACTCCAAGAGGTGAAAGGGGTTGAGGGGAGAGAGGGTATAGAGGGAGACAGAGATGCATGAAATATTAACGTTGAAGATTAGAAATGGGATGTGCACTGGAATGAGATCATTTGTGGGTCTGATGCAAAGACCCAGACTTGTTTCTAGGGGTTTCTTGGGGCTTCAGGGGCCTCCTGTCAATGGACTGTTTGGACACCCATTTGGATACATGCAATCCTAAAGGCTATGGGCAGTGACAGAGTGATAAGTCTTTATCACTAGCCTCAGGGAGTAGAAGCCCACCTAAGAAATGGCACTGTCCCATGTTGGAGCAAGACCCAACCTACCAAGCTGGGAGTTACCGCCCACTGCAAGGCACCCCTGTACTTTGTTGGACTCTCTGTTTTCTGTGTCTCCAATGGGCCGGACTCTCCAGCCTCCAGGCCTCTGCCTCTGCTCCAACCATGACCAGAAGGTCCTTTCCTTTCTCTTTCTCTTAACTGTCTCTAGTGATTCTCTGATCCCAGCTCAGGCAGGATGTCTCCCTCCCGCACCTCCAGGCTGGCAGGGTGTGTCTGCTGCATGCTCCTGTGGCTCCCTGGACTATAACTCCCTGTCTTCTTGTCTCACAAGAGTAAAATAAGCTTCTTAAAGGTAGGAACCTTGTCTGCCTGCTTATTACTGAATCCCCAAGACATGGCACAGGATCTGAGATGCATAGTTCCTCAAATACTTCTGAATAAATAGCAGATGAGTGAATCAATGAATTTCAAGTAGACTTGAGGAGACGGGGGGGGGGGGTGGCAAAATAAAACAAATAATAAACACTATGGCAGAAAGGGACACAGGACCTGGAGATGGGGCCTGGAGAAACAGCCTGCCATGCTCTTCATATTTCCTGAGTGCTACCACAAGGAAGAGGGGCAGCTGGAGGCCAGAGGGTCTGCAGAGGAGTCAGCAGGTCTAGCAAGGAGTGCCTTGGGTGGAGACTCCCTGGGGCTAATTTTGGTGTCACCACTGACTTCCTTGAGGGTGCTGAGCCTTGGGATCTTCATGTGTTGGTAGCTTTTGGGTGCTGTCCTTCCACAGACACATCAACAAGTTCATGGGGGTCTCCTGTAATAGGGTCCTGTGACTTGCCTCTTTTTGGAGGTCAGTCTTCAATATTTTGGAACAATATCGGTATTCGGCCTCTCCAGATCACATTTTTACTTGTCCCTTCCTTTTCTGAGTAACCCTATGGAACAAGGACTCCTGACCCAGCACTCCAGGAAGCCAAACACAAAATCATCCCCGTCTTCGTTATTGTATTACCTTTGGTTCCCTCCCACAGCCTCATTCATTCATTCAACATTTTTGGGAACCCTGGCCACAATCTAGGCTCTATGCCATGTACTGGAGTCCCAGATGCAGTCCCTGCCATCTGGTAATTAGTGATGCTAGTGAGTGTTCAAGGAACCAGTCATTAAAGAAGAACACGTGCTGGAAGAAAGAGGGAAGCCAGGCAGAAGAGAGGTGGACTAGCTTGGCCTGGGGTGGACAGAAGGCTTCCTGGAGGAGGTGGCATTTCAGCTGGGTGGTTCTTGCAGGAAGCCAAAGGTGCGGGCAGATGCACAGGGAGGAAGTGATTCTCACCCAGGCAAGGGCCATCATAGGACAGGTTCATATAGTGATGGGGGCTGGAAGCTTTAGAGTGATAGGATTTGAGGTATGGTCCCAGCTCTGAAGAGCCATATATATGCCACTGAGTTATGCAGAATAATCCTGTAGATACTGCAAACCGAAGGGAGGTGTAGGTGAGGATGTAAATGAGGATTGTGGATCCCATTTGTTCCTGGGAGAATGTGGGGGACTTAGGGGAGAAGGACTGTGTTTCCCACTGTCTATCCTTTGGGGCTTTGACATTTCCCACCTGACAGCCGTTTGCAGAGTAAAAGCCTCAGGGATTCTAATCATGCTTGGTGAACACTTTGGGGCAGTCGCCTCATTGGACCCTTAGAATCCAGGTCACAGAAACACCATCACCCTTCTGAGAATCAAAGTCCTCCCTCCCCAGGTAAGTCGGCCCTGAATCCAGGAATCAGCCAGCCCTGGGACTTTTGCCCTGTCCTAGGC
This sequence comes from Pongo abelii, assembly GCF_028885655.2. Taxonomy (NCBI): domain Eukaryota; kingdom Metazoa; phylum Chordata; class Mammalia; order Primates; family Hominidae; genus Pongo; species Pongo abelii. The sequence goes on from NC_085929.1 coordinate 39,366,625, forward strand.
CAAGGTATCTGTACCTTTCTTCCAAATTGCTGGTGGCCCCAGGAAGAAATCAAGAGTGGCTGACTTTAAGCAGTTAGATTAAACATCAAATGCATTCATCCCAAGTCTAGGCATATACCTAGAAGGAGCAACTCTTCAATTTTGCCATTTCATTGTGTAAAATTGAGGTCGCCCCTTAACACGTGAACGCCAGCATGGGGTGCTAATTTTGTGTTGTGTTCTTTTGGGTAATCTCAAAGTTCCAGGAAGCCTGACCTTCCTGAGCCTGTGTTTCCTTCCCTCCCCTCCCCGGCCCCTTCATTTCATCTACAACAGACGTCAGCAGGGGCCCTGAGTTTTTCCCAGACCGCTCAAGCAGAAACCCATCCTGCTCACAAGGTGAGGAGAGCCAGGAGCTCACAAAGGCCCCTCCTCCCCTTCCCCGGGAGGTCCAGGACAGGGCATCCCCAGGACAGAGCTACCCTGGAGACCCCGGAACACAAGGCAGGCACTGAGAAACAGGAATCTCTGGGCAGGGAGGTTTTCATATCCTCCGGGTTTAATAGCTTTCCCTGAGATGGAAACTTGGGTTGAAATGATTTGCAGCTTTCCAGATTTTCTGAGTGTGTGCCTTTGGGTTTATTTTTAGCCACAGGCGTTCATTTCTTGCCAAAAAAACCTGCTTAAATAAAACCAAGATTAATATTTTTACTTAACGGAAAGAGTTAGTCAGGACAGGCTTTGAACTGGGACTCCTTATCTTGATGGGGAGTGCATGTTAACGGTCTGGCCTTGGCTTTGACATCAACAAAAAGGGCCTTTGAAACAGACAAGAGAGAAGGGCCCTGGGGGACCAGGGTAGGATGCAGGAAAAGCCTATTTGTGGGACTTCTCTGAAGAGAGAGGAGAGTTCCTCTTCACTCAGGCTGCTTGCTGCTCCCCACCCCCAGCCCCCAGCCCCCATGCTGTTGCAGTGGCAGGGGGGTCATCATCTTCCTGGAAAGGCAAGAGATCGGCTCTGGCTTTGCTCAGAGCCCGGCTGTGATTCTGCCTCATTTCCAGCTGCTCTCCTTACCACCCCCAACCCCCCACCCCACCCAGATCAGGTCCAGACTTCTTCCTCCTCTGCATTCAGACGCAGCAAACTGAGTCTCTTCTGCAGGATGGGCTGAGGCTCAGATCTGATGCCATCTCCAGGGCACTTCCCTGACACCCCTCCCCTGAGACGGACTTCATCTCCTCTTGGCTCTGTCCTGGCTTTCCATCCTTGCTTATATTGCTGAGCCTGCCTTACTTGAGTGTCATTGCTGGTCTCTCTTACCTTTGGCCCTTGAGTTCCTAGGAGCCTCATGTATCTCTCTATCCCTACATACGTCTAGCACAATACTGAAACACCTTCCTGGCTGCTGAACAGTTGTGTATCTGACCCTGTGAACCGAGAATTGCTATTATCCCCTTTTGATTGAATAAGACTTAGAAAGACTGGTCATTTGACAGAGCTTGCACAGGAGTTATTTATCTGTTTTTAAATTACCCTTTGTGTGTGGCACTTTATACATGAAATCACACTTAGCTTCCCATATTCAGCAAATACATATGAGGTGCCTGTTGTGTGCCAGGCACTCTTCGGGCAGCTTTGGCTACAGCAATAGGTAAAGCAAAGAACCTGCTGCCCAGGGGAGGCTTACATTTTAATGGGGAGAGATGATCAGTAAAGAAGCAAGTTAATGTATAATGTCAGATGGTGGCCAGTGTCTGATGGAGCACAGTGTCGGGGGCCAAGGGATTGCGAGGTGGGGGAGAAATGTGCATGGATCAGGATCAGGGAAGGTCCCCCGCCCAAGTGAAGAAAGAGTGTTCCAGCAGAGGGAACTGCAAGGTCAGAGACCCTGAGAGCATGCTTGGGTGCTAGGGTGTGCAGCAGAGCGAGCTACAATTTCCTGAGATTAAGAAGGCCATGAGAGCCCCAGGTGCAGGGAAGGCCTGTTATCTGGAGCTCAGTGTTGGATGGGTCGAATTTGAGATGTTTTATTAGGCTTGCAGGTATAAATGCAGACTAAATGTAGACTCTGGGATATATAAGTAAAAAGATCATCAGGGAGGGGAACAACATACACTGGGGCCTGTTGGTGGGTGGGGTAGGGGGAGGGAGAGCATTAGGAAAAATAGCTAATGCATGCAGGGCTTAATACCTCAGTGATGGGTTGATAGGTGCAGCAAACCACTATGGTACGTGTTTACCTTTGTAACAAGCCTGCACATCCTGCACATGTACCCCAGAACTTAAAATAAAAATACAATTTGTTTAAAAAAAAAAAGGTCATGAGAGTTCTAGGTTGGCGGTGGCAAAAGTGTGGGAGCTGTCAGTTGTGCAGATGGTGCTGAGACCCACAAGCTGGAAGAACATAGCAGGACCACGAGCCTGCTCCTCGATGACTGGACTGAGCACCAAGGTGGTCATGGGTGACTTCGACAAGCACTGCTTTGGAGACGTTAGGGGGGAGGCTGCCTAGGTTACTGCAGGCACCCTTGGAGGCTGGTAATTATCACCCACAATTTATCTGCTGGGATGGGAAGTGACTTGCCCAAGGTCACACAGAACAGGGCAGCGACTTCGCCCAGACCCCACGCGCTCCATGCCTGTCTTTCATTCCAGTACGCCGTGATCACTTCTCTAGTTTTCTTGATCTGTCCTTTCAGCTTCTGAGTCTTTCGGGAGGATTTTTTTGGGGGTTGGGATTGTGGTGATCAATAGGCTGGGAATCAGAGGGACCCAGTCCAGGCAGGCCCCTCAGGCCTCTGCTTTTCACCCTTAGTTCCGAAGGCCCTTTCCTCTCACCTAGACATCATCAAAGCATCCCCAGAGAGGCAGCAGATATCTGAGAAGGACCTTGGGAAGGGTCACTGAGGAAGGTTCTCAAGATCCTGGGGGGATGAGGAAATGCTGAATCACAAGAATCTTTTCGGGTTCCTCTTGCTGTTTTCCTCTGATTAGTAAATTTAAGAATCTACAAGTAATCACCATCAGCAATATAACAGTGTATCATTTGTCTAGCTTCAGGGTTACAAAGTACCTTGGTATGTATACATTGTCTCATTTAATTAATCAATCTAATTAACCTCAAACTTCCAGTGTTGGGAGAAACCTTAGGGAGCATGTGGTTTTGTGGTTTCTAAGTTATTTGTTTTTATTCCATGAAAGCCTTGCTGGGGAGCACAAAGGTCTAAACAGATGATATGATATACTGTTATACTGCTGATGGCGATGACTTCTAGATTTTTAATACTAATCAGAGGACGTGTGTTTGTGTGTCTGTGTAAGTGATTGGGAAGGGTGGTGGGTGGGTGATGAAAGGGATGTGGGGCTCACTGGGAGCTTATAAAGGGTCCTTCCTTTTAGGTATCAATCTTCTTCTCTGATCCTCTGCGGTGAAAGTGGGGAGTGCAGTAAAATTATGAACTATTTTGCAACCAGTGAGAATCCCATGTAAAGGTTTTTAGCTGGTCTGCTATCCTGGGGGACCTCCCTTTTTTTTTCCCCCACTAGGATGCAAAACTGCTTACAGGCTACCTGATCCTCATTGTCCATAGTTGGAAAGTAGGGACATTAATAGCCACAACAGTAGCCACCTTACCAGGTTGCCATGAGGACAGAGTTAAAGAACATGTGCACGTTGCCTGGCACCTAGGAGGCATTCGATAAATGGTAGTGGTTGTTATCAGTATGTTCTAGTTCCCTTCCTTCTCCTCTAGATTCACTAATGTGATGCTAAGAAAAGCAAGCAGTTTGTAATTCTTGAATGGGTGAGCAGCTGGAAGAGTGAGAGCGCCCGGCTCTGCCCTCCTTGGGCAGGCTACATTGTGGAGTGTCCAAGGTGGGCAGGAAAAAGACTTGCTTAGCGGGCTCCAGGCCGACCTCCCTGTGGGTCCCTGACCTATTGCCTTTGCCATGAGCACTCTGGCCTCAGCAAGGCCCCTCCCTTTGTCATCCTGTGGGAGATGATAAAATACACACGAAGTGGCCGTGAGACAAGCTGGATGACAGGGATCCCTCTTTCCTCTTTTTTGGTGTGTTTTCATGGGTAGGGCATCATTCCAACACTTCCAGATCCCTCTTTTCCTCCAAGTCTAGGCCCAAGATGCAAGCCCATGGTCCAGGCTTTTCTTCCTACCTAGAGTCTGCCTGCTGGGGTCCCATCAGAAGAGCAGCCCCTTCCCAGGAACTGACACTAACAGTGACTTCTGCTTTTGAAGAAATGCAGTCTACCCACTAACCAGACGTCCCTTACTTATCCTTGCTGTCCTTTTAAAAACCATGCCTTAAAGCAACAAAATCATTCTATGGGGGCTTTGGAGAGACAGGAATGGGGGTGTTGTGTGTGTGTGGGGGGGGGCGGGGGGGTGGCGGTGGTATCTCACCTGCTAGATAGCATGAATCAACTCCTAAGTCATGGAGAGGATTTGTACTGCTCTTCCGTTGATGCTACCATGGACGGAACCCGGACTCCTAAGTTAGTATACATTAATTAGTTAAGGAGTCCTTGATCCCCAGACCAGCCAAATGGGTAGCATTGTTGCTCGGCCTTCTAGTCTGCCAGTAGGAAAGTACAACCATTAGGTCGGGGAAGAAGGGTCTGGATTTGGTTGACAATGGTTGGATGGGGGATAGAAGCAGAGGGAGGGCAGCTCAAGGGTATCTTGCCCCACTCTGTTTATGCTGATGAACAGCACATGTGCAATTTCTGGAGACACACCAGTAAGCTTTTCTGGAAACTCAATCCCAATTGCCATTGGAAAATTGTTCTTTGTTCAAAACTTGTGTCACTGTGGTCCACACTGCTAGAGCTGGAGGTGGGGAGAGGCAGCATGAAGGTATATTTATGGAAGAGGTGTGCCTTGTTTACCTTGCTTTTGTAAGCTCTTACTAGCACTCTTGCCCAAACAGATATTCAAAGGAAGCAAAGACAGTTCAATAGAGATATATGCCTCTATGCCTGGCTTCTCAGGTGCACGATATATTCAAGAAGGCCCCATATATATTTATAGATCGATGTGCCAATTATATAAGTATACACATCGTAGTTAGTTTCTTCTTAGATACTTTTACATTGAAATACTGCTTATTCCTTAATCAATCTCTTCCTTTTTTCTTTCTTCTTCTTCTTTTTTTTTTTTCTCGCTGAGACAGAGTCTTGCTCTGTCACCCAGGCTAGAGTGCAATGGCATGATATAGCTCACTGTAGCCTCAAACTCCTAGGCTCAAGCAACCCTCCCACCTCAGCCTCCTGAGTAGCTGAGACTACAGATACATGGCACTGTGCCCGGCTAATTTTTTTAAATTTTTATAATTTTTTATTTTTTGTAGAGACAAGGTCTCACTGTGTTGCCCAGGCTGGTCTGGAACTCCTGAGCTCAAGTGATCCTCCTGCCTTGGCCTCCCAAAGTGGTGAGATTATAGGCATGTGCCACCACACCCAGCCTCTTCCTTGCTTCTTTTGACCACCAGACCCCTAGAAGCCCAGATTCTCTTCCTAAGAGCAAAAGAGATTCTAGAGAGACAAGAGAGGCTCAGAGGCTGTGATTCACGCTGAGCCTCACCTCTCCCTTCTCTGATTGGTGCTTCTGTACCTTGGAGACTAGTCCTCTAGCCATAAACTTTTTTTTTTTTTTTTGAGATGGAGTCTCGCTCTGTTGCCAGGCTGGAGTATGGTGGCGCAATCTCGGCTCACTGCAACCTCCACCTCCTGGGTTGAAGTGATTCTCCTGCCTCAGCCTCCCAAGTAGCTGGGACTACAGGCGGCCCCATGCCCAGCTAATTTTTGTATTTTAGTAGAGACGGGGTTTCATCATGCTGGCCAGGATGGTCTCAATCTCTTGACCTCGTGATCCGCCCACCTCAGCCTCCCAAAGTGCTGGGATTACAGTGGTGAGCCTCCGCACCCAGCCAGCCATAAACTTTTAAACCTTATCTCCCCACTAGACTAGCCATCAGTGGAAGCAGGAAATAGGACTTCTATTTCTTGTTGTCACCCTCACTAGCACCCAACCCAACATTCCAGACACCAACCTAGTTCACGCCTATGTTGGTTTGGCTGTTAGGGGCACTGGGTAGACAGTGTAGGGGCCATACTCCAGCATGAATGGGAATAAAGACAACCTGTGCCCAGCCTGGCCCATCTGTAAAGCTGGCTTCTAGCCACCACAACAAGGTGGCAGGAATGGCTAGACATGCTGCCAGCTACCAGTTTGAAAAGTGTCTTCTGTTGTTGGAAAACCACAACCTCCCCCCACTCCACTTCCCTTGTTCCCTGTGGCCCCTGGGCCAGCGAATGCCTCGGGAGAACCCTGATTGCCAAACAGGAGAGTACAAAAGAACACACATTTGAATTACAGAGGAGAAACTGGAGCAAATACGGACAGATTAATGCACAAATCAAATAGGTGGATCTGGGGCTGGCCAGCAATTCTACTTTGGAAGGACTTTGAGAATCTATTTGGAGGGCAGAATGTAACTTAATTTTAGTTCAGTTTAGTGAAGTTTTGTTTTTGTAAGGAAAACACTGGTGTGGCCTCTTCACTGGGCCATCTCTGCCTCAGACTTTTGGAACCATGACTGTGATCTTCTTTGGGTGGTCTTGGTAGGCCATTCTTGGGTTACACATGGGTGGTAAGGTGGGATGGGTACACGTGATGGAGTAGGCACTCCTGGCCCCAAAATACCTCCTATACTTGTTCTGACTAGTTCATCTGTGCTTCTCCACCTCTCCCTGAAGTTCTGTAAGGCTAGGATATTTTTATGAGGTTGCCTTTCTTCTCATCCTAGGGAGAACTCCCAGGCCTTAGCTTATAGTGCATGTTAGAAGTCTGAAGATGGTATGCCCTAAGATGGAATAAAAATAGACATCACGATAGTGGTGATAATGCTAATAACAGTGGTAGCAAACACATGAGGTTTGGGATGGACTACACACTGTTCTCAGTGCTTATATTAATACGACCCTCACAGCAACTTTATGAGGCATTACTGTTATCATTCCCATCTTACAGATTGGGAAACCAAGGCATAGAGAGGTTTAGCAACTTCCTGAAGGTCACCCAGCACCAGGGCTGGGATTTGAACCCTGGCTATCAGGCTCCTTAATGCAATGCTATGTTGCTGCTCCAATAGTAATAAGCAAATCACCTGTTAGCCACACGAGAGGCACTGGGCTAAGAAAGCCAGGGAGATTTAGGAGGAAAGGGCCCCAGAGAGATCATACAGTAATGGTGGAACCTAAACTCCAGTGCAGCTTCCTGACTACAAAAACATATTCTTTTCACTGAACTATCCTCAGATGAAAAGGTTCCAAGCTCAGGCCATTCGGGGTAAGGAAGGAGTTGGCTGGTTGTATGTACAGAAGCTTCCAGCAGTACTCAGCTTTATGGGGCAGGTCTGCTTGTGACATCTTCTGTCTAAATCAAGTCAAGCCATTTTTGAACCAGGATGTTGCTATTTAAAGGAATCCCTTTTGCCTTGCCCCTCCCACCACCCCCCCCAGCCAAGACTCGCTCCCTTGTTTACCTTCTGTGTTAATGAAGCAGAGAAGATGGGTCCAAATCATTTCAGGAAGAATCAGTGGTAAAGGCTGGCAGACATGCCTCTGCCCAGAGGTGAAGCTGTTTTAACCTGCCTGTGAGAGTATGGAGGAAACAGTCCCCGGGGCCTCCAGGAGGCTGGCTTGTTGCCGAGAATACTACCGCAATGTTAGAAACAGAGGTGGATGCAGGATCTTGAGAGACATTGGCCTGGGATCTCGCCAACCTCTCGTTTTTACAGCAGACTTGGAAACAACCACTCGCCTCCTCCTAATTTGAGCTGCCTCCGCTAAATTGCTCACTTTGCCAATGACTGTGTGTTTTGCCATCCCTGGCAGGGAAGGTCTGAAGGGGCCATTGATTCATCTGAACCCTGACTTCATGTCTGACTGCAAGGGTAGGATCCAAGCTCATTTGGAAAGAAACAAGACAGAATCCAGTAGGGATGAGGAATCAGTTCTTAGTAAAGATTTTTTTAAAAACAGAGATTAGATCAAAGTCATCAGTGGAGCATCCACAATGAGGAAGGATAATGGAGCTACCAAAATATGTGTGTGTTTGTGTTTGTGTGTGTGAAGGGTATTTTACTTAACAAGCATTTATTGAGTATCTACTCCTTTTTGGGCTAAGTGCAACTTGAGATAAGAAAGAATGATAGGATCTCAGGGCTGAAAGAGTTCAATTTGTAATTCAAAGTATGACTGCATAAGCAAGCCCCATTCCAATTCCTGTTGAGGTCTTAGCATGGAAGTATCCAGCACCCTCATCACACCCCCTGACAGAGGCACTCTCTGCCCTGATGGCAGCCCCCCTGCCTTTTGTTGCTGGTTCTTATTATTAGATGATTTTTTTCTTTGGTTGAGCCAATGAATGTTACTCTCTGCAATTTCCAGTTTTTGTATTCAAGACCTGTCCATGTGCTCCTCCATGTGCCAATTTTACAAATACCTGAAGACAGCTCTTGGGTGCTTCTTTTTCACACAAAGTAGAAAGAGAAGCACAACCTTGTAGAATCTAAAAGTCAAGTCCTCTCTTCTTTGTGTTCCCAGTGCATGTAGCAAAATGCCTCTCTTTCAGCCCTCGACCCACTGGGTGTAATTACTTTTGTATTCACAGTTAACTAATATCTACTGGGTAACTCCTTTCTGCCAGACATTGTAGTGGGAAATTTCATAAGCTCTTTTGTTCAATCCTGATTCCAATTCCCTGATGTAAAGAGAGTTATACCCTCTTTATAGATGAGAAAATTGAGGCTCAGAAAGAGGAAGTGGTTTCACTTCTTGGTCAGTTTCCTTATCTAGATCATGTGGATGCTAATACTGCCCTTGTAAGACAGTTAAGAGCAGTAAATAAGTGAAATGTACTTGGCACGTAGTAGGTGTGCAATAAATGGGAGCTGTTTTCACTGGAACAGCCCTTCCATGGTTAGCCCATTTCATTTTTGGTGATGATAATGATGATGATATTAATAACATTTGTCTAGTACAAACTATGTCCAAGACAGTGTCAAGAGTTTCACATTTGTCATCTTGACTAATCCCTTCAGTTCAAGAGATTCGTATCATTATGATTCCTGTTTTATAGAAGAGGAGGCCAGAAACAAAGTTACTTACTTGCATACAGTCATATAGCCATAAACAGCAGAGCTGAGATTGGAACAGTTCTGTCTGGCTCCTGAGCCCCCACTCCCAATTGCTCCTTCTTCTACCACATCCCCATGGAGCTCAGACTCTATTGCATCCCTTGCTATCTAAGCACTGGTTACCAAGGGCTCAACCAGAATGCTAACTGGGGGCACTGTGGGAAGCTAGGGTGCACCACAACCCTGTAGACATGTCAAGATGTGGTGAATTAATGCATGCAAAGGAAGAGCCCCAAATGAGGTGGTTAGAAAGGGGCCCTGGTGGAAAGAGAACTTGTCCATGGCATTGTCAGATGGACAAGGGAGGGGGGACAATGGCTCTAACAGAAGTAGGTTTTGGATTATGGTAAAGTCACAAAGTCAAGAAAATCCCCAGGGTTGGCGGGGGTTGACTATAGCCTTGGAAGTTCTGGAGCTGGCAATTGTGAATATTTGGGGTAATTAACTTGAATGGTGGCTGCTTCTTTTGCCTCCAACCTCCCTCTCACCCCAGGGAATTCCCACTCTTGTAAACACAATCATCTATTCCAGTTGGCTCCAAGGTAAGAGTGCAATTCCAGGCTCCACAGAGGCTAGCATGCCCGCCCTGAGATGCTGTTCCTGATGTGGTTCAGGCCTTCCTAACCTCTTATTGTCTCCTTCTGTCTCTGCAGTGATCCGGGCCAAGGTGGTGGGGAAGAAGCTGGTAAAGGAGGGGCCCTTCGGCACGCTGGTCTACACCATCAAGCAGATGAAGGTAGGTAATGTCATCACTCTGGCTCCAGGAAGGTTTTTGGGTTTTTGCCAGAAGAGTCCTGGCTAAGGGAGGCAAAGTGGGTTGGAACTGGGGTGTGTGTCTAAGCACCAGCCAGACCCAGCCCTTCTGCCTGCTGGAGAGGGAGCTGCTGGAGAGGGAGCAGCATAAAGGGATGGGTAGGGAGGGGGCATGGGGCTGCCTCGTCCAAGAGCCCATGCAGGTGGAGTCACTTCAAGGCACTTGTTAGGAGGCTGAGCTCTGGAGCCAGATGGCAGATAGCCTTGTTAGCTGGTAACCATGAGACCTTGGTCAAGTCACTGCCCCTCTCTGGGCTTTAATCTTCCCAATTGTGAAATGAGGGGGTTGGACTAGATCATCTCTATGGACTCTTCCAAGCTCTGACTATCCGGGATTCAACAGTGCTTACAGGTCTCCTGCAGCCACTGAGGTTACAGCTTAGGTTTACACCCCTCAAATCTTTACATGGAAACTGTGCTGATCACAGGAACCTCATCCCAAGGCAGGAACTTCACCTTCCTTCCCTATTTTCCCAGCTGATTGTCTTCTTGCATCCTAGATAGTTAGCAATGTTTGCTAAGCATATTCTTATCATTAAACATATTACTGAGGATATGAACATCATGAAGCACAGGAAGGAGGTATGCCCTTAAGAAAAAGAACACCAGATTTGAAATCTAGAGAACCTGCCTCCTAGTCTCAGCTCTACTCCTAAATAGCCTGCTTACCCTGGGCTTGTCCCTTTTCCTGGGCTGCAGTTTTGCCACCTGTTAACAGTGTGGGGTTGGGCTTGGTGCTCCTAACATCCTCTCTAGCTCCGGCATTCTAAGCACCCTGGGATGTGGGCCGTGTTACTTGTAAGGAGGAGCAGGTGGTATACAATGGAAGGGTGTACTGGTGATTGCCTTAGCACAGAAGACTGGGGCTTCACCTTGAATAACTCAGCAACTGGCTCATCACCCCATCTTTGTAAGCACCTCTCTACATGCAGAGCTCCCAGCCAGGAGCCAGGGAGGCCGTGAGGGAGATACAGTTTCCATCTTTAGGAACTAAAGTCAGGTTGGGAGAGAAGAGGCATGTACGTGTGTGACTCATCAGAAGTTCAATGTGGGGTGTGCTGAGGTCCACAGGAACTGTCCAGCCCTTTAACTTATTGCTCATATTTGCATCCCTAGCAATTAGGGTAGGACCTGGCATGCAAAAGTGATTTGGTGAATGCTTATCCGCCTAATACGGGCATGAGGGTGAGACCCCACAGGCCTGGAAACTCCCCAGAGGAGACAAGCCACAATGTCCAGGTAGAAGGGAGTGGGGGAGTGACGCAGCCCACGATGATACCCAACCATCCCCAAGGCCAACCTCCAGGCTTTCTTATTCCTGTGTCCTGAGGCTGGATGTACTAATTTTGTGGAACCTGTTGCTTTGGATTCAATTTTGCAAACATCCACAGCCTTCTGGTTATGTAATGTCCAGAGTCAGCCCTGGCCAGTTGCCCTTGGCTGCCTAAGCTTGGTCATGAGACCAGCTTATGTCTTCAGACAGCCCTGGGGAGAGAAAAATGGGTGGGGGTGGGGAACCAGCAAGAGCAACAACAACGCAAAAAGCCCACTTTGCAACCTCTGGCAGTCAGCACGGGAATGCCAAAGCATATTAGACCAAGCAGAGGTTCAGAAAACACACGAACCTGCCTGGTCTGGAACAATCCTCATTACGAGACACTCGGTGGTTAGCAGAGAGCTGAGAGGGAAATAGCTGGGAGGCAGCAGTTCCTAAGCCTGCCTGGTTTCCTTCCTACCATCAGGGCCTGGAGACCAGGGTGACCAGAGGCCCTTCCTGTGGGCAGAATGTCCCATTCCCCCTTTCTGGTATCAGACCAGCCACGGGGGTTGTTTAAGAGACCAAACAACACTTGCTAGCCTATCAGCTTCAGAAGACACACTCCCACTCCCAGGCTGGTGGGCTTAGGCTTTCCGTTCACCATCCTTCACCTGAGCTCATGAATCGTGGTGCTGGGAATTAGATGTAAGATCCCTTGTCTTACTTCTGACAGAGGCACAAAGGGGAAATGACTTACTCAGAGTCAAGCATTTAATTAAGGGCAGATCTGATCCCCAAGCTGAGGCATCGGAATTTCTTCCCAATCCTGTGTTCTTTATATGACTCCCAAATCTCCCTGCCATCTTCCTTTAATCATCAGTCACCATCTCATGCCTTTTATTCACTCTGACCCTCTATAGAGGGTATCATGATCCATAGAACTGGTCAGTGCCCTTCTATCCAGAGACGCCACTGGAATCTGCTTGTCTCTAGGTACCAGCCTGCAAGTCAAAGAAGATACAGGCTAGAAGTAGAAGTAATAGTCTGTCCATCCATCCTCTCATGCTTCCTTTCCACCCTCTCTCTGTGCTTAGTACTATACTATCAGCTGGGGATACAAAGATAACACTGCTTATAATTATGATAAGACTTGGCATCAGTAACATTTACCGAGCAATTGCTTTGTGCCAGGCATTCTGCTAGGTCTTTGCATAGATCAGTACTTATACTAACACTGTAAAATAGATAACACCTTGTCCTCTGTTTGACAGGTGAGGCAACTGAGACCTGAGAGGTCATAAAACAGTTAAGATTATATGGCTGCAAAGTGGCAAACCTGAGCAAAACTACAAGGTCTTTGCCTATAAGGAGATAATACAGTATGGAGCAGCGGGCTGATTCATCATTCCTACCCACTTTGGGGTATATAAATGCCCACTCCATATGTATTTAGTTCCCAGGGAACAAAAGAGGTCAGCTTGGGTTTGTTGGTTTATCATCCAGCAGTGTAGGGCTGGACTTGTAATATCCTGCAAAGGGTGTATCAGAAAAATCTTTGTAGGAGGGAAGGGGGAGAGGCCAGAGAGGCAAGCCTGCATGAGTTTTGGCACTGGTCCCTGGGAGACTTTGTTCTAGCAGATTAGAGAGTCTACCCTAGAGAGTCAGAAGAGGTGAGCAAGGGCTTCCTTAGAGCAGGACTAAAGGAACTTGGAGAACCTGAGACTCCGAGCCGCCCTGTCTGACCTCTCTCTTCTCTCACTGATGAAAGGCAGGCAGACCTTCTCCCGTCTGCTAACTCTGGAGCCTCTGACCCATCTCTCAGGAACACTTCAGTACACAGAGACCTGCGATATGTGTGTGTGCGTGTGTGAGGGAGCAGGGTGTTAGAATGTTGAGAGAGCTTATTGCAATCCCAAACTTGGAAATTAGCTGGGCTGTGGGGTGAAGGTGAAAGTTTCCAGAACTGGCTGCTCTAAGCTGTGGGGACCTTATCTCCCATCAGGACCATGAGAAACCGATCCACTGTGCCAGGAGTTATTGTTTATGTAGCGGAGACATGCTCTCCGGCTGGCTGCAGGAGACAGAACATGGGGGACATTATGTCCCAGCTGGTCCTGGGAGGGTCCCATGGGGAGACCCGCTGGTCATGTGCTTTGCATGTCCTGACTGTAGGCAGAGCAGACCTCCAGGGACTTCCTTCCTTTAGTGGTTTGTCTAACCAAATGAGCAATAGCAGGGTCTCGCCTTTGAAGCTCCAGCTGGAAGCATCTTTGACCCCCAGCCCACAGGGAACCATTCTTCTTGCAATGCCCGTGGCTCTTCCTGGCTTAGGACTCTCATCCAGCCCTCTGCAGACTGGCTCCATTTCCACATTCTCTGCCTGTCCTGCTAGACAGATTGCTGTGTAAAGATCATGCCCGTGATAGCTCAGTCGGTCTGTAGATAAGAAGTTGTGGGTTTAAATGAGTCCATGATGTACACCAGCATCCAGAACAGTGTTGATCTTTGGTAGGCATGCAAGACATAGTTGGAATCACTGTGGCAACTCATGCTGTCAATGGAGAGTGAAGGTCAGACATTTCATAAGAAATACGCAAATGTCCCCAGACTCAGAAACTTCTTTTTTACTTTATTTATCCCTTCACTCCAAGGGAAGCTAACATCTTGGAACTTCGTGTAGATGCTACCAAGAAGAGGGGCCCAGAGGCATGCAGAACCCAGCTGAAAAAGAACAACCCACTTATGTCTGAAGTTCTAAACCAGCTTTAATTACTCTTGTTAAGAGCTGAGGAAGGGACTTAGGAGGAAGGGGACCAAACTCACTCCTCCTCTCCTTACGAATTTCAGTATAACTTGTTCTAAGCTAACTTTTATTGAATGCTGTGGGCTGACTGCTATTCTAAGTCATTTGCTTCTCTCAAACACCCTAAGAAGTAAGTGCTTTGACCCATTTTACAGATGAAGAAACTGAGGCCCAAAGAGGTTAAGTAACTTTCCAAGTGGTGAATAAGTGGCAGAGAAGGTTCAAGATTCAAACTCTGGCTGTCAGCCTCCAAAACCTGAATTTACCACTGATCTCCATGGCATTGGTTTGGATTAGATTACCTTTAACATCTTTTCCAACTCTGAGATTCTAGGATTCTCTGATGTCAGGACATTATAAACCTATTATAACTCTCCTAAATTTGTCAAACCAATTCTAGATCTCTATGATTACAGACATGATACTTTTAGAATCAATATTTAAATCAAGGTAGGATTATTATACAGAAAACACAACTGAGTAGAATCTACCTTTGCCATGTTATTCTTTTCAGAATTGACCCTAAAACACAGTGCTATGTTTATCAGAGCCAGTCATTTGTAATGTGTCAGAATTTCGACTCTAGGCAAGCGCTAGGAGCTAAAATGCAGGTCCCTTCAAACTTCCAAGTAGCTGCGGTGCCAAGCTGATTTCGATGAATTGAGTTCTTACTGAGCAGTTCAAATGACCAGACTGTAACCAGGGGCTTCATTCTCTCACCCACGAAGCACTAGGGCAGTCAAGGGGAAAGACTGACGCAGAAGGAATGAGGTTCCCATGGGCTGGGTCCAAAAGACCTAGAGCGAGTACTTAGTTGAAACATTTGCCAAAACCTCAAGGAACACCCACACAAAAATAAGAAGTTGCTCGGCACAGAAGTCAGGGTAGGGGATGTTCTTCGAAGGCCACACTCCATGGCAGGCATACAGCAGCACGCTTAAACATGGTTCCTGTTAAGGCTAGAGAGGCACCATTCACATAGAAGAAGTCATCATCGTGACTCTACCCACCCTGCGCCCTCACCGCATAACTGAATGCTGACTGTGGACGGCATTTCTTATTACCATGCTCAGTTGGCAAGCCTTGGGGGAGAAGAGGGGTTCAGAAGGAAGACCACCTGAGTCCATCAGAACAATGTGTGCTTTTAACAAGGCAGGGGCGCCCAAACTCAGTAGGTCCAACAGACCAAGTTATGCTGTGAAGGTCTTGTGGCCCACCTACCCCCGCCAACCAGTCACCACTTAAAAGATGAGAAAACGCCAGCTCACAGGCCAAATGGGAGGCATTTAGAAGAGACACCAATGAAGAGATGTCTGGCTTTGTATTAATTACCGTAAGTAAATTAATACCAAATGCCAGGAAGTAAAGTAGAGGCATTTTCCTATTATAAAGCCTTGGGACAAGCCCAGAGACCACCAGCAGTCCAGGGCTTGTGTACGCTGAGAACTGAGGGGATAACAGAATTGTGCAACACCTTGGTGCCCCGCCCCCTTTACCAGATCTCACAGTTCACAGCATCGCCTTGGCACACTGGGCCTGTGTAATACTCGTGGACTTGACCTGGAATCACAAAGCGGACTCAGCTTCTGTTGCATTCATTCACCCCAGTGACTCTGGGCACACACTGTGCCTCTGAAGGAGGCACAGTGACCATAAATGGAAATAGCATTTGCCTGCTTCCGGGGACCTTGGTCATAGGCTTCTGAGGCTTTCCTGGGAGCCCGTCTAAGATAATGGGTAAGAGTATGGACTCTGAAGGCAGATTCCTCTGCTTGGAATCCTAGCTCTGCCATTTCCCAACTGTGTGGCCTTAACAAGCTACTTAGCCTGCCTGTGACTCAGGCTCCTCATCTATAAAATGGGCATAATAGTTCCTACCTCATAGGGTTGTCATGGTGATTTGTGGGCTAATATTAAAGGAGATTTCTCAACCTCAGTACCATTGACATTTGGGGCCAGATAACTCTTTGTTCTGGGGGCTGTCCTGAGTATTATGGGATGTTTAGCAACCTCCATACCCTCTACTAACTGTTGTGACAACCAAAAATGTCTCCAGACATTGCCAAATGTCCCAAATATTTCCTAGGGGGGCAAAATTGCCTCCAGTTGAGAACCACTGTGTTAGATTATGTCGTAG
This sequence comes from Pongo abelii, assembly GCF_028885655.2. NCBI lineage: Eukaryota > Metazoa > Chordata > Mammalia > Primates > Hominidae > Pongo > Pongo abelii. The sequence goes on from NC_085929.1 coordinate 39,382,832, forward strand.
ATACAAATAGCCAAATATCAGCAATTTCACGTGGTTCAATCTAATAAAGTATTTAACAGTTAAAAATCTTTGAACTTTGTAGATACATTTATGTGCTTCATCTGGGATAAACGAACCCAATGCTTTCATCAGATGCTCAGAAGAATAAAAAACATGGAGAATTTCTAGCCTGAATTCAACGTTCACCAGCCAAATAGAATTTCTATAAAGTGGGGTTTGTAATACATCCCTCCCAGGGCTCTTTTAAGGATACTGCAAGGGGAATGTGAGAGAATGTTTTTGTGGGCTGGAAAGTGTCACAGAGATATCATGAGAATGCTGGCTGAGTTCACAGGACTCAGGTCCTAAGGTTGACAAAGAAAAAGGACCCTTGTCACAGCTATTTCTCTGGATTTCTGAAAAGGTGCTGGGATGTGAGACATGTGTAGCCGAAGGAGTGTTGTGGGGCAGTTGGAATGGGGGGTATGGCTGGCTACACAGGAGGGTTTCTCTGGGAAGGTACCAACCTGGCTAGACAAGAGGATCGGTTGCTTCATCTGGGGTGAAGGGGGCCCTGGGGTGGGTGGATCAGTGACCGGCCACTGGACAGCTGAATAGGGGAGTGAGATTCCCTCAGATCCAATGTCAGCAAGCCTTCTGGGTGCTGAGACTCCTCTCCTGTGTTCCTTTTATTTTACTGATACATAATAAATGTACATATTTTGGGAGTCCATGTGGTATTTTGATATATTCAAAAATGTATAGTAATCAAATCAGGGTAATTAGGATATTCAAACCTTAAACATTTATCGTTTCCTTATGCTGGGTACATTTGAATTATCCTCTACTAGCTATTTTGAGATATACAATAAGTTATTGTTTACCGTAGTCATTCTACTGATTTAATGAACACTGGGTCTTACTTCTTCTGCCTACTCATATTTTTGTACCCATTAATTATATCTCTTTCCCCCAATCCCTATTACCTTTCTTGCCTCTGGTAACCACCAATCCACTGTCCATCTTTATGAGATTTACTTTCTTAGCTCCCACATATGAGTGAGAACATGGTATATTTGTCTTTCTGTGCCTGGCTTATTTCACTTAGCAAAATGACCTCCAGTTCCAGCTGCGCTGCCACAAATGACAAGATTTCATTCTTTTTTCTGGATGAATCATATTCCATTGGGTATAGATATCAGGTTTCGTTTATCCATTCATCTGTTGATGGGCACTTAGGTTGATTTCATATCTTGGCTATTGTGAATATTGCTGCAGTCAACATGAGAGTGCAGACCCCTCTTCCATATTCCGATTTCCTTTCCTTTGGATACATACCCAGCAGTGGGATTATGGATCATACGGGTGTCCAAATTGGGAAGGAAGAAGTCATGATGTTCCTTTTGCCCACAGATGTACCGAGGCTTCACCAAGATGCCCCACGTGCAGTACATCCACACGGAAGCTTCCGAGAGTCTCTGCGGCCTTAAGCTGGAGGTCAACAAGTACCAGTACCTGCTGACAGGTAATGGCCAACTCTAGCTTCTAGGCCAGGGTTTGGCCAAGGTCCACTGTTTCTTGACTTCAGAAGAACACATAAGGAGTAGCTGACTCACCAAATGTCCAGTAAATTGGAAGGAGTCTCTAATGTTGAATTCATCCTACTTACCCAGTGCTAGGAGTTTGAGGCTCCTACACTTAGGCTGGACTTTGGAATTAGCTCCACCACTCACCTTGTGGAGGAAATCTCCTAATTTGTAGCTTCCCAACTTTACTGTAAATAAAAAGGGAGTATCTGTTCCTCTCCACCTCACACTCAACCTGTTAGGCCCGTCTTTGAAAGTTACTCATCTTTAGGCAGTCAATGTAGTAAAGGAGAAAACAAAAACAAAAATCATTATAAAGGGAGTAAAGAGTTGGCCTCTAGTCCTAGCTCCAGTATTTAATGGGCTTGGGACCTTTGGCAAATCACTTTACCTCTCCGAGCCTCATTATCCTCATCTGGAAAATGGGGCTACAGTCCATTTTAAAAGGTGTTGGGGAAGGTGAAATAAAATCATGGGTCTGAAAAGTACCCAGCCACAGTGCCTGGGCTAAGTGGGAACATAGTAGGTATGAATTCTTTCTGGGCTAGGCTCTGGACAAAAAAACCCTCTCCTTGTTTTCTTCTTTCCTCCTGTAGGTCGCGTCTACGATGGCAAGATGTACACAGGGCTGTGCAACTTTGTGGAGAGGTGGGACCAGCTCACCCTCTCCCAGCGCAAGGGGCTGAACTATCGGTACCACCTGGGTTGTAACTGCAAGGTAAGCCCTGGGGTCACTGGGGGAAGGAGGGGAGGTGCTCACTTGCAGCCCTAGAAACATCAGCTCCCAATGCACTGGGTGCCAGGCCCTCGTGCTGGGAAGGGTGTGCATGTGTTAGGCCAGGGCAGAGGGGCAGGTCTGAGCAGACATAGTAAGGAATGTTACCCCAGGCGGGGCAGTGAGGAAGGCAGGGAAGGGAGAATGCCTTTCTGCTGTGATCGGCTGCCTCCATGATGACCACTTGGAAGCTGCTGGAGCATGAGGACTCTTGAGTCCCTGGCCCCACGTGGCAGTTCAAGGCTGGACGTGTAGGATCCTGACACTGGCAGGTTCTCCCAAGTGGTTTCAAGTGGGCTCACCCTGGTAGCTGACTCATCGGTAACCCCACCCCACGTGGGCAAACGGGCCCAGGACTGCAGAGACCAGATGCTACAGAAGGTCTCTCTTTAACCAGGCCCATCCCCCTGACCCAAGTATAGGGCCAAGGTACAGCCTTCCTGCAGTGGGAGGAAGTTGGGCCACTCTCTCACTTCATCTTCAAAACAGTCCTGTGTGGTTTTAATTACTATGATCTCCATTCTACAGATGAGAGCTCAGAAAACTTAAGTAATTAGCCCTAGGTCCCACAGTTCACTGAATCTGGTTTCCAACCTAAGGCAGCCAGACTCCAGAGTTTATGCTCTAACCTTTCTAATTCCTTGATTCCCTAAAACAACTGAGATCTCCCATCTATTTGAGATGAAAAAGTCCTCTCAATAGTCTAATTCTGCTACTTACTGGCTATGTGACCTGCAGCAAGTTACTTAACCTCTCCAAGCCTCCTATTTCTTTATCTGTAAAAAGGGAGGTAAAACTGTGATAAGAATTAAAGAGAATAATATCAAAGCACTTATCAGAATGTCTGTTAGACAGTAGGTGCTCAACAAATGTTCGCTAGTGCTATTTATATTATGATCACTGAGGGACTGATGTGGCTAGGCTTCCCCTGCAGTGGCCCCAGGGTTGAATTCAGGCTCGGCAGCCTCAGGCCTGGGCATACCATGGCAGAGTCCTTCAACTGCTGTCTGTTATCTAATTGCAGATCAAGTCCTGCTACTACCTGCCTTGCTTTGTGACTTCCAAGAACGAGTGTCTCTGGACCGACATGCTCTCCAATTTCGGTTACCCTGGCTACCAGTCCAAACACTACGCCTGCATCCGGCAGAAGGGCGGCTACTGCAGCTGGTACCGAGGATGGGCCCCCCCGGACAAAAGCATCATCAATGCCACAGACCCCTGAGCGCCAGACCCTGCCCCACCTCACTTCCCTCCCTTCCCGCTGAGCTTCCCTCGGACACTAACTCTTCCCAGATGATGACAATGAAATTAGTGCCTGTTTTCTTGCAAATTTAGTACTTGGAACACTTAAAGAAAGGTCTATGCTGTCGTATGGGGTTTATTGGGAACTATCCTCCTGGCCCCACCCTGCCCCTTCTTTTTGGTTTTGACATCATTCATTTCCACCTGGGAATTTCTGGTGCCATGCCAGAAAGAATGAGGAACCTGTATTCCTGTTCTTCATGATAATATAATCTCTATTTTTTTAGGAAAACAAAAATGAAAAACTACTCCATTTGAGGATTGTAATTCCCACCCCTCTTGCTTCTTCCCCACCTCACCATCTCCCAGACCCTCTTCCCTTTGCCCTTCTCTTCCAATACATAAAGGACACAGACAAGGAACTTGCTGAAAGGCCAACCATTTCAGGATCAGTCAAAGGCAGCAAGCAGATAGACTCAAGGTGTGTGAAAGATCTTATACACCAGGAGCTGCCACTGCATGTCCCAGCCAGACTGTGTCTGTCTGTGTCTGCATGTAAGAGTGAGGGAGGGAAGGAAGGAACTACAAGAGAGTCGGAGATGACGCAGCACACACACAATTCCCCAGCCCAGTGATGCTTGCATTGACCAGATGTTCCTGAGTCTGGAGCAAGCACCCAGGCCAGAATAACAGAGCTTTCTTAGTTGGTGAAGACTTAAACATCTGCCTGAGGTCAGGAGGCAATTTGCCTGCCTTGTACAAAAGCTCAGGTGAAAGACTGAGATGAATGTCTTTCCTCTCCCTGCCTCCCACCAGACTTCCTCCTGGAAAACGCTTTGGTAGATTTGGCCAGGAGCTTTCTTTTATGTAAATTGGAGAAATACACACACCATACACTATCCACAGATATAGCCAAGTAGATTGGGGTAGAGGATACTATTTCCAGAATAGTGTTTAGCTCACCTAGGGGGATATGTTTGTATACACATTTGCATATACCTACATGGGGACATAAGCTAATTTTTTTACAGGACACAGAATTCTGTTCAATGCTGTTAAATACGCCAATAGTTTAATCTCTTCTATTTTGTTGTTGTTGCTTGTTTGAAGAAAATCATGACATTCCAAGTTGACATTTTTTTTTTCATTTTAATTAAAATTTGAAATTCTGAACACCGTCAGCACCCTCTCTTCCCTATCATGGGTCATCTGACCCTTGTCCGTCTCCTTGTCCCTGCTTCATGTTTGGGGGCCTTCCTTTAACTGCCTTCTTGGCTTGGCTCAGATGGCAGATGAGAGTGTAGTCAAGGGCCTGGGCACAGGAGGGAGAGCTGCAAAGTGTCCTGCCTGCCTTGGCTGGAGGGACACCTCTCCTGAGTGTGGAGACAGCTTGGTTCCCTTTCCCTAGCTCCCTGGTGGGTGAATGCCACCTCCTGAGATCCTCACCTCTTGGAATTAAAATTGTTGGTCACTGGGGAAAGCCTGAGTTTGCAACCAGTTGTAGGGTTTCTGTTGTGGTTTTTTTTTTTTTTTTTTGAAATAAAACTATAATATAAATTCTCCTATTAAATAAAATTATTTTAAGTTTTAGTGTCAAAAGTGAGATGCTGAGAGTAGGTGATAATGTATATTTTACAGAGTGGGGGTGGCAGGATGGTGATATTGAACAAGATTGCTCTCTCTTTTTTCAGCTTATGGGTATTTATCTTCTATTAGTATTTGTATCTTCAGTTCATTCCACTTTAGGAAACAGAGCTGCCAATTGAAACAGGAGAAGAAGAAAAAAAAAAGCAGCAGACAACACATTGTAGAGTCTTGCACACACATAAGTGCCCAGGCAAGGTGCTTGGCAGAACCCCAGAGTGGGAAGAGAGTACCGGCATCGGGTTTCCTTGGGATCAATTTCATTACCGTGTACCTTTCCCATTGTGGTCACGCCATTTGGCAAGGGGAGAATGGGAGACTTGGCCTTCTCTGTGAGGCAGTGTGAGCAGAAGAAGCTGAGGCCAGCATGTCAGTGGTTTTGAAGGGATGAGCCCAGACTTGATGTTTTGGGATTGTCCTTATTTTAACCTCAAGGTCTCGCATGGTGGGGCCCCTGACCAACCTACACAAGTTCCCTCCCACAAGTGGACATCAGTGTCTTCTCTGTGAGGCATCTGGCCATTTGCACTCCCTGGTGTGGTCAGCCTCTCTCACACAAGGAGGAACTTGGGTGAAGGCTGAGTGTAAGGCACCTGAAGTTTCCCTGCGGAGTCGATAAATTAGCAGAACCACAGCCCCATCTGTTAGGCCTTGGTGAGGAGGCCCTGGGCAAAGAAGGGTCTTTCGCAAAGCAATGTCAGAGGGCGGTTTTGAGCTTTCTATAAGCTATAGCTTTGTTTATTTCACCCGTTCACTTACTGTATAATTTAAAGTCATTTATGTAGCTGAGACACTTCTGTATTTCAATCATATCATGAACATTTTATTTTGCTAAATCTTGTGTCATGTGTAGGCTGTAATATGTGTACATTGTGTTTAAGAGAAAAAAAATGAAACCCACATGCCGCCATTTTCCTGAATCAAATTCTACAGTGGAATGGAGAGGAAAATACTTCTAGGCAAGCAGCTAGACTGGTGAATTGGGGGAAATAGAAGGAACTAGTAACTGAGACTCCTCCAGCCTCCTCCCTATTGGAATCCCAATGGCTCCTGGAGTAGGACAAAAGTTTAAAGTACATTCATGTTCTTGTTCTGTGTCACTCGGCTCTGGGTAGTCTACCATTTACTTCACCCCAAGTCCTGCTGCCCATCCAGTTGGGAAGCCATGATTTTCCTAAGAATCCAGGGCCATGGGAGATACAATTCCAAGTTCTCACTTCCTCCTTTGGGCATCTCTTCTGCCTCCCAATCAAGGAAGCTCCACGCTCAGGCTTTCAGCTCTCGGGCCAGTGCTCTGCTCTGTCCAGGATAGGTAATACTGGGAGACTCCTGTCTTTTACCCTCCCCTCGTTCCAGACCTGCCTCATGGTGGCAACATGGTTCTTGAACAATTAAAGAAACAAATGACTTTTTGGAATAGCCCTGTCTAGGGGAAACTGTGGCGCCCAGGAGACACTACCCTTCCGTGCCCCAGACCTCTGTCTTGCACGTGACAATTGACAATCTGGACTACCCCAAGATGGCACCCAAGTGTTTGGCTTCTGGCTACCTAAGGTAAACATGTCACTAGAGTATTTTTATCAGAGTGAAACATTATAAAAATCTGATGGCAAAAGCAAAACAAAATGGGGGAAGTAGGGGAGGTGGATGTGATAACAACTTCCAAATTGGCTCTTTGGAGGCGAGAGGAAGGGGAGAACTTGGAGAATAGTTTTTGCTTTGGGGGTAGAGGCTTCTTAGATTCTCCCAGCACCCGCCTTTCCCTTTAGCCAGTCTGCTGTCCTGAAACCCAGAAGTGATGGAGAGAAACCAACCAGAGATCTCGAACCCTGTCTAGAAGGAATGTATTTGTTGCTAAATTTCGTAGCACTGTTTACAGTTTTCCTCCATGTTATTTATGAATTTTATATTCCGTGAATGTATATTGTCTTGTAATGTTGCATAATGTTCACTTTTTATAGTGTGTCCTTTATTCTAAACAGTAAAGTGGTTTTATTTCTATCACACATCTGCTGTCTCTTGCCTTGTTGTGTTCTGATGCCACGGGGAGTTATGTATACACCAGTAGGCCTTGGAAGTCTGTCCCCAGCTCCAGGCCTGGACACGTCCCTCCCTCCATGCACCGCTATGGCCTGGCCCAACCCTGCTCCAGTCGTTTTCCCTTGCAGAAGGAATCTTAGGAGAGGTGCCCTGCCTTGACTTTGCTCCCTGATTCTATTGCTAGAGTCCTCCCTTGTTCTGCTGAATCTGGATGTACTAACATATCTGTACCTAATCACCTATTGGTGGTACAAGTACCCCCAGATTGGTGTCCTTACTCAGCCCTCCTTGTTTTCTTCCTAAGAATCCCAACCTGGTGGAGGTGGGGAGGGGCGGCCTGCAAACAGCAGTCCTCGATGTCAACTGCCTGCTTGAAATTCCAAGTATGGCTTGGCCTAGTTGGGAACACCAGGAACTCATGAGGTCTCACGACAGCTGGTGACCTTTTCCCAGAGCTTATAACAACCTCCTTTCAGAGTATACAGCAGGGCCTTCACTGTCAATGGGCTGGGCTGGCTGCAGACCCCTCGCCCGACTTTCATCCCACCATTGACAACGTTCCAGGTTTTCACCCTTGTTTTAAAGCTACTCCTACTATATGCCAGGTACGGCACTTTATACACAGGATCTCATGAAATCCTGACTACTCGATGAGGTTGCTCCACAATCATCCACGGTTTTTACCTGAAGAAGTTGGGGCTCACAGAGATAAAGTCATTTTCCTGAGACCTAGTGTGTAGACAGAACTGGGATTCAAAATTCAGGCTGGTTTGATAATGAACTCTGAATTTTCCCCACTGTAAGGATGCATACAGTAAGAAAAATCCAGGGTTTGGGGATATGCTGGGTTTCACATGTGCCCTTCTTATCTCAACCAGCATGTTCTGGATTCTGTGACTCTTGCCCGATCAGATATAGGGGAAAGATCATCAATAGAAAATTCTGCTTGCTTAGAGTGATTCCTCCTGGAACCTGCAGTCCTATCCATCAATATCTCCAAACAGGACTGTCTAGCCCAGCAGCCTGAGCTTGGACTCTACAAACAGCCACACTAAGTCCCCACCTGGGACTATGGTATATACCCTATTCATTATTCTGTTCCCGAAGACTCATTCCCTGCAAGGCCAAGCGCAGGGTCACGGCCTTGAATTCCTTTGACCAGTTTACGAAGACCACGAACTATGCAAGCAGGCATATTGCAGGCTCTTTCCTGCTGCTTAGAGCTCCTCCCCCCAACACTTTCTGGCTTCGGGTGGAGAACCCTTCACCTCATTCAAAAAGACATTCACCTCTTCCACCCAGGTATCCTCCAAATGGGAGGCTGTACCACATATTCTGAGCTAAGCCCTAAGTGCTTCTCAGAGGAGATCTCAGGTGCATTCAGAAATTGGAAAGTGAAGAGGACATGTAAATAAACTGCCCTTCAACAACCAGTGCAAATCAAATACTAATATTACTTACTGCTTTTTATTAAAATATGAGTTGAAATCAGGTTCCACAAAAGGCTCAAGTAAAACAACATCCCACCTTGAAAATATCTTTTACCTTTATAATCAGCCTCTGATTCCAACATGCCCCAAGAACGTGTCCCCTGATTTGCTGAAAATCTCTCCAAGTTCCAAGGAATGTGGTCCACCTTTGTCATTTGCCCTACTGCCTGAATTTCACCTGGAGAGATGACTTCCCTTAGGAAATGCAGGCACTCCCACAGGACACTGTGACTCCGCCTTAGAGTCTGCATGGTCAGTGTACAACCCCTAGAGTCCACCTCCTCCATCCAAAGGGACTGAGGACAAGACATCTGTACTCATTTCGCATCATGCAAAGAAACAGAGTAAAAAAGGGCACTCACCATTGGCTTATGGTTGGGAAAAAATGTTTGCTCCACAAGCGGGAACTTCTCAGGACCCAGGGAATGGAAGATCTTAATGAGTTGAGAGAACTAGGATAGAAGAGGAGAGAACATTGATCAACCATTGTTACCCAGTATAACAAAACCTCCCACTTGATATGAGGCCTCAAGCATCTGACTGTTCTGAGCCGAGCTTCAGTAGGTGCCCCCTGCCTATAGGATAAAGACCAGATTCTCTGGCTGGACATTCATCCTCTCCATCATCTAGCCATATTTACCCCTCCATTTCTGCCCAAGACCTAGTAAGTAGGCAGAACACTGGGTTCAGCCCAACCATATTTAATGAGCACTTACTACAGCCTCAGCATTTCACACAAGGTCCTTCTCTACCTGCTGATGTTCATGCCCTGCTCCTTGCCTGCAATACCTTCTTTCTAGAGAGGCAGCGCTGCATGGTAATTGATGGTGTTAGATGTGGATCCAGCCTCCCTGGGTTCAAATTCTTGCTTTGCCACTTACTAGCTGTATAACCTGGGAAGTCAGTTCAGGTTTCTGAGCTTTGGTTTCTTCACTCGTAAACTGGAGATCCAACCTCATGGGACTGTTGTAAGGATACAGTGTGTCAGAGGCAGTGCTTTGTCCACAGCAGTGCTAAAATGCTAGGTGTTACATTAATAAATATTTTCTCTGCTGTTGCAATTCCTCTCATTTCCAACAGTTCAAGCCACATCCCTTCCCACTGCTCTCCTCCTGCTTCAACACTTGCTTGTTTTGCCAGATATTAGCTATTGTCTCCAGAGCTCAAAGGTGAGCTCTGTCACTATGCTTTATTATTGGAGCAACAAGCTGAACATGGGGGCAAGGCCTGAAGGAGGACAGGCTGCAGGTGCATGGCTGTGATACTAATATCTTGCTGGAGGGAAGCACAGAGGGTGAAGGGACCTGGAAGGGGGACAGAGTAGGGAGTCAGGATGATCCCCTGGAGCAGATGACATAAAAGAAGGAGAAAGGGCCCTCCGGGTGTGCATTGAGACTAGTGTATGCTGGAGACCCTCTGCAGCTGCCATGCTGTGGCGTCAGTTGCAGGTGTTGATGAGAGATGAGGTCGAAGCGTGATCCATCACAGACCACCAGCCTTAAAGTCCTGACCAGAAAGCTTAGAATTCACCCAGAAGGTGAAGGAGAGCTGCTGGTGGATATAAGCAGAGAAGAGCATATCAGATTCTGAACAAGATAAAGGAATCAACTGGAATTTGTGGTCCCATGTGGATGCCCAGTGGTTAAAGGAGTGGCCAACCTGGCTTGGAGGTCACTCAATACTAAGAGCCTGGACACTGAAAACAGAGTAACTAGGAACTTTCTGCATCCACCCAGGATTGGTCTGCAAACTCTTGGGGTATAGTCTTCAGATGCAGCACAACAGGGAGTCAGCTTGGAGGGTTTAGGGGAACTCAGAAATATGGAAAATGATGTATGTGTGTGTGGGGTCCCTCATTTTGCAGACAAGGAAATTGGAGTCCAGAAAGGGAGAGTGATTCCACAGGTAAGCACGTGAGTTTTGAAGAGGCCTAGCTCTACCACTTACTACTAGCTATGTGAGCCTCAGTTTCCTCATCTGTAAGATGGAGATATTAGCAACTCCTACTCATAAGGGTGCTGAGAATTAAACACAATATGCACGTTAAGGGCTCAGGATAGCACACGGTTAGTGCTGATGAGTTGTGGTTGCTACTATCGTGATAACTGTGGTAAAAGGTGGAGAAGGGCTAACACCATCTAGGACCCTTTCCTAACAGTGCACTTGAAAATGTTGGATGCCATTGGCCAAAAAGACCAGTTCAGGCAGAATGAGAAGGAGACCAGGCCCATGACAACAGTGGTAAATTCTATCCGTATCTATTAAATTAATGCACGCAGCCATTCAGTAAGTACTGAGTGTTCCAACTCTGCATGGAACTTGTTCCAGGTATCTAAGGCAGTGAAAATTTTTACCACTTATTGAGTGTGTACTTTGTGCCAGCCACATTCTAAGCATTTTCATCTATTAAATCATAACCCTACCAGGAAGGCTCTATTACTATCACCACTTTCCAAATAAAGAAGCTAAGTTCAGAGAGGTTAAGGGGATTGCTCAAGTAACACAGCTCATAAGTGGAGAAGCCTGGACCTAGGAATCTGGCTTCAGAGCTCACACTCTCAACTACCACCCTACACCACCAGGTGATCACACAGAGAGATAGCAAAACACCACAGACCAGACAGCTATGAGCTTCACAGAGCACATTCTACATACCCCAAGCCTCCATATTACCTATTCTCTTTCTGTCCTTGATCTTCCCCCTTGCCACTGATCATAGGACATATTGCATATTTGGCATAAGTATTAAAGCACCACACATGCCCCTGCTCACTAGAATGTAAGATCCACGGGGCAGGGATTTTGGTCTGATTTGTTCACTGCTATGTTTCTAGGACTTACGACAGCACCTGGAACACAGTAAGGGCCCAAGAAGTATTTGTTGCATGAATGAATAACTTCTAATCAGGGAGACAGATAATGCACAAATGAATGGATAAATTTATCATTCTAGGTGGAGATAAGTATCTAGGAAAAAAATAAAGCAGGGTAAGAGATTTGAGAGTACTTGAGCAAGTGGAGGAGTGGCATTTTTTCTTTCAGATGGAGTCTCGCTCTGTCACCAGGCTGGAGTGCAGTGGCGCGATCTCAGCTCTCTGCAACCTCCACCTCCTGGGTTCAAGCGATTCTCCTGCCTCAGACTCCCGAGCAGCTGGGACTACAGGTGCACGCCACCACGCCCAGCTAATTCTTGTGTTTTTAGTAGAGACAGGGTTTCACCATGTTGGCCAGCATGGTCTCAATCTCTTGATCTCGTGATCTGCCCACCTCGGCTTCCCAAAGTGCTGGGATTACAGGCATAAGCCGCCATGCTGGGCCGAGGGGTGGTATTTTAAGAAGTCTTTCTTACAGGTAACATTTGGATGGAAACTCAAATAAATCAAATGAATGACTGAAACTAAGGAATAAAAGAAGAGAAATTAAATGTTGGGTGTTGGGGAGAGATGGCTTAAATTTTGGCCTCACCACTCACTGAGCAAGTTCCTTAACTGGCCTGAAGCTGAGCTTCCGTCTCTGTAAAATGAAGGATTGACACTCACTTCACACGAGAGTGACGGTATGAGTGCCAGGTAGCATAGTTTTCTGGGACATAGTAAGTGCTCAATAAATGGGGTCTGCTGCTAATAACAATAATGATAGAATGTTCATAAAACAATATGGCGCATCTTTATGACTAATATTATAACATAATACCATATCATAATATGTTGTTATATAATAACATGTTTTGTTATTATATATTAATAGTATATATTATGTCACTGTATTGTATATATATTACAAAGATCAATTATCACATATATGTAATATCATATATCATATATTACATGTAACATGTATAACATATAACATGTATATATTAACATATATGTATTTATTTATTATAACATTTTTTTTGAGACAGAGTTTCGCTGTTGTTGCCCAGGCTGGAGTGCAACGGCACGATCTCGGCTCACCACAACCTCCGCCTCCCGGGTTCAAGCGATTCTCCTGTCTCAGCCTCCCGAGTAGCTGGGATTACAGTGGGATTACAGGCATGCGCCACCACGCCTGGCTAATTTTGTATTTTTAGTAGAGACGGGGTTTCTCCATGTCGGTCAGGCTGGTCTCGAACTACCAACCTCAGGTGATCCGCCTGCCTTGGCCTCCCAATGTGCTGGGATTACAGGCATGAGCCACCATGCCCGGCTTATAAATATTTACCATAATAATATATAAAATATAAAATTAATATAATTGTTAGGCAACAATTCCAACAAGAGCCCTAGGATCCAAGTTCAGTTCAGTTGCTTAAATAAGAATTTTTACTACTGAGGCCTCCATGCTAGGGAGTGGGCTTGTCGCAGAGTGGGAGGCCACCCACTGCCTCCCAGATCCCTCCAGGTCAGCCTGCCCTGTCACCTACCACCCAGGGCTTGCTGCAGAAGTTGTAGACGGAGTAGAGAGAGTTGACAGCAGGCAGCCCTCCATACTGCAGGCCGATGACCAGGCTACGGTAGTCTTCCCCCAGGGCCATGCTGTAGGCGTGCTGGCGGACTAGGATGAAGTCTGGCTTGAAGGATCTGCTGAGAGAGCCAACAGCAGTATTACCACACTGGGACATTGATGAAACACCAGGGCATCCGGCCACAGCTTGCTGGTGATGATAGCACTGACTTGCAGGGCGGCAGCTTAGTTCAGAAGGGGGAGTTGGTGGGGGATGAGGGCGGTTAAATGCAAAGGCACAGCTACTCCACTATAAAGTCAAAGGGTTGGAAACACTATATATGTTCTCTCTCTCTCTCTCTCTCTCTCTCTCTCTCACAGGCTCTTTCCTAAATTCCCTACATTGAACATCTATTTCATTTGCAACCAGAAAAAAATATATCAAATAACTCAGTGAATCGACTGAGATTCTGCAAGGTACCACGTACTCTACTGAATGTATATTATCTATGGTGAGGACAACTGCCCTAGGAGGTGAGTGTTGTCATCAACTCCCATTTCACAAACGAGTACCCTGAGGCTCAGGAAGACTAAGTCACTTGTTCAAAAAGATACGCTGCATAGAGGCAGCAGGGCCGGGTGTGTGTAGCCTCATGGCTCTGGCTCTTGTTCCTGCAGCTCTCAAATCAACCAACATGTCCTGTTTTTTTTTTTTCAAGTAGCAACCTCTGGAAAGCAGCAAGAGTATGGATTTGATGGCCGAGCTCATGCCAGGCTATTTGCTAGGTCCCTCTAGAGATAGGATCCTGACGAGTGCTCACAAACAGACCTGGGTAAAGGTCTAGACCATCTCCCTATTTTATAGATGGGAACACTGCAGCCCAGGGAAATTATCAACTTTCCGAATCACAAAGCTCGGGAGCAGGAGAGCTGCATTTGAACTCAGGTCATCTGGCTCCAAGTCCACATGCTTTTGACTCCATCACAGGGCCCCAGGAGGATTCACACATTGTTTGATTCATACCACCAAAGATCAAACTATTTTTGGATTCCTTACTTTTAAGTCACACAAAAAAATCAGTCTCACTGTAGGAATGAGGCTGACATTCAAAAGCGTACGACAGTATTCGTATCACTCTGTGGTTAGGGTTAGGGTTAGAATCTTGGAATTACAGCAACAGAGTGATGGAAGAAGGAATGAAGGGAGAGTGTGGGTGTGTCTCTGACAGGCAATAAGGAGCACTTACTGCTCTCTATTTTGTAAAGACAGGGTCTGGCTATGTTGCCCAGGCTGGAGCAATAGGGAGCACTTATAACCATTTGCTACTTTTATCTGATTTTAAAAGTAATACACATTCCTTGTGTATAACAAAACAAAAATTCCTTGGCATGTACAAAGAAGTAAACAAAGTACCCATAATTTTACAACGCAGAGGAAACTCCTAACAACCTTTGTATATACATTTTTGATCCAATGATCAATTTCAATGTATATAATATGCATTCACATTCATAATTGCTCCATACTTCCTATTAATTGATTTTAATGTTTTCCACATAATAGTATAGTGTAAATATTTTTCTCTACCAAAAATATCTTCCAAAATATAATTTTTAATTTCTACACAATAGTTCACTAAGTGATATATCATAATTAAGTCAATCAATCATCTACTATTATCATATAGGCTATTTCCAATATTTTACATACAAATCAGTGCCATTATTTTAAATTGTTTTCATAAGATAGATCCTAAGAAGTGGGATTAATTGATTAAAGGGTATAAGCTTTTTGTAAGATACCCAGAAAAAGTCCACTTTTTAAAGCACATCTCACAAATTGTTTATGAGAATGTCCATCTCATTACAGCCTCACCAGCACTGCAGTTTTTGAAAAATATTTTTTTCAATTTGACAACAGCATTCCCCCCAAAATACACCCTGTATCCTGCTATTGTTTTAGTTTGCATTTCTCTGATTCTAGTGAAATTAAACACTTTTTATTAACCATCTGCATTTTCTTTTCTGTAAAAGTCTGTTCACATCCTTTTCCATTCAAAACAAAATAGGGTCTCTGGTTTCCTATTGAGGTGAGTTCTGTGTATTAAGGATACTGCCCTTTATCCATCATGTGTGGCAATGTTTTTACTAGATGCTTGCTTGTCTGTTTTTTTTTAATGGATGTGCATCTTAAAAAACAACACATAAATACATTGTCCATGGCCCTGGTTCTGACAATGAGACATCCACTCCTCCCTGGCAGCGTGGGTTCCATCACAGACAACAGTGGCAGCAAATGTGGTGTCTTACTAAGGATAACCCCATCCTTCTCCATGAGGAAATAATAAAAGGTTTCCTGCTGGCCAGCCTCCTATTTTTTTCCTCATTGCTGGGAATTCATAAGAGGGACATGGGAAAAACAAAAAACACCAAACCTGGCTATCTAGAAAAAGAGGATGCCCTTCCAAGACCACCTTCCAAGAGAAGAATCCCGTGGCTTGTTTTGGGATCCCCAACTGTAGCTCCAGATATTATGATGCTCTCTCTCCAGGGCTTCCAAAACTCACCTCTAAATCTGAACCTTTCTGATTCCTCAAAATAAAAGTAGCAGGAAGCTCCTCATTGTCTTTACAGATTTGGAAATCTACCTCAAGATCCCACATTCGAAGAGCTCTTACAAAATTATACATTACTCCCCTGCTTCAAACCCTCAAAAGGCTTCTCTCTTTCTGACAAGAGATCCCTCGCGCCTTATCGTGGCTACAAGGTCCCACATGGGTTGGCCCCTGCCTGCCACTCCATCCTCATTTATTTTATTTTATTTTTAAAAAATTATTTTTTTTTAGAGACAGGGTCTCACTCTGTTGCCCAGGCTGGAGTTCAGTGGTGTCATCACACTCACTGCAGCCTCAAACTCCTGGGCTCAAGCGATCCTCCCACGTCAGCCTCCCAAGTAGCTGGGACTACAGGTGCGCACCAACACATCCAGCTAATTTTTTTTTTTTTTTTTTTTGTAGAGATGAGATTTTGCTGTTACCCAGGCTGGTCTTGAACTTCTGAACTTAAGTGATCCTCCTGCCTCAGGTTCCCAAAGTGTTGGAATTACAGGCATGAACCACCCTGCCCAGCCTTCCATCCTCATTTTCTATCTTTCTCCCCTCCCTCACTGCCACGGAAGCCACACTGACCACCTTCCCTTCCTTCAATTCCCTAGATGCTCTTCTCCCACATTGCGTGTAGGTGCCTCGTCCTCAAAGCCACCATTCTGTCTACTCTATCAAAATTTGCCCCAACCCTCGTTTTGCCCTATTTTCTTTATTCATGGCTCTGTGACAATTTTATTTCTCCTGTTTATTTGATTAGCTGCTTAACTGTCTAGTTCTCTTCTCTAAAGATGTCAGCTCAATGGGAACAGAGGACTTGACTGTCTTGGACAAAACAGGCCTCAAAACTGTTTTTAAATAAATTATTGCATGAATGAATGCATATATGAACACATGAATAAATGAATGAACATGATGTGAAATGGCCACTGGAAAGGGGAGGGATCACTTTCCCTGTGATCCTAGAGAAGAAAACTAGACTGATAGACAAAGTAGCCAGGAGACAGCAAGTAGCCCCTTATAACTATGGGGCTGCTTTACAAGGTAACAAGTAACACCACGAAGAAATTCATAACCCCAGGGAATTCAAGTTGGCCACCATGACCTCTTTAAGAGTCTCAGATCTAATATGTGAAAAATAAGCACTTCCTATGCACAATATATCAGGTCAAACCAGGCATGTGTTATAGTGTGAATTCTGCCATTCACTGCTACAGAAGGCATAGAGTCCTTCTTGAAAGTCTAGGGTATGATGGATTTGCAATGACTATAGAGAAATTACTGACTTGAGCTGGGCAACCTGTGGCATTCAGTTCCTCCCTCTGTACCCAGCACCCCAGTTTCTCCATCTGGCCAGGGGGTGGCCAAGTCCTGCAGTCACCCCAACATTTAAGGTTGTGACCTCCAGTAGTTACCGAGCCTCAACAGTGGGCCAAGCACTCTGGCAAAGGTTGGAGATCCCAAGACGACAGGGACGATTCCTGCTTTTAAGAAACTCACAACCCAAGAGGAGTTGGGTGCAACGTGCCCATAGTACTTTTTTTTTTTTTTTTGAGAGACAGAGTCTGGCTCTATTGTCCGTATTGTCCAGGCTGGTGTGCAATGGTGCGATCTTGGCTCACTGCAATCTCTGCCTCCCAGGTTCAGGCAATTCTCCTGTCTCAGCCTCCCAAGTAGCTGGCACATACCCCTGCACCCAGCTAATTTTTGTATTTTTAGTAGAGGCAAGGTTTTGCCATTTTGGACAGGCTAGTTTCAAACTCCTGACCTCAGGTGATCTGCCCACCTCGGCCTCCCAAAGTGCTGGGATTAGAGACATGAGCCACCATGCCCCGCCAGCATTTGTTAAATTAACAAAGGAGGGAGTGAGTGGGTGAGTGAGTGAGTGAGTGAAATAATTGAGGCATGTACAAGGGGTTAAGGTGGTCCAAAGGATGGATTCAACTCTGTTAAGGGATGAGTGTGAGCAAGTGTGTGCTGGAAGCCTTGGTCTTGAAAGCTGAGGTTTGTCAAGTGGGTTGGGTTTGGAGAGTATTCCAGGCAGGGGGAAGGCACCTGCGACTGAATGAATGTGCCCTCGTGGCTGGGGATGTAGTGGACTGTGCTGGTTTTATCTGCTCTGTACCCAGCACCCCTCCTTTTTCTAGAAACAGAGCCCATGGGTAAATCCTCTCTGATCAGAGAACCACATTATCCTGGGCTGTAACTGGTCTAAGGATGGAACTCTTGATGTAAAATGGGCCTGTGACAACATTCTCGGGTGTATTGTATCTGAGCTCTGGAAGACAGGAGTGGCCAGCTACACTGAAGTAATGTAAGCTGGACTGATGGGAGACCATTTTCCTGTTACATGAAGAAATCCCAATCCCATTTGTAGTAGAAGTGCCAGCTGGCAACAGAGATAAGGAGGGAGGCAAGACACCTGTCAACATTAGATGATTCAGCCAAATGCAGTGGCTCATGCTTGTAATCCCAGCATTTGGGGAGGCCAAGGTGGGCGGATCACTTGAGGCCAGGAGTTCAAGACCAGCCTGGCCAACGTGGCAAAACCCCATCTCTACAAAAAAATACAAAAAAAAAAAAAATTAGCTGGGCATAGTGGCACACACCTGTAATCCCAGCTACTCGGGAGGCTGGGGCACGAGAATTGCTTGAACCAGGGAGGCAGAGGTTGCAGTGAGCCGAGATCATGTCACTGCACTACCGCCTGGACGACGGAGCAAGAATCTGTCTCAAAAAAAAAAAAAAAAAGAAAGAAAGAAAGAAAAAAGAAAAATCTCCCAACGCTTTAAGCCCCTTCCTTCTCTTCTTGCCGTAGAGCCCCACTGAGCCCAAGACCTGGGTCTCTCGTGCCTGGGTAAGGTCTCCTTTAATCTCACACAAACTGGCACATCCTGGCCGCAGGTTGTAGCTGGGTTTTCTTGTTATTTCACCTTTAACCTTAATATGAGCTATAATATTTGGGTCCCTGATCCCAAGTCTTTCTCAGAAGTGGCTGTTGGCACTTGAGAGGAAATCAAGAACAAGAAATAATTAACGGTAAAGATGGGACAGGTGACATGTCACAGGGGGATTACTGAATGCTTCCGGCAGCGTCAAAAAGCGGGAGGCCAGAGGTGAAGTGACTCTTAACCATTGGAGAAGTGTAATAATTCTCTCAAATATGCAGAGGTCTGTGGTGGCAAGAACAGCTCTTGGCTGGACTTTGCCTGGGACCTACGTTAATGAGCAGAAGCCTCATTATTCTCAGTCACTTGACCACTATTTCATAACTGTCCCCTGGTCCCCAAGAGCCAAGTTGGCAAAGGGTGATGTTCATGCTGATTTTGTTCACATGCTGAGACCCATCACACCCAGAGCTGATTCCAGCCGGGACTGGGAAGGCTCCAGACTTTCTGACGTCCATGTCAACGGGCAAACAGCCTTCACGTTTTCTCTTAATTGTCTCCACACTCTTCATAACACTCCACCTTGGAAAATTCAACCTTGGGTATCACATCTAGGGGAAGGGGACAAAGGGAACTGAGTAAACCAGCGAACGGGGAGGGGGAATTCAAAACACTGAAACAAGCTCCATGCTCCTGCAGACTTAGGGTACCACTATTCTGCAAGGACAAAGCAAAGGAAATGCGCATGCTTTGCAGATGGAGGGGTTTGAATCGCCCATATGGAAGGACTTTGGGAATTAGTGATGCTTCCCGCCAGCCCGAGGACTGCAAGAAATTAGCCCAGGCCAAAAAGAAATTAGGTGGCAGCCAACCAAGAATCTGGTGAGAAGCAGACAACAGGATGCAGGAGGGAGGCCTGTGGGGCCCCCATGGCAGCTGACAGATGCACACTGGTGGGGAAGGGGCCCGGTGGGGTTTACGGACAGCCCGGCTCTCTGTTGAATCCGGGGGCCCTCTTTGTAAAGTGCTAGGAGGTTAATAAAACACAGACATGAGTTGCTGGAGGAAGGAAGCTTCCTTGTCTCTTGTTTCAGCCTCACAATCCTGGTATCTTTATCCCAGCCTCTTCCTTCCCTGCCATTTCAGAGACTAAGTCCTTGAATCTCTGTCCTTGCTCTATCCTCTTCCTCCTGGTCACCCTGGGAACCCCACATGTTATGGGTTGAACTGTTGTCCCCAAGAAGATATGTTGAGGTCCTAAGCACTGGTACCTGTGACTGTGACCTTATTTGGAAAATAGGGCCTTTGCAGATATAATCAAGTTCAGATGAGGTCATACTGGAGGAGAGTGAACCCTAACCCAATGACTGATGTCTTTAGAAGAGGGAAATTCAGAAACAGACACACACAGGGGAAGAGAATGCCATGCAATGAGGGAGTCAGAGATTGGAGTGATGTGTCTATAATACAGGGAATTACAAGGATTGCTGGTGACCTTTAGGAACTAGGGAGTGGCAAGGAAGGATCCTCCTCTGGAGCCTTCAGAGGGAGCATGGCATAGGAGTCTTGATTTCAGACGTCTGGTCCCCAGAATGATGGGAGAATGAATTTCTGTTATTTAAGCCACCCAACCTGTGGTGCTTTGTTATATAGCAGCCTCAGGAAACTAACACACTGCAAGTGCCCACTATTCCCTTTTCTAGTATCTTTCAGGACTTGCTGGCTTCCTTTGTTCTGGCATACACCCATGCATGGCCCCATTCCCCACTTCCTAAAACAACAACCCTGACTTAGTCTGTTTGGACTGCTAGAACAAAACACTATAGACTGGGTGACTTATAAACAACAGAAATTCATTTCTCACATTCTAGAGGCTGGGCAGTCCAACATCAAGGCACCAGCACACTTGGTCTCTGGTGAGGCCCCCTTCCTGGCTCCTCACTGTGTCCTTACATGGCAGAAGGGGCAAGGCAGCTCTCTGGGGTCCCTTTTGAAGGTCACAAATCCCATTCATTAGGGCTGATGACCTCATGACCTAATCACCTCCTAATGGCCCCACCTCCTAATCACATTGGGGGTTAGGATTCAACATAAATTTTGGGGAGACACACACATTCAGACCATAGCAAACCCCAACAATAAAAAAACCTTCACTTCAAGGTTCCAAATGGACTGGCAGTTAAATCACGTTCATATTTACATAAAAGAAGGAGTAAGTCAACAAATTGATAAACGCGTGGAGATTTGTTCGGATGGGTGTTCACCAAAATGCTAGCCTTAAAGAGTGAGATGAGAAATGGGAACTATTACATTCTTCTTCATACTTTTTGGTACTGCCTGCATTGTTAAAAAAAAAAAAAGGGCACAGAGCATTTTTATAATCAGGAAAAAAACAATGAGGTTATCTTCATTCTGAAAAAAGTGGAAAATGTAACAGTGAAGTCATATCATGGAAAATGCTTATGGTACAATTTCATGTGACATAAAACAATAGAAAAGAGGACCTGTTTTATGACTAAAGCACTGTAAAAATGACAGGCCTGGAAGGAGAGATGGAAACCACTCATTTGTTAAGGTAGTCAGGTGGCAGGTGATTCCTCTTCTTTTGAAAATTTCCATTTTCATTATATCACAGTTTGTGCATTTACTAAAACTTTCGGTTGGTACACATGCATAAATAGATAAATAAGTAGATAGATGACAGATACATAGATGGTAGATAGATAGATAGATAGATAGATAGATAGATAGATAGATAGAGATGAGAAATAAATCCCCTGCACTTGGCCTTGCAGCCATAACTAGTCATTCCCCTTCCTCTGTCCATTGCTATGCCTGATGGACAAGGCAGTCTGTGCCTTCTGGCCCCAATTCCAATGTGCCCTCTGCACCTGGCTGTTAGCCCCCTTCCACCCCAATACAATCGCTCCGAGGTCTCTTCTAAGTGTGAAACCCCCAGATCAGATGGCTTCGTCTGTGTCCTTACCTTACCCAATTTCTAATTATAACTAAAACACAATGAGGCTCTAGTAAAATATGATGAGACTCTAGGCCTTCTGTATAACTTCACTCATTTAAACCTAACAAGGAAAACCTACCATGAATCCGAGGCTCAGAGCAGCTAAGGAACTTGCCAGGCTCACGCAGCTATTGGTGATGGAACCATGAGTCAAACTTCACAGCCTGTTGCCTCTAGAATAGGGTTTCCCAACCTCAGCACTGTGGACATTTTCAGGCTGGATAATTCTTTGTTGTGGGGGGCTGTTCTGTACCTTGTAGGATATGAGGAGCATCTCTGGCCTCTACCCACTAGACGCAGCAGCACTCCCATGCCCAGTTGTGACAACAAGCAATGTCTCCCACCATTGCCAAGTGTCCCCTGGGTGGAAATGCACCCTGCTGGAGAAGCCCTGCTGCAGAGCTCCTCTTGTCCTCTGTGGCTTCTGTGGCATGATCACTGACCCCTTCCTCCGCAAACCCTTTCCACCTTGCCTCGAAGACACCCTCCGCCCTTGCTTTCCAACTCCCAGCTCCTTCACTGTTTTCTCCCTTACTATAGCTCTTCTTCGAGGCTCAATCTTTGGTTCTCTGCTTCATGGAATCATCTCCATTCAGGGACTTCCCTTACCTTGTCCTCATAGGCAATAATGAAAGTGATTCAGATTTATAGAGCACTTCCTTGGTGCCAGGAATAATTTTTAGGATTTTACTTATGTTATCTTTATCCTCACGATGACTCTACAAGGTAGATATGATAACAATAGCTCCATTTTTCAAGAAACAAAGGCATAGAGAGATGAAGCACAGCCAAGAAGGTGTCCACATGAGACTGGAGTGCAGGTCTTTGGGCTTCGAAGTCTGTGTGCACAATCACCGTGCAACCAGCACCTTCCACCACCCTGAACCTCTCATCATCACCTCCAACTCAATGTGACTGGACCCCAAGTCATGAGCTTCCCCCAAAGTGGATCTGAGGACTTCTGTTAAAGGTCTGTCATGCTCCCAGGAACTGGGCATCCGTCACCCTGAAGTCATGTGCAGTTCTTCTCCCTGACATTCCTTAAGTATGGAGCCACCAGAGCTGCTAAGTCTTCCCTCCAGAAGTGTCTAGGATTGGTCCCTACACTCCCAACTCCTCATTTCCACTCTGGTTTTTTCCTCCAATGCCTCATGCCTGAGACACCTTAACAGACCTTCAGCTTCTAAATCCTCAACACAAGTCCCTCATCTTATTCCTCTCTGTAGCCCGGGCCTAGTCCAGGGTCCATACTTCTGAGTGTTGAGTGTTACGTGATTTCCCTGCCACTACCCCAGGGGGCCAAGCAGGTACCATCATGGTTGAGTGAGGTGGGCCTCTTCAGTTTTCTCTTCTCACACACATTCTCTGTTTCCATATAGAGCACATAAGAATATCCTTCATTTCCACAATGCTCTTTTCAACCTTTTTTGGAAGCAGGCATGTCCTTTCACGTGTCTTTCATTTTGCCACTCAATAGTATGAGGTATATTTCACTTTTCTGTAGGAGGGCACAACCACTAAGACAAAGGGAAGCTAATGGAAGCCTCTGTGGAGGATGAGGAGGGAGAAACCAGGAGTGATGAATAAGCAAATGTGGGCCCAGTCTAAGGTCTAAGCCATTATGGCCGTGTGGGAATGAGGGTCCTGCATGGGCCTTGTGACTTTTCAAAAGATACCTAAATCTGGGTATTTATGTGAAATTCTCAATTACTTAAATGTTAACAATGCACTTAAAAATTTTTTTTGAAAATCACTATACTGACTGGTTAAAAAAAATAAAGGTAACCAACACACACACACACACACACACACACACACACACACACTTTGAAAACAGTCTCTGAAAACAGTAAAGTGTTCTGCAATCACTAAGTATCTAGATACTCTGTAGCTACAGTCTCTTTAAGATCTGCCTGAGCATCACATACCCTTAAACAGATTTTCTACCCAGGGAGGTAAAGTTTCATGGATCTCCCAAGACACAGACTGATTAATTAATTATTCCATTTATTTAACAAAAATGTATTGAGCACTAATATGTGCCAGGCACATTTATAGATCCTGGAGAGACAGACTTGGAGTTGCTACAGCAAAATGCCATAAACTGAGTGGCTTATAAACAACAAAAATTTATTTCTCACATTTCTGGAGGCTGAGAAGTCCAGGACCAAGGCATCGGCTGATGTGACGTTGGGGAGGTGGGGGGCCTGCTTTCTGGTTTGTAGATGTCACATTCTCATTGCGTCCTCACATAGTCAAAGGGGGAAGGGAGCTCTCTCGGGGCCTCTTACTTATAAGGGCATTAATCCCATCCATGAAAACTCTGCCCTCATGGCTAATCACTTCCCAAAGGCTTCATCTCCTAATACCATCGCCTTGAAGGTTAGGATTTCAACATTTGAACTCTAAGGAACACAGGCATTCAGACCACAGCAATAAGGATAGGAATATACTTTTGAGACCCCTTCCCTGAGTACCTAGCCGGTGTTAAGCACATAGTAGGTACTCAGGGGATCCACATGGAAATGGCTCCACAGTGGAAATGGCTTCCATTCTCAGAGTCCTGGTCCATATAAAGTCAACAACCCTTTAAAAAAAAATAACTGAAAACAGAGGATCAGAAAGTAGTTAAAATAATGAGGAGTGGTGGGAAAAATCAAGAGGGAAAAATCAAGACATCTTCTAGTCTCAGCTCTGCTCTTGTATCTTTGAGATTGTTGCTTCTCCTCTCTCAGCTTCAGGTTCCTGATTGGTCAAAGGAGAGTTGGGCTATGTGACCCCTGGGGGACCTTCCTGGGATGATTGTCTCCCATGCCAGAACTTGGAGCCAAGGCTTTTGACTCCCACCTCCCACTGTAGCTGTGCATCTGAGCTCCCCTGTTACATTCTGTCAGGTGTTACCGGTTTGTAAGAATCACGATTACCCACTATTGGGTACTTGCTGAGTGCCAGATGCTTGCAAAAGGCATTTCAACATGATCTCATAGCATCCTCATCCCAAACCCCTGTAAAGTAGCTACTTCTCTTGGGCTGGGTTCCCTAGAAGTGGAGGCTAAAGTAGAGATTTGCAAGCCAGTGATTCATGGAGGGAGTGCTCTTCAGGAAAACTGTGAGGGGTGAGGGTGGCAGCACAAGGAAGGGGAAGAAGCCAAAGAGGGATATTGTCTCAGAGAAGCTCTGGCCTTGGCCTGGTCTACAGGGGAGCTCTGGGGCAAAAACAGTGCCATGGAGTTGTCCCACTTTGAGGAAAGAGCGCTGGGCTTCTGTATCCCCAAGAGCAATCAGTCACTGACCCCCTGGTGGGTGGTGATGGAGAGGGTTTATCCTCTCAGCTGTCTCAGGGATACACTTACCATCAGCCCAAGAAATGGAGAAGGCCATGGGTACAGCGTTATCATGACACCTGGAGCCGCTGGGGGCACTGGCTGGCAAAGAGGATGTGAGCAGAGAACCGACAAGCATTTACACTCCACTATTACTAACCCATTTGGCAGATGAGGATAACTGAAACCTGGAGTAGTAATATGTTCCTAAGAACTACTAAGTACAGAGGTCTGTACTGTTAGGTACAAGTCGCGCGTCTCGTAAACAGCCCTTGTCACTGAAGGACAGGGCCCATGTCTGAAATGCCTGTTTCCCCAGCACCCAGCATGGCAACTGCACCCAGGGGCTGCTGAGATGTGCTTGGAAAGGCTGAGTTTGTGAGCTGCAGCTCGCCAGGGCAATGGGGCCTCAGGTGGCATGTCTCTGGGAGGCAGAGGGGTTAGCCCTCACCCACGTGGGGGCCTGGGGCAGCCCTGCTCTCCGACAGCTGCCTGAGCTCCAGCGCTGTCAGCAGCCTGCTCAGCGCTGGGGCGGGCCTCCTGCCAGGCTGCTGCTTGGGGAAGGGGAACATTATTCATCAGAGAGATAAGGCAGCCGATGAGAGATGGGCCTCAGAGCAGCTGTTCCTCGGCAGCGGCTGGAACGGATGCTGGGGGAGTGGAGGGGTGGAGAGAGGAGTGGGGGAAGGGGAAAGCCCATTTTGAGATGAAAAATGATGGTACTGCCGAGGGGTGATGGGAGAGCACATTTCAAACTCAGGCCAGGCGCTAATATGTACTTATACCCAAGGCGTTCCCCACACATATCTCTGTCTGACAGGCCACATCTGTGCTCTGTCGGGTTAACTATTGAACTAGTCAGAGGGCTCACTTATCAGCTCGCTCAGCAGGAAATATCTGCCTGGTAGGGCACCCCCTCCCAAGCTGCTTCCTCAGTGCAAGACTGAGAAGCCGGGCCCAAAAGATGCTAAACGCTCCTGCCTGGGCCACAGCCCTAAATCACCCATCTCCGCCCCCAGAGCACCCAGGTGGCGCTGATCTCAGGTGGCCCAGCCACTTCTCGCTGGTTCCCTAGGTTCTCCATCTTCCCTCAAAGCTAGCTGACACAGGATGGAATTTTCCAGGTTGAGGGGCAAGAGTGGGTGAGCTTTCTTTATTTTATCCACTGTTTGATAGTTTTTTTTTTTTAAAGGAAAGATGTGAAAAAGGAACCTCGAGGCCGGGCGCAGTGGCTCACGCCTGTAATCCCAGCATTTTGGGAAGCCGAGTAGGGTAGATCACCTGAGGTCAGGAGTTCGAGACCAGCCTGGCCAACATGGTGAAACCCCGTCTCTACTAAAAATACAAAAATTAGCTGGGCATGGTGGCATGTACCTGTAATCCCAGCTACTTGGAGGCTGAGGCAGGGGAATCACTTGAACCTAAGAGACAGAGGTTGCAGTGAGCCGAGATCGTGCCACTGCACTCCAGCCTGGCGACAGAGCGAGACTCTGTCTCAAAAAAAAAAAAAAAAAAAAAAGGAACCTCGAGGGTTTCCTGGGAGACAGGGGAGGGCAGGATATGACGTCTGTCTGTGATGGGACCTGGGCTGTCAGGTGAAACGCCCGGTGGTCTTCGCTAACAAGCTGCAGCTGCCTCTCCAGCCTCCTCCCCTGCCCATCGGTCGGGTCATCTTCTTTTCTGACCACATCAGAGGGTTTCCTCAGAAGCCAGGGGCTTCCCTGTCCCTGTGTTCTAACATGGACTTTCCCACCCTGACTGCCTGGCTAACATTTTGTCCGTCATCAGTGCAGGGAAGGGTGTAGACAGGAGTCCTTAAAAGTACCTATGATATTATATTTCTTTTCATTAAACAAAATCTAAAACAAATTCGGCAAAATGTTAAGATTTCACAAACTCAGCTGTGAACATAAGGGAAACAACAGTTAGCATTTAAGAGTGCTGGGCACTTGTGTTTTTCAGAGCATTACCTTAATTGATCCTGACAGCTGCCCTTTGAAGTGTGTGTTTAAACAAGACAGAGGCACAGAGAGGACGAGCAGCCTCTCCAATGTCACACGGCAGATGCAAGTAGCCTGGCTCCAGAGCGGGTGTCTTAACCACCTTAGTTTATGAGTGTTTGCTAAATTATTCTCTGTACTTTTTCTAGCCTTAAAATAGTTCAGGATTTTTTTTTTTTTAAGGATCTGAAGCAAACATGGCAAAATGTTAATATTTGTCAAAGTAGTGTGTTCAACTATCTATGTGTAAGATTATTCCGAACTTTGCAATATGTATATGAATATTTAAAAAGAAAACAACAAAAAAGCCTCAGCGCTATTACTTCTCCTCAGAAGCCTTCTGAAGCCCCCCCACCCCCCAATCTGCTCCTCTAAGCCCTTGCTTCTCTGAACTATTCTCCACCAGGCCCTGACCGTGTCACATCCTAGTGGTTGATTTACTTCCCATTTCCCCCTCCAGGCTGTGAACTCCACCAGGGAGTGGTGATGTTGAATTTATATCTGAATTTCCAGGGTCTGGCCAATTGCAAGGAATCTAGAAGCTCAATAAAATTATGAAACTAAAGGGAGCTATTTAGGGGGCCCCCATGGGTGAGTATTGAGCAGCTATGTAAAGAGGCTGCGGAGGGTGCAGGGAACAAATGTGGACCCTGCCCTCCCTGCTGGAGACATATGGCAGTAATTTTTAGGACCATAACCCAGTAAGGGCTTCCAGCATAAATGCTTCCAGCTGCACCCTCCACTGTGGACAGGAACCTGGGAACCTCTTAAGACAGGATCTTGGTGGCTTCCAGCTCAGCTCGCATGCCCATCAAAAGAAGCAGAGGGTAGGAGCAGCTTTCTAGAAAGCCCTCTGGGTTTTACCCACTGTGTCTGGGGCTGTGTGTCTTTGCTGGTTTGGCAGTTGTCAGATCAACCCTTCTCATTCTAGCTTAGTGGCTCACCAATCTTGGCTGTACATTGGAATCACCCAAGGAGCTATCAAAACTAGTCCTTCCTTCTCTTCCCTGCCCCCAGATATTCTGATAGAATTGACCTGAAGTGCCCACCTGGGTTTGGGGAGTTTTAGAAGCTTTCTAAGTAACTGGAATGTGCAGCCAAGGCTGAGAACTCCTGTTAGGTTCTCTTTGTAAAAAAAAGATAGCTGCTACCAGGTGAACTGTGATGATATCTCCATTAAGTGCACATTCACTGAGCATCTATTATGTGAAATGCACCAAGGAAGGAAAGGTTTGAGATTCCTGTCCTATGGCGTAGCTAAGTGGATGAGAGGAATAAGTTGGCAAGTTTTGGTGTGTACAGATCCAACAGCCGGCCTCAGAGTGGTAGTAGAATCTTGGTATCTCCTAAGCCCACATCAGACATCACTGATGACAGGATAATTTCCTGCTGAGTCCATAGTGGTGGCCAATCAATGGCTGCAGGACAAGAAAGCAAGGTGGTAACAATACTTAGGTATGTTTCCTCAAGTTCTAGCTGGGACTTATTCTTTCCCCTGCTAGGTGGGACTTCATATACTCATACCAGCCAAGAAACACGTCAGCATGCAGCTACCACGTAAAACAAAGTCTGGCCGAACCCGGGAAACGTTTCTAAGCTAACACATTTCCTAATAAATATACTCCTAACAAATTTCTAACACTGCTGGAACATGAACTACCCTTTGAGAACTTCTGGTTAAGGCCAACACTGGCTAAGCACACATGAGCTCATTTAATTCTTCCAATAGCCCCAGGGGTCAATTGATTGCATGTTTAGAGCATGGACTTTGGGTTCAAGCCCCAGTTCTACCAATAAACAACTGTGGGATCCCAGGAACACTAGTTAACAGTTCCATGCCTCAGTTTACCCATATTTCAAAAAGAGAATCGTAACAATAACATGTACTTCACAGTATTGCTAAGAGGATCACATAAGCCAATCCACATAAAGAATTCAGGCAATAAACTTCAGATGTTTTTCTATGACCATGGATTTCAAAGTCTCCTGTATACTGTTCTAACTTGTTTTTCTTCAAAGTAGCATATGTTCAAAATCATTTCGTGGCCGGGTGCAGTGGCTCACTCCTGTAACCCCCAGAACTTTGGTAGGCCGAGGCGGGAGGATCAGGAGGTCAGGAGACTGAGACCATCCTGGCCAACATGGTGAAATCCTGTCTCTACTAAAAATACAAAAATTAGCTGGGTGTGGTGGCACGCGCCTGTAATTTCAGCTACTCAAGAGGCTAAGGCAGGAGAATAGCTTGAACCAGGGAGTTGGAAGTTGCAGTGAGCCAAGATCACGCCACTGCACTCCAGCCTGGCAACAGAGCAAGACTCCGTCTCAAAAAAAAAAAAAAAAAAAGAAAAGAAAAGAAAATCATTTCCTATCAGTACAAATGGAGATGCTTCTTTATTTATAATTGTATCTCATTATGTGGCTCTACCCTAATTTATCTAACCAGTTCCCTACAGATGGACAGTTAGGTTGTTTCTAAGCTTCAGCTATTAACAAACACTTCTGAGAATGAAACTAATCTTAACACTTACATAGTGTATAATTTCAATTGCCTGCCACTAATTTTGAATGGAATGTCATGCATAAAAGCATTCATAAGAATTTTGAGTTGGGTGCAAAAAAAAAAAAAAGACTTTTGACAGTATCTGCTTATATCTTCTGAATATGAAGATGATTTTGGCTGCAAATAACAGTGATGACTAAATCAATAAAGAAAATGCATGAGCTCATATCACTGAGCTAGGGCAATCACAGGGCCGAGTAAATCAGAGGCTCAATGTCAGACTCAAGGATCTAAATGTTTTGTGTCCTTCTGACTCCTGTTTTCAAGGATGGACTTTTGTCCTCATACTGTTCCTTCATGTTATCAGTGAGCCACCCTGGCGCCCCAGGCCATACCCTCATGCCTATGAAAAAGAGCCTCTTTCTTGAGTCGCTTTTAAGAAGCATGGTGGATGTTCCAGAATCCTCCTGGCAGGTACCTCTCAGGCCTCCCTGATCAGAACTGCATCATCTTCCCTTTCCTTTTTTTTTTTTTTTTTTTTCTGAGACAGAGTCTCGCTCTGTTGCCCAGGCTGGAATGCAGTGGCACGATCTCGGCTCACTGCAATCTCCACCTCCTGGGTTCAAGCGATTCTCCTGCCTCAGCCTCCCGAGTAGCTGGGACTACAGGCGCCCACCACCATGCCCAGCTAATTTTTGTATTCTTAGTAGAGATGGGGTTTCACCATGTTGGCCGGGCTGGTCTCGAACTTCTGACTCCAGGTGATCCGCCCACATCTGCCTCCCAAAGTGCTGGGATTACAGGCATGAGCCACTGCACCAGGCCCATATTCCCTTTTCTAAACACCTTTCCCAGTGGGAACAGAATGACCACAGCTGGCTGAAATGAACCAGGATTCACCGTGTGGCACCAGAGAGGGGCCTATGTTTCCTTGAAGCACATGGCCACCAAACAGCTGAATAAACTCAGGATTTGGCAAGCATGAAAGAAGGTGGGCAACCAACAGTAGACAGCACACCTTCCAAAACATGTATTTTCATGGACAGCCATATGTTGTTCTTGTAAAGAACTGGCTCATAAGCTTATGTGTTTTAAAGAACAATATTGCTAAGTGTGTTTACAATGACACACATGGGTAAATTTAAAAAATGCAACAGTAACTCTAAAAATCTGCTACAAGACTTTAATGAGGTCTGGCAACCCCTTGACCTGGAATTAGAACACATAAGCTTGAGAACTCAGTCACTTCTGCGAGGTCGTGAGAATGTTTCTCTAGCTCTCCAAGCCTTGCATTTCTCCCTTGTGAAAATGGCAGCTTCGAGGAGAATTAGGGGTCATGCATAAAGGAAAAGAGAAGGGGCTTTGCAGTCAGACCTGGCTTAGGATCCCGGCTCCCCCAGCTGTGTGACTCTGGACACGTTTTGAGCTTCAGTTTCCTCATCGGTAAAATGGGGATAAAAATGTGCAATTCATAGAGCCATTTAAAAATATATACTTTATAAAGGCATGATTTGCATAAAATAAAATGCACCCATTCGAAACGTACAGTTTGATTTGCTTCAACAAATGTAACACTAATATAATCATCATGCCAGATAAAAGATATACTTTCATCACCTTCACAGGTGACTTGTGTCCCTCTACAGTCAATCCCCTGTCCCTTATTCCCTTGGCCCTGGGCAACCACTGATGTTTCAGTGACTATGGATTAGTTTTGCCTGTTCTAGAATTTCATGTCAGTGGAATCATGAAATGTGTACTCTTTTGTCTCTAGTCTTTTTTTCCTCAACATAATGGCTCTGAGATTTGTCTGCATAGTTACGTGCTGCCAAGTATGGACTGGAAGGCAGCCCGCAGGACCCTGCCTCTCATGTTCAAGCCCTTACGTGCTTCTCCCCCGTAGGGGGTGGGATCTGTGACTGGCTTGCCGAATATGGCAAAGGAGATGGGTCGGCACCCCATGATAATGCTACGTCAGATAAGTCTCAGTCTTGCTCCCAGATGTATTCTCATTCTCCCTTGCTTTGAAGTAACAAGCTGCCGTGTTATAGGAAGACCCATGGAAAGGCCCACATGACTCATGCTTGTAATCCCAGTACTTTGGGAGGTCAAGGTAGGAGGATCGCTTGAGTTCAGGAGTTCAAGACCAGCCTGGGCAACATAGTGAGACCTCATCTCTGCCAAAAATAAACAATATTATCCGGGCATGGTGATGCACATCTGTAGTCCCAGCTACTCGGGAGGCTGAGGTGGGAGGATCACTTGAGCCCAAGAGTTTGAGGCTGCTGCGAGCTATGATCACTCCATTGCATTTCAGCCTGGGCAACAGCGAGACCGTGTCTCAGAAAAGAAAAAAAAAAAAGAACTGTGTGCAACTTCCCACTGACAACCAGCAAGAAGCCAAGGCCCTTAATCTCACAGTCACAAGATAAATGACTTGTGCCAACAACCCAAGCGAGCTTGGAAGTGGTTCCATTGCCAGTTGAGCCTCCAGATAAGAACTGAGCCCCAGATGACAATCTTGATGTCAGTCTTACAGAAGACTCAGCTAAGCCATGCCCAGCCCCTGGGCCCCACAAACTGTGAGATAATAAATATGTGTTGTTTGAAGCTGATAAGTTTGTAGACAACTAATATACATCTCTTAGTAGTTTGTTCCCTTTTATCCCCAAGAAGCATTCCCTTATGTGCATGTACCACATTTTGTTTATTGTTCACGAGTTGACAGGCATTTGGGTTGTCTCCAGATTGGGGCTATGATGAATAAAGTTGCTATGAAGATTCTTATAAAAGTCATTTAGATAACATATTTCATTTTTCTTGGGGAAAGGTCTAGAGGAGAATGGTTGGCTCATATGGTGCCTATATATTTAACTTTATAAGGAACTGCCAAACTATTTTCCAAAGAGGCTGCACCACGTCACATCCCCACCAGCGATGTAAGAAAGTTAGTTATTCCACAGCCTCACTGACAGTTTGTACTGTCAGTCTTTTTAATTCGATACCTCAGGAGAAAGAAGAAAAAGGTTAAATAACAGAGGAGGTGAAGCAGGAATGCAAGACGACCCCAGGATTTGAGATGGAAGACTTCATGGGCAGGAGGTACAGGTCATGCATCTCAAATCTGAAAACCTGAAATCCGAAATGCTCCAAAATTCAAAACTTTTGGAGCACTGACATGACACTCAATGGAAATGGTCACTGGAGCATTCTGGATTTTTTTCATTAGGGTTGCTCAACTGCTAAGGATAATGCAAATATTCCAAAATCTGAAATCCAAAACCCTTCTGGTCTCAAGCATTTCAGATGAGGGATACTTGATCTCTATTGCCCAGTTTAGGGGATGATGAGTTTTGCCTTAGCCACATTGAGGTTGAAGGGAAAGCTGGCCCTCCAATCGGTCTCATCACTGGGCCTCAAAGTAGGGTGAGTGCTGAGGAGCCCAACTTTGCCAGACATGGCATCCCAAAGGGTGCCAAACACCTCTATTTAAAGCAGCAGAGATCTCAAGCATTTTGTTACAATCTGAAGTCTGTTAGTGCCTGTGTCAGCCCTGCAGTCACTGGGGTGGAGGCCGCAGGACACAGCTAAGCATGTGCAAGAGGAGTGTAGGGATCTTGGAATAACTCTCTATCAGGGAGGCTAAAATTAGCTCATCTCCCTCAC
Source organism: Pongo abelii (assembly GCF_028885655.2). Lineage (NCBI taxonomy): Eukaryota > Metazoa > Chordata > Mammalia > Primates > Hominidae > Pongo > Pongo abelii. The sequence goes on from NC_085929.1 coordinate 39,416,012, forward strand.
CACTCCTCTTGCCCCAACTATAATTACTCACCTTTGCCCCCAGCTCCATTCCTGGGTTCTAAACACTCTTGCTTCAGGGGGGCCTTGGAAGGGTTTGCTTTCTAAAGCTTCCGGAATGGGCTAAGGGTACAATGAGCTTCTCAGGGCCCAAGTTTTCCTCCACAAAGAAAACAAACAAACAAACAAAAAACAACCTTTTATAGGAATTTTTCTGTTAATAAATGTGACATGTGCTTATTTAAAGAAAATAAAATCAAATAGCACAGCAAGGTATAAAGAAGAGGATAAAAGCAGTAGTCCCAGGATGTAAAGATAATGTTTACACATCAATGTGTTCTCTCTCATATTTTCAGTATGTAAACAAATCAACACATTATTTGTAAATAAAATAGAATTATACATATATGCCATTCTGTAATCTTTTTTAAACTGACTGTATCCAGGGATCTTTGCATGCCAAAATATAAACTTTTAGACCTTTTTATTGAGTATCTAGTATTTCACAGTTGTTGGGCATTTAGATTTTAAAAAATATATTACAAAGACTTCTGGGGAAAATGCCTCTATATCTTTTTGGATTTTCCTAACTTTTTATCAAAAGTCATTAGTAGGGAATTTACTTACTGAATCAAAGGCTTTGAATGTATAAAGGTATACTGTTCTCTCAGAATATCTGTATTAATTTCCATTTTATCAATAATTTACTAGAAGGCCAGTTTCACCTACTCTGAGCAACACTAAATTGATCTTTAATATTTTTTTATCCTAAAAAAAAATTTCGTGGTTTCCTCCATCTGTTCTTGGGTAATTATTGAGATTTAGCTGCTTTATTTTTTTTTTTTATTTTTTTTTTGAGACAGGGTATTACTCTGTTGCCAAGGCTGGAGTACAGTGGAACAAATATAGCTCACTACAGACTCAACCTTCCAGGCTCAAGCAATCCTCTCACCTCAGCCTCCCAAGTAGCTGGGACCACAGGTGTGTGATACCTTTCCTGGCTATTTTTTGTATCTTTTATAGAGCATTTTCCCATGTTGCCCAGGCTGCTCTCAAACTCCTGGGCTCAAGCAGTCCTCCCACCATAGCCTCCACAAATGCTGGGGTTACAGGTGTGAGCCACCGTGCCTGGCCTGATTTAGCAACTTTTTTTTTTTGAGACGGAGTCTCGCTCTGTCACCAAGGCTGGAGTGCAGTGGCATGATCTTGGCTCACTGCAAGCTCCGCCTCCCGGGTTCACGCCATTCTCCTGCCTCAGCCTCCCAGGTAGCTGGAACTACAGGCGCACGCCACCACGCCCAGCTAAGTTTTTGTATTTTTAGTAGAGATGGGGTTTCACCGTGTTAGCCAGGATGGTCTCGATCTCCTGACCTCATGATCTGCCCGCCTTGGCCTCCCAAAGTGCTGAGATTACAGGTGTGAGCCACCGCGCCTGGCCGATTTAGCGCCTTTTTAACCTATTTTTTCACAGGCCACTTCTTCTTTTGGGCAAGTTGCCTGTTTATATCTACTGCTTATTTTTAGATTAGGATATCCATCTTCATTGATCTATAATAACTATATATATAGAGAGAGCTCCCCTTGTGTCTCCTGGGATAGATGCTCATTTGGCTGGCACTGCACCTCCCTGCTAGCGTGTCCTCTTGGACTGCAAAGGATGCAATGGTAAAAACTTCATTTCCTAGACCCCCTTGCAGCTGGGAGCCTAACAATAGCAGATTCAGCCAACTGGAAGCACTTGCTGGACTCTGGGAGGCAGAACTGAGACCACAATCACCTCCCACCTCTTTGGCTGTTCCCTGCATGCAGACAAGTTCCTGAAGACCTAACCGCATGGGGTTGTGGTTTCTCCAGGGCCCTGCTCCAGTTTCTTAGGTACCAACGAGGAGCTGAGGTGGCAGCAGCTTCCAGACTTTGCTTTCTGAATCCCAGCTATGGCAGAGGGCTCTTGAACTGACACGTTGGCCATCTGGGGGGGTCAATTCTGCAGGGCTCAGAAGCTTCCTGGAGGCCACTTCTCCAGTCCTTTCGATGACATTCTCGAAACCTAAAGCCATGTCTCAAGCACCTTTCTGCATAAAATCCCTACAACACTTTGTGTTGCTTGTGCTGAGCCCTGATGGATTTTTCTGGTACTTCCCATGGCTTCCGAATCCTGTCACTTCTTTGTACTTTGCACTTTCCCAGGTCTTCCGTATCCCACTCCAGCCATTGAGTGATTCCCTCTTCTCTGTAAGGAGGCCTGAAGAGCCCTCAGCATTCTCTGAGGATTTATAGAATTCTTCACATCCAGATTTCTTTGCGAACGATATAGTGGAAACCAATGAGCTTGCCATCTGACTTCGGTTCATATCCTGGACCAGCCATTCCTGCTTGAGCAAGGTGCTTAAACTCTCTGTGCCTCAGTTTGCTTATCTGTAAAAATTACACCATAGCGATGGCAATGCCTAATATAGGGACCTGTTTTCAGCGCCATGCACACCAAGGCAGGCAGCAGGTGCTCAAAACATACCTCCATAGAACTCATTCAGCCCCCTTTTCCTGTCTTAATGTGACTCTAAGAAAGCTACTAAGCCCTCTGAGCCTCAGCTTCCTTCCTTAATACTAGGAACCTTAATACCTTCCTCACAGAACTGCTGTGAGGACCAGAGGAAATCAGACAATTGGAAGTAAATTCCAGGTCCATATAAAAGGTATTATTTGGAGACCAGGTATTGTTTCAAGATTCCTTTTTAGCTAATAATAATAATAATAATTATTATTATTATTATAAAAAGCTGGCTGGGCGCAGTGGCTCATGCCTGTAATCCCAGCACTTTGGGAGACCGAGGTGGGCGGATCATGAGGTCAAGGGTTCGAAACCAGCCTGGCCAGCATGGTGAAACCCTATCTCTACTAAAAAAATACAAAAAATTAGCCAGGCATGGTGGCACACACCTGTAATCCCAGCTACTCAGGCGGCTGAGGCAGGAGAAGTGCTTGAACCCGGGAGGCTGAGGTTGCAGTGAGCCAAGATAGCGCCACTGCACTCCAGCCTGAGCAACAGAGTGAGACCCCATCTCAAAAAATAAAAATAAAAATAAAAATAAAAATAAGCCACCCTGTGCACAGTCATTGTCTTATTCAACAAATACTTGCTCTGCACCTATTCTAGGCAGTGTGCTGGGAGCTGAGGATACAGAGTGAATGGGATAGATGTGATCCTTGGTTTTGTAGGATAGTGTGGGAACAGACAAAACCCAAAACCTATGTAAACACACACATGCTATTACAAATTGTGATGAGTGCTGTGAAGGAAACAGGAGACTCTAAGTAGTAAAAACCAGACACTGTTACCAGCATGGGAGAGAGAGATGTATTTCAGATCCTTGAAAGTATAGTATTGGAGAGATCTATTTTAAAGAGGTGGTCTAGGAATTCATTTCTGCTAAGTGGACATATAAACTGGATACCACAGCCACCCACAGCCCCAGAATCACCTCCCACCCATCTCCCATCTCCAGTCTTCTGCTGTAGGTCTTAGCCAGGAAGAGGATGAAGAGTTCTTTGTCCCTGGGTTATCAGGGAGGCTTCATGAATGCCAGTTTGCTGAAGCCTGGAGATTATCTGGGGGAAGCTGACTATTTCTGGGGTGAGCAAGGTGAATGAGTGAATTGTGAAAACTTAGAGAAGTGAATTTAAGAGAAAAAGAGAGGAGAAGCTTAGAGAATATGAGAATCAGGACCAAAAAGAGAAGCTTGGGAGAAGAAGAAACCGGGAAATGGCCAGGAATTCTGACAGTCTGGAATCTATTTCTGGACCCTATAAAATTAAAAAGATGGGCCCTGCTTCCTCTGGAGGCAACATGGTAGAATAGAAAGAATCTGAATCAGGGTCAGCTTGCCTGGGTTCTAGTCTTGCTCTCACTTGTATGACCAGGGGCCCAACACTCTGACCCTTCTTCATCTGCACTTCCTCCATTTGCATATGAGAATAATCATATTTGCTCTGCCCACCTCCCAGGACTTATCCATTCACTCCATTCCTCAACTATACATTGGGATTAATTGGATACCTGGCACTGCCATAGGCACTGGGCTGTGGAGATGCATGAGACACATTCTTTGCTGTCACGGAGCTCACAGAGCCCAGGAAGAGACTCACATAGACAGAGACATTGCCAACATGGTAAGGGAAATGGTGAGGACACCACAGGAGCAGAGAAAGGAGCCTGTGTCAGTTGACACAGTAACAGGGGCCCAGGATATTGTCTCCTGCAGGAGTCAACCCTTCAGTAGAGTCTTAAAAATCAGTAGAGTTTGGCAGTAAGTGGAGATTAGGAATTAAGGAACTCCAATAAGAGAATACTTGCATAAGCACTTTGTAGCTGAGTGACTGTCCATGCGTGGGGAAGGAGCATTTTCACTCCAGAGTCTGGTGAGACCTGAGCAAACCCAACTGGCCCACACCTCCACATGCTGCATATGCTATTCCTTTGGAATAGAATGCCCTCCTCTATTTTGTCTGCTTGGAAAATACCTACTCATCCTTCCAGAGTTGGCTTCAACATCCCCTTCTTTGCAAAGAAAGCCTTCTTTGAACATGGCAATGAGCTGGCCTGTCCCTTGCTGGGCTTCACTGTGTCACATACATTCCTTTCTCATGGCCCTCAGTCCTTCAACAGTGCACATCTGTTTCACAACTTGGTTTTCCACCAAGCTGTGAGCTCATCAAGAGCACAGATGATGGTACCTTCTTTCTTGCAATGTTATCACAGCCTATACTATGACAGTCAGACAGTGGACACTCAATAAGCATTGGTTCAACTGGATCAAGTCTTGTTCTAGGGTAGACGACATCCTGGGACCCTGTTACTGGCCTACTTGTGTGTCATTTATCCTCTGAAAGTCTTCACCTTGTAATACTTATGTCTTCTACACAATAAACTGAGAGCAAGGGCCTGGTGAATCACTGCTAAGAAAAAGAAATTGGACGAACAGTGGAGTAAAGGCTTCAGTCACCAAATTGTAGCCTAGAGAATAAAATGTCCTTCTCTTTTACATATTATAGAAAGAAGAAAACAGTCAAGGGTCCTAATTCTGTTCCTACTACCGATTCTGTGACTTTGCACAGGCTGCTCTGATAAATGCTGTGGGTTAGCTAACCCAACAACTACAACCTTCTTCTCTTTTGTCTCTTTCTATTGCAGAAGGTGGAAATCCAGATATTCAATCTTGCCAGGCTCCCTTGTAGCTAGTGCTAGTGACATGTGACCCAATTCTGGTCAATGAGTCCAACACAGAAATCTGCTAGGGACTTCTGGCAAAGTGTCTTAAAGGAGGAGGCCTGAGAGGAGAAGAGCCACCAGGCACGACCCTTTCCGTCCTGACCTGACATTGACATGATGCCTCCACCTGTGGCAGTCAAGTTGGGACAGCAAGATGGTTCATCTTATGTGTCAACTTGACTGGGCTACAGGTGTTTAAACATCTGATTAAACGTTATTCTGGGTATGACTGTAAGGGTGTTTCTGGATGAGATTTGCATTTGGATCTGTAGACTGAGTAACACAGGTTGCCTGAGCCATTGTGGGTGGGCTTCATCAGATCTGCTGGAGGCCTGCATAGAATAAAAAGCTGAGTAAGGGAGAAGTCGCTCTCCCTGCCTGACTGTTGAAGTAGGAGTTGTGAGTAGGAGGATAATGCCAATATTTCAGGTTTCTAGAAATGTAAATGATCCATAGTATAAACCTCCACCAATGTGTAAGAAGAGGCAGATGAAACATATTGAAGCATCGTTAGCATGAAAATAGCGGACCATTCAGCCGTAGTTTACATCTCAGCTGATACGAGTGACTGAAGAGAAGGCAGGTGAAGTGTCTGATGTGTAGTGCATGGCTAAGAATAATCCTGTAATGATCTGAAGGATTAGGCAGGCACCAAGGAGTGAGCCGAAATTTCATCATATCGAAATGTTAGATAGTGTGGGAAATTAGTGAATGAGTAATTAATAATTTTTATTAGCAGGTGTATCGAAAACTAGGCCATCAGTCTCCTCCTGACTCTGGACTTAGACTGGGACTCACACCATTGGCTCTCTTGGGTCACCAGCTTGCCAACTGCAGATCCTGGAATTCTCAGATTCCATAATGCAGTGAACCAATTCCTTATAGTAAATCTGTAGCTATACCTGCATGTACATCTATCTATCTATTTATCTATCATCTACTATTGGTTCTGTTTCTCTGGAGAACTCAGACTAATACAGACAGTATAGTATTGAGCATGATAACAAAATACCAATAATCTAAGAATGACAGGAAAGAATGGCAAAGAGTGCCCTGATCCTTGACAGCAAATCTCTCATTGCACCAAATCTGGAAACACCTAGACTCTTGCTATGTGAGAAAAAGAAATGTGTTTATTGCCTATGCCTCTACATGTCAGGTTTTCTGTTACTTGCAGCTAAAAGCATTCCTGACCCATGCAATTATCTCCCATCTCTAAGCCTCATTTCTTGGGTTACACAATGGCCTTAAATGAAACCGACAAACATTTTCAAGTATCTCTTAGATGCACGGCTCTGAGTGAGGGGTTCAAAGGGAGCCAGCAGAGTAGAGCTTAAGAGTAGGAACTCTGGGACTAGGCTGCTCGGCTTAGAAGCCCAGGTTCACCATCCTAGCCTGTTATTTAACCTCTCTGTGTATAAGAAGGGTTATACTAGTACTATTAATATTAATAGGATTGTTGGGAAGATTAAATTAGTTAATCCAGGTAAGGCTCTTAGAATAGTGTTCAGCACATAGAAAAATGCTCAACAAATGCTAATTATAGTTAAGAACTAGACATAGGTCAAGCCTTCTGGGAATTTAGAGTCCAGCTTTCAAGTCAAGAAATATACACACAAATATGAACATGATATTGAAACTATAAAGATATACATGTATAATTGAAAACAGAATCATTTAACTTCTTAAATTCTAAAGTAAACTTAGCCTGTAATCCCAGCACTTTGGGATGCTGAGGTGGGAGGATCACTTGAGGTCAGCAGTTCGAGAGCAGCCTGGCCAACATGGTGAAACCCAGACTCTACTGAAAAAATACAAAAATTAGCTGGGCATGGTGGCATGCGCTGTAGTCCCAGCTACTCGGGAGGCTGAGGCAGGAGAATCACTTGAACCCAGGAGGCAGAGGCTGCAGTGAGTTGAGGTTGCGCCACTGCACTCCAACCTGGGCAACAGAGTGAGACTCTGTCTCAAAAAATAAAAATAAATAAGGTAAACTTAGCAGCTCATTATCATAAGACATAAAGGCTAAAAACGTAACTGCCTCCAGAGAAGACTTAGATAAATAGGCAGATGATAAAACCATAATAATTTGTTAGTCAAAGAAAGTAGGCATTTTGAGGCTAGCCTCAGAATTTGAAATTAATTAGAACCAAATAAAATAGGAAAAGATAACATTTCATAGTATTTTATAGCTTTTAAAGCATTTTCATGAATTCTAACAACTTTGTGAAGAAAGGGTAAACGTGAAATTTTTTCCATATGTGATCTCATTTTGGCTGTCACCTCGTTCGAAGATGTTTATAATTCTCCTTTTACAGTTGAAAGGCCATGGGCTTATGGTGAGGCTTACCTGAGATGATACAAGGGAACAGTCTCTAACTTTTCTTAAACAACTTCAAAAAATGCAAGACATTCACCAAGTGGTGGCTCAGAAGTCACGTATCCCCCAGTGATGTCTGGTAACCTATGCCCCTATCCCCAGCCTGGTTTCCAGAAAAGGACTTTAACCTACGTCTCTCTCTCTCTCTGAGGCCTTGAGCTGCAGGAACTCTTACATAGAGGACTCTTTCTGGCTCCCTTTGAGTCTCTAAACTTACCGTCCCCTGGGGCCAAGTAGGTTGTGAAGGACCTGCTCCTGACTCCACCCCGGCCAGGCCACCTGCCCTACCGCTGAGCACCTGAGGCCTCTCTAGAATGTGAGTACCTGGACCTGGCGCCCATGGGTGTGAGATAAGAGTGCCGGCGGACCTGTTGTTTTCTTCTCGGAAGTCTCGCATTCCCAAAGCGTGACTCTCCCTCTAATCTCCTAAGATCTAAGGCCCACACTTAGGGAGCCCCACGCATCCAAGGAGGTGCTTTAAGAGCTGGGCTGCTCTCTTGGATGCTGCGTGCAGATCATCCCTGCCTGGGAACTGGGTCCTTGCCTTCCTGAAGCAGATTCTCAGTCATGACAATCACAGTTACATACAGAGGGGGTTCCCAGGATGCCCAATGGGCAGGCACTGTAAACCTGCTTCCCGGCCGGCCTCCCATCCTGCAGAGAAGGCAGTCGTGGAGTCAGACCTGGATTCAGAGGGTTAAGAACACAGGGTCTATAGCTACATGATCTGGGTTCAGATCCTGACTCAGCCACTTAGCTTTATCATCTCAGGCAAGTTACCTTCATGGTCTGTGACTCAGATTCCTTGTGGAAAATGAAGATCATAATAGCACTTACCTCATAGAGTTGTTAAGAGGATTTAAGTGAGTTAAAGAAAAAATGCCTGGCATGTAGTGAGCGCATGATGAATTTTAGCTATTTTGTTTTGTGATTTTTGAGCAAGTCTTTTTTTTATATATTTTTTTATTTTAGGGACAGGGTCTTGCTGTGTTACCCAGGCTGGAGTGCAGTGGTGCGATTATAGCTTGCTGCAGCCTTGAACTCCTGGGCTCAAGCAATCCTCCCACCTCAGCCTCCCAAGTAGCTAGGACTACAGGCATGGGCCACCACACCCAGCTATTGTTTTTTGTTTGTTTGTTTGTTTTTGAGACAGAGTTTCGCTCTTGTTGCCCAGGCTGGAGTGCAATGGTGCAATCTTGGCTTACTGCAACCTCCACCTCCCGGCTTCAAGCGATTCTCCTGCCTCAGCTTCCAGAGTAGCTGAGATGACAGGTGTGCATCCCCACGTCTGGCTAATTTTTGTATTTTCAGTAGAGACAGGGTTTCATCATGTTGGTCAGGCTGGTCTCGAACTCCTGACCTCGTGATCAGCCCACCTTGGCCTCCCAAAGTGCTGGGATTATAGGCTGAGCCACTGCGCCCAGCCCCAGTTATTGTTTTCATTTTTTGTAGAGACAGAGTTTCACTATGTTGCCCAGGCTTAAGCAAGCCTTTAACGTATCTGAAGCCCAGTTTCCTCGTCTAGGTAAGGGGGATAATTACATGTGCCCAGAGTTCACTCTCCTTTCTCCCTTTGGTAATCGCATCACACTTGTAGCTATTCATCTGTTGTCCACCTATCTGTATACATCTGCAGCAAGGCACTGTGCCCATTTACTTCCATCTCCCAAGGCTTAGTAGAGGGCTTGACACATAGGTGCTCCTAAATATTCATCAAAGGAAGAAATGGCACTGTTGTCAGGATTGAATGAAACAAAGATAGCCAGTCTGACAGAAAAAACAGTGAAATCCCTATATACATATATGCATGTGTGTGCATGTCTTGGGGAGGGAGGAATTTGGACCATTGAGAAATGGGCTGGTGTCCTAACTTAGTCCTTATGACCTGTGTGACTGTAGGCAAGTAGCTGACCTTTCTGAGTTTTGGTGTCCTCAGCTATAAAATGAGATGGTGGGCTAGGTGCGGTGGCTCACGCCTGTAATCCCAACACTGTGGGAGGCCGAGGCGGGCGGATCATGAGGTCAGGAGACCGAGACCATCCTAGCCAACATGGTGAAACCCCATCTCTACTAAAAATACAAAAAATTAGCTGGGTGTGGTGGCGTGTGCCTGTAATGCCAGCTACTCGGGAGGCTGAGGCAGGAGAATCGCTTGAACCAGGAAGTTGGAGGTTGCTGTGAGCTGAGATTGCGCCACTGCACTCCAGCTTGGTGACAGAGTGAGACTCCGTCTCAAAAACAAAATGAAACAAAACAAAACAAAACAAAACAAAAAAACCCACAACAACAACAAAAATGAGATGGTAGATTGACCTGATTAGGAAGATTAACCAAGGTAAGTTATGGTCGGCATCAAGTACTGAGCCTGAATCCTAGCGGGTGGTTCACAAACAGCAGCTCCCTTCCCCACTTTTCTGATGCCTATGGACTGAGCCAGTGCACAATGAAAATGGCAATAATGAACACATATTGAGCACTTACTATACACAGGGCACTGTACTAAGAACTTTGCTTATATTATCTACAGTGCAGTGGTTTTCAAATGGGGTTTAGGAGAAGAAATCCTTTTGTAAGCAGGAGTGGGACTGGGGAACGGAGGCGTTAATCACGTGAGACTTTCATACAACTGAGAAAAGGTTAACTTCCCACCAAAGAAGGAGCGTGTGTGCAGGGAATGAGGGGTTGGTCCATGATGGAGGTTATGGGCCCACCAGTGGCCTCTATATGGCTTTATCTAGAGCATTTCTGAATTCATCCACTTAAAATTTAATTAGGAAAAAGGGTTATTCTGCTTAAAATTAAATTAGCTTAAAAGGCTTGGAAACACCACATATAATAAGGCCTGGAGTTAAAATGCTGGGTTCTTGTCCTGGCCCTGAAACTCACTAGCCAGAAACCCTGAACAGGTCAATTTCCCTCTTTTGAGCCTTCGTTCTTTTACAGTTAAAATGAGGAAGTCAGATGGTATACTTCTGAGGCCTTTATTAGCTAAAATATTCTGAGAGAGTGTGACCTTCTAGTACTGTCTCCCATGGAACTGTCCTGGTGAAACCCAGAGATCAGCTCATGAAGATGGACTTGAGGCAAGAGAGAGCTGAAATGAAACTTGGCTTGAGTTGCCACTCAGCCCAGCACCATCTTTTCAGATCCTTGTTCTGAAGTGGCAGATTCTCTTCATCTTTTCAGCCCTGAAGGAATCCCTTACATCCAGGTCACTGCAAAGTTCCAGGCAAATTTCCTGACAAACTTCTGTTCATTTTTTAAAACCCATTGTAAATGTTATGGTCATTTGTTCATTCAATAAACATTTATTGAATAAATACTCTGTGCCAGGTGTTCTTCTAAGGGATTTGGCAGTGAACAACAAACAACAACAAAAATCCATGCCTTCTATATTTTAGGAGACATCCTTTTTTGACCAACTAGCCTTTTGCACAGACTTTGATAGTTGTACTGTTCCAAGTGACATGTCAGCTTCCCTATTAGACTGTAAGCTCTATGAGGCCAAGAGCTATATATACTCCTCACTTCATCCCCAGTTCCCCAATGGAATACCTGGCAGACTGCCTGTATTTTTTTTTCCTGAGGATTTAAAGACCTGGACATGCATACTATGGTCATTATCTCGCCATCCTAGTCAGGAAACTGACATTTATTTAGCATTTTTTTCTGGGAAGACTTAGTGCCTAGTACTTTCCTACTTATATTCTAAGATGGCATATTTAATTATTTGATCAATATCTGCCCCTGTCCATTAGACTATAAGCTACATGACGGCAGAGGAAATATTTGGTTTACTGATGCAGCAACAGCATCCAATAGATGTATCTAGCACACAGGTAGCACTCGTAAATGTTTGCTGAATGAATGAGTGTTAGGATATGGAGAGGAAAATGTGGCGATGCAAAATTATGCAATTTGCAGTCTTTAATGCTGATCAGTCTAGCTGGGTACTGGGAGCACACAGATGGCATATGCTTAAAAGCTTATCAATAGGAGTTGGCATTTAATACAGTAACAAGTACTTGAACATTGACTAATACACAGTTGCGTGTGACAAAGTGCCACATTTCTGGTATAGATAAGTGCTGGAAAACAGGCTTTGCAGCCAGTGAGATCTGGGTTCAAATCTTAATTGTGCTTCTTAGAGGCTGGGTCTTTGGGTGATACTTAATCCACCTGAACATCAGTTTCCTCACTGGGACATGAGCACTGAATTAGCAAGTATGTAGTACAGTGTCTGACTTTTAGTTGATACTACATAAATGTTAGTGCTTCTTACTTCCTGCCACTAAAGAGAATCTTCTCCCTCCTTTTAGACCCAAGTCCAATTCCTTATCTTGGTGAACCCTTCCCTCACCGCACAGCTCACAGTCATCCTGCTTGTCTTGAAGCTCCTCTCATAATGATCAGCCAAGCACGCTGCTTCACATACTTAACTTTCTATTCACCAAATACTTTCAATGTGCCTAATATGCACCATAGCCTCGTGTAGACGCTTTACAGGTTTTAGTTCCTTAATCCCCAGGGCAACACTCCTCAGTCAGTTCCCATTTTACACATGAGGAAAATGGCACCAGTGAGATGTCACGTCACTAACTTGCCCGAGGGCACACAACTGGGAAGCAGTCCGGCCAGTATTTAAACCCAGGCAGTCTAGCTGCAGATGCTGCATTTGGAAACCCAAGGGCCACATGGCCTTTCACCTTACAATGTCAACCAATCATTGTTTGAGCTGGGCCAGCCTTGCTGGCTGGAGCTGAAGCTACTGGAAGGGAGGACAGCCAAGCTCCTGCCTCCCAGCATCTCTGTTCTTCTGAGGAGAGCAGAGCTCCGTCTTGGAAAGGGCCCTTTCCAAGGTCTCAAAGATGTCTCTATGAGACCTGGGAGGCTGCACAGCTTTGTCGGGCACATGAAAATGGAACCAGAAGACCCCCAACTCTACACCCAATTCCTCACCAAGGAAAGGAAGTGGAGGCACCTTCTAGGCAGCCCCCTAGGTGGTGGCTGTTCCCAACACACATTTATTTAGCATGAGCCTAGGGCTTGGTTCTGGGGATAAATTCTTAAGCAAGACAATATGAAACAACTGAAACAATCTGGGACAATATGATGAGCTTAAAATCCATGCAGTCCCCAAATTCCAGGCTGGGCTGGGTCAAGGGAGAATGTAGTCAGTGAGGGTTTCTAAGCACAAGTGAGCAGTAACAAGGAATCAGGAAGATGGGTGTGGGTTGGCCATGCCAAGGATATTTTCTGGAGCTGGGATGGCAACATGGGTATTCCAGGCAAGACTGGCCAATACCTCCAAGGTCTGAAGACAGAGGAAGCCATTTGAAATACCTTCTCCATTCAATCTCCGCAATCTTGTGAAAAATTCATTGCTTTTTTTATTAGCCTATTTTTTAGATGAGAAAATTGAGGCCCAGGTAGTACCGTGCTTATGGTCACCTTGCTAATAAATGGTAGAGCTGTTCACTCCAAAGCATTCACACCAGCTTCTGAGAATAGAGGCTTTTATAAAACAAGCAAATGCAAGGAGGATGGGACTCGTGGGCAGGTTCACAGGCCTAGGTTCTAACTGAAGATTTGGTACCGTCACTGACCAAATTACTGGAACTTCCTGAGCTCCATTTTCCACATCTGTTGGCAAATAGAGAAGATCTGAATATGTCTCAAGTCAGAGTTTGCAAACCAGTATGCTGCATTAAGCATAACCCCTGGAGACAAAAAAAAAAAAGAAAAAAAAAAAGTTGGTGGTCCTGGATGTATTTTACTGAGGAGGACACTGAGGTTTAGAGCAGTTAATAACTTTCCCAGTTTACATGGCTAAAATGTGACAGTGCCAGAATTTAAACTATGGTGGTCTGGATTCAGTATCACAGTCTTAAAAAACATGCTCTCTACTGTTTTTCTCATACAGAGAAATGATAATTGATGCTCAGCCCCTATGTCTAGGATACATTAGGGAGTGGTGGGGACTGTGGTGAGCTATAGAGTCCATGCTCTGACTAAAGGTACACTCCTGTGTCTGACCTTGAGTAAGGCCAGTGAATGTTTGGTGCCCCAATTTTCTCCACCCTAAAATTGCTATAATTATCTCTTCATCTCATAGGGTTGTTTTGAAGACTAAATTAATTAACATGCCTGGCACATAGTAAACATTATGTAAGTGCAAGCTGTTATGACCTGTGAGGTGATCTTTGTTTTAAACATTCGTTTTTTAAAAAATACCCATCTAACAAGTTCTATGTCTTAAACATTCAAAACACCCACTTATATATAGTACAGGGAACTGGGCACACCACTGACGATCAAGTTTTGACAACTGCTCTGGGGCCTCTTCCTCCTCCTTCTGAGCAACACTAGAGCTTGTGGGTAGGGGGAGGGGGCTTGGGAAAAGAACTGAGGTCTCTAGGCCACAAGCCATGAGCTTCGCACATCAGCAGCAGCCTCCATAGCTGGCTGCTGTAGCCCCTCACAGAGCTCATGGTTACCATCGGCCTCCAGGCTGTAAAGAATGTGAGGTGCAATGGGCAGCCTTCCAGGGACCCAAGAAGGGAGGCTTCATCCTTTCAGGATGTCTCAGGCTTCAGATAAAACCCTTCCTGTGTTCCAGCTCATAGCTGGCAGGGGCAATCGGCAATGACTGATGACAATGGGTGACTTGTCGAAAAGATGTGTGTGTGAACCAAATGCCAGCTAGCTGGAGCAAAGCATGCATTCAGGAGGCTGGTGGGAAGACCATCAACTGCACAATGGTTTGTTTTGCACCTACTATGTATTGGGCCCCGGGCCAGGCCCAGTACATAGCAGTACATACATTTCAGGAGGTGGTGAAATTAATAATAATAGTAGTTCACCTGTATTTACTGCCTCAGAGCACCGCAACAGACATTATTTCTCTTGATCCTTGGCACAAGTCTATGATGTAAGCAGGCCTCATTTCCTTGCTTTAAAGATGCGTAATAAATGAGACTTGTTTAAAGTTATAAATTATGGCAGAGATATTTGGCCAAGCTTGTTTCCTTTTCCACCTGGGTATCCCCATCTGGACTACATTTCCCAGCAGGCCTTGTGGTTGAGTGTGGGCATGTGACAGAGTTCTGGCCAATGGGATGAATGGAATGCTAGTGATACTGCTATATGGCTCTGCGAGGCCTGGCCCGTAAAAATCTTTCTAAGCAGCCTATCCTCTCCTCCTCCCTTGGCTAGCAGATGCAGATAGTCTGCAGAGGGCTCTGAGCACCTAGCGATGGTGGAGCCACAAGATGGAAGGTGCCTGGTTGGATTCCTGAGGAACTCTGCAGAAGGTCATCTGCTGAATGCCACACTCAACTCTTGAGTGAGTGAGAGACCTAGGCTTCTTTTGTGGTAGACCACCAAGTTTTTTTTTTTTTCATAACAGATAGCCTGCCCTAATATACATAGTAAAAGCAGAATTGGGGTTTTAAAGGCATTTTGCTTGTACATGTGACAGTTTTTTCTACCATCTTCCAAACAGGCAGAAAAATCTCCTTATGCATATAGAGTCTTGGGATTTTATAAAGCATTTGAACAAGTAATGGGACAGTTTCTTCCTTCCACTCCACGCAACACTTGGACTGTGGACTCTTGTCCACTGTGGGAAGCTTTCAGGTGGGGTAAGATGTCTGGGCTAGCCACAGCTCTGGTATTATTTGCTCAGCCCTTCTCAATTGTCCTGGTAGAAAATAAAGTGTCAGTGTTGCAAGGCATTCTTTGCATGCAATGAATTAACTTCTCTCCTGCCCATGGATAATGGTACAAATTATATACCATCCCTCAGAGAACTGTGAAAATAGTCATCATTATGTGCTTTTGTGTTCTGTGGTTCAGATGAGAACCCCCAATTGCAAGCCCCTTCCCCTCTCTGAGCTTCAGTTTTCTCATCTATAAAACCACAGGGTGGAATTAAGTGAACTAAAGAGTCTCTTGCGAGCTCTAATTTGCTATACTCTCACAAAAAAGCAATATTTTGTATGAGTCAGACACTTTCCCACATTATTTCACTTAGTCATTGAAATGAAGGAGGATACGAATAAGGTATTTTGGGGAAAATAATAGAGAAACTGGAATTGCCCACCTTCAGTTGTTTTCTCCAAAGTTTGTATTCAATAAACTTTAGGGGAGTGGCAAAGTGGCATACAGTATTACTCTAGCTGGCAACTTCACTGAGCCTGCAATCTAGGTGGGAGGACAAAAACCACACTTAGGGAACCAATAAATGTCCCAGAGCATAAGGCAAAGAGTCTGCATGGTCAGGAAGACAAAGGGGGACAGAGGGAGAGAGACCTACCTTGGTTGCCACCCTCCACCCCGCCTCAAATTCCTGACTGCAGACACAGTTATGCTCTGAGCACTTGCTGTGCGCCAGACACTGGCTGGGTGTTTTGCTTTCACACTGCATTTGATTCTCACAGGCGCATTGCCAGGAGGGCATGATTCTATCTGGTTAAAGAAGTGGAGCCTAGGAGGCACATGGTCAGTAAGTCACTTATCCAAGGCTCCCACATAGCTGATAAGTACCAGAGCCACAGGGTTTAAAGCAGGTCTGTGTGGCTGCAAGAGCCTGTATTCCCTGCACTCTGCCTCTGCCCTCCTATATGGGCAGCTCTGGCCTGAGATTCAAGCTGCATTCACTTCCCCGGGTCTTGAAGAAGAGATGCTGGCACCCCCTCTAAGGGCTTCATGCCCTTTCATTCATGAATCACAGAGTCAGGTATCCCGGGGAAACCTCAGCTTGCGGGGCATCCCATGGCAGAGAGGTCGGACATTCACAGAGAGGTGCAGCAGGTTTGGTACCATTGGCAGAGCCCTGGATATTCTAACTGGGAAACCCTGGTACAAAAATTCCAAGGTTTGCACAGCTGGAGGCCCATGAGAAAGACCTAGGAGCAGCTGAAACTAACTGACCCCACCTGGAAGCAGATCCCCTCCAAGGACACAGAGGGAAGAAAAGCAGCAGGAAGTAGCTGGTCTGGTTGTTCTCAGGAAGGCGCACGACCTGGAAGAAAGAAACGTCTTTCCCTGCAAACAACGATCTGGCATTTCTCAATGTGTGCTCCTGGGACCCTCTGCAACACAGCTCACTTAGCATGTTGAAAAAGGGGATTCTTGGGCCTCAAACATAATGAATCAAGATCCCCTGGAGTGGGGAACAGGAACCTGCATTTAGCCAAGCTCATCAGATAGTTCTAACGTTCACCAGGATTTAAAAATGGAAAATCCCACTTCTTTGAAATGATTCTACTTAGTTCTTCCTTAGATGCCCTATTCGTTCCTGCCATTTTGCCCATCAGTGATGCTTAACCCCAGGGGAAAAATAATAAATATATTAATATCTATTTTTTTAACTTTAAGTTCTGGGATACATGTGCAGAATGTGCAGGTTTGTTACATAGGTACACATGTGCCATAGTGGTTTGCTGCACCTATCAACCCGTCATCTCGGTTTTAAGCCCTGCATGCATCAGGTGTTTGTCCTAATGCTCTCCCTCCCCTTGCCCCCCACCCCCCGACAGGCCCAGGTGTGTGATGTTCCCCTCCCTGTGTCAATGTGTTTTCATTGTTCAACTCCCACTTATGAGTGAGAACATGCGGTGTTTGGTTTTCTCTTCCTGTGTTAGTTTGCTGAGAATGATGGCTTCCAGCTTCATCCACGTCCCTACAAAGGACATGAACTCATCCCCTTTTATGGCTGCATAGTATTCCATGGTGTATATGTGCCACATTTTCTTTATCCAGTCTATCATTGATGGGCATGTGGGTTGGTTCAAAGTCTTTGCTATTATGAATAGTGCTGCAATAAACATACATGTACATGTGTCTTTATAATAGAATGATTTATAATCCTTTGGGTATATACTCAATAATGGGATTGCTGGGTCAAATGGTATTTCTGGTTCTAGATCCTTGAGGAATCACCACACTGTCTTCCACAATGGTTGAACTAATTTACATTCCCACCATTAATTAATGGATATATTAATATCTATTGTGTGCTCATCATGTGTCCCAGATTCCTGTAAGCATTTTAAGTGAATTAAGTCATTTAATATCCTCACAACATCCTTCTAAGGAAGATACTTTCACTAGCCTAGGATTACATATAAGGGAACTGAGGCACAGAAAAGCTAAGAAGCTGTGAAAAGCCACACAGTAAGTGGCTGGGCCAGAACATGGACCCAGGCAGTCTGATTCCCAAGCTTGACCTCTAAACCCCTACAGCATGCAAACACTGTGGAAAGATCCATTTATTGAAGACTCACTCTGTGCTAGGCCCCATTTCCAGGTACTTTCATGCATTCAACAAACATTCAGCAAATGCCTACTATTTGCCAGGAACTGCTCTAAGCTCTGGCCAGGCTGGGAGGTGAGTGACGCACTCACCTTGGGAACTGAATCTAAGGTGGGAGTAGAGAGCCAAAAAATTCACTAATCGAGGGAAACAATATTTTAGTGTAATATTTTTTTTTTAAATCAAATTAACAAGCTATGGCCCATGGGCTGGCTCACCTGTTTCTGTAAATAGTTTTATTAGAGGGAAATAAAAAACAATAAAGAACAAAATACTAAAAACCTTGCTCTAATGGAGCTTACGTAAATGACCTCATCCAATTCTTACCATACACGGCCCCAAAAGGCTGCTATTGATATCATTACAGAGTAACACACACCACTCTGTCTATGGGTAACTAACGATTAGAGAGGCTGACAAGTATGGAGTGCCAGACACTATTTTTAAGTGCCTTATAAGTATTATTTTATTCCTTGCAACCTCCCTATAAGGGAAGATCATTATCATCCACATTTTACAAATGGTGAAACTAATGCACACAGAAGTTTTATAATTTGTCCAATGTCAATGCAGCCAGTAAGGGCTGGAGCTGGGATTTTAACCCAGACAGGCACACTCCAAGAGGCCATACTTTTTTTCTTTTTTTTTTGAGACAGAGTCTCACTTTGTCCTCCAGGCTGGAGTGCAGTGGCGTGATCCTGGCTCACTGCAACCTCCGCCTCCCAGGTTCAACTGATTGTCCTGACTCAACCTCCTGAGTAGCTGGGATTATAAGTGCCTGCCACCACGCCTGGCTAATTTTTGTATTTTTAGTAGAGATGGGGTTTTGCCATGTTGGCCAAGCTGGTCTTGAATTCCTGACCCCAAATGATCCACCCCCCCTTGGCCTCCCAAAGTGCTGAGATTACAGGGGTGAGCCACCACGCCCAGCCTTTTTTTTTTTTTTTAAGAGATGAGGTCTCTCTGTGTCACCCAGGCTGGAGTGTGGTGGTATGATCATAGCTCACTGCAACCTTTTAACTCCTGGGCTCAAGTGATCCTCCCACCTCAGCCTCCCAAGTAGCTAGAACTACAGATACACTCCACATCTGACCCAAGGCCATACCTTTAACCACAGATTGGCAAATTATAGCCCATAGGTCCTATCTGGCTTATCACCTGTTTTTGTAAATAAAGTTTTATTAGGACACAGCTATACTTAATCATATGTGTACTGTGTGTGTCATGCCATAATGATAGAGTTAAGTAGTGGTGACAGACCACGTGGGCTGCAAAGCTGAAAACAGATTAGGACCCTGAACTCTAGGGTCAAGGGCTAAGCAGTTTAAGCTGGTTAATACTATGGATTTAGATGGAGACCATTGAGACATTCTAACTAACTTGGGATAAGCAGAACACTAGGTAAAGAGAGAATTAAGACATCCTAAAAAACCCTAAACCTATCAATTAATTTAGGCTGTTAGGGCAGATTATCACAGCAATGAGACCCCAAGAGAAAGACTGGACATTCCCAAGTAAGGACCATCTAATTCTTTCTTTAGGCTAGATAGGCCTCACCACAATATGATACACTGAGGTTCGCTCATTCATTCATTCATTCAGTCAACATTTATGGAGCCCCTTCCCTGGACTAGGCGGCATGCTAAACCCTGGGAAAGAAGGATGCATGGGCACCCATGGAGGGAGGTACATAGCAAGATACAGTTGACAAGTCATGGTCTTTAGAGATACACCTGGGTTCATACCCCACCTCTGTTCTCTTCTGGCTGTGGGCATAACTCCACTCTCTGAGCTTTGGTGTTGAACACTGTATATACCCCAGTGGTTAAGGGCAGGTTAAATCCCGGTTCCTTCACAACCATTAGCTGTGTGACCCTGAGCAAGTGACTTTGCCTCTCTGAACCTCAGCTTCCTAATCTGTGCACTAGTTTACTTCAGGGACAGGATCTAGGCAAAGTTGCCCAGCACACCGTAGGCCTCAGTGGATGGCTGCAATTCTTTATTACGATGATGGAGACAGTTTACGAGAGCTGTCTGCGGAAAGACCCCAAATCTATTATGCATGTTTTATCTTTGCTCTCCCAGGGTCTTGAATAAACAATGTCTTCATCCAGTTTTTAAAAGACACTCTAATTCTGTCTCAGAATATACCGCCACCCCCGCCCTCCACCCTTTACCTCACCCCCAGCTGAAATTTGGCCGGCTCAGTGCCTGGCTGCTGGCCTGAATTTCCAAACACTGTTGGTTTAGCATTTCTCAAATGTATCCCATTAACACTATGAACCTGTCAGCCTTCTCTCCTCTTTGAGCTCAAGTCCGACCATCACGGCGAGAGACAGAGCCAGTAGCATGAGCCCAGCCTCCTAGACTTGCCTTTGTGAAGCAGTGCAGTTCCTGGGTCGGTCGGCCTGGGACTGGGGGCACCTGTCAGCATTTGCATGAAGAGTGTACCCTAGTCAGATGCACATACAGGCGGTGTGCTCGGAGACTGGGAGAAGGCGCGTTGGAATGAGGGGCTCTGGGAAATGCAAGCAAAATACATTCTCTGGGTTGGCACTGGAGGGGAAAAAACAAGACCTTGAAGGAGGCTTAGCAAAAAGCCACTGCTCTGGGAATCAGGAAATAGCTCTGCCCTGGCACGGTCTCCAACTCACTCTGTGTGTCACTGAGCACGCTACTTACCCTCTCTGTGGCACGTTTATTTTAAAATGAATGGGTTAGGCTAGCCCACGTGTTTTTAAACTCTTGCCTGGCAGTGAAACTCTTTTCTGGAAACATTTTTACTTGGAATTTTAAGATATAAACAGATGAAAGTGGAAATAATTCTCTGGGTCAAGGAGATGGGGGTGGGGAGAGGGGAGCTGGAATTCTGCCCACTCAGCACCCCGTACCCCCAAAAAGCTCAAAGAAACTAGGAAGCTTCTCTGTGGAACAGGGTTCGAGAACCACATGACATGATGGATGATCTGTAGAATTCCCCCCTGCCCTGGCAGCCTTGGATCCTGGTAGCTACGACTGCTACTGCTGATAACAGCAATGGCTATTATTTATTGAGTACGTTCTTTGTGCAAGGGACTGGACTTTACTTCTGTGTCCTTTACTTCAAGAGTTAGTAGACAGCTCTGATTCAACCCCCAGCTTCACCAACTGAGCAGCTGTCTGACCTTGGACGAGTTATTCGGTTGGTGAAAACGTAATTGTGGTTTTGCCATTGAAAGTAATGGCAAAAATCACAATTACGTTTGCACCAACCGAATAGTTAACCTCTCAGTGCCTCAGATTCTTCATCTGGAAAATAGGTCGTTCAGAGGATTCAAGGAATTAATCTCTCTAAATGTGCTTAGAACAGTGGCAGGTACATAGTAAACAACTGATGATAGCCATTTTTACCATGGCTGCCTACATTTTATCTAACCTTTATAAGCACCATTCTGTTTCACGGGTGAGGAAGCTGAGGCTCAGAGAGGTGAAGTGAGTGCCCTTAGGTCACACAGCTAGTAAGTGATGGAGGGAGAACTTGAATCCAGGTCAGCTTAACTGCATGGCTTGTGGTCTTAACACCCGGCCTAAACTGCTTTGCTCTTGACCCAAGAAGTCACACGTAGACATAGGGTCATAGCAATTTGCACGAGGAGTTCCAAGTCTAGATAGAAGAGTTGCTAATGATGACTACAGTGATTTATGCTTACAGGAGCTCTGGTGTCAGCAGTCTGGGGTCTGGACGTCTTTGCAAATTCAGATCCCACACAGAAAGGAGGTATTTGGTTAACAGAGCCCAGGGCTATCCAATGTTCTTTCTTGCAAGCCACGTTCCCCAGCCTTTCCTACTGACCTATAAGACATCTGTGCAAATTAGAAAAAGGGCAGAGGCAGCCCCAAGCTACAGCACAGGTGAGCAGACATCAGGCTGATTTTCAACCCCCACTTGGAGGACACCGTATGCCTTTGCATGGTGCACAAGCTGTGCAACCTTATCCAGCCATCTTGACTCCTCTGCTGCTTCAGTGTTTGGTGGAGAGAAGTGCAGAGAGAATAAACATGGCCAGATGGGAGACAAAGAATGGTCTCAACCTTGCCCTGACACCTGTGGGGGCCCGGGATGGGGGGCAGCAGGAGCATGGAGGCGGCACAGGCAGGAAGCAAACGCAAGCCACACAGTCACTTTATCTCTTTATGTTTCTTTCTCTCAGCTCCGAGGGTGGTAATAAAAGATGGCTGTATGGCTCTCCCCGGGAAACTGAACAGGAGCCAAACCATCATGTGGCGAACAAATGCTGTGATCGCTCAACTGCAGAGCTGCTGCTGCACCGTATTAAAAAGGTGACAACCTCTCCTCCGACCCCTGAACCATGGAAATGGGCAGTCACCAGCCCACCCACTCAGAAAGCCCCAATGCTCTGTCACCAGCAGAGGCCCAACACCCACTCCGACATCAGAAAAAGAAGGTGGCATGGTGTAGTTGTCAGAACACGGACTTTAAATTCAGACAGAGCTGGACTCAAATATCAACTCCACCCTCATAAGCTGTCGAACTTTGGGCAAGACACTGAACCTCTCTGAGCCTTGATCTCACATTTATAAGATGTAGCTTATCATACGAATCAAGAAGGGAGAATGTAAGAATTTAGAAATAATACATGCAAAGTGCCCAGCACAGTTCCCCAACACAAAGCAAGTGCTTAATACATGGGACCTATACATATAGTTCCTCCACTGACTCAGCAAAGACTGACAGTTGCCCGCAGAGCTTTGGGCATTATGAAGGTCAATATGAGAGGGCATCAGTGGTTTCTCTAAGGAGTAACATTTGAGCTGAGGAAAGGATGAGCAGAAGTTTTTTTGGTGAAATAAGAAGGGAAGAGCTTTTCAGGCAGAGGAAACGGAATATGTGGGGACCTGGGATAGGAAAGAAGAGATGAGGATTGAAGAACTGAGAAAAAGTTGATGTTGCTGAAACTGAGACAACAATTAAAGTTTTAAAATGCTCACTCTTGGTTGGGCACGGTGGCTCACACCTGTAATTCCAGCACTTTGAGAGACCGAGGTGGGAGGGTAAGTTGAAGCCAGGAGTTTGAGACAAGCCTGGCAACATAGAGAGACCCCCCATCTCTACTAAAAATAATAATAAATTAGCCAGGGGTGGTGGCATGCACCTGTAGTCCTAGCTACTCGGGAGGCTGAGGCATGAGGATCACTTTAGCTCAGATGATTGAGGCTGCAGTGAGCTATGATTGTACCACTACATTCTAGACTGGGCAACACAGCAAGACCCTTTCTCTAAAAAAAAAAGTCTCACTCTAACAAGGCTACATACTGAATAATTCCAACAATATGACATCCTAGCAAAGGCAAAACCAGACGAAGTTTGTGAAAAGATCAGTGGTTGCCAAGGTTTGGGTGGAAGGAGTGATAAACAGGTGGAACGTGGGATGTTTAGGGGAGAGAAAATATTCTGTACAATATTGCAATGGTAGATACATGTCACACATTTGCCGAAGCCCATAGACTAAATAACACTAAGAATGAGCTCCGATGTCAACTCTGGACTTTGGACGATGATGGTGTGTAGATGAGGTTCAATTGTAACAACTATACCCCTCTGGTACAGGATAGTGAGGGGGGGAAGCTTTGCACGTGTAGGGGCAGAGGCCTATGCAAACTGTACTTTCTGTACAATTTTGCCATGAACTGAAAACTGCTCTAAGATGTGAAGTCTATTAATTTTTTTTTTTTTGAGATGGAGTCTCGCTCTGTCACCCAGTCTGGAGTGCAGTGGCACAATCTCAGCTCACTGCAAGCTCCACCTCCCAGGTTCACACCATTCATTCCCACTCCTCCAGAGTAGCTGGGACTACAGGCGCCCGCCACCATGCCCAGCTAATTTTTTGTATTTTTAGTAGAGATGGGGTTTCACCATGTTAGCTAGGATGGTCTTGATCTCCTGACCTCGTGATCTGCCCGCCTCGGCCTCCCAAAGTGCTGGGATTACAGGCATGAGCCACCCCGCACAGCCAAGTCTATTAATTTTTTTTTTAAAGAAAAAAATAGAAAAATCTCTGGCTCCTGTGTAGAGAAGAGATTGAGGGCAGGCAGAAGAGAATGTGGGCCAGTTAGGTTTTTCTATTTTCTTGCTGGGCTCTTAGGGGCAAGTTATAGAAGCTCTGAGAGCTTCAGTTTCTTCATCTGTGATATGGGGACAAGAATATAAAGTGACACAGAGTGTGGGGAAATGCCTCACAGAAAGCCTGGGACAGGGCAGGTGTTCAATTCACGCTGGCGGAGTGGGGAAGAATGACAATGTGAAGAGCCGCAAAAGGTGTCAGGACACAAGAGCTCTTTGTGCAGGCACAGTGGGCATCCTGTGGTGCCGTTTTGTGACAGGTCTCACTGTTTATTGGCAGGAACAAATAAAAATAGCAAAAGTCTCACTCTTTAACGGGAGAGGCAAAACAAGCGTATGTTCCAAGCATAAAGTTGTGTTTTGTGCTTTGATGAAAATCGACAATAATCATAGCTAAGATTTATTGGGTGCTGACTATATGACATTGTTGCAAGGCATGCTTGTAAGCATTTAATGTGAATTAGCTCATTTCATTCTCCCAACCATAACTTACGTTAGTTTCTATTATTATCTCCATTTTGTGTTTGGGGAAACTGGGGCACAGCAAGATTCGTTAACTTGTCCAATGTAAGTGACAGCGCTGGCTTAAGAGAGAATCAAAAGATACAAACCCGAGCTAACAGAGGAAATGGGATGAGCATGCTTAGAACAGTTTTGAAATAGCACAAAAAAGACGAGTCACAGTCATACTCAATCATGTAGAAAGCAGCATGGTATAGAAGTTAAGAGCATGGATTTAGAATAAGCCAGCCTGGATTTAAATTCTGGCTTCTCCACTTTTTGGGTAACCTCAGGCAAGTTATTTGGCTACTCTGTGACTCAGTTTCTCCATCTGTAATATGGGGATGGTAACAGGCCCTATCATGTGGAGTTTTTTTTTTTTTTTTTGAGATGGAGTCTCACTCTGTTGCCCAGGCTGGAGTGCAGTGGCGCAATCTCGGCTCACTGCCAGCTCTGCCTCGCAGGTTCATGCCATTCTCCTGCCTCAGCCTCCCGAGTAGCTGGGACTACAGGCGCCTGCCACCACGCCCAGCTAATTTTTTTTTTTGTATTTTTAGTAGAGACGGGGTTTCACCGTGCTAGCCACGAGGGTCTCGATCTCCTGACCTTGTGATCCGCCTGCCTCAGCCTCCCAAAGTGCTGGGATTACAGACGTGAGCCACCGTGCCCGGCCCATGTGGAGTTGTTTTGAGGATTAAGTTGGAAAATGCATGGAAGCTCACTAGCTTATCACATTATATGGCAAATAGTAAGAACTTGATTCATGTTTGAAAACAAAGGAAGGCTATAGAGATTTCTAAGAGTAAATTTGGAGCTTCAAGCAAGGAGTGGGGCTCAAACTAAGGTCCCAATCAACAGTCCTCATACAAGCAGGTGCTGCAGCTGGTGGCTGCAAATATGAAAGCAACTTGACTTCTGCCTTCAGGGACTTGACAGTCTGGTGGGGAAAGTAGGCTCAAGTGCAAGTTATTTTTTTAAAAGCAGGCTATAAGAATTATTCATTCAATGAGAACACATGGACACAGGGAGGGGAACATCACACGCCGGGGCCTGCTGCAGGGTGGAGGTCTAGGAGAGGGATAGCATTAGAAGAAATATCTAATGTAGATGATGGGTTGATGGGTGCAGCAAACCACCATGGCACATGTATACCTATGTAACAAACCTGCACCTTCTGTACATGTACCCCAGAACTTAAAGTATAATAATAATAAAAAAATAATTATTCATTCAACCAAAATAGTGCCATTCATTCTAGGTACTAGGGATGGAGTGAATTATTTACAAAACAGATAAAATTCCTGCCCTCAAGGGGCTTATATTCTGGTGCCAGAGGTTGGGTAAGGAACATATAAGCAAGCGTAGCAGTAGCAGTGAGGGCTGTTAAAAAATAAAGCAGGATGAGGGTATAGAGATCCACCTGTGTTATTCTGGGTAGGATGGTCAGAGAAGGAAGTGGTAATATTTGAGCAAGGCTGAAATGTAGTGAAGGGGTGAGCCATGTTAATATCTAGGGGAAAAGTTTTCCAGGTTGAGGGAATAGCAAGTGCAAAGGCCCTGAGGAGAGAATATGCTTGACCCACACAGAACAGCAAAGGATGGAAGTACCATTGTGGGTAAGGGGCAGGAGGGTGGAGAGGCAGCAGAAGCCTAGATCATATGAGGTTTTGCAAACCATAGTCAGGACTGTGAATTTCATTCTAAGAGGGATGGGAAGCCCTTGTAGGGTTTTAAACATGCATTTGGCATCTGATTTAGTTTCAGAAGAATCACTCTGGCTGCTGTGTAGAGAACAGATTGAAGGGGGAAATGGTGGATTAGCATGTCTTCAAATTCTTTGGCCCTCCTTCCACTGAGAGGTGGGGTGTCCTTAAACCTAGGTTTCCCCTGTGCCTGTCTTTGACCACTAGAATGAGGTAGAAGTGGTGCTGTGTAACTTCTGATGCCAGTCTTTAAGATACCTGCAGCTTCTGCCCCTCTTGTAATGTGCCCTCTTGAAAACCAGCTACCACATGAGAAATCTGACTATGCTGAGACCACATGGCTGTGAGGAAGCTCAATAGCCACGTGAAGGAGCACCAAGGCACCAGACTGAATGTGAAGCTTACTTGGACCTTCCAGCCCAGCCAAGCCACAAGCTGAATGTAGTCAAGTGAGTCATCCCAGGCAACACCGCATGGAGCAGAAGAACCACCCAGCTAAGCCCTGCCCAAATTCCTGGCCCACAGATTGAAAGCAAATAAAATGATTGTGGGTTTATGCCACAAAGATTTGGGGTAGTTTGTTCCACAAAAAAACTTTATACAAATCTCCACTTTATAAATGAGGATACAGATCCAGAAAGGAAATAATTACTGTCGGTAAGTGGTTGAGCTAGACTTTGAACCTATAACTTTTCTAGGCAAGTTCAATTTTTTTCTTGGTTTATGACTGTTGCTAAAATTTCCACATTTATTTTAAAACCACACAGAACAAAATAAAATCATACAACATGTTATTCTGTGTTTTAGTTGCCTGCATGCTGCTATTTTTCCCAGGCTAGCTGTGCAATGGCTTTTAAAGTGGGGTCTGTAGACCCCTGGTGCTAGAGTCACTTAGGCGAAGCTTGAAAACATGCAAACTCCTGGGTCTCACCCAGGAATCTGACTTTCTGGTACCAGGGCACAAGCATTTGCATTTTAATAAGTAGGGCAGAGGTTTCCTAAATTATTCACATCACAAAAGGTTTGAATGTCAATAAACTAGTGGATCAACAAGCCCTCAGGAAGCAGATGGACATTTTAAATGAAGATGGAGAGTTTGCAAACAGTAAATGCAAACTGTAAATGGAGCACTCCATCCCTGCTGTGAGGCTCTCCTCACTACACTGTGTTGCCTGGGTGAGGAGGGGGCCCTAAGATGGTCTCCCCCCAACTCTTCTCCCCATGAGGCTCATCTCAGGGAGCTGGGACCGGGTGTACAAGACTAGTTGTGGGGTATGAGATGAAGCAGGGGTAGAGGGAACATTCAGAGAGCATTCACTATATTTCAGGCACTAACAATTGAAAGACTTTCTCATTTAGTCCTCAAAAAGAGGCATTCTTTCCATTTTACAGTTAAGGAACCTGGGAGTCAGAGGTAAGATTACTTGTGCAAAGCCACACAAACAGCAAACGGGAAGTCGAGATTTGAACCTAGGACTGCCAGACACTAATGCTAGTGTTTTTTTCCAATATTAAGCTGTGCCAACCAGGTGGAAGGATCGTGTGATATGAAATCATATCAGAACTGGAGACCAACTCCTCCACTTGTTAGCTATGTGGCCTCGGAAAAACGTCATTTCACTTCTTTCAAAGGGTGGATGAAATGTCCTACCACTGAGAAGTACTGGGTACCCAACAGCCTTTTAGTAAAAGGTGATTGCTTCTGAATGAGAAGACGCCAGGATGCCAAGGCCAAAAGTCTGAAGTGGCCACCGGGCAATTTCTCCCACAGAGGCATGTGTCAGGGCAGGACAGGTTCTGGGGGGTGGTGGAGTGGGACCCAGAGCTGGAGTCATTCCGGGTGTGGCTCCAGCACATGGGAAAGTGCACAGGGTCGGCGGGGCGCAGCCAGCAGCCTCACAGTCTTTCCCATCCCCAGTTTCTGTGCTTCTGGGAATCAGGAGCCACACTGTTTTTCTCTGTCGGACCCGAGCTCTCTCTCCCAGGGGAGTTGGCAGATCTGCCGCTGGCCTGTTGGCTGGAGGTGCACAGCAGCGGAGCCTGGCATCGCTTTACAGGCTCACACTGCCTCTTTCTTGTGCTGCTTTCTTCCCGTTCCCACGCCCCACCTCTGCAAGTCCCCAGGGATCCTGCTTTCTCTGGCAGTGGCAAGGGCAGAGGCCCTGGGTGAAGAGATTAGATGGGGGCTTCCCCCTCCAAGGCTGCTCTGCTGGGCCCCTGGACGACCCTAAGTGCCTGACCTTGCAGACCACATCCCTGCCTGAGGACACAAGGCTGTGGGTGGTGTGCTGTCAGGAAGTCTGTGCCTGGTGCAAGCCAAGGCCTGACTCCCCTCAGCCGTGAGCTTTTCACTTTGCAGAGTTGTAGGATTCTTATTCATGCAAAGAGTCGGCTGGTCATGAATGCCTTCAGCAAAGATTTAGGCATTGTGCCAGGTGCTGGGGCCACAATTCGGAAAAACAGCTTAACTTGATCCTCAAGGAAGGTTCAGCCCAGGGGGAGACGGGGGAAGTAAATAATAATTACCCTCCTGAACCAGTTATAGTACAGGAAGAGCAGTAAGACCAGAACACATAGCTGTTGGTGAAGGGCTGGTGCATTCCTTCATTCATTGAACAAATAGTTATTGAGAACCTGATATGTGATATGGGAATATAGTGGGAACAAAGCAATCTTTCTGGCTATCTAGACCTTCTGTTCTAGAAAAGAAACAACAAAATAAATTATACAATAGCATATCTTATATCTCTATATTATATTATTTAATATTATATGTCTCTGTATTAGCGATCTAGCTAGAATCATTTCAGGCAGTGATAAATGTTTGAAGGAAAAAAAATGCATAGTTGGGCCTAGAGAGTGCGGACAGTACGGTCTGGCAGGGTCTCCCTGAGGAGGCGACATAAGATCAGAAACTCAGAAGGAGGTGCATGGGTGAGAGTGGTCGCATCGGCAGAAATGTTTCAGGAAGAAGGAGAGCTAGCAAGCACCAAGCTGGTGCAACAGACACCATGGACATGCTTTACACATACTACATCTAGGAAGTGAGGACTCTGTCCCCCACTTAAGGTGGGGAGGCCAAGAGCTAGAAACAGGGAGTGACTGATCCAAGGCCTTGCAGCTTAGAGAAGGCAGAGCCGGGATCCAGCCCAGGTGGTCTGCTTTGCCTACACAGGTGGCCTCTGTGCCATGAAGCCAGGCCGCCTACCTGGGCTAGTCCGAGATGCTTTGTGAGCTCGGAGGCAGGCACCAAATTCAACTTCAGGGAAGGATGAGAGAAGCGGGCACAGAAGCACAATCTTGATGGATGAGAGCGAGGTATGTGCCAAGCCAAGGAAGTCTCTGTCTTTCTCCTTCCCCTCATCTGGCCCCCAAGCTGCCACTTACCTGTGTGCATATCCACCCAAAGTTGAGAGAGAGGGAAGCTCCACACCCCATACACACAGGGCTCGCTCTGCTCACTCTGTTTTCCTCTCCACTCAAGTCACCTCCTCAGGAGGGCTTCCCTGCTTCCCACACCTCAAATACCAACTTCTCTGTTGCTTTTGCTTCACCCGTTTCTCATGACCTGCCCTTAGCCCACATATCTGCTTACTTATTGATTGTTTTCTGCAACTCTAATATCAGCTCCACAGGAGCTACTGTCTGTTTCATTCACCACTGTACCATCTGTGTCTGGCACATAATGAATGAAAGGAAGGAAAGGAGGAACCAGCTTAACGCATACGGAAACATTTAGGAGAGGTGAAGGGAACACTTTTCCAAACACACACACAGGTACCCGGGAGTGAGTGCAGGAACTGTGTTCTATGTAATGTTTGCTGGAACCTGGCACTCAGGAATTTGCCTCTAATAAATTCTGTTGAATGAATGGATATCTGGAATTTGAAATTAAAAGTTCAGGAAGCCCAGAAGAATCTGGGCAATTATGTATGAAATAAGGAGTAAAGAAATGTTATTATAAAAATTAAGTTTCTTGATGGAATGTTAGAGAGGTCCCAGGATAGAGATTCAGGAGTCAAGGGCTGATTGTGGCTCAGGAGCTGACATGCTGGGAGGATTTGGAAAAGCCACGCTTCTCTCTTCCCCAAGTCACAGTTTGCCCATCTGTAAAATGGGGACACACAGAAAAGTCTAAGGCGCTCTTCTGACTCTGGAACTCTAAGATTTTATAGACTATCCCCTCCTCTGGGACAAGCCCATGCATCTCTCTCTTGCCCCAAACATCCTCCCTACAAACAGTAAGCCTGGGTGGGAGCTGGGGAGGGGGAGGATCTGAGAGTCTCTGATGCCTTTCGTCAAGGTCTTGCGTTACTGATGCTTCCTGGCTCCTGCTCTTCAGCCCTCTCTGAGGTCTGACCTTCTAATGAGCGGATGCACATTATCAGCCGCTGCGGTTTGAACGGGTGCCTATAATTTAGTGTTGCCTAATGCTGGAAACTGAGAGCAGAACTTGCGTAATTAAATTGGGGTCTCATTAACGTCTGCCTCCTCGGGTGTTTTTCATTCTTGGTTTCTCCTGCCCTGTATTTGCAATCCCCTCTGTCTGTATAAACATGGCTGTCCCTTTTTATCTCTCCCTTATGGAGCCAGGCTAGAATTTGAGTCCATAGCAGCCAACGCACTCACAAAGCATGAATTTTAACATGCCCCGGGATGGCCCCTGCTCTGCTTTCTAAACAGAGAACCTGGATGTCTGGGTTGTGCTTAAGCACCTCGAGCTGGCTGGCCGGCCACCCTGGGTTTGGGTTTGGACAACAACCAGAGGAAGGAGGGCTATCAAGACAGCTGCTGCAAATACTGGTGATTTAACCAACTTGTGTACAATGCTCGGCCATTTACAAAGCACTCCTAGAATCTGACCTTGTAAGCAGGGACTTGGTCTGTTTTGTTCACTGGTCCCCTAAGAGTTATTCTCTTTTTGTGCCCTCCTGACCCCATTCTATGCTTTTTCCACTCTTCCATGCCCCGCTCTGAGCTACAGGAGATGGGTCCCTGTGGGCAGCATCAACTTAGCTCCCTTGCTGAAAGGTTTCTGCTTGCCTTTGGCCAAAGTGAGGTCCCAGCAGGAGACTGGAAGGCAGAGGGAGAGAAGGGGGGTGGTACTTCTCTCTAGTGCCCACCGTGCTTTAGTGCCATGACTTTGGAGGTAGCTGAGTTCCTCCCCAGTTATAGCTTCAGTGGACCAGCTCTCCTGCTCAAGTCTAGATTAAACCTACTAGATTTAGTCTAGAAATTCTATTTTCTCCTTTTGTCCCTTCACCTCTAGGGATAATGGTTTCCGTCTGTTGTCAGATTCTAAATACCTCACGTTCCCTTAGCCCCTCACACTCCTCTATAAGTTGCCCCTTCCTTAAAGTCTCTTTATTCAGACCATTTAGGGGTGAATTCTCTCTTTTGTCTGGACCCTGTCTGATATAATACGCAATGTCTGAAGTGGTCCCTGGAACATAGCAGGTCCTTAATAAATGTTTGTGGAATGAATGCACAAACTTTTCATAGATGACATCTCATGTCATCCTTACAAAAACTATGCAAAATAATATTATTACCTTTTACAGATTAAAAAACACTGAGGCTCAGAGAGGTAAATTCTCATACCTGAGCAACAGATTTTTAAGGGAGGGCAACACTCCCATACTGTACCCTGAATGAGCTGTAGCTTCACTCTGCACCCTGGAGAAATCTCTACATACTGCTGCTTTCTGTACAGAGACTGAGTGTCCACTCACGCTAGCCTGGTGTGGGCTCAACATGACCAGAGGCTGGTGGAGTGGACAAAGATTCAAAGACACTTGGAAATTCACTCGGTATAGAATCAGAGACCTGGGTTCAAATCCAAGTGGTGCTACTTTCTAAAAGTGTGATCTGGGGCAATGAAATCAATGACATTGATTTAATTGTCCCAATTGTGACTCAGTTTCTTCCTCTGTAAACGGGGCTATAATAATTATTATTACACACTTAATTTAGTGATTATCCTGATCCAGGCATTGTGTTTAGCATTTCACATTATACTAACTCATGTAATCCTCACTGCAACCCTATGAGGAGATACTGTTATTATTATTATTAGGAGGAGGAGGAGGAGTAGTATTACAGATAGGTTACTGCCCACGGTCACACAGCTGCTGTCACCGTGGCAAATCTGGGATGTCCACCAAGGCAGCCTGCAGCCTGCTCCAGAGCTGTGTTCTTAACCTTCAAGCTATACTGGCTGTTTACATTATTATTAGGCCATCTCATGGGTTCGTAACAACTAGATAAGAAGACCATCTATGATGGGCACTTAGCATAGCCCTGGTGCACAAGGTGCCATCGATAGTGGTGACTGACTTTTCCTTGTTCCCCATCTAAAAGTCAGATGCATGGATCCTCTCCATATTTTTCTTCCATGTCGTTGTTCAATTGCACTCTTGCGTGGCATTCACAGTAGGAGACGTATGGCTTCTTTAAGCAGCTCTGCCCCTTGCCACACACAGGCCTTGGAGCCAGACTGCCTTGGGCTTGAATCTTAGCTTTGCCACTTATTGGGTGGAGAACTGGATGTCATTACCCCATCCATTGGTGTTTCAGCCTTTTTATCTATAAAATGGTGATTTTAATAGCACACACCCTATAGGGTTGTCGAAAGGATGAAATGAGTTAATTCATGTTAAGTGCTTGGAGCAGTGCCTAGCACGTAGGAAATGCTATAAAAGTGTTTGCTAAATAAATAAAAGTTCATGAATTTTGTATGTGCAATTCAAGCTGGCTTAAACAAAAAGGGATTTTTTTTGGCTCAAGTCTGGGGATAAGTCCGGATCCAGAGCCTTGAATAACATCATCAGGGCATTGTCTCTCTGCTTGGCTGTGCGTTCCTTTACCTTGGCTTCATTCTTGGCAGATTGTTCACTCAAGGAGAGAGATGGCCACCAGCAGCTCCAGACACACATCCCATCCGCTCTGTGGTCCCAGCAGAACACGTGTGTCTTTCATCCAAGAGTTCTGGCACTGGCCTGGCTTGGGTCCCAGTGAGATATTCCAATTGACTAGGGCCAGTCATGTGCCATCAGCTGCACACACCACACAGACTGCAAGTTGGGGAGGGGGTCACCTCAATGGAATCCTAGGTGCTGTTTGCCAAAGCAGAAGGAATGGAAGCTGGAAAAAGCCAGCAATGGTCTTCTCTGCCATCCATCCTGGTCACCTATATTAGTCAGGGTTCTCCAGAGAAACAGAACTAACAGGATATATCGAAGAGGAGATTTATTATGGGGATTGGCTCACATGATTACAGAGGCTGACAAGTTCCACGAGATGCTGGCTGTGAGCTGGAGAACGAGGAAAGCTCATAGTGTGATTTGGTCTGAGTTCGAAGGCTTGAGAACCAGGAGTGTCAACCGTATAATTTCCAAGTCTATGGCTGGAATCTTGAGAACTGGGTGACTGCTGGCATCAGTCTTGAAGTTTGAAGGCCTAAGAACCAGGAGCTTTGATGTCCAAGGGCAGGAGAAGACAGGTGTCCCAGGTCAAGAGAGAGAGATTTAGCTCTTCCTCTGTCTTTTTGTTCTAGTGGGACCCCCAGCGGATTGGATGCTGCCTGCCCACACAGTGAGGGAAGATCTTCCTTGATGAGCCTACTGATTCAAACGCTCTTCCAGAAATACCCTCACAGACATACCAAGAAATAAAGTTTTACCAGCCCTCTGGGTAAATTAACCATCACATCACCATTCCTGAAGATGCTCCTTGTGAGCAAGTCTTCGAGAGATCTAGACTTTGGTCACAATGCATACTGGAAGTGCTTACAGGCAATTTCAATACAACGTCTATGTGTCTTTGAAAGAATACACAGCAAGTCAAGAGCACTGTTCAACATTCCTATTTTGGGAGACCATAGCTAGGACTTGCTATGGCCCTATACGCCTGTGGAAGATTCCACTGTTTCTATTTATTTGTTTATTAAACTTTTATTTTAGGTTCAGGGTTACATGTGCAGGTTTCTTATACCAGTAAACCTGTGTCATAGGGGTTTGCTGTACAGATTATTTTGTCACCCAGATACTAAGCCTAGTACTCAATAGTTATTTTTTCTGATTCTCTCCCTCCTCCCTCCCTTCACCCTCAAGTAGGCCTCAGTATCTGTTGTTCTCCTCTTTGTGTCCATGAGTTCTCATCATTTAGCTCCCACTTATAAATGAGAACATGTGGTATTTGGTTTTCTGTTCCTGTGTTAGTTTGCTAAGGGTAATGGCCTAAAGCTCCATCCATGTTCCCACAAAAGACATGATCTCCTTCTTTTTTATGGCTGCATAGTATTCCATGTATATGTACCACATTTTCTTCATCCAGTCTACCACTGATAGGAATTTAGGTTGATTTCATGTCTTTGCTATTATGACTAGTGCTGCAATGAACATTTGCATGCATGTGTCTTTATGGTAGAATGATTTATATTCCTTTGGGTATATACTCAGTAATGGGATTGCTGGATCAAATGGTACTTTGGAAGATTCTACTGATTCCCCCCCAACTGAAGGACACACTGAGTCACGGGCTACTTGGTGTGTGTGCACATTCTCGCGGGTCTGACATCCTGTAACAAATCTTGCTAAAGCGAGCTACCTGGCTGAGATTGTAAGCACCATCCTGGGCATGAGACAGAATAAATCTCAACAGCCATATGGGTCCCTGAACCCAGGCCTTTAGCTATACTGGCACTGTCTTCACAGCCCTGGCTACTCAAAATGTGATCTTCCAACAGCAGCATCAGCAGCTTCCAGGAGCTTGTTCACATCCTTGCTGCTCAAACTGAGTCTGCAAGACCAGATGCACTGGCTTCACCTGGGAGCTCAAAGAAACTCAAAATCTCAGGCCCTACCTGAAGACATAATGGATGAAGATCTGCATTTTAACATGAGATCTCCCGGAGCTGTGTACACACATTAAATTTCAAGAGGCACTGCTATATGCATTTTCTAGGGCTGCTGTAGCAAGGGACCACAAACTTAATGACTTTAAACAAGAGAAATTTATTCTCTCATGGTTCTGGAGGCTGGAAGTCCAAAATCAAGGTGTTGGCAGGCTGGGCACGGTGGCTTATGCCTGTAATCCCGGCACATTAGGAGGCCAAGGTGGGAGGATCGCTTGAGCTCAGGAGTTCGACACCAGCTTGGGCAACAGAGCAAGACCCCATCTCTACCAAAAATTTAAAACTTAGGCAGGCATGGTGGCATGTGCCTGTAGTCCCAGCTATTCAGGAGGCTGAGGTGGGTGGACCACTTGAGCCCGGGAGGTTGAGGCTGCAGTGAGCAGTGATTGCATCACTGTACCCCAGCCTGGGTGACAGAGAGAGACCCTGTCTCAAGAAAAAAAAAAAGGTGTTGGCAGAGTTGGTTTTCTTTCTGAGGGTTTGGCAGGAGATGCCTGTCTCCTAGCTTCTGATGATCGTCAGCAATTCTTGGCTTGTCAATGTATCTCCCCAATCTCTTGCTTCCAACATCACAGGGTGTTTTCCCCATGTCTAAATTTCCCTCTTCTTATAAGGACACCAGTCATATTGGATTAAGGGCTCACACTACTCCAGTATAACTGTACCTTAATCACCCCATCTGCAACAATGCTATTTCTAAGTAAGGTCACGCTCTGAGGTACCACAAGTTAAGACTTCATCTTTTTTGGGGGGAGCACAATTCAACTCATAACAACTGCCTTCAAAGTCTGCCACTCCTGAATGCTGGAAGAACTGCCAATTAGCAAATACCTGGAACATTTCTGTAACTTTATTTTTGTAAACAATGTTGTAAATTCAGGAAGAATATGGCAGGTCTAGAATAAGACTTGAAGATGTCTATTTTTGCAAAGTGATTCTTGTGTTCAGGCAGCATACCTAGGAGTGTCCTCAGCTTTTCAGCCCATCCTGCCTCAGTGCAGGGCCATGATGAGAACAATCTGGGGGATGTTTCCTACTTTGGCTGCCACTAGAATCACGAGGGGAGCTTTAAAAATACGAATACCTAAATCCCACTCTCAGAGATTCCAGTGCAATACGTCTGGGACACTGCTTGGGTATCAGGATTTTAAAACAATTCCTAGGTGATTCTAATCAGTAGCTAAATTTGAGGACCAATGGGATAGTTTTTTTTTGTTGTTTTTTTTTTTTTTTTTTTTTTGTGGCAGGGTCTCAATCTGTCATCCAGGCTCACTGCAGCATCTGCTCCCAGGTTCAAGTGATTCTCATGCCTCAGCCACTCAAATAGCTGAGACTACAGGCGCACACCACCACACCACCACACCTGGATAATTTTTGCATTTTTATTAGAGACAGGGTTTTGCCATATTGCCCAGGCTTGTCTTGAACTCCTGATCTCAAGCAATCTGCCCACCTTGGCCTCCCAAAGTGCTGGGATTACAGGCGTAAGCCATTGTGCCCAGCCGGGATAGATGTTCTTGTTTTTACCTGTTACAAATGAAGGAGATTCAGCCACCCTTCCAAATAAGGAAGCAGGACACAAGTACAAAAAATACCAAATATGAGCACAGATTCCTAAACAATAGCATTTTAGGCTTTTTATAGTTCTTGTGTGCAAAATGAGGGTGCTATGGAGAAGTACATGAATGTATATATTTAGCATGATTCTCCTAGTCTCCAATAATCAGGAACTTCTTTATGTCTCCTTATAGTTTTGTCCATTTTTGAAGTATATCTTGAGGTATTTTTATATAGTGCTTATAAATTTAAAATTATTGCTTCTAAGTAAATGAACCTTTATCATAATAAATTACTTCCTTTTCCCTAGTAATGCTTTTCACCTGCGAGTCTATTTTTTTCCCCCAGACATTAATGCAGCTGCATCAGTGAGCTTTCTTTTGCTGCACAGTTGCATGGTATATTTTTCCCCTTTCTTTAACTTTCAAATTTTCTGTATGCTTATATTTTAGATGAATGTCTTGAATGGAAAACATTTGGATTTTTAAAAAGTTACATTGATAACTCTTCTCTTTAATTAGTGCATTTAGTCCATTTACATTTAATGTAATTATTGGTATACATACACTGGTGATACAAATATTTAACAACTCCCAGAGTACTTTGTGGGGTTTGCAGTTCTCGCAAATGACCATGAGAGGGCGACTCCAGAAGATGCACAGGCATTTATAGCCTTGAAGAGACAGGAGAAACCAGGCATTCACTCTCTGGGGTTCCACTACTACTTCTGAGGTTCTTCCCTACAATGTCTGGGCATCCTCTGGCCAGGGGAGAACAAGAATATGGGCTTGGGGACAGGAGTGTGGTGGACTGGAGGACACAGGAACAGTCTCATGGGGTTAGGGTGGCTGAAGTCACTCAGCAGGCTCAAAGCAATGGCTATTTACCTACCAGTATAGAAAAGTTTCAATATTTTAATAACCAGCACTGCTGTATAAGCAATTCAGAATGATATCAGATCAGACCTGCTGTTATATTGGGTGTAAATCAACCATTTACTTTGTGTTATTTACAACACCTGTTCTGTGTTGGTTTTTAAAGCCTGCTATTAATATATTTACTTTTTTTTTTTTTTTTTTGAGACAAGGTCTTTCTCTGTCACCCAGGCTAAAGTGCAGTGGCGTGATCACAGCTCACTGCAGCTTTGACCTCCCTGGGCTCAATCAATTCTCCCAATTCAGCCTCCCTGAGTAGCTGGGAGGAGTTCCGCTATTTTTTTGTATTTTTCGTAGAGATGGAGTTTCACCATGTTGCCCAGGCTGGTCTCAAACTCCAGAGCTCAGGCAATCCACCCACTTGGCTTCCCAAAGTGCTGGGATTTACAGGTGTGAGCCACCACACCTGGCCATGTTTACTTTCTTCCCTGACAAGGGCCTCAGAATATCTTAATTCCATTTACCCTCAATCTCTACTAACTTAATGTTGTATATTTTAATCCTTCATATATTTTTAAATCCATAAAATTATTGTATTGTCTTTTGAAGGCAATACCCTATTAACAGCACTTTCTTTGCCCTTCATATGATCTTGCAGCTCTACGTTAATCTGAGATCATTTTGTTTTCGCCTAAAGTTCATACACACTTTACAGTTTCCCTTTGTGAAGGTCTGT
Source organism: Pongo abelii (assembly GCF_028885655.2). Lineage (NCBI taxonomy): Eukaryota > Metazoa > Chordata > Mammalia > Primates > Hominidae > Pongo > Pongo abelii. Next base: position 39,454,380 of record NC_085929.1, read on the forward strand.
AAACGTTTTTATTTTGCCATCATTCATAAAAGGTGTTTCTCTGAGGATAGAATTATAGGTTGGCAATTAATTTCTCTCAGCACACTGAAGATGTTTTTCCACCGTTGTTCTCAGGAAGCTGCCAGTCTGTTACTTTAATAAAAGTACACTTGTTCCTTAACTTACAAAGAGGCTGCATCCCAATAAACCCATTGTAAGTTGAAAATATCCTAAGTTGAAAATGCATTTATTGGCTGGGCACAGTGGCTCACACCTGTAACCTTAGTACTTTGGGAGGCCGAAGCGGGAGGATCATGAGGTCAGGAGATGGAGAACATCCAGGCTAACACGGTGAAACCCCGTCTCTACTAAAAATACAAAAAATTAGCTGGGCATGGTGGCGGACACCTGTAGTCCCAGCTGCTTGGGAGGCTGAGGCAGGAGAATGGCATGAACCCGGAAGGCAGAGCTTGCAGTGAACCGAGATCGCGCCACTGCACTCCAGCCTGGGCAACAGAGCGAGACTCCGTCTCAAAAAAAAAGAAAATGCATTTATTACCCCTAACCTACCAAACATCATCGCTTAGCCTAGCCTACCTTAAACATTATCAGAGCACTTACATTAGCCTACAGTTGGGCAAAATCTTTGAACAAAAAGTCTATTTTATAATAAAGTGTTGAAGATCTCATGCAATTTATTAATGTTCTGCTGAATGAGTGTCGCTTTGCATCATCACCAAGTCAAAAAATCATAAGTCAAACCATCGTAAATTGGGGACCATCTGTAATCTGCCTTTTTCCCTCTGGCTTTTTCTTTCTAAATATCACTATTGAGTCTTGGTGTGGAATTATTTTTATTTATCCTGCTTGAAATTTGCCAAGCTTCTGCTTTCTGTGGTTTGGTATCTTTCCAAAACAATCATTTCTTCAAATACTGTCTCTGCTCTATTCTCTTTTACCTCTCTCTTTTGAGATTCTGATTAAATGAATCTCAAAATGAATCTAGGCCCTCTCCTAGAATCTAACAGTCTTTCCTGCGCCTCCAATCTTTTTCTCTCTGTGCTTCGTGCAGGATAATCTCTTCAGCTGTACCTTTCATTTCATAAACGCTTTTTCAGCTGTGTCTAATGTGATGTTAAACACAATAATTTTGATTACTGTAGTTTTCATTTCCAGAATTTGTGTTTAAAAAAAAAATGGTTGTATCGACTGGGCGCAGTGGCTCACACCTGTAATTCCAGCACTTTGGGAGGCCGAGGCAGGGGGATCTCCTCAGGTCAAGAGTTTGAGACCAGCCTGACCGACATGGCAAAACCCCGTTTCTACTAAAAATACAAAATTAGCCTGGTGTGATGGTGCGTGTCTGTAATCCCAGCTACTCGGGAGGCTGAGGCAGAATTGCTTGAACCTGGGAGGCGGAGGTTGCAGTGAGCCAAGGTCATGCCATTGCACTCCAGCCTGGGCAACAAGAGCGAAACTCCATCTCAAAACAAACAAACACAAAAACCTGGTTATATAACTTTTTTTAATGTCCTTTTCTCTGCAGATGTCTCCATACCTGATTTTTTTCAATTTGATATGTATAGTTTTTAAAAATAACCTGTCTGATAATTCTAATGTCTTCTGTCTTTGAGGTTCTGTCTCCATTGTCTATTGTTCCTGTTTCACCTGGTTATCTTTGACTATGTGCTAGCTATTATACAAAAAAATTATTTGAAGGATCATTTGAAGCCTAGCTTGAAAGTGCCTTCCTTTACATAGGATTTGCTTTTATTTCTGGCATGTCTGGGATCACCATAAACCAAGTTCAATGCTTGAGGTTTCCTGGAGGGCCGGGGTATTCAAACTGCAATTCAAGCTGTGAGTACTTGTGAGGGCTCACCTACTTGTAATTCATGTTCACCTAGAAGGTGTAGTCCTTTGGGGAATCTCAGCTTATTGTGGAGAGGGTCTACTGTTACACTCCCCATTGTGAGTGGCCCTGAGTGTTGATTTCTGTCTCCCTTGCCTCCACTAAGCTCTCAAAACCAGTTGCAAATTTGGCTGACCTAGTGAATACTCTCAGGATACAGGTGGCTTTGTACTCATTTACCTGCCTGGGTTTTCATTTTCCCATCAGTCTCTTCCTGGTAATTCCTTACTGTCACACCAACTCTTAGAAGGCCTTTAAAGACTGTAATTATTTAGTATCATTTTTTAAGTTGTTTTCAGGGGAAAAGTTGGTTCAAATGACCTAGCCCACTGTTACTGGAAATAGGAAGCCAAATGTCTTTTATGGCATACAGTAGGCACTCAATAAAGAATGGCTGAATTAGTTGAATTATCATAATTTCCCAAATGATACGGTTTGGCTGTGTCCCCACCCAAATCTTATCTTGAATTGTAGCTCCCACAATTCCCATGTGTCGTGGGAGGGACCTGGTGGGAGGTAATTGAATCATGGGGGCGGGTCTTTCTCATGCTGTTCTCGTGATAGTGAATAAGTCTCAAGAGATCTAATGGTTTTATAAAGGGGAGTTTCCCTGCACAGGCTCTCATTCTCTCTTGTCTGCCATCAGGTAAGATATGCCTTTCACCTTCCACCGTGATTGTGAGGCCTCCTCAGCCATGTGGAACTGTGAGTCCAGTAAACCTCTTTTTCTTTATGAATTACCTGGTCTCGAGTATATATCAGCAGCAAGAAAAAGGACTAATATACCAAACATGCACCTTTTTTTTGGATCTGTCTTTATTTGCAGAGGCTGTTTCCTACTCTTAGGATATACTTCTCTTTCCCTACACCCAGTCTGAGAATGTCCACATTTTACCATTGGACCAGGCTCAGAACAAATGTTACCTTTTCCTCAAAGCTTTTCCTGTTTTCCCTCCTTCCCCAAATCTGAATCCTATCTCTTCCTTCTCTAAACCCTCATGAGACCTAGGGTGTATCATTCTCTGGGTACTTAACTAGGTAGCAATGTATTTATACACGTGCTTATCTCACCTATGGATTTACACGTTCTTGTCATTTTTGGCTTCTGAAGAAACCCCTCACTTGCTCTCCAATTCGGCATAAATTACAAACAGATTTTCTGAACATATTATATATCTAGTGCTTTTAGTTTTGGTCTACTTGGAGAAGATTCTATGAACACTTAGTCTGCCATATTGCAGGAAGCTGAATTTCATTTATTCTAATAAACCCTTCCATTCGTACCGCACTTTAGAGTTAACAGGGTGCTGTCATATATGTGAGTTTCTGTAAACTTTAGCAGCCTCTAACTTCAGTGCATATCATGCTGCAGATGAGAAGTAGAGGACACAAGAGACTAAATAATATACCAGAGCAGAGCCTCAAAGCCAGAAATGGAACCCAAGTCTCTTCTCTCCAAGCCCAGGGCTCACTCGGGGACACCACAGGTGCTGCCCGTACGATATGTGCTGCTGGTCATTCCTACTGCAACCACACCTGGGAAGCAGACATTCTGTACAGGAAAGTACATGTGGCATAGGAGTTAAGTCGCAGGCAGTGGACGGAGGGGTGGGCTACATGAGGTTCCACATATGCAATTCTCAGAAGGTTCTGCATATTTTAGTCCTACTTACCTCACCACTTTGGTCCCATTTCTCACGACCTGCATGTCCACCATGCAGCCCCCGGTCACATAGGCCGCTAGGTTCAACTCTGAGAATTCAGCCTGAAGAAGAAAGCAAAGCAAAAAAGGATTCATCAAATACCAATGTTGGTAAAAACAGTTAACACGTATTGGGTACTTAGAGGTGCCAAGTACACCTTTAAAGCTCCCCTCAAACTTAGGAAGTTGCTGATATTATTTTCATCTTTTTTTTTTTGAAAGATGAGGAAGCTGAGGCTCTAAGAGGCCTGGTGACATGTCCAAGGCAGCACAGTTAATACAAGGCCAAACTGGATTGAAGCCCATGTGTCTCTGATTCAAGGACCTATGCTTTTAATCCTTGCTAATTTCTGCCTCTTTGAAGGTGGAAGAAGCAATTTCAGCTCCAAGACCAGAACATGCCAGATGCTGTTTGATGGGACATTTTATCTAGATTTTTTTAACTTCATGCTCTACAGTAGTATGCCATCATGACTCTGTGATTATTTATCTCTATTAATGGACCCACTCCCCACCCTGGTCATACGCCCAGTTTTCTTTTCTTGGTAATGGCCTCTCCTTTTGCTCCACCCATTTGGTTACAGCAGCAGCACCATGTTTGTTCATTGACATACTGCCCTTTTGGTCACAGTTGATGGGGTAAGCATCTGACTCGGGGTGGAATAATGAGATACTCTTCCCTGAGAGTTTGAAACTGATGAGTGAGTCATGCAGTTTCTTTCTAGGTGGTTGTATCTTTAATGCACAAACCTGGGTGCTATTTAGGACCATGTTTTCTGTCATCTGCGTTGGCAAAGCACAGAAAACCAGAGTGGAGAGAGAGAGAGAAAGAGAGAGAGAGAGAGGAATGTCACAGTCACCAAGAGAGGGGCAGGGGCAAGAGACGGGGATGTTTATGTGTCAGCTACAGACCTACCTTTGGATTTTGTGAGTTCATCTTTTGGGTTGCCTATTTGTTTAAGTGAGCTTTTGTGGATTTCTGTTGCTTACAACCAGAGTCCCATGGAATACATCCCTCTTACCAGATGACATGCTCCCTGGGATTTCTCACTATAACCACCTGTCTTAGTCTCCCAAGGCTGCTATAATAGGTGGCTTAAACAGCATAAATTCATTCTCCACAGTTCTAGAGGCTAGAAGTCCAAAATCAAGGTGCTGGTAGGGCTGGTTCCTGCTGAGGGCTATAAGGGAAGGATGTGTTCCAGACCTCTCTCCTTGGCTTGTAGATGGCCATCTGCTCCCTCTGTCTTCTTATATTGTCCTCCTTCTATATCCAAAGCTCCTCTTCTTATAAGGACACCAGTCATATACACTACCCTCACTTTAATGGCCTCACTTTAACTTGATTACCTCTTTAAAGACCCTATCTCCAAATAAGGTCACATTCTACTGTGGGTTAGGACTTCAACATATGAATTTTGGGGGTGACAAGTCAACCTATAACGCTATTGGCTAAAATGCATAGCACCAAACTGTGCCTTATACACAGTAGATGCCAAAAGCAATTTCTTTGGGTTTAATGGATAAACATAACCACTCACATGTATGAGGCACTCACTATGTGCCAGGTACTGGCCTAAGCATTTTACATATATGAATTCATTTAATCCTCGCGCTTGTCCAGATGAGGAAATGGAGGCAGAAAAAGATCAAATAACGTGCACAGCATCATATAGTAGGTAGCAGAGCTGGTATTCAAACCCAGGCAGTGTGGCTCCAGGGCCTGTGTTTTTGTTGTTGTTGTTGTTGTTGTTTTCAGACAGAATTTCACTCTTTCACCCAGGCTGGAGTGCAGTGGCTCGATCTCGGCTCACTGCAACCTCTGCCTTCCAGTTTCAAGCAATTCTCCTGCCTCAGCCTCCCGAGTAGCTGGGATTACAGGTACCTGCCACCACATCCAGCTAATTTTCGTTTGTTTGTTTGTTTGTTTTTTAGTAGAAAGGGGGTTTCACCATGTTGGCCAGGCTGGTCTCGAACTCCTGACCTCGTGATCCTCCCGCCTCGGCCTCCCAAAGTGCTGGGATTAGAGGTGTGAGCCACCACGCTCGGCCGGCCCTGTACTTTTAACTGCCACACTCCATGGCCCCCACTGTTCAGCTGAATGAGGCATTAGGTGGCTTATAACTGGGAATTTTAGGGACCTAAAAACAACCCATTTAAAGAAAAAAGTTTACATTGAAGGGAAATATCATTTCATGGCAACTTAACTGTATCTCCTTGGAGTCATTTAACAGGAATTATGACCAAAGACCCAGCCATCTCCCCAGATAGCATTAGAGCAAACCGGGAGTACTTACGCCTCTTGCTGTAATTAATAACCTCATTATGCTGTGGCAAGGTGAAAAGAAAAGATCACTGTGAATGAGCCCAGGTTAGTAAATAGTGGTAATAACCTAGTTATTAAGTTTAATGCCTTAAACATTCAGTCCCATCATGTTCAAGATTCTTAGTTGGCAAGGTCACAAAGAAGAATTAAGAAGAAAAGTTGTTGCTTATGTGCACAGATAAAAAGACATTAGAAGAAAGTTGTAAAACAGGATACCTGGTCACCAAATATATGCAGAGAGGGAGTGAAACAGAATCTTGGAAGATAGAATCTCTGACTCAAAAGTGGCAAGGACCCAAGGGCTGTCTTGCTGCCCAAATGGAAAGAGAGATACCTGGAGAGAAGTCACACTCAGGCTTGAATGTACAAGTTAGAGGTTCATCTTGTTCAGATGTGGGTGTCTAGAGTTATTTCTCAGTTGTGGTTTATGAATAATTACAGGAGATAACTGCCTGGGTTGCAAGGTAGCCAGCTTCTGTGGGATCAAGCAGAGAGCTGGCCTAGCAAAGTAAAAGGGCATTCTTCTGTTATTTAACTGTCTAAAACCTTCAGCACCATGGAAATGAACACGGAGGTGTCCAAACCACCTTCCCTTCAAGATAGCATGACAGCCTTTCTGGTAGAATATGAAAGAGCAGCCATTTGGAAGACTCTCATAAAAACTGTAGTGAATTGAATTGTATTCCTCAAGAAGCTATGTCCAAGTCCTAACCTCTGATACCTGTGAACATGACCTCTTTGGGAACTAGGGTCTTTTCAGATGTAATCCAGTTAAGGATATCAGATGAAATCATCTTAGATTGGTGGGAGTTGCGGGGGAGGCACACTAAATCCACTAACAAGTCCTTAGAAGAGAAGAGACGAGGAAAAGACAGAAAGACACAGGAAAGAAGACCACGGGAAGATGGCAGCAGAGACGGAGTGATGCTGCCACAAGCCAGGAAATGCCGAGAGTCACTAGAAGCTGGAGGAGCCAAGGAAGGATTCTCCCCTGGAGCCTTCAGAGGGTGTGCAGCTCTGCTAAAACCTTGATTTGGGAATTTTGGCCTCCAGAACTGGAAGAAAATAAATTTCTGTTGTTTTAAGCCACTAAGTGTATGGTAATTGTGGAACCTAGGAAATTAAAATAAGAACTTTGGGAATTGAATGCAATTTCAGTATCATATTCAAAGTCACCAGGGCTCGAAGAAGGTCAATGTGGCCAGGTAAAGCTCCTTTATTCACTTCACCAAAAACATGCGCATAGAAATCTGCACCTAGACTCGCTCTCTCTCTCTCTCACACACACACACAATAACAAATTAATTATTCACCTATATCGCAAAAAACGCTATTATCAGAATTACTTAAATATTCTGCATGAGCTAACCTTTTCACCACAAATTATTTTCACCTCCAAGGTTTTTGGTATGATATCTTTTTTTTTTTTTTTTTTTGAGATGGAGTTTTGCTCTTGTTGCCCAGGCTGGAGTGCAACAACGTGATCTCGGCTCACTGCAACCTCCATCTCCCAGGTTCAAGCAATTCTCCTGCCTCAGCCTCCCAAGCAGCTGAGATCACAGGCACCTGCCACCGCGCCTGGCTAATTTTTGTATTTTTAGTAGAGACAGGTTTCACCATGTTGGCCAGGCTGGTCTCAAACTCCTGACCTCAGGGCAATCAACCCGCCTCAGCCTCCCAAAGTGCTGGGATTACAAGTGTGAGCCACCGTGCCCAGCTGGTGTGATATCATTTTAATACTACACATTAGGTACTGTGGTATGGACAAATGAGTACTCAGAGAGACTACATTCACATGTAAGCTGTTCAATATACTAGCTGATGAGTTTAGTCAAGTTACTGATTTGAATATCAATTTTGACATCTTTAAAACAGAGGTAATGATATCATTAATATCTATCTTTAAATGTTTTTGTGATGATTCAAGGCAATGTATATGAAACATCCAGCACAGGGCTGAGACTCAGTAAATAGTTGCCATTATTATTTTCAAATATTCAATTGTCTTAGTAAGCTTAAACTGAAAGCATCCAAACTGGTGTACCCTGAAAAAGAACAACTCCTTCAAGTATTTATAACATATACATTTAAAAAATATATTGAGGTGTGAAACGTAAAGACTTCTGCATATGGCACAATGAAGTACCAGAAACTACATATACACTCCCATCTTAAACAACAAGAAAGCCAGACAAACTGCATTACGTATCAGTTTTCAGGAACTAGACAACAGGCATTTCAGGACTATGATTCCTGTAAAAAGGAACAAAATTATCCCTATATTTATCCTAGCTTACTGCCTAAAGGCAGTTTCCAGGCAGCAGAACAGCATGTGAGAAGGCAGAGTTCATCAGTTTCACTGAGTTAAGGATACAAAGATTGAAGTTCAGGGTAGCCATGGCAGCTAAAATTTGCAGGACAGAGTATAGGGAAAGATGGATCTGCACAGAAAAAATAAAACAAACAACCTCACAAACTCCAGGGAGATCTATTCTTTCGCTGAGTAACTAATTTGAGCATACATGAAAGGAAAGTAATCAAGGCCAGGAAAAAGCCATCAGGAAACAATCTCCAGAATCCACAGAGCTGGGAAGAACCCATGTGCTCACCAACTAGAGGGTAAAGACCTTGTCAAATGGATAGGTTACTCAAAATTTCATAGTGGGACTGAATTATCCCTGGCCAACAGCATGCTCTGGATCTAGGATGACCAGCTTGTCCTGGTTTGCCTTGGGCTTTCCCAGCTTTAAAACTAAAAGTCCCATTTCCCAGAAACTCTTCAATCCCAGTTTTAAAGTGAAAGTCCCATGTCTTGGAAAACTCCTTATCCCCCGGCAAACTAGAATAATCGATCACTCCATGTAGGTCTGTCCCAAGAAAAGCTTAAAAGCAAGTCTTGAATGGATCAAGTTTATTACAAGTAACTTAACTGCATCTCAGAAAAAATTAAATCACTGTTTAAAGGAATCTAACAAAACCCAGCACCCAACACATCACATTCACAAAGTAAAAGTAGTGACATTCAATCATAAATTACCAGGAATGCAAAGAAGCAGAAGAATATGACCCATAACAAGGAGAAACCAACCAACAGAAACAGACGCAGAAATGGAGAGATGATGGGAAGAGCAGAAATGGAAGTTAAAACAACTGTTATAAAGAGGTTCTCAAGAATGTAGATGGAAACAATATAATGGGAGAGAAAGAAACATTTTAAAAATTAAAAATGAAACTTGTAGAGATAAAAATTATAATATCTGAAATAGAAAATGCACTGCTAGGCTTAACAACAGATTAGACACTTGTATCAGTCTGTTCTACACTGCTATCAACTACCTGAGGCTAGGTAGCCTATAAAGAAAAGAGATTTAATTAGCTCACAGTTGTGCGGGCTGAAGAGATTCTGCTTCTGGGGAGGTGTCAAGAAACTTACAATGATGGTGGAAGGCAAAGGGGGAAGCGAGCACCATCCTCATATGGCAGAGAAGCAGGAGAGAGACAGAGCAAAGGGGGAAGTGCTACACACTTTTAATCAACCAGATTTTGTCAGAACTCTATCATGAGGATAGCAAGGGGGATGGTGCTAAATCATTAGAAACCACCCCCATGATCCAGTCACCTTTGGCCAGGCCCCACCTCCAACAGTGGGGATTACAATTCAACATGAGATTTAGGTGGGGCACAGAGCCAAACCATATCATGCTGCTGAAAAAAATGCTAGTGAACTTGAAGAGAAAACAATAAAAACAATCCAAAATGAAGCACAGAGACAAAAATACACCAAAAAAAAGCAAAGAAAGAAAAAGAGAGCAGAACCTCAGTGAGTTATGGGATAATATTAAATAATCTAATATATGAGTAATTAAAGTCTCAGTAAGAGAAGAGGTAGGGACAGAAAATTTTTTTAAAAATGGCCAAAATTTTTCTACATTAATGAAAACTTGACCTAACAAGTTCAATGAATCATAAGCAGAAGAAACAAATAAAATAAACAGCAAGGCATATAATAATCAACTTATTAAAAACCAGTGGTGAAGAGAAAATCTTCAAAGCAACCAAAGGGGGAAAAATACATTTTATATAAAGAGAAACAAAGATAAGAATGATAAACAGCTTCTTGTGAGAAAATAGAAAACCAGAAGATAGTAGTAAATCTTCCTTAAAGAGCTAAAAGAAAAATAAAACCAGGCCGGGTGCGGTGGCTCACGCCTGTAATCCCAGCACTTTGGGAGGCTGAGGCGGGTGGATCACAAGGTCAGGAGATCGAGACCATCCTGGCAAACACGGTGAAACCCCGTCTCTACTAAAAAATACAAAAAATTAGCCAGGCGTGTTGGTGGGTGTCTGTAGTCCCACCTACTTGGGAGGCTGAGACAGGAGAATGGTGTGAACCCGGGAGGCAGAGGTTGCAGTGAGCGGAGATCATGCCACTGCACTCCAGCCTGGGCGACAGAGTGAGACTCCGTCTCAGAAAAAAAAAAAAAGAAAAAGGAAAAGAAAACCAACCAAAAAACAACTGTTGGTGTAGAATATTATACCCAATAAAATTATCTTTTAAAAGTGAAGGCATAGGCCAGGCACAGTGGCTCATGCTTGTAATCCCAGCACTTTGGGAGGCCAAGGCGGGTGGATTACCTGAGGTCAGGAGTTCAAGACGAGCCTGGCCAACATGGCAAAACCTCGTCTCTACTAAAAAGACAAAAAATCAGCAAGGTGTGGTGGCACACACCTGTAATCCCAGCCACTTGGGAGGCTGAGGCACAAGAATCACTTGAACATGGGATGCGGAGGTTGCAGTGAGCAGAGACTGCACCACTACACTTTGGCCTGGACAACAGGGCAAGACTTTGTCTCAAAAAAAAAAAAAAAAAAGTGAAGGCACAATAAAGACTTTTCCAGACAAAGAAAAGTTGAATTTATTATAAGTCCAAAATGTGTTAAAGGAAGCTCTTCAGATAGAAGGACAATGATACCAGATGGAAACTTGTACCAATACAAAATAAAGAGTTCTAGATATGGTAAATATGTGGATAAATACAAAACACTTATTTTTCAGTTTAAAAATCTCCTATAAAAGATTATTAACTGTTTAAAGCAAAACATTGCCGGCATCATGGGAGTTTATAACCTGTAGAAGTAAAATGAACAACAACAAGGACACAAAGAAAGAGAATGAGAAATGGAAATATACTGCTGAAAGGTTCTCACAGTATATGTGAAGTGGAATAACACTATTTGAAGATAAATGTTGATGAGCTAAAGATGTATATCTTAAACCACAGAACAGTGCCTTGAAAAGGAAATATAGATAAAATAAATACAGTAAAGTACACAAATTTTAAGTTTATAGCTTGATGAATTTTAATTTATTTATGCTGTGTAATCAATCCTCAGATCAAGATATAGATCATTTCTAGAACCCCTGAATCCTCCCTCCCTCATCCTCATTCCAGCTGATCTCACCCCCACACCATGATGCTACCATTTTAATGTCTTCTATCTCATAGATTAGTTTTACACGTTCGTGAACTTGCTATAAATGAAATCTCACAGTACTTGCACTTTGGTATTTGCCTTCTTTCATATCTGTGATTCATCCATGCTGTTGTGGTTAGCAGCAGTCATTCTTTTTTAATTTCTGTATAGTATTTCATTGTCTGAATATTGAATAATGTGTTTATCCATTCTGCTGATGGTAGACACTTTATTTCTATTCACTGGCTACTAAGAAAAGAGCTGCTATGCACCTTCTTATACATCTCTTTTGGTGGACATATAAATTCATTTTCCTTGGGTATATACCTAGAAGTGGAATTGCTGGGTCAGAGGATAGGCATACAGGATTTAGAAGACACAGATGGAGAATTTTCCAAAGTGGTTTTGCCAATTTACATACCATTAGCAATATGAGAATTATAGTTGCCCTATGTCTTTTTCAACACTTAGTATTGTCAATGTTTTTAATTTTAGCCATTCTTCAGGTGGGTTGTGTAGTAACAGTACATTGTGGTTTTAGTTTACATTTCTCTGATGATTAATGATACTGACCACTTTTTCATGTGCTAATTAACAATTTAGGTAATTTCATTTGGTGAAGTGCCTGTTCAAGTTTTTTGTTCATATTTGTATTCTTGTTTGCATTTACCTTATTAATCTGTAAAGGTATCTTAAAATATATTCTAGATATGAGTTCTTTGCTGGATATATTCATTTGGAAATTTCTTCTTCCATTCTGTGGCTTGTCTCTTAACTTTCTTAGTTTTTTAATAAAGAATATATTTATACACACACATATGTATATATGAAGTACAATTTAGTATTTTTTTTTTACAGTTAGTATTTATTGTCTTTAGCTTAAAAAATGTTTGCCTATCCCAAGGTCATGTAGGCACTCTCAATGTTTCCTGCTAGAAGCTTCTCTGTTGAATATTTCACATTTAGGTCTGTAATCCACCTAGAATTTTTAAATATATACTATGTGAGGTAGGACTGAAGGTTCAATTTTTTTCATATGGCTATTCATATACTTTGGTAACATTTGTTGAAATGAGCACTCTTTCTCAATAGAACTGCATTGGTACCTTTGCCAACCACCAAGTCACTTCATAGGTGGCAGTCTATTTCTAAATTCTCTATTTTATTCTATTTATTAATTTGTCTATCCTGTTTCAAGTTGTCACAATTAATGTAGCTTTACAGGGAGTCTTGACATCAGATAGTATAATATTCTAAGACAGAAGTGACTCAAACAAGCCCCAGTGATGACAGGGGTAAAGGCAAGATAGGATGACCATTCTCTGTCCCCTTAACCTACTGATCAGAAAAAAAGTCGTCTTATTCGCTCACTGCAAAATACACACAGACACTGGTCAATCAGACGACCTCAAAGGCTCTGTCCTGAATAAACTGACTGGATGCTTCCCTAGCAATATGATTGACTAGAAAGAATGTGTTCTACTATTCCTTGCTTTGCAACCAACCCACCATTGCAGCCAGACCTCTCAAAGACCTCCTCAAGGAAATCCTCACTTATCTTAAAGGTTAAAAAAAAGGTTTTATTAATTAAAAAAAAAAACAAACCCACAATTCTCAACAGCTTGTTAGTATGGTCAGCTGGTTGAGAGGGTAATAAATGGAGGAGAAAGCACCTCTATTCTTTTAGATTATCACCTATACTGAGGACTGGCACTTATGGCATCTCACTATTGACATGCTCACACACCTCTAAAGGTTTCTCTTTGCTTTATAATGAACTTTCACACTTCAGCACACTTCTAAACATTCTTTAACATTTTAACTTCTTTTCCACCTTGTTGAAAGCCTGAGCCCACTCTCTCATTTGTATTATTTTTTGCGCATTTGTTGCTAGCCAGTGCATTTTAAAAAATTTCTTTCCCGGGCCAGTTCCAAGATGGCCGAATAGGAACAGCTCCAGTCTACAGCTCCCAGCATAAGCAACGCAGAAGACGGGTGATTTCTGCATTTACAACTGAGGTACCGGGTTCATCTCACTGGGGCATGTCGGACAGTGGGGGCAGGACAGTGGGTGCAATCCACCGACCGAGAGCCAAAGCAGGGCGAGGCATCGCCTCATCCGGGAAGCACAAGGGGTAAGGGAATTCCCTTTCCTAGCCAAGGGAAGCCATGACAGACACCACCTGGAAAACTGGGTCACTCCCACCCTAATACTGTGCTTTTCCAAGGGTCTTAGCAAACGGCACACCAGGAGATTATATCCCGCACCTGGCTCGGAGGGTCGCACGCCCATGGAGCCTCGCTCATTGCTAGCTCGGCAGTCTGAGATCTAACTGCAAGGCAGCAGTGAGGCTGAGGGAGGGTTGAGTAGGTAAACAAAGCAGCCAGGAAGCTCGAACTGGGGAGCCCACCGCAGCTCAAGGAGGCCTGCCTACCTCTGTAGACTCCACCTCTGGGGGCAGGGCATAGCCGAACAAAAGGCAGCAGAAATCTCTGCAGATTTAAATGTCCCTGTCTGACAGCTTTGAAGAGAGTAGTGGTTCTCCCAGCATGGAGTTTAAGATCTGAGAACAGACAGACTGCCTCCTCAAGTGGGTCCCTGACCCCCGAGTAGCCTAAGTGGGAGGCACCCCCGAGTAGGGGCAGACTGACACCTCACATGGCCAGGTACCCCTCTGAGACGAAGCTTCCAGAGGAATGATCAGGCAGCAACATTTGCTGTTCAGCAATATTCGCTGTTCTGCAGCCTCCGCTGCTGATACCCAGGCAAACAAGGTCTGCAGTGGACCTCCAGCAAACTCCAGCAGACCTGCAGCTGAGGGTCCTGACTGTTAGAAGGAAAACTAACAAACTGAAAGGACATCCACACCAAAACCCCATTTGTACGTCACCATCATCAAAGACCAAAGGTAGATAAAACCATAAAGATGGGGAAAAAACAGAGCAGAAAAGCTGAAAATTCTAAAAATCAGAGTGCCTCTTCTCCTCCAAAAGAACACAGCTTCTCACCAGCAATGGAACAAAGCTGGATGGAGAATGACTGACGAGTTGAGTGAAGAAGGCTTCAGACGATCAAACTTCTCTGAGCTAAAGGAGGAAGTTCGAACCCATCGCAAAGAAGTTAAAAACTTGAAAAAAGATTAGACAAATGGCTAACTAGAATAACCAGTGTAGAGAAGTCCTTAAATGACCTGATGGAGCTGAAAACCATGGCACGAGAACTACATGATGAATGCACTAGCTTCAGTAACCAATTCGATCAACTGGAAGAAAGGGTATCAGTGATGGAAGATCAAATGAATGAAATGAAGCAAGAAGAGAAGTTTAGAGAAAAAAAGAGTAAAAAGAAACGAACAAAGCCTCCAAGAAAATATGGGACTATCTGAAAAGACCAATCTACGTCTGATTGGTGTACCTGAAAGTGACGGAGAGAATGGAACCAAGTTGGAAAACACTCTGCAGGATATTATCCAGGAGAACTTCCCCAACCTAGCAAGGCAGGCCAACAATCAAATTCAGGAAATACAGAGAATGCCACAAAGATACTCCTCGAGAAGAGCAACTCCAAGACACATAATTGTCAGATTCACCAAAGCTGAAATGAAGGAAAAAATGTTAAGTGCAGCCACAGAGAAAGGTCGGGTTACCCATAAAGGGAAGCCTATCAGACTAACAGCGCGGATCTCTCGGCAGAAACTCTACAAGCCAGAAGAGAGTGGGGGCCAATATTCAACATTCTGAAAGAAAAGAATTTTCAACCCAGAATTTCATATCCAGCCAAACTAAGCTTCATAAGTGAAGGAGAAATAAAATACTTTACAGACAAGCAAATGCTGAGAGATTTTGTCACCACCAGGCCTGCCCTACAAGAGCTCCTGAAGGAAGCACTAAACATGGAAAGGAACAACCAGTACCAGCCACTGCAAAAACATGCCAAAATGTAAAGACCATCGATGCTAGGAAGAAACTGCATCAACTAACGACCAAAATAACCAGCTAACATCATAATGACAGGATCAAATTCACACATAACAATATTAACCTTAAATGTAAATGGGCTAACTGCTCCAATTAAAAGACATAGACTGGCAAATTGGATAAAGAGTCAGGACCCATCAGTGTGCTGTATTCAGGAGACCCATCTCACATGCAGAGACACACATAGGCTCAAAATAAAGGGATGGAGGAAGATCTACCAAGCAAATGGAAAACCAAAAAAGGCAGGGGTTGCAATCCCAGTCTCTGATAAAACAGACTTTAAACCAGCAAAGATCAAGAGACAAAGAAGGCCATTACATAATGGTAAAGGGATCAATTCAACAAGAAGAGCTAACTATCCTAAATATATATGCGCCCAATACAGGAGCACCCAGATTCATACAGCAAGTCCACAGAGACTTACAAAGAGACTCAGACTACCACACAATAATAATGGGAGACTTTAACACCCCACTGTCAAGATTAGATCAACGAGAAAGAAAGTTAACAAGCATATCCAGGGATTGAACTCAGCTCTGCACCAAGCAGACCTAATAGACATCTACAGAACTCTCCACCCCAAATCAACAGAATATACATTCTTCTCAGCATCACATCACACTTATTCCAAAATTGACCACATAGTTGGAAGTAAAGCACTCCTCAGCAAATGCAAAAGAACAGAAATTATAACAAACTGTCTCTCAGACTGCAGTGCAATCAAACTAGAACTCAGGATTAAGAAATTCACTCAAAACTGCTCAACTACATGGAAACTGAACAACCTGCTCCTGAATGACACGATCAAGTGGGCTTCATCCCTGAGATGCAAGGCTGGTTCAACATATGCAAATCAATAAACGTAATCCAGCATATAAACAGAACCAAAGACAAAAACCACATGATTATCTCAATAGATGCAGAAAAAGTCTTTGACAAAATTCAACAGCCCTTCATGCTAAAAACTCTCAATAAATTAGGTATTGATGGGATGTATCTCAAAATAATAAGAGCTATTTATGACAAACCCACAGCCAATATCATACTGAATGGGCAAAAACTGGAAGCATTCCCTTTGAAAACTGGCATAAGCCAGGGATGCCCTCTCTCACAACTTCTATTCAACATAGTGTTGGAAGTTCTGGCCAGGGCAATCAGGCAGGAGAAAGAAATAAAGGGTATTCAATTAGGAAAAGAGGAAGTCAAATTGTCCCTGTTTGCAGATGACATGATTGTATATTCAGAAAACCCCATCGTCTCAGCCCAAAATCTCCTTAAGCTGATAAGCAACTTCAGCAAAGTCTCAGGATACAAAATCACAAGCATTCTTATACACCAATAACAGACAAACTGAGGGCCAAATCATGAGTGAACTCCCATTCACAATTGCTTCAAAGAGAATAAAATACCTAGGAATCCAACTTACAAGGGATGTGAAGGACCTCTTCAAGGAGAACTACAAACCACTGCTCAACGAAATAAAAGAGGACACAAACAAATGGAAGAACATTCCATGCTCATGGACAGGAAGAATCAATATTGTGAAAATGGCCATACTGCCCAAGGTAATTTATAGATTCAATGCCATCCCCATCAAGCTACCAATGACTTTCTTCACAGAATTGGAAAAAAACTACTTTAAAGTTCATATGGAACCAAAAAAGAGCTCACATTGCCAAGACAATCCTAAGCAAAGGAACAAAGCTGGAGGTATCACGCTATCTGAATTTAAACTATACTACAAGGCTACAGTAACCAAAACAGCATGGTACTGGTACCAAAATAGAGATATAGACCAATGGAACAGAACAGAGCCCTCAGAAATAATACCACACATCTACAACCATCTGATCTTTGACAAACCTGACAAAAACAAGAAATGGGGAAATGATTCCCTATTTAATAAATGGTGCTGAGAAACTGGCTAGCCATATGTAGAAAGCTGAAACTGGATCCCTTCTTTACACCTTATACAAAAATTAATTCAAGATGGATTAAAGACTTAAATGTTAGACCTAAAACCATAAAAACCCTAGAAGAAAACCTAGGCAATACCATTCAGGACATAGGCATGGGCAAGGACTTCATGTCTAAAACACCAAAAGTAATGGCAACAAAAGCCAAAATTGACAAATGGGATCTAATTAAACTAAAGAGCTTCTGCACAGCAAAAAAAAACTACTATCAGAGTGAACAGGCAACCTACAGAATGGGAGAAAATTTTTGCAATCTACTTATCTGACAAAGGGCTAATATCCAGAATCTACAATGAACTCAAACAAATTTACAAGAAAAAGCCAAACAAGCCCATCAAAAAGTGGGCAAAGGATATGAACAGACACTTCTCAAAAGAACACATTTATGCAACCAACAGACACATGAAAAAATGCTCATCATCACTGGACATCAGAGAAATGCAAATCAAAACCACAATGAGACACCATCTCACACCAGTTAGAATGAGGAAATAACAGGTGCTGGAGAGGATGTGGAGAAATAGGAACACTTTTACACTGTTGGTGGGACTGTAAACTAGTTCAACCATTGTGGAAGACAGTGTGGCAATTCCTCAAGGATCTAGAATTAGAAATACCGTTTGACCCAGCAATCCCATTACTGGGTATATACCCAAAGGATTACAAATCATGCTGCTATAAAGACACATGCACACGTATGTTTACTGTGGCACTATTCACAATAGCAAAGACTTGCAACCAACCCAAATGTCCATCAATGATAGACTGGATCAAAAAAATGTGGCACATATACACCATGGAATACTGTGCAGCCATAAAAAAGGATGAGTTCATGTCCTTTGTAGGGACATGGATGAAGCTGGAAACCATCATTCTCAGCAAACTATCGCAAGGACAGAAAACCAAACACCGCATGTTCTTACTCATAGGTAGGAACTGAATAATGAGAACACTTGGACACAAGAAGGGGAACATCACACACCGGGGCCTGTCGTGGGGTCGGGGGAGGGGGAGGGATAGCATTAGGAGATATACCTAATGTAAATGACGAGTTAATAGGTGCAGCACACCAACATGGCACATGTATACATATGTAACAAACCTGCACGTTGTGCACATGTACCCTAGAACTTAAAATATAATAATAAAAAAAAAATCTTTTCCTTATTTTTAACGTAAAAAAAGTCCCCATGCCATAATACATTGCTTTAGAAAATGAAGATGGCTGCATGTAATTCTGATTGTTCTGGGGGGAAAAAGCCATGTTATACATTTGTAGGCAATTACCTCTAGACATCATTAAGGACAAATAGGTTTTAATTCTTTGGTCTCTAGATGAGGGCTATATATAGGCACAGACAGAGCTCTTGGTATTTTGCTACCCTTGTTAAACTAGCTGTGAGAGGTTTTCAACACTGATCTCAATGATAACTGAACATACTGGACTATCTGAGCTTTTCTGTTTGTGTACTTGGAAGAATGAATAAATGGTGGAAAAGTGATTGGCCTTGAAGTCTGGAGATTAGAGATCTAAATCTTGAATTTGACACTGACCCAGTGTATGGCCTTAAGCAAACCCCTCACTTTCTCTCTACTCTTAACTCTCTTCATCTTTAAATTAAAGAGCTATAATTAATTAAGTCAATTATGTCCATGGTCCATTTAATTGTTATATATCTGTCTTTTTCTCAACCAATGTCCCTTAACTGTCATCAAAGAAATCATCTATTATCATGGCATACTTTATAAGAAAGAAATGCCAGCCAAGTAGGAATATTTTTTATAAGAAAGCTGTTCATTGTTTTATACCCAGTTCCTGGCACACAGTAGGTATTCAAAAATACTTATCACCAAAATTTTTTATATTTTACAGATGAATGGATACCCTCACACATTAAGCAACTTGCCTTCTGAAACTGCATTGCCAGGGCCTCCAGACTGTGACAAGGAGGATGTTTTCAGGCAGAGAGCAGGGGAAAGGCTCAACCTAAGTTTCCAGGAACAAAAGCACAGGTGAGAACACAGGGCTATGGGGCCAATGGAATGGTGAGGTGTCGTTTGTAGCTGGGACATGGAGTATATGGAAGCACATAACAGAAGGCAAAGGTTGCTGGGAGACTAGTTCATGAAGATTTTGAGTGCCCTGTGAAGGAATGTGAATATCATTCTACAGCATATTAGTCTTCTATTGCTGCCATAAAAATTATCACAAATTTAATGCCTTCAAACAACACAAACTTATTATCTCACTGCTATATAGGTCAGAAGTCCAGGGTAGCTTGGTTGGTTTCTCTGTTCTGTGTTGCTCATGGCCCAAATCAAGGTGTTGGCCAGCTGGGCTCTTATTGCAAGGCTGTGGGAGGAAGCTGCTTCCAGATTCCTCCAGGTTACTGGCAGAAGTCAGTTATCTGCAATTATAGAACTGAGGTCCTCGTTTCCTGGGAGAGACTCTCAGCTGCTTAGGGCTGTATGTTTTCCTTATGACGTTGTACTCCCATCTTCAAACTAGTAATGGCACACTGAGTACTTTTCACTTTTCAAATTTTTATTGACTTCTTGTCTGCCACATCTCCATCTCCAGTATGAGAAAGTTCTCTGCTTTTAAGGACTTGTGTGGTTTGGTGGGGTCTAGTTGGATACTGTAGAATCCTCTCCTGTCTTAAGGTCCATAACTGTAATCACATCTGCTAAGTTCCTTTTGAGTAACATTTTCATAGGTTCCAGGGACTAGGGCGTAGACACTGTAGGGGGCTACTAGGAAACACTAAGGGTTGCAGAGGAGAGGAGTAACTCAATTCCTAACAACAAATATTTATGCAGCACATTTGAAGTTCCAGGCTCTGTTATAGGTGCTAGATATAATTGGAATCATCCATTAAGAAAATCTCTTTGGGCCGGGCGCGGTGGCTCATGCCTGTAATCCCAGCACTTTGGGAGGCCGAGGCGGGCAGATCACAAGGTCAGGAGATCGAGACCATACTGGCTAACATGGTGAAACCTTGTCTCTACTAAAAATACGAAAAAATTAGCTGGGCGTGGTGGTGGGTGCCTGTAGTCTCAGCTACTCGGGAGGCTGAGGCAGGAGAATGGCGTGAACCTGGGAGGCAGAGCTTGCAGTGAGCCGAGATCGCGCCACTGCACTCCAGCCTGGGTGACAGAGTGAGACTCCGTCTCAATAAATAAATAAATAAATAAATAAATAAGTTCCTCGGTATGGTTTTCTTTGTGTTTTTTCTTCTTATTTCAGGTTCATTGAGCTTCTTGGGTTTAAAATTTCCATTAAGTTTGGAAACATTTTTTCATTAAATGTTTTTCAATAAATGTCTCAAAAAAAAAAAAAAGTAAGAAAATCTCTTTGACATTCTCCTAGGTCAGAAGGAGATACAGGTTGAGCATTCCTTATCTGAAATGCTTGGGACCAGAAGTGTTTCGCATTTCGGATTTTTTTTCAGATTTTGAAATATTTGCAGTATATACACTTACCAGCTGAGCATCACTAATCCCAAAATCCAAAATCTGAAATGCTCCAGTGAGCATTTCCTTTGAGCATCATATCACTAAAAATTTTGGATTTTGGCCGGGCACAGTGGCTCACACCGATTTAATCCCAGTATCTTGGGAGGCCAAGGTGGGAGGATCACTTGAAGCCAGGAGTTTAAGACCAGCCTGGGTAACAAGGTAAGACCCTTATATCTTTTTAAAAAATTAGCCAGGCATGGTGGTGTGCCTGTAGACCCAGTTACTGGTGGGGGGCGGGGGTGCTCAGGCAGGAGGATGCTTGAGCTTTGAGTTCAAGGCTGCAGTGAGCTATAACTGCACCACTGCACCCCAGCCTGGGAGACAGAGTGAGACTCTATGTCAAAAAAAAAAAAAATTTGGGTTTTGGAGCATTCTGGATTTTAGATTTTCGGACTTGGGATGCTTAACTTATAAGCACCTGTTTGTAATTAAACTCGTGTCCAGTTTCAGGAACACACCCACATACCCACACACACGCATGCATGCGTGCACGCACACAGGAATAGAGATGGAATGCATCCAATTTCCTGTAGGGTCTTTGGCTGCATTTTCACCGGCACTGACACCTGACAAGAATGTAATGCCAAGCAGATAATATTACTGAAAGCATGGAGTATTCATGTCTAGTTACTAATAATTGCATTTGCGATGATAATCATGTTGATGACAGCATGGAAAATGGTGATTGTAATCATCATCATAATACTAAGTTGAAGCATGTTATTAGGCCAACAGGTCAATAGGAAAGAAGCAGAAATTGAGACATGGACGTGGATGACTGACTGGAATGTACACAAGAAACCAAGAATGTGTGGGAATGTGAAGGTAGCAGCTGTCAGCTTTGACCTTGAAGCCTGACTGAGGGAGGATTGTAACACAACGAGATGTTGTCCAGAGTTCCTGAGAAAGGCAAGATGCTGGCAGATAGATTTCTCTGGAATCCCAGGGTGACTGATAAGATACTGGGAATTCCTGTCAGTTGGTGAAGAAGTATCTGGTCCAGACTGTACCCTTAAATCCAACCCTTAGGCATGTTCCCCTGCCCATGGCCTTGGGCACTCGCATATTTTGCAGGAGAAACAGAGAGAAAAAGAGACAGAGAGGAGATAGAGACAGACAGGCACTAAGTTCACAGGAAAAAGTCGGCACTCTCAGCACCTCTCCTAATGCCAGAACAACTTCACACCCTGTGCTCTATTCCATAAGCTTTTTCTTCCTGCATCTCATAAAGGGAAGCAGTTAGTCTACTGGTCAGGACATCACAATGCCACATTTGCTAGTGGGCAGGGTTACGGCCGGGGGTGACTCTGGCCTCCAAATTCTGCCTCTCTGTAGCTACGTGTCTGTTGATCTGGGTGGTCATTGTGTTAACTTCCTCTCTCCTGCCTTGCAAGTCCTGAAAGATGCTATCTTTAAGCATTCATCTTTCTCTCTGCAACTCTGTCTTCCAATCTATGAGTTGGCAGCCATAAACTCTAATTCCCAGGAGCTTCTTCTGATTCCCAGGAGGCCCGGATGTCCTGCTATTTTTTCGTAGTTGTCATTGTGAGGCCGTGTGACTTTTGAGTAAGAACAGCCACATATCTAGTTAGTAACATCCACAAATGAGGTTTGGCTTCAAGGGAGGGTAAGAGGTTGCATAGCTTAGTTCTAAAGCCTAAAACTGAGGGATTCAGCCTAGATTTAGCAGAGAACCTGGAACTAAGGGTAGTGAACCTAGGGCAGCTAACGCTGGACTGTAATTTCAATGGTGATTTGCTGTTCCTCCTTTGGTTGTCAGCCACCTTAGGAACCTGGAATGAGGGGTGTAACGGGGGTGGTGCTGGTGATTGTCAAGGAAGGATTAGGGCATTCCTGAGCCCTCTTGCAAATTATCATCAAAATTCTACCCTAATTCGTAGCAGATTGATATGTTTACTCTTGAGAATGAAACTGTATCATTAAATTCCTTTAAAAAACATCAGCAGTCTGCATGTATTATGATCTTCCTCACTTCCTAAATTCTTTCATAGCCAGACACTCATTCAAAAAGGATAAACAATAGCAGTGATAATAAAAAGGAAACCCGAACCCTACATGATGTACAAGGTATCACATGATTTACTCTGATGCCTCCCCCCATCCCCCCAGTTCCGACTTGCTCAGCCATTGCCACACTGTCAAACACACCAAGCAAGCTCCAGCCTCCTGTCCCCACCACCAAAGGGCTTCCCTGAGCCAGCAGCATGGCTGCCTTCCTCAGGCCATTCACAGTCCCTCTCAGTGGCGCCCCCAGGCGCATCTTCCCTGCAAAGCACCCTGCTGGGCTCCACAGCCAATTTCCTTGCTTATTCTTCCCTAAAGCACTCATCCCTACGTGACATGAAGATTTACATCCATCTCAATTAACTATTCAATGGTCTACCTCTCTCACTCGAGTAGAAGCTCTGCAGGGCACAGATTTTGTCTGCTTTGTTCACCATTCTATCTCAGCTCCTAAAACAGTGCCTGGTATACAGCAATCAGTGCTCCGTCAATATCACTCAATGAACCAATGCCCATTTTGCAGATGTCAAAGATAAGACTTAAGGAAGCACACAGACTGTGCCCCAAGTTCTACCCTGGAAATTATGTCAGCTGGGACCCATACCCAGGCCAGCATGCTTCACAAGTGTGATTTTCTGGTGGGCAGGAGGTGACATCAAGTGCATGCCAGTTATTTGAGGTGACTCCCATTGGAGTGTGCAGAGTTGGGCCAGCTCGTGCTCGGTTTGTGGCCTACATTCGCCCTTGCCTTTCACCTTCCCGGTCTTGTGCACACCAGTTTGCAGCATCCGTCAGCGAAGCCCATGGGCCCCCGCCCCTCCTCCACTCGGCCTCTTCTGACTGCTCCACCGATGGCAGACACTTGGCAGGTGGCCTGAGGCCTGCAGTCGGCAAGAACTGCTTCCTGTCCACTTCCCAGCACAGCCTGTATTTTTAGCTTGCTGGGCTTGGGGGGGATCAGTGACTTCCTTGGCTGGCATCTCAGGGCTGAGCTCTTTCCCACCAGTTCAGACGCACCTTGCAGACAAAAAAGGCTTTGAGAGTCTGCCCACTCACCTAGAAGCCCATTCCAGACGAGGAAATCTTGCTCAGTAGAAGCACTCGGCATCTCAGTGAAGGCCTGGCCCACCAGAAAAATCATAGCATGCCTGTGTGTGTGAGAATATTGAATGAGTGAGTGTGTGTGTGCACGCATGTGAATAATGTGTGGTGTGTGTGTGTAG
The DNA here is from genome assembly GCF_028885655.2 of Pongo abelii. NCBI lineage: Eukaryota > Metazoa > Chordata > Mammalia > Primates > Hominidae > Pongo > Pongo abelii. Next base: position 39,478,495 of record NC_085929.1, read on the forward strand.
ACAAGCAGGGTGGGGAGGGATAAACACATTAAAAATGTCCAAATAAATACAAAAACACAGAAAAAATAATAAAAACCTACATTCCTAAATGTTCATGTATTAGAATATTCAAAATTAGGATGGGTTTGCCACATTATATTTGAAAAATCAGACTGGTCTCAGTGGTTCACACGTGTAACTTCAGCACTTTGGGAGGCTGAGGCAGGAGGATTGCTTGAGCCCAGGAGTTCGAGACCAGCCTGGGCCAACATAGTGAGACCCTGTCTCTACAAAAAATTTAAAAATCAGCCAGGTGTGGTGGTGCGTGCCTATCGTCCTAGTTACTTAGGACTCGAAACGGAAGGATCACTCGAGCCCACGAGTTCAAGGCTGCAGTGAGCTATGATTGCACCATTGCACTGCAGCCCAAGGAACAGAGCAAAACCCTATCTCAAATAAATAAGTAAATAGAACTTAAAAATAAAAAGCAGTGTTTTGCAGTTTACAAAATGTTTGGTGTAACATAATGTTTTCTGGAATCAGACCAAATGAGTTTGAATCTGATCTCCATCCCTGCCTTGCTGTGCAACTTTGGGCAAGTTAGCCTTCTTATGCCTTAGTCTCTCATCTGTAAAAAGAGGCTATGGTGTCTTCATAGGGCAGTTGTGAGCATTAAATGAATTAATTCACTTGAAAGCTCTTAGCAAGGTGCCTAGGTGAAAATAAACGTGTAATGAATGTTAGCTATCAAGATTATATTAATTTGATTATCACAACAACATTGATAGAAGCATAGGTATTAGCCTCCTCATAGTTGATAAGAAAACTGGAGAGCAGAGAGTGTGCAAATGACTTGGCTAAGATCACAAAGCTATTGCACCAGAGAGCAAGGACTTGAACTCAGGTCAGTCTGATTCTGTTTGCATCCATTTATTCATTTAGCACATTCTTACTGAGCTCTGCCAAGGCTAGGGACTGGTGACACAGCAGTGAAAGTAACAGAAAAAATTCCCTGTCCTCACCTTATATTCTAGTGCAGACCATTAACAATAAATATAAATAATACATTGGGAGAGGAAAGAGAAACACTGGCAAGAAGATAGAGTGCCAGAAGTTGAGTTTTGTGTTAAATAAAGGGGTCAGGAGAAGACGAAATTTGATCAGTGATATGAGCAAAGTGAGGTTGCAAAACCTATTAATAAGGGGCAGGGGAGGGGGCTTTCCAGGCAGAGAGACCAGCAGATGCAAAGACCCTGAGGCTGGAGTATATATACAGAATTCAAGGAACAGCAAGAAAGTTGGTGTGCCTGGAACAGGGCTAGTAAGGGGGTCAGGAAAGAAGATGAGATCAGACAGAGAGGGGATGACGGACCGGATCACAGCAAGGGTTTAGGATTTTATTCTGCATGAGATGGGAAGATGTTGGCATCTTTACCATCCTTATTACCAACATCATCATCTCCACTATTGTCAATGAAGATAATGATGGAGATGATTCTCCTCTTCATCCCCCTCCTCTTTCTTCATCAACATCATCACACTTGGCAATATAAGATGTTAGGGAGTCAAGTTTGAGAAAAATCATCAGTTAGATGTATTGTTCTGATTTTTAAGGAATTTCTTAATGGCAAAGTTTTGTTCCCAAAAGCCTAGATGTACATTTGCTAGGATCGAGGTGGGGTTCTGGTGACTGGAGGCCAGAGGACCAGGCATGCCCTAATTTTGTCCTGATAGTCGCCCCTTCCTGCTCAGGGTTCCTGAGAGAGTTGTACCCACACCCAACAAAACAAAACAAAACAAAAACCGCACCTGAGAATCAAAGTAAAACATCCATTGCCCTTTGCCCTATGCCAGGGGAGACTTCAAGGTTGGGGAGAGCCTTTAATAATGTCCCTAGGACAGGAAGGATGTTCATCGAAGGGGAGAAAAAGGGGCCTTTAAGGGGAACAGGATGGTGAGACCACCATAGCTTTATCTCTCCCCACCTCCAGAGCTTTTAGAAGGTCGAGAGACCTAGAAACAAATTTTGCTAACTGCAATGAATTTTTGCTACCTGCAGTGGATAGGGCAAATGTTCAGAGATTTTAAGACCACAGCTTAGCTACAAAGGAAAGAACAGTGGTTAATGTTTCCTTGACATTTACGTCCCATTGCTATGAGCTGGGCTCCACATGCTTAGACACCATTCTGCCAAATGCTCTGCAAAGTGTGTGAAAAAGTGTCCTCGCAGCCCTCTGGCTCTCCTGATGGATGGGTTCTGGGTGCATTAAGATCGAGATGGGGAAGCACAGTCCATTGTTGGGGGCTAACACTCAGTAGTACCACAGATGAACAAGAAACTGCAAGAGGAAAGCAGTCCTGGGAAGAGAGGCTGTTTGGGGAAAGAAGATGCTACTGGAGCTGGACACCGTGTATTCTAATTCTGCAGACCATAGTGAGGGGACATATTGAAGGAGCTGAAGCGGGGCTGGTACAGTTATATTTCTGTAAATTTTTTTTTTTCCAAATGGAAAACTCAAAGTTATAATGTGATGAGAGGAACATCTTGTTCATCAAAGCTCTAAGAAATTCAAATACTTTTTCCTTTTTTTTTTTTTCATTTTAAAGGTCCAAAATCTTTCTCAGGATTGTAGGAAGGAACAAAGGCACTCAGACTTCCTTTTCTATTCTCATTGCTACCCATAGTGCAGACCTCGCCTTCTTGTTCTAGAACTGCTGTCTCCCTGTATCTCATTTACCCTCCATTTGATCCAGCCTGCACATCCAGGGAACAGCCCTGCACCCCGAGGTGAGGACCTACTACTTCCTACTACTGGGACCTCCAAGAATACGGCCACCTTTGAACCACAAATGCATAGACCCTGCTGTTCCTATCACAGCTCCAGCTAAGCACCAGACACTTTGAAAGGCCAGTGGGTTCAGCACTCAGGATGCTAAATGCTGCGAAGAAAAATGAGGCAGATAAAGTGATGGAGAAGTGTGCATGGAAGTGCCATTTCAGACAGGGGGTGGGGGGGGCAAGCATTTCTGAGGAGGTGACATTTGGGCAAAGCACCTGAATACAGTCAGGGCATGAGCCATGCAGACGCCTGGGGGACGAGGGGGCCAGGCAAAGGCCTTGATACACTCGCTTGATATTTTAAAGGTTTTTATTTTTTTCATTGTGGTAAATTATATACAACATAAAATTTACCATTTTAATCCTTTTTTAAGTGTATATTTTAGTGGCATTAAGCACATTCATGGTGTTGTGCAACCACCACCGCTAACTATCTCCAGAACTTTTTCATTACCACTTGTGATGATTAATACTGAGTGTCAACTTGATGGGATTGAAGGATGCAAATTATTGATCCTGGGTATGTCTGTGAGGGTGTTGCCAAAGGAGATTAACATTTGAGTCACTGGGCTGGGGAAGGCAGACTCACCCTTAATCTGGGTGGGCACCATCTAATCAGCTGCCAGTGAATATAAAGCAGGCAGAAGAACGTCAAAAGGCTAGACTGGCCTAGCCTCTCAGCCTACATCTTTTTCTCCATACTGGATGTTTCCTGCCCTCTAACATTGGACTCCGAGTTCTTCAGCTTTGGGACTCAGACTGGCTTCCTTGCTCTTCAGATTGCAGATGGTTTATTGTGTGAACTTGTGATTGTGTGAGTTAATACTACTTAATAAACTCATATATATATATATAATATATATATATATATATAAAATCTCCTATTAGTTCTGTCCCTCTAGAGAACCCTAATACCGCCCCCCCCAAAAAAATGTTATACAGAACTCCTGTCCACTCCCCAGCCCCTACTAACTTCTTTTTTTTTTTTTTTTTTTTTCAGATGGAGTCTTGCTCTGTCACCTAGGCCGGAGTGCAGTGGCATGATCTTGGCTCACTGCAACCTCCACCTCCCGGGTTCAAGTGATTCTCCTGCCTCAGCCTCCCAAGTGGCTGGGATTACAGGTGCCCACCACCATGCCCAGCTAATTTTTGTATTTTTAGTAGAGACAGAGTTTCACCATGTTGGTCAGGCTGGTCTTGAACTCTGACCTCAAATAATCCACCTGCTTCAGCCTCCCAAAGTGCTGGGATTACAGGTGTGAGCCACCTCACCTGGCCACCCCTACTAATTTCCATCCTACTGTGTCTCAAGAGATTTGACTACTCTAGGTACTTCAGATTACTGGAATCATATAACATTTGTCCTTTTGTGTCTGACTTCTATCACATAATATCATGTTTTCAACGCTCATCTATGCTGTAGCATATGCCAGAATTCCTTTTTTGAGGCTGAATAATATTCCATTGTTTGGACATAGCACATTTTGTTCACCCATTCATCTGCTGATGGACATCTGGGTTGTTTCCACCTTTTGGCTATTGTGAACCATGCTGCTGTGAACACTGGTGTACAAATATCTGTTCAAGTCCCTGCTTTCAATTCTTCTGGGTAAATTCCCAGAAGTAGAATTGCTGGATCGTACAGTAATTCTACGTTTAATTTTTGGAGGAACTGCCATACTGTTCTCCACAGTGGCTGCCTCATTCTACATTCCCACATCAGTGCGCAAACGTTCCAATCTCTCCACCTTCTCGCCAACACTTGTTATTTTCTGTTGTTTGATTTTAAAGAAGAGCAAGACAGCCCGTGTGGATTGATCAGAGTAAGCCAGGAAAATAGGGTCAGGAACAAGGTCAGGGCAGGCTAATCAGGAAGGGCCCTTAGGTAATGGGAAGGACTTTGGCTATGGCTTGGAGTGAGACTGGCACCTCTGGAGAGATGTTTTTCTACCCACAGAGGGGCATAATCTGATTTACAATAAGGAAGTTAAGCCCAATGCTTCTAACTCCAGAAGCACGAGGGCTCCAAGACTAGCACAATCCTCTTTTCTCCCAAGCTGCCCAAGGGTTAAGTAAACGCAAACACGGGTAAATGCAGTGAAAGGAGATATTTCCTTCCCCTGGCTGACACACCTGATGCAGGAAGCAGACTCGTGCTCTCCGGGAATGAGAGGCCTGGCCGGACTTGTGCTTCCACAAGAAAACGAACATCGCCAGGATGCGGGATGGCTTAGCACTTCTCATGTGAGTTTCTGAGAGCTACTGAACAGCCTAAGGCCCCATCTGTTTTCAATCTTGTTAAAAGGGCCTCATGCGCTGGCGCCTATTTAAAATAATGCACACATGGAGTTTTTAAAATGAAGAAGAAAAAAGCCCCGTGCTCTCCCCGCCAGCACAGCTTATGTGTTTATTTTGGAGCAAGCTTTGGAGCAAGACATAGCTAATTTCTCTTCCCGAGGTTGATTTGCAAATCCCCATAGGCTTTTGCTTCAAGCATTTAAGGCAGCTTGGTATGAACTGGTCACCCTTTCAAAAGTCTGCTGTGAAATATCTCCAAGTTAAGCCTGGGCTCAGGAAAGGAGGGAGCCCAAGGGCCACTTTGCTCCTTGCAAATAGATTGTTCCCCTGATCCCTTTTCCCTCAATAGAGACTCATGTTTCTGAAGGCTGAATTCCTCTTCTTCTCAGATTCTCATTTTCTTCCTCAGGGGCTACCGTGGTTCCACCGCAGCATGACCCAGATAGAGCTTCGTGCTAACCCAAACCTAATCCCCAAAATGGGGACTGCAAGGGACAGTGTCAGAGAAAAGAACCCACCTGTGGCCAATGCATTCCGCATCAAGAAGCAAAGGCAATGAGGTCTCTCTGTCCACATTCTGAGGCGCACAGAGGCCCTCTGCACTTATGAGACAACAACATGCTCAACTCACAATGACATTCACATGTCCAGTGTCCACAAATAGCTGTAATGGATCATTTCCAACCCTGTAGGCTCAGAGAAAACACCTCGTAAACGTAGCATCACTTCCACAACCACGTCAACAGCAGCTCCACACATCTCAGGGACTTCATAAATGACTCCCCCTAGACCCAGAGCAAGGGAAGTGCAAACAGGATACAAGCAAAACAGGATAAGTGTGTCCGGAATGGCCTCCCAGTGACTGCTCACGTCGCTTTCTGCATCTTCACACTTGAGTGGTAGCAATGCCCAAGGGTGGTGATGACAATAGTTACCCCAGCCAGTACATTAGTAGGAGAAGTAGTAGTTGGAGTCTTTGGAGAGGTAGAAACAAAAATGGTGATACTAGTAGTAATAGCACTAGATGTGGTAGCTGTATGAATACTATTCGTAGTTCCAGTGACAATATAATAATTATTACATACTATATTTATATTAGAATGAAAATCTATCATAGTTTTGTTTTTTGTTTTTGTTTCTGTTTTTTTTTAGCACTTACTATGTGCCAGGCACTGGTCTAAGGGCTTTGCATGTAGTAATGAATCCTGACAGTAACCTGGTGAGATAAGCCTTATTATCCCCACTTTAGAAAGGCGCACTGAGGCATGATGAGATTAGTATGTTTTATGAGATCACATAGCAGGGAGGTGACAGACCAAGTATGCAAACACGAGTCTGAATCCAAGGTCCCTGCTTTTGACTGTTTCACTAGGCTCCTTCCAACATGCGGCAAAGTCCGAGGCAATGGGAGCAGCAGGACGATAGAACCCCAGTGAGGGAATTACTTCTCGGAGGTGCACAGTGGCTCACCCCTATAATGCCAGTACTTTGAGAGGCTGAGGCGGGTGGATCACTTGAGGTCAGGAGTTCGAGACCAGCCTGGCCAACACAGTGAAACCCCATCTCTACTAAAAATACAAAAAATAGTAGGGTGTTGACAAGGGTTGGCTATGTCCCCACCCAAATCTCATCTAGAATTGTACTCCCATAATTCCCAGTGGGAGATAACTGAATCATGGTTGGTTCCCCCATACTATTCTCATGGTAGTCAATAAGTTTCACGAGATCTGACTGTTTTATCAGGGGTTTCCACTTCTGCATCTTCTGCATTCTGTCTTTGCTTGCTGTGATCCATGTGAGATGGGACTTGCTCCTCTTTGCCTTCCATCATGATTGTGAGGCTTCCCCAGCTACGTGGAACTGTAAGTCCAATTAAACTTCTTTGTTCTGTAAATTGTCCAGTCTCAGATATGTCTTTATCAGCAGTGTGAAAATGGACTAATACAGGTGTGGTAGTGCACGCCTGTAATCTCAGCTACTTGGGAGGCTGAGGCAGGAGAATCACTTGAACCCAGGAGGCAGAGGTTGCAGTGAGCCAAGACTGCGCCACTGTACTCTAGCCTGGGTGACTGAGTGAGACACTGTCTCAGAAAAAAAAAAGGATTACTTTTCAAGAGGCAGCCTAAGGAGAGGCCTCAGACACTTTTTTTTTTTTCCTTGAGACTCTGTTGCTCAGACTGGAGTACAATGATGCGATCACGGCTCACTGCTGCCTCGACCTACTGCGCTCAAGCAATCCTCCCACCTCAGCCTCTCCAGTAGCTGGGACTACAGGCGTGTGCCACAATGCCTGGCTAATTTTTTAAATTTTTTGTAAATATCTCACTATGTTGTTGCCCAAGCTGGTCTCGAACTCCTGGGCTCAAGTGATCCTTTTGCCTCGGCCTTCCAAAGTGCTGGGATTACAGGCATGAGCCACCATGCCCGACTTCACATACTTTTTTTTGAGGCTCAAAGGGTTCAGGACCTTCCAGCTATGCATCTAACAGAGCAGTAATTTTAATTTTTTAATCTGCTTAAATATTGGGTTTTACATAAAATTTAATTGGAAACAAAAGCGTTCTATTTTGAAAAACTGTCAGAAAGCAACAGTGTGCTGAGGCTTTGGAGTTAGACAGGTATCATAACTATGTCTTTCATTTTCTGTATTCTGATGCTTTGACCCCTGGGCCTTGCTGGCTCTGGAAGGAATGCCCTTCCTAGGTTAGCCAAGTCTTGGAGATACCAAAGAGTTTGCCTGGAGCACGCCCTCTGAATGCAAACCAACCAACACAGGCTCAACCTCCTCTATCTATGGGGCTCTCACACTGCAGGGCACTGCCCATCTGCCCTGATCACCCCAGGGACAGGCACCAGACAACCAGGGACAGCCCTTACTCTCCAAGGCCGGTTGAAATAATTCAAACTCACCAATCCTAAACCTGTTTCCCCTGCCTTGCTCACTCCTCCCCACAAATTCACAATAAAAGCTCTTGCCCACATCTCCCCATCATTCCCTCTGTCTATGAACAACCCTGGTGCTCCCCTGTGCTCCCCGCCCACATGTGGCATGGGGTGCTGTGCCTCCTCCTTCTAAGGGACTGTGAGTGTAAGAGCTCCTTCCTTCTTGACAGTCATGCATGTGACTACGCGTCTTGCATGCTCAACTAAAACAAATCCTGGGTATGTTTAAGACAACAGGCTCTGACCAGCTTCCCCCACACCCCTCAGGACTTTTGACAGCTGTCAGGCCTCTGCTGGGCTGCCGGGTACAAAGTCTGGGACACACTGACCGGTGTGGATCATGTCACAAACAGTTCTGAGCGTGGGGTCAGATGGACCTGGGTTTCAATTGCATTTCTAGAACTTCCTAGCTCTGGGATCTTGCGGAAATCACAGGCCCTTTTGCCTCAGTGGCTCTACCTGTAAAAATAGGGCATAAGGTCCTGACCCTGTCCTTATCCTGAGGCTGCTAACAGGAACTGCAGGAGAGAGTGAAGGTGAAGTTTCTCCAGAGTGAAGCCCACACCACCATTAACTGTCTTTAGGGTACCCAAGGGCTTCTTGCAGAAAGGTGTGTTTTTGAGTTGTTCAGTCTAGAAGAGGGTTTCTCAACCTTGGCACTATTGACATTTTGAGCCACATAATTCCTTGTTGTGGGAGGCTGTTTTGTGTATTGTAGGACGTTTAGCAGCATCCCTGTCCTCTACCCACAGGTGTCAGGAGATCTCCTCTGTTGTCACAACCAAAAATGTCTCCAGGCATTGCCAAATGTCTCCTGTTGGGGGGAGTGGGGCAAAAATCACCCCTGGTTGTTAGCTACTAATACAGAAGAGGAGATAGGTTAGGCTAAGCGTACCTTCCTCTTTCTAGCCTCTCTCTCTCTCTCTCTTTCTCTCTTTCTCTCTCCCCTTCCAAGGATGCCCAACAGTTCTCAACCCCAGGTACCTCTGTGGTACACTAGGGCTCTAAGGAGTATGGCTGGAAAATAGTTGTTTTAGTAGGCACTCTAGGCTAGAAAAAGTAGAGTTGTGTTGTCAGTGGGTTTTGGTTTCATCCCATCATATATTTACCAACTGAGCTCATCTCATGATCCAACCACTTTATCCATAATTTACCATCCTGTTTAAATAGCCTCGTAGCAACCCCACAGAATGTGAGAACTGCAAGTTCTTTTCAGGTCATCCAGTGGGTTTGGTCTTGCTGCCAGCTCTGGCTGCTGTGTAAAGAAAGATAATGAGGCCGCCCCTCAGCTGGGCTGGAAGGCATTGCCTTCATTGAACAGCGGAGGGCCGGGGGTTGCACATGCTCTGTATATTTCCCAGTTCCTCCTTTTACAAATGAGTCAACTTACATCCAAAGTTCCCTTAGTGTTAACTAAAACAGACCAAATTCTCAACGTGTGCTGGATGTAGTAGCATTGCGGTTACTAGCTCCATTCTGTGAATAGAGAAACATTAGCTTGGAACCTTGAACCACTCCCTTGAAGTCCCCCAGGTAACAAGAGGCAAAGCCACGATCCAAGCCCTTGTCCATCTGATCCCGGGCACAGCTCCGTCCATCAAACCGAAGTGTCTCAAAATATGGCTTCTTCCTACTGAGGCAGCAAAAAATATTCCTCTACACAAATAAAATACTATAGAGGAGTCAGTGAGAAGGAGCCTGTTTATGTTTAGAATCTTTTTTTTTTTTTTTTTTTTTTGAGACAGGGTCTCGCTCTGTCGCCAGGCTGGAGTGCAGTGGCGTGATCTCAGCTCACTGCAACCTTTACCTCCTGGGTTCAAGCAATTCTCCTGCCTCAGCCTTCTGAGTAGCTGGGACTACAGGCGCCTGCCACCTCACCCGGCTGATTTTTGTATTTTTAATAGAGACGGGGTTTCGGCTGATTTTTGTATTTTTAATAGAGACGGGGTTTCACTATGTTGGCCAGGATGGTCTCGATCTCTTGACCTCGTGATCCTCCCACCTCGGCCTCCCAAAGTGCTGGGATTACAGGCGTGAGCCACTACGCCCGGCCTACTTTTAGAATCTTAATGTAATTTCCCATTAAATACACGCAGAGCACAGTTAAGGTAAGACTGAAAAGAAACCCAAAGCAACGTGGAAGCAGCATGATGGGGAGAGCGGATGACATCCCAGGAATGAGGGGCGAGTTAGCTGTGGGAGTGAGGAGGACACAGCGTTTTATAGAGCATGGGCAGCTTGGGAGCCAGACAGACAGGAGTTCAAATCCTGGCTCTGCCAATTCTAAGCTGCGTTGCTGGGCCTCTCTGAACCTTAGTTTCTTTGTCTGTAATAGTAACAGATAACTCACAAGGTTACTGTAAGCAGAAAATTGGGTTATAGATAGTAAAATCTTGGCAGAGTATTGGCATCTATCTATCTATCCATCTATCGTACCTACCTACTTATCTACCTACCTCTCTACATATATATAAATATTTGTCTATCAATATAGATAATAATGACTCAAACAATTTCTGTCTATATAGGTATAAATGTATATATATAGATTTGTATATGTATGTATATGTATATATACACTTATATAGAAACAGGGAGAAATTGCTTAAGATATTATTATTATTGTCTCTATTATTGACATTACAAAATACTATTTTTTTTTTTTTTTTTTTTTTGAGACACAGTCTCACTCCATCACCCAGGCTGGACAGCAGTGATGCAGTCTCGGCTCACTGCAATCTCCGCCTCTCAGGTTCAAGCCATTCTCGTGCCTCAGCCTCTGAGCAGCTGGGATTACAGGCATGTGCCACCATGCCTGGCTAATTTTTTTTTTTTTTTGCATTTTCAGTAGAGACAGGGTTTCACCATGTTGACCAGGCTGGTCTCAAACTCCTGGCCTCATGTAATCTGCCTACCTCAGCCTCCCAAAGTGCTGGGATTACAGGCATGAGCCACTGTGCCTGGCCCAAAATACTAAATTTAATGAAGGTGTTTAGGGGAGGGAAAACCTAGTTCTGAACAGATTAGAGACCACAAAACAGAAGCCTGGAGAGAGAGTTAGGTTCTAGAGAGATGGAGCAAGCATAAAGATATGGATGGATGGATGGATGGATGGATGGATGGATGGATGGATGACTGAACAAATGGTCAGATGCATAGATATTCATTATATAGAAATAACATTTTTGGACACCAACATGTAGAACTTGAGGGAAAGCCACCATAAACAAGAAACCTTATAAATTAATTATTTGCCTCCTCCAGTGTCTCTCATGGGGACCACTAAGCAGAGAGAGGAAAAGAGAGGTGGTGAGAAAACGAGGCTGGTGCCAGGTTAGGAAGGGCCCTGGTGCTGCCTAAAGACTTTGGCCTTCATCCCATAGACATTGAGGAGCCTGCACCGTGGAGAGCTAAGGGAGCCAGTGAGAGACCAAAGCAATTGTACAAGAATAAGCAAATTAAGACGAGTAATCAAAATCTGGTTCTGTCCAATGAATGCAAAGTTTGGGGTTTCTGGCACTTGGCTGGCCCAGCAAGGGGAGGTTCAGGCCCCTCTGCTTTCCCTTGCTTTTCCTGGCAGCACTGGAGGGGGTGAGCCTTCCCGTCTCCTCCCTGTCTGGACAGAAGGCAGGCCCTGAGGTGGGCTGGGTGGGGAGGGCACCGGTTCAGTTCCATTTTAAACAGGCCAAGAACTCACCCATTAGCTCACGAGATGAATCTCAGGGCTGTTGCTTAGGGAAGAAAGGAAGGTTCCAGCAACATGGCTTAAGAACTATCGCAAGGACAAAAAAAACAAATACCGCATGTTCTCACTCATAGGTGGGAATTGAACAATGAGAACACATGGACACAGGAAGAGGAACATCACACACCGGGGCCTGTTGTGGGGTAGGGGGAGGAGGGAGGGATAGCATTAACATGTTAAATGACGAGTTAATGGGTGCAGCACACCAACATGGCACATGTACACATATGTAACTAACCTGCATGTTGTGCACACGTACCCTAAAACTTAAAGTATAATAAAAAATAAAAAAGAAGAAAGGTCAGAAAACCCAGAGAGGCTGTCTGTGGTCCCTGAAAACATGGATCTGAAAAATTGCTTTAGGCTGTAAGAAGCAGGTCATTTTTCAGGTCTGGCTGAGCAACAGGTGAGTCGGGGAAAACAGGTAGACACAGGTTATGATCACAATTCTGCCACTAACTAAGCTATAACCTATTCAACCTCGCCAACCCTCAATTTCCTCATCTGAATAATAATGAGCCTTACACCTCAGGAGTTGCTGAAGGACGAAATATGTTGAAAAGTTAAACACATTAGGGCAATGAAAAGCACATCACTGAACTAATAGTTTATTTTCCTTCTTGACCATATACTCAGAACTCCACAAGTACAACCCTTGATGCCCCATGATAGAACTTAGCTCCATTTCCTGTCTGGTGCTGACCTTTTATCACTGCCAAGTTCTTCCCCTTAGGATGTCTAAAGTCAGACTTGGCAAGGAGGAGACAAAGGTAGATGGTAGTTTGACTCTACAGTAACCAGCAGCATGACCCAAGCAAGGAACTGCACCTCGATCAGTCCCCATTCAACAGATGAGACAGAAAGTGGTCAATGCAGGGGTCAGTGGTATGGGCTCTGGAGCATCTGGGTCCACATCTCAGCTCTGCCATCTCCTAGCTGTGTCACCTCGGGCAGGACACTTGACCTCTCTGAGTCTCAGTTCCATCAGTACTCTGTAGGGTGGTGATGAAAATTAAATATATACAGATAAACTGCTTAGAGGATGGCTTGCACATTGTGTAAATGTTAATGTCAAATCTTGCTTTACCTGCACTGTACTATAATGTATCAATGATTTATCTGCATGATTCCTCCAGGGCTAATGCTTTGTTTGTGTTGTTTACCATGCAAAAGGCTCTTTGGGTTCTTGCAGTAGCCTAAAGCTTTTCTCTTTAGCTTCTTTCATTTTTCCCTACTTTGGATAAGTTTGAGAAATATACATTGAACACAGATTAGGTATCTGGGTCCTTGGAGCACCTATTATGTACCTGAATAAGTGTCCTGCCAGCCTCCCCACCACAGTCCACCATAGCACTGTGTACCCTACTTTCACGGCTCCTAACAGTTTGTAATTATGGTGTGTATGTGTGTGTGTGTGTGCACACATGTGTGTGTGTGTAAGACAGAGAGATAGATAATATGATTAATTTCTGGCCCCTGCCATTAGATGTTAAGTTCCATCAGGTAGAGATTCCATCTGTTTTTTTTTTTTTTTTTAAGATGGAGTCTTGCTCTGTCACCCAGGCTGAAGTGCAGTGGCATGATCTCGGCTCACTGCAAGCTCCGCCTCCCAGGTTCGCGCCATTCTCCTGCCTCAGTCTCCCAAGTAGCTGGGACTACAGGCGCCCGCCACCACACCCAGCTAATTTTTTGTATTTTTAGTAGAGATGGGGTTTCACCGTGTTAGCCAGAATGGTCTTGATCTCCTGACCTTGTGATCTGCCCGCCTCGGCCTCCCAAAGTGCTGGGATTACAGGGGTGGGCCACCGCACCTGGCCAGATTTCATCTTTTTTAATCACCATTGTAACCTGAGCACGCAGCACATAGGCAGTCAATGAATATTTGTAGAATGAATAAAGATACCGTCCCTGCTCCCAACAAGCCCAGAGTCTAGAGGGAGCGACGGGCAGGTGAATTAGTAATCTCAAAGTCATCTGGGAAGTGTGATGTAGACACAGGTATGAGGTGCTGGGGGAGTACAGGGAAGACGCACCTCACCCTGCCTGGATGGAGGGGGTGGGCAGAGGAAGCAGCACAGACATCATGTTGGAGCTAATGTTGAAGAATCTATGGCAAAATCTAAGAAAGGATGTCCCAGGAGGAGAGACTTGCATAAGCAAAGGCATGGAGATGTGACTCCGAGATGGTATTACCATGGGTGGGCGATGGGGAACCACAGCAGTTTGGTGAGACCGAAGTCTAAAGTAGAGCACAGGAGGAGATGAGCAGGGAAAGGCAGGCAGGGGCGAGCTCATGGAGGGCCTTGTGTGCAGAGCTTGAGACCCACAAAACAAGTCTAACGCACAAGTCAGCCCTTTATTTATGAGAGGAAAGTCACCAGGCCTTCCCTGGATTCTACTTCTTCAGGATACACCTTCCCAGATGAGCCGGCATAAAGATTAAGAACCACAAACAGGCAGGGCATGGTGGCTCATACCTGTAATGTCAGCACTTTGGGGGGCCAAGCTGTGGGGATCGCTTGAGCACAGGAGTTTGAGACCAGTCTGGGCAATATAGTGAGACCCGGTCTCTACAAAATATTTAAAAAATTAGCCAAGTGTTGTGGTGCGCATCTGTCATTGCAGCTACTCGGGAGGCTGAGGTGAGAGGATGGCTTGAGCCCAGGAGATTGAGGCTGCAGTGAGCCATGAATACACCACTGCACTCCAGCCTGGGTGACAGAGTGAAACCTTTCTCAAAAAATAATAAAATAAAATAAAAAGAACCATAAACACAGATTCTGCAGTTAAACTGACTCTGAATTCCAGTTCTGCCACTTTTATGCTGTGTGGCCTTGGGTAAGCCTCAGGTTCCTCCTCTGGAGAATGGGGGAACTCATAGTACCTGTTCATCATAGAGTCATGATGAGGATTAAACACACTAATCCATATGAAATGCTTAGCGTGTGCCTGACACTTAGTAAGCATGTGATTAGACACTGCCTATGATCATTAATTCCTTCAGAGCCCAGGCTGTACAGCTGCCATCTGCCTCAGGCACCACCAGTGGAAACTCTCTCAGGTCACCCTCTAAAACTCCCTGAGATGAGGGGGCCAAGACTGGACCAAGACAGGTCCAGTTTAGGTTGAATTCTATTGTAAAGTAAATAGTGCCTTAGAACTACTAAAATCCTATGGGATACTAAAGATAGACATTGTAGGGCACATAAACTCGTTCTCTGATATCAGCCTCCCAGCTCCTTCCTGAGGAACTAGAAAATGTGCCCAGACTGTGTATGATCCAAAGGAAGCCATTTCAATGCATATGTCCTGTTGATATGTCAGCCCACTCCCCTCCTCAGGAGACTCTGCTTAGAGTGGGCTGGGAGATTCCTTAGACAATCTAATAGATTAGTTTCCAGTTTAGCATAACAGCCAGACAGATTTTTGCGGTGAAGTCATCCAAGTCAATTAAAAGGCATTTTTCCCTGCTGTGAGTTCAGAAGTCCCTTTGGTTCATTCCAGTTTTCTGAGATGTTTCATAATAGGTTCCACCCTAGGTTAATTAATAACCCTTGATTCCCACTGAAATGCAAAGGCTCAAATCCACTGTGTAAGCACATCCGGGCAGAGGCTGCTGGCAGGGCTGGGGTGAGCACAGTGGGGGCTCCTCTCATCAGGGAGTGGGCCAGACCCCAAATGGTAGAGACAACAGCAGAGCTGGCAGAAAATGTAGAGTAGCCACACAAAAGCTGAAGGTCATGCTGGAGAAGTGGTGTAACCAGGGGCAGTAGTGCATGGGGAGGGAGATCATCAACAGATGAAGGAATCACAAGGCTGGGGATTAGGCAGATTGGGAGCAAGCTGAAATGTGCAGTATGAAATGGCTTAGTCCAAGTGGCTGGACTAAGGTGGTGAACAAGAGCAGGTTGGCAATGGCTCACTTTCAAGAAATGCCAGCTGAAACACATCATGTGGGTCTCACTCCATCCTCTCAGTCTTAAGAAAAATAGGTCATCTCTTCTCTTCTAGTTTCAAATACGAATTACAGGTATGAGAATGGCTCAAGTGGTTAAAGAACACAGTGGCGAGGATGTACATGCATTCCCTTAACACTTATGAAGTCCCTTCCATGTGCCTCCTACCCAAGCATCATATTCAAGGATAAGATGTCTTTTGCACCAAATCCAGAGCTGAGTTTTTCTGCCTCCAGTCTCAAGCCACCATTCCTATCCAGCGAATCTTCTAAGACCACTGTCAGCCTGTGCATTCTAAAATGAAATCACGGTCACAGCACTCCATGGCTTAAAAAGTCCAGTACATACATCCTGCCTCTAGGACACAATTCTTAGTTGCATGCCTTGCAGTAATAGCCCACCCTGAATAGATTGCCCTCCACCTTCTTTGTCAGCTTCGTCTCCCACCACCCCTTCTCATGCACAGCATACCCTGGTCATTTGCCCTGTATGTGACAAGCTGAGACTTGAATCATGCTCTTTAGCTAGAAGGTCCAATGTGCACATCTGCCCACTCACCCTCACCTAATTCTTGTCCCCAAACCCAGCTGCACATCACCTTCTCTGTGAGGTCTTTCCTGAGAACATCCCAAGGTTAGACAAATCTCTACGATAGAGAGATCCTCGTTGCAACACATTTTGGCCACTGCCTTCAATGTCTATCTTCCCACCAGATAAAGAACTCTTTGAGTGTGGAGGGCTCTGTCATTAGGACAAAGTACAGAGCAGGTGCTCGGTGAGTGCTTCTTGAATGAAGGAACAGGTTCAGATAAGACAAGCTCTGTTTGTTTTGTTATACATCCTTCAAGAAGTGAAAGGGCTTACTAAGTTCTCCTTCAGAATGTCCACTTAATTTCCACTGGAGTCTCATTTATCAATGGTACTAACAGGGGGCCATGCTGATGCTGATGAAGTGGTGTGGCAGTAAGGAAAGGTGAATTTCCAAACACAGCAGCTAAAGGCTAAGGAACTGAGCTGGGTTTCCCAGTTCAAGAGGATGGACTCCCTTTGACTCCCATGCCTCGTTCCTTCTCATCTCTAGTGCAGGTGCTGAATGGTGCCACCAAACCAGGATGCTGTACTCTCCTCCAGCAGAAAAGAATAGGAGAGTCTAAAGGGTCACGCAACGGGCAACACAGTCCCTGTTGTGTTCAGAATCAGCGGGGCTCATTCAACCTTGGTCTCGGCATTCCCCAGCCCTCACTGCTTGGAGCTCTCCTTTGGCTATCAGCTGTGGTTCAGCACTCTATCCTAGGCTCCTCCCAAGAAGAAGGCTTCTCACAGGTAAACGTGAAAAATATAAACTTCATTTGTTTTTGCTATTTTTTTGCTTGCTATTAAAACCATCAGAAGGGACTAATGGCTTCTTAAAAGGGAAAAACAAAAGATGGCATGGGCAGGGGGAGAAATGCAGTATGAAAAGCGGGGACCCAGGAGATGAAAGCTAGTGCTCTCCACACTTTGGACTCCAACAATAATTTCACGTGTGTGCTAAGTCACTTCCCCTCTCTGAACCTTTCAGCTGTTAAACAAGGGAGCAGGATTAGACAATCTCCTAGGACACTCCCTGGCTCTATCCTTCTATGACTATGTCACACCTTCAACTCACTCACACATTCACTCAACAAACATTCATTGCATTTTTTCTTCAGGTCCAGAGTCTGTGCTATCTACTATCAAGGAGACGTTAGAAATGGATGACAGGTGCCAACTGAATGTTGTATATCAATGGGAACTACGATTGAACATATGTGTAAATAATCAAAACACACACATAAACATGAGCTTTTTATATTTTTTATCCCACAAACTGCACTGCAAACTTCTTCAGTGCATGGATTATATCCTTTCTATTTCTGAATGCTTCAAGAGACTGAAGCCTAGAAATTACTCAGGCAAATGTGTTCAGTGATGTGAAGCTGATCATAAAAATAGTTCTAATATTTATTAAGCACTTTCTATATGCTAGGCTCTGCTTCAAGTGCTTCATGCAGTCTTTACAGTAACTTATTTCAGTCTCACAACAACTATATGGGCACTTATTATTATTTTATATGAGGAAACTGAGGCATGGGGCAGTTAAATTATCACCTCAAGGTTACTCAGGAAGTGGTGGAGCCGGGATTCAAACCTAGTTGATCTGGCTTGCGAGTCCGAGCTATCATACTATCCAGATAGTCTAAAGACATAGAGCTTAGCTGGGCGTGTCGGCTCACACCTGTAATCCCAACACTTTGTGAGGCCAAGGTGGGAGGATCACTTGAGCCCAGGAATTCAAGACCAGCCTGGGCAACATAGCAAGACCCCATCTCTATTTGGAAAAAAAAAAAAAAAAAAGATATCACACCAGTGCACTCCAGCCTGGGCGACAGAGCGAGACTCCATCTCAAAAAAAAAAAAAAAAAAGGTAAAGACGGAGAGCTACCTTTTTAAAGACAATAATGAACACCAACTCTTGGGGGAAAACAATGAAAAAATACAGAATTGTTAACGGAGAATCTATGCAAGAATAAGCCAGAAACATGAAATGATGAATAATAACCATTGGGGTTAGTCAGGAAAAGACGACTGTTTTGCTGGGAAAACACTTCATATGAATTTGTAATTTACCCAGTAGATCAAAAGAGTAGGGTGAGATAGGAAGATACTGTGGGATACGTACTCAAGCTGAGAGGGGAAAGGCAAAAAGCTTTGTAAAGACAAATTCATGACCAGCATATATTCTGATAAATGTACTTTGGTTAAGAACTAGGACCTTGGAGTTGGCCAGACCTGGGTTCAAATCCCATCTTCACTGCATTCTTACTAGCTGTGTCACATGCCTGGGCAATTTATTTAAGCTCTCTGTGACCCAGTTTCCTTAGCAACAGGCATACTGTGTGGATTGAATGAGTTACTGCACGGAAAACACTTAATGCGGCACCTAGCAAATAGTAAATGTTCAATAAAATTTGCTACCATCATCAATGTTATTGTTTCTCCATTTCCTGTAGAGTTCTTAAGTCGATGAGCCTAAAGGTAGACCCAGGGAGCTGATAAACCCACATTAATCAATGCCGTGGTTAAGAAGGGAAACACTCGCTTCTCTAATGAGTTATGTTTCAGCTAATGGGCCCTAGTATTCCACCTGCTTTTTTTATCCCCCCAGCTGGTTCTTAGATTTGAAAAGAAAAAGGCCTCCATGGAGACCTGCACGCTTTTAAAAATAATACAAAACAGAACGTCTGAGGTCAGTGTAAGCCAAGCCAAACAAATAAATCTTGCAGGATTGTGTTAACAAAACAGGGCTTAGTGGATCAGAGCGGGTAGAGTTCTGTCCGACTCAGTCCTGCAGAGAAACACCAAGCTCTGGTGAATTTCAAACACAAGGAGGTCAAATAGGAAGATCAAATTATGGAGCACTTCAGAGTTCAGCATCCATGCCTGGGCTGTAACCAGGAAAGCATTCTGTGCAGGATGGACTCCAGAACTCACGGGTCACGTACAGTCCTAGAAATCGAGACCAGAAGAGTCTTACGGATGAATTCTATATGACCTCTATGGAGAGTAATTTCGCAATATCTATCAAAATTATAAATGTGTTCTCTTAGGTTGGGTTCTCTGGAAAGCAGATTCTGGGATGGATATTAGCCTGGGGGGAGGTTTATTAGTGAATTCTCTGGGAGCTCCATCACTGGAAGGGGGAAGAAAAGAAAGGAAGCAGGACTGTGAGAATTTGGGCCACACAGCCATCTCAGCACAGGTCTCCGGCAACTCTGCAAGAAGCTCTGAGGCTGGACAGCCCTTCAGAGTTATCCCAAACTGGGGTGATTGGGACAGGGATTTATTATAGCCTTTGACGGCCAGTCATTGGATGTGACTGCCACCAGGAAGGAGATGTGACCTTGGAAGAGGCAGCTCTCCTCATCTGAGGCACTTTTCAAGGAGGAATGACAGAGGAATGAAGAAAAGTCCTTCATTCCTCAATGTGCATTACAGCATCCACCACCTGCAATGTTTTTGGGACAAGTTATTCTATTTCTAGAAGTGAATCCTACAGATCGATTAATAAATGTTTGAAATGACATAAGTTTAGCATTGTCTATAATAGTAAAATTATGGAAAACAAATTATGGTGTATCCACATGACAGACCCCAGGCCATCATTAACAAGAATGAGGCAGGTCTACATATACTCTCATGGAATAAACTCCAAGAAATATTAAGTGAAAAATGAGGGTGCAGAGGAGTATGGATAAGGAGAAAGGCATGTGTAGATGTCGAGCAGCCAAAGGGGTGGACCGTGCCAGTCACTGTCTATTGCCACTCATCCTTCTATAGTCTCTCCTGCACTATGGGAGCTGAAAGCCTAAAATCTGCATTCCCCAGATCCTTTTGCCACATAATTTCAGCTCATTTCTACCAATGGGAGGCATTCATGCAGGAATTGAAGGTAGAAAGAAGGCAGCAACAATTCTGCTTCTGGTGGTAGTTACAGAAGCTTCACCAACAACTATAGCAGTTTGAACAAGTGGTGGCAATTCCTGCAGCCTCAGTGGAAGCACAGGTCTGGCCAAGTGCAGTAGCTCACACCTGTAATCCCAGCACTTTGGGAGGCCCAGGCAGGAGGATTGCTTGAGCCCAGGAGTTCATGACCAGCCTAGGCAACATCGCGATACCTTATCACTACAAAAACTAAAAAAAGAAAAAAAAAAAAAAAAAGCTGGGCATGGATGGTGGTGCACACCCGTGGTCCAAGCTACTTGGGAGGCTGGAGTGCGAGGATCACTTGAGCCCAGGAGTTCGAGGCTACAGTGAACCATGATTACACCATTGCACTACAGCCTGGGTGAAAGAGGGGGACCCTGTCTCAAAAACTAAACAAAACAAAACAACAACAACAACAACAAAAAAGAGCCCAGGCTCCTGATTCCTCAGTGACAATAGTGACAGTGACAAACAGTGAATGTAGGACTGTTGTGCCTCTGGATAAAATGATTTCCCCTTTTGATCCATTTGTAATCAATCCTCCTTGTTAAAATTCCCTCTGAAATACATAGCATGGTTGATGTTTTTCTAACCAACTACCCTTTGTGAAAAGCATATATATGTATTTGCTTATTGCATTTAAAACTTCTCTGGAAAGCTGCCCAAGAAACTAGTGATAATAGTTAAGTACATGGAAGAGAACCAGATTGGTGCGGGCAGAGTGGGAGGCAGACTTTTAACCACATACCACTGTGTAGCTTTTCAATTTTTAACTATTTGAATATACTACTTTTACCCCCCGCCCCAAAAAAAGAAAAAGATTAATAAAGGTTATCTCCTATAAGCACATTAATTTCCTGTGAAATATTCCCCAAGGTAGCCACCCAGTTTCTGCCACAGCATTTCCAGCACAGGAGACGCCCTACCTACAAAAAAGGCATGGCCCATTCCTTATTAGTCAGCACTACTTAACAGTTTCTGTGTAGACCAAGTTGAAATCCATCTTCCTGTAGGATTGCACCAATAGACTGAACTTGAACCCCAGTGAAACAATAGAGGGTGGTGCTTAGCACAGAAACCTGGGTTCAGATTCCTCCTCTATCACCCATTTCTGCTGCTTGTTTAACATCTCTGAGCCCCAGCTTCTTCATCTGCTAAAAGGGACAAAGTACCCATCTTTTGTTAGTTTGTTTGTTTCAGATAGAGTTTTGCTCTTGTCACACCCAGGCCGGAGTGCAATGGTACGATCTTCGCCCACTGCAACCTCTGCCTCCTCCTGGGTTCAAGCGATTCTCCTGCCTCAGCCTCCCGAGTAGCTGGGATTACAGGCGTGCCTCACCACACCTGGCTAATTTTTGTATTTTTAGTAGAAACAGGGTTTCGCCATGTTGGCTAGGCTGGTCTTGAACTTCTGACCTCAGGTGATTCGCCTGCCTCAGCCTCCCAAAGTGCTGGGATTACAGGCATGAGCCACTGCACCCAACTCAAAGTACCCATCTTAAAGAGGCATTGTGAGGTTAAAATAAGATTATGCATGTCAAGTGCTTTAATCAATACTTTTGGTTATTGTTCTTGATATTTACAACACTGGAAGAAAAAAATATACAGTGGATAAGAAAACGACCCTGAAGTCAGACTGGCTAGGTTCAAAAACAGACCCATGCCACTTATTAGTTGGGCAACCTTGGGCAAGCCACTTACTCTCTATGAGTCTCAGTTTCTGAAAGATGAAGGTGATAACAGTGCCTGCTTCACCCATAAAATGCATTTAGCTTTATCTCATAAGGACTCAACAAATGGTAACTTACTTTATCAACCATACTTGTTCAAGAGGTAGATATTTTTAAAGAGTAGACTGGGACCTATCAGAGACCTTTCTTCCTCCGGACTAAACATCTCCAGTTCCTTAAACGAATCCTCTTTCCTTATTGGCCTTAGTTTCCCTAACTCCAATCCCTTTTCAGAAGGCATTCCAGGTTGCTGCAACCCCCTTCCAGTGCGACACACAACTGTATCTCTTATTACAGTGTCTCCCTGGCATTGTGTGTGTGTGTGGGTGTGGGTGTGCATGTAAGAGGGAGTGTATGAACTATCACCTTCCTGCATTCTAACTGCTGTGCTTTGATAGTGCAGCCTGAAGTGACATCAGGTTTTAGGGGAGTAGCAATCTCAACTGTAGTTTATTGAGCACCTAATACATGTGCCAGAAACAAATGTTCAGCATATTACATTAACTCATTTTGTCACACAATAACTCTAGGGAATAAAATTTATTATCATCATTTTCAGGTGAGGAAATGGATTTAGAGAGGTTTTAGGTAAAAAGCAAACACAGCTAAAATATGACTGAGCTGAGATTTCATCTTCAGTCTATCTTACTCTGGAGCCATGATCTTAACCCCTACACCACATTTCCTCCCACACATATTAAGCTGTGCTCAACTCAAATGTTAGGTCTTTTTGGTTTTTCTCATGTGATGTTAATAAGATAGGTCTCCCCGGCTGGGTGTGGTGGCTCATGCCTGTAATCCCATCACTTTGGGAGGCTGAGGCAGGTGGATCATGAGGTCAGGAGATTGAGACCATCCTGGCCAACATGGTGAAACCCTGTCTCTACTAAAAGTACAAAACTTAGCTGGGCCTGGTGGCATGTGCCTGTAATCTCAGCTGCTCAGGAGGCTGAGGCACGAGAATCACTTGAACCCAGGAGGCAGAGGTGGCAGTGAGCCGAGATCTCACCATTGCACTCCAAACTGGTGACAGAGTGAGACTCCGTCTCAAAAAAAAAAAAAAAAAAAAGGTCTCCCTAATCCTGCTCCTTCACAGCTGAGTTTTTGAACTCAGCCCATCAGCTTAAGGTCATCAGTCATCATTTTTTAGTTTTTGTAGAAACAGAGTCTCGCAATGTTGCCTAGGCTGGTCATGAACTCCTGGGCTCAAGCAGTCCTGCCTGGGCCTCCCAAAGTGCCGGGATTACAGGCGTGAGCTACTGCAACCAGCCGAACCTGCACTCTCCCTCTCACTGAGGCTGCAGGAATTGCCACCAGCGACTCGACTTTATATTGTATTCCTATTCAATTTGATCACATCAAATTTAATCTGGCGTATTCTCTCTCCTGTCTAGTTTAAAGTCATTAGCAAATGTAATTTCATAAGTCACTAGTAAGAAGGAAAACAAAGCCAAGGACAAAGCCTTTTGGCAAGCCATTAGATTTCTCCCAAGGTGTATTTGTTTCTATCAAGTAATCATTTCCTAATGAGGATGATGTTCAACCTGTTACCAAACCACCAAACTGAATTAACATCCAACTTCCACTTCTCTATCTTGTTGACAACTATTTCTTGAAATATCACCTAGTCTTTATGGTCAATATCTACAGCTAAGGTCCATTCTAAGAAATGTTGTCCCAGAAAGAATTGTGGGTTAAAGGCTAAAGTGCATATGAGAAAATATAAATACGGGGTCTGAAGTGTTTAAAATATTTTAAGGGGAATATCTCATCTTTCCATTCAGAAGACATTGATGTTAAATACATAAAGGGCAGAAGATGAACAGGTCTCCCAACAGCAGCCTCCCCTGGACAGCTTCCTAACCCCATCCCAACCCAGTATTACACAAAGACAGTACTCAAAGGAGCAACTAGTATTCATATGTAAATCCATGGGTCATCTGGCTTCCTTCATTGGACTGGGAGTTGCTCAAGGGCAGGGTTTATACCTGCTCTTGCCTTTTTCTCCACCTGCTAGAGCAAGGCATTAGTGTTCTTTCTGCCTTGGTACCTCCGTCAACACGGAAGAAGGACTGGCCGTGGTGATTTCAGTCTTGTCTTTTAAAAATTAGAGACTGAGGCTCTACCCTAGCAAGTCCTAGTCCACTGATGTCCCAGAACTGTGAGTCTACTTAATATTAATCCATTCATCAACCTCATTGCTTGGTCCCACAGAGGGGTGACTTGTGCCTGTGGAGAAAAAGACCCTTTGCCTCAAATATAAACAGAGGAGAGTTTGACATGCCAACCATCCCGGCCCGATCCTCTCAGACCCTACTAGGATACTGCTGTGAGGGCCCCGCAGAGCCAGTAGGGCATTATGGGTAACAGAATGCAAAATGCGCTGTCTCCCCTACGGGCCTCCCCAGGGTTTCTTGATTCCTGGCTCTGTAAAAGTTGAGGCAAGCAGTTTTTAGACTGGGGGGAAGAGGATGGAGAGAAGGGGCGGAGGCTTCCTCTAGGCCAACCACAACTAATTCATTCGCTCTGTCCAGCAAAACCCAGACAGTGCAATTATCTGGTTAATTTGGCCCTTGGTTGGGAGACAGGATCCCAAAATGTGAGGCCAGCTCAGACTAAACAGTGGCTTCCGTCCTGAGACTTTTCCCAAGTGCTAAAGGATGCATGTGAGATTCCTGAGGGGGTTGCTTGTGTGTTCCACCCATTGATACAGATGGGCAAAGACAAGTGATTCTGATTCCAAGATGGATTTGGAAAGGTATGTCTTCTGGGGAAAAATGCCCAAATGACCTGCTAATTGGTTTCCTGGCTAATTCACCTTCTGGCTTTCATAGAGGGGCATGGCTGGAAATCAGAGTGACTCTAAATTAGCCAAGGTTTCTCAGTGTGATTGTAGACTTCATAGACTGGCCGACGGGCCCCAGAGCCCCTGGGTGAGTTATTCTTAGGGCAATTCCCTGATGGTCCTGCTCATAGATTTTGTACCCACAAGTTGGGCCAATGGCATTGCTGAGATAAAAGGGGAAAATTAAAACATGCCCCTGGGATTTCCACAAATGGGATGAGGCAGGGTGAGCTCAGCTGGCAACCAAGTATTTATCAGATGGTTTATGGAAAACCCAGATTTTTGAGGGGAGATTAAGAAGTGGTAGCCGCACGTGGTGGCCTGTAATCCCAGCACTTTGGGAGGCCGAGGCGGGCAGATCACGAGGTCAAGAGATCGAGACCATCCTGGCCAACATGGTGAAACCCCATCTCTACTAAAAATACAAAAATTATCTGGGTGTGGTGGCAGGTGCTTGTAGTCCCAGCTACTCAGGAGGCTGAGGCAGGAGAATCGCTTGAACCCGGGAGGTGGAGGTTGCAGTGAGCCGAGATTGCGCCACTGCACTCCAGCCTGGCGACAGGGTGAGACTGTCTCAAAAAAAAAAAAAAAAAAAAAAGAAGCGGTGACTTACAGCCCTTGGAAACTGACAAGCAGCCTGGAATCTATAGAATCTATCAGTTATTCATCCTGCAAATATTTCCTTCAATTCTCTTTTGTGCCAGGCCCAGTGCTACTTAGGGTAAGATCCAGACAGTCATAGTCTCTATCCTCATGCAAATCATCCCACTCAAAATGTATGGCTAGAAACTCAAATAAGGGCCAGGAAGAAAAAGTTGAGGAGCTTGAAAGGGAGTAACCAGGTTACCTGATTTACATCTGGAAAGACTCAGAGAAGGAGTCTTTGAGGAAAGGATTGTAAAGCTAACACTTCAAAGAACCTAATTTGCTTTTTGAGGAAGATCACTCTAGCTTTGGGATGAAGAATACATCGGAGATGGGTGGAAAACATGAAGCTGTGAGGCTGTTGATAAAGAAGACTGGACGAGAGTTGAGGGTGGTCCAGCCAAGGATCTAGGTGATGGGGATGAAGGGAGAAGGGAGGGACTAGGAAATATGAGATGCGGAGTCAGCAGGGTCCAGTCATTGAATGGGTGCAGTGGTACAGGGAGAGGGACACATCCAGGAGCCAGAGCAGGTTTCTGGCTAAGATGGAAGGTAGATGGCCACACTCTTCACTGAGAGAGAGAATTAGGGAGGAGTAGGGTTGGCACAGGGGAAGATGATGTGTCCTATTTTGGAGAACCACACTGCACTCCCTGTCACTCCGTACCCTGTACTTCTGGTCTCCTTATCTTTGCTCACACTGCCTCCTCCATTCACACGCTCTTCACGCCACCATCTCCACTTGTTGACATCCTATCCGTCCTTTGATCTATTTCAAACACCACTCCCACCTCGAGGCCACATCTGAGTCTTTCAGTTGACTGTGACCTCTGCTGCCAGGAGCGCTAAGTTTGGACCTCTCATCCCTGGCTTCTACCTGTAAGTTCAAATCCCAGCTTCACTGCATTCTTACTAGCTGTGTGACCTGCCTGGGCAATTTATTAAGCTCTCTGAGCCCAAGTTTCCTCAGCAACAGGCATACTGTGTGGATTGAATGAGTTACTGCATGGAAAACACTTAATATGGCATCTAGCAAATAGTAAATGTTCAATAAAAGTGTGCTACCATCATCAATGTTATTGTTCTGTAGGCCAGGTGTGGTGGCTCACGCCTATAATCCCAGAACTTTGGGAGGCCAAGGCAGGCAGATCATTTGAGGTCAAGAGTTTGAGACTAGCCTGACCAACATGGTGAAATTCCATCTGTACTAAAAATAGAAAAAATAAAAAATAAAAAAATAAGCCGGGCATGGTGGCACATGCCTGTAGTCCCAGCTACTCAGGAGGCTGAGGCAGAAGAATCACTTGAACTCGGGAGGCAGAGGTTGCAGTTCACTCCATTGCACTCCAGCCTGGACAACAGAGTGAGACTCCATCTCAAAAAAAAAAAAAAAAAAGAAAGAAAAAGAAAAGAAAAGACTCAGCTCACCTCTCCTCCTAGACCACAGGCATTTGGAGACAGGGCCTCTTCTTCTATATACTCGTTCTCCACATATTAGCTAGCTAGCATAGTAGACTCTTGACAAATATTTGCAAAATGAACAAAAATAACCTGTTCTCTGCCATGGAAGGAAAACCAGTAGACATTGGGTTGACTTGAAAGCCACAGAATCAAATTGAAATTCAAAGTGTAGGTGTTTTAATATTAAGCCAACTCAGTTTGATGCTTAGAAGACCTTTCTGTTTCTCTGACACAGTAAGCTCAAAAAGTGCAGGGAGAAGAACAGTCATGCCCCCCCATTTTAAAAATTGTATTTTGAAATCATTTTTACAGCAAAGATCTTGTCTATGTTATTTACTGTTTGCCTTTGATGATGACGAGGAGGAGGAGTAGGAAGAGGATAAAGAATAATGATGCTGATGATAAATGGGTAACATTTACTAAGTGCCCAGTATGTGCCAGGTACTGTTCTGAGCACTTTTCATGGACTAACTCGTTTGATCCTCACAGCACCCTATGAACACAGGCTGATGCTATTATTGCTCCAGTTGGACAGATGAAGAAATTGAACTGGAGAGAGCCTACGTATTACTCAACCAAGGTCACAAGGTTAGTAAGGGGTGGTGTTAGGATTCAAACCTGGAGTATGGCTCCAGAACCTATGCTCAAATGTGCTCTCCTAAGGCTGAGCACAGTGTTTGGCAGAGAGGAGGTCCTCACTGAATGAATAGGAGAAAGCTTTGATCTGGAGCCAGGAGACCACACCTTCTACTCCTGATTCTGCCACTGCCTCCCTACACAGCCCTAAACAAATCTATGTTTCTTTCCACATAAAATGAGGGACCTGGATATTGATATTAATAGCAAT
The DNA here is from genome assembly GCF_028885655.2 of Pongo abelii. Classification (NCBI taxonomy): domain Eukaryota; kingdom Metazoa; phylum Chordata; class Mammalia; order Primates; family Hominidae; genus Pongo; species Pongo abelii. The sequence goes on from NC_085929.1 coordinate 39,506,289, forward strand.
AGCAAGAGATAGTATTTGCGATTCTGATCCCTTCTGAGGTTTTAAATAATTTAATCCCCACAATGATATAAGGAAATCGAGGCAGAGAGAGATTAAGTCACCTACCCAAAACCTAGAAAATGAGAGAGGCAGGATTCAAGGCCCTTCATTATATTCCTAAACTATGCTCTCTAGCCCAGGTGGCTGCAAGGAGATGCCCTAGGGGCCAAAAGGAACGGTATGGAACAGACAGATGTTGGGCTCCACCTGTCCATTTCCATCAGAGCAGCTCTACGTGTCTCTCTTTTGTAGAATGAGTTCCTATTTGACATTTCCCTTGAAGAAAGCGTCTCTGCTAAACACAAAAGGTTGGAAACCACTGGCCCAAATAATTCTGAAATTTAATGAGACTCCCAAGTATAAGCCTGGACTTTTCTGGTAATCTTAGCTCATTATGACCACATAAGATGGGACCAAGATTGCATGTAAGAACAGCTCCAGCGGCAGAAAAGGTCAGATGACAGTTCTAAAGACACTGCTCCCACCTACCTGCTCCACTCGGATCTCAATCTCTCCATTCACCTTCTTCCCATGGAAATACTTCGACCTGTAAAGGGGAAGAAATCAGCTGAGTAAGGATGCAGGCTGTTTTACTCTTTTCTCCCTTCTCCCAAAGGCCTTACCCCAGAGGTGCATATTGAGACACATCCTCGGCCATCCTACTGTCTCCTCCCACCTTCACTGCTGATTTTCTCAGTCTTTTTTTTTTTCTTTTGAGACGGAGTTTCACTCTTGTTGAACTCTAGGCTAAGAGTTCACTCTAGGCTAAGAGAGTTCACTCTTGTTGAACTCTCATTGCACTCTAGGCTAGAGTGCAATGGCCTAGTCTCGGCTCACTGCAACCTCTGCCTCCCAGGTTCAAGCGATTCTCCTGCCTCAGCCTCCCGAGTAGCTGGAATTACAGGCGCCCGCCATCACATCCGGCTAGTTTTTGCATTTTTAGTAGAGAGGTTTCACCACGTCGGTCAGGCTGGTATCGAACTCCTGACCTCAGGCAATCCACCCACCTCGGCCTCCCAAAGTGCTGGGATCACAGGCGTGAGCCACCGTGCCTGGCCGATTTTCTCATTCTTTATAGGTGGTGTGTGGTAGAGGGGAGATGGTGGATAAGAAGATTGGAGGCTCAAGTTCTAGTTCTGTCATGTCACTTAACCTCCCTGCATCTCAGTTTTAGCATCTGCAAAATAATGATATCAATAATTTTGCTACAGGCTGGGCGCTGTGGCTCACGCCTGTAATCCCAGCACTTTGGGAGGCCAAGGCAGGTGGACTGCCTGAGGTCAGGAGTTCGAGACCAGCCTGACCAACATGGAGAAACCCCATCTCTACTAAAAATACAAAATTAGCCAGGCATGGTGGCGCATGCCTGTAATCCCAGCTACCTGGGAGGCTGAGGCAGGAGAATCGCTTGAATCCGGGAGGCAGAAGTTGCGGTGAGCTGAGATCACATCACTGCACTCCAGCTGGGCAACAAGACCGAAACTCAGTCTCAAACAATAATAATAACAATAATTGTGCTACATATTTCTGAGGGTTACTTTGAAGATTAAATAAGAAAAAGGATCCCACATGAAATGGTTTGAAATGATGGCTATGCTAACTATCCTAATCTAATCATTATACATTACATGTATCACAACACCAATAGGTACCCCATAAATATGTAAATTATTATGTATCGATTTTAAAAGAATTAAAGGATGTTTATAGTGTTTTATCCATATTTCTCTTAAATTCATGATTTTCATCGTGTTATCTTCACACATATGTTAATCCCGTCTCCCCTACCCTTTGAAGGCAAAACCACACATGGTTTATCTTGGTATCCTCCAACCCTCCAATTTACTCTTCAGAAATATGTTGAATGTATAAAAGAATGATGATTGCTAGAAAGTGTGTAATTTAAAGACTTTAGAAAATACAGTTTTGTTTGATCCAGTTTCATTCTCAAGTATATATGTTTGTGTTCTTTTAACATTAAAAATGTTATGGCATTTTAACTCTTAACAAAAATCAATGTTTTAGTGACGCCCATTATCCAAATCTTCTAACTATCCAAAAAAGAGAATCCTACATAAATAAATAATGCAGTATTGTTTTATTGAGTTATACCTATATGCCCCATATACTCCACCAAAGACTTATTATTGATCTATCCAGTCTCACCCATTTCTCTATTTTTCTATTTGTCTAATAAAGCAGTCCTCATTTGTTCCTTTGTCTATCTGCCATCTGTCCTTCCTTCCTTCCTTCCCTCCACAGACTTCCTTCTACATCCCTGCCTCTGTCTTCCCTATCATCAGTACATGACATCCCTATCTACCCATTGCTTAGACATCATCCCTATACTCACTGATTCTACATTTTAATTATTTCTCAAATTCATTTACCTGGTGATTTTTCTCCATAAGCACCCTAATCCTGACCTATGATTCATCTCTATACTGAGAGTCTCTTCATATTGTTTTCATACTATTTATTACAACAATAATTAATTATAATTAGTAACTGTGTTTAATGTCTGTGTACCACTAAACTATACCACAGCTCCTTGAGGTCAGAAATAACCTATTGTATTCATCATTTCCTTTCTAACACCTACCAGAGTGCTTAACACATAGTAGGAAATTGATTAATATTTGTTGAATGAATACATGAGTGAATGGACTGATGAAAAAACACTTGTTGAGTATCAACTCTTGTGCTAGAAACTCTGCTACAGAGTTTAACCTATAGTCTTTCTCATTAACACTCACAACCACCCCCACAAAGTAGATATCATTATTTCCAACTTACAGATGAAGAAACTGAAACCCAGAGAGACTAAGTATTTTGCCTAAGGGATTTGAACCCAGGACTTCTAATTCCATATCTGTGCTTTTACTCAACTCTGAAAAATAGCAGTGAAAATTGGGGTCTTTATGGGTTTGGATATCGTCTCACAAAAAGTAACAAAAGTTTCCATTCTCTCTTTTTGATTATTGGTATGATGACACTAATAGTTCTTGGTGACTTGCTGTGAACTGAGCATTGTGTTAAGCATTTCCATAAACCTTCTCTGGGATGGAGACAGCTCTTTGCTTCCTAATACTCATTCTCCCCTTTTCCCACAGTAAGAGAGTTGACAGATTGGTACATAAAAATGTATACCCCAACTCTCCTATCAGCTGGATGCAGCCACATGATTGATTTCTAATGGATAATTTTTTAAGCATTAAACAACCTTCTTAGTCTCCTATTCTTTTCCTTGGAAGATGGATGTCCTCACCCATTTTTTTCAGCCTTCCATTTGTGAAAGAATCCTTTCTACAAATTCACTAACTGCTTCAGCCTGTCTGCTTCCAAAGTCTCTCTACCTACTCTTAGCTGATGCTGGTGGAGTTAATCTCTTCCCAAAACTGACTGACAACTCTGATATTAGCACCACTTTTTCTTACATCCTGATGGGCTTAGATGTCAACTAGGCGGTAGTTTAGCAGGAAAGGAACTATTAGTATGACTCGAAAGCAAGATTTTGATTTTTTTTTTTCTCTCAGCAATGGTCTTCAAATAAATACCTGTGTGGAGAGCCTCATGCAAAGAGAATCTTTTCATACAGTTTGTGAATTTTATCATGAATCCTTAAAGGTAGTATCGGCAAATTCCAGACACCAGGACAGGCCCATGTCTAGTATTTGCAGCGCCTGGGGCAAAGCGACAAATGGAAACCTATGTGTCATATGTCTAATATTTAAAATTGACAAAATCAAGCCAGCAAACATTTAAATAAAAGACATCTGTCCACTGGGCATGGTGGCTCATGCCTGTAATCCCAGCACTTTGGGAGGCCGAGGCAGGCGGATCACGAGGTCAGGAGTTCGAGTCCAGACTGGCCAACATAGTGAAACCCCATCTCTACTAAAAATACAAATAATTAGCCAGGAGTGGTGGCGGGTGCCTGTAACTCCAGCTGAGGCAGGAGAGGCTGAGGCAGGAGAATCGCTTGAACCTGGGAGGCAGAAGTTGCAGTGAGCCAAGATTGCGCCATTGTACTCCAACCTGGGCGACAAGAATGAAACTCCATCTCAAAAAAAAAAAAAAGAAAAAGAAAAGAAAAAAGAAAAAAAGACGTCTGTCTCCATTCCTTGGCAGACACAACTTCATAATGACCTTAAAGACTCAGAATGTAAACTTCTCAGAATTCTTTGCACTCTACCCAGAACATGGCAGCATAAGGATTGCCAGCTCTTGGTTCTCAGACTTCACCCAAGATCTTCCTTAATTCTCCACCCACTCTCCTCCGTCCTGCACCACTGAGGCTCCTGGTGCGGGTATGTGGATTGCCCAGACCACATGGCCAAGCTTCATCTACTCCCTTCCCCTCCCCAAATGGTTGTCCTTTGGCCACCCCTTGGAAGACGGACCAAGGAATTGGCCTACATAGGCCCTGAAGTTGGGTTAAGGTCCCTTCGAGGAGGGAATTCTAGAGTTTGGGCACCCAGGGCTTGGCCTAAGAGTGCAATTTGCAGGGTCTTGGTGGGAACATCCCCTCAGTCCTAACTCCTCTGCCTGTCAAGAGAGGTGTGGTTAATAAGGACCAGAGCAGGATCCAAGGTAGGCATCCTTCGTGGATTTAAAAGTCATTTGCTTTTAAATCCAAGCTCCAAATTTAAAAGAAGTACTGGGTGGGCCTGGGACCGGGAATGGTAACCTATGTTTACAATCACCAGCATACTGGAAAAAAAACATGGATTTGCAATCACACAGGCTTGGGCAAAATCTTAGCTCTACTACTCACTGACCATGTGTTCTAAGACAAGACAGTTAGCCCTCTGGGTCTCAGTTTCCTCATTTGTCAAGTGGTGATAGTAACTACCAGGGAAGGGTGTGGTGAGAAAGTCACATAATCCTCTATGCAACAAGGCAGTAAAGTGCAATGGCTTCAGGGCAGACAGCCTGGACAGGACCCCAACTCCTCCACTCACTTGTGCAAGCTTGGGTAAGCCAACCTCTGAATGCCTTAGTTTCCACACCTGGGAAATGAGGATAATAGTAGTAGCCACCTCACAGGGTTGTTATGAGGATTAAACGAAACAAGTCATACAAAGCACTGAGAATAGTTCCTGGCACACAGTAAGCTCCAAAGTATGTAGCCCACGGCCTGAAACAGAATCCACAAGAGCAAAGGGCTATCGAGTGTTTACCCTGTGCCTAGTGGGTGCTGCGTGCTGGGGACCCACACATAAACAAAACAGTCTTACCCTCTTGGGGGTTACAAAGCAGAATTATGACTCACTTTGATCTGTCTCATAGGTGCAAGGAGTGATGGGTGGTGATGGGGACAAAGAGGTGGCCTTGGCCTATAAGGACAGCCAGACCCTTCACATCCTTCCTCCTATTTGACCCTCATGCCAACCCTGAGGGGTGGTAGGGCAGGGATTGCTCCCAATATGTTCCAGATGGAGAAGTCTCTGCTCAAAGTCACACAAGTGATCTGGGTACCCAAACTCTAAAGGGAAGAATTTCCAGCCTTTCCTGGAGACACTAAGTGGTCTTTCAGACTTTTTGGATCCAGTCAAGAGCCCTGGCGTCCTTCACGATCTGGACCCTGCTGACTGGAGGTCTGCTTCCCCTCTGGTTTGCTGTCTATTTCATGGTTGCATCCAAATTCCTGTGCTTCTCTAAATACTCCCTGTGCTGTCATGCCTCTGAGCCTCTGCACAGGCCATCCCCTCTGCTTGGCGCTTCCTTGACTGTCTCTTTCTCATGTTCCAAGATCCTATGAGTGATATCCACTCTGTTGAGTTTTCCTTGACAGCACCCCCTTCCCTGGCTGGGCCGAGTGTCCTCCCTTGGTTCCTACAGCACACTGCGCTTACAACCATTCCAGCCCTTACCACTCCACGCTGTCATTACACGTCACTTAGCTGCCCTCTGCCCCCAAATATCTAGTCTGTGAGCTCCTGGAAACCAGAAACTGAGTCTCCATGCTCACTGTGTCTCCAATATCCATCACGATGAGCTAGGGCACAGGACAACAGGCTTAACAAATGTTTGCTGACCGGGTAAGGAGATACTGTCTGTAGGCCGGCTTTTCCTGGAGACACTTGACTGCCATCTACTGGCACACCATTGTAATACATTTACAGATTACAGCCACTGCGATGTGGGGGTGTGTACGAGGCCAACCTGCACAACTGGCATTCCTCGACTTGATTCTAACCTGGAACCTGAAGCACTTTGCACTACACCAATACCACCCAAGCAGCTGTGGTCTTGATGAGACCTCACCTTCCCAGGAGAAACATTTGTTTTGCCCATCTCTGGAATGTTTACTGCAGGGCCTGGCAGACGGACTGGGGCTGAAGCTGAGGGTCAGGGAGTCCATCCCCCTGCCTGGCTGCAAGTCAGAAGTCTGTCTCCTGATGGGCCACACAGACTGCTGCCTCCTTGCCGGGGGCTCATTCAGGCTTGAGCCGCCTCTGAACAGTTCTGTCTGGCAGAGGGAAGGGTAGGGATGGTCTGGAATTCTAGATGCCTTTGGGGGCTGGGGTTGCTGACTCTGTAATTGACTGGCTGTTTGACCTCAGGCAAAATGGATGGACCCGCTGTGCCTAAGGGCTCTGTCTCTCACGGCTGCCTTCTCCTCACGCCCTAATATGTTCAATCTCATAACGAGCTCCCTGAATACCTCAGCCAATCAATCAAGTCCTTGGCCTGGGGAAGAAGGTGGGTGGGGGGAGCTCTGGATTCCACGAAGGTTCTGTCTCTGTGGGTGGTCTCATATTTTCCTGCCACATCTGAGGCCCCAGGAAGAAGAATATTATAAAACTAGTGCTGCCTGGGGTGGGAAATCCCTAGTTGGGGGAGGTGGGACGTGTGTATGAGAGAGATTGATGAGGAATGGGTACGGGGCTCTTTTGTGGCTGCCAGCAGGGGCAGAAGAAGGGGAATTCATACAAACAGGATCTGTGTTCAAACAGGAATTTTTCCCAATAAATTGATCCTGTATGTAGAGTTAATGCAGCCAGGGCTTGGTGATGTCCTTCCAAGGAAGGAGAGGTCAGGAATGTCCTGTCCCAGGGACAGCTGTCTCTCTGCAGGCCACCCCTACTGGGGGTGGGGTGGAAATAGAGAAAGAGATTTTCATGTTTCTGATGCAACATGTCAGTTGCTGATTTGTGGCCCAGGCAGAAGCAGGGAAGACAACCAATGGGCTGTGCAGAAAATGAAGGCAAAACACTCAGAGACTTAGCCACTTAGCAAGAGAGTCATGTGGCAGGCTGGATGGGCAGAGGTGTGGCAGAAGAAAGACCTTGGAACGCAAAGGGACCCAAGATCTGATTCTAGCTCCATTATTTTCTCCTGAGAACAGCTCACCCTCCTGGCACTTTCCCATTGCCAGATGGAGGAACCCCGCCTTCAACCCCAAACGATGGTGCAGCCTCTCAGTCCTCCATGCAATTAGCAAGGTCCAAAGAACTAGGAAGGGAAGGAATGCTCTAAGAGTGATGACACTCCCTATACCTGTATGGGGATCTGCGGAGGCAAAAAAAACTGAGACATAACAGGGCCCTGAGCCACAGGATGTGACAAATGATCCCCACCTTTTGCCTCTGAGAACAACAGAGAAGGAGATTTTTGTGGGCAGGATCTGATCACAATTCATATCACTTATTCACTCCCTCATTCAATCACTATTTATTTAGCCTTATGTGGACTAGGCACCACACCAGGCATAGGAGTAGATATAGCAGATACAGCGGCAGATGTAGTCCTTGTTCTTGGAGAGCTTACATGCTTATTGAAAAGACAAAAAAATAAATAAATAAACAGACAAAAAGAATGAGTACTATGAATAAAATGCACGACCAATGGAATTGAGGAGAAGATGTGGGGTGCAGGGGAGATTGGACTTCAGTTGGTAGAAAAGGCTTCTTTGAAAGACACTGAGGCTGGGAACAGTGGCTCATGCCTGTAATCCCAACACTTTGGGAGGCCGAGGCGGGCGGATCACGAGGTCAAGAGATCGAGACCATCCTGGCCAACATGGTGAAATCCCATCTCTACTAAAAATACAAAAATTAGCCAGGCTTGGTGGTGCATGCCTGTAATCCCAGCTACTTGGGAGGCTGAGGCAGAAGAATTGCTTGAAACTGGGTAGTGGATGTTGCAGTGAGCCAAGATCTCCCCACTGCACTCCAGTCTGGCAACAGAGCAAAACTGTCTCAAAATAATAATAATAATAATAATAATAATAATAATAATAAATAGATAAAAAGAAGAGTACTATGAATAAAATGCACAACCAATGCGATCGAGGATAAGATGCGGGGTGCAGGGGAAATTGGACTTCAGTTGGTAGAAAAGGCTTCTTTCAAAGACACTGAACATACACAGATAGACCACCTACTATGTACCAGAGTCCTGTGCAGGCTTTGAGGAAACAAGCGCAAAGACAACATAGCTAGCTCTTGGTCTCAGGGGGCTTACTACCTAACGGGAGGGACAGACACAAAAATAGAAAATGACCACACAGAGCATTCACACAAATATTCTCCTCAGCCCACAGAAAAAGCAGCCAACTCAGTCTGAAGGTCAGGGGTCACCTTCCTGAGGTCACCGTCCGTCCATCTATCCAATGTTTGGTACCAGTCTTTGCCAGGGCTGCAAAGATGAGTGCAGCAGGATCTGGATGTGTGTGTCTGCCGAAAGGACACGGGCAAGCGCAAAGGAAGTAGGTACGCCCTGGGGGCACCCAGGAGAGAGATGAATGTTCCTGGGTGTGTCCTTTAATGTACAACAGGCACAGAGCAGAAGACCTGGGTTTGAGTGGGCAGCTCTGGCACCTGCCGCCTGATTTTGGACCAGCGTCTGCTTCCTCTTCCGTAGATGGGGATAAGAAGCTCTACTCACAGGGTTGTCAACAGGATTATATGAAGACACAGATTTAAGGGCCTCTGTAACCTGCCAAGAATGTGCTAGCAAGTGAGCTGCTCCCCGGTGGGCTGCAGGGGTAGAACTTGATCTCCCCAGGTAAGGAAGTGCGTGAGCACCACTAGCCTTGGAGACAAGCCCAGGTCCCTTTCAGCTATTTATTTCCAGTGCTGCCTCAGGCCAGTGTCAACCTTCCTGAACCTTGGTTTCCTTAACTGTAAAAATAAGGACATTACTACATCTGCTGTAAGGACCCCATGAATGATACCCCTGACACATGGCAGGTGTTTAACTAATGTTCATCCCTTTCCCTCTTGTGCATCAACATGATGGGTGGAGGGTAGAGGTCAGCTGGGTATGTCCCTGAGAACATGACAGGTCATTTTCTCGCTCCAAGAGGAGGTAGATGGCAGCATCTGCCTTGCTCTAAATGAAACCCTGCTTGGTGTCGAGCATGATGGAGACCTTCCCTGTCTAATCCCTGGGAGCTCCCTTCCTCTCCAGCATAGGCCTTTAGGGTAAATAAAGTCATCAGGGCCAGGCACGGTGGCTTACGCCTGTAATCCCAGCACTTTGGGAGGCCGAGGCAGGTGGATCACCTGAGGTCAGGAGTTCAAGACCAGCCTGGCCAACATGGTGAAACCCTGTGTCTACTAAAAATACAAAAATTAGCCGGGCATGGTGGCATGCGCCTATAATCCCAGCTACTTGGGAGGCTGAGGCAGGAAAAACACATGAACCCAGGAGGCGGAGGTTGCAGTGAGCCAAGATCAAGCCATTGCACTCCAGCCTGGATGACAAAGTGAGACTCCATCTTCAAAAAAAAAATAAAAAAGTCATCAAACACCCACTCCCTGTGACTGCAGAGGACAGGCTAGAATGTCATCTCCCAGTCTCTACCTCTCTCCTCTCTAAAGACACAGCACTATGTCACCCTCATTCCTACAGATGTCTGCAAGTTCACACTCTTCATACCACAGAAAGGGTTAACGTCTGGAAGGCTACATCATGCCTTCATCAAACACTTATTGAGCATCTACTAAGGGCCCAACTGGGGAAATCCCCACAGGAAAGGTAATATACTAAAAAGTAATTCATACCAAGGTGCAAGTGACTAACATCTGATCATTCCAGAAAAGGGTTTTTGATGGCATAAGGAGGATAAGGGGATCACGGGGATATTGTGTGTCTTGTTTGGCAAGGGAATGTGGAGCCTGTCAAGGTGAAAAGTGCAGAGCACCAAAAGAGAGGCTAAGAGCATTTATTATCCATTCATCCACCCAACTACCCATCCATGAATCCATCCATGAATCCATCCATGAATCCATCCATCCATCCATCCACCCATCCATCCACATATTCATCCATCCATGCATCCATCCACCCATCCATCCATCCATCCATCCATCCATTCCATCCATCCATCCATCCATCCATCCATCCATCCATCCGCCCACCTACCCACCCATCTACCCATCCATCCACACATTCGCCCATCCATCCACATATCCATCCATCTAGGACATACTATATTCTCAGCACTGTGCTAGATAGGCCCTTGAAATTGCACTGAACAAAACAGCCCCCTTGCCATCCTGGTTTTTACTGTCTAGCCAGGAGATAGTCCCAGAAGAGGAACTAGACCAAATAGTTACTCTGACTCCTGTCTTCTTTATCAGAAGTTGCCAACTAGTAGACCTCATAGAATCCACAGTCTTGTTTTGTTGCATTTAAATTGTATACTTTTAAAATAGAACATTCGCTGGCAAGGTGACTCACTCCTGTAATCCCAGTACTTTGGGAGGCTGAGGTGGGCGGATCACTTGAGGTGGGGAGTTCAAAACCAGCCTGACCAACATAGCGAAACCCCATCTCTACTAAAAATACAAAAAAAATTGGCCGGGTGCAGTGGCTCACACCTGTAATCCCAGCACTTTGGGGGACCAAGGCGGGCAGATCACAAGGTCAAGAGATCAAGTCCATCCTGGCCAACATAGTGAAACCTTGTCTCTACTAAAAAAACACAAAAAATATTAGCTGGACGTGGTGCCTGTAGTCCCAGCTACTAAGGAGGCTGAGGCAGGAGAATTGCTTGAACCAAGGAGGCGGAGGTTGCAGTGAGCTGAGATAGTGCCACTGCACTCCAGCTTAGGTGACAGAGTGAGGCTCTGTCTCAAAAAAAAAAAAAAAAAAAAAATTAGCCAGGCATGGTGGTGCACACTACCAGGGAAGCTG